>NC_137770.1:238502851-239791184 GCF_963455305.1 Plecotus auritus | reverse complement strand
CTCCAGATTAAGAGAATCTTTAGGATTTCCTAAAATCTAGTAGCAAATATAATGCGAAGACATGGCTAATAGTTACAAACACAGATTCTCTTTGGTGGCAGACTCACTTTTTTAAAATGATAAAAACAAGATGATGGATCTTATAACTGAGGGATTTTCAGCAAAGAAAGAGGATCACATGGTTAGCAAATCAGACATCACAAGCTCACCACCAATTCTCTGATCCACCGGGTCACCAGGAAATTTAGGAGAAGATGCCACTATGTGTTTTTATGTGTGTGTGTTTGCATGTGCATGTGTGCACATTTGTATGCAAATTTATGATGTGTGCATATACATGCAATTCTGTGTACACACATGCATGTGTGTGCACATGTGCATGTGCAAGCATGCATGTGTGTGCATATGCATTAGTGCATGTGTTTCAAGCCACATAAAGACAATTAATATTTCCTCCAGCCAGACATATTCCATGTATATTCTTCATGTAGATGTTCCATGTTTATGTTCCACTTATATTTCTTCAGGAATTAAGTTTAAGCCAAATTTTATTGTGTTTTCTACATCTTTCAAGGAGCAAGTTGATATTAAATTCCAGTGCTCACACACTACTGAGGAAATCTATACATCACTGCCCAGCACAGTAACTATGCCTCTTACATTGCATCTTAATTTCATAAATATTTTAACTGTGTTCAGGTAGAAAGGCTGTTTTCTCAAGGCAAGTACCTGCCTTCTGGATGTTCTCACACTCTCTGCAGTGACTTCCGTCCAGAATCACCCTCACTCCACTCCCCTGCATTCCAGGCTGCACCCCCATTCTTCTATTGAGAAGGTCATCAAGGAACATGACCTGCTTGTGTTCAAGTTTCAGCTATGAAAGGAAAACTGTCCCTACAGCTGCCCACCCTCGGCAACAACGATTAATTGAAAGGAAGCGAGGGCCCAGTATAATCAGGTTGCTCTAGGCTAGTCTTCATTCCTTTCCCACCACATGACCATTCCCAAGCCCATCCCCCATGGGCTGCTGCCACCAGTCTCCCCTGGATGGTGTCAGGGAAGAGCCTGGGCTGGGAGCAATGAGGCATGAGTCCCTCTTCCAGGTCCGTCACTAGCAGAGTTAAACTGAGATCTCACTGGCAGCTGGACACCATGCTTAGCCCTCCAGTGTGTTAGCCCACTTCAATCTTAGGATGCCCTCAGAAGTAGGCACGAGTACTCACCCTATTTCAGATCATGAAACCGGTTCTCCAAGAAGGTGAATGATGTGCCTGATGGAGTAGCTAGGAATTAAACTCAGGCATTGGACCTAAGGTTGCTGATAGGGAGAGGACCACACAACAATCTCAGTGTCTTTGCTGTTAAATGAGAGGGTTGACCATTCAATCTCCTTTCTACAGTGCCTTCCAGCTCTAATCTTTTATGATATTCTCCATCTCTCTAATTTGCACATCAAATTTTAGCGAAGAAGCTAAAGGCATTATTATCCTTTGGAAAAAGCAGCTGCATGCTTAGGTTCTAGGTGGTTTTATGTATATTCTCAAGCACAAGAAGTTAATGCAAATCCTAATCAAAATGTAGGATTAAAAATATGCTCTGCTCCCAACTGAAAATATTAACAGTGGGATTACAGGTGTTTTTGGTCTTCATTTCAGCCTACTGAAAATATATGCCACCTTTGTAAAAATGTTACTTTTAAGTGTCCTCCATTAAGAATTATGTGTAATATTTACTAGGTGTACCAGTTAACAATGCAGATATTGTCATCAAAGAAAACATGATAATTTCAAGAGAAACATCAAAAGTGCTTTATTCAAAGTAATGTCTATCGCTAGCTACACATATTCCCCATCTTTCAGGTAATTTGTGGATACCATCCCAATAGAACTTTTCTTGTTTTGAGGCATACCATTCAGAGACCCAATTTTCCACTTCTTCGTACATTTTGAAGTGCTGCTCAGAAAGTGTGTGTGCCATTGATCGGAACAAGTGGTAATCAGAAGGAGCAAGGTCTGGTGAATACTGTGGGTGGGTTAATACTTTCCAGGCAAGATCTTTTAACGTGTCTTTAACTGGTTTTGAAGTGTGTGATGGTGCATTATCATGAAGCAAAATTACTTTGCCATGTCTTCTGGCACATTCTGGTCGTTTCAAGATCAAAGTGGGGTTCAAATTGATTATTTGTTGTTGGTAGCGATCAGTATTAACGGTTTCACCTGGCTTTAGAAGCTCATAATACACCACACCTTGCTGATCCCACCAAATGCAAAGCATCGTCTTCTTTCCGAAGCAATTTGGCCTTGCAGTTGATGTTGATGGTTTACCTGGATCAACCCATGATTTTGTGCGTTTGGGATTCTCAGAGTAAATCCACTTTTCATCCCCAGTCACAATTCGATGCAAAAAAGACTCTCTGTTGTGCTGTTGAAGCAATATTTTACTGATGACTTTTCGGTTTTCCATTTGTCTTTCGTTCAGTTGATGTGGCACCCATTTTCCTTCCTTTAAAATCTTTCCCATTGCTTGTAAATGATCAGAAATTGTTTGCTGAGCAACGTTTAAACTTTCTGCAAGTTATTTTTGAGTTTGACACGCATCTTCATCCAATAATGCTTGTAACTGTTGGTCTTCAAATTTTTTCGGTTGACCTGGACGTTCTTTGTCTTTCACATTGAAATCATCACTTTTAAAGCATTTAAACCAGTGTTCACAAGTATCTTGAGATGGAGCATGTTCACCATAAGCTTCCCGAAGTATTCAGCAGCACTTTTCTTCAAAATAAAGTAATGAATTAAAACTTCCCATAAATGCTCTTTTTTTTTTGGCACGAAATTCAACATTTTTAAGTGTAAAAATATCTATGATGTTAACACCTTCAGAAAATTTGACATATGATGTTTTGAAGCTTGTTGTCAATACAACAAAATAGCATACATATCAAATCGCATATATATCAACATATGTGTAACTCCATTTATTGAAAAAAATCCGCATTATTAACTGGTACATATTTATTTTGCTAAATTTTTTAAACACGTAGAAAAATTAAAATCTGGAAAGATATATAGCCAGTTGTTGACATTATCTTTGAATGGTCAGGAGCTTAAAATTCTTTTTTTTTTTTTTTTTTTTTTAAATAAATCTTTATTCAGATTATTACAATTATTTCTCCTTTTTCCCCCCATAGCTCCCCTCCACCCCTTTCCCACCCCACCTTCTGCCCTTACCTCCCCCCCACTGTCCTCATCCATAGGTGTATGATTTTTGTCCATTCTCTTCATGAACCCCCCCATACCCCTTTCCCCCTGAGAATTATCAGCCCACTCCCTTTCTATGCCCCTGATTCTATTATATTCACCAGATTATTCTGCTCCTCAGGTTTTTAATTCACTTGATTTTTAGGTTGGCTTGTTGATAGATATGTATTTGTTGTTCATAATTTTTTCTCTTTACTTTTTTCTTCTTCCTCTTCTTTAAGAATACCTTTCAGCATTTCATATAGTACTGGTTTGGTGGTGATGAACTCCTTCAGCTTTTTCTTATCTGTGAAGCTCTTTATCTGCCCTTCAATTCTGAATGATAGCTTTGCTGGGTAGAGTAATCTTGGTTGTAGGTTCTTGCTATTCATCACATTGAAAATTTCTTGCCACTCCCGTCTGGCCTGCATAGTTTCTGTTGAGAAGTCAGCTGACAGTCGTATGGGTGCTCCCTTGTAGGTAATTAACTGTTTTTCTCTTGCTGCTTTTAATATTCTCTCTTTGTCTTTTGCTCTTGGCATTTTAATTATGATGTGTCTTGGTGTGGTCCTCTTTGGATTCCTTTTGTTTGGGGTTCTGTGGGCTTCCTGGACTTGTAAGTCTATTTCTTTCACCAGGTGGGGGAAGTTTTCGGTCATTATTTCTTCAAATAGGTTTTCAGTATCTTGCTCTCTCTCTTCTTCTGGCACCCCCATAATTCTGATGTTGGTACGCTTGAAGTTGTCCCAGAGTCTTCTTACATTATCTTCAACTTTTTGGATTTTTTTTTTTGCTTTTTGCTTTTTCGGTTGAGTGTTTTTTGCTTCTTTGTATTTCAATTCTTTGACTTGATTCTTGTGTTCCTCTATTCTGTTTCTGGGTCTCTGTATAATATTTTTTATTTCAGTCAGTGTATGTTTAATTTCTAGTTGGTCCTTTTTCATATCTTCGAGGGTCTCGTTATATTTATCGGCCTTTTCTAGGATATTCTTAAAAAGTCTTATAACGGTGGTTTTGAATTCTATATCCAGTCGTTTGTTTTCCTCCATTTCTTTCGTTTGTGATCTGATTCTTTGACACCGCATTTTCACTGAATCCCTGAGTTGGTAAGGTAGATATTTGTGCTAGGTTTCCAATATGGCCCAGTGGGTCTGCTTCCCCAGTTAACCTGAGGTGGACACTCTTGGTGCACCCCTTTGTGGACTGTGTGTACAGCCTTGTTGTAATTAAGTCTTTATTGTTGTTGGTATCACTGGGAAGAATTGACCTCCGGGCCAGTTGGCTGTAAGGATCAGCTGTGTCTATGCTGGGAGAAGTTCGGTGCTGGAGACAGCCTTATAGGATTAGACTTGCCAAATTGCAATAGCCTCTGTGCTCAGCTTGGATGGGGTGGAGTCTCAGTCTTGGCTTCCTGTCAGCCCCGCCCCTGCGCGCATGTGCGCTTTCAGTCCTCCGCCTTCCCCAGCTCGAGTCTCCGCCTGAGAGTCCAGACTCCCCCCACAAGAGCGTGGGTCCCCAGGGGCTCGCCTGGAACTGGGGTTCTCTGCAGTCAGAACTGGGGCTCGGTGCAGTCAGAATCCTCTGACTCCCCTCCACTAGGGAAAGCCTGTGGCAACCCCCGCAGCCTTTGTGCGCACAGGCGCGGCGCGTGTGCGCACTTTCAGTCCTCCGCCTTCCCCGGCTCCTGAGTCTCCGCCCGAGAGTCCAGACTCCCCCTACAAGAGCGTGGGTCCCCAGGGGCTCGCCTGGAACCGGGGTTCACTGCAGTCAGAACTGGGGCTCAGTCAGGATCCTCTGACTCCCTTTCACTAGGGAAAGCCTATGGCTACCTCCGCAGCCTTTGTGCGCACTGGCCCGTGTGCGCCTTCAGACTTCTGCCTTTCCCAGCTCGCGGTCCGAGGCTTCCTTCCCCCTTCCGCCAGAGGAAGTCAGCCAAGCTCTCAGCCGCCCTTCCTCTCTGCCGCACAAAGCCCCTTTGCCGTACCTCCAATTCTCTGTGAGCTTTTCTCCTTCCTTCTAGTTGTAGAATTTTCACTCAGCCTGCTTTCCTGTGGTTCTGGATGGTGTCCGTTCTGTCTTTTAGTTGTAGTTTTGAAATTGTTGTGCGAGGCAGCAGTTTAGGTGTTTACCTATGCCGCCATCTTGGTTTTCTCTTAAAATTCTTTTTATTGTTGTGGATGTATCTGACTTTTCCATTAATTTATATGACTATTTTTTTTGAAAAAAAAAATAAAAAAGAACAACAAACTAAAAACAAAACAAACATCTCCCCCCCCCCCACACACACCCACTTCTTCTCCTCTTCCCCATCTAAAATCCCTATAATTTCAAAGTGAGGAAGGATACCCAGGCTGGGAGGGAGTGGGTTGGGGGGGAGAGGGGGCGGGCGAGAGGCAGTTTCCCTGAGACTAAATCCAAATTTTGCAGATTCCTAGTGCCGTTAATTGAGGAATTTTGTGATGGGGAGAGACTTTCCCAGGATTTCTTCAGGGGATTTTTTTTTCCAGAACAGCAGATTGCCTGAAAATGAGATTCTAGAACCTGTATGCTCTTTAATTATACACTACAGCTTCACAGTCCTTCTCTGGAGTTCTGAGAACCAAAACACTCTGAAAATTGGAAGCTTTCTTCAAAAATTTGGCTGTAAAACCTAACCGTTACTGACAATCTTTATCCCACTTAGTTAATAGTTTTCCTGCATAAGTAGTCCGGCTGGAATACCAGGTGCCTCCCAATAGACTCTGCCATGGGTAACATGCAATATACCTAACGTAGGCACTGAGTCCCTAAAATTTAATTCCTGAATTCTGAGACACATGTGATCCTACAGACTTGGTGGAGGGATCAGAGACCTGTACCTAACTCAGCACCCGTGCTTTTTGAACCTTACAAGGTAAGGTAGCTCTCTGTGTTACACGCAGCTCTCTCTCAATCTCCCCGCTGAGGTTAGCCCCCATGACCCTCACGATGGATTTGTGGAAGGAGAGTGGAGTACAGTCTTGGGTGAATGGGACTAGGAAGAGAACCCTTTTGGACAAAGTAAAAATGTAAGACAAGTGAAAAATAATTTCAAAAGGACCACTTTTTTTTTTTTCATCTCTACCCAGAAAGATAGCTCTGCATTTCAAATCCTAACTGCCCTTACATGTTCTTATTTCAAATATGCTTTTCTCTTATTGACGGTTGTGTGCATGGATAGGATACACCTCGGGGATGACAGAGCTGGGCACAATTTTATGGATAGGAGCTCTAACCTTCATGAACATTCCAGGTGATTCCATTCCCCGGGATGCCAGGAAACAGATCAAGAAGAGAAATCACTTTGGCCATCCTAACTGTGATAAATACGTCTCTTCTATCAAATATGTATTTTCCCCCCTTGCAGCACAAATAATGGACTAGAAGAAAGATGTTTCCAAGTTGGTGTCAATATAGGATGGGCCGTTCAAGGAGAGGCAGGCATTCACCTTGTAGCCAAAGGCTTTAATGAAATGGAGCTACCAAGCACTTGGGCATTTTATCCTATCAGAGCACAAACCCATCAACACGAGTTTTGGTCTCAGGTGCAGATCTGCCAGGACTGGTCTCCTGCTCACCTCCATGAGCTGTTTGTGGATCAGGACAGATTTCTCCTTGCGCTCAGCAAAGATCTGGTTTAAATTATTGAAATCAGCCCGGGGGACTGTTGTGCACTGAAAGTTGTGTCTTTTCCAAAGTCCTATGTTGGGGCCCTCACTCCATGGTGATATTATTTGGAGGCGGGGCCTCTGGGGGGTAATCAAGTTTAAAAGAGGTCATGAGGGTGGGGCTCCCAGGATGGGAGTAGATGGGATTAGTGCCTTTATAAGAAGAGGAAACCAGACCACAGCCCTCTCCTTCCATCAGGGAAGACAGCAAGGAGGCAGCCTCTGCAAGAAAGCCCCGCCCCAGGAGCCCATTCAGCCCGGGACCTTGATCTTGATCTTCTCAGCCTTCAGGACTGTGAGAAAGAAGCATCTGTGGTTTGAGCCATTTGGCCTGTGGCACTTCCTTACAGCAGCCCAGGCTAACGACAACAGGGACCCTACCTTCAGAGAAAGGCTCACATGTTGATCTTTCACTGAGTAAATTTGCTGAAATGATTTCCCGAGAGTTCATTGTCTTGGTCTTTTCTTCGATACTGCATACCAAGCTCTGCAGAGGGGAGAACCGGAAAACAAACAAACAGATGAAAAGCACCTCTTAGCTCCACGGCTGGGTTTCCTGATTTATTGGGTGTTTTGGACTCGGAGTGTGTGAGCTCCAGAGCAAAGGCGCACACAGCAGAGTGTGGTGTGCCCGGCTCCTACCTGCTCAGGGGCAGCTGTGCGGGAGCAGAACTGTGGTGAGAAAGAATGTGAGGATGGGAGAGTGCCACTGAGGCAGCTTCAAAGAAAGAGTCCAGGTGGGAGGGGAAGGGCAGGGGTATTGGATCGGGGAGGGGGAGGCTGGCTCCCGGACCTGGATGCTGTGTGTCCTGGGGCAGGTTATCCACATCCACCGGGCAGTTTTCTCATATTGAAATAAAAGCTTTCAGAATTGCCTGTTGATGTGAGGATTAAAGAGGATCATGTATGTAATGAGCTGAGCGACACGCCAGGCATGTAAGTAAGAAATCATTGTAGATATATTATTTCCCCTAATATCCCAATCTTACCTACCACCCCACACCTCCTGCCTGGCACTTTTAAGATGAAAGAAATGGCCAGTCAGGGTTTCAAGCTTCCATTGGTGGGTAAGCAGAGCAATCTCCACGCTCCGCACAGAAAGCCTCACAATTAAAAACTAAAATAAAATGTTCCCTCTTCAGACTTTATTTGAGCCAGCCCACAAAATTTTTTATCCATCTTTGCCTTTCAGAAACCCTGCAGCTGATGGCAGGGAAGTCAGACAGCTGCCTTTAGATGTCTCCGATTCTTGAATTTTCCACCGCTTATTAAAATTCTTTCTCACCCATCGCCTGATCCCACAGGACCCCGACTGCCGAGCCTGCAGAGCAGACCCGCTCTGGTCTCATTCATTTATTCATCAAACATTTATTGAGCACCTTCTACATGGCAGGCACTGCGCTAGGCTCTGGACCAGCGGTGAGCAAGACAGCATTTCTTCTTCTCAGGGAGCTCGCTGTCTGGCGGGGAGTCAGACACATAAAAAAAATAATTACAATGCAATGAAGAAACAGCACAGGTTTATCGGGAAGCAGAAAGGAGAGAAATTGCAGCCTCTTGGGAGTGTGTGGGGGGCAACAAGAAAGAAAGCCCAGGATGGAGCTCACTCATTACACGGCTCAGAGTGGCAAGACTTGCCAAAACGCCCCCAAATGCAACCTTCCCTCTCTCTTCCTTATTATCACTCACTGCTGCTAATAATCACCTCTCCCTCTGCCATTCACTGCTGTATCATTTCCCCTTAGGACAGTGTCGGCACAAAGTAGATCCTTGTTCTGGGCTCAGTTGTGTCCCCACAGATTCATATGTTGAAGCCCTAACCCCCAGTGACTGCCGTATTCCACAGGGCGGAGCGTTCCACTATTAGCAAGCTCCTCAGAAATGCTCACGACGACTGTCACTACTGTCCATTGTTAACAATGTACCTCAAGTGGCTCAACTTGGCCCCCAACCTCCCACCAGGCCCATTTCCCCGTCCATATACCGCCTCCCAGATTCTCCTGTTTTTGAATGAAGAGCCTTTTTACTCTGTTCCATGCCCTGGAGATTTTATTCCCACGAGGTTAATCAAGGGATTTTCCTAAATAAATCAAGTCTCTGCTAAGACACACTCAAATGCCAGCTGTTAATAATGCCTTCGTCCACCCAGCTCCATAAGCAACCTTACAAGGGCTACTGATTCTGTCTGAGCACATCTGCTTTGTTACATAAGGTCTGGATTCAGCTTGAACTCAGAAGAACGATAAAACCTCATCATCATGGGGATCAGGTTTGAATCACTCCCTCCTTCTCTGGAAATGCAGAGAGAAGCCTGGGCTCTTGCTGAGTCTGGAAGCCTGACCTGTGCTTCTCAAAGGAGTCAAACCACAGGCTGCCATGCATGGTGACCGGGACAGAGGGGGCCTTAGCAGCGCCAGGATGGAGACAGAAAAACAGGAACTGGCCCTGCCCGGGTAGTTCAGTTGGTTAAAGCACCATCCCGATATGCCAAGGTTGCAGGTTTGATCCCAGGTCAGGACACATACAAGAAGCAACCAATGAATGCATGGAAAAGTGGAACAACAAATATCTCTCTCTCTCTCTCTCTCTCTCTCTCTCTCTCTCTCTCTCTCTCTCTCTCTCTCCTTTCCTCCTCTCTATTAAATCAATTTTTTAAAAAAGCAAGAGCTTCCCTCAGGGGACATTTTAGCTGAATGTTCGCCTTTCAAAGGGGGTGTCCAAGGGAGCTTTTCTTCTCACAGAACAATGGGCAACAAAGGTGAGGAGCAGCACCCTCAGGGGAGGTCTTTAGTAGGAGGGCCCAGCCAGGACTCTTACCACCCCACCACATAGCCCCTTAGATTGAGCCCAGCCACTTACCGTGGAGCACAATCCAGACTGGAGAAGACAAGGACATGCCTGCAAGGAAAACTCCACCTGCACCATGCATGTCATGGCCTCAGACTGGAGGGTTCTTTGCCATTTTTAATCTTTTACTCTAGTCCCATGGTCGGCAAACTGCGGCTCGCGAGCCACAGGCGGCTCCTTGGCCCCTTGGGTGTGGCTCTTTCACAAAATACCACGGCCTGGGTGAGTCTATTTTGAAGAAGTGGCGTTAGAAGAAGTTTAAGTTTAAAAAATTTGGCTCTCAAAAGACATTTCAATTGTTGTACTGTTGATATTTGGCTCTGTTGACTAATGAGTTTGCCGACCACTGTTCTAGTCTATTTAACTTTTTTTTCTCTGTTTTTGTGGAATCCTTGATACTTCTTTTTGTCTTGCAGAGTTGGAAAGAATCTTAGAAATATAAAACAATCGTGGTATTTTTCAGAGAAATAGCCAGAGAGTTTAAGTGACTCGCCCAGGGCCACACAACCAGGAAGGGGCGCTGACTTGGTTCAAGTCTCTTGCAGCCTCTAGATGTTTAGGAACCTCCAGACTCAGCTTTCTACAAAGACTAGCTCCCTCCCCCAATGGGATCATTATCAATGATCCTTCCAGATGACAAGATTGTACAGTATTTCCTTTGATGCCCATACCAACCTCAGAGCAAATCCTTACCTTTGTTTACGGGTGAAACCCAGGCTCAGAGAGTTGCACCAGGTGTCTGGGAGAGTGCATGGTGGAGCCGGATGTTGAACACAGACACACTCACTCTGAAGTCATTACGTGACCAACTGGAGGCCAGGACCGGCTCCATTTCTATTATCCCCCTCCTGTCCCACCCTGGGATCTTACACCTGCTGTAGCTTTTTGGAGTCTCTCATTTCGATGGTTTAAGCCTTTTGTTATTGACACTTGGAGGATGCTGAGAGTGAGCGCCTCCTTAAATGTTGCATCCTATGTGCCTCACTAGCCCCTTTCCCTGCCTTGTTATCACAGCTTCTTGCCTTTAAATCCATTTGCCACTCTATAGTCGGAATGATCTTTCCTGCATTTAGATCACTGCCCCACTTTGCCCCTCTGCCCCAGGATAGAGCCCAAATTCCTTCGCTTGGTGTGTGAGCGTACAGGAGCCTGCAAAGGCCTCAAACTGCAGGCTCTGCAGAATCTAGCTCACAGATGAATTTTTTTCAGCCCATAATGTCCCAATAATGTCAGTGTTTCAATTTAAAGGTGCACACTTCTAGTTTCTCTTGAGTAAAACCACAAAATAAAACAATGCTGACCAGCAAATGTCATCGTTAGTACTATGACACCCAATGTTGCTGTGGCCCTCATCAGCTAGAGCTGAGACGTGGTGGGCCACCGAGGGGGGCCAGGAGGGCTCCACAGTCTGACCCCTCCTACCACCATCCCTCATTCCAGCTACCCGCCTGACCCTTGGAGATGTTTGAGCTTGTGTCTCCTGATAGAGACCCCTTCTATTCCCAGCCTCCATTCTCTCTTCCTGTCTCACATTTTTGAGCAACACTAAACAGCTTAGGTTTCCTCCATATGCTTTCAGACCCTACATCTGAGCTTTGCTCATTCATAACACTTAGGACATGTACTTTGCCTGCTGACCCCACTGGAACATAACACCACACCCCACTCCAGGCAGGGACACCAGCATGTATTTTTAGAAATAAACAAAACTGAGGGGGTTAACAGCTAACCCACTGACATGGATTTATATCCCCTCTTGGCTTCTAAAGAGCCTGCATGCATTTTCAACCGGTAACATTATCCTATTTCAAATTCCAGAAAAAGAGCTGGAGTTTGGAGTTAAATCAAGTTGCATTCAAACCGCAGCCCTGTCATTTATTTGCCACCTTGGGCTGGTTACATAATCTCTCTGAGTCATAGTTTTCTCACCTTTCAAGAGGACATAACAACTATTTCTCTCCTCAGTATAATGAAATGGTATGTCCACACACTTGTATGTAAATATTTATAACAGCTTCATTCATAATAGCCAAAAACTGGGAGGAAGAAGTGTTCATTGATAGGTGAATGGTTAAGACAACTGTGGTGTAACCCATGCAATGGAACACTACTCAGCAATATAAAGGAATGTACCATTGATTCCTGCAACATTGTGAATGAATCTCAAAGGCATTATGCTGAGTGAAAGACACCAGATCATGTATAAGTCCATTTATATAAATGTAAACCAATGCATTGTAACAAAAAGCAGTTCTGTGGTTGCCTGGGTCTGGGAGTAGGAAGAGAGAAGACTCTATAGGAACTAAAGGAGTCCTTTGGGGATGATAAACATGTTCTGAATCAGGATTGTGATGGTGGTTTCATGGGTGTGTGCCACTGTCACAACACATCGAATTGTACACATTAAATTACATGTAGTTTACTGTGCAAAAATTATTCCTCAATAAATTTGAAAAGAAAAAATATTAAAATCACAAGCAGTGTTCAGCAGTATTTGATAGTAATGGAGGAAATTTTTCTGTTGTTGTTGTTGTTTTTTTTTGTTTTTTTTGCAATGATTCTTATTTTAAGTATGCAAAAGAATTAACATTAAGACCTGTTGCAGTAAGGAAGAACTGTGTAACTTTATTTTTTATAGCAGTTATTTGACACTTCCATGCAATCTTCACAAAATCCACGCAATTTTAAATTTGGTACAACAATGTTGATATATATACACATGCACTTCAACTATGCGTGTGTAGGCATGTTGTAAAATATTTGATAAATGCCTTAGTTGGTCATGAAAGAGAAGTGCTGGTCAGAGGCTGTCTCGTTTGGTAGTTGTGAGGGGCAAATGCCTGGAGAGGAGGAGAGGACGCCTCTCCAAGAGTGGCCTGTGGTTACCAACCTGTGACAGCAGGGACAGCCCTGGATCCCAGGAATCCGCATCGCCTGCTCATCTCTCATTTTTGTTCCTTACATTTTTTTTGGACCTGAGGTAGGCCTTTCCTTTGGATGTGCCTGGCAATTACTCGCATCATCACTTACCTCCCTAATTTTTCTCCAAGTGTCTAGTAAACAGGCTTTCCCTAACAAGGACAACAAGCAAAGACCTCGTCCTAAGAGATAAGTGGGGAGAGTGGGGGTGAGGGGTGGGAGTGGGTTCCCTCCTTTATCTTACCAAATACCTGTCTCCTTCAGTCTGCTCTTGATCTCTCTCTGCAATTTCATTCAGCTTTTTGATCATTATCTTAATAGGCATCTACCCATCATTTACCAAAATGCAGTAAGCAAGATGATCATTTTTCTAAATCTAAAAATGACATCTCTACTCTCATTCTCTCTCCCTCTTAAAGCTGATGCTTGTCCATTATTTTAACTCCAGCTCTTTTGGGCTCCCTAGGATGGCTCAGTTCTCTAGCTTTGTTTATAAAAGTTGGGGAGACAGGGAGTGAAAACATCAAACTAGAGAATTTGATCACTGCAAACCTAGGCTCCTGGTAGTTCAGTGCAAATGAAAACAGCTAGTTTCTTTTAGTCTTAATTATCTGTGTAATTACCTTTAGCCCAGAGAAACACAGGCTCAGAATTTCAAAAAAATGTGGATTCGTTTCTCTCTCAATCCATCAATGGCACAGTCAGCGACATTTATTATGTACCAACTGCATGAGGCAATTCTGCATTAAATATTGAGAGGACCCAAGGGACTTATTATAGATGCTGCTCATGAAACTCTAACAACCTAACTACAGAGAAAAGACCATTGGAATACCTTGTGCAAACCAGGCAATGTGTCAGCTGCAAGGATACAAGGATATACCATATGTGGACTTAAGGACTGTATAGCCTAGTGGGTAAGAATAAACAAGCAAGGGGGGTGGGGAGGAGGTGAAGTGTCATCTTTGTGACACAGACTCATAAATGTAGCAGGAGTTTAAGGAAAAGCCAGTCAAGGTGCAGCACCTGTCAGCCAACATTAGTGGACACTTATCCAATGCCAGGCATTACCTCTTAAACTTTTCCCCACAAGTCATCACAGATTTTTACAACTCAAATGCCACCTCTTCCATGAAGCACTCCCAGCCCCCAGACAAAAGAAATAACTCCTTACTCAGTGCTCCCAGTGCATATAGACCATGGGCATTGATATCATTCTGCCCCATGTGCAAATGAATTGTTTGCAAGTCTGTTTTGACCACTGGATCCTTCTTGAGGTTTACTAGTAGATGAATGTATGGTCTCTGTCACTATTTCTAGATTCAGGTGCTTCTCCAAACTTTTGACCATATATCCTTATATCAGAAAAATATATTTGAACGTGCACTCTTAATGTGTATTTATTTATATACTACTATGTTAATGTATTGTTTTATTATAAAACATGCATTAAAATAAAAATAAAATAGATAATAGAAGCTGAGTGTCTACAATGCAGAAAGTCAAAAAAGATTATGGTCCCAGGTTGGGGGAGGGGGTGGTATGCAGGAGGCAGCCAAGCACATACTAGTATATATATGCTCAAGATATCTTACTGGTAGTTCTCCATGAATGCTGACAAATCTCTAGTCTAGCACAATTATTTTTTAAAAAGAGTTCAGGTTTGCCCTAACTGGTTTGGCTCAGTGGATAGAGCCTCGGCCTGTGGACTCAAGGGTCCCAGGTTCGATTCTAGTCAAGGGTATGTACCTTGGTTGCGGGCACATACCCAGTAGGGAGTGTGTAGGAGGCAGCTGATCGATGTTTCTCTCTCATCGATGTTTCTAACTCTCTATCCCTCTCCCTTTCTCTCTGTAAAAAATCAATAAAATATATTTTTAAAAAAGAGTTCAGGTTTGACATGGTAAAGCTGAGAGGTTAGATAGTGCATGGTGCTCACCCATTTTGACTCTGAGGATGCTCAGGCTCAGAGAGTATAACTAACTTGCTACAGTGGATCATCTATGCCACCTCTTTACAATGTGACTTCGCAACACCTTCCTTCAAGAGGGGACTCTATTTCTCTGCCTTTTGAATGTGGGCTCACATGTTGACTTGCTTTGACTAAGTCGGGTTTGAGCGAATGTGATGTAAGCAGAGGCTTAGAAAGTTCTTGCCAACACCATCCCTGACCACTGCCATGGGGACAAGCTGGGGCTAGCCTGGTGGGAGATGAGAGACACATGGCCACATCACCCCCTCACCCGAGATGACACCACTCCAACCACCAGACACATGAGTGAGGTTACTTAGACCATCCAGCCCTATCAGAGTCTGCCCAGACCAGAATGTGAGAAATTTTTAAAAATGTGTTTGAGTCACTAAATCATTTCAACAAAACCTAATTGGTACACTTGCCCCACATTCAGAGCTGGTGAGTGGCCAAGTCAGAAATTGTGGCTTTCTTTTCCTAAAGTCACTATTTCCCTATTATTTCAAGACTAAAGCCTTCAAATATTAGCTCGTAGAATCAGAACCACGAACATTCTGGGGCCATGTCCTCCAAACTGGCATCTTAAAGCAAATTTACATTAAAACCCACTCCATTTGATAATTACAATCTTTCTCTCTCTCCTTGCTGAGACAATGTTGCTGTAAAAGTGACCAACAGAAATCCAATTCAGTCTCTGGGGAAATTTATAGAAAAAAAAAAAACAACTTTCTATGCCAGTGCTTTTCCATGGCAATATGAAGCATATGGGATCTCAGAAGAAGCATCTATCACAATATGTTGCATTGCAGTGCAGAAATTGGCATTTTCTCCAATTCCTCAAAGCATAGCTAAGAGCAAAATAAATGTAAAGGTATGAGGTCCAGGCTATGGCTGACCTGCTGTCCCTTTCAAAGCCTGTTATTGGTTTAAGGGAAAAGAAATGCAAAAAGAAACACACACACACACACACACACACACACACACACACACCCCAAAAAGCCAAGCCGCCAAATGCAGTGCACCGTTGGTTCCAGGAGTCTCTGAGCTGAAACCCAAACCCAGAGCATATTCGAAGCTGTACGCAGTGTCCTGAGGTCCAGCCACCACAGCCCACACAAAACCCAGGGCTGCGGGCCAGCGTTCTGGGGCCCCTGATGGAGGGGGAGGAAGACTACAAAGCAAACCAGGCTGGCTTTGGCAACGAGGAGTCCTGAGCTCTAGTCTTTGCTTTATTACTCCTTCCTACAGCACTATGGGCAAGTGTCCTCATCAGCGATGACCCAGTAAGTCATCATTACCATGTCCGCTTCAGCACAGGACTCCTTGTTTAGAGCTGGGGTTGAGCGGAGGACAGTGCCCCCAGGGAAGGGGGACACTGAACCTGCTGAGTTTAGATGTGATGAGGTGAGAGATATGGGTATCCTGGAGACCCTGAGAACAGCAAGGGGCCAAGGTATCCCTAATTAGCCAGAGGAGCACGTCGGGTGCTTGGAGTTTAGATGCTGAAAGGGAGGAGGACGGTGGGCGTGGGGGGAGCCTTGTTGCTAATAGCACCATGTGGCGGTGGGGACCCTCATGAGATTCGCAAGCATGGTGACAGGTGCTTTACTTACGTCACCTGGATTCAAGCTGACCACAACCCTGGGAGTGCTGTTGGCTCTGCATCACCAGTGAGAAAACTGGGACAAAAGCTGGTGTGTAACTCACTTCGAACCCACAGCCACTAAGTTTTGGAGCTTAAATCTAAACCCAGTTCTGTCTGTCTCAAAACCACATGCTCCTATCATTTTAATTTTCTTGGAATGTACAATTTAAAAGTAACACCTATGAATATATTCTAAAATATTATGAAAGGGTAACATGGTACCCTGTGGCAGAAAAAAAAGATAGTTAGTCATAAGACACAATTTTAAGTGATGAAATGGGTTCTTCTCTTCTTGCTCCCTTCGGGGACCCAGCCTGGCTTTCCCCTCCGATTCCTGGTGTTGAGAATGGGGGAGGCGAAGCAGAAGGCCCGGGAGGACCAGCCCAGCACGTTAGATCCTGCTCTGTCCCCTCAGTCACCAGCATCTCAGAAATACAAGGAGCACGATCTGCTTTCCAGGCCCCGCAAGACCAGTCCTCCCGCACCCACAACAGGAGGGAGCAGAGTCCAGAAATGGCCCTGCGATTGGACACGATATTAAAGAGAAGCCTGCCTCTGGCTTCAAATCACTGAATCAAAGTTGTATTCCTAAACTTTTAATTAATATTTGACATCAGGTGAAATGGTTTCATTCCATTTATGTGTGTGTGTTTTACATACCTCAGATTAAATGAAAATCAATAGAAACATTACTCCAAATGAAAAGGCTATAAATCCAAGAGTTTTTCCCATCAAAAATAGTAACTCAATTTGTATCCCCTCGGTGGGACACACATATGGGACAACCATTGAGATAAAAACCCCATGATGGGCCCTGGCCAGGTGGCTCAGTTGGTTGAAGCACCATTCCATACAGCAAAAGTCTGCGGGTTCAAGTCCCGGTTAGTGTGCATACTAATCTATGCCTCTCTCTCAATCTCTCTCTCTCCTTCTCTCTCTTCCTCTCTCTCTAAAATCAATAAAAACATATCCTCAGGTGAGAATGTAAAAACAAAACACTTGATGGGTAACTAGTGGACTAGAGGTCAATGAGGACATAAAGAGCAGCCCATCATGTGTGAGCATCAGTTGGTCCTAGGAAGACTGGGAGGGGCAGGATGAAGTGTCTGCCAGGAGTTTCTGGAAATGGTGAGCATAGAAATAAAGGACCTCCCCCCTTATCCACTGGAAATAGGGTCCAAGACCCCCAATGGATGCCTGAAATCTCAGACAGTACCAAACCCTATATATACTGTGTTTTATATACACATACATACCTATGATACAATTTAATTTATAACTTAGGCACAGTAAGAGATTGACAATAATAATAATAAAGAACAATTATAACAATGTACTGTAATAAAATGTGAATGCTTTGGGGCCATTGCTAAATAGCATAAGGGTGACTTGAACACAAGCTCTGAGCTGATACCAGGACAGTCAATCTCATAATTGAGTTCTTCTCCTAAGTGACTACTGCGGGGGAGAGCATCTATAGTGTGGAGACGCTGGACAAAGGGTTGATTCACTTCTCAGGAGAGATGGAGTATAACAGCACAAAATTTCATCACGATACTCAGAACAGTCAAGTTTTAAAGCGTATGAATTGTTCACTTCTGGAATTTTCCATTTAATAATTTCGGGCTGTGGTTGACTGCAAGTAACTGAAACCTCAAAAAACGAGACCTCAGATAAGGTGGACTACTGTCAGGTGAAGTTAGATGACAGTCCTAGGAAAAGTTTTACTAGAGATGTCAGGAGAATTCCAGCTTCTCCACTCACAGACCTGTGACTTCAGGCAACTGAGCCTCTGTAAGCCTCAGTTTCCCCCTCCTGACAATGCGGAAAATAGGTGCTCACTTGCCAAAGGAATTAAGAGACACAGTGAGTTCATGCTGTTTTCCAAAGGGCCATCTGAGGAGTCTGCCCAGGTCTAGATCCTCAGGACCCTCCTGGGGCCTGGACTGTGCTTTCAAAAGGCGTTTCAGCAGCAATAAAATCAAGAGAAGAGATTTTGTGTGGACTGTCCCCTTCCCCAGTGCAAACTTCCACCCTAGTCACTCCAAATCTACATAAATATTTTTACTTATTTTTACTTTTAACTCACTTTGAAATAAGTTCAGACTTACAAAAACGTTATAAAAAGAATGGTACAGTGAGTTGTCTTATACTTTTCACTCAGCTTCCCTAAATATTACCATTGCATCCAACCATCATACAGTCATCAAAACCAGGACATCAATATTGATCCAATAATATCCACAACTTCATAAACCTTAATTAAATTTTACCAATTGTCCCATTGACGTCCTTTTTCTGGTCCAGGATGTAACCTAGGCAAATCCAAATAAATGAAAGATGGTGTTCTCACGACTCATATGCCTCGTGTAGACAAGTCCCCAGCAGCCCTTCTACACAGCTAGGGCTTCATCTTCATCTCCCGTGGACACTCTAGAGCTGCCATCACAACCCCCATAATGCTTATAATCAAGAACTTAGGGTAAACATTAAGAGAATGATTTTGATGCTCTTGGCACATGTGAGTAGGACAAGCAGAAGCTCATTCAAAACACAAAATTCCACATTGGAATGTAAGGAATCAAGAAAAGAGTGATGGTGGTGAAGGCCTAGGCTGGGGGCAGGGGCAGGGGGCAGGGGCAGGTAGAAGAGGTTAATGGGAGGTGGGGAGGAGGAACATGTAATACTTTCAAAAATAAAATATTTTTTTAAAGAAAAGAGTGATGAAAGGGAGGCAGAAACCTTTGCAGAGAAAAGCTTGGGACACTGCCTCTTGTCCTTGCTTTCCCTTGAGCAATGCCATCCTCAGCCATAACCACCAGCATGATCCTATCAGTCAAGGTCCATTAAATGAGAGGATACATGGAAAGGATTTAGCTCAATGAGCACACGGGAGGACTCAGTGAATGTCATTCCTAATTTGTGTTACTCCTTCCAAAGCCACTGTCTTCCTGAAAGTTCTCTCCACGTGTGATAGTCCCAATTTCCAACCGCCTTCCTGTTCTTTGAATCTCTCCGTTGGCTTGGAACACATCCTGATTTATACTGTACTTATCCCTGTGCCTCTTTATCTTATCGCCCCTATTGGATTGTAAATTATGATCCTTTCATCCCCTGAGGAGGCTTTCCGAGCTTCCTAAGGATCACACTGCGGGAACTGGCCTCCCAAACACTGGGGCGCCCAGCTGCAGATCCTCTGATTTAATTTATCACCAACACATTAGGCTTTAATTTGTTTTGAGCATCTTTGGAGAAAGCTGCCAATATGTTCAACAGGGGAAGGAAGCACCTGTTCTAAACTAGCCTCTTATGAGAATTCCCCCCTTCAGGAAAAAAGAAACACTCCTTTTCAGGTGCCCACTCATTGATAATGGGGACTTTGGAGCAAAGTCTGTATTCTGGGTTCTGAGAGTTGCCTTGAGGGAAAAGAGAGACCAAGAAAGTTTGAGAAGGTGGATGGTACTTCCTAGCACTTTGGTTCCTCAAATCTTCAAAGCACTTGACACAAATCCACTAATGCCCACTTCATCACACAGCATGCAGTCTCCCTGGGAATGAGAAGGTCTGGGCTTCAGTCCTGCAGCCAGACTTCAAAGGGGCTGGGCAATTTGCAGTGAACAATTGCATTTATGATGGCCACTTCCTAAGAGACAATCACATCTCCTGCTTTTCACTGAGTGAGTTCTGGCTGGGTGTTTGTTGACTGAATCTGACTGATGGCAGATCATTCAGTGAGGCTCTTCCTCTGTCCTCCCCTGTCCTCAGGTCTAATCAGTATGACACAGGCCAAGTTTATTCCAGGAAGTCCTTCTCAATGCTGCATTAGGTCATTTAATATGAAATGTTTAGGGCCATGAGTCCCTTATAAAATTAGATGAACGTTAGGGACCTCCTCCCTAGGAAAATCCTAAGTGCACACATAGGCTGCAAACATTTGCAAGACTTTTCAGAGCCCCATCTGAAGCCAAATGAAGACTCTTTCAGGTGTTGTTTGGAAGCAGCCTAAGTAGAATCACCGATGTCTAGGTTTGGGAGAAATGATTTATTCTGTCAAAAATATTTGGTTTCACTGGTTTGCAAGTGTGATTTAGCAGTGCAGTTGACCTTTTCAGATTAGGCATCAAGAATATCTTTAAATGTTATATGAATATATATTTCTTGTTTAAATTAGTAGATGAAGCTGTGCTTTCTGGTCGCAGCCACTCACAGTGACCTTAGGAACTTGAGTTTTCTTTTTCTTTGTTTTCTTCTTAGGCTCATTTAATAATATATTCTTGCCGAAACCGGTTTGGCTCAGTGGATAGAGCGTTGGCCTGCGGACTGAAGGGTCCCGGGTTCGATTCTGGTCAAGGGCATGTACCTTGGTTGTGGGCACATCCCCAGTAGGGGGTGTGCAGGAGGCAGCTGATCGATGTTTCTCTCTCATCGATGTTTCTAGCTCTCTATCCCTCTCCCTTCCTCCCTGTAAAATATCAATAAAATATATTTAAAAAAATAATAATATATTCTTATATTTGGGGAAGTAGGAAGTGTTCCCCTTGTCTTCTTAGTGGGTATGGAGTAACCAGGGAAGAATTTTTGGAAAACTCCTTGGCAACACCAAGAGTGGTATTAACTAAATCCTCTATAAATACCCCCAATAGAGCTAAACAGATCCTATTAGGAAACCCTGACACTCAACTACCTCATTCCCAGCCTTATTGGAAATCAGGAAGGAAATAGTTTGTAGGCAACTGATGGAAAAGGGCCTCACTTTTTAAGAAGAGTAAGCTCTAGGAGGAGGCCAGGAGAGTGGAGGGAAAGATCAAAAGGCAGGCTGAAGTACCATGGGAGTGACCCTCCAACAAAGAGAGCTTGCATTTCAATGGTCAGCCTTGAAATGCAGATATTGAAGTTTCCTTCTGAAAGGACCTGTGATGGGACAACTGCCCCAATCTCACCGAAGCTGAGGTGGGTTTGTTTACTTCAAACACTGTTTCACTAACATAGGCACCAGGTGATGGGGCCTCACTTCCTGGTAATGTTTTGGAGAAAGGAAGGAATTAGCAAGTTTTGGGTGAAGAGAAAAGATTCGTGAATTAAAGCTAAGGATGAAAGGGCTTTCCACACTGCTCACCAACTGATATGCAAATTTGCACTTCTGCTGGCCCCCTTGTTCCTAACTGACTGAGGGGTCTAGCTATTTCAGATATAACAGAAATTTAGCAGTTCAAGGCCATGATTCTTTTTTTAAAACTGTTTTTTAAATTTATTGATTTGAGAGAAAGAGAGAGAGAAACATCAATTTGTCATTGCACCTACTTATGCCTCATTGGCTGTTTCTTGTATGTGCCCTGACAGTGGATCAAACCCACAACCTTGAGGTATCTAACCAACTGAGCTACCTAACCCAGGCTCCAAGTCCAGGATTCTTAGCTAAATGCTCACGTAAGATATAACCAACCACCAGGGCTTGTCTCCTTCCAGAATTTCTTGTCAGGTATCGTTGTTGGTTCCTTCTGTTGTCCATTGCTTCTTTGCTGGTTGAAAGTTATCTGAATCCAATTGCTATACTAGTTCCAGCTGCTCTTTTCATAATTGAAAGGGTTGAGTAGCAAATATGTCTGCTGGTGTATCTGTCCACCTGGCTCAGCCTTGGGGACCTTCCTTCTCTGAGGCACCGTGAGGCAGCGGGATAGGCTGCTGCTGGTTAAGTTCCTGCCTCAACTTGCAGTTGTGAGTCACAGGGTTGGATTTGGGTTGGATCCTGGCTCTGCCACCTCCGGGTTCTCAGAGGTAGGCAACATACTTAAACTCTTATTTTTGGCTCCTTCATCTATAAGATGGACTACTATGGCCATTTCATAAATCTGTGGTGAGGATTAGATGAGATACTTAAGTATGTAAGGGTATTCTGCCTCGTTCCACACAGAATTTGCTGCAGTTGACCAACCCCCCCCCCCACAGCCCCCTCAACATACACACAAATAAATCATATACACTCACTTTTAAACCTGAGGTTTGGGAATATGTTTATGTATTAGACACTAATTTGTTTTAAACTTCAGAGAAAATGTACAGAGCTTGAAGAAAACATGAGAGAGGAGTTTTTCAATTCAATCTTCAATTTCAATTACTTCCTATTCCTGGACAGGAAGCTGAGAAATTATCTGTCTGATTGCACCTCCAGGAAGGTGACATCCAGGTCAAGATGCCAGAGAGGGAAGGGAGGGGTCAGTGGGTACACCCTTAACCTTACTAATATCAGATTCCTAGCATCTGAGTGGTGCTTGGTAAACTCCCATGAGATTCAAGGCATGGGAATTTTTATACCCATTCTATAGATGAGAAAAATGAGTGTGGGAGGAAAAAAATGGCTTCCCCAGTCACACAGCTAGTTAGTGGGGTTGCTAGCACCCTATTCTAGGGCCAGAGCCTGCACAGCACCATTCAACTTGGGAATCTCCACTTTGCTAATGTGTTCTACTTTGCAAAGTTTCCTTCCTTGCTCCCTACCCAGCTGTGCTTCCATTGTGGTTCTGTTTCTGATGAATTACATGTTTACTCTATCCAGAGATCAAGATTTTAACCTCCCAGAGTGGTTCTCCTAGCAACAAGCTGCTGTGGAGATGAGACAACATCTGCATCCAGGGCTCGGCTTGGCTCTCCTTAGTACAGCTGGGTGGTGGTTGCCGCCACTTGGAAAGGTTATTTCTAAAGATGACTCCAAAGGTCTAAGTGATACATTTCATCCCTTACACAAAATTCCTAAATTCTGGGATTTGAACATAAATAGAAGTCTGAAAGAAAGCAATGCTAATGCTTCCTTTTTGTGGGGAAAAAAGAGTGAACTGCCACGTTCAAATGTGAATACTGCTAATACTAGACGACACAGAATACTAGGCACCTTGTGCATTATCATCACATTATCTCATTAAGCCGCACAATGTCTGATTAGTATCCTTATCCCCTTTTACCCATGAAGAAGGGAGGGTCCAAGAAAGTTAAGTCACTGTAAGTTGTGAAAGGAGCAAGTGGCAGAGGCAGGATTCAAATTCAATCAATCGTTTCTCACCTCAAAGCATGTTCCCTATCCCACTATTTTTTCTTGCTGTTTCTACTCCATGAAAAGAAACTACTTATGATTCTTGAATAGTTGACAATATATTGATTTTCATAATACACGATTTTGGCTACAGTGCAGGAAATAGATACACACAGAACTTTACCATTTCATCCCTTGGAAAAACAAACAAGCACACACATATATGCACACACCCTCTAACTTTATGTATTATATGCCAGGCACCAAGGATGCCAAAAATAATTGAGATAGAATTTTTAAGAACTCACAGTTTAATGGGGGACAAGAAAAACAGAAGATGAAACCTTCACTCAGGAGTTATGACAGTGATATAATCACATGGTGAGGGGATATAAATAAGGTGTCAGAAAAGGCTCCTGGGGAGTCTTGTTGAGCTGGCTTCAAAGTGTGGCATCCTTCAAGAAGAAGGTGTTCCCTGGAGAAGTCTGGGCCAGGGCAGAAGTCTGCAGGGCTGTAAACAGGGCATGGAGGGCCTGGGCCTAGGCAGAGATGAGACATTGGAGAGGTTGGTTGGCATCAGGTCATGAAGCGTGTTGATCTTTTTTTTTCATGTAAGTTTTCTTTTATTTTAAAATTGAAATAGTGGAATGAAATGGTTTGTGGCTGACACTGAGGTGCGCATCCAGCAAAAGAACAAACTCCAAACGTCGGAGCCAGCTGCCCCACCTCCTGGATGTCATGCAACTAAATGTAGGTGGTTTATATTCTTGAATTCATCTCCTGGGGATTTAGCCACAGGAATAGCTATAAATCACGTGTGTGTAAAAATGCATGCAGAGCATTCACCAATGCATTGCTTTATATCAAGAAATAGCTGGAAATCATCTAAATGCCCATTAACAGGGATTGGTTAAATAAACTATGTTGTATCCCACAATTGAACCATATAATGACAATTTTAATTTAAAAAAAATACTGATTTTTAGAGAGAGAGGGAGGGAGAGCGAGAAAAATATCGATGGGAGAGCAAAATGTTGATTAGCTGCCTCCTGCACGCCCTCTCCTGGGGATCCAGCCCACAACCCCAGGGATCTGCCCTGACCAGGAACCGAACTAACAGCTTTTCAGTTCATGGGACAATGTGGAACCAACTTAGCCACACCCTCCACGGTGACAATTTTAATTTTTTTACAGAACACAGATCTAGCTGTGTGGCTATGGGAAGAAGCACATAACACAATGTTCAGTAATATTCCTAAATATTTTAATTTTTTATGGCTATTCATACCTACCACTCACAGCCCATATACTTGGAAATCAGTAACTCCACTCCTGGTTCTGGAGGGTTCTTGGCTCAGGCTGAACTAATCCATGTAACCCATCCCTTCCTAGGGAGGCTGGTTCTGATAAAGGCACATGGCCTAATTCATACCAATGAGATGTATAAAGTAGTTGCCTTGGGCCTCCAAGGGAAACAAAATATTAAAATTAAAGCTTTCTAGCTCTTCTGAGAGAACTTCAAGAAGTAACTTCTCTCTCTGCCTAGATATGGACCTGTAAGTATGTAGCCCTGGGGATGTCAGCAGGTCACATCGCAGCCAAGATGGGAAGCCAGCCTTCACAATCACACAATGAAAGGCAGCGCAGGAAGAGAAATGGACCTCTGATAACATTGTTAAGCTACTGAATCAAATCAACCTTGAACTTAGTTTTTTCTCTGAACTTCCAGTTTTGTGTCAGCAAATCCTGTTTATTACACAGGACAGTTTGAGTTTGGTTTTCAGTTTACTTGCAATGAAACATATAAGTAAGTGGGAGGACAAAAGCAAAGAGCGAAAAAATGATATAGAATGTATTACCCATTTGTGTTAAAAAGAAACACACACACACATAAGGCATCTATAAAAATGTGCTTGACTATGCATAGATCATTTTCAGAAGGACACATAATAACTGTTCACTGTGAATATTTGAGGAGTGGGCTTGGGAGATCTAGGGTAAGAAGGACTTTTCATTATTTATTTATTATTTGAAATTGTTTAATCAATGGCATATATTATTTTAATATTTCTACTTTTAAAATAGAATCATTAGTTCAGCTCATGCAGAAATATATCCACAAAGAAATAGCTGGGACCTATTCAATAATTTTTTTGTCTGGGGAAAAGAAATGGCCCTTCTTTGGCCCATATGATCTGCATTAGGGTGAGTAGCAGGGAGTCACCAGGCCTACACCCTGTCTTGGTCGAGGAAAGGGCAGCTGGCTCCAAGCTTGCAATGCGGAGGCTGCTGATGGCTTTCTACTGACAACGTGCCCTGAAGTTTGGTTGGCCTCACGCAGTCGGGCTCTCTCTGAAGAAATCTGGGGCCTGTCGAAGGAGGAGACGTGGTCTGGAGTTCCCATTTCTTTATGCGGTTGAAGAACCTTGGCCTTCTGTGTCTGAGGCTTCTGGAGAGAGGCCAGCAGAGAACCAGGTACCATTCGTTTTTTTCCATCAGCTTCCCCAGTGACACCAACTTCAAAGCAGACGGTGAAAGCCAACCTCTTACAGCCTTCTTCCTCACACCAAACACCATCCGTCATCGTAGGAAACCTTGCCTGGCTTTGTCACCCTTCCCTGTCCTTGTTCTTACTGCTCCCTCTGCTGTGAACACCACATGGGTTGGGTTTCCTGGGACTCAGGCTCTGGCAAGGCGACTTGGGAGCAGGAAGTTCGAGGACTCCTGTGAGCAAAACTCTACTACTCATATGATGTCACTTCTGGTCACCAAATGTGCGCAGCTGCCACACCAAGCAATTCTCCGTCAGAGCTGGGGGTCCTGCAAGTTGATTCCATTCTGACTCTGTGGACCTGGTGTAGCGCTGACCCAAAGCTCAGTCCCCTGAGACCATCCTCCCAACCCACTTCGGTTGCCTCTGGCAAGTCCAGGTGTCACCTGGGCTTCTGACCAAGCTGCTGTAAGCCGGATGTTCCCACAGCCACCTCCTCAGATTCAATAATGTGCTGGAACAGCTCACCAAACTTAGGAAGGCAGTTTGCTTATTATATTAGTGGTTTATTGTCCAAGGAAACAACTCGGGAACAGCCTGATGGAAGAGACGCACAGGGCTAGGTATGAGGAAGAGGTGAGGAGCTTCTATGCCTTCTCTGGGCGAGCCGGCACATCCACCAATCCAAAAGCTCTCCAAACTTCCTCATTTGGGATTTATATAGAGGCTTAATTATGTAGGCATAATTGATTAAATCATTGGCTATTGCTGATTAATTTGACCTCTGGTCCCTCTCTCCTCAGAAGAAGTCAGGGGGTGGGCTCCCAGCCACCAGCACCCATCTTGAGACTGCCAGGAGCTCCTAGCCACCAGTCATCTCATTAGCATACAAAAGACTTTATTACACCAAAAGACATTTTCACTTCAGAGATTCCAAGGGCTTCAGGAGCTGTGTGCTAGAAAGCAAGGGAAAGAGGGCACAGATCAAATATATTTCTCATATGTCAAGGTGCAGCCAACCCACCAGGAGCTCTGAAGCTGGGGTGGCCCTTCCGAGCTGTCCCAAATCAGGATAAGGAACTGAGCCTTTGTATGTTCACATCAGGCAGTCATAGAGGGTGGGGACTCTAGGGATAAGGGCCACCTGGGGTCAGGTGGCTCTTCACTGCTGAGGGCTGACAGCTGAGAATGTGACAACCTTCCTAAACCGGGGGCATCAATCCTTCAGGCCTGAAGGGGCTCTGGGGCACAGCACAGCATCCCCCACAAGGGTTCCCCACTCTCATGCTTGCCAAATCCCCTGCTCACCTCCTGCTCTTGTAAACTCCTTTCAAATAGGGTCCTTGGTATCCTGCTGATTTCCGAGTCCTGTGTCCTGAACTTTTACCTAGAGTGTTTCTCCGTATTTCTCAATGAAACACCAGATGTGTCTACCTCTGTGCTAAGCACTTCACCTTTATCAGCTCATTCCATAGTCCAAACAACCTTTGAAATCAGGACTACATCACTTCCATTGAACAGATGAGAAATCTGAGACCCAACCAGGGTAAATAATTTGCCCACAGATACAACCGCTAATAACTGTGTATTCCTAAATATCAGCAGTACTGCCTGATCACAGATGGACATCAAAAGACAGCCACACGGGAAAATAAGTCTCTCAGGGAAGCCCCGGGGGCTCTGTGGAAGGAGAGAGTGGGCAATCAAAGTGGCAGCGTCTGGGAGTGTTTCTATCCATGTCCATTAGCCCATCCCCAGACCACCCGAAATCTCATAGGCTCCAATGAAAAGACACAACCCTTGGTCATATCTCCTTGTCACCACTCTTAAGACTCCGAATGTAGAAATCTTCAATCACCAGTGGCCAGACTCATGCCTGCCCCTTCCCCCTATGGCTCTGAAGTACCATGATACAAAATGGAAACTGCTACGTGAATTCCCACCATTCCACTGTGTCCAGACGACTCTCCCTCTGTGCCTAAGAGTTCATTGAAAAAAAAAAAAAAATACTATTGTTAACATTTTAAAAAATCCAATGAGCCCGTTTGTAAAACTGGAACGTAGAGAACAGACTCGTTCTTGCCTCCCAACTCTGTCCCAGTTGTTGCGTTCAAGGGGCTAAGGCAGTGGTGCCCACGGTTACTAGTCACTGCATTTATTGTTTGAAAAGAAAGAAAAGGAAAAATAAGCCTAAATGATGCTATTATGCTGGCTAATTAAATTTCTTCTTTGCTGTTACGATGCATTCATTTTTGAGGATCATTACTTTTTGTGTAGCTTCTTTCAAGAGCTTGGTTTAAGGTTGGGCGTTAAGGAAACCGCAAGGCAAGGCTTAAAGCCACCAACCATGCTTGCACCTCTGGCCACGGGTGGGCTGCTTAGGGGTGCCCCAGGATGTGACTATGGAGCTGCCCTTTCTTCTGAAGTCATGAACCACAGAGCGAGGGGAATAGCCACTCTCTTTATAGGAAAGCCAATGAGTTTAGAGACAGGGGTGTGTTCGCAAGTAGCCTTTAGCTAATGTTCAAAATTTAGGGTGTTCATTTCCTACTTAATGTTCATTTGTTCACAAGAAGATTTGAGCTGCCCTAGGGGAGCAGACACTCTGATGCAGGTGGGGAAGAGGGTAGAGAGTAGAGGAGGCTCAGAGATGGCTCTGGAAAGAAGGGGGATGCAGGGGACAGACACATCATGTGTTGGAGACGTTCAGACTGGGCAAGGCCATCGCACACTTTTCTTTTCAGTTCTGTTCAGTCTCCTTTTCTTCACAGTTTGAAACTGGCCATTGCGGGATTATGTTCACAATGGACAAGGCAAATACCACAATCGGGCTTCTTACCCCACCTTTTGGAGAGCCAGTGTCCCTACACCACACTGGCTGGGTGACCTCCTCTTCCAGGTGAGAAACTGAGGCAGAGAGAGGAAGGGTGCTTATTCTTAGTCTTCTTTATACATCAGCATACTCTTCAGCACATTGCCAGCGCTCAATAAATATTTATTAACTCATTAAAATGGAAACACTCAAATTTCTTTCTTTCCTTTTCCTCCCTGAGTTGTTGATAAATGTATGGGGAAGTGTAAATGATCACACAATTGTACCAAACTAAAATGTAGTGGCAGAAATATGCACCAAGCCTTAGACTACGTAACACGGTGTTAGAGAGAAAACAAATGTCTATCATATTCCACTATAGCAGGCTTTGAGTACGTTTGTTCCTCGTCACATCAGGTACTTGACCGAGATCCCTCAGATCTGCAGGCATGGCCCGGATCTGCAGGGCCCACATCTGCAAGGCCTTTTTGGACTAAGGCTCCCCATTTCCAACAGTAAACGATTTCATTCACTGCACAGACGTCTCAGGGGCTGAACAAAACATTAATCCCAGATGAAGGCTGATGCTCTGCACAGCCAAATATTTAGGGAAAGGCCAAGTCCAATTGCAGCAGATGATACCTGCCAGTTAAAAAAAAACTGCTGACATTTGGAAATGTGTGTCGACCAAAGTGAATAATAACAAAAGTATGTTTTCCGTTAGAAAAAGATAGGAATTGGATATGAAGCTCAAATGATAGGAGGTACCCACCCATATTAGATAACTCATTTTTAGTCTTACCTTTTCCAAAGTGTCCCCCAAAAGATTTAAAAAGAAAACTGTTAGTGATACAGAAAAACAACACAATAGCCACTCGCCAATACTGTATTGCAAATGTCCAATTAGAATCAAATTATATATATATATGTGTGTGTGTATATATATATATATATATATATATATATATATATAAAATTACATATATATATATATATATATATGTTTATATATATAAACATTGTGTGCCCTCAACATATAACTTGCATTCCTCTGCCCACCACCCCATCTCCCACTTCCTCCCGCCCTCCACTCTGGTAATCACATGAATGCTCAAAAGTCAAGACTGGGTTAAGAGGAGACCAAAAAGAATGTTTAAGATGAAATCAGATGTGACCCCTGGAATCAGAAGCATTTGCTGAGCATGGTTTTAATTACGGGGCTCAGCCAGCTCCTCCGTAACTCTCCGCACAGCCTGGCGCACCTCTGAAACGCGCACGGCCCGCCAGCCTGCCAGCAGGAAGGCTTTATGGCCTCGCACTCCATTAAAAAAATAAATAAATCAGAAGTCCCTGAGGCAGTCGCATGCTTAGAAGCAACAAAATTGCAACCTGTTTACCTCCTCTTAGACATTTAAATTCCCAGCCCAGGCACAGCCTTACCGGCAAAGACTCAACCCTATTGTGAAGGAATTAAGATTCTTTTGCTCTGATGCAGTCTAGCTTATGGCACATGGCCCATAGCTGAGGTCCGAGGCTCATCCTGTGTTTTCTGAGGTCTCGTAAATTGTCCAGAATGGATGGATGGAAAGAGTTTTGCATCTTAAAAATGTGTAGGTCCTTTTTTCCCCATCACCATTTATCTCCCCCATACCCTCCTCCACCTCCACCCACCCCCATCTAAATAGCTATTAAAATTTTTTTTAATGTGTAGGTACTTCATTACAAGCTCAAATTGTTAAAACAGGGCAGCAATTGAACTTTAAAATGCAAAGGAAATGAAGTCAATAAAGGCGGGAGTTTGGGTATCATGTCACTGGGGGGGAATTTTCTAAGTCACTGGAAAGAAAGATGTGAGAGAGCTGAGAGCTGAAGGCAAAAGAAGAGTCACTGGCCATGAACTGGGAAGGAGACTCTGGTAATATTTAGCTTTGAGAAAGGAGAGTGCCAAGCATCAAAATTGTCCTCTTCAAATAGTTGGTGTTGGTGTGACAGTTAATTGTATGTGTCAATTTGGCTAGGCAATGGTGCCCAGTTATTTGATCAAATGCCAGTCTAAATATTGCTGTGAGGTATTTTTTTTTTTTTTTTTTTAGATATGATTCACATTTAAATCAGTAGACTGTGAGTTAAGCAGATATCCCTTGATAACATGGGTGGGCCTCACCCAATCAGGTCAAGGCCTTAAGAGAAAAGACTTCGATCCCCCAAGGAAAAGAGAATCCTGCCTGCAGATGGCCTTCAGACTCCAAACTGCTGCAGCGGCTCTTCCCTAGCTCTACAGCCTGTGCCTGCCCTGCAGACCTCAGACTTGCCAGCCTCCATAATCATGTGAGATGGTTTCCTTAATAAATCTCTGCATATAAATACATCCCATTAGTTCTGTTTCTCAGGAGAACCCTGGCTAAGAGTCAGTATGTGAAGAAGAAACAAAAAACAAAACAAAACAAAACAAAAGGAACAAGTGTTTGAGTGCCCACCAAACATTTATTATAATTTTCTATTCATCTCTTTACTCCTTACAACCATCTTGCAAAGGAAGCATGTCCCCCATTTTCCTGATTAGAAAACTGAGGCTTTGATCTTGCCCAGAATCACAAAGCAAGTTAAGTGGTGGCTCTTATAGTCACTCAGGTGTGACTGTTTCCTACATCCATGTCCCTTCCAGGACATCACGGACCCAGGTACAACGCTTGTTCCCTGTTATTCCAAAAAGCGGAGCAAGACCTTGTGTCTCCACACAGACAAGCCAGTCTCAAAGAGGGAAGCTGACCTGTAGAGAGAAGTCAAGGTGAGAGAAAGTCCTAATTGTTAGGTCTGATCAGCTAATTGAATCAATAACCTCTCCCCTGGGGACTGACCTTTAAATCACTTCACAATGGACATTGCCCTTCGCTTAGCCCACATTCCACTTGCTTAGCCCACATTCCACTTGCTTAGCCCACATTCCACTTGCCAAGACCATTATCCTTCCCCGGCGGATCTTCTGTGGATCTGGGCCCGCCCAGAGAATTCTCCGCCCAGAAAAAGCCCACCGAGAGTCCTTTAAAAATCCCTAACACCCCATCCCTGGGTGCTGAAACCATTTGGGGGTTCAGCCCATCTGGTATCCAGGTGGCCTCATAAATTCATAATCCCTCACCACTTTGGCCTCGTGTGTTCCTCCTTCGGCAACCCTAACACACATGTCATTCAAGGCGTTGGCCTCAGTGCTTTGTGAGGCCAGTGCCAACCTGCCCCTCCACTACCAGTGGTATGTTTGTTTTTTTTACCACATTTATTGAAGTAGTAGAGGCCTGATGCATGAAATTCATGCAAGAGTAGGCCTTCCTTCCCCTGGTTGCCAGCACCGGCTTCCCTCTGGCACCTGGGACCAGGGCTTCTCTCGCAGCCCCAGCTTTGTCTGGAAGGTCATTGGAAGGATGTCCGGAAGGACGTCCAGTCTAATTAGCATATTATGTTTTTATTATTATAGATAGTGGACACACAATAAACTGTGTACAACTTGATAAGTTTTGATATCTGTATACATCCATAAAACCAACATCACACGTGAGATAATGAACATACCACCACTCTTACAAGCTTCCTTGGCCCTTCTACATAGTTTTCTCCAGTCCTGCTGCTACTCCCTCTGCCAGCAACCACTGACCAGCTTTCAGTCACTATAGACTACTTTGTATTTTCTGGACTCATATATTAGTGAAATCATACACTATGTATTTTTTGGGGGGAGGGAGGGAATAGAGGATCTGGCTTCTTTCATACAGCATAATTATTTGGAGATTCATCATGTTGTGTGTGTATCAATAATTCATTACTTTTTACTCCTGAGTATATTCCATTGTCTGGATATACCATAGTCTGTTTATCCATTTCTCTGCAGGTAGCAAATTTCCAGTTTGGGGCTATTACAGGTGAAGCTGCTATGAGCATTCAGGTCTTTATATGGACATCTGTATGGGGTGGCAGACTGTGGCTTATTCTGTGCTTCCCACAAACACAGCCACACATATTTATTGCCTTACTCATGTGTTTATTGTCTATGGCTGTGTTTGCATTACAATAGCAGAGTGTATAGCATCTGGCCTTGCAAAGCCAAAAACATTTACTTCACAGTTTCCCAACCCCTGCTCTTATATAAATTCCTAGGAGTAGAACAACAGCACAAAGGAAGTGTATGTGAAAAGCTGAACAAAGTGGTTGTACCATTTTTCATCCCCACCAGCAGTGTATGAGAGTTCTAGTTGTTCCATATCCTTGCCGAAACTTAATATGCTCATTCTTTTTAGCTTAAGCCATTCTAATAGACGTGTCCTGGGTATCTCCTTGAGATTTTAATTGGCATTTTCTGATGACTAATGGTATTTATTTTTTCATGTATTTATCTGTGTCTCATGTATTTGAAGCCCTCAAGATACTTCGGTAGGTTTGTAACTTGAAAAAGCCCGGTCGTGTCCTGTGGCCCCACCTTGCATGCTCACACACTGTAGACAATCCTGGGGTTTTACCCTGTTGCTACATCACTAGGAATAAACAACATGCATGTTTTCCTCTTCCTATGGTGTCTGAAATCTCATTGGAAGAGCAAGACCATGACACTACAGCAAACAATGCAAGGCCACTGATTATCAATAGCCCGATCTGACTCAGAAATATTCTGCAGGATTTTAACCAGCATTGGGGCTTGTTTCTGAGCTTGTATTCTTTTGTTCTTGCTCCGTTCTCCTCTCTCTCCCTCCTCTCTCCTCCTCCCCCCATTTGCTTTCTTCCTTCCCTCCTTTCCTTCACTTCACATTTACTTTGTACCCAGAGCCTGTTCCTTTGTCTAGAAGAGGATACAGAATTGAGTCAAACAAGATCTCTCACCTCAGCGCACGTCAGAAGGAAACTGCCTCGGAAGAAGTGGGGCTTGAGTTGAAAGATAATAGCTGAGTGTCATATTCTGTAGGATGAAACATAGATTTGACATTTATTACAAAATGAATTCTATGGTTCTGCATAAAACTTGAAAATTTCAAGTCTTCTATTTGGCCCAATGTTGATAAAAAAATAAATAAATAAATAAAGGTGCTTGTTAGTTTTTTTCTCCACTATTAAAATCACATACATTTAAGAAATTTGGAGCGGTGAGGGAGGAGAGACTGACTAAATGACAGGGAAATCACCTGTGGCATTACTGTCTCTAGGTGTGATTCCTAATCACACCATCTACATACAACCACTATAGACATTCTGGTATTTTTCTATTTTTTTTCCCTGTGTATCAAATATAACCATTAAATGTTTATATCCTGATGTTTTTTTGACATTTTCTCCAGAATTTTCTATTTCATTAGGATTTTGGTCAACATAATTTTTAAAAGGTCTAATTGAGTGACAATAAGAGTTTACTTTAAAGTTTCCCTGTTGTTTTATATTTAAATAGTTACCAGTTTTTCCTCATTAAAATGCTCTGCTGATAGACTTTTATCAACTTTATATTTATCATTTTAGTGTTTTATAGGTGAAAGGACCTTTTAGGAATTATCAAGTCCAACCATCTCAATTTTCAGACACGAAACTGAATATATGGGTAATGAGTTCTTTTGAGCTATGCTTCTCAAACTTTAATGTGTGTGGGGATTGCCTGGGGATCTTATGAAAACATAGATCATGTTCAATAGGTTTGGGTGGAAGCCAATGTCCCACATTCCTGACAACCTCCCAGGTGATGCAGATGATGCTTAAAATATGATTCACAAGCCAGGTAAAGGATTCAAAGCCCAGTGTGTCTGTCTACAGAGCCCAACCATAACCAGCAACGCTGTCCTTCCCCTCTTAGCCAGGATAAGGCTCCAGTGGCTATGTAAGACCAACAGGTGGAAGCTTTCAAACGTAACTGAAATATAACTTCATTATCTTAGTTTAGGAACATCTTTTCCACCAACCATCAGAAGTATGAAAGCTCTGGCTGAATACCCAATTAATGGAAAGTGTTAATGGAAATCCAATGATGGAGGGGAGCATCTATCTTCTGGTGACTTTGAAGGGCCTCCCAACCCCGCGGTTAAGATTGTATGCTACTATTACATACTTTAAATGTTTATCTGAACAGCTAGCTTCTCAGCCCTTTAAGATTTAAGAAGCCATTTTCTGATAGAAGTCATATTGCCAGGCATAAAAAACAAGTGAAATTAGTACCTTAAAAAAATCAGACTGGGTGGGAATTAGAAACCCAGGAGATGGCCGGAGTTGTCACATGAATCTCTCTCTCTAAAAAATAAACCTCATATTTGAGAAAATTTTCAGAAATATATTTTGCATTTGAAGAAAATGTCAGAATTATTTAACACAGGATGGGAAGCAAAATGAAAATGTAAATGATTGGAGTCTCTTCACAAAAGGAGGAGGATGGTGTCACTTCTTAGTACAGACACGTTTCTCCTTACAAGGTTTTCATATGATAATGTTCTCCCTGAAACCTGTTAAATGCCTCAGTTGTAAGTTTCAAATCCTCACCGCATGATGAGCTTCAGCACGGGGAGGAAGAAGGGCCTGCTTGTTTTTTAGGTAAGCTACATTAAAACTCCTGAAAATCCCCAGGGAGGTGTTGGTTTTACTTCAGTTTTCCAAAAGCTGGAGCTCCTGCTTGGTGATACATCGGGACATGGATGACAGAGACAATGCCTTCAAGATACCACTTGTGTAGCCCACAACTGTGACCTGCACAGGGACCTGTCAAACTTCTCTCCGTGGGTTAGACACCCACTGCTCAGTCCGTCTAAAACCAAGCTCATTATCCACCCTTTCTGCCAAACCAGGTCCTCCGTCTGATTCTGAATAAATTCATTTCATGTCATGCTCTTCTTCTCAAAAACACAAATCAGAGTCCCCAACACCTGACCTCCACTGTCACATCAGGACCTGTAGGTTCCTCAGTTCCAACTGGATCCAAATGTAATCCCCACTGCTTCCCAGAAGTTCCTACAACCTCAGCCTTTCTGATTCACCCTCCACATGGATGCCAGATTCCTCTTTTTAAAGGACAAATACTATTCTTTGTAAGTGCAAAGTCACTCTTCCATCAGGAGTCTTTGACTGACTAACACTTAGAGGTCACAATTCCTCACCTGGTATACTAAGCCATCTTTGAACTGTCCCCACCTTCTCTGTCCAGCCTCATCCCCCTTTAAGCTACAGTCTAGCTGTAAATGGAGGGGAGCATGCCTTATGTCCCCAGGTTGCTTGTAGGAGTAGGGGTCCTTGGGGTACCACTGGAATACGCATTTTTGGAGGCCCCCAGGGGAGGATGAGATATGGTAAAAAGCTTTATTTCCATAGAATTACACCCCTCTGGATTTCCAAAGTCTCATTTCCCTTAATCCAGTTATAGAAGAAGTATAGCTGGGGCATCAGTAAAGCTAAAATCAGAGCCAATGTCCAGAGTTTTCTTTCCATGTTGGAGCCTAGTCCCGTTCAGCATCAGACTAGCTGCAGTCCATCAGTCCATTACATGTGGGGTTCACATGACGGTGAGTCAAAGGTGAATGCAAGAGAGCATGCCCCAAGCAACAAGAATCCCAAGAGTCCTGAAGCACACGAGTTAAGCACAATAAGAGAGCGAATTCCTTTGTTCAGGGGATTATGTATTCCAAATCTTTGTGCACCACATTCATTCTGGTCAACCATCTCTGTCCTGAGGTGTGATTGACAGGCAAGAATCTTCCTTATGTCACCACAACTTTACTGGGAATGAGTCTATCTTCCCGATGTGGTTCTCTCCACCCAGTGTTTTATAAGGAACATGTCTGGATTTCCCTTTTGCTCCTTTCCTGTTATTAATAACTATATAATTACAACAGTACCATAGCCACACAAAAGAACATGCCATTCCTGGAAGACATATTTAGGAGGTAAGTTTGCATAGTGGTTACAAGTCTTTGCGTGCAAGTCCTATCTCCATTCTCTCCAAGCTGCATGGGACCTTGAAGTTAACTCTGAGCCATTCTCTCATTGTTTAAACCAGGGAAGTGCCTCCCTCCTATACTCAACTCAGTTCAAGGATTCAAGTTAAAACTTAGAGCACAACTTTCAGTTTCTGCTCAAGCAGGTAGAGTATTCGAATGAGCATTGTTCCTGATCTTACAAAAATAGGAGCAGAACAAAACACAAGCTTATGTGTATTTCTTAGTCAAAGAACTAGATCTCAGGGTAATGAGATAGCTCAAAATCTAAGGAGAAATAGTCACCTGCAAAGAAATAGGACAGGAGCACTTGCTTACCTGGGCAGATATAGTTGGACACCACTAAGAAGAACACAGTTGGAAGAGTTCATGAGTGGAGGTTGGTGAGAGAGCATAGTGCCCTTGGGGGCCACAGGTATTAGGGGAGTTTACACACTTTGTAGGCTTTTTCTCCAGGGATAGCACTTGGAGTGAATCATAAGAAAGTGTAACTTATGGTTCAGGGGACAGCAGTCACTGAAAAGTGGACATAAAATACAACCAGGACCTTTTGCATAAATGAGGATCTCATTAACTGTAAGGCATGACCTACCTTGCAGTTATATAGGGCTTATATTTTTTACACGTATTGTTCTTTTATAGACAGAAAATAGATGTCAAATAATTCAGTTTCTTTCTTAAAGGCACACAACAATTTTCTTCAGAGGTTGTCCAAAAATCATGGTCAAGTGCTTTTTATATGAGTCTACTTCCTGGGTTTGGTAGGAAACATCTATTCAAACATGAGATTTGATCATACCTAAGCTCATTTTGTATGACTGACTACTCTCCTGTCAGTTAGATTAAAGTCGGATTAATAATTCCATTGTACAGATGAGAGAACTGAAGCTCATAGAGATTAAGGCTTGTCCCAGATCAGAGAGCAGTATTGTTAAGGTGAGGCTAGAAGAAAAGAGCAGTGGGGGTGGGGGACAGGCAGCCATTCAGGGCCTTACAGTCCTTGAAGATTTTATCCCATAGCAACTTAAAACTGTGGATGTTCTTTCGTTTAAGCCAAATAACTTATATACCTTGCATAGCCCATGGACATGGGTAATAGGGTAGTGAAGACCTGGCGGGGTGGGGGGTGGTAGGAGCTGGGAGGAGGGGATTAAGGGGGAGGGATGGGAGAAATCTGTAATACTATCAACAATAAAAAATATATTAAAAAAAACTGTGGATGTGTTTTAAGAATACACAGATATAATCTGATATGGGTTTTGATGTTGGCTTTTCAAACAATGAATCCTCTTTTATTTTTAGCCATCCAACATCCATTCCTTCTTCTTGCTGGCCAAATCCAAAAATGAGTCCTAGCAATGTTTCTGAACTTGAATCAAACTTCACTTAAAAAAGAATCTACTCCTGGCACTTTGCAGATACGGAACCTATCAATCTCACCTTCCCTTATCCCTGCCTTCTTTTCTTGAGCTATTTAAGTTGGGTTTTGAAAAGTTTCAATGGAACTACACCTAACTAGCATACTCTCTCATGGCTATTAAGTTATCAGAACTGTAAAAATAATGTTAACCAAAATTTGGTAAGAGTATGGGAAATCGGCTCTTTCCTACACAACTTACATAAATATAAACTGGCATATTATGTGCATATGCATACCTACAAACACACATTATTTGTAAAACTTAAATATGTGTATACCCTAGTACTAAAACATTCCACTTTGAAAACTTTATCTTAAATAATCAAGAATGTGTGAGATAAGAAGTTGGAAAGAGTATCCATAATTATAATTCATAACATCAAAAACTTGGAAGTCTAAGCATACTGCAATAAGGGATAAGTGAAATAGTCATATGTCAATACAACACAAGCACATTAAAATAACATTGTAGAATATTGACATGTTAAAATGTTCATAAAATATCATTGAGTAAAATATACATTAGAAATTATACAGTATAACTGTATCTTTGTTTATAATAATGTAGATTTATATGTATGTAGAGAGAATGGGGAGGCTGTATCTTCAATATATTACTAGTGGTGGGAATACCAGTAAATTTTTAACATTTTCCTTTTTTATGTTTTTAAAAACCTGTTTAATCATTACAAATCATAGAAATAATCTTTTAACAAAGGTTTTTATGAAAAAATAACTTAAAGATTGCATTACAAAAATACTTAGAAAAAGGAAAGACTCCACTCATAATCCTGTCACTGAAATACAGTCACCTCATTCTCTGCCAATGGATATCTTTCTGTGCAGACTCTCCCTCGCTATTGTTTTTCCTTTGTTTTGTAGCTATTAGAGCATACACACAATTCTGCATCCTGTTTTTGTCACATAGCATTTGTTGGTGTTTAGATATTTCCAACCCACATTCATAAGGGTAAGGCCTCATGTTGAGCAACATTCTATGCATCTCTGTAATTTTTTTTATTTAACCAATCTATTTTGTTGGATACACAGGCTAATTCTTCAAACAACGAACTCTGCATTCCTGTGTATTTTGGGTGGTTTCCTCAGAAGAAATCCCAAGAAGAGGACCTCTTTCACCCATTTTATTGTAAAAAAAGGACTCTTCCAAATGACAGCTAATTGTACCTGACTGACTCTCATCAGGACTCCTCCTAACTGCGGGAGCTTTGGGAACACTCCCTCTGCACAAGCCACTGCCAGGACCAGTCTTCCAAGTGCAAGAAACGCAGAGAGTTTCTGAGGCTCTGCAGGAGGCTGGGACCAGGCCAAAGGCTTGCTGGGGAAAAGCTAAGAGACAGGAGTGGGATAAGATCTTTCCAGTTACTCCTAAGTGCAACTTAAAGCTTAGTGGCCATCAACTGAATCAATATCTGACCTGGAGCCTGGTTGACCGAGGCGTGGAGTCATTTCCTCATGTCCAAGGCTAGAAAGCGGAGACTCTGTAATGGACAGGGAGGCCCTTACCCCGTGAAGGAGGGAGTGTAATGGAGGGGAGCCGGCCTTGGGTCAGGAGGCCTCAGTTCCACCAGCCAGATATGTGACTCTGAGAAGGTCTTCCGGACAAAATGGGGCTAATAATACCTGCCTGCCTGGAAGGCTGAGAGCCTCCAATGAGAAAAATGGATATGAGAGTCCTTTGCAAACTCTACAGTGCTGTGTCCCAGGGAGGGGTTAAGACCTCCCATGCTTTATAAGGGAGGGCACTAACAGGATGCTTGCTCATTCTGCTTAGTGCCTGCCAGGAAAGGGGGTTGTTTTTTCATTTATTCTGCATTGATTCAGTGCCTACTATGTGCTAGGTCCTATTTCAGTACTTGGGATACAACAGTGAAAAAGATTGAGTAGGCTTTTGGGGGAACTTCACATCCCAGTGGTGGAGACAGACAACATAGTAAGCAAATGAGTAAACAAAAGAACTTCAGAATGTGGTGTCAAGAAAAAAACAAAGGGCGATATGACAGAAAGTGCGGGGATATAATCTCCTTCTGGAGTGTGAAAAAGAATCTCCAGAAGATGACAAGTGTATTGAGACCTGAAAAGTGAACAGGGACAAGCTACCAAGCCACCTGAAGATATAGGAGAAGATGTTCCAGGCAGAAGGAACAGCCAGGGCAGGAGGTGGGAACAGACGTGGAAGGTGCTGTAGACTACATTTGTGCTCTCAAATTCATATGCAGAAACCTAATCCCCAGTGACGGTAGGTGGGGGTGGGGCCTTTAGGAGGTGATTAGGTCACAAGGACAGAGTCTTCATAAATGAGATTAGTGGCCTGATAATAAAGAAGAGACACCATTAACTAGATTTATTGTGGTGATCATTTCACAATATATACATATGTTGAATCATTATGTTGTACACCTAAAACTAATAAAATGGGAATAAAGACACCTTGAGTTGATAATTGATGAAGGAGGATCATGGTTAACATAGCAATTTACATGTGCCATTGTCTCTACTCTGGTATATGTTTTAAATTATCCAAAATTAAAAATTTTAAAAGAAAAGATTTATAATATTGGGGGGTAGGTGGGGAGACACCAGAGCTTCCTCTCTCTGTGAGGACAAAGGACAAAGGCTGCCATCCACAAGGCAAAAGCTCCCTCGCCAGAGCCCAACCATGCTGGCACCTTGATCTCAGACTTCCCAGCCTCCAGAACTGGGGGAAAATAAATTTCACTTGTTTAAGCCACAGGTCTTGTGTGGAGGCCTTGTGGGCCCTCCATGCAGGGACTGGAACAGGGGACGGGACAGAAAGAGGGAAACAATTTGACAGACCAAAGAAGTAGGATGTGGAGAAGAAGAAAGAGCCAAACTTGATAGGACATTCCCACCAGCTTCTGAGAGGCCACTGGATGGAGGGCTCTGGAAACTGAGAAACAAAAGGAGGCATGTCCCACGCTCACTTCTGTTGCTATGGCAAATCCATCCTCCCTTGCATCCCAGCGCTACCCCAGAACTCCACCACTCTTCACTGTAAATACTTCTGTAAATGTCCAGCACATAAAAGCAGGGATGCCCCTTATTAACCATCCCTGTTTGGGGAACAAAATTAACTTGTACAATGTATCAAAGTAAATCCACCCTCTAGTGGAGAAAGCCAATGTCAGCACACTCTTTGACTGGTTCTGTTGGCTCAGAAAACAGGGCTCATGGGCTTGGGGATTCCAAATCCCAGCTCTCATGGTTCAGAGTCAGATAGACTGGTACCCTAGGAACCTCACCTGCAAAACTAAGATCCCTTCCAGTCTGAAAATTCTGACAGAGGGGGTGGGCCTGAGCAGCCAATAGATGAGCATGATCTTGCCCCAGTCTTCAGTCTTGAGTGGAGCACCCAGGGGCTCCACTTCTCACCTGATGGTTCAGAAGGAGAAGGGGTGCACAAAGAAAATGAATTACAGGGAGATTTTATAGCTTCATCAAAGGAACTCCTCACATGGCCGGAACACCTCATTCTCCTTTTTGTCTATACTCTTTATGAATAGAGTGTTTATAATAGTAGTTGCTGATGTTTATAAGCACTTATTCTGAGTCAGGCACTATTCTAATAGTTCTGATATTTTAAGTCAGTTACCCTTCACCTAACATCTCTATAAGGTAGGTACTGTAATCTCCCCATTTTATAGCACAGGACATTCAGATACACGGGTTTAGTCGTTGGCCCCAAGTGCTCTAAGCCACCATGCTCTGCTATCTTTCTTAAAATGGCCAGCAGAAGAGGACTTATTGAATACCAAGAGAGGATTAACCAGGTCTCAGAAAGCAGGACTTGGAGGGAGAGCCCTCCATCTCTGCTTCTGCAACTGTCCCTGACCGGCCTGTCCTGGCTGAAACAACCGTGTCCCATGGCACTCCTGAGCCAGTCAGTTGAAAAGCCACACTCGTGGGCACCACCCATTCAACATCACACAGCTTGTGAGTACAAATGGTAGCATTGCCACTCCCCTTTCTCCATGTGACCAATATCTTCTCCTTCCTGGTCCAAGAGTTGTTTCACAGAACCATGGCACCTCCTCAGGACTTCTAGTCACATGTGGTGCATTCAACCAGGGGTGGCTCCAGGAGCCATGGGCATCCCCGTCCCGTGTCTGTCAAGTGCAGTGGGAACCGAGTGGGATAACGCAATGGATCTACTGTCTCAAAGCCCCACTCGGCAGAACCAGGATCCAAGGCAGCCAGACCAGGCACAGCTGGGCTCCACGGCTGTGTCTAGTGCCATATGGCCTCACCGCTGTGTCACTCTGACTTCTCAGCTCCGGAGAGATTTCCTCAGTCCTCGTGGAACATGGAGAGCAGAGGAAGCTTGTGTTGCGTGCACTCCCCTGTCTTCTCCATCCCACGGGCCTGCTCTTGAGTCTTCTGCTCTAGAATCACTCTGTCCAACTGGATACACTTCTCGTGTTGAAAAGCCCTGCTGCATTTAAACTCTGCATGGTCAGCCCTGGATGCCTGATTAACACCTCCCTCAACCCTTATTGAGAACCAACTGTGTTAAGGCTCAAGATTTGGCATGTTTCAAAGAAGAGTTAAGACATTCCCTTGCTCCTGAGGGCTGCTGGGTAATCACAGATTTCTGGCTAGAAAGGAACCTCCTGGAGATCTTGTTAAAATAAGTAGCTTTCTGAGGGAGAGGAGATGGTGCAGGTCTGAGGTGGAAACCAGTGTGAAGCACTCCCAGGTGACCTGCTGTGACCACTGTTTGGTCCCATTGCCTGGGCCTCCTGGATCAGCAGGTTCAAGTGGTTTCTTTGAGCCCAGGCCCAGGCCTTTGACAACTTACTCTTATCCAGGGGAAGTGTTATTCTCTTTAGCAGGCTTTAGATTTTCTTCCCTTCCCTTCATTCTTTGTGAATATGAGCTTTATTTTATATATAAAAAAATGACTCAACACTGACTCATGCTGTCTTTCCAGCCCACCTCCTCATTCCTAAACTAATTGGGACTCTTCATCTCTTCAACCTACTCATGGGAGAGAGGGGAGATGAGTAGAAAAGAGGATTTCTTGCCAGTGCTTCTGCTCCTTGTTTTACATACACACAACAAAATGCTTGTTATCATTCTTTTGCCACTTAAAGAACCTAAGTATAACACTCAATTCCTTATCCAAATGGAATACATATTAATCTGCAAAGCATCCTTCTACAAATCGGTGGGAGCCTTTCCCATGTAGGGCCATATTTACACCTCAAACTATGATGTGATAAAAATTACAGGGTTAAATGTTTCTAATTTCTCTTACCCTCCCAGCTTTCTGGGAAGAAGAGCAGGACCACTCCTTTACTATTGTGGTCTCCAGCCCATGACCACATCAAGGACTTCAGGCTGCTTCTGGACCTTCTGTCTCTCTCACTTGCATCCTGCTCTCCTTTCTAACCCAGAGCTGCTGTTCCTTTGGTTATATTGGCAAACACTTAAAAACTCAAGTGGGATAGACTCAAGGCTCAGTGGCATGCTACGTACAAAGTATCCTTCTCTCCAACAAACAACATGCAGAGAGGACACCCCATGGCCCAGGAGATTCAGAGGCTCACCCCTGAACACAATCCACATTTCTCCCTCACAAGAACCCACATTCCCACACTACCCAATGCTGCCTCCAATTCAAAGAACTGTTCTTTCTCTCGAGGGATGAAACCTCATCTATCTTGCAGTGAAATCTCTCTCCCCAGCTCCAATGTCCTCTCAGTAATTATGACCTGAGCCTGTCCTAACAAAGGATCCCCTGGCACCTCCAATCCCCCACGTGCCAAAAGGAACCAACCAGCCGAAACCGGTTTGGCTCAGTGGATAGAGCGTCGGCCTGCGGACTGAAGGGTCCCGGGTTCGATTCCGGTCAAGGGCATGTACCTTGGTTGCGGGCACATCCCCAGTGGGAGGTGTGCAGGAGGCAGCTGATCGATGTTTCTCATCGATGTTTCTAACTCTCTATCCCTCTCCCTTCCTCTCTGTAAAATATCAATAAAATATATTTTTAAAAAAAAAAAAAAAAAAAAAAAAGGAACCAACCAGCTCCTCCCAGAAATCTGTTCCCCTTCCTGGTCCACTTGCTTCCTCATAAGATTTTTTTCCCTAAAATCTGTCTCTTTTAACATTCCTTCTACGCTCATTCCCAAACACAGCCGAACTGCGATAATTTAGTGCTCCCTCTTTATACAATTCTCAAGGTAGAAAGCAGGCCACGCTGAGCACCGATTCAATAAATACTGAATTAGAAGGAATGCACTTAAGCATCAAGTTGTTTGAACGTGGGGGAAAAGGCAAGGGATTATCCTCTTTTAATCTTCACTACAATTATCACTTTACAGAAAACGCTTCAACAATGACAATACACAATCTTTACATATAACTTTCCAAAGTTAATTCTTCTCCCAACAGTATTTCAAAAAAGGTCTGAATCTGAGCCCCACCTCTTTACCTCTTATTAGCTTACTGAACTCGAACACAAGGTATAATCTTAATAACTCAAGTGTGTTTAAGCTTCTAGACAATATGAAAGTACATTTTAAGTTCGTGGTTGCCTCTAAGACTCTACCTGCCACCTGGCAGAAGTGACAACTTTTTCCTTGTGGTCCTACTGTGCATGATCTTATCTCCCAGCAGGCAGCATTGAATCACTTCATCTAACATGTATTAATTTCTTATTAATTTCTAGCACAGTGCAGTCTTTCAATAATTATTTATTTTTAAAAAGGATGAACTTTTAGCAAATGTGATCATTAAGATCATATGCACACCTCTATTTTTATTTAAAAATTCTTCATTCGTGCCAAAACCGGTTTGGCTCAGTGGATGGAGCGTCAGCCTGCAGACTGAAAGGTCCCAGGTTCAATTCCGGTCAAGGGCACGTAACTTGGTTGCGGGCACATCCCCAATAGGAGGTGTGCAAGAGGCAGCTGATCGATGTTTCTCTCTCATCGATGTTTCTAACTCTCTATCCCTCTTCCTTCCTCTCTGTAAAAAATCAATAAAATATATTTTAAAAAAATAAAAATTAAAAATTCTTCATTTGAACTGGGGTCTCCTTTCCTAATTGGGTTCTGAGCTCTGATCAGAATGAGTGTGCTTAATTTTGTAAGGATTCTCAAAAAACATTGCCACATGTTTGTTTAGACATTTTCTCTTAACAACAACAACAACAACAATGATGTTTAAATACATGTATGCATATGGAATAATTAGTCTGAGAAAAGCAGGGCAGGGAACTGAGTCAGGCTAAGAAATAATGATCCCTTGTTCCTGCACTAACAAAGAGCAGATAACTAACCAGTTTGCCAAGAAGGTATTCATGGTTGGAAATAAGCCTGAAATCTGATCTCTAATTATATCACATGTGGTCAAGATGAAGTATGAGGTTTTGCCTTTTCTTTCAGGCATCATTGCTGATCGACTCCTCCTTCCAAGAAGTCCCCTAATTCATACCCAGATCCAGCTCCTCTCACTCATTGCAATTTACTGGTTGAGGCCCGCCTCCATCCATAAAACCAACTTGTCGCGGTGGTGAAATAACTCACATGGGGCTAGGGGGCAGGGAAGAAGTCAACTGAGAAGAAGCCAGATGAGAAATGTAACTGGAGCACAGCACGGGCCATCATTTGCAAAGTCCTCATCACACACAGGATGCCCGATTGGAAATCAGGATGCTCAGTCACTTGGCTCCTTCTCGTTCCATGGAGCCAAAAAAACTTCACTCACACCAGTTGCCTGCTGACCTTTTATGGGTTGCAACCCGCGTGCCTGACAAACTGATTTGTTCCAGCTGCAGCTTTATTTTCTACCTTCCTTGTTACTTAATTGATCCTGGCTGTGCCTGGTCCTGCAAAGAGGCCTTCCTGGACCTTGCAGCATATGCTATATATCCTGCATGCACTCCTGTATTCTGACAAGGAACATACAAATCAAAGATGGCAGGAGAGGATGGGAGGGAGAAGGCCACGGAGCAGAATGAATGCAGATCCCTCCACTTGCCTCCGTGGGTCTCTCAACCACTTGTCACTCATTGCTCCCTGGACCAAACTGACTTTCTTCCTACAGACAGCCCATCTCTTGAGACTCAAATTTCTGTGCAAACTTTAAAAACTGGAATCATTTACCGACCTTTAAAGAAAAAAAGAAAAAACAGAACAACAAATCATTTCCCTCATCCATTTTTTGTTCTTTTTTAAACATATTTTTTTATTCATTTCAGAGAGAAAGGGAGAGGGAGAGAGCTATAGAAACATCAATGATGAGAGCAAACTATTGATTGGCTGCCTTCTGGACGCCCCCTACAGGGGATGGAGTCCATAACCTAGGCATGTGCCCTGACCGGGAGTCCAACCGTGACCTCCTGGTTCATAGGTCTACTCTCAACCACTGAGCCATGCAGTCCAAGCCATTTTTGTTCTTTTCACCATATGTATTAAGTTCCTACTAAGTAGTTGGTGTTGTGTGAATTGGAGTTTCTGCTCTACTGTAGCTCAGTCCCACAGGGGACAATGACACAAAAGCAAATAGAATATGGGGGACACGCCTCAACCTACATCAACAGTTCTCAATGGATGGTGAGGGGATCCTGGGTGTCTCCAAGACCATTTCAGAGTGTCTGTGAGATCTAAACATGTTCAATGAGAAAACTAACATGTTTTTTGCCTTTTTTACCCTCATTCTCTCATGAGTGTCCAGTGCAGTTATCCAGAGGCAACATGACATGCAAAGTCACAGCAGACTGAGTGCCAAAGCAGACAGGACAATCCAACTGCCTTCTATCAATCTAGACATTAAAGAGATTTGCAAATACGTACCACATCTTTTTTAGCCCAATCGTCTATCCACGGACACTTAGGTAGCTTCTATATCTTGGCTATTGCAAAAAATGCTACAATGTCCACAGGGAGGCAGATATCTCTTTAAATCAGTGTTTTGAATTTCTTTGGATAAATACCCAGAAGTAGCATTGCTGGGTCATATGGTAGTTATATTTTTTAATTTTTGGAGGAACCTCCATACTGCTTTCCATGGTGGCTGCACCAATCTGCAGTCCCACTAATTTACAAAATGTAAAGCAATGCTACTTTCCTCAGTATTGTTTTGTTTTGGAAAATAAATTAATTTTTCAAAAAATGTATTCATTATTATATTAATGTTTACTATGGTTTTTAAATGCACCAGTAAATAAACATGTAACTAAATCTCAGAACCGATTTCTAATATAGTAAGTATTGATAATAGCACACATAAACAAAAGTTCTTCAGGGACCTCAATAATTCAGGGACCTGCAATTTCTTGCCATTCTATGCATAAAGTTCTGAGACTTGACTCCAAGGCACGATCTATTTAAAAAAATTGTACAAGTTAGACTTCATCAAAATTTAAAGTCTTTGCTCTGCACGAGATCTAAAAAACCCACAGACTGAGAAAATAAGAATGTCAAGAAATTGCAGAAGTAGCGTTGCAAGATCGTAAGTATTCTTTGTCCAGCTTCCTCCACTGATGACATCTTACACAAGTGTAGTCAAAACCAGAGAACGGACTGGTTCAGAACTGTGAACTACAGATCTTATGTGTATTTCGCCAGTTTTTACATGTACTTGTGTGTGTGTGTAAAGTTCTATGAAATGTTACCACACATACAGATTCACATAACTATAATCTTGACCAGCATACAGAACTGTTCCATCACCATAAAGAAACTTCCTTGAGTTTCTCCTTTATAGTCACAACCAAACCCTAATTCCTGGCAAACACTGATCATTTCTCTATGACTATAATTTTGTCACTTTGAGAACATTAGGTAAGTGGAACAACACAGCATGTAACCATTCTGCTTAGCACAGTGCTTTGGGTATCACCCCTGTAATTGTGTCAAGAGTTCATTTTCATTCCTTTTTATTGCTAAGTAGTATTCCATTGAATGTATGTACCACAGTTTATTTATCCATTCACCCATGGAAGGACATCTGCATTGTTTTCAGTATTTGGCTATTACTAATAAAGCTACAAATAAAGAACCTTTGTGTACAGATTTCTCTAGGCCCGTGGTTGGCAAACTGCGGCTCGTGAGCCACATGCGGCTCTTTGGCCCCTTGAGTGTGGCTCTTCCACAAAATACCACAGCCTGGGCGAGTCTATTTTGAAGAAGAGGCATTAGAAGAAGTTTAAGTTTAAAAAATTTGGCTCTCAAAAGAAATTTCAATCGTTGTACTGTTGATATTTGGCTCTGTTGACTAATGAGTTTGCCGACCACTGCTCTAGGCTAATACTTGGGACTGTGTTTGCTGGGTTATATGGGGAATATGTTTAACTGTCTGAGAAACTGCTCGCTGTTTTCAGTGTGGCTGGACTAGTTTTCATTTCCATCAGCAATATGGGAGAGATCCAATTGCTCTTCATCCTCACCGGTACGTTTTATTGTCAGTATTTTTATTTCAGTTATGCCTTTAGGTGTGTAGTGGGATTTTATTGTAGCTTTATTCTAATATTCCTAAGAGGTAATGTTGTTGAATATCTTTTGTGTACTTAACCATATATCTTCTTTGGTAAAGTCCTACTCTTACTGGATTACTTGTTTTCTTACTGTTGCAGTCAGAGAATTCTTTATATATTCTTGATATAAGTCCTTTGTCAGATGTATGACTTGCAAATATTTTCTGTCCGTGGGTTTTTATCCTCTTAATAGATCTCGTGCAGAGCAAAGACTTTAAATTTTGATGAAGTCTAACTTGTACATTTTTTTAAATAGATCATGCCTTGGGGTCAAGTCTCAGAACTTCATGCATAGCCCTAGATCATCAATATTTTTTTTGAAAAAAAATTTTTATGCACAAAGAGCTAGTATTGTTTCTGTGGTAAGGTAGGTGTTTTGAATGGCCCATTCATGGTCGTTTACTTAGTTCAATAGACTGTGCTGGCTTGAGCAGACATGGCAGGAGAGAGAACCGTGGCTGAATTTTTTCGGATGGCTCCAGCAGACTATCCATTTGCTCTCTGATGCAACACGGCAAAAGGAAAGAGCTGGTGCATACGTGCATTCTTAAAATTTGGGGCTTGAACATGTTCTCATAAGTAATTCTTAAGGATCTGAAGTGTTCTGAGATCAAGAAGTCTAAGAAACCTGTGTGTATGCTCAGCTCTTTTTCTACAATTTTCTTTAAACCCCCTTTTCATCAACAAATCTTACTAGTAGTCCTTTAACATGTATCTTTCATTTTTCTCCTTTCTTTTGATACCTCTCACGGCCCCTATTTCTATTTGACTAAAATGTGAGAACTGTAAAGGATAAAGCACCATTCTCTTTGAGATAAAAGCATATTCATTCTTTTACTTGTCGATTTGGCATTTACTGAACATCTGTTATTTGCCTGTTACTGTAATATGCTCTGGGAATAAAGAGATGAAACCTAATGCATCAGCAGAAGCAGAGCATCAGATTGGGGGACCACTCACAGAGCAGGGCCAAGGGACCAAAAAGAGATGCTGAGAGATCCAGGCAGTAGCAACCAGGTGAAGCCAGTGCCATGCCAGGCCTGGGGAAACAAGAAAATAGTGAAATCTTAGGCTTTGAGGCTAGTCACCCACCAGGAGATGTTTTTGTAAAGGGACCCACCCATGGCTGGAACTCTGGCACTGGGGCAGGTGGGAGGGAGCAGGAGGCCATGCCTCTGACTCTCCTGTAGCGTCCCATCTCTACTCAGCACCTGCCTCTGGCCAAAGCCAACTGAAAGCCAGAGAGCAAAGGAGCCCTGGGAGGGAGGGGCTACTCCCCAGGACACAGAGCGTCCCCATTACCATGTTCTGTATCCAAAACACAGCCACAGTCAGTGCTGACAGGTGTGAGGAGCCTTAGTTTAAAGTTGTTAAAACAAATGCCAATGAAACATGGTGTTTCGGTAAATATTACAAACATAGGCAAATTCCATGAAAATAAGCCTCAGGTAACAACTGGGTGGCTTTCCTATATTTTGTTTTAACACCTGTTGCTAAGAACTACCTTCTTAGTGTTCAAGACCTAGATCACATCTTCCTATAAGCCCTGGGGTATTTGTTTGATTCAATGACTGGTTTACAGGAACTTAGCTGAGTTTTCTTAATTATGTTCAGGTGAGGGAATTAAGGGAAATCATGTTGATGGAGGAACAGAAGATAAAGAAGGAAGGCATCTGCTGAACACTTACTATTTGCCTATAATATCACTTAATCTCCATAACCTCTCTAGTTCTTTCCCACACTGTGGATGAGATTCCATCAGAAGGGCATTATGTAACTAATGGAGACAGGATTCAAACCTGAGTCTTTCCAATGCCAAAGCACATCTTCTTTCACACAGAGAAAAATTATAAAAATGTGTTTGTTTTAACATGTCATGTGGCCTTAAAAGCCAAAGGTCCCTGTTGGAAAATATCTTTTTTTTCTTTCTCCCTCCCACTGTCCCTCCCTCTCTCCAGCCCTCTCCCTCCCTCCCTCCCTTCCTGCTTTCTTTCTTTCTTTCTTTCTTTCTTTCTTTCTTTCTTTCTTTCTTTCTTTCTTTCTTTCTTTCCTTTCCGTCTTTATTTCCTTCCCGAAACTCCATGTATCACAGCAACATCTTTTTCCTCTTTTAGCTTGATGCTTTCTTCAGAAAATGAATCCTATATAATAAATAGTATCACCTGAATTGTTAAAATACTATTACTGCAAAAACACTTTTCTATATGTACCATTTGTGTGAAGAGCTTCTTTAACAAGGTAACAAGAGCCTGCCTGTAGAGTCTCCTAAGGAAGGGAGTAGCTTTACCATAAAGGGTACCTTCTTCTCTGGATTCTACCCAAGAAATATGACCTAAAAGGAACACACTAGGAGATATGCGAGTTCTATTTTACCTGTTCTGGTTCAAGGACTATTTGAGTTAAACTTCTAGAATATTTTATCTTCCCCAGATTCATGTTTTGCCATGGCATCCAATTCTTCCTCAAATGCTTCAACCAAAAAATCATCAGCAGAACTATTATGGCAACAGGAAAAATCCCCACAGCTTGTGATTCATGCTAAGACAGTTCATGCTGAGGGAGACCAGTTTTTACAGCCAACTTAGTGTTAAACAGATCAGAAAGCGAAGACCAGACGTTTCCATGGCCTTTCACTATTTCTTCATTCATTAAAGTTCACACTTGAAGACCATCTGAATTTCCAGATACTCCACGAAGCATTCTTTACTATTGAGCACTTCTCCTTAAAGCTTATAATTTTAAAAACAGACCCAAGTCAAGGACTCAGGATTGCGCCCAGAACATCATATGATATTCAAGAAATGTAAGCCTTTCCTGTCACTACTTTCTTAATCACTACTGCCGAAACAACAATAACAGCAACAAATCTCTAATAGCCATCTCTAACAGTTGTGTCTTCTACTTAACTGAAATCTTATTTCATCTCCTCATGTCTCATATATTTCTTTGCTCATCTGCTACACTCATTCAGTCAGTCATCAAACACCCATTGTAGACTTCCCAGCTCCTTCCTTCTCTGCATTCAGTTGCTGGAATTCCCATGTCAAACGCCAGCCACCCTGAGCCACTGTGGTCCTCAATAAGCCCATGTCTCTCAGTATAACTTTTAGTCTTGTTAACATGTATCAAATTATAATTTTGATACTCTCTGAGTCAAATCAATTGAGATCATTGATTTGACGAAGTTGAGAATGTATTACTGGTACACACTGACACAGCTCTGTCTCATGGGAAAAGTGTCTTTCGGATGAGTGCTCCATCCAATGTCTGAGCATGTACAAAGTTCCAGTGTCATCTTTAGGGCTTTGTAAATGCTGTCATTTAAGACCACAATGCCTCCTCCCAACCTTTTTCACCCAGGGAACTCAAACTCAAGTCTCAGCTAAGACTCAGGTCCCTCCAGGAATCATCTTTCTTTTCTTTTTTTTGGAAAAAGATTGAATATATACAAAAAATAGAAAGAATATTGTAATAAACCCTCATGTACCCATCAACCATTTTCAATATTAACATCTAATATTCAATGTTGTTTGCTCTGTGGACCTTGGAGCAGGAAGCAAATGGAGAACAAACCACACACGAAGGCAGGGCTTTACCTGGAGGACAACAGGGACCCTTCATGGATTCTAAACAGGGAAATAGCATGATCCAATGTGCTTTTCAACAAAGGTCACTCTGATCTTAGAAGGTGGATTAGAAAGGGGCAAAACTGAACTTGGGGCTGCCAAGGAGGAAGACATTGCTGGAAAAATAGGTAGAAACTTAAAATGTGATGGGGGAGGCAGCCCCTGCCCAAACATTTGGGATGAGCTTGGTCGTTTTATGGGAGGCACCAGCAGGGTATGGGGAGGAAAGCTCCTACCCTGGGAGTCTGAGAGACCTTCCTGAAGAATGGTATGGTTTGAGCTTGTTCTTAAAACTAAATTAAGACCAGCAGCTATAACTGTATTCCAGTTCAGAAAATTTACCCAGCAAAGAACATTGTTTACGGTGCATCTATAATTAAACCTGACCCTGCATTTGTTGTGCTCCACCGACCTCCAGTTGGAAGGACCTAGCATATGTGTTGTTATTTTAATGAACAACATTTCCACCGCTACCCCCTACACCAACCTCCGGCAAGTCTACATGGTTCTTTTAAGAGTCATGGTGGGTGCTCACACTTCCAGCATAAAACCTCACATAAATGTTCCTCACAACCACTTTGCTTTCTCTCACTGAGGCTCTTCAAATGTCAGTGGTTTTAGCACTGAATTTAACCTTTACACATTTTCACCAGTTTCAGAAGCACAGCCTGTGCTGGATTTCCCTTCTGGAGGTGGGTGGGAATATTTTATACACACAGTTATCAGCCAAGGATTCTGGCAGTCCCATCAGCCTGCCTTTGAGACACCATACATGCTTGAGTGCACGCAATAAGGCAGTGGTCCTTCATCACACTCAAATGCCAAGCACATAGTAGTCATTCATGTATTCATTCAATAAAGAAAATATTTACCGAGGGCCTGGTATGGGACAATCACTCTTGGAGGCAGCGGGAATATGAGACTGAACAAAATGAAGTGCCTGTCTTCATGGAGCTTATGCCCTAGAGGAAAAGACAGACCATTAAACAAATAATGAACCAGGTGATGATACATACAGTATAAAAAAAATTAACCCTGGTGAGAAAATTAGAGAGCACTGAAATTGATGGAAGCTCTAGTCCCATGTGAAGCTGTTGCATCTTGCGTGTCTCCATAGAGGAAGCTTTGCCAACCCTGTGGGGTTGGCCAACTGGAACAGAACATGGACTGATGACACTGTTGAGCTATACCACTCCTAAAACTCACTAGCTCTGGGCACAAGTAGGCAACTGCCCTTGCTCTTTTAAACAGTTTTGTGTTCAATATTCTGTTACTTGCAGCCAAAAGCATCCTAAATGACATAGCTCCAAAACTCTTTCCAAGTTCTCTCATTCCAACAACACACTTGGATGAGCTTCTATGACTGGGCCTTCTGTGTTTCCATAGCCTCCAGCACCATTTCATTCCTCTCGCTCTGGCTCTAGCTCCACAGTTCCCCTAAGTCCCCTCACCCCATCAACCCAGACATCCAGTTTCCTTCCTGAGGAGCTGCCAGACATCTGGCAAGAACTGCAGAATTTGGACCAGCAAAAGAAGCACAATTTATTCTTCAAGTCATATAATGTTGAACGAATCAACATTCATTCATTTGTTCATTTGTTCATCAAGCATTTATTAAGCACCCTTTTGTTAAATACCAGGGACTGTGCTTGATACAGGAATATAATTGCAAATAAAAATGTCCTCTGCCCTCAGTAAGTTCATAGTCTACTATATGATTCAAAAACCACAGAAATTAATGTATAAGAGCAAACTATAAAAAGGAGTATGCAGAATAGCACAGAGTGTTGAGTGACAAATAGGAGGAGGATGGAGAAGACTGTAGGAGGAAGGGCTTTTCCATCTGGGCTTAGCTAAAACTCAGATAGGAAAATATTACAGCTTTATTTTCACTACCCTCTAACTGAAATTCAGCATTTCCTCCAATTTGTAAATGTGGCCAACAAATACAGTAGTGTTGCTATAGTTGCAGAGTTCTTGAAATAGTGTTTACACCCATCACTACTTTGAAATTACTATAGTTATTATACCTGCCTCTAATCTTGATATTTAGTGAGTTAATATAGAAGTATATATGTTATGACACCATAATTTAAACATATTTTGATAACTTATTTCAAGAGAATTGTACTTCTGTGTATTTTATGGATTTAAAAACATTATTCGGATAAGGGTATAAATAGGCTTCATCAGGTAGCCAAAGGTATCTTTGATATAAAAATGATTAAGAATCTTTTTTTCTTTTCAAGTGATGTAACTAGGTTAGTTACTAAGAAAAACTGGTGTCAGGATCCCCTACTCTCACCCCAGGTATTTACAGTGTTTCCAAAGGCCCAGGTAAAAGTTGCCCCAGAGGAGATGGGACTCAAGGAAGAGCTTGGAGAGGTAGAAACAGAAATAACTCACTCTGGGAGCGGGACAGATGCGCTAGTTTTAAGAAAATGATGGGGTTTGGGTGGTTCCTGCCAGTGAAAGGCAGCAATACTCCTTTGGCAGTGCCATAGGGAGGTGCCAGGACCTAATCTCCCTGGGCAAACAGTTGGTTAGTGTGCCCAGGGGCTGGCACCAGGCAGGAAAGCTCCCAGTCTCAGCACTGATGCCCATGCAAAGCATAGCATAGCACAGAGTGAACCTTCTGAGCTCGGACAATGAGCACTGCTGCAGGGACCTGGATGTTCTGAGGACCAGAGATCCTGGGCATTGCCTAACCCCTGTTTACCGAAAATTTAAAGAAAAAAAATTGAATTTCTAGTCTCCCTCGTGAGCTGGGACTTTAAAAATAATCTTATTTTTTAAAGTTAATAATGTGCTATTTCTTATACCAAGTGTAAAAGTTGAATCAGATTGATATTTGCTTTACTAAGAGCTAAAGGGTGAATAAGAGTTAACTTATTAAGGTTGATAGCGACACGTTTGTTCTCGACAGAAAACAGAATGTGCAAAGGTCCTGGGATGAGAAAAGGCATGCCATCAGTGAAAAGAAAGGTCAGTGCACTGGAGAGGTGAGACTGGAACGGAAAGTGGGGGCCTGTGACTACAGAGCCTCTCTTCCTACAGGCCATGTTAAGGAATGTGGCCTTTCTCACAACAACCCTAGATTGGCTTCCTGTGTTTAGGCTTTAAGAACGTGTTTAGAGTGGGGTAAGCAGAAGCAAAGGGTGTTTAATAATTAAATTTGCATTTTACATAAATCTCTTCGGCTGAAGTGTGGAGAGAGTTAAGAGCCAAGGCTCTTTAGAAATCTTCTGCGACTATCTGGTGAGAGGTGACAGTGACTTGGACTAGAGAGGAGGCAATGGAGTGGAGGGGATTGGGGGGATTCAAGAAAGAGAGAATAAACGTGATTAGATTTGGGGATGGATCAAATCTCCAGGGTGAGAGATGCCAGAGTGCCTGGCTTGTGAGCATGATGTCATTCCTGAGATAAGGCTCCCTAGGGAAGGATCAGATTTCAGGCAGGAAAGGAAAAGGAGAAAAATCAAGAGTTTGGTTATGATACTATTGAAAATGAGGTGATTTTAGACAAATCAGCTAAGCTGAATAAGTAGTTGAATGTATGGGCGCAAGAGATGAGTATCCATTAGCTGTACAGATTCAAGCAAACATCTTTTAAGTTTTCAGATTGTAACCCACTCTATCATTTTTACCCCTTAGACATGATGATGATGGTGGTGATCATGATGATGGGATGGTGGTGATGGTCATGGTCATGGTCATGGTGGTGGACATGGTGATGGGCATGGTGATGATGATGATGGTGGTGGTGATGGACCTGGTGATGGTGATAATAATGGTGGTAATGGTGGTGGTAGTGATGGTGATGGATCATGCTCATTGACAATTACTTTGTTCTAAGTATTATATTACTACTAGAGGCCCGGTACACGAAATTCATGCACAGGTAGGGTCCCTAGGCCTGGCTGGCGATCAGGGCTGATCTGTGGGGGGACCAGCGGGGCAATTGGGGCCCCCACTTGCACCTGCCTTGGCCTGGTGCTGCCTGCTCACCTGCTCCACCATCCCACCACAGTCCCACTCTCGTCGGGGTCCATTGGGGCCGGCAGCACTTCCACTGCCACCCACTGCCAGCGTGATATTGCCAATGCCTGCCACGTTCCACGCTGCCCTCTGGTGGTCAGTGCATGTCTAACTCCTGGTTGAACTTCCGCCTGTGGGGATAATTTGCATATTAGCCTTTTATTATATGGGATTTTAACAACACTCTATGTTTTATTACTGTCTCATTGTATGGTTGAGAAACTGAAGCCCAAGATTACAGAGCAAATCAGTGGTAGAGGTATGATCCAAACTGAGAATTTATTCGATAAAGTCATATTCACCTTATAGGGTCATTATGAAGGTTAAATTTAAAATGATAATAACTGATATTTATGAAGCACTTTTTATTTGCCAGACACTGTTTTAAATGCTTTGCATGGATTAATTCTTTTAACCCTTGCAACAACATTATAATGTAAATGCCATTATTAGTATCCTCATTTTAATGATGAGAAAATGGAGGTATGGTGGGCTTAAATAATTTGCTTGTAGCTTAGTGAGCCAAAACCAAAATTAGGATCCAGGAAGCATGGTGTTAATTAGCATGTTCTACTGTTTAAAATTCACGAAGTGTTTAAGACAGTTCCTACTACCTTGCAAGCATTCAATGACACTATTCAGAAAATTAAAATAAATTTGTCTCAGGACTTAACCAAGGACACTGGTGCTTTGCAAAAAAATGAGGAGCTAAACTCATATGTGCATTAAAGTTAATGACTGAAATGTAAGGATATCAGTCACAAAGTAGATGCTCAATAAATATTTGTCAAACAAATAAGTGAATGAATGAACCCTAATCAAAATATAAGACTTGCTCTGCCACTGTCTCTTGGATATGTCTCTTGGAAATGTCCCTTCTCTTCTTAGGTCTCCAGGGACATCACTAAAGATTCAACCCGTTAGCACACCCGGAATCTAAGATGTCTAAAGTCCCTTCCAGCTCTGACAGCTCATCACCCTCTCAAATAAAGTCCTGCTTTCTTCACATCTTCTTCATTATCCTCTGCTTTCAAAAGCTTTCACTCAACTCCAAGTCCATACCCTTGGCTGGCTTGATGGGCCTGTGTTCTCTTCTGGCCATGAGGGGAGAACATGAACCACATGCTGAAAGGACTGTGATTTGTTCACGCTTCTGACTGGTGACATTAAAACTGCCGCGGCGACTGGAAACCACGTGCTGCTGTCAGCAGCATCCTTCACGAGAGGCCTTCCCACGTTTCTAAGGCTTTCCCAGAGTCCTCAGGAGTAATCAGCTTCTTTCTTTCTTTTTTTGCAAGAATTCTGCTCCTTCTAAATTTGTTTCCTGTCAGCCTGTTCACAGCTGCTGCCTACCAGCACCAAGCAAGCCAAAATGTAAGGGCTACTGCTGACATCCTCAACCTCACACCGCAAGCCCAGAAGAATGGGGCTTTATGATCCTGTCGGGGCTGCCGAGCCATCTCGTGCTCCCCTCTGTCTTCTCTCTGCAGCTGTGCGCTGGGACTTTAGGAAGTACTTTGACCAGTACAGCTTCGAGCTATTTTTTGCCATCTGTTTTTAAGTACCGAAAACCAACAGCAATGTCGTAGAGCATCATTTTATATTTCTTCCAGCCCCCCTCTCAAAACCAAATCAATTGCAGCAAAAAATAAAAATAAAATAAGAATAAAAAAAATCCAGCCTTATCACCAACCCTAATTCGGGCTAGGAAATATCACTATGTACTATAGTAGGATTCTACAAACACAGACACTGACCAAACCCAACAGCCAGATGCCTGCCATCAGCCAGACTCCAACACACCGTGTGCTTGGCAAGATGAGGCTGGATTGGAAGCCTGAGATCCCACTTGGCTGCCTGTTCACTGGGGTGACCGTGGGAAAGACTCTTCACTTCTCTGAGCCTCAGTTTCCTTATTTGTTAAAAGCTGCTATGGAGCCGTTTTCTCCGCAGTTGCAGAAGGGAGGCCCATATTGCTCTGGAGACAGGAAGTAACTGGCAAAGAGAAAGAGCAAGAGAACAAGGTCGTAGGGGCTCTCTATCTGGGTGTGAATGGGAAAAGAATGCTGGGGAAAGGAGCGCAGCAAGACACCAAGTTTCCAAGCTGTGACTCTTCCTGCAGCTCTGTTGAGTGTTGCGTGGGGATGGGGCACTTCCTGTACCCAAGTGTCAGATAAATGCTGAGACAGGGTCCTTCCAAACGGCCCTAGAAGATGACTCGCAAACATGGAGTGATGCCGCAGGCCCCTGCAGTTCCCCCCCCTCCCCCCCCCGTGGCCCTCCCACAGGCCCTCTCACACAGTGGCAGTTCGCTTCTTCAAAGCCAGCAGGAGAATCCCTCCTTCCAGTCCACCAATGATATAATGTCTTACATAATACAGGGCCTGGGAGGGGAATCTTATCACCTTTTCCATATTCTGTTGGCTAGAAGCAAGTCTGATTCCACACATACTCAAGGAGAGGTGATTATATAAAGGGGTGACTCACTGGGTGTCAGCTTAGAATCCTGCCTACCACAGGCAGCCTCTGGTCTCTTCTACACATAAGCACCCCGATCCTTAGCAACTAGCATCACCCCAGTGCAGGGAGCCTGAGGGATCTCCCAGCCTCAAAGGTCCTGATCTAATTTTGCCTTTGCATAGCACATTCACCAATGAGACTACTCCAATGAATAAATATGTAATATTTATTGACAACGTATTACATAAATAAGGAGTGGGAGAATTTTGAGAATTGTAAAAATTATTTTAATAGGAGTATTTGTGGTAAGTTTTATAAAGGACTTCTTCAACTTGCTCTCTTATTCCATTCTTATACTGTTTCCCATATTTCACATGAGGAAACTGGATTTTGGGAAAGTTACATGACATAGTCAAGATTCTGTAACTCTAAGTGTCAGAATCAAGATGGGAACCAGGCATTGTGCACGCTTATCTCTAGAGCGTATATCTGGATGAGAATGTATAGTAAATGTGTATTTCCATGAAAAAATCAGTAACAGTAGTGGAACTGGTACTTAGAACCATAGGACCAGGGTGATCTTGAAGGCTTTTTCAGAAAGGCTTGTCTGGCCCTGGAGGATTTCATAAAAATGTGGGATATGGCTTAGATCCTAAAAGCCAGGATTCGTGTACTTGCTGGGATGGGAAGGAATGGGGTGGGAAATGATGAGGGTTTCCAGGGCAGCAGAGGAAGACTGTCCAGCTGGAAAAGGGCCTTTACAGGCATTTGGGACTCCAGAAGTCTCATTGGAGTTTTAAAAACTGTGGCACCAATGGGCCCCCAAGCCCTATCAGACTTCCTTGAATGTCATGTCTAAGCAGCTTCCTGCAGACCCAAGCTACTCTGAATTACCTGGGCAGAACTAGGACAAGGACGATGCCTTCTCTTGGTTTCTACCTCCACAAAAATACCCACCTTTCAGACTTGTTGAGTAGAAAGAAAAAAAAAAGAGAGAGCTGCAAAATGCCTAACTCAGCATATAATAAAGAAGAGCTATTATTATAAAGTGATTTCAGCTATCAGTTGGGATGGTAGAGGGACCCTGTCACATAGTCCCAGACACACACTCACATTTTGTGCATGCCTCATCCTCCACCATAGGTCCCCCAAAATCTTCTCTTTGTTTATCTCCAGTTAAAAGATAATTGATATTTTTTAAAATTGTTCCTTTCACCATAAAAAGCAGAAATAAATTCACAAGTAGGTTAGTATAGAAGAAGGTCTCTTGGCAGGTGTCCTCAAACTACGGCCCGTGGGCCACATGCGGCCCGCCGAGGACATTTATCCTGCCCGCCGAGGACATTTATCCGGCCCGCCGGGTGCTGCTGCCTGTCCTGCTTAGCAGCCGACTCGTCCCGGGCCCACAGTGCGTATAGGAATTTGTTCATAGTTTTTTTTTTTAACTATAGTCCGGCCCTCCAACGGTCTGAGGGACAGTGAACTGGCCCCCCTATTTAAAAAATTTGAGGACCCCTGGATTAGAGCAGCTATTCTCAACCAGGAGACATTTGGCAATGCCTGGAGACATTTTTGATTGTCACCACTGGGGGATGCTTTGGCATCTAGTGGGTTGAGACCAAGGATACTTGTAAATATACTACAATGCATGGGATTCCCCCCTCCCTCCAACTCACACCCAGCAAAGAAATATTTAGCCCAAATGTCAATAATGCTGAGGTTGAGAAACCCTCGACCATAGATGAAGAGATCTGAGTCCTGGTCTTAGCTCTGCCCCGAATAAGCTCTGTGATAAATAAGCACATCACTTATCTGGGCTTTGGTTTCCTTATCTGTAAAATGAAGACTTTGGCTTAGATCTGCCTGCAACAAGCTAAAAAAAATTTTTTTAAGTTGTAGCAAAGTTTTCATAAAGCTACATGTATTCACTGTGCAATACTGTCCTTTTTATGGATACTGTGGTCTGCTTTGCTAGAGAAGGATGTTAAACGTCCTTCCTTTTAAAAATGATTGTGATAGATACGTTGAAAAACATCAAAGTATTCTTAGCAAAATGAAAATTGCAAGTACCATGTCAGCTCCATAATTTTGAAAAAAATGTTGTCAATGCAATTCAAATTTTGAGGACCTATCAGCCAACATGACCTCAAAGTTCTTTCCAGCTTCAACAAATGATGATTCTGTAAGAAACAATGAAAAGAAATTGTCAGAGGGTTGCTGCTTCATGAACTGTTAGACTTCTTGGAAAAACATACTGTATTAACCTAGCTTCACTCAGTGAACTGGAAGTTACTCTTTTTTTCCAGGTATTAGACCTAGCTGGTTGTAGAACTGTGGGAAGAGCTGGGGAGTTAGGGACAGGAAAGCCACCACTGAAAGTCACAGAAATCAGCACGAAAGTCCCTGTGAATTTCACCTCCGTGCACACGTGTTACAACTGCCTCCAAAATACATGGGTTCTGCTCTCAGCTTTCCAAATCTTGTGCAGGTGCCTCTCACAGGCAAATCGGAGGCAGGGGATTAGGGATTGGCCGTCTCACCCTGCCTCTCTCTGGAAAGCCAGGTTGACCAAAATCCAACACACATAGTACACAGGCCGAGGTACCACCCCAGGCCTCCACCCGCAGAGGTGATGGAAGCAAAGCAAACCAAGACTTGGATGGCTGGCCTTCCAACGTGTGCTCCTCTACTTCAGAGGACAGGAATTTGCAAAAAAGGGGGCCACCATGAGTTAAACTAATCAACAATGTTTACAAAATGTCTGCCTTTTTGAGTGATTTCTGGCCTGATTTGCAAAGACTTGGGATGGATGGTTTTTGGAGTTTTCAGCTCCCCGTTAGTATTCTGTAAGCCAGCGAGTCTCTGAGACGCCAATCCTGTGACCGCCGCATCAGGCTGTAAAGCATTGCTCTGCCGCTGCGGTGCCTGCCCGGCATGGTACCTGGTGTGAACTCGTGCTAGTGTGCAAACCAGCTCCAAGGATGTATTTGACAATCACTGTTCTGTCCACAGAAACTGCCCCTCGACAGAAAACGTATTTCAAAAACGATTCTCTATTTTTTACCTTTAAAACTAAAGCTTGCAAGCCCAATGGCAGCTGAGAGCAACAACATATGCTTATAATTATGATTACCATCAGGGAATTCAACCTTGCTGAGGGGAGGGCAGGAGGCCCGCCGAGAGGGAGCACAAAAGCTCTGAAAACAGCAGAGAAAACAGGCCCTTTCGGCTTGGCTGTTCCCGGGCAATGGCAGGAACTTGACTGTGGAAAGCTGTGCTGGTTTCACGCCAGATTCTGGAAGAAATGTTGCGTGGGCAGAACGACAGATGCTGACAAGCAGTCAAGCTTAGGAAACTGCTCTCCATGGCTGACTGAAGGGGCCCTTGACAAAGGCCAGCCCTGTCCCTAGCAGCTGCCCCAGCATGGACCTTCAAACAAAACCGGCCACTTGCTTCAGTCCCATATGGCCAACAGGGCTCTGACCACGGGGAGGGTTTCCAGCCGCTGCGATTCTCTCCCGCTCTGGTTCCCTATCGTATTTCTGGATTCCAAGCATGCGTTTGCAAGGCTTGGAACTTCAGCTCTCGTGCTGCATAATTTGGGCAGTTGAGGTAACTTCAGCCTCTCCGATGGGATGAAGATGCCCACCTCCCCGAACCATTATGAGAATTAAATAATATAGACCTTGCGGAGGAGTGCCTGGTGCCCACTGGTCACTCGATAAACAGTGACCCCTGTTCTTGTTCATTTACTTGGTTGGGTCCTGAGCTTCTTGGTATTGGCTACTATTTCTGACTCTGTGATTTTTTAATTTATTAAGTAATTTATTCAACAATTATTTATTGAATATACTGTGTGCCGGGCACCCTGAAGCCACAATGCTATGTAGGACAAATACTGTCTGGTAGGGGAAACAGGTGAATTAATAGGACATTATAATAAATTGGATAGGGGAGATTGGATGCTACAGAAACACCTAAGAGGGAAATTTTAGGCAGGCTTGGGACCAGGGAAGGCTTCCTGGAAGAGGTGACTTATGAGTTATACCTGAATCATGTGTTGGATCAAGTCAGCTACAGGATGGTGTGGCGGAGTAGAGAGAGGGAAAGAGATGCAGAGCTCCAGACCACAGTGAGTACAAAAGACCGTAATGAGGGTCAGCACGGCGTTCTTGTTAACGGAAACAAGTTCCCTGTGGGTGAATGGGGCAACAAAGAGCTATAGAGGGACCATGACCAGCCCCGGAGTCACATAGCTAGCTAACAGGCATGCAGGCTTAGGTGTCCCTACCCTCTTCCAAGTCTGCATGGCTATGAAGGGCTTGGCTTTTGGGGGTACCTCCCTTCTTTCTGACCGTCCATTCTCTAGTATTCTCATCACAAATCGGGCAGAACCTTGTTCTGTGACTTTGGGCAAGTTGTTTCATTGTCTAAGCCCACATTTCCTTGGCTATGACGAAGGGATCACCCTGTTAGTAAAAGCAGTCTGAAAATATGAAGAGAGTGACCACAGAGAGGCAAAATGCCTCTGGCACTGGGTCAACGGACCATGGAATTCATTGTCCACTAAATGGTCCAAAGTTCCAAAGAGATTGTTCAACCATTTCCACAGACCCTTGTCACTCACTGCCCAGAGTCATTTCAATTAATTCTCTTATGCTATGTGAGGCAACAGGGTCTAGTGCCCTTGCGATTAGACAATCTAGAATTGAAAAGCCATCCAAGGAAAGCCAATGTCAAGTTACTTAACCTCTGTGAAGGTTCCTCATATGTATGAGATGATTAACTTACCTCACAATATTGTTGAGAAGACTAAATTAAATGAAATAAACTATGGAGAGTGTTCAACATGTAGTGGGCACTAAATAGATGTTAACCCCCTTGTTCTTGGTTCTACTGTAGGTGAGCCAAGGAAAATGACTCAATACACAATGCCACACATAGTGTCACCTTTAAATTCACTTTTTTCCTCATCTCTCCTAATTAATTTTTTTCCTCCCCCCCCCCGCCCCAACTCCAGTGTAGATGTTCCATTTAACGTGTCAGTTTATAAGAGCAGAGTTCTCTCAGTTTAGTGTGAGAAATGAAAGGCTTACTAAAAGTGTTCACTTAGATATAAAAACGTAGGAAGTTTTTGACTGTTTAACCAGGCACTGTGAGAGAAAGCAGGCCTTAAGGACATAGGAACAGAATTTGGAAAATAAATGGCCTTTCAGAATCCAAAGATGCTTGGCCCCATCATCTCTCACCATCAGAGGACTTCACAGATCATCTCTTTGATCTCATCCATTAGACTTGGTTTACCCTCTTGGTATCTTCACTCCATATTAGTTAGCCCACTTTCTCCATCTCAAGTTCTAATTCTTTTAAAATATTATTTTATTTTTCAACCACAGTTTATATTTCATACCAGTTTCAGATGTACAGCAAAGTGCCTAGAAAAACCAAGCACCCACTGGTCCCATACCCCATTATCAGGACATTATTGACTATATTCTCCATTCTGCAATCCACATCTCTGTAACAATTTTGCAACTACCAATGCAAATTGCCTATCCCTTCACCTTTTTCAGCCAGCCCTCCAAACTCCCTTCCCGCTGACAGCTGTCAGTTCGTTCTCTGTATCTATGAGTCTGTTTCTGTTTTGTTTGTTAGTTTATTTTGTTTATTAGAGTCTACATAGAAGTGAAATCATATGATACTTGTCTTTCTCTCTGGTTTATTTCACTTAGCATAGTGCTCTCCAGATCCATTGATGCTGTCACAAGGGTAAGATTTCCTTCTTTTGAAAGCTGAGTAGTATTCCATTGTGTAAATGTACCACAGCTTTTTATACACTCATCTACTGATGGGCACTTGGACTGCTTCCAAATATTGGCTATTATAAATTACACTGTTATGAACATAGGGGTGCATATATTCTTTCAAATTACTGTTTCAGATTTCTTTGGATATATGCCCAGAAGTAGAATCACTGAGTCATAAGGCAGTTGCATTTTTAATTTCTTTGAGAATCCTCCTTACCATATTCCACAGTGTCTGCACTAATCTGCACCCCCACCAACAGTGCATGAGGGTTTCCTTTTTTCCACATCCTGGCTAACACTTGTTGTTTATTGATTTATTGGAGATAGCCATTCTGACAGGTATAAAGTGGTATCTCATTGTGGTTTTGATTTGTATTTCTCTGATGATTAGTGGTGTTGAGCAACTTTTCATATGTCTGTTGGCCATTTGTATATCTTACTTAGAGAAGTGTCTATTCAGGTCTTCTGCCCACTTTTTAATTGGGTTATTTGTTTGCAACTTCTAACTCTGAATTAGCCATTGTAGCCTCTGTTGGACCCAGCTTTCCAGCCAAGCACTCTCAGAAGTCACTCTTCTATCTAGAGATTGACTATTCTGAAGACCACTGTCTACTCCAAAATTCTGGGGCTAGAGGGCAGGGATAACATGGTCCCAAACAAACCAACTCACCATAGTATTTCTGAAACTTTCCTGATTTTTGGGTATGAAAGCCCTGCATCTCAAGAAACCCTCCAGTCAGTTTTAAAATAAAAAGTCCCATATCCTGCGAACCCCTCAATCTGGTCAAACTGGGACAGTTGGTCACCTCTATGGTCCCTGCAGGGAAATTTCTGCAGAGAGGGTATGGCTGAGGATGACCTCCCACAAAGTAAGGATCAAGAAGCCTGGAAAAATCTTCCTGACATTGGACAGCCAATCTGCCTCAAGGACCATATGGGATTCAAGTGATTTCTATTAAAATGATGCTTCAAATAAACATTCCAAAATAAAAATAAATATCTCTGATTGGGACATTTGGAAGTTTTAGTCCTTTAAATTTTTATTTCATTTCAACTTTCTCATAACCAAAATAGTACCTCTTGGGCCCAAATCATATAAAATATTCTTGTTCAAAAAAAAACATTTTGCTAAATTTAGTAAGACTGAAAGCAGATTTATAGTATAATGGATCCACAGCCACAACCAAGGTTCCCCAGTCTGTGAAAAGTGGTATGTGTGCTGATTGTCCATTACCTTTCTTACATTCACTCCTTGAACCAACATTTAGTAGGCAAATTTATTGGGCATTGATCACAAGCCAAGCTACCCAGAGTTAGCCAAGCTGGGAGATTTGAGGGAGGGCATAGTCCTCCAGGCTGCCAAATTGGCAAGACTTTCAATGCCAACTTCAAGTTTGAGGATTTCCAAAACTACTCTCAGGTTTGATCATTTGAAAGATGAACTCAGAACTCACTAAAAGCTGTTAGACTCACAATCTATTACAGGAAACTGTTACCTTAAAGTCAGACAGGAAAGGAGATGCATAGGGCACAGTCTGCAGGTACTAGGGGTGAAGCTGCCCTGGACCTCAGGATGCATTCCTCTCCAGCGCTAATGTGTGATATACACACTCTTCTTGTCAACCTATGGTAGACACTCACTCCAGCTTTAGTGTTCAGAGCTTTTATTTGGGCTGCATTTCTTAGGCATTATTGATGATTGATTGATTGATTGCTTGCTCGTGTGATGGAACTCAGTCTCTAGTCACCCCACACCATGGAGGTGGTGATGATATCATGTGGCTTGAGAACCCAGTATGAGTCACCTTATTAGTATTATAAACTATCTCTCCTATCACATAGAAAATGCAAGGGTTTAGAAGTTACCTCCCAGGAACCAGGGACCAAGGCCAGACTTCTCTTTGGGCAAAGCCAAATTCTTTACCACTCATAGGCCTGTGATATGCGTTTTGTTTTCACCATCTCATTCAACCCTAAGAAATTTGAGTATTATTATCTTTCCCATCATTTAATGAGGAAACAAAGGCTTGAAGTAATTGCCAATTAATGGTTAATAGTGTAGCTGGAGCTGGAATGAGCATCAGTTCTGTGACCGCAGAGCCTGAGCTCTTGGTCACTGTGTAGAGCAGCTACCATGTGTCCAGGATTTGTGTTAAACTCTAGAAATAGCAGAACAAAAAAAAAGGCGTGGTCCCTGTATCTATCAGGGACCTGACAGGAAACAGATTGCCTACACATACTTGTTAATTAAGGAGAGTGATGAAGGGATCATTTTCCAAAGTATAAGCAGTACCAGTGGATGGTGCAGCAACATGTGCTAGCAACAGTGGGGAGCTGTTACCTCCCCATGTCTGTATAGATAAGAGAAGCCAAACAGTAGGTAGAGCTACAGACAGGAGCTGTGGTCTCTGGAAAGATAATGCAGATATAGCCAATGCACAACCTGTTTAAGGTGGAGGGAACTATAAGTAAAACAACCCTATCTCTCTCTCCTTCCTCCCTCAGATTTCCCACTGTTATGTCCCATTGATTGAAATTGCCTGGAAAGCTTCAACAAATGATCTCATGGATGCAGTTCCTACACAGTCCTGAACACAGATCCGGGTAGAAAAGTATGGACAATAGATCTGAAAGGATAAATGGAAAATATCCTGCCCCTTTCTGTTATCCACAAACTTTCAGTATAATAGGACAGAGAAACATGTAGACATACTTGCAACCCAGGGCATGAATATTACCATTAACACACAGAGAGGGGAATTAGGCACAGTGGAGGGGACATCATCAGCTAGGAGAAATACTTGAATCTTACCTGGAAAGATGATTAGATCATCACTTGGGCAAGAGGAGGATAGACATGCTCAAAGAAAATTTTTTTCTGAATTAGCAAAGACATGGAGGTCTGAACCAGTGTAGATAACTGTATTTAGTTCATCAGGCTTAGTGTAGACTCTCTTGGGGAAGCAGCTAGTGATGAGATTGTGGAGTCAGACTGGGGCCAGGCCATGGAGAGGCCTTCCAGGGCTTATTAAGTAACGAGAATTTTGTTCCCTCTAAGGCCATGGGGAGACATTCAATAATTTTATGATAAGATTTTAATTTAAGAAAGCTCCTTCTAGCAGTTTGGAAAATAGGTTAGAGAAATATGATTCGGTGGCAAAAGATCTGTTCGGTCTATTAAGCTATTGCAATGGTTTAGGTGAGAGCAAAGGAAGACGTAGTAGGAAAAGAGTCTGATGAGACTTGGTGGATGCAGAGGAAGAAAGTGGAAAGCCCATGCAGATCACTGGCTGAAGTAGAGCCAGGACCACTTAGGAGGCTGGTGACACAATGAAAGGGAAGGTCATTGCTAACAGCTTGTGGTGAGACACAGTTCTTAGATATGCAGCAGATGTTAGGCATTTGAAAAGGCGAACATTTTCTGGCAACATCACACAGGAAGATAGTCCCTTCTTATCTCCTGAGAGAGAAGTCTATAAGAGAGACTCTTATTAGATGGATGCTGTGTATGGACATCTCAAGCCTAAATGGCCACAGATTTATAAATCTGTAAGGCCAGTAGAAAAAGGAAAAACAATTAGATGATGGACCAATATATAATGAAGAAAAGTTAACTATAGTGGGTGAACTTGTAAGTTGTGCAGAAAAGCTTTGTAATCTTAGAAGTGAACTCTTGAGTAGTTACAAACTTAAAAATGGAAAATCATCTTTAGTGGCCCTAAAACACTGAAAGAAGGAAGCTGCCAAATTGACCCACTTTGGGGTTCCTTTAGTTAACAAACCCTGACTTGGTATGTGCCCGGCATTATATGCTACATAACATAATATTATATTTATGAGGCTCTCCTTTGATCCTCATAAAAACTTTATTATCATTATTATTATAATCTCCACATATCAAAGGATTCTGCTTCCCTATCCAGGCCAGACTGCCATGAACAGTGATGCAGTCTGTGCACTGCCCAAATATGCTTGTCTCAGGGAATGAATCAGGCCAAATCCCCACCACACTGTGAGATCTGGCTCGGGCTGACATTCACCAAGAGGAAGAAGCACATTTTCTTTCATCCATCCACCTAGAAAAGTTGCCTTTTTCCTAATTCGCACAAAGGCTAGAAGGTGACCCAAATTCCAAATCTCATTGAAATCACAGTCCTGTCCGAGAATGGCAACCAGCTTACTAGGATCTCCAGGGCCTGTCTAACTCTTTCTTGTTAATCAGGACCCTCCATTTCAAAGTTCCACAGTGTAGATCTAGTCTCCCAACTTCTGGTTGATCCTCTGCTCTGAATGGACTGATCATCCCAAACTGTAACTTTATCCAGGCTCAGATAGTCTCTGCTACCCTCTTGGAGCACTTTTTTTCACATTAGGAGAATCCAACATGCCTTTGCTGTACAATCTGTCAAGTAATAAGTGACATATATTTGAAGTAGTCCCCTGGGTCAAGGAGGATAGATGTGAGTAAAAGGATGAAACTTTCCATCAGAAATTGATCATCTAAGATCATTTTGGAGGTGGGGGAGTAGGGTACTGCCCATGTGAATCCACCAACTGTAGTCTTACTTTGCCCCCCTCTTCCTAAGTTTGAAAACCTGAAGCTAGCTAAGGGCCAGACCATAATTCTCCAAAGAACCTGAGGCTTCACAGGACCATCTTCATAAAGCCACCTTCAAATCTCCCTTGGCCTCACCCCATACTTCTGCAGCCCCATCCAGGAGCTCTGAGCCCTTTCTAGATAATCCCAAATGTCAGGAAATTTGTCCCTAATAAAAAAGACTCTCTCTGATGATGGTTTAGGTGCGTGGTGGTTTTTTTTTTTCTCAGAAAAATACACAAGGTCAAGATATTTATATTAGTTGCATTAAAAAAATAGTGGAAAATTAGTAAAATCCAAATCTAAACAATTCTCAGATAGAATTGAGTTCAAGGCTAGAGTAGTCACTAGCTGTGTGTCTCTGAGCAAGTTATTTCACTCCTCTGAAATCGAGTCTCAATTTCAATATGTGTAATGTTGAAGTTACCGATAATTTAAAGGATTGTTGTAAAGATGAAAATAGGACCCCCTATAAATAATGCCTACTGTAGTTGTTGACAAATAGTAAGTACATAATAAGGCACTTGGGAAAAATTGAAGGGACTATTTCTGCCTGGTTTGCTTCCATATCTACAATTGCTTTTTCTCAGGTAGCAGGACAGGTGACACTAGAGAGAAATCATTGGTGAATGTTTACCCTGGCCTCTCCCATTCAATTCTAAGCTATAAAGGACTAACAATGTTCTATGTGCTTGAAGTACCAATTGCCACCTACAGCAACATAAACAGCCTCTCAGATTCTAAATTCTTTATATAGACTGAATTACCCATCCTTACAGAGTGGAGAAAATTTGTCCTGGAAGTAGGCAAACTTGAGTTCAAAATCTGGCTCTGCCTTGAAGAGCCATGTGACATTGGACCAATCACTTCCCTTGATGAGTCTTTTTATAATGAGTTCAGTAATCAATTTTGCAAGGCAAACAAAATTTTGCCAGGAACAAACAAGATCATTCATATGGGATGCAACCCATAGCAAGGCTGCCACACATTGGAATTCTCTTCCTTTCCCTCAGAGACCAGATTAACGCTGCCATACATAGAGCAAGATGACACCAACTGTACCCTTCATGGTTATTTCTAATCCTTTTTTCTTTGGTATGTATGGGGAAAAGGACTTGTCGATAATTGGACAAGCTGACAACAGAGTTTTGTTTTATGAGCTGCCGATACTCAACTTTGTTTCTATGCATGTCCATGGTGTTTTCACTTGAGCTTTTCCATGAACTTCTCTTCTCTGTTGATTTGACCTTTTTCAAACCTTGTTCTCTGAGCGTTTGTGACAAGATGAGGACATGTGGAGTGATGAAGCTGAACTCACGCCTCTGTACGTTGAGAGGAAAGAGAGTCCAGGCAAATGGCTCCTATGCCAGAAAAGCCTATTAAAATAGTAAATGAGGAGCTAGTGACAAGTTTAACTAGCCTCTTGTGGCAAGCTTCCAAATCTTAACTTAGTAAGGTTGATTTTGGCTGCGACAAACCAGCTGTCACAAGCTGTGTGAAACCATTAATTATGGACAAGAGCACTGATACATGAATGTCTAATGGCTGAATAAAAAGACTAGGAATTCTTGTTTGTTTAATGCAACCTCTTCCCTCTACTCCAGAAGTCCCATAAGAAAATAACATTTAATTAAGTGTATGAAGGTGTGAAAGTTGAATAAATGAATAGTCACAAATGCACAAGTGTAGATCTCAGGACTAAAAGCTGGATGATGTTCATAATACACAACTCTTGCAACGAAGCACCTATCCTGGCCTGTCACATTGCTGCCCTGGGAGACCATTCTTAATGGCTCAGACAGGCTTATAATAAGACCCTTTTTTTGTACTTTACTAATCAAAGAACTTTGGATCTGTTCCAAAATATAGTACCTTATTCTGAATATCTGCACTATAATGATAATAGCTACCATTCATCGAGCACTTATGAAGTGACAGGCAATTGAAAAGCTTGGAGATTATCCTACTGATTAAAATGTGATATTAACAAGATATAGGAAATAAAATAGTGTACTGAGGCAGGAGGAGCTAGATTTGAGAGCTATAGGGGGAGAGAGGAGAGGAGTTGGGGCATTTCAGTCTTGTGCCCAGTGACCCAGAGGGACAGCTGAATTTGGACCAACTCTGGCCCCTTGAAAGATCAAAGCTCTCAATTAGGGGTAAAGGAAAATAGTCCCTGATACTTTTCCCCAACTTATTACTAGAGATGGCAGCCAGCTGATGTGGGTAGACTATAAAATAAGCTGGCTACATACTGACTTCATGGTAAAAATTTGAAGCCCATGTTGGATTGATTGAAATAATGGTGCCTTTTCTCATTCTTCAGTGTACCCATCCCCTTTGCCATGTGACTTTACAATTCTTTTCACTAAAGAGGTGAAGTCTAATTCCCCACACAATGAATATGGTTTGGCTTTGTGACTTGCTAAGCCCAATAGAAAGCAGCAACAGTGACCGTGCTCCAGTTCTGAGGCTGGGCCTCAAGGGCCCTTGACCATTTCTGCCTGTTCTTACCCGTATACAGCTGCAATGAGAACATGCCTGGAGGCTAGCTTCCTAGAATAGATGCACAAAGCAGAGCTGAATTGCCCCTGTTATCCCAGCCAACAGCCAATCAACCTCCAGATATGGAGTAAACCCAGCCCAGATCAACAAAGCCATCTCGCTGATCTGGAACTGTGTGCAGATACATGAGCAAATTCAGCTGAGATCAGCTGACACAGCCCAGGTCAGCTGAACCCTAAAGACTCACACATTGTACAGACATTAATTGTTGTTTTTGTTTGCCACAGAGGATTCATGGTTGCTCATTATGCAGCTTTATTATGGCCATGAATAAATTGTACAGAGCCTTAAAGAAGTCATTGCTTCACTAGATTTCTAAGAACAAATTCATTAATAAAAATACTTGTAGTTCATATTATAGCGTTCATGGTAGAAGGTCAAGATAAGGAATGTTAAAGCTTATCCAGCCTGCCTATTATCCAGCCTGCATGTACATTTCTTTGTACACTCATTATTTTGATCATTTTCAAGTACTGAGTTGAACCACATAAAATTATAGATTGTGAACCATTTTAGGCCTACCTAAACAACAATTCCATTTGGTTCAACCTAATTTGCATTAAAAAGGTAAATTTCTAGAAGTGGAATTCCTGGATTAAAGGGGATGGGCATGTGTAAAGTGAATCAATATTGCCAAATTGCCCTGTGAGGCGGGTGTACCAATCATGTTCCCAGTGTGTGAGAGTTCCCATTTCCCCACACACCCTGCTGACACAGAATGCTATTAAATGTTCTTAACTTTACCAATTTGATGGGTAGAAAATGGTACCTTGCTGTGGTTTTCATTAGCATTCTTTTTATTATTAAGCTGAGCATCTTCTTACATGTATAAAAATCCTCTTTATTTCTGATTTTGTGGACTGTCTATTGAAATCTCTTGCCTATTTTTCTTTAAGACTTCTGTATTTTTCTGATTGATTTATAGAAGCTCTCTATAAAAGAGATGATCTCTATATTTGCAATATGATTTTTTTTCACTTATGTGGTTAAATTTATGTTTTTCATGTTAGTTTTGTGTTATATAAGACATTACTTCTTCTCTCCAAGGTTATTTTAAAATAAGCCTTCCATATATTCTTCTTCTATTTTATTGTTTCAATTTGTATTGAATCTTTAAAAAATATGGTCATTTTTATGTGTAAAGGGAGGTCAGTTGATGTATATATCAACTCCATGTTTTGAACAAATTTTTAGATTCCTTTTACATATTTTAAATTTACATATGTATTTGGGATTATATTCTGGGATTCCTGGTATATTTCACTGATATGCTTATTCATGTCACAATACCACACCGCTTTAATTAGTATAGATGTATAACATGTTTTAATACCTGGAAAAATTAGATTTCCTCTTGTTATTCTTCTTTTCAATTGTATCTTCATTAGGCATGATGTTGATTCTGGAAGTATCTGGGGTAGAGGAGAAACAAAGTTTGAGTGTATGGGGCCAGAAACTAATCAGAGCGAAATCTTCCGCTTGTCGTACATATCACTGTGCGAGCAAAGGGTTTGTTTCCATTAATTACTAGTCAAAATGGGAGATTTCTCCTAGAAGGAAAATGCTCAATACTTGTATCTTTTTATAAAGAGTGGACAAAATTGTTCAAGTATTGAGATTTAAAAGTCCAGAATTCACTTCTGCTTTTATGTGTGTGTGTTTTTAGATTTTCTATTTCTTCTGGTGGTCAGTTTTAGTGATCTGTGTTTTCCTATATAATCATTCATTACATTCCTTTTTATTTCTATAACGGTTATTATTTTATTTCCTTGAAGATATAGGCATCCTTAAATTTTGATATTGGAATATTTTATGTTACATAGAGAAAATGTATTGAGGACAACAGAATTCTCAGACTCTCAGACATTAAAGCCACTAAACTGGTCACTCCATCTCTAGGTAGGTTGAAACCAGATGCCCTTTGGTTTCCTCCCCACTTATATTCTGTAAACTGCATCCAAGCCAAGTGCTCCTTTCCAACAATATCAAATGATTTTGCCTCACAAAGTTGCATATTCAAGAGTAGTTTGTTGCTTTTAATAGCTCATTTTGTAAATTTAGTATTTCCTAATCAAAGCCATCTAACACTAGATTCATGTTGACTCATTGAATGAATAAATGAATGAATGACCTTTGTTCATCTGTTTTGGTTATAAACCCCATTAAACGTGCTTCAGTAGGGACCCTCCTCCTATCTGTGAAAGCCTTTACTTTCTGAACTAAAGTTTGTAATTCCTTGCTCCCCTATATAGTGCCTCTGACCCAACCAACTTCACATTGCCTCCCTCACCCCATTCCTAACTTGCTCTGTAAAACTCCAGAGTTGATCTAGTGATACTACTTTATCTCTGACTCTACCTATCTTGCAACCAAAAGACCCATGTATATAACTGCATGCTTAACTAAGGTAGAACCTGACAGTTTTGCCTTCTTTCCTCCTACTGTGTCTATTTTGACACCTGTGTCAACTCCTTAGGGCTTCTCCAACAGGCTCCTTGGCTTTCATTTTCCTCCACATCTCACTTCTTTTCTTTGATTAACTAAATTACTGCTTTCCTTTCTTCCCTGGAAGGGAAGGGCTGATTTAATTATTTCATAATGAAATGCATTTTCTCTTGTAAAACTGATTAATTTTTCTACTACATTCAGGAAATGGGAAAACAGATGTCCTTGCCAGTTATCTCTGAGCGGCCATATTTCCTAGGTCCCATTCTGAGATAGAAAAAGGACACTGAAACTGGAGAGAAATGATCTGGTGTTGATCCTGACTTTATCACGTACCCGTTATGTTTCCTTGGGAATGTGCACCTTCTGGGACTCGATTGCCTCACTGGAACTGTAGACAAAAAGGGGCCACGTGCTAACCTGGCTCATTCAGGAAAGGCCTGCGTGGCAGCTTTGCAAACTCAAGAGACCTAAAGTCTGAAGGATGGTCTGAAATTAAAGCCTTTTATTAGAAAGCAGTTTATAGTGGGTAGTCATGTCCTAGGCCAGTATCTTCTCTGGCAAATATCAACTTTGATCTTTATTGAGCCTATTGTCTTTTTGCATCCAAGATAATATACCTGTGAAATGCCAGAGCAACTCCCTGGCAGAGACCACAGATTCCCTCATTGTTATTGTGTTAATGGTTGACTGTTAACTATCCTATACCCACCTGTGTAAAAGAAGCATGTGTCTATTATTTTACTTTTTATCCAATCCCAGAGGTTTCCTCACTTTGCTTTCTCCCACTTCCCTAATCTGTTACCAATGGATCTCATGTAACCCACTTACATCTCCTCCTTTGATGGTAATGTATAAAACAAAATGAAAAACTGCCATTCTCGGGAGCACTATCTCAATACATTGAGATTCTGGCAACTGTTGACAGTTTGGCGCAAATAAACTCACAAAATTCTTTACAGGTTAGAATGGTGTGTTTTTTACATTAATAGAACTAATGATCCCTGTCTCATGTGCTTCACAAGGTTATCATGGGAATCAAGTGAATTAATAAAGGTGAGAGCTATTTTAAAGCAATGGTGGATTATACAAACAATAGTTCTTATCATATAGAAAAATTCAAATCAAATTTGTAACTTCTGTCTGATCTTTTCTTTTCACCAATGGTTATTTTTTTAACATATACATTATAAGTACCATCCTTCCAGCAACAAAATCAATGAAAGCTACTATTTGAAGTTCTAATAAGTTCTGAACTCAATATATTCCAATTTTTGCTGAATTAGTTTTTGACACACCCTCCCCCAATACCATAAAATATGATTGAAGAGTTGTGCTTACCCTCAGAAATTTCCATGTCATACGTCTAAGTAATGAGACAGAAATGCTAAGCCTACGACTGTCCGTTTGCTTCTTCAAGTACACATTAAGTAATGAGTTTCCTAGCTGTGACCTATAATAAGCTGGGTGTCTGGCTCTGGATAAAGTTCTACTCAGCATTATCACAGTGGTGCCCAGGACGTGGGTGTAATTTATTTTCTGTTGGTTTTCATCTAAAGCCCAGTATTGAAATTGGGCTTCTTTCATTCAATAATGGTAATTCTAGTTAATGATAATGATTGTTATTTTTAAAGTTCTTTTAGAGCTACATCTTTTTTTTTAAATTAAGGCTATTTACATGTTTTAGATTTGAAATGAATGGGCCATGGGCCCACTGCATAAGACCTTAGATGTAGTTAGTTATCGCCTTTGGGGCATGTTAGAATCACCTTATTTTTTACTTAGAAAACATTCTTTTTCCTGTCTGTTAGATTTTAAACTTTTCTGAAATTTCAGTGATCTCTTGATTGATTGCCAAAAATGTAAATATTCATTGCATAATATTAAAAGTACAAAAACATGAAGATACATAATAATATATATAATCTTAATTTTTATAATCAATATTAAAATTTTGTATATGTTCTTCCAAATAAATACAATAGTGATATCTGCACACAATAGTGATAGAGTCAGACATAAAATCTCAAAAGATAGTCTCTCTGACTAAATGCCCATCTCCAAATGAATTACCATGGCCAGATGATATAGGAAGTAAGCAAGCTCTGATCATGTGTCCATCACTGTGGCCCAGGTCTCAGGTCAGGGAAGTCCTTTCTGAGATATGTGGAATGGAATCCTCTTAAAAGGGGGTCTATGTTTGCTTGAAGAAAGGCGTATGGAGTACTAGACACATGAAAATAACATTAATTTGTAACCATACACAGTAAGCCTGATTGTTGGCAAAGTTATTTTATCATTTCATTTGCTCACTATTTAAAAGAAAAAGATCCAGACACTTCAATTATGTTGCCTGCCATCATTACCACACTCAAAGGGCTTTTTGCCCCAAAATCCCACACCTCAGAGCCATACTCTTTGGAGGCTTTCCTCAAAATTTTCTAAATTATTCTCCAATTCTTAATCCCTGTTTCTACTTCCAGGGCATGCTCTGACCCTCTGCTCTATGCAAGTGTTTGACCAGATGCTCTCAGGAAAACTAGAACTCCTACAATTTGTCCTGGGATCCTGTAGCTGGTCCCCAGTCTCAAGAGAGTATACAGCAAGTGGATTGCTCCTGCCTGGTGGCATGATATTTCTTTCACAGGATTGTACAAGATTGGTCCTCAGAATAATGGTGACTCACTGATTTGTATGACTCTCATGTTCTGATTGGGTAACAAACAAATACGTAAGAACTTCTTCTCTATCCATTACCCTAAATCTTTTTCAATAAATCACCATATTTCAATGGACCCATTTTAGAACAAAAACTAAATTTTTCAACAAATTATTTTTGTAGACAAAGGCCCCCAAAAACCATTTCCTCAGAGCCCCACCCATCCTAAAAGAGGTGTTGCCTGCCACCTGATCTGAATCCTTCTAAGGAGGATTGCCTTAACCATATTTCTTGCTAAGAAATATGTTCTTTCAATATTTTTATCTTTTCTTTTACACAGGGAACCATGTTCAGTACCATGCAGTCATCACTCAGCCATAATGATATGACCAGAAATGGTCACCTGACATAAGCACAGTCAAATATTAGGTTGGTGATTCCCATACTTTGGTAGAAAAATATGACTACAAATTCTATACCACCCACCCACAAAGGGGAGAGATCTATGCCTCTTCTCCCTGACTCTGTGATTGTTTAACCAAAAGAATACAGTGGAAATGGTGCTATCCGTGGCTCCAGACCTAGACCCTACTATATGGGCAACGTTTACTTCCCCTCTTTTGGAATACTCCTTGCCATGCTGTGGGGAAACCAAAGTAGCCATGCAGAGATGCCCTAGCCGGCAGCCTTAACCAAGCTCCTAGCCAACAGCCAGCACCCAACTTCTGAGTCATCTTGGTAGTGGATCCTTCAGCTCCTTTTGAGCCACCTCAGCTGCTGCCACATGAAGCTGAGATGAACTGGACCCACTGAGCCCTGCCCAAAGTGCAGGTGTGTTAGCCTGCAGTAGATAACCAGAATTGCTCCTCTCTCAGGCTGTTTCTTGGATATTTAATGTGGGCTGGTGCAAAACTCTTCAGAAACCGGGGGCTATTGGTCCCATTAGAGCTTTGCTATCAGGAATTTGGAAAAGATGTAGAAATAAGTGTTGGTATAGCAAGGAAAGTTAAAAGTCCATGAAGTTGAGAAAGAGGCCATGAAGAAGAGAGGCCATAAGGCAAGAAGAGTCATGAAGAAACTAATGGAATCCAGTTCAATCCCATCCCCCTCCCCATAATGTCACGTGTATGTTTATATTAACCTTCTCCTATATAGACAAAGGTGTGGGTTTCATTGGTAGTCAGCATATCAGAACTCTGGGGATAAACGTAACCTAAGCACCACCGAGTTAAGAGGGGAAATACCTTGTCATTTCACTCATTAGTGGTTTATGAGTACCTCTGTAATTAACAAAGAGTATTTGAATTTTTTTTAAATCAATTCAAAGAAATTGAGACTTGGATAGATGTATTAGTCTTCTATTGCTGTGTAATACATTATCACTAACTCAGTGGCTCAAAATACCACATATTTGTTACCTCACAGTTTCATTGGATCAGGAGTCTGGGCCTGGTACAACTGGGTTCTCTGCTTAGGGTTTCATAAGCCTTAAGTCAAGATGGTGGTCAGCCTAAGTTTTTATCTTAGTCTCAGGTCCTCTTCCAAACTCACGGTTATGGGCAGAATTCATTTCTTTGTAGCCTCACAACTGGGGTCAACATTTCTTCCTAACAGTTGGCTGGGCCTATTGTCAGGTCCTTGTCACATGGACTCCACCACAGGCCCTCTCACAACACAGTAGTTCACTTCTTCAAGACCAGTCAGAGAACCTCACTCTCCAAATCTTTTTTCAAGAAAGAACAGTATCTTTTAAGGGCTGACCCAATTAGGTCATACCACTCCTTTTTAATGACCTCAAACCATTTGGCACCTAATACATTTGCAAAATGCCTTCACCTTTCATATAACCTGACTGTGGGAGTGAAATCCATCATATTCAGTTTTGCCCATATTCCAGGAGAGAGTACATATACCAACAGTGTGGAAATCCTGGTGGCCATCTCAAAATTCTGCTTACCCTGTAGGAGTATCAGATACAGCATAAGGCACCAAGTTAAATTTGAATTTCTGATAAATAATTAATTGTTTTAGTATGATTTTCCCCAAACTCTAGTTTTTGGAATATCTTAGTGTGCAAAATGAGATCACAAGATCAAATGTTCAGAAGGACCAGGAAGGTAATGTAAATGAGCAGAACAGACCAGGTGGGGACTCTGGCTGTGTGGAGGGCTCAAGACCCAGGTAGAGGGGGCATGTTTCCATAACTTCAGCTGGCTGTTGCCATGAACACTCACAGGCCAAGCGGCCAGAACTTCTGATTGTTTTTCAAGGGATAGCACTTTTACTTGAATTTCTATTTGAATTCTCCCACTGATGACAATAATACAAAATTTTCAAAAACTATTTCATGAGCTATGTAAACTGTGACTATGGGTTGTATTTTGGCCCTTGGAAGCCAGTTTAAAAGCCATAATCTAAGGTCTGTTATCACCAAAAGAGAAAACTAAAAACCTTCGTTCTCCCAGGATGCAAATAGGGCTTTCATTGCCCCCATTCCTGACACTCTTCTGTCTAAAGCTCACAGTATTTATGTCTCTTTACTTCTCCACTTCATTTAGCCACTGAGCTTCGTTTCTAAAACAAAATTGATTTGTCACACCAGAAAACTGATTTACCGTTCCTACCAGGCAGCCACAATGTCAACAAATCAAAAGCCAGATTTACAAATCCTCCAAAATGTACAATAAATGCCAAATAAAAACTTTTAATTTACCAATTTTTATTTCTAGAAAGCATGAATCAAAGATGAGGCTGAAATGGCACTGGCATTGTTTTGATTAAGTTTTGTAATTCTGATTTTTGTTGTTCATATTTCCTTTCAAGTTTGATATTCTCTTTTTAAGTGGACTTCTGATTTTAATGGCCATTTAAAAATAATAGCCTTAGTTGCAGCTTATAAAGGAGGGTCAGCTGATGGAGGCTTGGATTAGGTATTAAAGCCATAGTGGTTTTAATTTGGAGACTCCATATGACCTTTCGGGGATTATTTCTGGCTGGTTTTCATACACCAAGAGGACATCCTGAATCCCAACTCGAAGTCCTTGACCTTCCTCAGTTTGTTTTCTCATGGCATGTAATATTCCCTTTGTTTTGTCATGGGGCTTGACTTTAAGATGTATTTTCTTTGGAGAGAATTTCTGATCTCTGGCTCAGAAGCCGTCAAGGACCTAACTTGTGCTCAGGGCAAGGTGAGAACATTAGAGGTGATGGGCACTCTAGGGTGACTTGCAGCTCTGGGGTAGTGACAGGGACAGGCACACGCTTATTTCTAGGAGTCTCTTGGACATCATGGAGCAGAAGCCTTTAATGTTTCTGCCTTGGCTCTCTTCCCATTATTTTTTAAAATATTTTATTAACAATATTAAAGGGAAGGAGGAAGGGAGAGGGAGAGAGAGGAAGGGAGAGGCAGAGAGAGAGATAGAAACATCAATGATAAGAGATAATCATTGATTGGATGCCTCCTGCATGCCCCACACTGGGGATCAAGCTGGCAACCCAGGCATGTGTCCAGACTGGGAATCGAATTGTGATCTACAAGTTCATAGGTCAACGCTCAACCACTGAGCCACGCCAGCCGGGCTCTCTTCCCATTATTAAAAATTGTCATCACCAGCCCTGGCCGGTTTGGCTCAGTGGATGGAGCATCGGCCTGCGGACTTAGGGGTCCCAGGTTTGATTCAGGTCAAGGGCATGTGCCTTGGTTGAGGGCACATCCCTAGTGGGGGGTGTGCAGGAGGCAGCTGATTGATGTTTCTCTCTCATCGATGTTTCTGACTCTCTATTCCTCTCCCTTCCTCTCTGTAAAAAATCAATGGAACATATTTTAAAAAAAAATTGTCATCGCCAGAGCCTTGGGACAGCCTATGGTATCAGCATTGTCAAGGTGAAGGAAAATGGCAGGCAAAAGAGATGCAGGAGCTCAGAACAGGCCTTCCCCACTCTCTCATCTTGGGTACCTCACAACTGAAAGCCCATAATCTCATGGCAGGGGCATCACAAAGAACATGTAACCCACCTTTTCTGCCCATGGCAGTGTCTTGGAGCCTCCTCTTCTCTGTTGTCACATCAACTGTGTGGCCAAGGGAAGAAAAAAAATTTGGAGTGGAGACTGAGAAAATGAAAGCAATTGAAGTATCAGGATTCTTGGAGTGAGGGAGAGGCCAGGCAGGGGTATGCGGCAGGGAGAGGAGCAACAGGCAATAGGGGGTGTGTTCAGAACAGTGGACCCCAACTCCTCAGGAGGAAGTTCCCCTCTTTTTTGTAAGAGGGGTGAGGGGAACTTTTCTATGTTAAAAAGAAAAAAGATTCCTAAAACAATTTTTAAGGGATATAATATTACATGTAATTTTAGCATGCCATACTCCCCCACAAAAGTTATTTTGTTATTGTGTATTGATTGTAAAATTCACAGTGACAAAGAGCTACTGTGAATTTAGCATCAATACACACTTGAAAATGTAGTGATGGGTACATTTAAGTGACTTATTCAGACTATAGAGTTAAATTTTATTCACGTGTCTTCTTTCCTTGCAATATCCCCTCCCACCTTACCCACCTCCACACAGTTAGTTATTTCAATCACATAATCATGAATATATAGATGCAATAATTTAATTAAAATATTTGCCATGTATTTCCTATGTTTAAGGCACTGTGCCCAGGTACTGAGAATGTACTTGTGAAATTAAAAAAGAAAAGGACAGGCATAATCTTTGTTTTCTTGGAGTTGTTATTTTAGTAGGAAAACTGACTCAGTTGTGAGATGTCTCACAAGTGGTTTTTACTGAAACCTAAGTTTTAAAATTTGAAAATGTTTCTCTTTAAATAACAAATTAGAATGGAATAACTTTGCTCCTATGATACCACTCTCACTGCCACTTTGAATTTGTTGTCTTGGGTGAGAAATAATGGGATAGAGTTATGATTAACATTTAAGAAATTGTGTATAATAACCTTGTTTCTCCAAAGTAGAATATTGTCTATGTGAACATTTTCTGTCATTACTCTCCGTTATAATAGACCAGAATTAACACAGTAGGTGGTTCTGTGGGCAGACACAGTACCCACAAAATGACCTATGGACCTTCTGCAAATACCTCTATGTTGTAGTTCTTCAAAGTAAAATTACTCCCATTGTTACTGGGGGGAAAGAAATGGAACAGATGTGACTGAATGTGATTGTAACAAATACAGCAAACCTTTGCTGAGGGGGTTCATGTGCTGGGCACTGGGAAACACATACGAATCAGATTGCCTCATATCTGGTGGGAGCTCATGGACTGCAGGTGGTAGAAAGTGGACAAAGTAATTCCCAGACATGGTTCAACTCATGTCCAATTGAGTTAGGTGAACTGAAGGAATATTAATCACTTTTCAGAATTTCACTAAGGGTTGAGCATTAAAAATGAAGCAGAAGGATGTCATTCCAAGCAGAGGAACAGCATGTGCAAAGCTACATGTGTATTTGTGAAGAATTCAGGGAATCTGGAGAACCAACTGGACAGGGACAAAGCTAGGAAGGTGAACTGGGGCCAGACTAAGAAGAACCTGAAACCATGTTATGTTTGGAGTCAATCCTTAGGGGTACTGTCCCAAAGAAGAGCGTGTATGCCCTCGTTGGCACACCTGATCAATTTAGAAACATTTTAAAAATCATTATTTCCTTATTTTAATTTTCATCCATGTTTAATGGGTGGAAAATGCTAGCACAAAGAAATTGAAATTTAATGAAGATTATTGTCTAGAGCAAGGGTCACTCTAAAAAAAAAAAAAAGAAAAGAGGGGGTACAATATAATTTGATGAACAAAAATAGATCCAGAGACAAATGGCAGGGGAGGTGGAAGGGGGGGGGTTAGAGAGCAACCAAAGGACTTGTATGCATGCATATTAGCATAACCAATGGACACAGACACTGGGGCAGTGGGGGCTTGCCCAGGGTGGGAATGGCTGGGGGCGGGGGGGGGGGTCAATAAGGGAAAAAGGAGACATATATAAAACTTTAGACAATAATAATAATTAAAAAGAGGGCATAAGTGAATTCCAAGAAGATATTAAGGAAACCATTGTGAAGACAATACAAAAATATAGCAGCCTAGCCGGTGTGGCTATATGGTTAAGCGTCGACCCATGAACCAGGAAGTCAGGATTCAGTTCTGGTCAGAGCACATGCTGGGTTGCAGGCTTGATCCCCAGTAGAGGAAGTGCAGGAAGCAGCCAAGCAACGATTCTCTTTCATCATTGATGTTTCTATTTCTCTCTCCCTCTCTCTTCCTCTCTCTGAAATCAATACAAGAACCAAGATCGCATCATCTCACTGGTAATACCATCAGCATGCTAATATAGATTATAGACATAGATATAGATGATAGAGATAGAGAGAGAGAGAGAGAGAGAGAGAGAGAGAGAGAGAGAGAGAAAGATAGAGATAGAGATTTTAAAAAGTCATAGAGTTGGAGGCAAAAGATGGCAGTGTGAGGAATATTATTATAGAATTAGACGTGGGAGCCACAGAAATGACATGATGGAATTTGTAAAACACTGCGGGCTGTGCTGTGTTTCCTGTAAGATCACTCAGGCCACAGAGTGGAGGGCGAGCTAAGGTAAGGGGAGGAAGAGGTGGGACTCTGGGTTGGAAGACCCAAGAGCGGTCCAAGAAAGAGGTCTGCAGGACTGAAACTGCAACAGTGACAGTGTTGACAGACTTGAATATGCTTCCCCTGCTTTCTGTCAAAATAGAACCCCTCTTGGCAAACAGGCAGGAAATGAGGGGGAGTGGAGAGATGGATTTTCCTCAGATTATTATCATTTGCGCTTCCTTTCCCATTTATTGATATTAAAATCCTAATGTCGCGTGATGTGATGTTTTCTCCCAGTGCCCGGAAGTTGCAATTCTAAGTGCTCATAAATATCTTTGGGAATGGATGAGCCAGAGTATGAAAATGGACTTTCTGAGTTAGTCATTACAGCATTGGAGCTTAACTGCCAGCCACTTAGGACTGGCCACATGCAAAGAAAGGCCACTTTGAAGTTCATTAGTTGTCATCAAATATAAAAGAGGAGCCAATTTATACCAGGTAGGTAGACAGGTCCTTTACTCCCCTCTTTGTGTGATGGCTGAAGTGGCTTACGATTCAACAATTCCAATAAACATTGGCGATAGTGGGGAGGCAAGAAAAGGGAACATGCTGGGCACTGTTTCAATTTTTCCTGCTTAGTATCTATCTTCACACCCCCCCCCCCCCCCGATTAAGCATAAATGAAAATTAAAATAAGGAAATAATGATTTTTGAAATGTTTTTTAATTGATCTGGTGTGCCAACAGAGTATACATGCACTTCTTTGGGGACAGTAGCCCTAAGGATTGACTCCAAAAATAACATGGTTTCAGCTTCTTTGTAGTCTGGCCCAGTTCACCTCTCTGCACCCAATTTTTCCTTGAAAAGCTACCCTTCTCCCACTTTAACCCTTGAATGTAGATGGGTCTAACCCAGCCGTGGGCAAACTACGGCCCGCGGGCCGGATCCGGCTGTTCTATCTGGTTCTCTTGCTCTCCCCTCCGCTCCTTTACTTTGAATTTATATTAGTTCACACAAACACTCCATCCATGCTTTTGTTCCGGCCCTTCGGTCCAGTTTAAGAACCCATTGTGACCCTCGAGTCAAAAATTTTGCCCACCCCTGGACCCCACCCCTTGCCTTCTAGCCAGATACAAGTCTCAGGTTTGGCCAATAAAAATATTCCACTCCCATGGCCAGAGTGACTGGTTCATAACTAGGCACATAGTGCAAGTTCAGTCATGGAGACTCAGTCCAGCACATTTTGCTGGAGCTATTTTTTAAAACTAAGTTTTTATTGATTTCAGAGAGGAAGGGAGAAGAAGAGAGAGAGAGAAACATCAATGATGAGAGAGAATCATTGACTGACTGCCTCCTCCATACCCCACACAGGGGATTGAGCCTGCAACCCAGGCATGTGCGCTGACCGAGAATCAAACCGTGACCTTCTGATTCATAGGTTGACACTCAACCACTGAGCCATGCCGGTTGGGCTTGCTGAAGCTATTGATAGAGAGGCACTTCCCCTACTACTTAGACGTAAGCTGAAAGTGGTGGAGGACCACTCTGGGAAGGGAATAAACCTCACCCAGAGAGAAACCGACCTTCAAGAGACAAAGTATCTATATCTTGATGTCATTGTTTGCTTCTTTGGATAGTTTTTTTCCCTGGATTTGTCAGTTTTGCAAGAAAATATACCATCCCTCAGGACAATTTTAATTAGGTTTCTGTCACTTACAACTAAAATTCATTACCCAGTCCCTCCGCTCTTGATGTTTTAAAGAGCCCAGCTCAGTAAATCCAAATGTAACTAGGATGGGAAGGGGGTGCAACAGTGGAAATGAGGTCAGCATTGCAGGGAAGTGATGCAATTCTGCAAACATCCATTGAGGATTTGCTATGTGCAAAGAAGAGTGTTGGGCAAAGTCAGGCAGAAGGGTGGGGATACAAAGGCTTAAGAAAGTGGTCTGTGCCCTTGAAGTGACTAGAATCCATTTGGGTCAGAGCAAGGGTAGTGTTATTACCTCTTGCCTTTGCTCTACCAAAGTCCCCTCCACTGCCACCATCTCTCTCATTCTCTACATGGGATGCTATCTCCCATCCCACAAGAAAATTGATACCATTAACTGAAAGCTTCCTCTACATCCTTGTCATTATATGCCCAGTGTCTGCACAAAATTAGCCACCAGGGAATTTGTTTTGTAAGTATATATGAAAAAACAAAAAAACTAAACACTGCATGCAGATTCAATGATAAACTATGAAGTCTTTGGAAGGTCTATTGTGTTTGTCCCCCTGGCAATTGTGTTTTACCTCAATGCATAAAATTGAATACTGCATGAAATATTTAGAAGGAAAGATGAAAAAGTAAGAAACTAAAAGGAAAGGAGAAGAGAAGGGAAGTGGAAGAAAGGGAGGAATCAAGGAAGGGAAGGAAGGAAGGAAGGAAGGAAGGAAGGAAGGAAGGAAGGAAGGAAGGAAGGAAGAAAGGAAGGAAGGAAGGAAGGAAGGGAGGGAAGAAGGAAGGGAGAGAGGGAGGAAAGAATGAGTACTGGCTGCCTCTTGGAGTTTGTTGGCATGGAAACATGATATATCTCACTCTGAACAAAGATTCTAGTACAATTGAAATACTGCTGTGTATCAATCCAGCAAAACAACCACTGGGTAGGGATCACAAAATATTACTGAAGAAATACATGTTTTGGAGAGCCTGGATAAAAAATTGGGAAGCTATTCCCTGGAAATCCAGACACATATCCAGGCTGGATGTGGGAGTCATGAAGCTGAGTCCCAGCTCAGGAGAGCTGGGGGAGGCTGCTGTTGCCTTTCTCTCCACATGCTTAGCCAGCAGAAATGAGGTTGTTTGCAGATCTAGCTTGCCCTTCTACCCTAGAATAAGAGATGTGTGGCTATTTGTCATTTCTGCATGGGCTAAGGACTCTCCTCCTCCCTCCTCCTAAATGGAGCCACTCGGTCTGTATACACATCAAGAACTCAGCATGCAAAACACCCACACCCTAGGTCCCTCTTGATTTTGTAGCTGTCTGTGCACCTTCTTCATCCGGCCTTGGAACACCTTTTCTCTAACCACCCTTGCTGAATTTCTAGTGTGCCTCTCAAATGGAAGGACACATATTTATGGCTCTCCCTCTGAAACTAAAATCCAGGAGAGGTAATGCAGATGGGAAAAGGAGAAGTCTTTCCATCTTAAACATGCTGCTTGATGAGTCAGCAAGCAGGCTAGTTTGAGGGAAATAGTCTGAAATGCCTGTGAAAAACAAGAGCCAGGAAATAAAATAGTGAAGCTTGCAACACTCGTTAGGATTATGACCACCACAGGAAACCAAAATGGGCCATCCCACATGTGCAGCAGGGAGAAGGGGATGTGTGAACATGTGAGATTTTTTTTTCTTTGATTGTTTTTGTTTTTTAATATTTTTATGGATTTTTAGAGAGAGAGGAAAGCAGAGGGAGAAAGAGAAACATCAATGTGAGAGCAAAACATAAATTGGCTCCCTCTTGCACAACCCCTACTGGAGATAGAGCCCACAACCCAGGCATGTGCCCTGACTGGGAATTGAACCATCGACCTTTCAGTGCATGGCAACGTTCAACCAACTGAGCCACACCGGCCAGAGCTACATGTGAGTTTTGATAGACAAAAACACACAGGTGCCCCCTCAAATGCTTTTTTTTAGATCTAGGAACATGTAATTTGTATAAATTCACACCTGCTTTTATAAAGACTCGTCAGCAAAAATACTATATGAGCCCAGACAGATAAAAGCATCAGATCACTACAGACTGACAACCCCTGGGAATGGAGTGCACTTTCCTGTAATGGATGTGTCAAAGGACAGCCACAAAGTTCACAGGGTCTGGGAGGGTGGTCATTTCAGGAGGGAGGCAAAAGCCTGGGCCAGGATCACATGGACTCTTTGGGAAATGGTGATTGATCCAGGGGCCAGATTAAGAGTATGAGATATATATGAAGAATGGCAGAGAATCCAGAAGGTAGTCTGGGGTCAGGTAATTCTATTCTAGGGAATTTGAACTTTATTAATAGCAGTGGGGAGCCATAGAAAGTTCAGAGAAGGAAGTGCTGTAATCAGATCTACACTTTTTCAAAAGTCACTTTTGAGACTAAATGTTAGCATGAAACCCAGAGCGAGCATGTCAGGAAATTAACCTTTCTAAAATAATCTGTTGTAAGTTTTTATGAGAAATTGGTTATTTTGGGTATGGCAGGAGCACCAAGGCACCTTTGGATAGAGGAACTCTTCCCTCACATTTTCATTCTTTCAGCTGTCATCACACTGGCCAAGCTTGTCAGGAGAAGGGGGAGGTCTTTTGGTGTAAACCCACCTTCAGAGGGAACCATGCCCTGTGGTTCATCCAGACTCCTCATCTGGGGAGAGTTGTCAGCTCATCATACCAGAAGCTGTGAGAGCCATTTCTAGAGAAATCATACTGTCCTCCCTCTCACAGCTCAGATTAGGGGTAGATCAATCACTAATAGCATGAAAAAATTGAAATTTAAAAAAAATAAGCTGTTCTTTGGTACATGCTACAACATTGCTTAGGAACAGATTCTAGCTTTTGCAACCTCCCTCATGTTCAGGCTCAGGATCCTAGCTGTCTTAGTCAATTCAGGCTGCTACAACAGAATGCCACAGGCAGAGTGGCTTCAATACCAAACATTTACTTCTCATCATTCTGGAAGCTGGGTAGATCAAGATCAAGGAGCCAGCAGATTCTGTGTCTGGTGAGGGCCTGCTTCCTGGTTCACAGATGGCTATATTTTCACATGGTGGAGGAACTAGGGAGCTCTGTGGGGTCTCTTTTTATAAGGGGCACTAATCCCAACCATGAGGGCTCATCCCTCATGATATAATCACCTCCCAAAGTCCCTTCCTCCAAATACCATCTCATTGGAGATTAGGTTTCAACATATGAATTTGGGGGTGAGGAGGAACACAGACATTCAGTCCATATCACTGATCTCCTCAACAATGATGAATCCATCTTACCTCACTAAAGGTACCACTACTATGGCCTCACTTTAGTCCCCAAACACAGTGCTTCTGTGTCCTCCCCTCTCCAGTTGATGTTCTTGATGTTCCCCACCCCATTTCAAAACGCCTTTGCTTGCCCTCATCTACCTTCAATTACCCTTGTCTACCCTCATCTATTCTCACTTACCCCTGACTACCCTCATCCACCGGTGACTAGTCTTACCTCCTTTGGAAAACCTTTATAGTTCCTTACCGCCAACACATCTATATCACAATATGGTAACAACAATAGCTATAATGATGTCCTCTCTGACAATGGTATCTTTTCTGATCAAGAAATATCCTTGGAATGAAGAATTACTCTAGGTCTTGAAATCCTTTAGGTTATGAGCAACTTAGATCTTCAAAGTCATTTTGCGTCATCATTTAATACTCATATGAATCCCCCATAGAATGTGAGATTTTTCTCAGATGAAGAATTTCATGGCTTATGAAGGTGAGGTTACACTTAAGTGCAAGAATAATGCCCTGGAATGTATTACTCTTTCTGCTAGCTATCATAGCTACATGTTCAATTGTGTCTGAGGTCCTTCATACAGGTGGTGTGTCATCTTCTCAATCCCACAAAGAAGGTATCTTACAAATGAAGAATGTGAAGCTCAAGGACACCCAGTGGCCTCCCCAAAGCCACTCGCCAGCAAATGAAAGAATGGACACTATATACCAAGGTCCTCTAATTCAAACTCTTTCTTTGTACCAGAAATAAACGTGTTCATTATCATGTGCATCTCTTCTTCACAGACATTTGTCTTTTAACAGAAAAGAAAAGTTCATGGTCAAAGTAAAGAAAATATTTTCTATTGCAGGAATTATCTGAAAAGTTGTATTAGAATGATTATAGTTTCCATGGTCCCTCAAGTTACCCTTGCTCTTCTAAAGTTGTACCAGTTTCTAACACCAAAAAGAAAGTAGGTCAGATATTGAATTTATCTTCCTTCTACTACATTCCCTGCTATTTTATGCCTCTTTCTACTGCAGAGCACATTTAACTCTCTTGAGGCACAAGATATGTGAGAATACTTGGTTATGCAAATCATAGGGGAAAGACCAAGCAGGGAAAAGGCAGAGTTTGCTGTGGAGGAGGTTCTTGAATCACTGGGCTTCAATGTAAATAGAAAGATTAAGCCATGCCCTAGTTTGACCTCACAAGCAGATGGAAGACTCTTAAGAAATTGTATCATGAAGAAAAACTAGGAAGGAAAATGGAACTAGTGTTGCTTGAGAGCAGAATGGCACAGTTGATCGGAAAGATGTTCCGGTCCCAGCCCCATTTCCTAACTGTGGGACCATCCTCATCATGTCTGTTTCCTCAACTTTAAAATGGGAATAATAATAAAAATAGCACCCACCTCACATGGACAGGTAGCAGTCAAGGAGTTGATGCCCACAGCATGTTTTGAAGGGGCCTCGTGCATATATTAAGGGGTAGCATGAGTGATAGATAACCATCATTAGTGAACACCCTTTTGGGGCACTCTTGGGCCACTTCTAGGGCTGGGTGAATTAGATTGCTCCATTTGTACATGCAGAACCTCTCCCAGGAAATGAGGAAGAACATTGGGTGTTCAGCCAGACCACCCAGAGACTGGAATATTGTTCAACACCTGGGAAGCACTACCCTGGGCCATCTGGTGACAGTCAGGATTGAATGGATAGTCCACCATTCCCAGTCTCATGGTCTACTCTTAGGACAATGAAGGATTCTCTTTGCAGTATGTCTTCAATTGCCACTAGAAAGAGGATCTCACTATTCAGTGGGTTAACATGGGTCTTGGCAGTTAAAGTTCTTACTTAGCCAGTGACCATTCAGGCGCTTGCCAACTATAAATCAGCTGTCAATGGGCCTGACAAAGCACTGAGGTGGGAGGGGGAGATGCCAGAGTCACTTTCCCGCATGGGGACGAGGCCAGGGCAGGTATGCATACTACAGTCGATCCCCATCTAATACAAACATTATTTCATTTAACTTAGGTTGTTAAGCCCCGTGTTCCCAAATGCATCTCTGTGGGTCTGGTTTTTTCAAGGTTGATGGTTAGCCATGGCCTCCAATGGTCAGACCCAATGCCAGACATTCTGTTGGATTTAAATTTGAGAAGTGTTTGCATTCTCTAAGGGACTTAATTCTGATGTGTTTTCATTTCCCTAATCCTTAAATATGCAGAGTAAGAGAAACTTTGTAGAAATGTTTATGACATTTTGATTTTACTATGTGTTCTTGATTTTATTATCACCTTTCCTGACGAAGGATAAACACACACTCATTTAGGAAAAGAAGCTAGGATTTGGGGGAAAAGGAAGAACTGGAAAAAGCATTTTACAGCTGGGCTTCCCCAAATTAGATGCACATCAAAATCACATGGGAAGCTTGTTTTAAAACAACTTTTACTGAGGTATAATTTACATACCATAAAATTCACTCATTTTAAGTGTATAATTCAGTACTTTCAGTAAATTTATACAGTGGTGCAACAATCACCACAATGCAGTTGTGACATTTCTGTCACCCTAAAATATTCCCTCGTGCCTGGAAAGCTTTTAATTTTGATTTTGACTTCAAATCACTCTCTAAAATTACCGAAGAAACCACTGGTAATGTATAGTGTCTATTTTTCCACACTTTTATCAATGTTTTTATAAGTAAGTAAATAATAGCTACCATTGTTAGATTTTTTTTTGTTTTAAAATAAATGGGATCATAGAATACATTCTCTCCCCTGGCCTGCCTTTTTCAGTTAAAAATGTGTCTCCGAGATCTTTTCATGTCAGTTTGCTTTTCTCACTCTCTTGTAATGTCTGCCCAGTATTCCCGAGTATAAATACAGCATAAATCATTTGGCCACCATTCCCCCCTTTGAAGAAAATGTAGGTTGTTTCTAATGTTTTCTTTTTACCTTAAAGTGGCAGAGCATCTGTGTACTACATCTCACGCTTTCCTGCATTGTCCCTGGAGGATGGACTCCTGCCAGGGCGACTCCAAGAGGATTTTTTTAAAAAAACAGGCTTCCTAACACTCTTCCTTTGCTTTTTAACTCAGTCCACCAAGAGATTTGATTTAATGGATCTAAATGGCACCCAGAAATCTGTGTTTTTTAGCCAAGTACTTGCCCTGGAGATTCAGATATAGACGGTCTGACACTGCGTACAGACTGTCATTGTTTTAAGACAAACATCAGTGACTTCGTAGTCAGAGAAATGGAGGTTCAAATCCCAGCTCTGTTGCTGCTAGTGCTTTAATCTTGGACACCATTCATTCCCACCCATGCACCCATTCATTCATTCCGAATAGAGTAAACAAGTATTGGGCACTGCTTATGTGCCAAGCATAATTCTCAGTCAGGGGGAGACAGAAAGGTAAACAAGTGAAGAATATAATAAAGTGCCACAGATTTTATAACGGGGTGTTTGTGGGGAGGGGGGGCGGGGGGGGCTAGTCCATTGTATGTTCAGAGGAGGAGGATGCCTGGGGAAATCTGGAAAGACTGTAGAAAAAGAAACACTTAGGGTTTGCCCTGAATTAAGGGGAAATTCCTGCCCATTGACCGAAGCCAACCGAGGCAGAGGAAACTGCTCAAGCAAAGGCCTGGAGTTGTCATGTTTTGAGGTTTTGTATGGTTCTGGGTGGGGAATGGGGCCAGCGAGGAGGGTGGAGAAGGAGACAGGATTATGGCAGACTGTCCAGTGTACAAGTGTCCTTCTCAAGGATTGTAACAGAGACAGACTCCTCACATTTTAGCACAGCCGTTTCAGCAGGATGTAAGGAGGAAAGTAAAGGAGCTTGGGCTGGAAGACTGAGGTCAGAATCAGTTGGTATGGAGACCCATCGTCACCCAGGCCAGCACTCGTTGGGTAGTCCACACAACACCAAGGTGAAAACACTTCAGAAAACCACCAGGGCCTCTGACTATTGTTGACTTTCCCATCTGATCAGCTGATTCTTCTTGGCCCTGCGTTAATCCAGCACCGAGCCTGGTGTTTAATGGTCATTCAGCAACTAAGCTGTGGCAACTACAAATTCTGAACTGAAAGCCAGGCATGATGGTTAATTTTATATGTCAATTTGGCTGGGCCATGGTGTCCAGATATTTGGACAAATATTATGCTGGATGTTTCTGTGAGGGTGTTTTTGGATAAGATTAACATTTAAATCATTTGGTTGGGTAAAACAGATCGCCCTCCATAATGCAGGTGGGCCTCATTATGGTGGGCCAATCAGTTGAAAGCTTAAACAGAAAACGTGAAGACCAACCTCCTCCAAGAAAGAGGAAATTCCACCAGCAGATGGCCTTTGGACTTGAACTACACCATCAGCTCTCCCCTGGGTCTCCAGCATGCTGCCCCACCCTACAGATTTTAGGCTTGCTATCTCCCATAATTGCATTCCTTAAAACAAAATCTCTCAATGCGAGTGCTTTGTGACACATTAGGCAATGATCAAATCTTATTTATATTTGCACATCATTGGCATTATTTCACTAATTCATTCATTTATTTACTTATTTATCTACTTTTCAGGTAGGTTTATCTACTAGGTACCAGGCACTATGTTAGATATATGTACAGTTTAATAGGATATGATATATTTTCTGCCCTATGGATAAATGTCAATGAGACAATTGACATGTCTCTTTTCTCCTTGAACATCCGTAGAGATGCAACTTCCCTAACTGCTCCATATAGCCAGTTCTTATATTTAATCTCTCTGTGGGTTAAGAAGTTCTTTTTGTTTAGCCACAAACATTCCAGCTTTAATTTGAGCACCTATCTTCTTACTCGGCTGCCTGTGAACCTGGGGAAGAAAGCTCAGTGTCAATCCTCATAAAAAACCCTTCATGAGTTTAAATTCAGTCATTAAGTCAAGGAAAAAGTTAAGCCACTTCACATATGCCAAAGATTTTATTTTGGGATAGCTCTGTGGGAAGCAGTTTGGGATTAATTGAGCTTTCTGGATATCTGCACATGAGCCCTGGAATTTTATATTTAGAATGAGAACACCTGATCACAGCACCTGCAAAGGAAATGACTCATTTAACCTCCCGAACTCCAATCAGAGAGAGGAGGGGGTTCAGGCTCTGAAGGAGGGTCCTGTAACTGGGGAGCAGGCCCCAGAGGTGGGTAGGAGGGGACCTTCCCAAGATTCCATCTTGGTTCTCTTCTTTCCTTGCAACCCCCATCCCTTCTTCCCTGTGGTCACTCATGTTCTGCTTAAGCCCCACTCCTGGACCAGGCTCTCATTCACGCACAACTGCATGTGCCTCTGTCCAATGGCTCCAAATATTATCTTCTATGACATCTTGTTCAAGGAGTTGGTTTCCTGGATATTTTTAAATACTAAAAAGAGAAGTCTATTTGTCTTTTTCATTTTTCCTGCCATCATAAAGCTTAGAAAACCATCCCTGCTGCAGAGGTTTAATAAATGCAGGCAGACCTCAGAGAGAATGCAGGTTCGGTTCCAGACCACAGCAATAAAGAGAGTTTCACAATAGAGTGAGTCATCGTCTTTTTGCTGGTGGAGGGTCTTGCCTTCAACTTGTAAAAAGCACGTTATGAAGATCAATGGAGTGAAGCACAATAAAATGAGGCAGGCCTGCATTCACTTCCTTCTTCCTGCAATTTTTAAAATGCAATTAACTTTAAGTCCCTGTTCTAAACTCACATCAACAGAGAGGGCTTCCCTGACCAGCCTTTATCCGCTGAATACACACGGCCCCATTCCTGAGTCCCTCTGGCTCCTCTGGTCTTCCTCAGTTCTTAACATCAGTTGACTTCTATCTAGTTGTGAGTGTTTTTTTTTAATTTGTTTCCCCCACAGGAACTGGGAATCTGTTTTGTTTTTTTGCCGATATTTAAAATTTATTTTTCATTAAAGTGTAATTTACATACAATAAAATTTACCTGCAATAAAATTCATCTATTTTAGTATAGAGTGCTATAAGTTTTGACAAACACATAGTCATATGACCACTACCACAATCAAGATCACCCCCTAAAAAACTCCACTTTGTAGCCAGTCCCACCCCCAACCCCAGTCCCTGGCAACCACTGATCTGTTGTCTGTATCTCTAGTTTTGCCTTTTGCAGAATATCATAAAAATGAAACCTCAAAGGCTTCTTTCACTTAACACAATTGAGAATCAGTTGTTGCATATATAATTTGTTCATTTTTTAATGCTAAAGAAGGATAACCTTGTGTGGATTACACTACAGTTTGTTTATTCATTCATTAGTTTAAAGACATTTGAGTTGTTTTCAGTTTTTGGACATGACAAATAAAGCTGTTATAAATATTTGCATAGATGATGTTTTGTAAACATAAGCTTTCATTTATCTTAGGCAAATACCTAGGAGTGGGATTGCTAAATCACATATTAAGTATATGTTAGTCATGTAAGAAAGTACCAAGCTGTTTTACAGAATTGCTGTACTATTACTATTTTGAATTCTCAACAACAGTGTGTGAGAATTCCAGTTGCTCCACATCCTTGTCAGCACTTGGTGTTAATCAGTTGTCAGCACTTTTGTTTGCCATTCCAATGGGCAACAAGATGATATCTTACTGTGGGTTTAACTTTTACTTCCTTAATGACAAATTATGCTGAGAATTTTTTATGATTATGTATGTCATCCATTTGTGTTTTTTGGTGCGATATTTATTTAAGTTATTTGCCAATTTTTATTGGAGTATTTATGTAGTTATTATTATGAATTTTGACAGTTCTTCATATATTTTAGACACAAATCTTTTATGAAATATAAGATTTGCAAATACTTTCTACCAGTCTGTGTTTTGTCTTTTTTTCTCTAAATGGTGTCTGTCAAATAGTAGAAGTTCTTAATTTTGATGAAATCCAATTTATCAATTATTTTTATGGATTGTCTTGGTGTTGTAGCTAATAAATCTTTGGCTAACCTAAGGTTATAAAGATTTTCTACTATATTTTGTTTTAAAAGTTTATAGATTTAATGTTTAATTTTATAAGTATAATTCATTTTGGCTGAATTCTTGTATATTTCACAGATATGAATTGAGCTCTATTGTTGATATTCAATTATTCTAGCACCTATTGTGACTAGAAATTGTTTCTATGTATTGCTGTATCCATTGCTTAGAATTGTGTCTGGCATGTAGCAGGCATCAAATAAATACATCTAATTAATTTAATTTTGATGTATATTTAACTCTTTAATTTATCTAGAATTTGTTTTTGTATACTGTGAGAACTATTTATTTACTTTAAATATTTTTTCATCACCATTAATTTCCCCAGACCTTCCTCCACTTGTCCCTTCTCCCTACTCCCCACGATCATCACACTGTTGTCTGTGTATATGAGAGAACTGTGAATTTAAATGAATTTATTTGCCAGATTATTTTTGGTATGCCAGCATTATGCATTAATTTACATCAAATATTCTTCCTTGAAACAGAAATTATTGAATCTAATTCTTTTATCTACCATGTATTTCTTTTTTTTAAATATATTTTATTGATTTTTTACAGAGAGGAAGGGAGAGGGATAGAGAGTTAGAAACATCGATGAGAGAGAAACATCGATCAGCTGCCTCCTGCACACCTCCCACTGGGTGCCCACAACCAAGATACATGCCCTTGACCGGAATCGAACCTGGGACCTTCAGTCCGCAAGCCGATGCTCTATCCACCGAGCCAAACCGGTTTCAGCTCTACTATTTCATTCATCAAACTTTGAATGAGGTTAACTGAGAAATTAAGACAACAATTCTTTTTTTCAGTTTGGTGATGTCTATGGATTCCTTTCTTAGAATAATATATTTAAGTGCATAAAATAAAAACATAGGATTATGAAGGAAACCAATTATATTGAAATACAGTTTTCAAAATACTTTTTAGAAATTATGACAGCAATATGTGTTTCTTTATTTAAACATAACACAACCTAGAAGCAAGTCTAATAGCTACCATAGTTTCAGAGTGGTGACAAGCCTGAGACATTTTGTGATGCATGCAATAGCCTGTAATGTGACATAAAAATATCTGGGCTTTCTATCAGTGGCAAAGTCTCAGGTGCTGTGATTCTATTGTGGATGCTCCCGACATTCATGATTAAAGGACATGCTAAATTTCTGTTAGAGTTAGTGAAAATAAAGATTTATTCCATTTCTATTCAAATTCCCAGCCTTATGAATTTCAACTTTGGTTGAGAACTCCTAAGCTGCAGAAATACACAGGTGCGTAAAATGTGGTCCCTGACCCCAAAGAAATTACATTCCAGTGAAAGGCAAAAGACACATGAACACAAGAGATTCTATGAGATGCCAAAATGTGCTGAAATGGCTGACAGACTATGGCCAAAAGTTTACAAAAATGGAAACAATGCAAATCGCCCCTAGCAGGACACATTGAGTCCTGTTGTCACACAGGAATGAATAACTAAGCCTGAGTAGTAGAGAGTGGGGGGTGGGGGAGAGAGAGAAAAATGAGAACCTCAATGACCAGCATAATCTCTCTCCTACTTCCACCACTGCATAATCAGAAGGAGCTCTGTTTTAAAGAGCTTGGCCATTGCATGGAAACATTGGAAAAGAAGGTATCATTGTCCAGGGTACATGGTGGACCTGACAAATAAGTTATTTTCCAAGCCACAGAAGAGTCTTTTTTCCCTGAAGAATGAAATGATATCCTAGAGTTGTCAGCTGAAATCTGGTCCCTGGCCCCCACTCAGAGGACTTAGGCTGGTGAGAAAGGCCATGCAATGAAATGAGAAAAACAGGACTTTGCATCAGACAGACCTGAACCCAAGCTGGTCACTTACCCATCTGCTTAGGGTAAATGACATATTCTCAGTAAGTCTTTGCTAAGGACAAATATTTTGATGTTACTGCATTAATTTCCACAGAGGAGAGGGGAGTGTAAGTCTGGGGTAAAGACAGTCTTGAGGGAAGATTTCAAAGTTTGAGAAAATCCACTTGACCCATCAGTGGTGTCCTCAGTAGGGAACTGGGCCTGTGTAGTTCTGTTCCTTTGTGGCTCCCTCTTCCTCTTCAGGCTGAGGGATAAACCTACCCACCCGCACATTCTCCTCCCCCTGTGGTCAGCTGTCTGGAACAGGCCTTGGCCCTGGAACTGGGGGAATGGAGGGAAGAGGTCTATAGTTGTTTATTTGTTCTGCCTGTTGTGTGTGTGTGTGTGTGTGTGTGTGTGTGTCAAAGTGCATTCAGGGGACAGAAATCACACCAGTTATTTGAAAAGAGGAAATTTAATATAAAAAAATGGTTAACCAGGTATAAAGTTGTTACCTAGGAAACTGAAAAGATAAAAGAGAACTCAAGAGTATCACAGGGATAGTAATTGTCAGAAGCAGCTATGCCAGTAGGGCTGGAGGAATGGGAGGAAGAGATTGGAATTACTGAATGTTGGAGTCTTGGAAGAGGCCATAGAGTTGGGACCCAGACCTCCGGGGAGGGGTCAGCTATGCTAGTGGTGCTGAGGATGAGAGTGCAAGGGGTGGAATGTGGGGTTGGGGTTGTGATGAGGCTGGTTCTGCAAGCTTTGAGACACCTATAAGCTAGATTCAGCTGCTGCTGTAGGAAGGCCCTGCCAGTGCCGGGAGAAAGAAGCCAGGCTGGGTGATGTCCACAGGACCAGGAGGCAGACAGGAAGCCAAGAGATAGGTGCCTCCTTTTCCTTCCTGCCTCCTACTCTCTCTCTCTAGTGCCCCCTATTGGACAGGGAGCAGCTGACAAAGCAGAAATGCAGAGCCCCAGCCCCAGCATCGCAGTGTATAAAAGGGTGGATTTGGAGGGAAGAGACAATAGCACAAGATGTGTGTGACATAGAGATATGATGTGCCTGAGATTACAGAGCTTGAATTTATAAAAATGCATTATTCTTTGCACGTGGCCATAGCATGACAGAGAATGGAGGCTTTGGTGAACTAAATATTAAGTGATGAGTTGAGTAGATATTATGCAATGGTTCCCATCTTGTCTTGCTTGTTTCCCCTGAGAGAAGCCAGGCCATGAGCTGGTAGAACAATGATTCTCAGTCCCACATCTGAGTTCCAATCTAGATCAAATGAAACTGAATATTTGGGAGGTGGGGTTCGAGCATTGCTATTCTTTAAAATTTCCTAGATGGTCCCAATGTGCAGCCAGGATGAGGCCCTTGTCATGGACCCATGGTTCTCAAAGTATGATTTCCTGGCAAGCAGCAGCAGCATGGCCAGAGAATTATCAGAAATGCTAATTCTTGAGCTCCATCCCCAACCTCCTGAATCAGAAACTCCGGGGCTGGGGTCCAGTCTCAGTGTTTCAACAAGTCTTCTAAGTGACTCTGAAGCACGTTCAGATTTGAGAACCCTTTGCCATAGTAGTGATATGAAGAGAAAGTTTATTATATGTATGTGTGTTTCCAAGGGGGTATCCACAGACACCAAAGTGCCATGTCTCCTCAGAACATCACACTGGTTTATCTCTGGGCCTTTATGTGCTCCTGTACTTCATTATTCACCTAGGAAACGGCATTTGTAGAGACTCAGCGCCCACTGTCTAGAGAAGGGAAGGCCTCTGTGCCCTGCAGTCCCACCTTAGGCAGAACCCGGCACTGCCTTTGTACATACCTGTATCCCGCATCGATCCAGCTTCATTAACCATCTGCTCATGAGTCTTCCTCAGGCCACTGGACCCTGACACTCTCAAGGGCAGAGATACCGTCTTACATATTTTGATGTCCCAGCACCTAGTAAGGGTCTGGCAGTAAAACAAAAGTGGGTCAATAAATGAATGAGGAGATAAGTGAGTGATGAATAAAGTACTCTCGACACAAATATTATAGGCATCATAATTATTTATTGACCACTTATTCAAGGAGGAACACTTTAATTATGATAACATTACATTGTGACCTATTTAAACTTCCCAATGACACTGAGGCATTATTGTTCCCTTTTTATAAAGGGAAAAGACTTAGACAAGTTACCAAGGACCACATAACAAGTACTAGTAAATGACAAAGCTGGGGACTTGAAATCAAGTGTCTATATAGTCCATTTTAACCACCGCACTGCATTGCTATAGGTGTTAAAGAATTAGACAATAGTGCAATGAAGGCCTGGGGAAGGGGCGGGAGTAGGGAGGAGTTCAATAGGGAGTGAGGGGAACATTTGTAATATTCAACAATAAAGATAAGTTAAAAATAATAATTAATAAGTCAATAAATAAATACACAGATTATGTTACAATGGGGAAGAGACATAAAAAAGTAAAAAATAAAAAAAAGAATTAGATTCTAGTCCTGGCTAAGTGATCGCTCTCTTGGTGACTGTGGACAAGGCATTTCTCTCTGGGTTTCATTTTTGTCACTTGCTCAATGAATTTATCTGATCATATCAATATGGGTCCTCAATTCCTGAAGACATGGATTTACTATAAGAAATCAATAAATCCATCTGGATACCAAGCATTATTTGGGGACCTGTGCCTTTATGCCGTGCTATTTTTAAATGTATGTAGAAAATGGTAATCATTCATTTCTCAACAAATGGTTGCTGAGCTCCTACTGAAGCTCATACCCTCTGCAAGTGCTCAGTGCATGGAGGACAGCAATCCAGTCACCAGCCCTTCTATTAGCGACTTCCCACAGAGAGCAGGAGACAAACATGAGCACACAGGTAATGAAGAAATAAAATTCTGGAAGTGCTATGGAAACAGTTATGAGCGAGATGAAGGAGTGAGGAGTCTGTTGCATTAGATTGGTGATCAGGGAAGGCCTCTCTGAGGCAGCAATGATTAGACTGAGACCTGAGAGATGAAAAAAAACCAGCCAGGTTGCTCACTGGTTAGAACATCAGCATGTGGAGTGGTCAGGGTCCGTTACCTCGGTTTCAGGTTCGATCCCCAGCTCCGGTGGGGATGTGTACGGGAGACAACTAATTGATGTCTCTCTCTCACATTAATGTTTCTCTCTCGCCCTCCCTTCTACTCTCTCTAAAAATCAGTGGGGGGTTGGGGAAGAGGAAATAGAAAAGGAAGCAGCCAGCTGCATGGGAGAAATGTTCCCAGCCGTGAAAGCAGTGAAAATGCCTCAAGGTTATTGAATTTAAGCATGTTTATTCTTAAACACACACACACACACACACACACACACACACAAACAAAATAACATTTGAAGATATTTTTCCTAAGCCTCTATTTTTCTACATATATGTTTTAAGGTAAGTAATGTTAGTCCCTATAATAAACCACCCCATCACAGTGGCTTAACACTGAGTTCGTTTATTCCTCACTCTTATCACAGTCCTCTGTTCCATATAGTCATTCAGGGACCCAGGCCCTTACAACATGTGCTGTACTGTGTTCCAGGGCACACCCACTCTCACCCTGGGAGTGACACTCATTTTCTCCACTCACTTTCAATTGGCAAGATACAGCCACTCAGCCATGGGTAAAAGGAAAAGACCTAGAAAATGTTGTCTAGCACATTATTAGAAATGTCTGCCTCAACCTGTGACCTGACAATTTGCAAGGGAAATAAAAATGGTCAATAAGTATATGAGAAATGTTTACCAAATTTGGAAATCAGGGATGTGTATTAAGATAAAAGTAACGTATATTTTCTCATTTATCAAGTTGGCCAATTTCAAATGTTAGAAATAGTGAATATATGGAAGCAAAATGTCTATTAATAAGGAATAGTTTTAAAAGATTGTGGCACATTCATTTTGTGGGATACCATGTAGTTGTTCAAAGAATCATCTATATATACTATTATGGAAAAATGTTCACAATATATTGTTAGTTAAAAAAAAGGGAAGCAGACAATAAAGTGTATATATCATCTGATTACATTTATGATCAAGTACATGCAACATAAATGCACAAGAGCATGTTCTGGAAGCATGCCCACCAAATTTTAACTGGGGTCCCTCTTGGTAGGGAAATTGGATGGGAGAGTCAGGAGAAGAGATGCAGAGGAGGAAGGGGCCTTTGTCCTTTTTCTTTATAAATCTATGCTATTGCTTTCATGCTTTGTTTTTGTTGTTGTTGTTTGTTTGTTTGTTTGTTTTTAATATGAGCATGTATTGTTTTGGGAATTAAAGAGGGGGAAAAGAGAGAACAACCCAAAGTTGGGAACAGTGTAGAGAAATTGCTATTATCATATAACACTGGTAGAAATACAAAAATTGGCACAATATTTTTTTAGAGAAATTTGGGAATATATGTATCAAACGCTTTCAAAACAGTAATACCACCTCTAGGAATTTAATCTGAGGATTACAGATAAATACAGATAATATCCCCATGGAATAAAGAATCGTTTAAAAAGATTATGGCACCTACACTCTGTAGACTACTATGTAACTGTCCAAAAGAATTATCAATACATGCTGTCATTCCAGGATGCTTGAGATATAATGTAAAGGGCAAACAGTAAAGCGAGCAATGGAGATAGTGTTTGTAAGAGCAATATCCAACAGTAACCTACCGGTGGACTCAAATACTGCTCATGTACTTAATGTAATGTTATAGTAGAATTTCTAGTGACATATAGTTTTCATGACTGGAATAGGTTTTAAAACAAATCTCATTTTTGTTTAAATATAGCTGCATAAAATATGTATATAGGATACATTTAATATATCTAATGGAATTTATGTGTGTGTGTGTGTGTGAATTTGTATATATATATTTATACTCTACAGTGACATGAGTAAACTCATGTCAGAAAGACTGCACAGCCCTAACTGGTTTGGCTCAGTGGATAGAGCATTGGCCTGCTGACTGAAGGGTCCCATGTTCGATTCCAGGCAAGGGCATATACCTTGGTTGCGAGCACATCCCCAATAGGGGGTGTGCAGAAGGCAGCTGATCGATATTTCTCTCTCATCAATGTTTCTAACTCTCTATCCCTCTCTGTAAAAAATCAATAAAATATATATTTTTTAAATAGACTGCACAGATAGAGACCAAATATGGAGTTTGTTCACTTATAGATATTGGGCTTTGTAACAACTACTTCAGCTAAAACCAATGTTTCTAAAGACTGGTTCTCGAAATATCCACAAGTAGTTAGATAAAATTATCCCTTATTTAGATGCTTCTCATTATTTATAAAACATCATAATTTTGATAAATCTTAATTAAATATACAAAAATCAGTCAAAATTGCAGTTAGAAATATGTTGTTGTTACTTAAATGCCAAAAAGATAGAATAACAAAGAGTTAGAGCCAGAAAGATGAAAATGATACTGAATTTTGAACAAATATGTGAATTGGCAAATGATTGGTGGGCAAGTTGACCTATTTTCTTTTTTTTTCTGCTATACTTCTCTTCTTTTTGGTGTGTTTCTTTCATTTCCTTCTTTCTTCTTCCCTTTTTGCTCATCTATACCTCCTAATTTTTCTGCAGAGATATAACTTTAATAATAAAGTGAAAAAAATGGAAGTTATCTTTTAAATAATGAGGTTCTCATAGTCATTAAAGGTGGGCATATCTGGACTCTAAGATATATTCCAACTATTACATCCTTTTACAAATTCAATAAGTATGCTCCATCCAGTACCTACTGGGTGCTACCATTGAGGTTGTTGTCATCTGAGTATGGTCTTATTGCCACCAACCCTAACATGAACACAAGAGTGGTGAATCCCCTGCCCCACTGCTGTGAGCTCCTGGGCTAAGTCTGCCCACAGCACCCATTTAGTTGACAGCATGCTGACTTCCACAGCTTCTACTGGGAATCTGGGAATCATTATACTCCCCCTCATTAGCATTGAAAAAACATCTGGTGGTCATTAGAAAGCAAATATTACATATAATACATTAAGCCCTAGGAACAACTTCATTAACATCAAGGTCTAGTCAACATCCACCAAATAAGGGGGATTCGCAGAAAACAGGCAACTTTGCTTCTCCCTTCATCCCCTGAACAGACAAGGAATTATGTTGGGCTGCAGTCCTGTGGGCTCCAGGCGGTGCCTCCAGCAAACTCATCACCTCAATTCAGAGGTCATTGGCCAAATGGCCATTCTTTTCAGATTACATAAAGTCAAATTTTTAAAAATATATATTGTTATTGATTTTAGAGAGGAAGGGAGAAGGAGAAAGAGATAGAAACATCAATGATGGGAATCATTGATTGGCTGCCTCTTGCATGCCCCCTACTGGAAATCAAGCCTGCAAAAATGGGCATGACCTCTTGGTTCATAGATCGACCACTGAGCAACACTGGCTGGGCAATTTAAATTTTTTAAACTTTTGGTAGTTCTGTGTGTGAGTGGAATATTGCTATTTCCCAGATACCCTGAAAACTTGCAATGAAGACACAATTGCACATTCCCCTGGCTGGCACCCAATGTTTTTCACTCTGGAATTCAGTGTGTCCCAGTTGAAAAAACACCTAAGTAGGAATCAGTATATTGTATCCAGTTCAGGGGCAACTTGTTCTCTGTGTGATCTTAGGCAAGTTGCTTACTAGTAACTTCCTGGAGCCTTTCCCCTCCTCTGTTAAATAAGCCACCTCACAATGCAAATTGTCACGCTAGTATAGGACTTATTAATGGACCAGTTTGGAATTACAGAGGCAAAATAGCCCAGCTTCCACTTACCTTCCACTAAGCAGCCTCTTGAAGCAGCTTCTCGAAGTGTGAGATCTGGTCTTCAGAGAACAGTTTGCACCCCAGTGTGTTCAATGACACAATCTAGGGGGCATTTCCTAGCATTCTTATTGTGGAATGCTCAAATGAAGTTGACTCATCCCATGTCTGACCTTCAAGCTCCTCTGTCCTCTAGACTTTGAGCATGCTCTCCAGTGATCTCTTTCAGGTATAATTCAGTGTGAGGACACAAGACAAACATCCAGACTGGATTCAGGAATCCCACGCCTAGCCACAATCAGGTTCCTTTGTGGCCCTAAGCAAGGTTCTTCAGTTAACTGGACTCATACTGGTCCTTGCTTGTTCTCAGGCATGAATCCTGAGGCCCTCTTAAAGATTTTTACTCTTCTCCATGTCCAAAAGGAATATTTTGAGCACCAACTTTATGCTGGGTACCCTGCTAGGACTGGGAACATGGAGGCTTAGTACAGAGTTCCTTTCCTTGGATAATTTACAGGTTATGGGGGAAACCAACAAACAGGAAATTTCATCCACTGAAATAATTATTGAGATAGAGAAAGCCAAGTGGATTCCCATCCCTCACCACTCAAAATGTGGCCCTGGCACCAGCACCATCACCTAGAGTTTGTTAGAAATGCAGAGTCTTGGGCCCCACTAGACCTAATAAATCAGGGTCTGCATTTCAACAAGATCCAAGGTGACTCTTATCCACATAGAACAGAATTCATGTCCCAAAACTCATGTCTGATGATAGCTATGACAGAAGGCTGAAGTAGGTCAACTTCCCAAAGTATGTGAGACTGAGGGATGTCCTGGGTTAGGGGACTTGTAGGACTAATAACAAGACAACCTCGGCAAACCAGAACAGTTAGTCATCCTAAACAGAGGACCACTGACCTATAACTTGAGAGATAAGGAGAAACATTCAGGAACACTTTCATGAAGCCAGAGATGACTATAGTGGAGTTGGAGGTAGAGAAGGCTGATGAGGCCCATCAGTCTAAAGGCAGAAAATGTGCCTGGTAAAGGTTTACTAGTACAGTCTTGTCTAATTTAGCATGATAATGCCCCAGTGGCTGCCATGGGATTAGATGCTTGAAATCAGACAATACACCTCAAAACCTTCTACCCACTCTTCAGTGAAGGTATTTTTAATAATTAATTTGTATATTGAAGGTTCTGGTACATTTTCATGTCTATACATCCCAATGTATTAAAAAGTGCTAAATTTTTTAAACCTCAGCAGTAGTAGGAAAAGTAAGGCTTTGTAGCCAGGATGACCTGAATTTAAATCTTGGCTCTTTTGTTTCCTGGCCATGTAATCATGAGCAAGTTATAGAAATCCTCTGAGCTTCAGTTCCTCATCGGTAAAGTAGGGTCTTGATGGAGGTCCCCAAGACCACCCTCAGGTTTAATGATTCACTAGAAGGATTTCTAGAACTCAGAAAAGCTGTTATACTCATGGTTATGGTTTATTACAGTGAAAAGATACAGATGAAAATCACCAAAGGAAAAAAGTACTTTTTCTAGGAGTCCAGAAGAGACAAATCCCAGGTTCTAATTGCCTTCTCCCAATAGACTCATATGCACAGCATTTAAATCTCCCAACATGTACAAACTATTGCCAACCAAAGAAGCTCAGCCACATCTTGGTGTCCAGGGTTTTTATTGGGGGTCAGTCATGTAGACTAATGTCAGTCATGGAATGCCCCTGTGACTGACTGACCTTTAATTAGTCTTCGAGATCCTCAGAGATCAAACGGACACAGGATTGGCCCAGGAAACAAAAACCAGGTTTTGCCATAAATCTCATTGCTAGCATAAGCTATCTAAACTATCTGATATGGGTCAAGGGCCAGGTACAACAAAGACACTCTTACTAGGCAGGATATTCCAAGGATTCAGAGATTATCTCCCAGGAGCTAGCTGAGGATCAGTCCTTTCTTGGAATGTGCAGGATTTGAACACCCCAAGTCTGTTGAGCTAACCCTTTACCACACATGAGAGCAATATCCTCTACCTTGTAAGAGACAGATATTTTTATCCTAACACATAACAGGCAATGAACATAAGAAAGCTTTTGTTATTCCCTGAATAAAAAAATACCTGTGTCCGTATTTTTTTCTATCTGATTCCACAACTTCATAAATTTTCCTTTCCTTATGCAAATATAGCTCTTTCCCATTGGTCAATGCTCTCTTTAAAGCCCCTCTTCCAAGAAACCTTCCCTACCTACCAATTCTACAGTAATCTTATTTCTTGCTCATTCTGGCAGTCTCTTGCAAGCAATCTCTCATATTATTTTTTAAAAGAAACATGCTATTACTTTTTGTAAAAATAATATATGCTTGTTGTGAATTCAAACCATGTTGAAAAAAATACAAAATTAAATTATTGCATCAAATTATCCAACTGAAAATTAACCAGCAATATTTTAGGTGAAAATTGTTCTATACATTTCTCACTATATAAACACAGATAGATAATAGGTTAATAGATGTTTTTCTAAAAATAAAATCATGCTATAAGCACCATTTTTCATTAAAAGTGCTCAATTTTATTTGAATTTACCCAAACAAAGAAATTATAATGAATTAGGAGAAATTGCTAATCTTGAAATGAATCGTTACAATACTGGATTTTTAAAAGACTGTGATGTTAAGAAATAAAATTATTAGGATCCTAATTAGAGGCATTAGGTGTCTTTAAATGACTAGTTTCAATTTTAGGCAGCATTGATTGACTACCATAAATGATGAAGCATTAGCATTCACACTTTTTCCCACCATCCCTCCCACCATCTCCTGATTTTTGTTACTTAGAGCATCATTTTTACACTGTCAATATCTGTAGTATTTGTATTCTGCCTTATAATAATAATTCCCACCATTATTTAGTATCAGATGCTCACTTTTACCACATCCTCCATTCCTGAGTTCTGTACTGTGATTCATCTAAGTGTCTTGATTTCATTTTCAAGTAATTTTTTCCCAGTAAGAGCTCAGGGGTGCAATATTTTCTGAGTTATTTAAATATCTGCCTGTTGCCCTGTTCTTGAACAATATCTTGGTTATATCTGATATTCTTGAATCACACTTTCCTCCAGAAAATGTAGACATTGGTCTATTACCTTCAACTATACTATGGTCAGCCTTCTGTCTCCGTCCTCTGTGACTTACTAATTCTTCCTGGATGCCTGAAAAGCTCACTCTTTATCCTTGAACTTCAGCAACTGAACAAGGATATGTCTCTGCATTGCATACTTTCTGCTTTGGTGCTCTGCATCAAATTTTCTTCAAGCAGAGCAAGTTCCCCTAATCTGCAGCGTCATGGATTTTTTATTTCATTATATCCTTGAATAATTTTTCTGTCCTAGTTGTTGTGTGCTTCATTCACCTCAAGGACTTTAACAGTGCAGTGACAACTCACACATTTAAATCTTTAAGCCAGACCTCTTCTTGATATTCCAGAACTATGCGCCCAACTATCTCCTTGTATCTCCTCCTAAATTAAGAGATACATTTAACACACCCAAAACCAAACTCTGGTTCCCACAGCAAATCTGCTCCTACCACAGTCTTCCAATCTCATAGATGGGAACTGTGTCCTTCCAGATGTTCAGACCAAAAACCTTGGAGTTCTCCTTAGCTCTGCTCTTGTTCCCATTCCCCATATCTGATCCATCTGCAAATCCTATTATCTCTATCTTTGATATATTCAGAATCTGGCCACTTCTTTCAATTTCCATCTCTACATCATAATTTCTTGCTTCAACACTGCAGGAACCTCTGAACCGGTCTCCCTGATTCTACCCTCACTCTGCAATAGTCTCAACAGATCAGCCAAAATAATTCCGTCTATCCTCTACTCAAAACAATCCACAGAATACACGCAAACCCCTCTAATGACCTATGAGGTGAGGCAAACCTGACTTCTCTGGCTTCATCTCCTAGCATCCTCCCCATTGATTACTTTATTGCAGTCCCATCAGCCCTTTGCTGTTCCCCAAACATATCAGGCATGTTCTCATCTCACAGGCTTTACAGCAAGCATGTTTCCTCTCACTGGAACTCCCTTCCTCTAAATTTTGTTGGAGCTAGGGCCCACCCTTCATCTAGGTTTTACCTCCAGGGTCACCCTATCCCAGACCCCGTCTCTGACCATCCTTTATAAGATAGCAACACCTCCAGTACCATACTTAACAACCCTTTGACCTTGCTTTCTGTTTCTCCTTAGCACCTGTCAACATCTGACACACTGACTTATTCATTTATTTATTGTCTGTAAAGGCAGTGAAGACAGAGACTGTCCACATAGATGTGCTCCACAATATTTGTTAAGCAAATATGAAAAAATGTTAGATTTATCTTCTTCTGCCCTTCTTATCTAATAGCATCTATCAGGTTGCTTTCTCTGCCCTTTCTAATCTGCCTTCATTGCGTTATTTTGGACTCTTTTCACATTTTTAGTAATTGAATTTTCAGTGATGTCTGTTCCTTTCCTTACTTTTAAAATTTTTATTTTTTGTTCCGTAATGAAAGTATTTTATTCAACCATTTTTCTTACTTAGGGCTATAATGGATCTTTTCATCATGTTCTATGGCTTTATCATCTCATCTTTAAGTTCTGGTTTTTATAGAATTCATACTCTTAATAGGTGGCTCAATAACTAAAAATATTGTTGGGGAATTGCCTTCTGTTCCTTGGGTTATTTTCTCTTCTAGACTTGGTTCTCTGCCTATATTTTGCATGCATTTTTCTTTCTTTTTATTTTTTCCTGTAGTTTGTGTAGTTGCCAAGGTCTTGTATTTATTTGGTTGTTTGCTTATTTGTTTGTTTAATCTTGCTCTTACTAACTCTGGACAGAACTTCTCTTTGCTCTGTTATTTTACTTTTAATTATTTCCTCAAAAGCATCCTTCAAGAATCACTATGCCTGAGGTCTTGGATGGTGATGGGCAGGTATGAGGGGCAGGGTAAGGTAGGAAGGGAGATCAGCTGACCTACATGCAAGCTTTGATTAATCATTTTTAGAATTCCTGGTGGCAGCTCACACTTCTGAGAGTGTGTAAACCCCTTCTTCTTATGTTTCCTTACTTGAAGGGTAGGGGAAGTTACGTTGTTCCAGGGAGGTAGGACCTGCCTCTGGTTTCATTGATCTGATTCAGCACAGAGCCCTGGAGTTTCCCTTCATCAAGCACATTGCTCTCCCTGACTCTTTTATTTCTCATGACTGACCAGTCCCATTCTACAAGATGTTTCTACTAAATTACAATTAGAAGAAGGAAAGTACAAAGTTAAGTTTGCTTCTGCCTAGATTTGGGTGGTCTGTGTAAGAATTCTCATACTAGTTGCTAGAGCTGCCATATTGAATTCCACAGTCCAGGTGGCTTAAACAACAGGCGTTTATTTTCTCATAATTCTGGAGACTAGAAGTTCAAGATTAAGGTGCCATCAGGGTTGGTGTCTTGTGAGGACTCTCTCCTTGACTTGCAGAAGGCTATCTTCTTGCTGTCTTCACTTGACCTTTTCTCTATGCATGAGCATCTCTGAGGCCTCTTCCTCTTCGTCTTTTTTTTTAAAATATACTTTTATTGATTTCAGAGAGGAAGGAAGAGGAAGAGAGAGATAGAAACATCAATGATGAAAGAGAATCATTTATTGGCTGCCTCCTGCACACTCCCCACAGGGATTGAGCCCACAACTTGGGCATGTGCCCTGACCAGGAATCAAACTGTGACCTCCTGGTCCATAGGCCAATGCTCAACCACTGAGCCATGCTGGCCAGGCTCCCCTCTTCCTCTTCTTACCAGGACACCAGTCAGACTGAATTGGGGCCCCACCCTCATGGCATCATTTTAACATAATCACTTCTTTAAAAACCTTATCTCCAAATAAGGTCACATTCTAAGATACTGGGGGTTAAAGATTCAACATATTACCTAAACAGTAGAGATTGGGTAGAGTCGGGGGGCAAAATTCAGCTTGAAACAATTATCAAGATTTAGTTGACTTCAGGGTCACAGCCCTTGGGGGGAAAGCCCAGTTAAGAACCTCAGCATGGTGCTCTCCCAATATGGCTGCCCTACGGAGCTTCTGTTTCCTTCCTGGGATCATGTCATTGGGCTGTGGCTGAAATGCTTTGACAATTTGTTCATTTTGTTAGGAACCCATGACGTGTGCAAAGAAAGTTGGGCACTGTGTGTTCTGATTTGAGATTTATTTTCTGCTCCAAATCTGCACTGAGTACCCACCAAGAACCTGACCCTGTGCAGTTATGCTAGGCACTGGACCACAGCACAAAGAGCAGCACAGCCTGATCCTTATTGCCCACATTTTCTGCCTAACAGCTTCTTTCTCCAATCTGATCATGACCTAGTAGATGGAAATTTTCACATCTGCCTCTTATCCACCTCCATGCCTAGCCAAGATCTTTGCTTGAAGTTGTGGGTGTTCAATAAAAATCATTTAGAAAAAGAAATGCATGTGGAAACTTTAAAACGAATTGTCACAATGTTATTTGTTCTTAGTCTCAAAGAACAAAAGGAAAAAACCTTCTCAATTTTTTTTTCTGATGTCAGAGGAAGGGTGAAGGAAAGAAAGACTCACATCTGGCCAAGTTTTAGTTCTGAACACTTTGCATAATCAGTTAGAAACCCTTTGTTAGTGGGCCAGATGGCTGCTGTACCCCAAAAGAAAATTAAGTATGTAAGCTGTGTCAGATAAAGGGAGGAATTAGAAATTGCTTTCTAAAGAAAAAGAACTTTGTCTGAAGCTGCCCTGTAGGTGTGGTTAATATCAGCCATTGGTTTCCTAGCAACTGAGCCCTTTCCCTTACAGAAGTATTTCCACACTGTTTTCAAATGTTCTCCATAGACATTGGAGGATGCACCCAGCACCCATAACGCTTTTCAGGGGAACTGAAAAAGCCCAAACTAATGAGTATGGGAGGAGATGGCCCGGCCCTCCTAGGCTGGTTTACCTGATGCCATTGATGCTTCCAAATGTGGGACCAGCCCTCACTCATTATGTCATGGAATCCTGCCCTGGAATTCCTCCAGGCACATAAAGAGTTTCTAAGGCAAATCCAGGAGACTTCTGTGCCCATTATCCAGAGTGTGCCCTAATCACAGCTGTTCAACTTTCAGTATCTCTCCTGCATGACTGCAGCCACCTCCTCACTGATTTCCTTCCCCTAAGCTTGTCCTTCCTCCAGTTCATCCTGCTCATTGTAGCCAGTCACCTTGTGAAAGAAAATCCTAGCTATGGCTGTCCATTTCTACTCATTTCTGTCCAATGGGCCTTCTGTGACCTGGTTCTTGCTTAACTCTCCAGCCCGTTCATTCTTCCACATGCACCCTTTGCTTTGAACAGACCATACTATTTTAGTTCCCAGGACACACTAGACTATTTCACACCTTGCCCTGTGCCTTAGGACATGCTTTTTCCTTTACAGACTATACCCTAACCTCACTTAAAATTGAGCAATTTTATAATTCTTCTTTGTCCTTCAAGATTCAGCTCACATGTACAATAAATCCCCACCTAACATTGTTGACAGGTTCTTGGAACTGCAGCAAAATGATATATTACAAAACCAATTTTACAAAAGGCTAATGATATAAACAAGAGTGAATTTCTTACAGCATCACATCTATGCTAGAATGAAGCAACATTGAATAAAATGGTGTTATTCAAGGACCTGCTGTAGACTCTTCTGTGAAACTGCCCATAACTCTCTGTCCCTATGTCTGCTTGGTATGTTTCCCCTATGGACTCTGGGTTTACAACTGTCTTAGTACTACGCTAATATGCTTTAATTGTTGATTTACTTATCTATGTTCACAACTAGTTGTGAACTCTTCAGGGACAAAGTGCCTTTTTCCATGTTTTCTACACCCACAACAAGGCCTAGAACACAGTACATGCTAAGTAATTGTGCAGTGAATGAATAGGTAGTGAAGCAGACAGTATCACTTGGCACCTGCCTCAGGTTTCCTATGTCTGTTTCCAGTTCCTTTCTAGACTGGCATTCTGTTTTCATGAGATGTCAGCAGAATCGTATGTAAAGAAGTATATATAATGGCTTAAACCTCCAAACATGTCCACACAGAAAACTGTATTCTAACTTCTAGAAGGGATACATCAGCAGGGGAATAACTAAAATATTATATAATCTGAAGGTGTGACATTATGTGCTCATTGATTCAAGTACAGAAACTATTGACATTTAATCATTGCATGCAATAACATTTTTTAAAATTAAAAAATTTTCTAGAATAGGAGCTTGTTCAAAAAATCTAAGATAACATCTGACACAATATCTCACATAGAAAGAGAGTGGGTTCTTAATAGTCAGTCCCAGAGAAGTGTTTAAATACCTTCCATATCCATAAGCACAGGACCCATTGAGAAAACCCATTTCATTACTGAGCATGCCTAATTCAAGTCTGAGCCAAATAATTTAGATCTCTATTATAAAATCCAATTCATTCATGCGCATTACTTGCAGCTCATTGTGGGTAAGAGCTTCTCCTTATTCTTTGACTAAAATTTGCTTTGTTATAAGACATCTTCCTCATATAGGTTTGAACTATATGTTTTGTAGCAGCCCAGGAAAAGGGCATTCTTTCTTATATATTACTTTTCACAGAGTAGAAGATCATTGTCATGCCCTCTTGGCCTTTTGTTGGCTTGAGCTCTTCGGGTCCCTTCAACTACTCTTCGTTAGATGTAGTTTTCAGATACTTCATCATCCTGGTCACCATCTTTTATATATATAACCATACAGAGCCTGCCTAATCAACAAGAATATGCCAAAGGCCCACTATCAAGACTAAAAAGGTGAGCAATTTTACAATCTTTGCAAGTAAACAAGTTAACCTGCTACAGTTCAATGGATGCTGGCAAAAGACTTTGGGTCAGAGACAAGGATAGCAATAGTCATGGCTTCAGAACCAACATTTTGTATACCAGTTCCCCAGACCTCATTTCCTCCAGAGATATATGGAAGAGGACTGACCAGGTAACTCCTGGATTCACAATGGGTTGCATTGTAGAAGAGGAACCACAGATGAGGAAGAAGATGGGATTCCATCTTTTATAATGGATTGGAAGCAAGCCTGCTTAACTTTGCTTCCAAAGGAGACATTATCTTTATCTTACAAGGCAATTTGCCATTCAGATTTGTTTGGAAAGAGTTCAGAACAAAAGATTGTCAATGGCTTTAATTGCAAGACTAGAGGCCCAGCACACAAAATTCATGCACGGGTACAGTCCCTAAGCCTGGCCTGCGATCAGGGCCATCTTCCCTGGCTGCTGGCAGCCGGCTCTGCCCCCGCCGCCACCCACCCCCTGTTCCCTGCTTGCCATCAGGTAATCAGAGCTTGCTGGCCAGGGTAAGGGACCAAGAGGTTGGCCAGCAGGCCCCAATCAGGCAATCAGAGCCGGTGGGCTGGGGGCAGCTCCTGCATTGAGCATCTGCCCCCTGGTGGTCAATGAGTGTCATAGCAACCAGTCGTTCTGCCATTTGGTCAATTTGCATATTAGCCTTTTATTATATAGGGTATGAAGAAATGTGAGAGTTCCATGGAAAATTGTCTCCCAGTGTAGATATCAACACTCGGGAGATGAACCAGTTCTATGGCTATAAGTGAACCATACAAAAGAGACCAAACAGCTGTTGTGGTCTCTAGAAACTACACTGTGAGCATCACCTTCAGTTATGTGAAGCAGAAGGACTTTTACCTTAGAGAAGCCATGGCCTTGAATTATGGAAAACAGCAGCCAATGACCACAAATCTACTCATTTATTATTTCTGAGCACTTTCCTTCCTCCATTTAAGTGTGTATTTAGTGAAACAAGGGTCAGAACCCACCCAATCCCCTTAGGAGGGAATTCTGGGTCCTGTGTGATTAGTGGCATTTTTATTTATTGCTTTAATTATGCTTATTGTAACTGTCCACAAGACCAAGCAAAGGGCATGTGTCTATGAACAAATGGTTTTACTATGGAATTGCTAGAGATATTTTTTTTGTGAACATAACAGTATCAAGTCATCTTAATCCTAAGAACAGTCATGAAATTATGACAACACATTTTTAAAGAATTTCCAAGCTCATTCAGTCAGTTACATATCTCTGGGCTTGAGAAGAACTTCAGTTTTATTCATTTATTTATGCAACAGATATTAAACTGTGTCGGGCACTGTTACAAGTGCTGAAGGTAGACCAGTAAAAAACACAAAACTTGAGGACAAAATGGCGGCGGAACAGACGGACGTGTCCTGGGCCTTGTCCCGGAGCAGATAGAATGAGCAGCTGAAACAAATAACATACACCCTGAATTGGCGAAGGAGACTGAGCTGCTATGACAATTTGCAGCCAGGAAGGGCAGAAGAAGCCTGGAGAAAGCCCAGGGCACTGCAACCACACGAGCAGCAGACACATGAGCTGCCTGCTCCTGTCCAAGGAGCAGCAGCTGTGTGAGCAGCCAGCCCGCCCCCCACCCCTCCTCCCCGTCCTAGGAGCAGCAACACACGAGCAGCCCTCCCACACCTGAGGACCAGCAGCCCCGTGCAGCCTGCCCCTGTTCGAGGACCAGCAGCTGCGTACAGCCCGCACCCTGCACCCATCCGAGAAGCAACAGCTGCGTGAGCAGTCCGCCCCTGTCCGAGGAGCAGCAGCCACATGAGCAACCTGCCCCTGTCCAAAGAGCAGCAGCTGTGTGAGCAGCCTGCCCAGGTCCGAGGAGCGGCAGCCCTGCACAGCCCACCCCAATCCGAGGAGCAGTAGCCACAAGCAACCTGCACCCGTCCGAGGAGCAGCAGCCGTGCGAGCAGCCCGCCCCCATCAGAGGAGCAGCAGCTGTGCAAACAGCCTTCCCCCACCAGCCAGAGGAGCCACCACTGCTGTGAACAGCACCCACCAAAGGTGCCGTGGCCAACTGAGGAGCCGCCACTGCCATGACTGCCCGAGGAGAAACCACAGCCCGAGGAGCCACTGCCACCCAAGGAGCAGCCCCTGCACGACTCAATGTCTAGATCCGTCAGTGAGAACAAAAATGGGTAAACAAAGAAACCCCCAAAGGAAAGAAAAGGAGGAATCACCAGAAAAGCAGCTAAGTGACACGGAAGCATGCAATATGTCAGAAAAGGAATTCAGAATAAGAGTCATACAGTTCATAAACCGGATGGATGAAAAAATCAACAACTTATGTAAGAATCAAGAAGAAATAAAGAGTGATATAGCTGCAATAAAAAAACACTATGGAAAGGTTCAACAGTAGACTAGGAGAAGCAGAGGACCGAATTAGCGAATTAAAAGGCAGGGAAGCAAACACACCCAAACTGAACTGCAATTGGAGAAAAAAATTAAAAGACAGGAGGAGAGTCTAAGGGAGCTTTGGGACAACATGAAATGAAGCAACATAAAAATAACAGGGATGCCAGAATGACAGGAAGAAGAACAAGGGTTAGAAAACCTATTTGAAGGAATAATGTCAAAAAACTTCCCTGATGTGGGGAAGAAAAAAGCACAAAGAGTCCCAAACAAGATGAATATGACACCATGACACATTGTAATTACAATGGCAAACATTCAGGACAAAGAGAGAATTTTTTTTTTTTTTTTGTAATCTTTATTGATTTCAGAGAGAAAGGGAAAGGGAAAGAGAGATAGAAATATCAATGATGAGAGAGAATCATTGATTGGCTGCCTCCTGTATGTGCCCTACTTGGGATCAAGCCCACAACCCAGGCATATGTCCCTGACTGGAATCAAACCCAGGACTCTTCAGTTCACAGGCCGACACTCCATCCACTGAGCCAAACCAGTCAGGGCCAAAGAGAGAATCTTAAAGGCTATAAGGGAGAGACAGAAAGTTATGTACAAGGGATCTCCCATTAGATTACCAAATGATTTCTCAACAGAAACACATCAGGCCAGAAAAGAATGAAAGGAAATTTACAAAGTGATGAAAAGCAAGGGACTGAATCCAAGAATACTCTATCCAGCAAGGCTATCATTCAAAACTGAAGGGGAAATAAGGAGTTTCACAGACAAAAAAAAAAAAAAAAAAGGCTAAGGGAGTTTATCACTACCAAACCAGCAATGCAAGAAATGCTAAAGGGACTGGTATAAAAAAGAAGAAATAAAAAGGTAAGAAGGAATACAGCACAACAAATAAAAATGGCTACAAACAAGTACCTATCAATAATAACTTTAAATGTAAATGGACTAAGTGCTCCAATCAAAAGACATTGAGTGGCTGAATGGATAAAAAAACATGACCCATATAGATGCTGTCTACAAGAGACCCACCTCAGAACAAGGGACTCACACAGACTGAAAGTGAAGGGATGGAAAAATATCTTTCAGGCAAATGGAAATGAAAAAAAAGCTGGGGTAGCAATACTTATATCTGACAAAATAGACCACAATGTGAAGGCCATAACAAAAGATAAGGAAGGCCACTTCATAATACTAAAGGGATAAATACAACAAAAGGATATAACCCTGATAAACATATATGCAACCAATGCAGGAGCATCCAAATACATAAAATAAACTCCTGGAAGATATCAAGGGGGATATCGACAATACAATCATAGTAGGGGACTTTAATACACCACTGACATCACTGGATAAATCCTCTAGTCAAAAAATCAACAAAGAAACAGCAATCCTAAATGACTCACTAGAACAAAATTGACATCTTCAGAACATTTCACCCCAAAGCCATGGAATATACATTCTTCTCAAGTGCACATGGGACATTTTCAAAAATAGACCATATATTGGGTCACAGGCAAAGTCTCCCCAAATTCAAGAAGATCGAAATCATATCAAGCATCTTCTCAGACCACAATGGCATAATGTTATAAATAAACTAAAATAAAAACAATCCAAAAAATTCAAACACTTGGAGGCTGAATAGCATGCTATTAAACAATGATTGGATTACCAAAGAGATAAAAGAAAAAATTAAAAACATCCTGAAAACTGATGACAATAAAAACACAACAATCCAAAACCTATGGGACACAATGAAAGCAGTCCTGAGAGGGAAGTTTATAGCTCTACAGGCCTACCTCAAAAAAAACAAGAAATAATGGTAGGAAATCATCTAGCTCTACAGCTCAAAGAATTAGAAAGAGAGCAACAAGAAAAGCCCAGAATGAGCAGAAGGAAGGAGATAATAAAGATCAGAGCAGAAATAAATGACATAGAGACCAGAAAAACAATACAAAATATCAATGAAACCAAGAGCTGGTTCTTTGAAATAATAAACAAGATTGATGAACCTCTAGCCAGGCTCACCAAGAAGCAAAGAGAGAGGACCAAAATAAACAAAATCAGAAATGAAAGAGGTGAAATAACAACAGACCCCACAGAAATACAAAGGATTGTTAAAAAAAAAAAAAATACTATGAACAACTCTATTCCAACAAACTAGACAACCTGGAGGAAATGGACATATTCCTAGAAAAATACAACCTTCCAAAACTCAATCAGGAAGAATCTAAAAATCTCAATAGGCTGATAACTATGGAAGAAATTGAAAGAGTCATCAAAAAGCTTCCAGCAAACAACAGCCTGGGGCCAGATGGCTTCACAGGGGAGTTTTACCAAACATTCAAGGAAGAAATAAAACCTATCCTCCTCAGACTATTCCAAAAAGTTCAAGAGGAAGGAGCACTTCCAAGCTCATTCTATGAAGCCAGCATCACCCTAATACCAAAACCAGATAAAGATAACACAATGAAAGAGAATTACAGGCCAATATCCCTCATGAACGTAGATGCCAAAATCCTCAACAAAATTCTAGCAAATTGGATCCAGCAGTACATCAGAAAGATCATACACCATGACCAAGTAGGATTTATCCCAGGGATGCAAGGATGGTACAATAACCGCAAATCAATAAATGTGATACATCACATAAACAAATTGAGAGATTAAAATTACTTAGTTATATCAAGTGACGCAGAAAAAGCATTTGACAAAATCCAATACCCTTTCTTGATAAAAACTCTTAGCAAGGTGGGACTAGAAGGATCATACCTCAATATCATAAAAGCCTTATATGACAAACACACAACCAACATAATACTCAATGGGCAAAAACTAAAACCATTTCCTTTAAGAACAGGAACAAGACAGGGATGCTCTCTCTCACCACTCCTGTTCGACATAGTACTGGAAGTACTAGCCATTGCAATCAGACAAGAAGAAGAAGTAAAAGGCATCCAAATTGGAAAAGAAGAAGTAAAACTGTCTTTATTCACAGATGACATGATTCTGTACATAGAAAACCCTAAAGACTCCATCAAAAAACTATTAGACTTAATAAATGAATTCGGCAAGGTAGCAGGATACAAAATTAATGCCAAGAAATCTATGGCATTTCTATACACCAATAGTGAACTTACAGAAAGAGAGACTAAAAAAGCAATCCCATTTACCATCACACCAAAAAAAATAAGATACCTAGGAATAAACTTAACTAAGGAGGTAAAAGACCTGTAAGTGGAAAATTACAGGACACTGAAAAAAGAGATAGAGGAAGACATAAACAGATGGAAGAACATACCGTGTTCATGGATTGGTAGAATCAACATCATCAAAATGTCCATACTACCCAAAGCAATCTATAGACTCAATGCAATCCCCATTAAAATACCAACGGTATATTTCACAGACATAGAATGAACTCTCCAAAAATTCATCTGGAATAAAAAAAATAAAAAAGACCCCAAATAGCTGCAGCAATCCTGAGAAAAAAGAACAAAGTAGGTGGGATCTCAATACCAGATATCAAGCTGTATTACAAAGCTACTGTTCTCAAAACAGCCTGGTACTGGCATAAGAACAGACATATAGATCAATGGAATAGAATAGAGAACCCAGAAATTGACCCAACCCACTATGCTGAATTAATATTTGACAAAGGAGGCATGAACATAAATGGAGTCCAGAGAGTCTGTTCAATAAATGGTATTCAAAAAATTGGACAGATACATGCAAAAAAATGAAACTAGACAACCAACTTACACCATACACAAAAATAAACTCAAAATGGATAAAGGATTTAAACGTAAGATGGGAAACCATAAAAATACTAGAGGAATCCACAGGCAACAAAATCTCAGACATATGCCGAAGCAATTTCTTCACTGATACTGCTCCAAGGGCAATGGAAAATAAAGAGAAAATAAACAAACAGGACTACATCAAAATAAAAAGCTTTTTCACAGCAAAAGAAATCATCAACAAAACAACAAGAAAGCCTACTGCATGGGAGAACATATTTGCCAATGTTATCACCAATAAGGGTTTAATGTCCAACATTTATAGGGAACTCATACAACTTAACAAAAGGAAGATAAACAACCCAATCAAAAAATGGGCAACGGACCTAAATAGATACTTTTTGAAAGAAGACAGAAGGAAGGCCAAGAGACATATGAAAACATGATCAAAGTCACTAACCATCTGAGAGATGCAAATCCAAATGACAATGTGGTACTATCTCACACCTGTCAGAATGGCTATCATCAACAAATCAACAAACGACAAGTGCTGGCGAGGATGCAGAGAAAAAGAAACCCTCGTGCATTGCTGGTGGGAATGCAGACTGGTGCAGCCACTGTGGAGAATAGTATGGAGTTTCCTCAAAAAACTAAAAATGGAACTCCCATTTGACCCAGTGATCCCACTTCTAGGAATATATCCCAAGAAACTAGAAACACGAATCAGAAAGGATATATGCACCCCTATGTTCATAGTGGCACAATTCACCATAGCTAAGATTTGGAAACAGCCTAAGTGCCCATCATCAGATGAGTGGATTAAAAAACTGTGGTGCATCTACACCATGGAATACTACGCTGCGATAAAAAAGAAGGAATTCCTACCATTTGCAACAGCATGGATGGAACTGGAGAGCATTATGCTAAGCGAAATTAAGCCAGTCAGAGAAAGATAAATATCACATGATCTCACTCATTTATGGAATATAATGAACAACATAAACTGATGAACAAAAACAGATTCAGAGACAGAGAAACATCGATCAGACCATCAAACCTCAGAGGGAAGATAGAGGAGGGTGGAGGTCGGGGGAGAGATCAACCAAAGGACTTGTATGCATGCATATAAGCCTAACCAAGGGACACAAACAACAGGGGGTAAGGGCATAAGTGGGGAGGTGGGGGGGGGGCAATAAGGGGATAAGGATACATATGTAATACTTTAATCAATAAAGAAAAAGAAAGAAAAAACTCCTGCCCACCTGCATGGAGTGTACATCCTAGTGGGAGAGGCAGAAACCAAACCAGTAAGTACATTGATGTAAAATACCAAGTGGTCGTAAGTGCAATGAAGCAGGACAGCAGGTTACAGAGCTGGGGAGGAGGGGTGCTGATTAAGCAAAGTTCTTGCTGAGACAAGATCTGAATAAATCGGGAATGTTTGCCCTGACAAATCTGAGGGAAGAATGTTCTAGCAGGAAGGAATAACTAGTGCAGTAAGGTTGGCTTGCTTGTCACTCGAGTCGAAGGAACAAGATAAAGGATGTGTGGAGATGGACATTTGCCTTTCTTTAGAACAATATGCTTTATATCACATGGGCAATCTGAGTTCTTCCCATGATGGAGAGAAGACTTCATTCCTTTGTCACTATAACCATTCTTGTGAACAAGCTTAAAGCATAAAAAAGTATCACACTACAGCTTGAGATGTTTCATCAAACTCTATATTATTCCCCTGTTTAAAAAATTTTCTGTGACTCCCCATTTACTACCATGTACATTCATGCAAATACCATGGTATCCCATGCTAACCTATTTGGCCAATTCTCCAGCCTTGCCTTTCACATGGCACCACACTGGATACCGTAGGATCCAGCCCTAAAGGAATTCTTGCAGACTTTAAAATGAGCCACCCTCAGATTTTCCTCCTGATGGATGACACTTCTTCCTGGAGTGTCTGCCTTCTCTTGCCCCATCATCCCAAGTGTCCTTCAAGAGTGAGCTTGGACGTCACAGCTCAAGGAAACTCTACCTAAACATCCAATCTGATTAGGGATCGCACTTGGGTCTTTGCTTCTCCCTTACGTGTTTCTGTTCTCAAATGTATTTGCTGACTTGTTGTGTATCAGATTTGACAATGAGCTTCTTGAGAGGAGGGAATCTCAAATTTCATCTCTATGTTTCCAGTTCTTAACACAGTATGTTCCTCATGGTAGGTGCCCAATAATAATTTGGGTAGAATAGATAAATGAATGCATGCATGAAAATAGTATATTTTAAGGCTTTCTCTATTAGCAGGAAGCATTTTGAATGCATTCCTCTGGACTGCTATGCAGCTGCTCTAATCATACGAAACACATTTACTTTCAGGCTGCTCAGCATATAATTCAATAAATTGCTTTAAATCTATAATGCACTAATCAACCACATTTCAAAAAGTTCACACTGTTACTAGCCTCTAACAATCTCAGTATCACTGGAAATCATCTTCTTGGCTCCCTTTTGCTCCTAAGAATTAAACCCACTACTGTTATTCCAGGAATTATTGTGTATTTCATGGCTTGAGAACCCCACTTAAGAGGGGTAAGCAGACCCTGAAACCCCTAGAGAAATATAACCATTTCTTGGGTAGAATCATTCTTGGGCTACTTTACAGAGAACTTAGGTCTTTGATGTCTGTGATCTCATTTATATGTGGAATATATTGTTTTAAAGCTGAAATCAGTAACAGAGTAGATGATGGTTACCAGAGGGAAAGGAATGATTTTTTGTTTTTATAAATCTTTACTGTTCAGATTATTACAGATGTTCCTCTTTTTTCCCCCCATAGCTCCCCTCCACCCGATCCCCCACCCCCACCCCATGCCCTTACCCTTCCGCCACTGTCCTCATCCATAGGTGTAAGATTTTTGCCCAATCTCTTCCCGCACCCCTCATACCTTCTTCCCCCCCGAGAATTGTCAGTCCACTCCCTTTCTCTGGCCCTGATTCTATTATATTCACCAGTTTATTCTGTTCATCAGATTTTTTATTGACTTGATTTTTAGATTCACTTGTTGATAGATATGTATTTGTTGTCACTTTGTTGTTCATAATTTTTATCTTTACCTTTTTCTTTTTAAAAAAAAGTAGAATGGGGGTTGGCAGGACTTGGGGGAGGGGATCGTGGGGAGTTATTTTTAATGGATACAGAGTTTAAGTTTTATAAGAGGAAACGAGTCCTGGAGATGAATGTGGTGATAATCACACAACAATGTGAATGTACTTTATGTCACTTAAAATGGTTAGAATAGTATATTTTCTATTATATCTCTCTTATCACAATAGGAAAAAATGAAATTCAAAGTCCTTGGCCAGTATAGCTCACAGTAGAGTGTGTTACATGATTAAATAGAATAGCCCTGAGTTAATGCTGCTCAAACAATGTGTAATGCTTGTTTCAATTTTGGTCAGTTGAGAAGCAGACCTCCCCCACTAAGACAAGAATTTGAGCGAGACAGTTTATTTGGGATGTGCTGGGAATCCCAGCAGGGGACCAGGAAAAATAACACAAGGAAGAAGGTGGTCGGCAAAGAGTGTGCAATTAAGCCAGCTACCCTAGTACCCTAGTGGGTGACTGGAGCTTCATCCCAGGGGAAACTCTGGGAAATGACGCAGAACACATTTGCCACAAATATCCTGCTTGAGAAGGGAGGAAGCTGGGGTATTTATACAGCCACGCCTAAGATTCATTGATTGAGGGTTGCTTGGGGTTAATTTCTGGACATTTCACCATTGCCTCTCACTCTGGCAGTTGCACCTGGGAGAAGAAGGGCAAATGTCCCAGGAACAGAAGGAAATGCAGGTACCGGCAGACAGGTAGATAGAGAAGGAAGCAGACAATGTCTACTGTAGTACTGGTGATCAGCAAATTTCTTTCCTTGTTCTAATCTTCCAGCTCAGAGCTCTCCTACTCAACAAGTGAAAATAAATGCCCACCCACTTCAGCCACATAAGGCAGTGAGCTCAGGACCCCGCACTCAGGTTATGAGAAGGCTGAGAGCAGGGATTAACCACAGAAGAAATGACTGAGAATAAAATCAATGGGACAAGATGGCACAGAGCACACACCTGGAGCTCAAATGAATGGGAATCTAGACCAGGAATCGAGGCCAGGCCTGGGTAAGAGATGCTTTCTTGATCCAACTGGATCAGGGTTACCTATAGTTCATTACAGAGGAAGACCTGCACGTTAATAGTAGAACATCATTGTACTAACAATTATTGTAATTATCTCTGTCTAATCACCTGTATTTGGTTCTCAACTAATCCTTTTATCATCTTTATAAAATCCCAGAGTAAAGAACCTACCCAGATATTGCTCTATTCAGCTATCAGCCTGGGAGGACCCTACATGATTTCTGCTGGGTCAAAAGTCTAGCACCCAGAAGATGTAAACCATGAAATACATTCTTCCCCTTACACACATGTGGATTTTTCTGGTGGGTATCCTGGCTGCACATTACAAAAGGTCTTCTGAACAGCAAGAATGTTAAGTAAATCAGGAAAAATCTAAATTGGCTTAAAACAAAAGGTGTTAAGAGGAACAGAAACTGTTCTGTACTATGGATGATTATGGAAGGGACAGGCTCAACCCATTGACAACTGTAATGAAAAGTGATGTTGAAAATATGAAGCCTGCTGAAGAAGGAGGAAAGCCTGAAAATGCTAATCTGTGATATTCTGATTATAGAAAGAAACTTATTATAAACATTCACTCCTGAAACTGATTGCATTGAATGCATAACAAATACTGGAGGTTAATCTCTGATAATCCTGGGAGGAAGGAAGATGAGAGATGAATATAAACCACTATTACTTGTATAGACTGGAAAAGAAAGTGGAAGAGCAACCTAGCTTAAATAGAGAAAATGATAAACATCATCTTCCTTTTTTCATCCAAGCAGTAGAATTTACTAGACTGAGAAGAGAACTTTTAATAACAGGAATGAAAGGATGACCAAACAGAATTACAAATGTCTAGCAAAAGAATAAGAGGATGAAAAGTTTGAGGATACCAGCAATAGGTTTGTGGTTGTGCACCACAAAGGAATCTAGACTGGACAGGGTAGAAAGGGAAGCATTAGAAAGGGGGGCAATGGCCATGTGGTAAAGGGAAGCTTGGGAGTTTAGTGGTCTTGATGTGGTGAAAAACCAGAAGATTTGTAAAGAAGGAAGTTAGCTAGAAGGATGGAAATTTGGGTCATTGTGGGATACAGAAATTTACATCTTATTGATGGTGGATTCTTGGCAATAACCATTACCAAGTGATGTAGGTGATGGAAGGGGAGTAAGGGTCATAGATAGTCAGAGAAAAGGAGTTTCAAGGTCTGGCTATTGGGTGGTTCAACTACATAGATGTTGCCCATGACAGTTGGAGGAATTGGGGTGGAGAGGAAAATAGCTCTGCAATTGCCAAAGTCTTCAGTGAAGAAGGGAAGAGGTCAGGAGTTAAGGAAATAAAAGCAATGAGAAGTAGTAACAGTGGGATGGATGAATGTCATTAGCCTCAAAGGAAGAGGGTTTTCATTATCATGCAGATCAAAGAGCAATGGTTAGGAAACAGCTGGGAGAACTTCCCCTAAGCCTGCATCTCCATGAGATGTGAAGTGTGGAAGAAAACTCAGCCTCCAGCCAAAGGGGAAGAAAGTATCTGCTCAGGTCCAGCGGCTATTTAGGTAAAACAGTGTCCCTAGTTGTGTCCTGCACAACAGTAGCTCCCCAGATGTTAAAGAAGCTCAACCAAATAATGTCAAATAAAAGGTTCCCTGATCAGGTAAATATACTGCATGATATACCCTCTTCCAAAAGAATCATGTTACTAGCAAAAAAATTTCAGGAAATCCTGTGGAGTAGAAATGTTTTCTCCAAATGTTTTCGTTTGTATTTGACCACTGAATCATCCCCTGGGGGCATTCCTAGATAGGTGTTTTATGCCATGGGGGAAGCTGAGTTAAGAAGAAAGAAAGAGGCTTCGGTGAAAAGGTTAAGAGGTGAATATGTAAAGATAGAATATGGGATACAAAGTCAGCCTGCCTTGTTTTGAATTCCAACTCAGGCATTTCCCAGCTCTATTACTTGGGCAAACTACTTGCTCTGTATGCTTCAGTTTCCTTACCTATATGAGAAGAAGATGGAAAAGAAGAAGACCTATATCTTAGGGTGATAGTAATGATCAAATTAACACAGGAATGCTTAGAGAAAGGCCTGGTACCTGATGTGTACCCTCCAAATGAGAGCTGTTATTACTGCAGTTTATTTGAAAAGAAAGGAGAATTCCAAATGACAAACCAGTTCCTAACAGTGGGAGATTCCAGAGGAGGGTAATTCCAAAAAAAAAGTAGGAAGGGTAACTCTCCCATGAACCTGAATTTGGTAGAAATGTGGATCCCAAGAGTACTTCCCTAGAAACATTACTAAAAATCCTACCCACCTGCACAGTTTAAGAGTTTATAGTTTTAGTTTCACTATTTCATGCCCACAGCTGTGTGAACTACATAAGACAAGATGAGTACTTGTGTGTTTGCCTTTTAAATTTCCTCTGGTGTGACTTTTTCATTTATTTCTTTTGCCCATTTATATATCAAGGTATTAAATGATTTCTTTCTCCAAATGTAAACAGTAGTACCCCCCAACCTCCCTCTATGCCTTTTTCTCTTTGCCTGACTCAGAAAAACCCTGAGCTGGTTCCATTTATACCAGGCATGTCAATGACCCTCTCATTGAGAATATAAAGGGGTATAATCAATTTGTTTTTAATAAGGATAATGGGTAAGAAATACAGAGGCCTTCCTGATCAAAGCCCTTGCAACTATCTTATTCCCTTTTCACTCAATATCTTTTCAAAATTATTTACCCAATACCTCAGTCCTCTCTTTTTAGCTGACAGTTTTGAATCAGGAATATTGTACCATGTCCACATCTCTGAAATCTAATAATATAGAACATGCTTTTCCTGCTCTGTGAGCGTTCAGGAAAATGCATGGAGGAGAATGCTCTAGGCCACCATCAAAGAGCCCTGCCTCTATCAAACATCCTCCCTGAAGGAGATGACAAGGACATTAGCTCACTATTCAGCATCCAGCCTGAGAAAGTATGGTGAACCAGATGGGAAGAAAAAAGCAAATTCAAACCTTCACAAGATTCTTTGCTGGTGACTTACACCCATGCAGGGCCATACTGTTTAAAAAACCTTGTCATCTTCCTGTTGTTTTTTTCACAGCAATCCTGCCCCTATGGACAGCTCTATGTTGATGAGGCAACACCTGGTTTTGGTATTTCTAAATATATGAAAATACCTGAAATGGAGTCGTTTATACTTGAGAAGTATTCCAGGAATGTTATCCTGTGTTAGTCATCTGCCCTTCCCTAAGGTCAGTATAGGAGCCTTTTTAAAATGGGAATGGGGGGAATGAGATGAAAAAGAAGAATGTGGGAGAGGACTAGGGGTAGAGGAGAAGAGAAGGAAGGTGTATAGGCCAATTCCTAGACTTGTAGAAATGATGTCTCCAATCCACTCCTCTCCTCTCTACTACACATGAAGCCAGACCTTCTAAGCCTATGCCTTCTACCCAAAGATATATATTTTTTTAAACCAGGACACTGTCAATTTTTCTTTCTCATAGTTACCTTGGTTTTAGACCCTGGACCTTTCTCATATCACACCACATTTGAGGACAAAGAATATAGGACCACAGAGAGTTTCGCTCACTCTAAAATGTAAAGCATCAGCATTAACGCCAATATGTTTGTATTGCCTTCTTACTTCCATTTTGCAAACAATTCTCTGTTTTGGAGATGAGGTAGCTGAAGGTCACCATGGTTAAAGTGACATGACCAAGATCTTCACCTGTCTTGACTTTGAGGAGGACTCCATTCCAGCTCCTCTGACTCCTAGAGTCCTGTCACTCTGAATAGGGAATGGAGAGATGGAAAGTTAACCACTCTGATCCCCTCCCCTATTTCATGGAGAGCAGCTCAGCTGTGACCTGTAATATCTACTGCAGTTCTGTAATATTGTATTTCCAATAGGGTTTCATGGCTGAAATAAAAATTTGAAAATCAGGGCATTACCTTGGGCTATTTAAATTTAAAGTCATGGTCAAGGGAAAGCAATTGTCATCACCATCAGAATCAGATTTATCTGAGCTCTGGTTCTTTTTTTTCCCAATTTTTTAAAAATATATTTTTATTGATTTCAGAGAAGAAGGGAGAGAGATAGAAAGATCAATGGTGAGAGATAATCATTGATTGGCTGCCTCCTGCACACCCCGCACTGGGAATTGATTCCCCACAACCCAGGCATGTGCTGTAACAGAATCAAACCTTGACCTACTGGTTCATAAGTTGACACTCAACCACTGAGCCATGCCAGCTGGGCTGAGCTCTTGTTCTTTTAAGAAACTGTAGAGACAAAAAGGCTTTAAGACATGGCTCTATAATTAAGGACCTAATAACTTAGTTGATAAAAAGGAATTTTAAAAATATCAATATGTGCACTAAAAATTGGTATATTCTGTAAGTGTGATGGCTACTCAAATATTTTATTGGAAGAAAAGGTCCTTCTATAAGGGATAGGAAATATAGAAGTTACTATTCAAAAATGGGTTCTCTAGGATTTCAAAACTGAAAATGGAGTATGATCCAGAGCTAAATGAAGACAATTGTTCACATGCAGAAACTACACTGTGGACCCCTGACTAATGATCCTGCAATAGGAAAGTATTTTATTAATAGCCACCTTTATTGTGCTAAGTGTCGTATATGAATTGTCTTCTTTGATCCTCACTTTAACAGTGATGTAGGTATTATTATTCTCATTTTGATTAAAAGGAAACTGATGTTTAGAGAGTAAAGTGACAACTCCAGCACCAGAGCTTATCAAATCTAAATGAATCTAAGGAATATGTGTGAATGCCGGTAGGTGAGCAAAGCATGGCTCTGGGGGGAATGATAAATGTTCAGAATGGCTAGAACACAGGATGGGTGAACTAAAGAAAAATAAGAGGCAGAGAATAAAGAGGATTCACTCTTGAAAGCATAGCCCACCAATATCAGCTGAACCAATAACCAAAGGGGAGTGGGCACATTGCTTATTCTTTCCTTCTTACTGTTTAGACAACAGATTGCTTCGGAACACATGCACTGAGATAGGAAAGGAAGTCACTGTCACCTGTTTCTTTAATGAGCCTCTATTTAAGAAGGTAAAATCCCTAGCTTTAAACTCCAAGGAAAAGGCCAGTAGATGAAGATTTTGGAATATGATGTCAGGTCATCCCATGTCTTCCAGAATTGGGTGATCATGGCTATAAGGGGACTCATAAGGTGACTCATAAGGAAAGTACTTAAGAATTTGGAAACTGACCCTGAACGGGGGAAGAGCTGATAAGAACAATAATAACCAGATTTAATGAGCATGAGCTTTGTGACAGCACTTCCTGCCAGGTACTTTATTCACATCATCTCATTTTACCTTTTCAACAATTCTATGAGTAAACGTTAATGCCATTTCTATAAGGAAACAAAACTTTTAGAGAGATGAATCAACTTTCTTATTTCTTCCATTTTCTTGGCTAGAAATAGTTGAGGCTGGATTTGTACCCAAGCTCATCTAAAGCCAAAGCCCATTCTCATAAACACTTTACAGAATAAAGATTGGAGGACGAAAGGACACATCTGAAAAGTGGTACAGCAGCTGGCTTCAGCAGAGCAGCTCTTTGGTTGAAGGGTCTTAAAGATGGGATATAGTTCTTTGGTGGCTGAGTGATTTGGAAGACCCAGTGTGGATGGACTAGAGCAGTGATCAGCATTCATCAATGGCCTGAACCAGGAGCCAGATCAATGAGTCTGCAAAGCCAGACTTCAGTGCAGCCTAGAGATGACTTAGAAGCAACCTACAGAGTAAGTTAGTCAAGATAGACTGGTTTTGCTGTAGTAACAACCCCCAAATCTGAGTATTTTAATACCACAAAGCTGTATGTCTCACTGAAGAAAATTTAGCTACTGAGCCAGTTATCTATCCATGGAGTGACCTCAAACTCCAGGCTGCTGGAGATGCGACCATGCTGTGCAGCTTTCTTGGTTGATTCATCAGGAAAGAGCGTGACTAGATAATTATATAATTTTATTGCTTCCACCCAGAAGTGACATCTTTCACTTCACCGACTCTTCACTGAACTAATTACATGGCCTCACTTACCTGCATGGTTGCTGATGGATGCAATACTCCATGCACCATAGGAAGGGTACTGAGCACCAATGGAGACTGGTATGCCTACATGGGAGCCTCTAAAGATTCTCGATAGCACGACCTCTCTATATAGTGATTTACTAGATAATTTACAATCACCCTTCCCTGAAAACTGCCTCACACCATCCATGAGTGGTATCAGCTGACACAATTGAATTTGTTACACTGAACCAAGGTCTCTATTTATTGAACATGGAGTCCTAAGTTCCCTGACCCAAGAAACACCATTCTGATTCTCTCTCTCTCAGAGTTAGAACACAGATTTTGGGTATCTCTGTATGTATCCTTAAAGTAAATCCCACTTTTATGTTTAAGTGAGCTCAAGTAGTTCTTTCATGGCCTCCATATTGATAAATGGAAATAATTGGCTCAGATTGATGAACTGACAGGCACAGATATTGTTTGGTAAATTAAATAGGGTCAGTTTATTTTAAAGATTCAGAACAAAAGCTAATAAAATCAAGACTCACAGTAGACAGATTAGCAACATTCTTCAGGAGTGAAAGAGATGCAAGCTTCTAGACCAGTGGTCGGCAAACTCATTAGTCAACAGAGCCAAATATCAACAGTACAATGACTGAAATTTCTTTTGAGAGCCAAATTTTTTAAACTTAAACTTCTTCTAATGCCACTTCTTCAAAATAAACTCGCCCAGGCCGTGGTATTTTGTGAAAGAGCCACACTCAAGGGGCCAAAGAGCCGCATGTGGCTCGCGAGCCGCGGTTTGCCGACCACTGTTCTAGACCATGCAGTCCTCCTTCTGGATCCCCAAATCTGAAAGAGAGTAGGCATCTCATCAGAACCTGTGAATATCCAAATATATCTCTCTAAAGAGGCAGCTTTATACACATGAGCAGTTCTGTGTTTAGGCTGGTCTGGATGCACACCGGAGATCCTGTCATCTAGAGCAGATTCAACTCATTAATCTCAATGTTATACCTTGTTTACAGGGTGCAGGTCAGCTGTGAAAGCTCGGGGAAATAGCCAACAGCCTCTGAAGGGGCCCTGTTCAGCTGGAGTAACAGGACACCTAAGTCAAGCAGGGCTTTCACCTCTACCAACACAGTCACTTGAATTCTAAGGGGCAAGAATGAAGTGGAATCCAGGTTTACATTTCAAACTTCAAAATTCTTTGCTAAGCAAAATGGGGTCAGGTCCTATGATCATCAAAATGCAAGAAGTTCTTTTTCTTCTTTCTTTTTTTATTCCCCCTTTAAGAACACTTGTGGTTGAGAATAAAAGAGAAAAGGTCATATCTTAAATCACTTCAGTGGCAATTGCTCACATGCCTTCAGAACACACTTAACTCCATGTGTCCTTTCCTATGACTTCTTAAGAGGAGTAATGCTACTGTAATCATGGTTCAATCGCACACATTGAGCACCATCTTATTGGAATGGAAATTAAAGACTACCACTCAAACAAAAGTTTAATGATTTATTCAGCTTAAGGACCTGAACAAAGCAGTGCAGAAAGAGATAGAAATAATCAAAAATGGCAAACGGTAAAATTTAAAGAACATTACTTTCTTAAAAGATCCAAAAATCTGGGCTTCAAACAGTAGATATATAATATACATTTACCAAGAAAAAAAAAATATTTGCAACCAGTTTCTTTGTTACTGTTTATTTAAATGTTATAACTTGATTTTTTTTTTATTATAACACTTGCTTGTTGTGGAAAATGTTAAAAATGCAGGAAAGGAGAAAATAAAAATTAATTCCCAGTATTGCAAGCCTGAGAGATTCTCTGTTGACTCTATATATGCATATATACATCTGTCTATATCTAAGTGTGTACACACACATACACACACAATTTTTAAAAATGATTTTATCATTTTAAACTCTTAACAATACCGCTGCCTGGTAAGCAATACTATTATTCATTAATATCCAATTCCCCTCTGCTTCCAGGCCCACTACATGACTTACTTCACAGTCCTTTGAGATTGGATGTGACCACTGACTTTGGCAAATAAAATGTGCGTTGAAGTGGTATATGTCATTTTGGAGTGGAAGCATTGAATCTTCTCTCTCTCTGTTGTCACATGGAGGTGTCATAAGATGGATATATGTGAAATGCTAAGCCAACACATGGATAAGAACTGTCCTTGAAAGTCACCATTTCTCTATAGGTCTTTGTGGAAGATGCTGAAAGCTTTGGGGCTGTTATTGCAGAATAATCTAGTTTATCCTGAGCGTTGTCTGACATTAAACATTTTTCTAAAAATTATTAAAAGGCTGAATTACATTTCATCATAATTTATTCTGCCAGTCTCTTCTTGTGGATATTTAAATTACTTCCAATTTATAAGTGATAGTGTAAAGAATATATTTTTAGTTAATTTTTTGCTCATATTTATGGTTATTTTCTTAAGGTGCAATCATTGAAGGAAAATCCATAGCTCAAATGGATTATATAAAATCATAAGTTTTCAAAAATATAGTGCCCAGAGGGAGGCAAGATGGCGACTGGCAGGAAGGTAGGGAGGGAGAGAGGTGTGTGTAGACATGTGTGGGTGTGTGTGTGAGTGAAATAGGGACAGTTAGACCCTGCAGTTCTTCCAGGGGGCTGCCAATCCAGACAGTCTTAGACAGCAAAACCCCGCTGCCACTGTAAACACTCCAGGGAGGACACCGGCGGCACAGAGACCATGCCATCTTGAAGAACAGAACTGCTTGAGACTAGAATCCTAGCCTCGCCAACACCCAGTCTGGTCTCAGAAGCAAACCAGGACCCTACAGTCACTCTGGTAAAAGACCTGTGATCACTGCTGCAGACCCAGGGACACCAAGACTCCAGGCACCGCAGCCGCAGATTTCTGTGAGTCACAAAGCTAATCCCCCTCCCCTGCTGCCCCCACGGCAGCGACATAGAAACTACCAGACCCCAGCCACACAATAAGGCTTTCTGCACACACAAAGCAGTGGCGACTCTGCCTGACTTTGAGCCGTGGTGTTGGACACAGGAAGTTTGTTTCCCGCGACTAGTCTCCGCGACTAGTCTCCGCGCCCATGCAGGGAGACTGAGCTGAATTTGAGCCTAGCTGCTCATCCTTAGGGAGGTAGTTTTCTGAGACCAGATCCCACACCCATGCAGGGCAAGGAGACACTGCTGAACTTGAGCCTGGACTTGCAAACTCTGGGAATTTGTTTCCAGCGACTCGTCTCCGTGCCCAGGCAGAGAGGCTGTGCTAAAATTGAACCTGGATGTGCGGACTCAGGGAGTTTGTTCCCCATGACCAGACCCTGTGCCCACACAGGGAGCCAGCACAGAATTTGAGCCTGGGTGCATGGACAGGGGGAGTTTGTTTTCCATAGTGCACACCGACGTGACCAGACCCCACACCCACACTAAGTGGCAGTGCCACCTGACTTTGATTCAGGGCAAGCGCACACAGAAGGATGTTTACCGCAGGGCAGAAGTACACCTCCTGCCAACACAGTGCGACTGAGCAACCCGGTCTCCCAAGCAGATCGGGGACCCTGAATCTCCACACAAGAGGCAGCAGTGAGCACCAGTGACTAGACTCTGTTCCTCATTGCGTGTGCCTGGGATCCCTGATTCCCAGTACATTCACACTAAGAGGCATCGACTCCAATTCTTGGTGCATGTGCACACAGGGACCCTTATTCTCAGTGCAAGGTAGCACCAAGCAACAGAGTCTCTGATACTCGATTCTTGACATGGACACAGGGAGCCTCTGACTCCTGACACGCAATAGGGAACTTTGATTTTTGGCACACACCAGTGGGTTCTCTGTTTCAACGTGGCGCAGGCCACACTAAGTCCCTGATTCTAGGTGCACACACGAGGCCACACTAAGCGCCTAAGACTCTGACCCAGGGCGAGCGTGGCTTCCACCAACCCACAGCAACCACACATCATGGTATCAGAGCTCTTCAGTAACACTTGAGGGGTGCAAAACTCCCACAGACCAGGCCGCCACAACTTGACATTTGAACCTTCTGGTGATAGTCAGAATGGGGAGACAATGAAGCAATCCCCAGAGGGGAAAAAAAGGAGGAATCGCCATGAAAGGAAATAAGTGAAATGGAAGCATGCAACAAGACAGAAAAAGAATTCAGAGTAATGGTCATACAGTTCATACACCAGATGGATGAGAAAATCAACAACCTATGCAAAAATCAGGAAGAAATGAAAAATTATATAGCTACAATCAAAAACACCATGGAAGGCTTCAACAGTAGACTAGAAGAAGCAGAGGACCGAATTAGTGAGTTAGAAGATCAGGTACAGAAACAAGCCCAATCTGAACAACAATTAGAGAAAAAAATTAAAAAGCAGGAGGAGAGCCTAAGGGAGCTTTGGGACAATGCAAAACGAAATAACATACGTATAATAGGACTGCCAGAAGGACAAGAAGAGCAGCAAGGATTAGAAAATTTATTTGAAGAAATAATGACAGAAAACTTCCCTGATATGGGGAAGAAAAAAAGTTACTCAAGCACAGAGAGTCCCAAGCAAAATGAATCCCAAAAGACCCACACCAAGACATGCCATAATTACAATGGCAAATGTTATTGACAGAGAGAATCTTAAAGGCTGCAAGAGAGAGACAGAGAGTTACCTACAAAGGATCCCCTATCAGATTATCAAATGATTTCTCAACAGAAACACATCAAGCTAGAAGGGAATGGAAGGAGATATACAAAGTGATGCAAAGCAAGGGACTCAATCCAAGAATACTCTATCCAGCAAGACTATCAATCACAATTGAAGGAGAAATCAGGAGTTTCGTAGACAAAAAAAGGCTAAGGGAATTTATCATTACCAAGCCAGCAATGCAAGAAATGCTAAAGGGAATGCTGTAAAAAAGAAGAAACAAAAAGGTAAGAAGGAACACAGCCTCAAAAAATAAAAATGGCTACAAACAAGTACCTTTCAATAATAACTTTAAATGTAAATGGACTACATGCTTCAATCAAAAGACATTGAGTGGCTGAATGGATAAAAAAACATGACCCATATATATGCTGTCTACAAGAGACCCACCTCAGAACAAGGGACTCACACAGACTGAAAGTGAAGGGATGGAAAAATATCTTTCAGGCAAATGGAAATGAAAAAAAAGCTGGGGTAGCAATACTTATATCTGACAAAATAGACCTCAAAGTGAAGGCCATTACAAGAGATAAGGAAGGCCACTTCATAATACTAAAGGGATCTATACAAGAGGATATAATCCTGGTAAACATATATGCACCCAATGCAGGAGCACCCAAATACATAAAATAAACTCCTGGAAGAAATCAAGAGAGAGATTGACAACAATACAGTCATAGTAGGGGACTTTAATACACCACTGACATCACTGGGTAAATCCTCTAGACAAAAAATCAGCAAAGAAACAACAATCCTAAATGACTCACTAGATCAAATGGACTTAATTAACATCTTCAGAACATTTCACGCCAAAGCTGTGGGATATACGTTTTTCTCAAGTGCACACAGAACATTTTCAAATATAGACCACATACTGGGTCACAAGCAAAGTCTCCCCAAATTCAAGAAGATTGAAATCATACCAAGAATCTTTTCAGACCACAATAGCATAATATTAGAAATAAACTACAATAAAAACAATCCAAAACACTCAAACACTTGGAAGCTGAATAGCATGTTATTAAATATTGATTGGGTTACCAATGAGATCAAAGAAGAAATTAAAAACATTCTGGAAACTGATGACAATAAAATCACAATAATCCAAAACGTATGGGACACAATGAAAGCAGTCCTGAGAGGGAAGTTTATAGCTCTACAGGCCTACCTCAAAAAACAAAAAACAATGGTAGTAAATCATTTAATGCTACAAATCAAAGAATTAGAAAGAGAGCAATAAGAAAAGCCCAGAATGAGCAGAAGGAAGGAGATAATAAAGATTAGAGCAGAAATAAATGACATAGGACCAGAAAAACAATACAAAATATCAATGAAACCAAGAGCAGGTTCTTTGAAAGGATAAACAAGATTAATGAACCTCTAGCGAGGCTCACCAAGAAGCAAAAAAAAAGGACTCAAATAGACAAAATCAGAAATGATAGAGGCGAAATAACAACAGACCCCACAGAAATACAAAGGATTGTTAAAAAATACTATGAACAACTCTATTCAAACAAACTAGACAACCTGGAGGAAATGGGACATATTCCTAGAAAAATACAACCTTCCAAAACTCAATCAGGAAGATTCAAAGATCTCAATAGGCCAATAACTATGGAAGAAATTGGAGCAGTCATCAAAAAGCTTCCAGCAAACAAAAGCCCGGGGCCTGATGGCTTCATAGGAGAGTTATACCAAACATTCAAGGAAGAACTAAAACCTATCCTCCTCAGATTATTTCAAAAAATTCAAGAGGAAGGAACACTTCGAAACTCATTCTATGAAGCCAGCATCACCCTAATACCAAAACCAGATAAAGACAACACAATGAAAGAGAATTACAGGCCAATATTCCGCATGAACATAGATGCCAAAATCCTCAACAAAATTCTAGCAAATCGGATCCAGCAGTACATCAGAAAGATCATACACCATGACCAAGTAGGATTTATCCCAGGGATACAAGGATGGTACAATATCCGTAAATCAATAAACACGATGCATCACATAAACAAATTGAGGGAGAAAAATCACATAGTCATATCAATTGACGCAGAAAAAGCATTTGACAAAATCCAATACCCTTTCTTGATAAAAACTCACAGCAATGTGGGAATTGAAGGATCATACCTCAACATCATAAAAGCCATATATGACAAACCCACAGCCAGCATCACACTCAATGGACAAAAATTAAAGCCATTTCCCCTAAGAACAGGAACAAGACAGGGATGCTCTCTCTCACCACTCCTGTTCGACATAGTACTGGAAGTACTAGCCATTGCTATCAGACAAGAAGAAGAAATAAAAGGCATTCAAATTGGAAAAGAAGAAGTAAAACTGTCCTTATTTGCAGACGACATGATACTGTACATAGAAAACCCTAAAGACTCCATCAAAAAATTATTAGACTTAATAAATGAATTCAGCAAGGTAGCAGGATACAAAATTAATGCCAAGAAACCTATGGCATTTCTATACACCAATAGTGAACTTACAGAAAGAGAGACTAAAAAAGCTATCCCATTTACCATCGTACCAAAAAAATTAAGATACCTAGGAATAAACTTAACCAAGGAGGTAAAAGACTTATATGCAAAAAACTACAGGACACTGAAAAAAAAGAGATAGAGGAAGATATAATCATATGGAAGAACATACCGTGTTCATGGATTAGTAGAATCAATATCATCAAAATGTCCATACTACCCAAAGCAATCTACAGATTCAATGCAATCCCCATTGAAATAACAACAGTATATTTCACAGACCTAGAACGAACTCTCCAAAAATTCATCTGGAATAAAAAAAAGACCCCAAATAGCTGCAGCAATCCTGAGAAAGAAGAATAAAGTAGGTGGGATCTCAATTCCAGATATCAAGCTGTATTACAAAGCCACTGTTTGCAAAACAACCTGGTACAGGCACAAGAACAGACATATAGATCAATGGAATAGAATAGAGAACCCAGAAAATGACCCAAACCACTATGCCCAATTAATATTCAACCAAGGAGGCATGAACATACAATGGAATCAAGACAGTCTCTTCAATAAATGGTGTTGGGAAAATTGGACAGATACATGCAAAAAAATGAAACTAGACCACCAACTTACACCATACACAAAAATAAACTCAAAATGGATCAAGGACTTAAACATAAGACGGGAAACCATAAAAATACTAGAGGAATCCACAGGCAACAAAATCTCAGACATATACCGAAGGAACTTCTTCACTGATACTGCTCCTAGGGCAATGGAAAATAAAGAGAAAATAAACAAATGGGACTACATCAAAATAAAAAGCTTTTGCAAAGCAAAAGAAACCATCAACAAAACAACAAGAAAGCCTACTGCATGGGAGAACATATTTGCCAATGTTATCACTGATAAGGGTTTAATCTCGAACATTTACAGGGAACTCATACAACTCAACAAAAGGAAGATAAACAATCCAATCAAGAAATGGGCAACAGACCTAAATAGAAACTTTTCGAAAGAAGACAGAAGGAAGGCCAAGAGACATATGAAAATGTGTTCAAAGTCACTAATTATTCGAGAAATGCAAATCAAAAGACAATGTGGTACCATCTCACACCTGTCAGAATGGCTATCATCAACAAATCAATAAACGACAAATGTTGGCGGGGATGCGGAGAAAAAGGAACCCTGGTGCACTGCTGGTGGAAATGCAGATTGGTGCAGCCACTGTGGAGAACAGTATGGAGTTTCCTCAAAAAACTAGAAATGGAACACCCATTTGACCAGTAATACCACTTCTAGGAATATATCCCAAGAAACTAGAAACACCAATCAGAAAGGATATATGCACCCCTATGTTCATAGTGGCACAATTCACCATAGCTAAGATTTGGAAACAGCCTAAATGCCCATCAGCAGATGAGTGGATTAAAAAACTGTGGTACATCTACACCGTGGAATACTATGCTGCGATAAAAAAGAAGGAATTCCTACCATTTGCAACAGCATGGATGGAACTGGAGAGCATTATGCTAAGCGAAATAAGCCAGTTAGAGAAAGATAAATTCCACATGATCTCACTCATCTATGGGAAATAATGAACAACATAAACTAATGATCAAAAGCAGATCCAAAGACAGGGAAGCATTGGTCAGACTGTCAAACCTCAGAGGGAAGGCAGGGGAGGGTGGGGGTAAAGGGGAGAGATCAACCAAAGGACTTGTATGCATGCATATAAGCCTAACCAAGGGACACAGACAGCAGGGGGGTGAGGGCAGCAGGGGTGGGGGTGGGAAGGTAATGGGGGGATGCGGACAAATATGTAATACCTTAACCAATAAAGAAATTAAAATGCAAAAGAAAAATATAGTGCCCAATAATCCTTCAAAAAGATTGTTGACAGAATCATCAATGGCATAAAAATAATTTCTCTATTTGATGTAAACAATCTACTTATCATGTAACAGTGAAAATGTTGCCTTATGGTTTTTTATTACAACTCTATGAGTTAAATATTTTTTCATAATTATATAGGTTATTTGTATTTCTTCTTTTTTTAAATTGATTTGAGAGAGAGAGGAAGGGAGAGAGAGAGAAAAACATTGATTTGTTCTTCCACTTATTTATGCATTCATTGGTTGATCTAGTGTGGGCCCTGAATGGGGATGGAATCCACAACCTTGGAATATCAGGATGATGCTTTGACCAAGTGAGCTACCATGCCAGGCCACACTTCTTCCTTTATGAATAATCTTTTCATAATTTTCTTATTGATTTCTTAAGATCTCTCTGTTAAGTATGTAATTATTGATACTGGTGAAACAATGATACAGTCATTAAAAATTAACCTTTGTCATATGCATAGCATGTATTTTTTCCCAACCATTAATTTGGTTGGAAACAATCCAGTGTCATTTATATTTTTTAATATACAGATGTGTTGATTATTGTTTTGTTTTTCAGATTATCTAATCTATTAATATTTTATTTATGTTTTTGCCACTAGTAGCATGCTATAATTATCTTCTTCATCCCCCAAATATAGATATATATTTCCTCTAGTACTTTATAATTTCAATATTAAATCTTTGCTCCATATGGCATATAACTTGTATATGACATAAAGTTCAGATCTATTTTTTTCCCCCAGATGGCTGGATTTCCTAACATTGCTTGTTGAATAATCCATTTTATACAAATTTTAAATGCCATGTTTTTCCATATACCAAGTTCTTAAAAATGCTTGAGATTGGACTTCATTTTGTTCTACTGACCAATCTGTCAATGTCCAAATTGGTGTCAGGCTGCTTTAATTATTGTATCTTTATACTCTTCAATATCTCATATCATACATTGCTATTCCTTTTTGGCATTTTCTGGTCTATTTTTAAGTATTTATTTTTCAACTTGAACTTTAAAAAATTCTACTGGGATATTTCTCTTTTTCAGGAATGTTATTCAAGTCTTATTTAATGTCCTTTCATTAATTTACTTATCAAATGTTTATTGAGCACTTATTGTAAGCCAGGAAGCATTCTAAGTATTGGGGATACAATAGAGAATAAACAGAATTCCTTGACCTCATGGAGCTTAGATTCATTCTAACGAGAGAAGAGACATACAATCAACAAGGTAAATAAGTAGTAAGGGCCAAAGAGTACTAAAGGCCAAACAGATAAAATAAAGCTGGGGAGGGGGATATGAACTATTGTTTGTGATGGTTTTCAATAAGGTTCTTGAAGCAGATGCTAAAAGAATCATACGTGAAAGAGGTTTATTGGGAAGGAAACCCAGTGAAGGGTAAGGGAGCAGGGAAAGGCAGAAAGAAGCACCTTCAGACACCAGTAGATATCTGACACCCATAAAAAGAGATAAAAAGAAGGAGAAATGGATGAGGGGGAGAGAATAGGCAAAAAGAGCCTCTGACTGTGTTGCTCTGAGAACGTGGCTGTGGGTGGTGCAAGGATAGCACTTTATTAATTATTTTATTTTATTTTTTAGGATTGCCCTTTAGATAGCCTTGGGCTTTGTTTAGTACCCCACGGATCTCACTCATTGGCTGGGAGCAGCCTAGGGGGTGTGGCCTTTGTGTGGTGGCTTGTATTGGAGCCAGCGGTGCAGCCATTGTAGGCATTAGGTCCTAAGTTGCTGAGGAAAAGGTGAGTTGTGACTCTCCATAGCCACCACAATAGGGGAAAGTGTTAACGTTTCTAATAGGTTGGTTTTGAAGTTTAATACATTTACCTTGTACATTTATGTATATATATACTAGAGGTCCAGTGCACAAAATTCGTGCACAAGTAGGGTCCCTAGGCCTAGCTGGCGATCAGGGCTGATCGGGACCTTCCAGCTGCCAGCTGGGGCCTTCCTTCCAGCTGCCAGACAAACTCCCAAGGGGACACTTGGCATATTAGCCATATATATATATATATATATATATATATCTTTATTGTTGAAAGTATTACATATGTTCCTCTTCCCCCCCCCCCCCGCCATTCCCTCCATCCCTCCCTCTTCCCTGTCCCAGGCCTTCAGCACCCTATTGTCTGTGTCCATGGGTTATGCATATATGCATACAAGGTCTTTGGTTGTTTACCTCCCACCCTCCTCCACCTTCCCTCTGAGATTCCGCACTCTGTCTCATGCTTCCATGTCTTCAGATCCACTCTGTTCATCAGTTTATTTTGTTAGTTAGATTTCACATATGAGTGTGATCATGTGACTTTGTATATTTCATATATATATAAAAGGCAGTGTCCATCGTGACCAGGACGACCAAAGGACCAACCGGTCGCCTCCCCCCAGCCTTAGGGGACTGGTGAGCTGCAGCGGGCAGCAAGCAGCAAGCTGCTCACGCTGGGCCATTCCCTACCTCCCCCCCCCACCCCCGCCGCCAGTGGCGCAGTGGAGTGCAGGCCAGGTGGAGGCAGAAGAGGCGCATCCTGCACCCAGCCAGGTTCTCAGACCTCTGCGCCAGCATTGAGGCCTCGGATGCCAGCGCTTTGTTAACTGCCCAACTCCACAGCCCTGGCGCTACCCAGGCAGAAGTTTTGCATGCCTATCTGGTCCAGGGCCAGTTTCTCCATCTACTCTTGCCACCTGCTTCCCACCCACTGCTCATACACCTGAGCCAGGGACTCGCTGCAGGGTGGGCCCAGATGTTCCTTCCCACCCCCAAGGGTCTGGCGGCCTCGGCAGCACCTGAGCTTGTGACCTGCCCCTGGGAGGGTGGGTCTGGGCTAGGGATCCACAGCCCCTCCTCCACAACATCCCATCCAGCTGTGGAGGAGGTGGCCTCCCTCTTTTCCAGCTCCATCCCAGCACAGAGGCTGGGGTGCGTCTCCACCCCCAACACCCTCCGATACCCTGGGAAGAAGTGCCCGCCCACCCAGCCGGGACCAGCACCTCAGGCTCCCCATCTCGCCAGCCTGCACCTGGCCTCACCAGTGGCTGCCGCTCCCCGCAGCCATCAGCCCCCCAGCACGGGAGGAGAGGAGAGGAGGAGGAAAGCTATCGGTGCAACTCTGTTGGGTTCAGCCAGCCTGCCTGAAAGCTCTCCCCATGTACCTCCCTGCCCCGCCTCTGCTGAGGGGACCCTGCCCCTGACTCACGTTCATCAGGGTTGCCACCATCTTGGGAAGATCAACACCCGGCTAACTGCCAAGGCCTCAGGCAGTAGATGCCCCGTGGTCACCATGACAAAGAGGTCATGGAGGGTCAAGACACTGCCTCTGGTTGAAGCAGGTGCTGTGGGAGCAAAGGGACCAAAAAAATGGTTATGTCCAACAGCCATCTAACACCACACGAATTAGTCATTGTTAGAGCCGAATTTAGTACTGGTGTGCCCCATTTTAAGCAGACCCCCCAAATAGACTTACCATGTTGATAATTCACTTTAATACAGAAAGAATGCACAAAGATTCTTGAAATAAGCAAAATATTTTGCACCTCATAGTACGAAATGTTTAAACATCATTAAAAATAATCTCTATGAGTAAAGGGAGTTGATACTAGCAAAATCTAATGGGAGTTGATACTAGCAAAATCTAATATACCCAATTCAAAATGTCATTCAGAAATGCATCTACTCTGTAAAATCAAAGTATGTGATCTAAGGTTTGGAAAAAGCAACTTTACTCTGCTCTACCTGCTCATCCCCTCAGCCTTATACTTTGCACAAAAGTCTCAATAAAGAGATGGAGCAGAAGGAAAAATAATGCTTCATGGCACAGAAATTTATCAGTTTCTTCAACAAATATTTATAAAAGTTGTATTAACTTTGTGCCTGAATTATAAAAACACAATACAGCTCTGTCCCTATCTTCAAAGGGCTTAAAGTCTCTGAGTTCCCAGTAAGGTAAACCCGTAAACAGCCAAAGAAGAAGCAGGTTCCAATACAATTCTTATTATAAAAATTACTGAGTCAAAAACTGTCCTCACTCTCCCTCTAGAACAAGAATTAAAAGAAGCAAATAAATATAATGAATGAATCCAAATTTCTTTGGAGACCCCAACCCTCAGGGACTAACACAAGTTTTGTGAGGCCTAAAGTTTACTGAACCCAAAGGACTAATTTTAGGACAGGGGGGGGGTGGATTTTTTTTTAATAAGGTTCAAAAATGACTTTATTTAGAATAAGAAAATAAATTACAAATAACTATAGGCTTGGGGAATCTGTCCCTTTCTCTTTTAAATCATTTCAGGCAGGTTATCTAAAATGCTGCTGGTTGCAACTTGCTTGCTCGCTCCCCCAGAACAAATTCAGGGTTTTTTTCATGTCATTCAGGCTCTGAAGCTTCCTTAGCTTTACCATAAAAATAAAATAATATAAAATAAAAATAAAAAACATTTCAACAACACTCCTTTCTGGATAAAATTCTTTCTTTTTAAATTTTTTAATTTTATCGAAGTAGTAAATACATAGTTCATAATGTCTTTTTTTTTCCTAATAGGTGTGTAGTGGTATATCATTGTTGTTTTTATTCTATTGTTGACACTATTATAGATGTCTCCCATTTCCCCCCCCCCCCTTTACCCTCCTCCACCCAGCCCCCTACCTCTGGCCATCACCACACTTTTGTCTATTTCCATCCCCCTCCTCTCTGACCTCTGTCAGTCCCTCCCATCCTATATAATAAAAGGCTAATATGCAAATCGAACTAATGGTGGAACAACCAGTCACTATGACGCACACTGATCACCAGGGGCAGATGCTCAATGCAGGAGCTGCCTCCTGGTGGTCAGTGCGCTCCCACAGGGGGAGTGCCACTCAGCCACAAGCCCTGAACTGGGCTCATGACTGGAAGCACAGAAGCGGTGGCAGGAGCCTCTCCCACCTCCATAGCAGAGCTAAGGATGTCTGACTGCTGGCTTGGGCTCGCTCCCCCAAGGACATCCCCTGAGGGCTCCCAGACTGTGAGAGGGCACAGGCCAGGCTGAGGGACCCCAGCCATATGCACGTTGGGGGTGACCAGGCCGGTAGGGGAGGGCCGTTAGAGGTGACCAGGCAGGCAGGGGAGTAGTTAGGGGCATTAGACAGGCAGGCAGGTGAGTGGTTAGGAGCCAGTGGTCCTGGATTGCGAGAGAGATGTCCCCTGAGGGGTCTCGGATTGAAGAGGGTGCAGGCTGGGCTGAGGGACACCCCCCATGCACAAATTTCATGCACCAGGCCTCTAGTATTCTATAATTCTGGTTGATATGAATTAGGTTTGTTTTTTTTCATGTCATTTGAAAATTAATTATTGCTTCTATGCAAGAAAACTAAATTTTGGATACATATTTTTATAACCTACCACCTTTTCAATGACTATTGATTTGATTCTTATGTTGAGATACTTACATTGTTAAGAACATTATCACAAATAGTTTTCTCTCCTCTGAAAATTGTTTTGTTTCTTTTCCTTATCTTATTGCCAAATCAAGGCTGAAATACAGTGACAATAATGGACTTATCCACGTTCTTGGGACAGTTTTTAAGTTTTATCCTTAGGATTATGTTAGATGTTCTATACCAAGACATGTGAAAAAAAATATTTCTGGATCAATTTCCTAAGAAAAGCTAAATTACCAAAATTAACTCAGGAAGTTGATCTAGAAATACTATTTTCACAGTCTTACAATAGACTTGCAAAGCATGTGCTCTTATACATTTTCTGCCTCCTCCCTACTGTGATCATATCTTTGATCATTCTTCGTGATTGTGGTTATGCTTTTACTTATTCTTTTTCTTCATTAGACTTCAAGAAGTTTTCTTCTTTTATGAGTCTTTTCAAATAACCAGCTTTTGAAGTATCTATCATGTCTGCATCTTTTTCTTTTCTAATTTATTAATTTCTGCTTTTATCATCAGTATTCTTTGACTCGTTCCTCGCTTAATTTTGTTTATCTTTCATAGGCTTTTAAAAGAGAAAAAAAGTGATATCTGTATGCACCTTTGGTATTAATGCCAATCTGGCCACATTTTTTTCATCATAATATGAACCATTACAGGCAGCATGGGATCATGACCAAAGACGTAGACTGTGGTCTGGTGCCAATTGCCTGGGTTCATATCCTGGCTGTGCCTTTGCCAGCTGTGTGACATGGACAAACATTCCCACATCTGCAAAATGAGGTTTACTATTATAATAAAAGTTACCTGTAAAATCTTTACTGTAAAGATTACTTGAGCTAATACTTGTAAAGCTATTGAAACAGGGCTTGGCTCCTAGTAACTGCTATGTAATATATGAATAAATTATGTTTATTCAACACTTTATCCTTCACAAAGCCTTTTCACATGAATTTCTCCCTTAGTTAGCATGACCACCCTATGAGGCAAACAATTGCCATCTCTACATTATCTATACTAATAGAAGAGAAATATGCAAATTGGCCATACCTCCGTGACACCCACCAGCCAACCAGGAGTGAGTATGCAAATTACCCCAACAAAGATGGAAGGTTAATTTGCATATGCAGGCACGGAGCAGCTGGGCGGGGTGGGATGCCTGCTATTAGGGGGAGTGCAGGGGGTGGAGGGAGTTACAGGAGCAGCACTGGGACCAGAGCAGAGAAGACTGAAGGCTTCTGCCTGAGCAAAGACTCTGGCCAGAGCGAAGACGGAAGGCAGCGGCCAGAGCAAAGGCCCGGGTCCCGGGTGCCGGAGGAAAACTGGTGCCAGCAGCCAGGGGAAGGAAGGCCTATTGCACGAATCTTCATGCAACAGGCCTCTAGTATATGATAAAATTGTAACTCCTACAAATTGACTTGCAGGAGACCGACCACAAGTTAGAGAATGAAAGAGCCAGGTCTTAGGATTCCATGATCAGTGTGTGGATGAAAGCTCAAATGACCTCTTTCATTTGGGGAGTTTGGGTGGACATAGACAGAGAAGTCCAAGTTTGGTCCTGCTTTAGGCCACTGGCATCAGTTGTAGATGTCGAGCCCTTCAACTAGATGGCAAACTTTCCAAGACTGGGACAGCAATTTGGTCAACTGTCAAGAAGAGTTTTGGGGCTTCCAGCTTTGGGACTTCCAAATGCAATCCACAGCAGCAGGTGGAAGCCAAACAAGACCTCATCTAGGTGTGGGAGATGTAGGTTCTAGTCCTGGTACTGCCCTGTCTTACTCGTGAGCATGAGCAAGGTACTTCGCTCTGCTGTGCCTCTATTTTCTCAAATACTAAGTAGGGAAAATAAAATCTGCCCAGCTTGCTTCACATGGTCACTTTCGGGTTAAAATATGTGAATGGCAGTGAAACATTTTGAAAGCTTATAAAGTTTTCCACATATGCAGGACATTGTGCATGTTAAAGGCATCTACCCCACTTCTTTCTTTGCTTATACAACTGAGAAGTGAAAAACAGATGTGGAAGCAGCTCCCAGACATCGAGCTTGCCCCAATTTCTTACATCCTCCAGCTCTTACTCCACCAAAAGCCTCATTGTTTTTTCACAGGAGAGGGAAAAAAAATCTATACATATCTGAACATAAATCTAATTTCCAATTGCTTCTTTCAGAGTGAACCTTGGGTAACAGAACACAACAGAATTTTCCACAGGCACTGTTTTCCATGGCACACCCAAAACCAAGCAGGAAAGAGAAGGAACCAAAAACTTCCTTTGGCATTTAGCTCTTCCTTATGTTGCAAGAGGAACCTGGGGAAAATAATCATATTAGGAGGGAAGGAAACAAATCCAATTTTGGGTCGTATTCCCAGAATTGTTTCTATAAATATGTATTTCTCCAGGATCTAGGAACTGTCCACTGAAATCTTTAGACATTTTAATTCATTGTATTTAGGTTTCATTTTCTCCAACAAGAACTGAATCTGTTAACTACTTAGTCATTTCTCAATAAATAATCACTTTTGACTTTTCTAAAGTTTACAGTATGGAAATTGGAAGGAGTTGTGCAAATCGCCAACTACAAGATGCACAGGTGAGTGTGGAAGACTACAACTTTCACATTCCAAATAGAATCCCCTTTAAGCTCAACAAGGAAACGTGAGCAGATAGATTTCAGAATCCTTCCTCCATCTGCAAATGAGAGAGAGAGGCGTTGTTTTCTCAAGACTGACAAGCTTTATCCTTCCTGAGTTTCATTCCTCCCTTGCTGTATGTGTGGAGGAAGGTGGTGAGGGGGGAGGGACTAGGAGAGGGAGAGACAAAGAAATCAATATCCAATGCATGTGCAAGAGAGGACCCTACTGAACTCACAGTTTGAGTGCAGGACAGCAATTGTCTGTGGCCACACCTGGATGTCAGCGAGGCCCCACTCAAGTCAGGAAGGACCTCCAGAACTAGAAGGGATCTGGCAATTATTGGGTATTACTGGTATCAGCCACTTGTTCAGGGATACACACACACACACACACACACACACACACACACTAATAAATCTCATTTAAGTGACTAGAATGTTCCATGAGAGCAAAGATTTTTGCCTGATTTGTTCACTGTTGTATCCCCAATGTCTTTCATATGGCAAATGCACAAGAAATATTTGTGAAAGGAATAAATCAATTGTTACAACTCAATGTGAAAGGGAATAATGGTAAATTTTGTTCTAAGATGGAAAAGCTAAGTTTCAGGGACATTGAAGAATAGGTGAGGTGGGATTCAATCCCAAGTGTGTCTTGACTCCACAGCTGATGTCTTTCAGGATGCCATGTTGTCCTTGCATAACAAACTGCAATGTATACAGCAAACTAGAAATCACATTCTACACAGAACCATTGAGGAACTGAAGCACTTAACTGATAGAAGGAACACCTCAAGCTGACAAGCTATGGAGGGCCCCTCCCCTTTCTGGGTTTCTGTTCTTCACCAGTGAGATGAAGGAATTGGATTAGATCAGAGTGCAAATAACTGGTACATGTGCCACTACTGCCCAGTTCATCTCCTATGACAAACAATACTCATTGATCATAGCAGTCTTTCCCACTGACCCCGGACACAACTTCATAAATATTCTCGACATGCAACCCCACCCATTGATTAAAGTTGGCATGCATGAGAGAGGCTCTTTGACTTCTCTAGTCTAGATAATCTCTAAGGTCCCTCAAATTTATTTCTGTCCATAAATTCATCACTGTTTCTATCTAGCTGTGTATGTTTTTAGCACACCAAGACACCAGGAGTGACAAAAGCCTCTAATGTGTTCTGAAAACATATCATATCAGTGAAACACCCCAGTGAAAAACCAGATCGCCTCGCAACTCTGGATTTATCCTTATGGAGTCCTCTACTGACACTACCTACCAGATGGAAAAGGACATTTTTAACTACAAATCATCTAAATATTGTTGATAAAAAGATTCCCTTTTCTAAGACTAAAACAATACTTTTTACAAGACTATATTCCACAAGCAAGCTAAGGTGAAAAGTTGGGACAGATCCTAGATTTAAAGTATTGGCCTCATGGATTAGTTTATGGTCAACATTTTCCTGAGTTACACATACAGTGAAGATTGCCATGAAATAAGATAACATTACCTGATAAGTATGTCTGATAAGTCTGGATTTAGCAACTTTAAAGTTGTTTTTTATGTCAGCCTCATAGATTGGTATCTGACTTTCAATGGTTTAGGAAGAAAGAATTTCATAATGATTATTTTTTCAAATTTACTTTTTTAATAACACAAATAACCCATAATAGTTCATGAGGTATTCCACCCATGCTATAAAAGTATAAAAGTTAAATTTATTGTTTAGAAATTATAGCACTGGTTGTTCTACCAGGATCATTGATTTCAAGCAACAAAAGTCAATGCTAGTTGATGTACATAGGAAGAGAACTCATTGAAAGGTATTGGGATATTCAAGGAATGCATCTGAAGGCTAGAGAACTAGGCTCAGGAAGTACTAAAGGATATGCCCTATCACTACAAGCCACATGTCTTCAACCTTTTGCCACAATGCTGGACTCAGTTGCCCTGGACACTCACTTCTGCACCAATAAAGTCTTGAGTCCAGCATAGGTGCCACAAATAATGCCTAACCATTCCTGTCTCTTTTATCATATTCTCATGAATAAAAGTCCTGGGAAGATGCTTCTGACTAGTCACACTCACATTTTGGTCCAGGATCTAGCAATTACTGGATAGAGACAGAAAATTAGTGGATACTGCCCCCTCCTTGGACTTCTGCTCATATAGAAAAGTATTCAGGAGCTGGGCAACCACCATGATTAAAGCCCAGGACACCTGTTACAATGAAATGCCCTAATGAATACAAAGTGATTTTCATATCAGTGAAACATCCCAATAACAAATATCTATAATTTATTGACAACTACTTTCTTCCAGGCAATGTACTATATACAATTCCCTTCACCTCATTTAATCCCTCATAACATCCCTAATAAGACAGGCACTATTATCCCCATGTCAGGGCCAAGGAAAGAATAATTTGTCCAGGATCACACAGCTAGTAAATATCAGAGCCAGAATTCAAAGAAAGGCCTTGCTGAAGCCAACACTAGTGTGTGTCCCTAATCATTAAACTGCACGGTCTCTCCCTGAACATTGCCACGGTGGCCTGGATCTTACCAGGTATATAGTGAATGCTTGTTTGGCACTTCCTTTCACCAGGCAGTCACTCAAGGAGTATTTGCTACATATAAGCCAACATCATAGACATCATGGGGCAAATTTAACATGAGCATAGCACAGGTCAATCTCTAACTGCATTATGGAAGATAATGAAATATTTGCAAGAGACATGCACAATAAGTCACACCCTGCAAATGCGTTGAGGGAGAGGACTGTGACTTTCTTACTCACCCTATAGCCTCAATGCTTCACAGTGCACTCTCAGTAAACATTTAATGAATGGATAAAAATAACTAATATTTAATAGGCACTAACCATGAGCCAAGTGCTATGCCAAGCTCTCAAGAGATAACTATTATTATCTCCACTGTGAACACCATGGCTCAGAGAGGTGCATTTGCCTCAGATAACAGGTGAGTAGGGGGCATAATTAGGGTACAAACCAATGAAGCCAGCACCTTGCTCGGGCTGAGTGTTTCATCTTCAGGTTGACTTTGCTCCAGGAAGCATGCTCGCTATAGCAGTCAGGGCCTCGCTTTGGCACCCCACAACTGCCATAGGAAGGGAGGCATCCTTTTCAATGGCTGTCTTAGGAGACAAGAAATGTCTTTTTCATAATTCCTGGACAGACCTCCTTACCGCTTTGCATCTAATTGGCAGGAATCGGCCATATGCCATTCTTAAATTGATCCCTTTAGCCAAAGTGAATATGTGAGTCACTAGCCTTGACCGAAGTGGCCAGATCAGATTCATGGACATAGCAGGGGGTGTGGAGGGTCCCCTTACTAGGTCCAAGCCCTGCATCTGGAGGTAGTTCAACTTCCCCCGGAGCATGTGGGCTATTGGCTGGTGGGTGAATTCCTGAAGGTCAATTGAAGTATTCTCAGGAGGGGTAATGGGCAGGGTGGGTGCTCCATAGGTAGTTGACTATGTCCACTATAACCCTCCTTTTTAAAATCCCACAAAGCTCCCCACAACTCTCAAAGTCCAAGTGCTTTGGCAAGGCACCCAACTGCCTTCACCATTCCCTTTCTACCTGCCTTTCCAGGCTCACCTCCAGCCACTGCATGTCCCATGTGTTTTCCTCCTAGAACTCTTCACTCTTCTCTGCAAGCATGACTCCCATCCTTTGCTCTGGCCCATACCATCCTGCACTTGGAAAGCTTTTCAACATGCAGTAAGAATGGAGGCTCTGGTAGGCAGCCCTTTCTTTTTGTTTTTTAATATACTTTTTTATTGCTTTCAGAGAGGAAGGGAGAGGGAGAGAGAAACATCAATGATGAGTGGGAATCATTGATCGGCTGCCTCCTGCATGCCACACACTGGGGACTGAGCCGCAACCCCGGGCATGGGCCTTGACCAGGAATTGAACCACGACCTCCTGGTTCATAGGTCAATGCTCAACCACTGAGCCATGCCCACTGGGCATGGTGGGCAGCCTTTTCTGAACACTACTGTAACCCTCCACCACTGTGCTCCATCACAGAGGGACTGCTGGAGTTGCAGCTCCCCAGTATCTCCATCGTGGGGCACTGTGGGACTGTGTGCACAGGTTGCCCTCCATCCAGTCCTTCACCCCAGGGGTCAGCCCAGTACCTGGAAAGTAGGCGGCTCCATTCTAAAGAAAATAAGGAGTGAATGAATGCTAACGTGATATACTCTCTCAACTTCCAAGCTTTCTAACCCTTACCACAAATTACATATTCATTGACATAAACATTTGCTTGGTGTCTATTTCCCCATAGAAATATAAGCTGGGGGGAGTATGGGGGGGGTGGGGGCAGGGATCATGTCTCTTGTTCACCTGGGCAAGACTATCACAGTATCCAAAACATTCCAAGGGTGTAATAAATATCTGCTGAATGCATATAGCATCCAGGGTTTAAAGATGCCTAAAAACTGCACACCCTATTTTTCTCCCTTCATATGTATTTCCATCTTTGAGGACATAATATTTCTCATAGGAACAGAGAAGAAATCTCGGCTTTAGTCGAGACATGTTTTCCCAGCTTTGGATCCTGGAAAGAGGCAAAACCCCAAGTCACATGGTTTTGTATTTAGAATATTAATTTTCCCTAGGTCAAGCAGAAGAAGTGATACTTTCCTTAATGAAATGCTCTTATACTAATTTCTATTTGTATGCAAAAGATGTGGTGGGTTTAGCACCTGGAGATCCCCACCCTGCCTCCTGCACACCCCTGCACACTCATATCTGCAGAGCAGGAGAAGGGGAAAGGTTTCTGATTTATTACACATAAACAAAATGAATAAGATAACATTTTATTAGTTAGAAACCATTGTAAAAACAGCAATAAAATGAGGCAGTACTAGTGGAAGACGCCCTTATCAATAAATCCTTACGGCGTTTAGGACCCTGGTGCATGTTGTAATGATAAAAAACATAATTAAAAGGATTGAATTGCAGAACTGTATCATTTAATCAAGAGGCAGCCTGATAACAATAGGAAACATCAGGACAGTGATGGTCTGTGAATCTCTAACCTTCGGGGAAAAGAAAGGTGTCTGAGATTCAAGTTGTATTAGCTAATGTGAGGAGAATCCATCTTGTAGGTTGTGTCTTATTGAAACATGCCAATCCAGGCAAGAAATGTCTCGCCTTTAAAACCTGTATCTTTTAAAGTCTTGTTTCTGGTGGTGAGCAGTAAATGGCTTTATTAAATAAGCCAGGTCCAGCCTATCAATTGTAGTTGATATTATAACTAATTGCTATAAGTGACAAAAACAGTTTATTTATTTATTTTTTCTTCCAGGGACTCTTGGTATTTCTTCCCTTGACTGAAAACCTTCATTTCATCCTAGAAAATCCTTATGACACATTGCAAATACTTTTTATATAAAAGCAGCAGCGGGAAATGCGGAGACTTTGGAGGTTTTTCATTTCCCAGAAAGCCGGAGTCCGTTTTTAGAAAGTAAATTGTGCCCCTACCTTTTCCCTCCCCACAAGTCAACGCTCCCCTCCCCCACCTTGGTCAGTTTAATAGGAGTCACTGCCGGGGCTTTGTTCTATGCAATAACATTTTCTCCCGGGAGTCTGATCATGCAAAACACTCCCCGCGGAGGGAGTGGAAATTTACCCTGGAAGAAACCTGATCAGAATGTCTAAAGACTCTACTGGCTTGTTCTCCTTAACTCCTCCCAAATTTCTCTGAGAATAATAAGTAAACCACGTATTTAAGGTTTATAACACCCAGTGACAATAGACACAAGGAGACATGGTCCAGTTCAGAAAGAAAACGGAAGCTGAGTGGATTATTTCGGATGTTTCTTCTGCTGCTCCATCTTCCAACAAGAATTCTTTGCTCCTTTCCTCCTTTCTATTTTGGTTTATTGTCATCCTGCAGTAATTGGGCTGATCTGATCGATGCATCAACTTTTTTTTTTAAACAACTGCCAGATACTCAATAACTTACCTTAAGTCAAATAGCTATTATTTTGCAACATTTCAATAAACTCGGGTGTATTTTCTGCAGTACAAGTGACATCGATTTACCACTAAAATAATGCATGCGTTCATAAATAGCTAAAATCAGGAGAAAGCTTGGTTGTGATTTCTTTATGAAAAGTCTTAAAGCAAGCCCATCTCTGTAACATGTACACACATATGCATAATATAAAGTAATTAATAATGAATAGAAAGTAGTATTCATACACATATATGTATGCATATATGTGTGTATACTTAAGCATTTATACATTTTTTTATCCTCACCCGAGGATATGTTTTTATTGATTTTAGGAAGGGAGAGAGAGAGAGAGAGGAACATCAATGTGAGAGAGAAGCAATGATCTCCACTGGGGATCGAACCCAAAACCCGGGTATGTGCCCTGACGGGGAATCAAACCTCAGACCCTTCAGTGCACAGGCTCCAACCAACTGAGCCATACCGGCCAGGGCTATATGTGTGTGTGTGTGTGTATATATATATATATATATATATATATATTTTTTTTTTTTTTTTTTTTTTTTTTTTTAAAGAGTAAAGCTAATGATTATGGAAGACATGGAAAGTAGCCCAGGCCAAGAAGTTTGCTTTTCCTCATGAACATTTACCAAGTGATGATGCAGAAAGAATATCACATTTCACCCAAGGCAGCTCCCATCTAAGAGAGGGCCCAGACAGGGCTCACAAGAACTGGCTGGCTTGAAACACCATCTGCTTGATGGCCCAGGAGCAGAGGCCTGATGGCCCCCTGGGCTCGATGTTTTGCCATCTTTTCATATTACTGGGGACATTGTTATCTAGGTTTTCAAAAGTGCACTTATAATACATTTTCCTAAATAGTGTGTAGAGTTGCACAATGTATGCCTACATAAAAACCCTGTTAAAAATTTCAAAGTTTGCAAACTGGGAGAAGAAGTGAGTGGCTCGTTTAATTTATTCTAATCAGTTCTATCAGGAAAATGCAATTCTATTGAAGGGAACCCTTTGCAGAAGCAGAGAGCAATTATGTTTTGCACACAGAGTACTCTTTTTAAAAAAGACCATGTGTGCAGCATGAAGAAAGCTCAGTGATGTCAATCATCTTGATTTCAAATTCCTTCAGCACGGTGCTTAAACAGTGCAGAAATTACAGACAGCAAAAGCGATTTCTCTGAAGACTCTGTGCAGCTGTTTTCTGCAATTCTTGAACATTCTTGATATAAACGTGTTTACCTGATGGTAAAAGTAAAAATTAAGGCAGTAATGCTCTTACCCATGCTTTAAGGAGATATTGTCACATCATATCTTAGAGAGAATAACTCACCAGAGGCCCCTTGAGTGAGCTAAACTTGCACTAAATTTAAGTCAGGGGGTCCTCCCCCAATAATTAACATCACATTATGCAGAAGAGTGGCTGCAAGGTTGAGAAGTCCATGGCAACGGTGCCAAATGGCAGCCTGTTTAAGGGAAATGTATTCAGTTGTTAAAAATATTGGGGGGAGGCAAGTAAGAAAATTTTGCAACAAGTACCACACTTCCAAACACACACCTACGTGCTTTTTGTCCTTAAGGAGAGCAGAGATCTCTGCTTCCCCAGAATTGGGCAGCTTTAACATGAAGCAAATGCATTTCCTACGTAAAAACAATCATGTTTCCTTCCCACCTCATGTAAGTAAATCAACTTTGAGCTCAATACAGAGTTGAAATCTCTTAAGATACAGTGACTTACAACCTGTCCCGATATGATTAACAAAGACCTTTGATTAAAGATGGGACTGGAGATGGCTTGTGACAGGTAAACCCCCAGAGTTCGGTGTGCACATTTCCATTGTTTCATAGACTCTTAGATCTGGGTCACTTTCTGGTCGGTAACAGGAAAAGTTGTGTAGATTTCATTATTGTTAGAAATTCAACCAGCAGGTTGAAACTTTGAACAAATACTTCAAGTCCCCTGGAAGAAATGAATAACCTGAAAATACAGTGCCGGTTTCATAACAGCAGAAGCCCCTAGCTCAGCCATGGACTGCACTCCAAAAGTTCATTGGTAAGCAGGTGCTTTAGCATTCAGAATGCATTTTCTGTTAGAAACAGTTTCATCCATCGTGGCTGGTTTCTTAAGTTAGCAACAAAAAAAAAAATCCTGTTTAACTCATCATGAACCAGAGGTAGGTGTTAATGCTAAAGTAGCATTAGCATTAGCTTAACTATATCATTCGACCACTTATGATACTGTAATTGACAAATTATTGAGCATCAGGAAGGTACAGTAATCTACCTGGATAATAAGAATGTGTTAACTCTTGACATTTCTACCATTGCAGAAAGACAGGCATTTTTTAATGTTATTCACTCCCCATTTATTTTATATCAGACTAGAGGCCTGGTGCATGAAATTCATGCACAGAGGGGGGGATTCCCTCAGCTCAGCCTGCACCCTCTCCAATTGGGGACCCCTTAGGGCAGTGGTCGGCAAACTGTGGCTCGTGGTTTGCCACTCTGTTGACTAATGAGTTTGCCGACCACTGCCTTAGGGGATGTCCGACTGCCGGTTTATTGATTTTATATATACTTACACCATCTGGATGGGTGTTGGGAACCTATCAGAGAAAAGTAAGTACTTCTGTCTTACTGTGGGATCGGGCCTAAATTGGCAGTCGGACATCCCTCTCGCAATCTGGGACCACTGGCTCCTACTGCTCACCTGCCTGCCTGCCTGATTGCCCCTAACTGCCTCTGCCTGCCAGCCTGATCACCCCTAACTGCCCTCCCCTGCCAGCCTGATCGCCCCTAACTGCCCTCCTCTGCTGGCCTGGTTGCCCCCAACTGCCCTCCCCTGCTGGCCTGATCTCGCCCCCAACTGCCCTCCTCTGCTGGCCAATTTGGTTCTGATTGGTCAGTTTCTATGCCAGCATCAAAAGCTCTGCCTCCTAGGCAGCCATTGGCTCCCCACAGCACCCAGATTTGGTTCTGATTGGTTGGTTTCAATGCCAGTCAGCATCAGAAGCTTCGCCTTCTAGATAGTCATTGGTTCTTCACAGCACCCACATTTGGTTCTGATTGGTCAATTCCTATGCCAGTCAGCATCAAAAGCTCCACCTCCTAGACAGCCATTGGTTCTTCACAGCACCCACATTTGGTTCTGATTGGTCAGTTCCTATGCCAGTCAGCATCAAAAGCTCCACCTCCTAGGCAGCCATTGGCTCCTCACAGTTGACCCAAATTTGGTTCTGATTGGTCAGTTCCTATGCCAGTCAGCATCAGAAGCTCCACTTCCTAGACAGCCATTGGTTCTTCACTGCACCCACATTTGGTTTTGATTGGTCAGTTCCTATGCCAATCAGCATCAAAAGCTCCGCCTCCTAGACAGCCATTGGTTCTTCATAGCACCCACATTTGGTTCTGATTGGTCGGTTCCTATGCCAGTCAGCATCTCTGAGCCTATCTCTGGGCCTGATCAGAGAGGCAGGGCTTAGCAGTAGCCCCCGCTGAGGCCGGGAGAGAATGAAAAGCCTGGCTGCTGGTGAAGTTCAGAAAGAAAGAGGGAGAGAAAGAGAGAGGCAAGTACTGATCAACAGCTGCACTGAGGCTGCGGATCAGACTTTGCCTCTCTCTCTGGGTCTCAGCCTCCTGGGCAGTCAGTGCTGGGTCGCCAGGCTGCAGCTGGGCAGTCGCCCCGGCAACCCAGCGCTGACTGAAGGACTTCCAGGTTGGTCAGCCTTTGGTCGTGATGGTCGTTACAACCCTGGCCTTTTATACATTAGAGGATAATAAAATGATTATCTATCTCACCACTCATTACCTGTGTGACCTTGGACAACTTACTTATTCTCTCTATGCCTCAGACGGTTGTTGTGAAAATAAATGAAATCTTTTTGCCTTATCAGTTTCCACTCTTCTTCAGGCTATACCCCTGATTTTCACTGGAGGATTCTCTCTGCACCCAACACCCATCCAGATGGCGTGAGTGGGGCTTTATCCCCAACCCTGGGACAGAGCCTATGACCTAGGCCTGCTAATCAGAGCTGGCTTCAGATTTGACTTCCAGACTACTGCTTCAAGGGCGAGCCACCTACCTGAGCAAGTCCAACAAGACCCCACTTGGCTTTCCCTGGGAATGTTGACACAGAAGTACTTACTTTTCTCTGATAGGTTCCAATCAGGAGCACCTGGCAACCATCTTTGTTTATCCCAGTGGTTCCCCTTGGAGGGCAGGAAGGGAGAGTTGTCCTCCACCCACCACCCCCAGCCCCACTCCCACCCCACAGGGGACATTTGATAATATCTGGAAACACTTTTGGTTGTCAGAACTCTGAGAATGGGGGCGGAGGGAGAGCTGCTATTTTCAGCTAGAGGCTAGAGGTCAGGATGCTGCTAAACATTCTACAGTGCACAGGAAAGCCCCCACAACAAAGCATTTTCTGTCCCAAAATCTCCGTAGTGCTGAGGCTGAAACCCTGCTCTAACTACACGGTTACTAGTACACCAAACAACGTCCAAGAAGCGGAGCTGAGAAATGCAGAAAAACAGACTCCTGGTGACATTGCTTGAATTTTGGATTGCTTCACAGCTCACTTGATTTTCTGTCACTTGCACCCAAAAGAACCTTAATTGACAAAATGAGTCAGTGTGGAAGATGATGCATGGTATACAGCAGGCACCCAATAAGCGGTGGCTATTTTCATTCAGGGTTATCACTTACATGAGACCAGGGTGGCGAACTCCAGAACATCAACTTGTTTATGATCAGGTGCTCCTGGAGCAGATGCTATCGACAGGAGAATCATGGTTTAGCTCCTCACGCTCCTAGGACCTCTCCTGTGTTCTCAATGCCTTCCACATTTCTGATTCTGCTCAGAAAAAAAAAAAAGTCTATCCAACAGATAATGCCATCTTTGTCCAGAATGTGCAGTTTTCTCTGGTTTAGATCTCACATTTTCAAGAAGCTCGTACATCCAATAGGAGACTGAAAAAAGAAAAGAGTGAAAGGTTTCTACAAAATCACTGTTTTCCTTTTAAAAGTGACTACAGTCTGTCCATGTAAACCAGGATGGCAGTTTAAAATCTGCTTCATAAAATAACATTCAGGGACAAAAGAGTTATTTATAGTTCTCTTTTCAGGCTTGTGCTTTTAGAACATGTTGGGGAAGTGGACTGGGTGGTATTGTATCCTAAACTTCTTGACAAGAAACGTTGAAGACCTTTTTTAAAATTTTTGATGTTGCCTCTTTCTCCAAAGGTGGTTGAAATATATATAGGAATGGAAATTATATATTTACACCATTTCATGAACTAAAAATAATTATCTTATTCCTTGATTCACAATGCTATAGCATTAAGGGTATAAGTTTCATAGTATTTTCACTCTATTAACAGTTTTGTATATTTTCGTCCCTCTGTAAGAAATGAATATATTATACAAGAGTTATTATATAGATGAGACCATTATTCAAAATGAGAATCTTCTCTACTAACAGCATCACTATTTGTAGCATATAAGACTAAATAAATGTCTCCCATGAGTGACTAAATGCAAAATAAAAAGTAACCACTCAACTTTAATAGTTTAAAAAATGCTATTAAACATAATGGCTTCTTGACATTCAAGTAGCACTATGTTTTAAGTGATCTTCATTCTTTAAGAACTGCTTTATTTTCATTTTAAATATTGATGGCAAATCAAGCTCTCCAGTGTGAGGAACCAGAGGAGAAAGCTTCCCTAAGAAAATAAATTCCCATGGACTCTGGAGTTCCGAGGTGCAATTTTTTTTTTATTTGTTTGGGTTTGTTTTTGTGTTCTCCTGAAGCTATGTAATAACATCACATAAATGAAGAACCTGAAAAACTGACAGAGCAATCTTATTTCTCAAGATTTCCTTCAATCCATGCTGGTCGATTCTTCTGACCACATCCCCACCTTCCTCACTTAAACCTTAAGGGGGAGCTCTAACCTCCCTCTATCAAGGATACATGAAGAACAAAATGGCCCAGTGGAACCACCGTAGAATGACATCCACATGAAAGAGAGGAGACAGGCAGAGGAGGGAGAAGGGGGAAGTGGAGCCTTCAGAGGAAGTAGTGACCCCTTTCTCTTCTTATTCCTCAAGCTCTAAGGGAAAAGTGAGCAACTAGAAGTAGTGAGCGTTCTCAAACCTGATTTTAGCCTAGTAGTCTATGAAGGCCACTTTTAAGGTCTGGCTCTTATCCATTTCTTCAGGTTAAAAGGAGAAAACCTGGCTGGGAATTGCCAGGGGATTGGGGAAGGACAGGAAGGGGCAGAGCTGGCATTCATTGCGCTATATTACAAGAACTTGCTGGTATCTGACCAGGTAAGGATATGGGGTGAGGAAACACAGGAGCATAACACCAAAATGAGTAACATGTTCAGTTGATTATAAAATGCTGCTTACTAGACCCTAAGCTCTCTGGGCAGGGCCCGGGTCTGTCTTATTCCTCATGGTGTTATCAGCTTCTATGATAGTGCTTGGCACACAGCAGATACACAACCCGTCAACCACTGACAACAGGAAAACAAAATGAAATCAATGCTTGCTTAAAGACTTTAAGCAACTCATCTAGCCTTTCCTGGATTTTAGTTTCTTTACTATGAAAAATGTAAGGATTAAATAAATGATTTATTTGGTCCCTTATAGCCCTGTGAAGCTATAAAATAATGTTCCCATGATTTAAGCATAAGAATCACAAAATTGCCTTGGCCAGCTTGGCTCAGTGGATAGAGCGTCAGCCTGCTGACTGAAGGGTCCCAGGTTCGATTCTGGCCAGGGGCACATGCCTGGGTTGTGGGCTCGATCTCCATTGGGGGTCGTGCAGGAGGCGGCCAATCAATGATTCTCATCATTGATGTTTCTATCTCTCTCTCCTTCTCCCTTCCTCTCTGAAATCAATAAAGAAATATATTTAAGCCCTGGCCTATTTGGCTCAGTGGATAGAGCATCGGCCTGCAGACTGAAGGGTCCCAGGTTTGATTCCGGTCAAGGACATGTACCTTGGTTGCAGGCACATCTCCAGTAAGGGTTGTGCAGGAGGCAGCTGATCGATGTTTCTCTCTCATCGATGTTTCTAGCTCTCCATCCCACTCCCTTCCTCTCTGTAAAAAATCAATAAAATAGGTGTGTTTTTTTTTAAAGAATCACAAAATTTACACATGTCTGTCCAGAGATATGACAGCCAGCTGTTCCTCATGTACATCACTTGAAGTCACAGTTGAGAAAAAAAAAGACATGAATTTATTTATCAGATTAAGTATTTCTGTCATAGTCAAGGCAAATCAAAGGTCCACCCATACCATCTCTAAAGAGATTTCCATTCTGGCTACCATCCATCTGGGGATATTAGCATTATTTGTCCAGAATTCTCAAATATTTCATTCTTGGATCACTGAAAAGCCATATTTGATATTGCACAGCAGGAAAAAAATGCCAAACCATAAAAGTCCCACAAAGAACAAGTCCCTTTTGATGGCATGACATTCAGACATACACATGGTCAGATCTATGAGACCACGATCTCTAATAGGATACATGACTTCTCTGAACCACATTATCCTCCTCTGAGATATAGTAACAGTTTCTGCATCATTGAATGGGGAAGATGAAATGAAATGATGTGTGTGAAATGTATGTCTATAGTTAACACTCAATGAACAATAGCCACTGTAATTGTTTAAGGTCCCTTCACTTTTCTGATACATCAAGAAAGAAATGATTTAAGGAATGAAAAAGTGGATTAGGAGCTATCTTTGGACGATGGGAAACTGAAAAAATATGAGAAACAGACTCATTTAGAATCAGAAAATCAGAACACCTCTCCTACTTACAGGATGTATGATCTTGGACAAGTCACTCTCTCAAAACCAGCTTCCTCTTCTGTACAACAAGATGAATTTGTGCCCCTCGAACGCGCTCTGTAAATTCTAAAGTGCTATTTACATGTCCGGTGCTAATATCGTTCTTACAGTAGGCAGAGTGGTTCAAGAGCACACTAATAACACAGGCTCACCAAGCTGTGACATGTCTGTGGATAGACGGGAAGCAGGAGCTAGGAATTGGCACATTGACATTCTGGAACTGGAGAGAGACTGATCTTTTTTTAAGCCTTTTTGGGGGGGAAGCGGGGGAAGGGCAATCAGGAAGCAAATGCAGTCAGATTAAATTGCAACTAGTGGTAGGTTCTTCCCAGGTAGTGACAGCCTCACTAAGATGGGATAGAGGAAATAAAACATGCTTGTATTGTTAAATAATAATCAGAATTATTTCTTTAGATGTAGCCATACCATAATCTTTGATTTCAAACGAAGCTCTTCTTTGTATTCCAAAGCGTGTTGTGTCCATACACATGTTTAAGAAAGTCACAGACCAGACACAAGAGAACAAAATTCAGCAGTAGAGAAATTCATCATAGACCCCTTTACACCGTCACACAGGAATGTGAAGTGGAGGAAAGCAAGCTCCTTTATATACGTTCAGTGTATACAGTCAGAGCAATGTTTATCTCTGAGGTTAGTTAGGAACCTGTCTTCATCAGAGATGTCAATATTGTCACAAAGATTTCAAGAATCCAGAAATCACTATTCACAAACCAATCCTCACTCTCACAAATACTGGCATTCCTTAGCTAACCAGAGTGAGACAAGGGCTACTTTTCAGGGGTGAATGACAAGTTGGGAGGAGTTGATAGTCCACTGGAGGGACAGTCGAGGGCCATTAAGCCTAGTCAGTCATTAATCTCCAGGAAATGCTCAGAGCCAAGGTCGTTATTGCTATTATAAACTAAAAATGAAAAGAAAAAAAAAGAAGGCATGTACTCTTTCTTTTATGGGTGATACAGTTTCAATTGGCACTATGAGCATTTCTAGAGATTTAATTAAGCAATCAGATTGCTTGAGTGATCTCAATATTCAGTGCCTTTTATAGAGTTCTTTAATGACTATGCATAGAATTATTCTGGATACTTTATGGACCATAGCAAGTGAAGTTTTATGTCTTCCCAGGAATACAGTGAGCCTTTCCACTATTTCTCTAGCTTACACAAAGGTTTTTGTTGCCACTGTTGTTGTTTTGGGGTGCGGGATCTTAGGTTTGTGTCTAGAAAAGTATAACCAAAAGAATTAGAGTGAAGATAATTTACTTAAATCAAAAATTACAACTTTCCTTCTTCATAAGTAATTCCATTGAGTGAAATACCAGTGAAATGTAGTGCCAGTGTCTAGTAAAACAAGGAGCGGCAGCCCACTTAATACTGTATTCATTCATTCTCTAGGGCAGTGGTCGGCAAACTCATTAGTCAACAGAGCCAAATATCAACCATACAACGACTGAAATTTCTTTTGAGAGCCAAATTTTTTTAACTTAACTACTTCTAACGCCACTTCTTCAAAATAGACTCGCCCAGGCCGTGGTATTTTGTGGAAGAGCCACACTCAAGGGGTCAAAGAGCCGCATGTGGCTCGCGAGCCACAGTTTGCTGACCACGGCTCTAGGGCATAGGGATTTAAGCAATATTTGGGGGATAGAAGATATAACAATGAACAGAATTTGTAAGATTCACATCTACACATAGAGAAGCGTAGCATAATGATTAAGGGGACTGACTTTGGCGCTGACTACGGAATCTTCACATATTCACTTACCAGCTCCGAGACCTTGAGCAAGTTACTTACCCTCTCTGTGCTTCAATCTTTTCATCTTTAAAAAGTAGTCAAAATGGGTTTTTTCCTCTTTGGCTTTTGTAAAGATTAAGTGGGTAAACACCCATGAAAGCACTTAGAATAATACACAGAGTGTAATAAGAACTATGTAGGTGTTAACTATCATTATAACATTCTTGTGCACAGACACAAGTCAATATGCAATGGAACACATCAATCAATAAGGTGTTTATAATGTCTAAAAATAAAACGATGCAATGTGGTTGGAGTTGGGGTGAATTTATTGGGAAATTTTTCTCCTGGGTATCTTTTGCCAGATCAAAGGCAGCCTTTGCTTTAGTGAGAGGTTTCAGGTTTCTGCTTTATTAGGAGGAAACAGTGAGGACCAGAGACAACATGACATAGCACTAGGGATCAAAAGAGTCTCTTTCACTGGGAGTCTCAGCTATGTCATTACGTGACCTTAGGAAAGTCACTGCCCCTCCCAGGGCCTTGCTCTGTACTTCTCTAAAATGAGGAAAATGAACCAATCAGAGGTTTTCAATTTCTCCTGGAGCCACAGAATCCTCAATATATAACATTGACACAACGGGGGCTCTCACGTTGCATTGGTGTGCCCCCAATCCGCCCTTCCTTGGGCCACCTCCTCACCCCCAAAACAATCAGGGCTCCAAGGGAGGAGCTGGAGTCCCCAGACTCACAGCATTTCCAAGTACCTTCAGGCACATTGATGACAATGAGCCCCTTGTTTGAGTAACTGCACACAACTTGCAAAGTGCTTTCACAAACACCTTTCATTTAATCTAGCATTCGATCATTTTAAGTAAGAAATCCAAAGTGAAGAACAGTTATATTTCCAGCTTTTTATGCCTTAGAGTGTGGACAGTCCAGAAGGTTCGGCAGCCAAGACATTCTGAAAAAGTGAGGTGAGTTTATTAGAATCCTCAAGCCAGCCTGGGTGCCAGTGCTTTCTAAATGTTTAAACAAACCCACTGGTCTGCTCTTGTTTCTTACTAATGTAAGAATAAATGCTGTTTTTTAACATGATCATTCAAATTGGATCAGAGATCAACATGCTAGATAAATATGGTAGTAGCAGCTAATACACATTGTCTAGAGAGAAAGTTAATTCTAGGAAACCACATTTTTCTATTTTAAGATAACTTTCTTTTATCATATAAGAAATATGTGCTAAGAATAGAGAGACCAAAGGTAAAAATTAGCAAAAAAAAAAATGCTAATAATTGTCCTAAATGAAGATAATTACTGTTCATATGTAAGTACATATTTTTCTGTCTTTTTGCTAAATATAAATGCTTTAATCAAAATTGAATAATACTGTCCATACGCTTTTTAATCTTTTCTTATCCAATAATATATGATTGTCACTCCAGGTCAAGGAGCACATTTCAACAATACCACTGTTTTTTAATAGGAATATGCTTTTATACCAAAAAGATAGCCACCATGTATTTAAATATTCACCTATTATTGGAAATAGCAGTTATTTCCAATTTTCTCCAATTGCAACGCTTGTGGCTAAATCTTTGCCTTACTTGAGGAATTTCTGGATCAAATGGTATGTAAATTTCCTTAAAACTTTGATACAAAGAGCCCAAATCATTGCAATAAATTCATCCTCACCACTTGTGATATGTCAACTTGACTGGCCAAGGGGTACCCAGATTAAACATTGTTTCTGAGTATGTCTGTGAGAGTGTTTCCAGAGGAGACCTTTGATTCAGTGACTTAGTAAAGTAAATGGCCCCACCTAACATGAGTGGGCATTGGCCACTCCACTGAGGGCCTGAATAGACCAAAAGGCAGAAAAGGAGGAATTCACTTTTCTTTCCCTGTCTCACTGCTTGAACTGGGACATCTCATCTCATCTTCCCTGGCAATTTGCACCATCATCTCCCTTGGTTTTTATATACATGAGTTTATGTATATATCCTACTGAGTCTGTTTCTCTGTAGAACTCTGACCAATAGTCCCGTAGTATGTGATGGTATATTTTTCTCTACCCCTTAAAAACTGAATAATATCACTCGCTGTATTTTTTAAAACTAGATTTTAATGTGATGGGAAGGAAAATTTTCTCCTGTTTTGCAGTCTTCCACAGTTCATGGTGGGGTTACTTAGTCCTCATATCTTTCCTCTGGGTTCTATCTTACTGTCCTAGTCGGAAGTAGTTTAAGGAACCTTAGGTCAGTGGCTCAATGAGTTAGCACCAAATTGAGTTGAGCTGCTGACCTTATTTTGTTTCCTTCCTTGAAGCAAAATTGAGCTTCATGAAGTGATTGAGCCATGAGACTAAGCTTTCCTGTTAGACCCAAGTTCTACGCATGTTTCCTCTGGTTTATTCCCTGGTGAGATGGTCTCTGTTTTCACTCCTGTGGGAGTTGAATAGTGTTCCCCCCCAAAGATTGTTTACAATGAACCTATGAATGTGAACTTATTTGAAAAAGGGTCTTTCCAGAGGTAATTAAGAATTTTGACCTGAGGCCCTCCTGGATTAGCACAGGCCCTAAATCCAATGGCAAACGTTCCTGAAAGAGAAAAAAAAGGAAGAAGACACAGACAGGAGAGAACACACAGAGCCGATGGCCATGTAAAGAGAGAGGCAGAGACTGGAACTGCACGACTACAAGCCAAGGAACACCTGGCACTACAGAAGCTGGAAGAGGAGAGGAAGGATTAATTTCAGACAATAAATTTCTGTTGCTTTAAGCCTCTGAGTTTCTGGTAATTTGTTATACCAGCAATATGAAACTAATATAGAACCTTACAAAGGACTCCTAGTCAGAGCCACTCTCTCCGATCACTGGGAAACATTCTTTACAGGCAAGTGACACAGGAGCTGTCGGGCCAACTGCTTAATATTCTGTCTCATTCATTAAATATTTAATGGCACCTACAATATAGCAGGCCTTTTTCTAGGTGCTAGGTGAAACCAAAAGTGAAGAAGACACAGTCCTTGCCTTCAAGAGGCAAACATTAAGTGAGTACCTACTGTGCTGTCCAGAGAGTTGCTGTGGGCAAAGCCAGTAGGTGATAGCCCTATTATAAAGTGCCTCGTTGATTAAGTTAGAAGTTTAGATTTTATACAATAGATAATGGAGCTCTTAGAGAGTCTTAGGTAACTATTACCATATCCCAAGGCTCCTCTAATACAGGACTCCCCTGATATATATTCTAGGACCAATTTGGACATCTGCTTTTGTCCTGCTAGGTGTCGGCCTGGTCCTATATCTGCTTCCCCTGGCTTTCTCTATGACTCACACATAAGTTCTTTCTATTGTCCATTCTCTAGGTCTCCAGAGTCATGGCCACTGCCCAAGAGTAAGCAAGTTGTCTTAGCTCCTGGACTCATCTGATCTTTCAACTGGACCCAGATGTGCTACGTTAATTGATGTATTCATTCGTTCAAGAATTATTTATTCAGCATCTACTATGTTCCAGTTCCTGGTTGTACAAAAATGAGTAAAATACAGTCTTTGTCCTTAAGATGTTTAACATCCATATTAGTCTACTTGGGCTACCATAACAAAATACCACAAACTGGGCAGCTTAAATAACAGAAATTTATTTTCTCTCAGTTGGAGGCTAGAAGCCCAAGACCAAGGTGCCAGCATGATTGGTAGCTGGCAAGGAGTCTCTCCTTAGGTTGTCAATGGCCACCTTCTTGCTATGTCCTCACATGGCCTTTTCTGAGTACACCCATTTTTCTAGTATCTCTTTCTCTTCTTATAAGGACACCAGTCCCATTGGATTAGGGTCCCAACCTCATGACTTCATTTACCTTTAATTACCACTTTAAAGGGTCTATCTCCAAATAAAGTCACACTGGGGATTAGGGCTTCAACATATGAATTTTGGGAGAACACAGTTCTGTCTATAACACCATCTAAATGGAAAAGGCAATGTGCCCTATGGTGGAACAAATACCATCAGGTTTTGTATATTTCCAGAGATGGATTTTCTAACCTGTCCAGATGGGTGTTAAAAGAAGAGAGGAAGTTATTCAGGTGAACTAGATGGAGCAGGGAAGTCCACGCAGTGAGAAGGGTTTTTGTAAAACATGAAACAGCATGGCCTGGTGAGTTGATGGGACATCATTTAGGATGACTGAGATATAGAGAGATGGGTTAGGGTATCATGGATGTAAGACTCAAGAGTCATGCTATAACCTCAAGGAATCTCTCCTCTCCCCTTTCACCTTCTGTCACAGTCTTGTTTCCATGCTATAGTCATTGCACCCTCCCTCTTCATTCCAAGAAAAATATTACAGTCCTAGATCTCAGTCTGAGAAACATTTAAAATAATCGCCCCTGATCTTTTGTATAGCACTTTATAGTTTACAAAACACCTTTACCACATCATTTGACCCTTAAAACTTCCCAATGGAGAACAAATATTATTCTATCTATGCATATGGTGAAACCAAGATTCAAATAACAATAGTAATAGTAATACTAACTGAGGCTGTGTCAGTTAGTTCAGAATCTAGATCATGTGCATCTGATCTAGTCTCTAGTCTCTTTCATACACTACCTGCACTTTTTTTCTGCTGTTTGCCTTGTGTGTCATATTCCTCCAGCAATGCACGTACATTTTGACAGAGCTTTCTGGAAATAATGTGTTAATCAATAGTTAAAAACTCTCAGAGTGGGAATGTTGGCCCTGCCAAGATGTTTTTTTTTTTTTTTTTGGGCAGTCAGGCCTGTCAAAGCTCATCGAATCACACATCTGCCTCACGAAGGGCCAACGCAGAGCAAAGCCCATGGGGATACTTTGCCGAAAGGAGCGAATTAAAGCCCTTCCAAGTCAGGAAATGCCAAGATAGGTTTTTTTTGTGGTGTTAACTTACTGGTCCAAACTAGACCAAATAGCAATTTACCTAAAGCCTAGCCTGTTACCCAGAATCCTTCACTGGACCTTTGTCAATGTTGCCAAGGGAACAGCAACTCTCACCACTTTGGTAATTTTTAATTTTAATCACAAACTTCACATTGACTTGGCTGAAAGTCTGATGCAGCAAAACTTTGACTCACAGGAATAAATAGTTTTCTAAGTTTTCCCTTTTAAGCTTTTAAAAATGTCCATCATTTTGGATGAAAATATCTCTAAAAACTTTTTCTTGGTCTATGTCTTCTTCACATAATCAATGGATCATAATTTAATTAAAGCATTTCTTGGGTGACTCATGTGTGAGAGAGGCCTTTCCAAAACACAAATCTGACACCCAGATCAAGTCTAAACTTTTTAAGTTTAGGAAAGTGCCTTCATGTTTCCCTAACCTACCTTTCCGACCTCGCATGTTCTCCGTCTCCCACATCCTTTATACTAAGGAACATGGAAGTAGTCATTATCTGTGGAGCATTCATAGAACACACCATGTTTTTTATTTTTATCGTGGAGTATTTATACACAGGGTGGCCCTTCTGAGCCCTTCATTCTGTTCCCTGCTTAGAAAATTCTTACCCGGCCTTGACTATTGAGCTAGACCACCACCTCCTTCATGAAACCTACCCCCCAATTTTTCAAAATCTCCTCCCCATCACAATCCCAGAGCACTTTGTTCAGACCCCTTTATCATAAGTATTTAGACACCTGACTCCCTCACCATCTTTGTACTCAAATGTTTAGTTAGCACAGCCTTAGCTCATGGAGGTGCTAAATACCTAATTATCATTATTACTAAATAAACAACTCCTAAACTCTTAATCATACATACCATTTACTTGGTGTTTACTACGTGCCAGATACTGTAATAGGGACTTTCCAGATATTTCTCACTTAATTCTGATAACAACCTTCTGTCTCCAGAACACAGGCTTTTCCTCTTTACTATATGGCGCAACATATTCTCAACAAATCGACACACTAAACTAAAATATTGTCAATAAACAGGAGAGTGATGTGTGGCATCAATGCCATGCCACAGTTGCATTGCAAAGGGGAAGGGTAGGCTGCAGGAGACCAGGACCAAAAGTTTGGACTGGGAGGAGGGTTTGAGCAGGAATCGAAGATTAGAATAGCAATGCATAGAGTAAAAAAGGAGGGAGCTATAAGCTGGACAAGGCAAACAAGTCTAAAAAATCTAAACTCTACAGAGAACAGACTGATGGTTGCCCGAGGCAAGGGGTTTGGGAGGCTGGGTGAAAAGGTGAAGGGATTAAGAAGTGCAGATTGATAGTTACAAGATAGTCATGGGGATGTAAAGTACAGCACAGAGAATAGAGTTAATAATATTATAATAACTATGTATGTGCCAGATGGGTACTGGAAATACCAGGAACACTTCGCAAAGTATATGGTTATCTAACCACCATGCTATATACCTGAAAGTAATCCAAAATAACATTGAATGTAAACTGTAACTGAAAAATAAAATATTTTTTTTAAATCTTGAGTCTATAATATGTCACATATTCAGTTGTTTACATGGCTAGAAAAACAACATAGAGAATTAAAGACAGACCACTTCCAATAAGAAATCTTCTGTTTTTCATTTCTACTGAGTCACATGGGCCTCTGGGCCTAACTTCAATTTGACTAATTTTGATAGCAATATACTGACATACCTCATTTTATTGTGCTTCACTTTATTGCACTTCCCAGACATTGCATTCTCATCAACATCAAGCTAAGATTCCCATCCTCCCTCCCCCTGCTCCCAGCAAAAAGATTACAACTAACTGAAGGCTCAGATGATGATTAGGATTTTTTTTTTTGCAATAAAGCATGTTTAATTAAGAAATGTACATTATTTTTTAAACATCATGCTATTTCACAATTAATAGACTACATTATAGTATGAACATAGGCACTGGGAAACCAAAAATTCATGTGACTCTACTGTGATATTTGCTTTATTGTGGGTGTTCTAGAACTAAGCCTGCAATTTCTCTGAGGTCTGCTTATATGTACAAGAAGTTATTTTGCATCCACTTGCCTCCACTGGAGTAAAACGATAATACAGCATGATGAAATGCCTGCTGAGGCTGGTCCTGCCTGCAGACTATCACAGAGCAGGGCTGCTGGAGAGGCGGGCAGGCTGGGTTCCAGGAAGAAGCTGGAGTCCAGTATTTCCAGACAATATAAATTTTCAAGGAAAGCTGGACAGTTGTATTATTATGAAGTGTCTACTATTATTATAAATTGTCTATTATAACATTTTTATTATACATTGAAAGTTGCCTTACATACCCCTCAGTGCTTGTCATGAGGAATGTACTTCAAAGTAAGACAGGAATTAGATATCAGACCTCCAAGAAAGTTCTCACACCCAGGCCTGAGACTAGGACGAATTCAGGAAGCCAAAAGTTGAATGCAGAATTTCTTGGAAATCAAGAACCACAACCATAATTAGGATATAGGATAGAAAAGGAGAAACACTAAGGACCTGATCTAATTTGGCTTAGAGAAGTAAGATCTAAGTGGTAACTCGTGAACAATCTTCAAGCACATGAGGGGAATTTGGGAGAAGATGGTTGATGTAAATATATTTTAAAATATTGAGATTATGAACAAACTCTCAAGTTCAAGCCAATAAAGAACTAAAACAGCTGTTCTCTGTTTCCATCGAGGCTTGGCTAATATCACCTGAGTATCCAGAGCAGTAGGAGGGTTGGAGTAGAAGAAAAACTCCCATACCAGTACCTGATAGCTGTATAGGACAGGCGCTGATTGCCATGGGGCCCTGCTGTATTCCTACTACAGGGATCTTTCAAATCAGGTAAATGATAGACTCTCAGCACACCCAGAGACCCATCACCCTGCCAGTGTTTCTCAAAGCACAGGACTCAGACCACAGCTGGTAGAGAAGATGTTTAGGTGCTGCAAAGACACAGAATTATGTGACTTTAGATCACAAAGAGGAGGAAGTGGCATTCCCCTTTCAATTCTCTTTCATCACTTGATTGTGTCAATAAGAATGTCTCCTTCAGGTGCTGTCTATCCCAACTCCTCCCACTTGTCCATCTCCCTTTTTAACAGAAAGAGAGTAGGCTCATGGGTGAGGATTGATTGTCGTTGTCTTATTTAATTATTATTTTTTTGTTTCCTCTATGGAGAGTGATGCTGGTTTTCCATTTAAGGCAGTGGTAGAACGTTTCCTTTTAAATAAATCTATTTAGGAAGGCAAAGGCCACTGAATTATAGAGAAACATCAAGCAAAGGATACTGGTGGATGATGGCCATGGCCACATTGCGCAGATGGTACATGAAGGGTGGTGTTTTAGAAACAGTGATCAAGTCTAAGCCTCTCCTCTATGAACAAGAAAACTGAAGCTCAGAAACTGAAAGCAACATTCTTGACTTTATAAAGGATTTACAGGTGGAGCTAGGACTAGAGACAGGCCTGGTCAGGAAGAAGGTATGGGAGTTGGGGGTTGCATCGCCCATGCCTGCAGCATCCTTTGTCTGGCATAGTCCACCCTGGCTTGCAGCACATGTAGCCCTGGATGAAATGGGCCATTTTCACCTTGGCACCATGGCCATGCCTCTGTGGCACTTGTCAAGTATGACCGGCTCTGTCACCATCTATAAAGTGAGCACCTAATTCAGGACATTATTAAGCACAAGATGAAGTATGGACTACACACAACCATACCTCATTCAACTCTTAGAGGTCTCAAAATGCAAAGAAGACAAAAACCCATATCCTACTGCTACTCCTTACAGTCCCCTAGTATTCATATTTTAGTGGCTGAAAAGAAATATCAGTTGTCTTGTTGACCTTATCCTGATTTGAATAAGAGGAAAATAATTAAACATAGCTTGCAAATATTTTATTTTTTCCTGAATTGACCCTCATGCATAAACTACTTGTGCAGCAGTGAGCTAAATTATATAATATCTTCAAAGAACTACGTATTTTTTTCTTTCAAGCATATCAGGCTTTCCTCATTAAAAAGGCAAAAATGCATCACAATTAGTACACCCAAATACCAGCCTCAGCAAAGATGACTTTTGATAATGTTGTTTGGAAGGAAATAGATGTTTCAAAGGACTTACAAGGAGATTCTGTTCTTTAACAAATGTACATTCTTGAAATTGGGTTCCAACTATTTTATGACTTAACCATCTCTCATGTATCACTAAAGGATGAGCCTCAACCCAGGCCTTATCTAAATAATCACAGATTCCTAATGAATATGGCCAAATTCACAAGATTTTTGCTATAAATATATTCAGTGATATTCAGCTGGTGTAAATGCAGTATTTTTAGAGATTGAGATTATTAACAAACCCTCAAGTTCAATCCAATAAAGAACAAAAAAAATGCATTTGCAATCAGCCTGCCAGAGATATTACAGAAGTGAGTGATTTCTAACCTCTGAGAACTCCAACCTGCAACATTCATCGCATTGCACAAATGGATCATTCAGAAAGGTAAAGTTACTTCCAGAAATAATAGTTGCATAAAGGTGCTCTATTCCCCAGTAAATTAAAGACGCAGCCTCACTCCTACTTCCTCCCTGCACAGAACACTAGAGGAGCCTATTAATAGCATCGTTAGTTTCAAGGAGGCAGCTTACCTGGAATTTGGATCTTAATGTACAGAAATAGATACTCATCTACTCTCCCAGCAATGCAACAACCTTAATGGAATAATCTTTTCAAAATGAAAACTCTGCTCTAATGAAAGTCCCCTTTTTCACTAAAATAAGAAAGTGAGGTAACAAAGGCAGGACTCTACATTTACATGAATGATCTCGTAGCCTCACCAGAAATGTAGAGTTAGGCCTAGGGATAATTTGTTGGAAATTTTAATGTTAAGCTTCCTGCAGAATGCATTTAGCTGTGGATAATGCAACCCAATAGACATTTTAAAAAGTTATTTCTGAAAATGAAACTTATAAATATTTATTTTAAAGGATCAACAGGGTAAGTTTTCTGTTGCCTAAGCAGGTTTACTACCACCCTGTAAAATAGCTAAAGTTAAAAAGAATCGTATATTTAAGCCTGTAAGATGTTAGGATTATTACCTGAATTTTAGAATAGCAGAGTTTATTTTCATGCCTCAGAATTTATTTTATAGTAGACTAAGCTGCCCTTGGGAAGTGAGAGTGTGTGTGTGTGTGTGTGTGTGTGTGTGTGTGTGTGTGTGTACAGCTCTCGTCAAGTATCTGAAGGGCATCCTAAGAAAGAATTCTGGGGTTTGCTCCTCGTGGGAAAAAAATTACAATGTGAATCCTGCCTCTTGTAATTGTGTAATATATAGCCTGTGCAACTCAATGTGGTGAACCTGGTCCAGAATGGGATCCAGCCTTGATGCTTCCAAAGATGGAAATTGACCACCCCTCCCTGTGTCCATGCACCTTTGCAATGAGATTCTGCAAACTCTTCCACTAGAAGAAGGGGTTTATTTCCTCAACCTCTGAATCTGGGCTGACCTCATCACTTCTTTCACTGATAGAATGTCTTACAGTGATGTTGGGCAAATTCCAAACCTGAGCCTCAAAATCCCTTGCGCACTTCCCTTCGTTCTCCTGGAACCCTGTCACCATGACATGAGCAAGCTCAAGCAGCCTGTTTGAGGATGAGGGACCGCAGGGAGAACAGCTAAGCCATTCCAACAGAGGCCGTCCTAGACCAGCCAGACCCTGGCTGATCTTCCTGCTGACCAGGAAGATAATGAGTCCAGCCAAGATCAGCCTATCTAGACCAGGTTCAGCAGATTGATTTATATCTAATGATTAATGGTAGCTGTTTTAAGCCAGTAAGATTTGGGGTAGTTGTTTATGTGGCAAAATCTGTTACTTCCATGATGACTTCTGAGCTATATAGAGTATTGCTGATAATGTCTCATATAGAGTATTGCTGATAATGTCTCACATCAGGCAGATGGATAGCTTTTGGGCATAGAACCTCAGAAAAGACAGGCAATGTCTGAAAAAATAAAGTGTAGCCCTGAATAAGTAGAGATGCTCCCTTTCAAAAGCCAACAGGGTTTGCGCTGGTAGCTGGGCCAGTGAGATATACCAACAGCCTACATGCAAGAGACGTGGTTCCAAGTGGTCTGGCAATGTTAGCAGGACAGGGAAGGGACTGTGCTTACAGCACAGCAGGGAGTGGTAACTTCAGAGGATGGACACAGGGTGGGCTCTTCTCGCTTTGGGATGGACATCCCCTGTAGGCTGTTCAGTATCCCAACATTCTTAAAGGAGAAATGAAGGTGCCCACTTCCCCAAGGGAGCCCACTGGTCTTCTTGCCAATCAGAGGATGGGATTAAAGCAAGTGTTAATTTGGCTTAATAAAAAATGCTCACACTTTAATTCTTGTAGAGCATTCTTATTAGCCACATCAAAATAAAGGATCCCCGGCATCCCATTTTACACTGTTGTTCTTGAACCAATTTTGAGTGGTATCAATATTGTTCCTCTTTCTTTTTTCCTCTCTCTCTCTCTCTCTCTCTCTCTCTCTCTCTCTCTCTCTCTCATCTTTCTTTCACCTGATATGTGTTATTCTTGTTTTAAAAAACATGTAATGTAATGTGTATTTAAAAATAAACAATAACCAGAGACAGAGATTTCTAGGGTGTGGCCTGAATGTCAGTACTAAATATACCATGTACTGTTAATGAATATCCAGGGCTGAAAACTGCTGATCTAGAGTTCTCCTATATCCCACCCAGTGGGCAAAATCTTTAGCATATATTTACTTCTCCTCTGCACCACCATTTCCCCCGGGTTTTGTAGAAAATACCTGGCATTTCACTTCTTTCAGATTTGTTCTTTTTTTTTTTTTTTTTTTTTTTTTTTTACATTATGCTTCTAATGTGCTGGGAATCTTTTCCATTTAATTTCAGCCTCATTAATAACAATTACTTAGGCATAATCATGACTTCAGCCAATTCCTTTGCTCATCAGTGTGTCTTGTAGTCAACCTCCCTTCTATGGCGTTTATGTGCCAATCAAGAAGTTTACAGCCATGAGGAACAGTCCTCCTTCCCCAGCAGTGGTTTGCAGAGTGGGGGCATTTCGAACCTCATGACTAGAAATCTGGACATAGGCCCTTCCAGAGTTGGTTAATTTAGCAGTTGCACTATGTCATCAAGGTGTCTGATGTCCTCTATCTGTCTGTTCCACCAGGGTCAGCAACCAATGAATCCTTTTATGGTTTTAAAATGGTGATAGCATTTCTCTGTCACTAGCATATAAACAGCATCTGGGACAGAAAAGACGTCTCTCCCTATAGGACTGGAGGAAAACCTTTTCCAGAAGCAACCCAGCATGACTCTCTTCTCCCATCACTTCAAGGGGAATGAAGAGAAGAACAAGGGTCAGACGAAAGCAGGTTGGCCATAACTGTTTAAATTGGGTGATGCATGCTTGACAGTTACTTATACTGTTCTGTCTACTTTATACATGCTGAAACTCCCCATGACAGGTTCTTGTTTTCATTTATTAAATAAGTCTAACTTCAGTCAGACTCCAGTTTCTTGGCAAGCAATTGTGATGGTTAATTTTATGAGTCAACTTACTAGGCCTCGGTGCCCAGATATTGGATCAAACATTATTCTGGATGTTTCTGGGAAGGTGTTTTTGAATGAGATTAACATTTAAATCAGCCTCTGAGTAAAGCAGATGACCCTCTCTAATGTGGATGGACTTCACCCAATCAGTTGAAGGCCTGAATAGAACAAAGACTGACTTCCTTAGGATAAGAATTAATCCTGCTGTCAGACAGCCTTTTGACTCAGACTGCAACTCTTCCCTGGGTCTCGAGCCTGCCAGACTGTTTTGCAGATTTTGGACCTACCAACCTTTTAGATAGATAGATAGATAGATAGATAGATAGATAGATAGATAGATAGGCAGACAGTATGCTTCAGGGTCCTGAAGTATACTGTGTTTGATTTAACTTATTTTAACTTTTATTATCTATCTTGAGGAATATTTCACATACATTTGGAAAGGATGGTGTATGCTGCAGTTGTTGGGTGAAGTGTCTATAAATGTCAATTAAATCCCGTTGGTTGATGGTATTGTTCAATCCTATATACTTTAATTTTTTTCTCTTTTCTGTTACAGAGAGAAGCATTTTTAAATCTCCAACTAAAATTATAGAAGTACCTTTTCTCCTTTCATTCTGATGGTTGTGGTTTTGCATATTGTGAATCTCTATCCTTTGGCGCACACACATATTTAGGATTTTTATGTCTTCTTCTTGCCAAGTTGATACTTTTATCATTATTTAATGTCCTTTGTCCCTGGCAATTTTTTTTGTTCTGAATTCTACTTTGTCTGATATAAATATAGTGACTCCAGCTTTCTTTCTTTTTAAAAAAGTTTAATTTTATTTGTTTTTCCATCATCTTTTATCCCCACTATGCCCTCCACCACCTCCACCCATCCAGCTTTCTTTTGATTAGTGTTTACATGGTATATATTTTTCCATCCTTGTACTTTAGCATAATATATCATTATATTTCAAATATGTTTCTTATAGATAGCATACAGTTACATTGCTTTTTAATCAATTCTGAAAATCTCTGGTTTTTAGTTGGTGTATTCAGACTAACTACATTTAATGTTTGAATTTTATATTACCACTAGAGGCCCAGTGCACAAAATTCGTGCACAGGGGTGGGGGGAGTCCCTCAGCCTGGTCTGCACCTTCTCACAATCCGGGACCCCTCAGGGGATGTCCGGCAGTCGGACATCCCTCTCGCAATCTGGGACTGCTGGCTCCTAACCAGTGGCCTGCCTGCCTGCCAGATTGCCCCTAACCACTCTACCTGCCTGCCTCATTGCCCCAACCACTCTGCCTGCCTGCCTGCCTGATCACCCCTAACCCCTTTGCCTGCCTGCCTGATCACCCCTAACCACTCACCTGCCTGCCTGATCACCCCTAACCACTCGCCTGTCTGCCTGATCACCCCTAACCACTCGCCTGTCTGCCTGATCACCCCTAACCAATTTCCTGCCTGCCTGATCACCCCTAACTGCCTCTGCCTACTGCCTGATCACCCCTAACCACTCTGTCTGCCTGTCTGATTGCCCCTAACCACTTGCCTGCCTGCCTGATCACCCCTAACCAGTCTGCCTGACTGCCTGATCACCCCTAACTGCTCCCTGCCTGCCTGATTGCCCCTAACCACTCTGCCTGCCTGCCTGATCACCCCTAACCATTCATCTGCCTGCCTGATCTCCTCTAACCATTCTGCCTGTCTGATTGCCCCTAACCACTTGCCTGCCTGCCTGATCGCTCCTAACCACTCTGCCTGCCTGCCTGATCACCCCTAACCACCTCTGCCTCACTGCCACCACCATGGCTTTGTATGGAAGGACATCCAGAATGATGTCCAGAAGGTCATTTGGCTGCCCGGTCTAATTAGCATATTATGCTTTTATTATTATAGATTTTTTTTTTGTTTTCTGTTTCCTCTATTTTTCTTTCTATTTCTCACTTTGTGCTTCATTTTGGATTATATGAACATTTTTCAGTATTCAATTTTAATTCATTGTCTTTTCAAATAGAATATACATACTTAACTTTAAACAATTTACTTAAAATAAATAAATTTAAATAGTTCCACCAAAACCGGTTTGGCTCAGTGGATAGAGTGTTGGCCTGTGGACTGAAGGGTCCCAGGTTCGATTCCGGTCAAGGGCATGTAACTTGGTTGCGGGCACATCCCCAGTAGGAGGTGTGCAAGAGGCAGCTGATCGATGTTTCTCTCTCATCGATGTTTCTAACTCTCTATCCCTCTTCCTTCCTCTCTGTAAAAAATCAATAAAATATATTTTAAAAAAAATTAAATAGTTCCTAAGCACAATTAGCAACTTTTCTCCATCTCCTAATTTTACTGAAATAACAGAAGAAATACAAAAATAAGAAGAATTGCAAAGCAGTACTGGACAACCAGGATCAATGACTTCAGCAGATAAGCCACACCAAGTGACTTCTGGGAGATACAAATATATCGTTTCATGTGGAATGTATGTGACAGTCTTATGATTTAATTTGATCTAAAGACAAAGTGTTAAACATCTTGATAAATGCTTAGATTGTAACTCCTTCAAATAATCTGTTTATTTCTTCACTCAGGCACTTGGCAGTGTTTCATGGTCGTTCACTCAATTCTTTCAACAACCTGCGATAATATTCTTATTCTACCAAATTACATTTGAGGAAGTGGGAGCTCAGAGGAGTGAAATGCTTTGTTGAAGGTCACACAGCCAGTAAATGACTTGGAAGGGACCCAAACACAGGTGTCCTGATTCCAGATTAACAAACTACATTTGTTAAGTACCTATTGTGTGTGAGGCAATACTCCAGAGGCTGGGGATTGCAATGGCATAAACTGTAATCCCTGCTCTCAAAGAGCCAGTAGAAAAAAACAGATACATAAAGACATGATCTTCTCTAACTTAGCCAATATTCTTTGTTTTCACTATTCTGGAGCAGATTGTTTAGGGATATAAGATTATTGAATGAGAATAAATACTTTTGGACTCTCTGGCAGATCATGATTTATATTATATGATACACATTTTAGATTAAAATGCTGCAAGCATTGAGAGAAACACAAATAAAAAGGATTGGAGGAATCATCATTTCATGGAGTCACTGAGGTTTTCTTGGAAAAATCAGAAGTAAAAGAAAAAGACACTCCATGTGTTTCCAGGATTATAGTCATAACTATTATTGGCTATATTTTGAAATAGCATTTGTTGACAGAATATGGTTCTGATGAGCAAAAGTTTCCAAAGGCAGGTGGGACTATCTTAGCCCAAGTATTTAAAATGCTGAGAAGTAAGCCATTTTGGTGGTGGTGGAGGCGTTAGTGATGGTTTTACGTAAAAGTCATGAGTGCCCTACCCTGGACATGGTCCAACATTAATTGGACGACTGTCTGTAAGGAAGCCCAGGAAGGCTGGTCTAGCATCAGCCATTGCCACTCATGGTTTATAAGTAACAAAGTTATTTTTCAAATCAACTTTTATGTGAAACTCAATGTATAAAACAGAACAAAAGGGAACTGCTCTTGTTGATCGAAACCAGGATGGGGTGCAGCGGGCCCATCCACACTCTGTCCCCATCACCCCCTCACTGAGCACGCCTCCCAGTGACCACTGGAACACTATTTGAAAACTGGTCCTGCCAACTCAAAAGGCCAGTGGTGCTCTGAGGAATCTACAAAATAAGAGATAATGGTTACTTTCTCTCAAATGTCTACTACAGAGCACGCTTGTGGCAGCCTTTAGAAATGTGCCAATAATTTACATTTCTTTTTGTTCTTTTCTAGTCAGTCATTTCAATGGCTCAACTGCAGACCAAGCAAGCAGACTTTGAGAACTAAAAAATAAAAAAACCTCTCACAGTAATGACCCCTCCTCCTAAGAAAAGACCCAGCAATCTCCCAGTCACAGTAACAGTAATCGCAACCCCACTCCAGCATCTAATTGAAATATTGATTCTTTGGTTTGATCTCTAACTTAAAATTCCAGAGCAGAGAGCTCCCCACCACACAGACACCCCCTTCGCAGAATCACATCACCAAGCACATAGTGTTTCCTTAACATTAAGCTTCCCCGGGCTTTCATTTCAATTAGTCATAAAAAAAGATCAAGAAGGAAAGTATTGTCGGAAAGATTCCAGTCAGTGTTTTATTGCCTGAAACAATTCTCAGGATTAACCATTTCAGAGCAGAACAGGAATTGGGCAGAAAGAGCAAAGCTTTTTCCTTTCGAACAGGAAGCTGTGGATAAAGCAAGAAAACCAAAATGGACCAACTTCTAAGTGATTTATCCAATATTTGCCTTAAACTATCTCATTTGTGGCATTACAGAGCTTTGGAACAAGCACACGATTTATGCCAATAAATGATCACAAATCCAACTTTGGCTATTCTTATGTTTTCCTGTAGGTTCTAAGGGCAACAAAGTCCCTTGACATTATTATCTCCTCTGAATACTAGTTATATCACTAAAACTGTGTGTCTGCTAATCATCCCAAAATACTGTGAGAATTACTGGAATGTGATAGGAACAGAATGGAATTAGAAACGTATCTTGTGAATTTGTCAAAACTACCAGCTTCCTAGGGGTGGTAAAAGTGCACATCCCCAAAACAATCTATAATAATAAAAGGGTAATATGCTAATTAGACCGGACAGCCAAATGACCTTCCAGACGACCTTCCAGATGAAGCTGGGGCTGCGAGGGCCAAGGCAAGCCACCATGGCTGCGAGGGCCGAGCCCCTTGCATGAATTTTGTGCATCGGGCCTCTAGTTCTTTCATAAAAGGAAAAATTACCACAATGAAGATAAATGATGATTCTTAATTCCACTTTCTGAGCTCAGACCCAGTAGTGAGAGCAAGGCCAGCAAGCTGTAGGTTCTTTGAGGCCTGTGAGAAATTGAACCCATAGCACCTAAGATTTCATCCCAGAGCACCAGCCTCAGCCCCAGATAAGACCTGTTTTTAATCATGCTTAATGGGCCTGTTTCCTAGGAGAATAAGAATGAAGGTGGAAATCTCTCCACAGGGAGGAGAATGAGCTCATTCTGGGGACCAGAGCCTACTCCCCACCCCCACCCCTCTGAGGGAAGGAAATGTTTATTACAGCACACTGCCATCTTGTCGGTATCAAATATTTCTTGAAAGTGTAAATGGCAATGTCATTATACTCTGCTCACCTTGGGCTGAAAACAAGAGAATCATAAACTGTTGTGCCTGAAGGAAGCTTTGCTATCACTTCCTTCCACTGCCCCATTTAGCAGATGTGGAAACTGAGGCCCACCCAGTATCAAAGGCACACACATTCATGCTCATTCAAGGCTCTTTCTGCTATGGCAGATGACAAAATCCTCCATCATCTTCAAAAGTAAGTCTTAGGGCCCTGCCAGCATGGCTTAGCGGTTGAGCATTGACCTATTAACCAGGAGGTCATGGTCCAATTCCAAGTCAGTGCACACGCCTGGGTTGCAGGCTCGATCCTCGGTGGCTGGTGTGCTGGAGGCAGACAACAATGATTCTCTCTCATCATTGATGTTTCTATCTCTCTCTCCCTCTACTTCCCTCTGAAATCAATGTAAAAAAATATTGAAACTTGTTTCATTTTAGGGCTGCCTCAAAGGCATCTCCTTCCCTCACCCTGAGCCCACTGCAGTGGTGCAGACACACACCTTTTTTCTGGATGCCGGCTGCAGGCTCCTGCTGATCTCTGGGATTCCAGTCCGGCCCACTCTCAGTTTTTTCAACCATGCTCCAAAGTCCTTTTTCCCTCTCCCTCCATGTCCCCCTACCTCACTGCTGAACTGCTCACAGAGTGAGGGCATGTGTGCACACACACACACACATGCACGCACCCCATGTTCGCTCACCAATGTGTGACTCTATATTTGTGGTCTCCCTTGGCTAGACTCTCCTTTCCATCCATCTGGCTGGTTCCATTCCATGACATCATCACCTCCCGTGACTGCTCCCCTGCCTTGCACACCCCACACCTGGGCCTGGGTTAGGGACTTCTACTCTCTGGTCTCATGTTTCCAGATCTGTTGTTATCTCTGAACTAAATTCTCCCGGTCATTTGACCAATGAACATGCAGGCGTCATGTGAAACCCATATCTGTTTACAAATAGGTGACAGGTACTTAGGGAGTGTTTAGACAACCTTTGTGCATGTCTAGGCATCAATTACTCTAACTTCGGTAAATAGCAAATGATTTTTAATACAGTGCACCTGTACTCTTTCTGATATGCTCATAAAAACAGAACAGACACCTTTGACGTAATTCTACTTTTACATTTTAAAACCTAATACAAGTTATGGACAACTGTGTCTTTTTCTTTAAAGAGTTCTATCACTGGGCTCATAAAATGCTGCATCTGAGAAGGATGAGATTCTTAATTGTGCTTGCGATAAAATATATAAATAAATAAATAGAACACATTAATATTGTATTAATAGCTATGTTTGTCTCCTAGAATGGTATGTGCTATGCCAAATGCAGCTGATTGTATTATAAGTATCTTTTTATATGTTGTTTCCCACACTTCAGTCCAGGCTAATTGCCTGATTCAGAATGTGTGGCCAGAGCCCAGCATTGTATCTGACTCGTGATAAAAATTCAATATTTTTTGAATGAAACATTTATGTAGCCCTAAACTCTCTGGGATAACTTGGCTGGTGGATATTTCCCCATGAACCACTTTTCCCAATATTTCTTAGCAAAAGTCAGTCCACACTCAAATTCAAGTCATGCTATATCATCAAAAAGAGTTTGTCTCCTATAACATCCTCTTGTTGCCTACATCTGTCCTCTAACACGGAAACAAAATAGCCCCACCTCTCTTCCAAATATTTAGAACTGTGGTTATTTCTCTGCCAAATCTGTACCCTCCAGGCTAACATTTCCCTGTTCTCCAATCATTTTCCAATGCTATAATCAGGGCTTAACTCTTCTAAGCATCCTCTCTGGGTAGTCAATCTCACACTTAACTTGACCCACCCAGGACTGCACACAGCATTTCCTGGGATGTTTGGTCAGATCATAGTTCAGGGAGGAGTGTCACCTCCTTGGATATTGATGCTATATCTCTGTTAATGAGGCCCAAATGCATTCATTAGCTTTTCTAATAGCTACTGAACTGTAATCAAGACAAGTCCACATCCACTCTTTCCCCCTTTGCTGTCTTATAAAGACATATTCCTCCCACGACTTAAGATCTGTCTCTCCCCTTGGATTCCTAAGCTTTCTCTTACTTTCTGTGCAACCACTTCCTATCTAAAGTCCCTTCCCAGTAATGTATGTACGTGTGTGTGTGTGTGTGTATATATATATATACATATATATATATATATATATATATATATATATATATATATATGGTCTTTTTCTTTAAAGAAAAAAAAGTCATTTGTCATGGTACATACCATTCTAGAAGATAAGCATAGCTATTAATACAATATTAATGTGTTCTATTTATTTATTCAGATATTTAATTGCAATTGCTATATATATATTCTTCAATATTATGTTTTCATTCTCATCACTTTTCACAAATTCCCTTAGCAAGATCACAAATGACTTGTTTTACTAACAAGTAGTGAAAACTGAAGGCAAGAATAATTGTCCTTTGGATAAAGAACAATTATTCTTGCCTTCAGTTTTCACTACTTTGCTCCATTTGACACTATTGACAACTCCTTCTCCTTGCTGTTTCCTTAATTTCCATGACATTTGTCTTTCTGGTTTGCCTTCTGTCTCTGGCCACTCCTCCCAATTTCCCTTTGTGGGTTCCTCTTTCTCAATTCACCCTTCAGACATCTGTATCTTTAGCCTCTCCTCACTTCTCCCTGGAAAATGTCATCACCTTCCATTATTTCAATTACCATCTAAAATCTAATGTCTCTCAAATTCTACCACCATTCCAGATCTTTCTCCTAAGCTTCAGACTTAAAAAAAAAAAGTCAGAGTATTCTCCCTACTCATCATTTGCACATGGATATTTCCTGAGTCCCTCAAATTCAACAACAGCGAACTTACCTCAATCTTCTGTATGACTCTCTCTTCCTCTTGCCCTTCTTATACCTATGAAAGCCACCCAGTGCTCTCCAAGAGGCCCTCAGGTGAGAGGGGGTGTTGACAACTATAAGACATTGAAGAGATTAACTCAAGATGCAATACAGCAATGGCTTTTTTTTGTTCCATCACTGAAATAGACCATGACTGGATAGACCTCCCTTCTTTGACCTTCCTCAGAGCACATTTCAAGCTCTTTGCATGTCTTTCAAACCCTTTCAGTTGCAAGACCAGTCATGTTGAACTCTCTGTGGCTTGCTTTCAAGTCCAGTCTTTTTAAATCACAACTTCAATCTCTTACCCAATTTCCATATCCTCCCCTTCTCTTCACCATGTATCCTCTTACCCAACCGGCCTAAGATGGGGCCTGACCCATGGACCAGCAATCTATAGCAGAGGAAGGAGACAGGTATGATCTCCTCTTTCTTTACTTTACCCCCCTCACCCTCTGTGGCTCTGTGCTGCACTCCCTTCATCTGGGAGAAGTGCCTTTAAGTCACAAGTGTCTCTGGGTCATTAACAACAGTCACTGGGCCTCACTTTCTTCACCAAAAGTGAGACGGTTGCAGGAAATGTCTTCTCAAAGCTAACAGATTCTATAGATTATCTTTCTCTGACACAAACAACTGTTCATTTGCCCACATTGCCTTGTTAATTTTTGAACTCCTCTTTATCCACAAGCTCATAAAAAAACTGTGGACCCATTAGGCACGTTTTTAAGTAAAAGGAAGACAAGAAGAGGCTGTGGCACTAGCCCTGGGATGTCCAAACAGTAACATCAACTAACAGTCTTGTTCATATTCTCATCTTTACACCATTTTGGAGGTCAGTGCAGCATTTTTCATTCCATGTCACAAGTGCATTTTCTTAAATCATGGTCACACTTCAGGAAGGTAGGTGTACAGCTTTGCCATGTCCTTGGCAGTAATTGCTTCATTTACCCCTGAAATCGTGACCCACATTCTCATTGAAACATTTTTTATTCAAATTTCTTGATTGTCATGTCATAATTTGTCTGTTTCAAATCTATCTTCTAGACTTATAACAAATTTGTGCTATGGGATTGCAAACATGAGAGTGATGTCATTGATCAAACTTTTGTCAGCAGTGGTATGGTTTCACATAAGACTCTCGGTATCTAAGTGTTTGCTCTAATACCTTAATTCACAACCTCCTGTGTGAAACCATATTTCATTCAAGGTGACAGCAATCACAAACTATAAATGCATGTATGCATCTGTGTGAGGAACACTTATGTTTAATGTAATTTTGACAGAAATAATCTCTGTACACAATTTAAAAGGACAATAATGGTCCCATTTTCTACTCTTCTATAAATTCAAACTCACAGTGGCAACATCTTTCAAGTCTCTTAATTATTTCTTCTGCTATTTTATTCAATGTACGAAGTTTCTAAACATCCTTATAGTACTCATTCTTCATTGTTCAACTTCAGATGTTATCTTTTCATTTCTGAGTTAAGATATAGGTTTGGAAACTGCGACAGAGACTAAAACGGCAGCGCCTTAAAATAGGAGCTTATTTTTCTCTTATAAATGGCAGAGCATCAAGTCAGGAAGACCTTTATTCATCCGTTAGAAGATGGCTTATCACCATGACTACACTTCATCCCTTGGGACCAGGGAGAAGGAAATGGGAAGAACATGTTCCTTCCCTGTAAGAAAACATCCCAGGAAATGTACATATCACTTCCATTTCTCTCCCACTGTCCAGAACTTAGTGTCATGGCTCCCACAAGGAAGACTGGGAACTCTAGTCTTTATTCCACTCAACCACACTATTAGCTAAAACTCTCTTACTATGGGGAGAAAGAACGCATATTGATGGACAACTATCAGTTTCTTCCACAATTTCCTATTTTGGAAAAAAAAATGTATTTTACCCTAGTAAATCACACACACACACACACACCACACACCCCAGTGCACATGTTCCATCCCCATCCTCTCAACATAGCTATTATATCACGATTTTGGTTAAGTCAATATTTGATGTTTGTATTATGAAATATTATTTACAGTTGAATCATACACTGTACTTCCTCTGTTGCACATCAGAAAAATATATGGTTTCTTAGCTATATCTCTACTTGTATTGGCTAGCTATTTCCTCAATAAAGCTCAATTGCCTTAAAAGATAATCATGAATTCCATGGGTCTGCAGGATCAGCTGATGATAGACAGGGGGCAATACCTTCAGCAAGGGAATGAGTAAAAAATTATGCTATTCTCACTCTATTGAATATTACATAGCAGGGCACAGGGATGAAATGAGCTGCAAACTATAAAACACTGTGTTTTCTGGAAATATAAGAGTGAGTTAAGAAAAATGCACATCCCCTAAGAGAGCATAGCAGTCTCAAACTTGTTTTAAAAGTGCTTTGTTGTTGCTACAATTAAACATACCTTTCAAAAAAAACAGTCCAATAGTAAACAAAATTCAGAATAGTGGTTCCCTCGGAGGAGGAAATAAAGGCAATGAGATAAAAGAGAAGCACATGATTCATAGGTAATGCTTAAACCCCACGTTTGGTGGTGGGGGTCATGGATTATAAAGAAAAAAAGCAAGATGAAAACAAAATCCTAGAAAATAATAGGAAGTAAAGTCAGAGGCAGGTTATCAGAATTAATGTTTGTTGGAAATTAGTTTGATTAATTTCGGATGTTAAGCTAAGTAAGCATGTTAACATATTAAGGTAACAATTAAAACTAAAGAAAACAAGGGGGGAGCACTTTCAAACCAGAAGTTAGGAAAGGAAAAGAAAAACCAGCAGAATAAATTTAATAATACCAAAAAGAGGTAGAAATTAAACCAAACATATCAGCAATCACAATGCATATAAATAACTATATTCACCAATTAAAATATAAAAACTGTTAGGTAAGATTTTAAAAAATCTAACCCAATGAGCGTACCTAAAATAGAAGAACACAGATAGGTTAAAAGTGAAAAGATAGAAAACTATACACCAGGAATATATTAAACAAAAAAGCTGCTTTTGTGATTTCAAAGGACCAATGTTTTAGTTTACCTCAAAAATACCATAACTATAAATGACTATGACCTAATATCATAGCTAAAAAATATACCAAGAAAAAACAATCTATGACACAGAATCCAGCTGCCCCCCATCTAACCTCCATAATAATATTATGCCAATCCTAGACCTAGTTACCTGAGCCTCACCTCCCTCCCCCACTTCACCCCACTTCATCCCTCCCTGCTCGGCTCTCTGTTGCAGGGTGCAACGCCAAGGTCCCATGCCGCTAGCTTTCTGCTAGAATGGCCAATGGGAAGGCACTTTTCCCTTCCTCTACCAAATGTCATGTCTCCAGCAACAGCAGCATCTGCACCCTGGTTCCAGATGCCACCTATTGACCCACCCCTCGGTGCCAGTAATCCCACTTCCTCCCTTTGTTCCTACTCATTTTCTGCTATTGTCAATCTCTAAATTTTCCTTACTTCTCCTCTGGTTTCCAGCTCTTCCACTCTTGGGTAACCAAGCACAGATGCTCCTCAACTAGTGATAGGGTTACGTTGAAAATCATCTTAAATTGAAAATAATCATGGAAAATGCATTTACTACCTCTAACCTACTGAACACCATAGTTTAGCCTAATCTACACGCTCTTTCCTTTAAACACTGTCTGTGATCATGAGTCAGGTACCCAGCAAGCCCCAGCAGTCCGATGCAACATGAGAAATCTCCAGGCTTCGATGGATCAAACGTCTACTCCTGAAATATTCTGACAGGCTCTGTTGATCTCAGGCTTTGCCTTGCTTTCCTGTTTCCCAGCAGCAGAGCTGAGCTGCTCTGGTGAGCTATTTATAGATCACCTGAAATATGCTTAAGGACAGTTCATCTGTGTCTCCGGCAAAGTGTTGTGGGAGCGATTCCTTTTCCAATGGCTAGGGAACATTCAGGGGCAAAAGAAAAGAAAATAGCTGAAAAAAATACAATGCTTAGGGTGTTTGGATCTGTTTATAGATTAGTGTTTTGCTCTTTCCTTTTCTCTTTTGAACATTTCTATCTAGTAAATGAATGTTTATTAAAACACTTGGCAAAAGGTAATATCTTATTTAAATAATGGTCTTTAGGTAATGTACTATTTTATAAGCATTACACAAGCTTTCTTCCTACCCTCTTCTTTTCATGGTTAAAGAAAAAGAAGATTCAGAATCATAGACTGAAAAATAATAAAGAGCTTGGTAGCATTTCTTCAACCGTTTCCATTATGCCAAACTATCTTCTCTTCAGCTAGTAAATTGCAACTGAAAGTTTTAAAATAATTATCCTAAAACAATAATAACTAGACTATTGTATAACAAAACCATCATTGGTTAAGAAGGAAATAGTAACTCCAGCTCATAAATGCTTGAGAAGATCAAATACAAAAGGCTAACCTAGAAGCTAAACCACCATTTCTTTGGCACCTGGTTAAGCATCCTACAGAATAAAATAAAAACAGAACCATCAAACACTGCCTTTAAATTGTCCCTCAAAAAGCATGGTCCACACCAAACTCTTAGAATGCCATAGGTCACCCATAGCTCACCCACAGCGCAGTAGAAGAAAGAACTCTAGAACAGGGTCAAGGAGGTCTGGTGTCTTAGTCCAGGCTGCTATAACAAAATACCATAGAGTGAGTGGCTTAAGCAACAGACATTTATTTCTCACACTTCTGAGGCTGAAAGTCTGAGATCGGGGTGTCAGTATGGTCAGGTTCTGGTGAGATCCCTCTTCCTCATTTGCAGATGGTTGTCTTTCTTACAAGGCAGAGGAATAATCTCTCCCATGTCCTTCCTTACAAGGGCACTAATCCTATCCATGGGTGGTCCATCCTCACGACCTAATTCCTCCCAAAGTCTCCACCTCCAAATACCATCATACTGGGGACTAGGCTTCAACTGGACTTTGGGAAGGACACAAGCAGCAGTCCATAGCAACTGGGTTTCAGAACCATCTTGGATGACAACTCGCTTAGTCACACCCTTCTCTGGGCCCCTGTTTCCTCACCTACAAATGACTTCTTACATTTCTCAGGAAATGCTAAAGTTCTGAAAGCTATGGGAAGAAAATGGGTAGGATGAAAGAAAAGTGTGGATACTGAGGAAAGGATAGGGGCTTCTCAATACAAGCTGGGAAGTGTCTGGGCAAATGGGATTTAAGATGAATGCAAACTTAGTACCCCCAGGAAGGAGGACCAGCACATGTGGGGTGGACCTACAAAGAGGATCTAGACGAAGAGCACCAGGAAGTGATCAAAGGAAGTGTGGAAAGGGGGTTCAAAGAGAGCAAGAGTTGGGAGGAGACTGCAGGGGAAAATCAAAGAATTCCCTAATTCACCCCCTGTAAAGGCTGTACATACATTTTTCTACCACACAATTAAGATTGTATTATTTTCCTGTGCAAAGTCCTTTAATAATCCTCTGTTGCCCTCGGTATTTAAAAAGGGAGAAAAACCCTACTACTACACTTCTTACACACAATTTCTTACCCTTGATTTCAAAATTCAATAATCTCTGAAATCCAGTTTCTTCATATGGATTTGGCAGCAAAATTTGATCTAAAATAACACAAAGCTCTTTATGTTCTTTTTTTCTTGGGTGTGACTATTCAGCATCAGAAACACTAATGGGATTATTAAAGGTGCTGCCCCAGGCCGCTCTGGGGGGATATGTGATTCATACAGTAAAAATCCGGAATTACCTAAAATCTGAAAAATCCTAACTCCACATGCACATCTGGCCCTGAGGTTCCTGGATCACAGATTGTGGATTTGCATTTTCTTATTCAAATAACCTTGGTCTCCAGTGGCCAAGCCTTTTCTAATTTCACCCTCTACTACCTCACGCCCATCTCTCTCCACCACACTGTATTCCGGGCACACCGTGTGCTCACCACCGCTCTGTGCTACAGTATTGCTATGGTTTTGCATAAACTTTCCCCACTGCGTGGAGTATCTCTAACTCACCTCTTTATCTAGAAAAATACTCTGCACCTTTCAAAGCCCATTCCAAAGGCTTCTTCCTCTATATTGCCATCCCTGTCCCTGTCTCCACCCTCCTCTGTGTCCTGGACAGACTTGACAACTAACTCTCTGTGCACTTAACCTTGTGCGCATTGTAGCAGGGTTACAGATTGTAACCATCTGTTTCCAGCTTCCTCCTCAGGTCTGTAGGCTCCTGAAGGGCAGGGCCTGCTTTACTGATCTCTGCCCTCAGCACCTGGCAGAGCCATCGGCACTAGGGAATGCTGGGTGAACCATGCTAGGCACTCAGTAAAGAGCAACCCACCAATTATCACCTCATGAAAAGATGAACTAACCATCTGCATCAAGGTCATTCTGACCCAGGACAAATAAGGAGACTGAGAAGCAAAGGCAGAGCTCTCTAACCTCCTTCCTTAGAGCACAAGAATCATCATTCTCCCCCACATGTGCTCTGGTCCTGTGCCATCTCCCTCTCCACCCCACCCGCAGGAGCAACTTCAGGCCACAGAGCGTTCTACCACACTAGTCCCAAAGCTGCACAGGTGAGACAGCCTTCTACTCTCTAGGCCTCCCGACTAAGGACAACAGACAAGTTGTCCTACCAATGGTGGCTGTGTATGCAAATGAGATAGTTCATCAGGAGCCTGGGTAGAAAATATTCAGCTACCTTTGAGAGCACTATTCTGAGATCAAACATAAATGGGTAAAACAACAGTACTCAGAACAACGACCTTGGCATAGAGCAAGCATGTCAAACTCAAAGGCTAACACAGGCCAAATAAATAAGGTTTAAGTTCATGTGGGCCACAGAAAAACAAAAGCTTCAATTTTCATAGAAACATGGGTTTATTTCGATAGGGACATGCTGAATACAAAGGGCTGAAATAAATGAGTCATCATTAACATAAAATAATAGAACATTTTAATAAAAATTAGTATTTTTTCTTGAACATTAAGTTAAAAAACACTGAATAACTGCACAAATTAATAAGTGTAAACGCAAATAAATCTATTTTTCTTGTTCTCCAAAAGCGAAATATTTCCTGTTGCGCACACCAAACAAGTCAGTCCAAGACTAATGACGTGGCCATCGGCTGCTAAAATAATCACTGCTAGTATTAGTGGAGAGAAATGGTGCACCTGCGCATAAGGCACGTAAGGGAAATGAATGCAACACAATTATAGTAATTAGTCACTGGCGAACGCTGTAGTTTGTTATTAATAATTATGTATAATAGGACATTGTAAAAATTAAGTTAAGAAAGTTTCTTACGTACCATTAGATTGGCTGGGCCACAAAAATATTCATTGTGGGCCACATGCGGCCTGCGGGCTGTGAGTTTGACATGCTTAGCACAGAGCATCTGGGTTTGCAGAGGACTTTTAATTACATTTTCTGATTTAAGCAAATTCTCATAATAGCTCTGTGTAGTAGACAATGTTATTGTGCCCAACTAAAAGAAGAGGAAACTGAGGTTCAGAAAGAATAAACATTAGCAGTAAATGCGCAGAACTTAATAAAAAGATTCTGGGGTTTTAAAAAAAAAAAGATTTATGGGGAAAATACTCAAATTTGAAGGAGAGTATTGACCAAAGCCATAGGCAAAAAAAAAAAGGACTTAAATATGCCAGAAAAGACTGATATACTAGTGATAAGAAATGGGGTTATGGTTCTATGTTTAGAAGGGTTCAGGGCTTAGATTCCCAGGAAAAATGAGAAAGTGACGTAATTGCATTAAAAAGATATAAAGCTGGCTGGGGGCTCCCTGGCATGACACAGCTAAGGGTGGTGAGACTTGGGACTTATTTCAGGTTAAAAGCAATATATGATTATCACAGAAAATTTAGAAAAATAATTGAAAGAAAACATTTTACTTTACATTTTTTAAACCACTCAAAAAATCGTATCATACGAAGTCAGCCTTTCAATAATTTTGAACACGTTTTATTTTAAGGGATTCTAATCAATGAATGAGAGTGCTCATTTTATTACACCTTGTCAACATTAGATATTATTTCATTTTGAATATCAGATAATTTGATGGAGAAATTTTGAAAAGGGAAAATAATTCTCACTATTGTTTCCATTTTGTTACTTAGGAGAGTTAAAAACATTTTCCCCAGTTATTTACCAGTATATTTCATATTTGTCTTTTGTTATTCATGTCTTTTCTCCATGTATTTGCTGGAGTCCTGGTATTTGTATTATTGAATTTACATGAGTGTTACATTTATTAAAAAGAGTTAGCCTTTTTTGTACTTCTCACAACATTATCTCTACTTTTGTTGATTGCTTCTTAATCTTGGTGATTTTTTTTTTTTGGCACACAAAAATTTTAAATTTTTAAATAGATCTATCAATCACATCCTTTGTGACTTATTCCACCAATAAGTTTAGAAAACCCTCCGCCTCGGGAGGTTTGATAGGTATTCACATCTATTTTCTTTCAGATTGTCTAACAGGCAGGATTTTTAAATATGTAACTCTTTAATCCATCTGGAATTTATTTTGATGTTCCTATCGAGGAAAGAAATGTTCAAGATTCTTCTAACACTAACACCTCCCATGTTTAGCTGATATTAGCATAAACCTTGAAGGCCAAGGGGTATGGGCTTCAAAGGCTGCAAATTTCTCAATAGAGTTTCGGATTTCCCCCCTTAATAGCACAGGGTACAAAATCCATATACTCGCCAGTCATTGCTCCAAGTGAGTTTATCAGCAAGCTGCACACCCAACATATGGTCTCTTTTTCATTATTAAGAAAAGCTAGTAATAAATAAGAACCAGGACTCCCACCAATCATTAGCAAATCCTCCAAAGGAAATTAAGCATATCTTGGAGCCTTGTCCCTAATGGACCTGAGCAATCTCCACCTGAATCTTCTGCCAAAGAAACTCGCCTTCCTTCCAATCACGGCTTCCCGTGAAAAGCACACAGTGACTCGTTCCAAGAGCACATGCAGAAGCAACCAGAACACACACGTTTGATTTCTCTCCTCTCCGCTCTGGGGAAACATTCCCGCCTCTCCCTGCATTCCGGCCACAGGCGGCCACGTGCTCAGAAGCTGCACTGGGAAAGACTGGTGGCAGATTGTCCTGATGGACAACAGCGTGATGGAATTGCTCCGGACTTTGTCCTGGAAAGTAGGCCAACAAGGCATTGCCCTCTTGATGGCTCGCATTATAATGGAGAAATATTAGGGGACTATTTCAATAGCCACCCAGAGGAGAAACAGTAGCTATAAGAATGCCACAGACTGCTTCCAAGGAGGGTAAGAAGGACAGAAAAAAGAGGAGGAGAAGGAGGGGGAGGGGGAAGTGGGAAGGGGAGGGAGAGAGGTGTGGAAATGCTTCAGGGAGGAAAAAAAGACAACTCAGAGAATATATGTTAATGCAAAACCAGTTTGCTAGGCTGGTTCTCTAGAGAAGGGCAGTAAGGATTCCCATATGTGAACTCCACAATTACAGCATTATTAATTTATGCGGCTCTGCAGACCACACAGGGGACTTCATGGTAATTAAGTTACAGTTAAAGTCAGGTTCCTTTCCCTCAGAATATAAACAGTTGTGTTTAACACACACTCAAATAAAAGCAGGTAGATTTTTTTAACAAAAGAAGTGTGTGCTAAATATGTTAGGCAGAAGCTGTCAGTAACATACTGTTTTATTTTTAAAATATCACCTAGAAAGAGATTTAACAGAGAAGGAGAATGATGGAGACTTAGCCAGTAAACCACTACAGAAGCGACTGGGAGGTTAGAGCAAGAAGCTGAATGGGTCTCTCCTATGAGATCGGCATTAGCATGTGCGAAGGATGCAATTCCTTATCATGGTCACTCTGAATGGTCAGAAATAGATTAAACCAAGTCATAACCCTTAAAAGAGTGGTGCATACTGAATCCAGAAATTCATTCTATGTAAATAACCATGGTCATGGCTAAACTTTTTTGTGTCAACTTGACTGGGCCATAGGGCAGCAGATATTTGGTTAAGCATTATTTCTGTGTCTGTGAGGGTGCTTCTCGATGAGATTAACATTTGAATTTGTAGACTAGGTAAAGTGGATTGCCCTCCCCAATGTGGGTGACCCTCATCCAACCCATGGAAAGCCTGAATGGAATAAAAAGCTGAGTAAGAAAGAATTCTTCTCTCTACCTGGCTGGGACATTAGGCTTCTCCTGCCTTCAGACTGAGACTCAGGCTGAAATACCTATGGCTCCCCTGGTTTTCGGGCCTTTGAACGCAGACTGGAATGGCATCATTCGCTCTCCTAGGTCTTCAGCTTGTCACCTGTGAATTTTGAACTTCTCAGGTTCTATAATCATGTGAGAAAATTCCTTACAGTAAATATATAAATACTAGAGCCCTGGTGCACGGATTCATTCACCGGTGGGGTCCCTCAGCATGGCCTGCAGGTATCAGGCCAAAACCGGCAGTCCAACACCATCTGCTGCTCCTACCTGCCGCTCCCATTCATCCCAGCCCTGCTGCGCCTGCTGCGGGCTAGCACTCAGTCAGTCCCAATCGATCCAGAGAGGCTCACGCCGCTGCAGCAGCACTTGCCAGCCATGAGCCCTGCCTCTGGTGCCTGTTGGTCAGCTGAGCAGTGCTCCTGCTGTGGGAGCACACTGACCACCAGGGGGCAGCTCCTGCGTTGAGCATCTGCCCCCTGGTGGTCAGTGTGCATCATTAGTGACCAGTCAACCAGCCATTCAGTCGTTGAGTCACTTAGGCTTTTATATATATAGATCTCTCATATTGGTTCTGTTTCTCTGGAGAATCAAGGCTAATACAATCATGGGTGTGTTGAAAGATTTTGCTACAACGATGTTCATCACAGTGTTATTTATGATAGCAAAAATTGGCAATCTGCCTTTTCATCTAACATTTTACTGTGAACAAATGTCCATATCTACAGATAGATTGGTGGACCCTCATCTTGAATGATTACAGAGTCTTCCATTGGTTAATACATCATGGTTAGTTTAATCAATATATATAAGGATTTAAGAATGATGTTCCATAAGCTCTTTTGTTCACTAAATTGAAAAGAGCATACTAAACAGACACCATAAATATTGTATTATTCGTATTTATTTTTGCTTGCTGAATCTCTCAGGAGTACCCTCTCCAGCAGTTTCAATAAAATTCTTAGAAACGTATTTGTTTTATTAGCAATAAAATGCCTACTCACAATGACCTAATTTTATGCCAGATTCTATAATTTTTGTCCCTGTGAAACCCACATGTCAAATATACACTCAAATTATATTTATCAAAGTTGTGAAAGATATATACAGAAGTAAAGTCATGGAGAGTATACTAGTACACCTAGGAGAAATGTTGAGACATCATGTCAGTTAATTACCTATTGCTGCATAACAAATTATCCCAAAATGTAGTGGCATAAAGTGACAAACATTTATTATAATTTCTGTGGGTCAGGAATTCAGCCACGGGTCAGCAAGTTTCTCTGGCTCTGACCTCTTACAAGGCTACAATCAAGGTGTGGGCCAGGTCTACAGTCATCTTTAAACTCAACTGGGAGTCAATCGCCTTTAAACTTATTCACGTGGTTGTTGGCAAGAGTCATTTCTAAATCATTGTGGGCTGAGACCTTTCTTAGTCCTTGTTTGACCTCTAGAGTTCAGCTCACAGCATGGCAGCTGGTTTCACCAGTGTGAGAAAGTGAGAAAGCATGAGAGGGAGTACACATACAACAGAAGCCACAATCTTTTATAGGTAGAGTTGCCATATTTAGCAAATAAAAATACATGACACCAAAAGGAGGGCTAAGAGGGACATTTATAGCTGTAAATGTGTGCATTAAAACAGAAGGCAGTTCTCAGAAATAGAAAAAGAAAACAAGCCCAAAGCTAGCAAAAGGAAGGAAATAAAAATTAGAGAATAAATCAGTGGAATAGAGAATAGGAAAACAATAGAGGAACTCAACAAAACCAATAATTCATTCTTTGAAGAGATTACCAAAATTGACAAAACTTTAGCTAGATCAACTAAGAGAAAAAGAGAGAAGACTCAAATCAGAAATTAAAATAGGGGCACTTTCAACCAAATTTATAGAAATAAAAAGGATTATAAGAGAAAGCCATGAACAAATGTATAGCAACAATTATGATAACCGAGATAAAATAGACAGTCCTAGAAACACACAACCTACTAGATTTAATAATTAATAGAAAATCTGAACAGACTTGACTTACTAGTAAGGAGATTGAATTAGAAACCAAACACCTCCCAACAATGAAAAGCCCAGGACCAGATGGCTTCACTGACGAATTCTACCAAACATTTAAAGAATTAACATCAATCCTCCTCAAACTCCTCCAAAAAAAATGAAGAGGTAATGCTTCCAAACTCACTCTATGAGCGCCACATTACCATGATACCAAAACTAGACAAAGATGCTACAAGAAAAAAACCGCTCTATGCATATTTCTGATAAATATTAATGCCAAAAAATAAGTAGGATGGTGGTTGCCAGAGGCTAGGGGGAGGAGAAGATGGAAGTTTTTTGTTTAATGAGTATATAGTTTCAATTTTGCAAGATGAACAATTCTGTAGATTGGCTGCACAACAATGTGAATGTACTTAACTACTGAATTGTACACTTAAAAATAGTTAAGATTATAAATTTTATGTTATGTGGGGTTTTTTTTACCATAATTAAAACTGAAAATTTTAAAAGTAGGTTATCCAGTTAAAATTAAATTTCAGATAAACACTGAATAATTTTTAGCCTAGGTATGTCGCTAATATTGCACAGGACATACTTAATCTTTAAAAAGTTCATTGTTCGTGTGAAATTCAAGTTTAACTCTAAGAGGCAAAATCGCATAAAATTCCATTTTCATGTATAATGAGGAACTAATTATTAGTAACTATGAATTATTTAAGCGTTACAGATATTTCTTTTTTAGACTAGAAATGGCAACATTTTTACTGAAAACTTGAATTTATTATTTTACCATGCCATCTGGGTACAAAATTTATAAATCCTTTCAGAGAAGGATCCTATGTAAATAATTAAAATATTTAATTTGGAAAGACCAATTGTCTTCTTCCATGGGGTATCAGCCTTATCTTAAATATGGTTTTCAGCTGCTGCTGTCATTGACTGTCAAAATAATAAATTACTATATGCTTAGGAATTTTAATATAGTTTGTTGAGGATTCTGGTAATTCCAGATTGTATAGCAATACATGCATCCATCAGGAATATTCTAGGATGGCTGTGAAAATTGGATGAAGGTGGTCAAAAGGTATAAACCTCCAATTATAAAATAAATAAATACTGGGATGTAATGTACAACATAATGACTATAGTTAACACTGTTGTATGGTATATTTGAAAGTTTCTATGAGAGTAATTCCAAAAATTTATCATCACAAGGAAAAAAAATTTTTTCAATCTATATTAGGTGATAGATGTTAACTAAATTTATTGTGGTAATCATTTCTCACAATATGTAAGTCAAGTCATTATGCTGTGTACCTTAAACTTATACAGTGATGTAGGTCAATTATATATATACTAGAGGCCCAGTGCATGAAATTCATACACGGCGGGGGTGGGGTGTCCCCTCAGCCCAGCCTGCACCCTCTCGCAATCTGGGACCGCTGGCTCCTAACACTCACCTGTCTGCCTTCCTGCCTGCCTGATCACCCCAACCACTCGCCTGCCTGCCTGATCGCCCCTAACTGCCTCTGCCTGCCTGCCTGATCACCCTTAACCACTCGCCTGTCTACCTAATCACCCCTAACTGCCTCTGCCTCGGCCCCCACCACCGTGGCTTCATCCGGAAGGATGTCCTTAATGACATCCAGAAGGTCATTCAGCTGTCCGGTCTAATTAACATATTACGCTTTTATGATTATAGACTAGAGGCCAGGTGCACGAAATCTGTGCACTGGGGGGGGGGGGTCCCTCAGCCTACCCTGCCCCCTCTCACAGTCCGGGAGCCCTCAGGGGATGTCCTACTGATGGCTTAGGCCCACTCCCTGTGGGCCTAAGCCATCAGTAGGCCTCCTTCTGCAGGGGGCAATCTCACTGATCAGGGGAAGGCACCACTCCCATCACCCCACTACTGCTGCCACTGCTGGCCACTATAGCCACAAAGGTGTTTTCAACAACACAGACTCCAGTCCCTTCACCACAAAAAAATGACAACTTTCTTTAGGCATTTTCAAGCTATGTCTTTCATAGGATCTGACATTTCTTTCTTTCTTTTCTATCCCCACCTGAGGATATTTTTCCATTGATTTTTAGAGAGTGGAAGGCAGAGAGAAACATCAATGTGAGAGGGACACTGCGATTGCTTGCCTCCTGCATGAGCCCTGACCTGGGCCCCAGCCAGGGAGGATCCTGCAACCTAGGTACATGCCCTTCACCAGAACCGAACCCGGACCCTGCGGTTGGCAGGCCGAGGCATTATCCACTGAGCCAAACCGGCTAGGGCAGGATATGACATTTCTTAGCCCCTCCATCAGCAGACCTTCGTTTTTTCCTCCAGGAGTGAGGTGGAAAAACCCTAGATCACCTTCTTGGATTCTTATTAGGCAAGTTACCAAGAACACTGCGAATAGCATACAAGGAGCTTAGCCAATGAGCGGTCAGAAGAGGTGTTTCCTCTGCAGCTCACGTGCAGAGGCGGGACTTCTGGCGAGGGCCTGCCCTCTGCTGCAAACAGGCCCTCTCTCTCTCCCTCACCCTCTCCCTCCAGTCCACTATCTCTAAAAAGCAGTGAAAAGATATCCTCTGGTGAGTATTAAAAAACAAAACAAAACACAGAATAACAGGCCTCCTCCTTGGAGATGCTGAATATGTAGGCCTGAAAGAGAGAATAGAATTCTTGGCTCTGTGAAGATCCCTACATGAATTTTATTAACAATATTTGGAAAATTAGCCTAAGCCACACCAATGATTCAAGTTTGTGTTTGCTGTGTTCCAGGGAAGAATCAAATGATCTTTTGTTATATTGTGTCAAAACAAAATTTTGCATGTGTTAAATATATAATTCTTATTCAAATACATAATAGCAGATGCAAAAGTTCTGTTTAATTCAGTGAAGGGACTGGCAGGATGATAATGCTGTTCAAATGAGATTGCCAAAGATGAAAGCCTGAAGTAAAACTGCTAAATCAGATACAATCTGGCTAATGCCCTATAGGACAATAAAACCATCACTTTTTGAATTTGTGTGTCTTCTAGACAGAAATTAGTTACATCTTTAAAAGCCTAAAAATTCTTTTCATCTTCTCACTTTGCTGATCATTATATGTAACTTTCCAGGGCAGTAAAATGTCAAAATACATGGAACTTATTTAATGGTAAATAGTGTGTCAGTTATGTGTTTCATAGAAAAGGAAATGATCATTCTGTGGGCCTCTCATGCCCCAATTATACTAAAAGGACTTGCTGTCAAGGTTTTAGTCCGGGCCTGCAATCAGCCCAGGAGGCTGTGAGCGGGCTCACCCTCTCCTCTCCCAGCCTGCGCTTGGCTGCAGAGACTGCGGACCAGCCCCCCTGAGCCTGTCTGTGTCCGCTCAGGGTCTCACCTGCACATGCAACCTCCTCCTGTCCGGTCATGACCCTGACCCGTTATGGTGTCCTGGCCTAATTTGCATAATATATATATATATATATATATATATATATATATATATATATATATACACACACACACACACACACACACACACACACACACACACACACACACACTGAGTGGCCAGATTATTATGATCTCTGAACGCATAATAATCTGGCCACTCAGTATATATATGCATATTGTTACAGTCAGTCAAGTGCCCTTTATAAATAAGCAAGCTGAGGTTTAGAAGGGTTGGGTCACTTGCCCACATATCCATGTCCACTAAGTCTCAGAATTAGGCTTGGAGCCCAGGAATCTCTGATGCCAGAGACCCAGCCAGCTCTTCACCATGCCCCACATGGCCTTGTAGTTATGAGATCAAATGCTAAAGCCAACGAATATGTAATTCAACTCACCCTTCTGTTGGAATTTATTCCTACAGCAACATCTCTGTGTTGTCATGAATTTATTTTTTGATTGAAAAATCAGACTGAATGTGACAGGGGCGTTTCTTAGTCTCCCTCATTAGACTCTGATGAAAAACGCTTGAGAACAATACTGTTAGTGACCCAAGTACCTTGTGTATCTTCGAATCACTTTGCAGTTCCAGAGGCAGGCATATATTACATATTTGTCATATGTTGGCATTATGCTAGTGGTTGAGGAAAACATCCAGAAAGAAATATGACCTTGGACTGGTGTGACCATACATCTGCGTTTTCAGGGACAGTCTGGTTGACACTTCTTGCCCCAGTTCTCATAGCACACCCCCCACCCCCACCCCATTTTATTATCTCAAGAGAATTCTGGTTTGGATGATAAAACATATGATCACTTTACCTGTGTTAGAACACCAAGACACAGTCAAACTCATTGGTTAAAGGAGAAATATAAACATTAGAAAAGAAATTCACTAATCCCTTTCTGTCTATGGCAGGCAGCTTCTCCGATGGATCCCAATGCCTGTCTCCTGCTATTCATGTTCTGGTGTAGTTTCCTCCCTTAGAGTCGGGGCTGGACCCAGTGACTTGCTTCTAAAGAATGACATTCAGCAAAAATTACAAACACAGAAGAAAATATGGTCTTCAGGGATTGGTTTGCAGCCAAGTAGGAGAATCATTTCACCTCACCATAGAGACTTGAATACAAATAATATAATCATGAACCTATGTATTTCCCAGGCTTAAGTAGGAGGACAGTAAACATGCAGTTTGTGACATTAGAACAATGGTATTAATTTTCTATCGTTGTTAAAACAAATTACCAAAAACTTACTACCTTGAAACAACACAAACTTAATAACTTACAGTTCTGGAAGTCAGTGTGTTGGAGGACGTAGTTCTCACTGAGCTAAAATCAAGGTGGTGACAAGGATACATTTCCTTTCTCAAAGCTCTGAGGGATCATTAATTTTCACTCCCTTTCCAGCTTCTAATTCAGGTTGTCTTCATTCCTTGGCTCATGGCCCCTTCAAAGCCAGCACTGGCAGAGGAAGTCCTTCCCACATTGCATCACTTTGACCGCCTCTCTGCCTCCCTCTTCCACTTTTAAGTACCTGGTTTTATTGGGTCCCCCCAGATCATCCAAGATAATCTCCCTATTTTAAGGTCAGCTGATTAGCAAATTTAATTCAATCTGATACCTTAATTCCTCCCCAATTTGTCCTGTAACATAAGATATTTAGGTTCTGGGGATTATAACTTAAACTTTGGGAAAAGGGCATTATTCTGCCTACTACACCTATGCTTTCCAAAGTGTGTTTGGGGGAATACCAGTTCATCGAGATAATATATGAGAAACGGGTTCCATGGGGAAATGCATTTGGGAAATGCTACATACCATATCGCAGTCTTCGAACATCACAAGAAAGTTTTGCAATGAGGAAACCTGGCCAACTAACTGGGAGATGAAACCCATTTTTTTTTTCTCAAAGCAAGTGTTACATTCATGTGTTCCACAGAACATTATGTCCTGGGACTGGTACAGGACTTCTGGATTCTGGCTTCTGCATGCTACTAGCTCCTGATCCAGCCCCACCCCCCTCCCTCTATAAACAAGAGGAGGACATGGCTCAGATGTTACCTGCTCCTCTATCCTATGTTTCCTAGAAAGACCAAAATATTTCCTTATAAACCTGAGAATCTATGAATCACTTCAGCAAATAATTATCTCGCATGAGTCTGCAGGTAGGAACTTCGTGTGGTTCTGGAGATAAAGTGACAGGAAATGAGGCCCTCTTCCTGAGGAGATAATTCTCCAGTGAGGGACACAGGCATAAAAACAAAAATCTGTTATATGCATGGCAGGTGCCCTTCCAGAAGTAAATACAGAGTGCAGCAGCAGCATGGCAAATGGGTGGTAAACCGCTGGAGATGGTGGGAGGAGGGGGACTTTGCATTTCAAGGGCAGCAGGAGCTCACCTGTGGTGGGAAGGAGGCATGAGAGCTTCTACGTAAGAGATTTCTCATTATAATTAAGAAACCCTGTTTGCAATGTGCTTTCAGTGGCTCATTCAAGCCAAATGACTGAACTCAGATCCGTAAGAAATTATCCTGTCCCATAATGAATATTCGCTGGACAATTTCTGCCTGACCAAAGTACAGAGGCCACTGCTTCCTAACATCATCAAGGCCCTTTGGGAAACAGGTAGAAAGAATTGTCCCCTTCCAGGAACAGCCTAGACTTTCCTTGGCAGTAAGGAAATAACAGATGTGATTTATTCAGGCTGAAAAAATTGCACCAAATTATAGACCTTCCTTTGCATGTTTTAAGGGCTTCTTCATGTTTATCTTCAACAAAGGTGTATTATGTGTTTTCTCTGAACCCTTTGTCAACAACAAGACAAAGCATGAATGTGTCTAAATTACCTTTGCCTCTTGCACAACTAGGAGAAAAAGTCGAGCAGGTTGTCTCTCTGTGCATTAGCAAGAGTACAGGAGTACCTCTATCACTTTAATTTAAACACATTTTTTTTTTACCAGTTCCATTTGCAGTTGTGGGACTTCAAGGAAAGGCCACTCGTGTTTAGTTGGTATTACCATTGTTTCTAAGAACAGTGGAAAGGAATCAAAGGGCAAGAGAATGTGTTCTTGTTTAGGAAACTCAGCACAATCAATAAGTCATTGAACATAACAATGGCAACACCCAAATACTTAGACCTCAAAGTAAAGACCTCATATATTTCCATGGAGATGTGGATAAAAATAAAACATGCGGGAGCTACAATTGTTAAGCTGCTCTTTGTGCCTCATACTGTGTTAGATGCTTTCCTTCCTTTATGTAATGCCCAAGCTCCTGTAAATGTATCCCTAGCAAGATCACCATACAAGTCTATAAAAGCTAATAGGCTCAACTCAATATTAATACCTAACATAAACCATGCAACCCTGCTCTCATGCCCTTGCTGCAACATCTCCAAGTTGCTTGGGCCACAGTGGGGTGTGGGGTCAGGTCTATAGTGGTTTGGCCCTCAGCCTCACTGAAACTCTCTGGTTCAAGGCAGGGCTAGGGTGCAAGCATTTGCCAAAACAGTGTGTGACGACACGAAAGGAAACACACAGCATGTGACAGTGCACACTTGAATGAGGAGGAACAATTCTGAAAGTCCCCTTTGGAGTTTTTCCTAACGATGGAGTGGAAAGAGGCAGGCGTGGGGGTCATTCCTGAGAGTCACTTCACTGCTCGGGTTGCCCATTTCTTCATCAGTAAAATGGAAATAGTAACACAGAGGGGAACCCGGGAAAAAGAAACTGCCTGTCCCAAAGGATGGCACACAGTAGGTGTGCAAGAAATGCCACTTCTGCCCCCTTTGTCTTTCCCTTAACCATTGTGTGCCTTACCTACTGGGTGGCCAATTAATAAGTTCCCTCCTGCTGTGCGCATTTTCTCGCATTTTCTTTGCCTAGAGAGACCTTTGGTTATCAAAATATGTACTTCATATGAGCTCAGAAAACCAAAAAATGGGGGAGATCTTCATTCTGTTGCCGCAATAAAGGTTTCCTTCTCTGGCGATAATCAGCTCTGCATAATTAAAATGGCTCAGACTGCTGAACTAATTTTCAGACGGGAGGTTTCTTCTTGTAGCAACACTTATAAGCAAAGTTTCTACTGTGAATGAATTTAATCGTGAGTCTAATTACAATTTTAATGAATATCTCCAGCCCTGCATGTAAACTTGCTCTCTAAGGCTTTGCTATCTGTTAGGGTATTTTAAGGTCTTTTCATTTTTAATATAAAGGAATGCGTCGGCACAACCAATGTGTAGTAAAGAAATATTCTTTCTGGTTTAGTTCGGTTTGGTTTTGATGATCAAGTGAGAAAATGAAAAATGTCTGCTATTTTAAAGAGCCTTTTCAGTGTGGGTGTTTCACCTTCCATCTTCATGTTGCGTTCCTTTTTCTTGAGGATGGAGGGAGAACTTTGCAACACTTGCGTTCCATTTGCAATTTGGCATGTACGCTTTATGAATACCAGAAAATCAGAGTTCCTATTAACGGAGAGCCTAATGCATTCTGGAAATTCAAAGACATTTGTAAAGAGGTAGAAAAGGGGGGGATTTTTTTTTTCAAAAATCCCTTTTTTAAAAATATATTTAAAAGGAAAGACATAAAATTGAAAATAGCCAACTAAGTCACTCAAGTAATCAAAGATATCTTTCTAAGAAAAGAGAAGGAACAAGCAAAACTCGACTCAATGAACATCAGTATTTTTCATAACTGAGAACAACTGGAAACTGTCTAACAGTAGACAGGTGGTGAAATAAATTGGCATGTGTTTGAAGACAATTTGGTGACAGTCTCTTTTTCAACTTTTATTTTTATTACACAAATAATGTTCATTTAAGAAAAATCTCTTAAGAAAATACAGGTATTTAGAAAGACTTTTAAAAAAAATATGTCTAGACCCTCTGATCTCACAACCTAGAATGAAATATTGTTAAAATTGATGTATCCTCTTTCATATTTTATGTGTGTACATATTTCATATATAGCCACACATAGCATACACATACATAATATGCAGTACACATACAAATATACATATATGACATACACATATATACTATTCAAAAATGGTTTCATATTGCCCATACTGCTCGGTTACCTGCTTTTATCACCTCATTGCACTTTGTAAACAACTTCCGTGTCAATGATTATGCTTTTGCAATATCAAAACAGACTGCGCAACGCCCTCCAGGCCAACTGACCGCATTCCCGTTTCTCTTGCCAAATGGTTTGGAGCCCTACCCTTTGCTCTTGCAGTCCCCTCCCCTGCCCTTTTCTCTTCATCCCTTAGGCTGGGTATAATGTCCCACCTTGGGTTGCCATGGAACTGTGACTTACATCCGGTGGAATCTTGTCTGGTCAGCTCGCTCAGGACCCTTGAATCCGTGAGACAACTGGCACAGAGCCACCTCTCAGAGGGAGAAGTGAAACAGACTGCTGGGAAAGAAAGGAAGGAAACTGACATGATTGCAATTGCGGGGAAGGAGTGCTAGGTGCTTTCACCTGCATTGCCATGTCACCCTCAGGGCGATTCCATGTGGTTGGGGTTAGCGGCTCCATTTTTATAGATGTGTAAACCAAGTGTGAAGGCAATGCCGCCAGGAATAACCCCAGATCACTTTGTGAGCCCCAGGCAGCTCTAATCCTGCAGAGAGAGAACTGTCGTTTGCAACACTGATGCTCAGGCCCTAACACTGCCAGGACCACTGCCCCACCAACCCTGGATCCTGGGTACACCTGTGCCATCCCCCCAGCATGGATTCTTTGGGACCCCACCTTTTTGGCGCAATCAATGGATACACGCTTGCTTGTGTGAATATACCAAAGCTGTAAAGGAGCCTGGGAAAGAGACTTCTTGTTTCCACCTTACGAAGAATGAACTCTGTGGAGTGAAACTCCCCCAATATATAAAGGGCGTTCAAAGGCACTGCAAGAGTAACTAACATCTTCCATTGCAGGAAAATGCCTAAATAGAGACAGCTTCATGTGTTTTCAAGGCAGGTGTTAATTCATAAGCTACAGCTGAAGATGAGTGAACCCCAAATGCTTTAAAGTCCCAAACTCCCTAAGTCCTTAAGATTTGGGGGAGTTTTATTCCAGAAAATCAAGGCTTTTAACTCTATGTTTTAACTTCCTCTCTTCTGAACTTCAGGCATACCAACTCCTGCTCATTAGCCTCTTTGTATAACATAATCATGTGCTGTTGAGAGAGATAATCTTTTCCAAATCCACCCACTCTTTCCTCCCAATGTTTATCTTGACCTTGACTCTCCCTCACCACTCCCCAACATAGCCATTATTCTAGAACATGAGGAAGGAATGTAGGCCACCCTAAACCATGGGAAGGGCATGGAAAATTTCTTTCTAAAAATATCTGTCCTTCTAGGAACCTAAAAATGCACAAGATGAAAAAGAAGCTGGGGATTCGAACCCAGGTCTACTGGCTTCATGCTATAGTTTGGTGGGAGGGAGAACTACAGGGTGTCCCCCAAAATGGGTACATACAATGTCTGTAGATTCTATCAGATTTTGAAAATGAAATATATTTTAATAAACACTGCCTTTGTAATTATTCAAAGTGTATGTACATTTCTTTCTGGGACACTCTGCATAGATGGGACAGAAATGGACAAAAAACACTTTCAAAAAGGAACTTATATCTTATTAAATCAGTTTGCTGCTCTCCTAAAACCGTAAGTTCTAGGAAGAGCCAGGAAGTTTGTTTCTGGGTGAGATTTTGATTCGTTTAACAGTGAATCTGAGCCTAATAAAGTGGAGAAAGGAATAAAATAAGTTTCTAAATCTAGGAAGGCTGGAGAAAGCAAATAATGCAGCAAAAATGCAGAATGATTTGACCCCAGCCAACAGTGTAGAAAATTTAGATGGAATTAAAAAAATATCTGTCAAGACAAAAAAGTACTGAACATGACTGAAGTTGCAAAAATCCGAGCTACTGAAATCCTTGTGTATGTGTATATATTTTTAAAGACTGGAATTGTCATGTCTAGGACAAGAAGGGAAGCCTAGTAATTTATTTCAGCTGTGGTTAAGAAGGCACGAGGCTCCGTGGAGAAACTGAACAGAGACCAATCAAGAGGTCAAGATGGCGCAAATCCTTGGGTCTTAAAGGAATTAGGTAATTAACTTACCGAATCACTGTCATTACTTTTATAAGTCAAATAGCAGGAGAGTCCCTAAATGCCTTTTCTGTGAAGGGTTTTTGTTCTTTCTTTTTCTCTTGGTCTTTAGTACAGGTTGAATCATGTCATGAGGAAATTTTCACCCAAACGAGATACACTCCTTGCCAAGAACTAGCATTCATCTGTGATCCAGATCCAGAAAAATTATACAACTTAAAATGCAGTCAGGGTAAAGCTTAGAAAAGTGATAATGAGATTCCTCCAAGTTGGCCCAGGGACCAAGTTCTCACGGATGGCTGCTTCACCAGGTGGTGAGACGCTGGCTCACACAGAGGTCTGCGCACATGATAACAGTGGTTGGAAAGAACCAGCCTGGTTGTCAGGAGAGCCAGGGTCAGTCCTCTCTCCTCATCCCTGAGCTGCGTGACCTTGGCTGAGCCAATGACCGCTCTGAGCTTGTAATCCTGAACTACAAAAGCTGGAAAATGATACCTATTCTATCACTCGCATCAAATTTACAAGTTATAAAATGCCATCAAAATATAAGCTAATGTTATTATTTTTAACTGTTACTATTCTGAGAAAACGCCTAAAGATGCTGGGAGCCTTGGAAATGATATTTAGCCCTTGCCAGGCAATCTGAAACTTATGCTGGAAAAATGATTTAAAATTATAAAAAAAAACAATGGCAATTACATTTATGGTAAATTTAAGGCATCCTGGGGAGTGGGGGGGTCTATCTGTGATTGATCATGTACTGCGTGCCTGACCCTGTGCTCAAGGCTTTACCGACATTACCTGTATCTTAATCCAATGAAGACTGGTGCTATCCCAATCTCATCCTTCCAATGGGAGAACGCAGGCTCAGAGAGACTCATGTGCACATCCAGGGTCTCATCAGTGGGCAGTAGAAGAGCTAAGGACAACCCAGGAGGTCTGAAACTGGGACTTCATCAACATTAGGCCCTCCCATGACAGCAGAGAGAGAGACAATGGTAACAGAAGCATAATGACATAGAAGTTCCCTTATGCAAACCATCAAGACCAGTATTGATCACATATGTGGAAAGTCAGCGAAAGCAGAGAATTATAAAAATTATGCATGTGAACTTTAAATGTTATACTTTCATTTAAAAAATGTAAGTATTCATTTCATAAAACCAACACTTGAACATTGTTCAGCAAAAGGAGCACAGGTTTTGAAATGTACACCTTTTTTATATGTCATAACACAGTTGACTACCGACTGCATAGGACTAAACTCCTCCCGAGTAACTCTGGCTTCTGAATGATGAGACTTGGGCTCTCGACCTGATACCTCACTTCCTTTGCCCCAGCTTCTTCATTTTTTGATTTGTCGTTTTTCTGTCATGTCCTGAATGATTTCTTCCCTAGCCCTAAGTATACACTGCAATAAATAAGAATCATTTCATTGTTATGCATCATCTTTCTGTAAATCACTGGAACCTCTACTTTGTCTGGGATCAGTTATTAAATGATGCTCTTAATTGTTCTCTTGCAGTTGAGAATTTTCCCAATATTCTCAAGTTCCAGCAACTTACTTCTCTCTCTGAGATTTAGTAAATATCAAACTGGGAATTTCACTCCCTACTACATGCAACATTGAAAAAAATCCTTCAATGTTAATTATTTGTAACAATTATATCTAACTCCTATATTCTTGCCTTCCATTTTTTTCTAAAATGAAGCTCCAAATTATTTTTTAAAACATTTTATATCCCCTTCACCAATAACTTGAAACAAAATTCTTGTATTCTGTTTAAAACTTGGAAATTTATTTAAATCACTTTCTTTATATTCTTTATAACCAAAACATGAAGAGCATTATTTTATTTTATTTTTTTGCTTTTTGTTTGTTTGTTTTAATTTTATTTTATTTTATTGTTTAAGGTATTACAAACAGTAGTACATGTCTCCTTTTTTTTTCCCCCACTGACCTCCCCTCGGCCTCCCCTACCCGCCGGCACTTGCCCTCATCCCCCTGCCCCCAGTTTCTTGCATCTGTTGGTTGTGCTTATATGCATGCATACAAGTCCTTTGGTTGATCTCTTACCCCCCCACCCAACCCTCCCCTACCTTCCTGCTGTAGTTTGACAGTCTGTTCGATGCTTCTTTGCCTCTGTCTATTTTTGTTCAACAGTTTGTAATGTTCTTTATTATCCATAAATGAGTGAGATCATGTGGTATTTATCTTTCACTGACTGGCTTATTTCAGAAGAGCATTATTTTAGAGCAAAGGCCTTCAAAGTTATGGCAGAAATACATAGCAAGAGAAATTTTACATCACAGCTAGAAATTTTATACCACGCATACACACATGCCACACACATGCACATGTACAATAAAACAAATTTTCATGAAATACCTCTACAACATACAATGCTTACTGATATTTACTATTCTGTTTTATTCTATTTCATTTCATTTTTAAAAAATTATTTTCCCTAACTCAGTAAATTTATGTTATGACCCACAAAGAGCCAAACGCACAATTTGGAAACCATCAGTGAAGAAAGCATAGGCTTTTCAGATGGCTGTTTTCTGAAGCTATTTCTTCACAGTATGGGTAGATTCAGGGGGGGGGGGGGTGGCGGAAATCAATTTATAGAATAATTCAGAGTCTGTCCACACTGATTTTTGTGAAGAATACGTATCTTGTAAAAACAAACAATTTATAACTCTTAAATGGAGACTTTTCTTTTGGCCAATAATAAAAAGTCAGAATTTGGGACTTGTACCTGCATTGCTATAGTCAGCTATGAGATTCTCTGCTTGGATGTTGTGTTACCGGTGGCACTTACTCAATTTACTATATGCACCATGGTTTCCTGGGAAATATCTTATCAATTAGAACTATCCCAATGCTATTGGAGAGCTATTCCCTAATAAAATTTTCCCTATGGATAAGTGGCCTGAACTCCTCTGTAAATTTTTAAGCAGCAGGTTGATCAGCAAGTAATCCATGCCCTCCAGGGCCCAATGCCTGGCTACCATGGATTTTGCCTCCATTTAAGTCATCCATCAATCATTGTAAAGCTTTCAGTGCTGCCAATCTTTGGGGTAGGGCCAAGGCCCTTTCTGTAATTATTGGTCCATGAATTGGCATTCTGTGTGTTCTTTCTTGCATGAACCACACCAATCATACATCAACCCTGATTGTTAGTTTGGGTGTCTTTAAAGCTGAACAAGTATTTAAACACTCTAGAAAAGCCATAAGATTACAGAAACCTTCTGGATGCTACAATTTTCCCTATAACTTTTACAATTATCTTACCACACCTAATTTGTCTCTAGGTCCTATTTAAGCATCATTGCCTTAAATCTAAATTATTTAACTACATTTTCATGGAAACAACCCTCTTAATTTTTACATTCATAATGTATTTAAGTAACATTTAATCTCATTAATAATTATAATAACAAGTGAACAATGTGTACACCAAACTGGAGAAAATATAACTGATTCTTGATAAGCATACAATTCAGGTGTAAGCATGTAAGTGCTCATGAGACAACAGCAAGGAGCCTACTGGTGATAAGCATTCGGAGTGTGGTTTATAGAAGAAATAAAAAGCATTGGACAGCCCATGAGTAGATTAAGAAGAGATGGGTTAAGAGATTCTGCTGTCCCACAGTAGAGGTATGAACAATGCCCAGTGGGAAGCAGCCAGGAAGGTCCCAAGGCAAGAATTCAATTGTCGCCACTTTATTTGGGAGGTGCAAGCCCAGGGCGGGGGGAAAGGAAAAGGAAGTAAGGAAAGCTATTGAATACCACTTGCAATACAGCAACTACCACTACACAATATGCAACAAGGAGACATAGCTGGTAACTCAAGAGCATGTTTACTCACCATGCAAGCCTGCTCTGGAAAGGTGGCAAAGAGAAACTACATCTCTGAGCAACCCAAGGCAAAAGGAGTTGAGATGTATTGACCTGGCTCCCCTCTCTCCTCTGCTGACTTCCACTGGTGAAGCGTCGCCCCACAGCGAGTTGATCCCTCCACATTTTAAGGTGCATCCTCCATCCCTCTGTATCCAATCAGGACCCAGATCCCAGATCCCACAGGGGCACTTTTTATCTCAGTCTCAAAAGTCTGAAAGCAGAAGGTCTCAGCATGAGGCATGAAGGTAATTCAGGTTCAAGGGTTCCACTTAGATCCGAACCAGCTTGGATCCCATGAGATTTCATTCTCAGGAGCCATGAGAATGCCAGCCGAGGAGGGGCTGGCACCATCCAAAAGATGCGCAGCAACTTTACAAAAAGGGGGGGTGGGTAATCGGGAGAATCTGAGAAGGCACACAAGGTTGATGCCCAACGCAGAAAGCTTAACACAGGACGTTTGGGTTTTAAAGGGCAGAAAAGTGGAGGAAGGACATTCCAGGAAGAAACGATTCATTTTTAAAGACTCAACAGGAGAAACGGTGTGACTTTTTTATTGGAGTGCAAATTGTAACATGTGGCTGGAATATGTGGCATACTAGACTATGAGAGGGGAGAGGGCTCATCACCCTTGATTATAGGAGCCCCATCACACTACTGATATACAGAGAATGGACAGTCAACGGCAGCCCCTTACATCCCTATCTTCACACATCTGGACCCTGACTAGCTTAGGGAAAAGACGGTATACAGATAAGGCTTAGAGATAATAAAACTGTTCGTTTCTCCCAAGCAATGCAGCCTACATATTTCATAGAATTACTGTTGACAGGAATCTCAGAGTTTAAGGAAAAGCAAGAGCCAGAGCTCACGTGATGTCTTCCAGCCATTTCAAAGCATGCAGTTTCTCTGCCATTGGTAACCTACCGTGGAGAATTCATTTCATGCCTGTCTACTCTGGTAAAACCTCGCAATGAATTGAATTGTTACAAAAAGGTGAAAATTAGGAATGCCAAGAGTCGTCTGATGCAGCTAATTAAGAGTCGTCATCTCTGCAGTTCGCACACACTCCTGACGTTCTTCACCTGCAAACTTAGCTCCGGAAGTTGTGTCTGATGAAAGAATCATGAGACACCCCTCAGCCTGTTGTCAAGGAGAGGGTCTTACCTCTTTACACTGGAGCGCTGGAGAAAAATATTCACTTTCAAGTGATCCCTCTATTGCTGAATTTATTTTGATTAAACTGAAAACCTATAAGCTAGAATTTAGTTGAACTATGTGCTGAGTACAAAGGATGGAGAAAGGAAAAAAATGGACCTGTCTCTCCAATGGCTCCTACTTCATTTATATTAAAATCCAAACTCCTCTCTTTGGCCATAATAAAAAAGAGGGAGGGGGATTCAAGATCCTTCTGTGGGTTGGATGTCCTAACTCTCTGCCTCACCTTCAGTTATGGTCCCATCACTCACCACACTGCCTGTGTGGCCTGCCCTCTTAGCCTCAACACATCACACTTGCTCCCATCTCAGGGCCCCTGTATTTGCTGTCCCCATTACCTGGAATGTTTCCTTTCCCCCGCTCTTATATAACTTGGCTCCTTCATAACTTTAATACATCAGCTTGAAAGTTACCATCTCAGTAAGCCCTTCCCACATATACCATCTCAGTCAGTCCTTCCTTGACCCACATATATCAGTTAGAATGCCTTTGGCAACAAGTAACAAAGAGGACCCAACTAGAAATAGCTAAAAAAAGGCTTTCATAACTCACACAGCATACAGCATAGAGGGAAAATGGTCCTGTGGTTGGGTAATGCAGCAGCATTAGGACATCATCAAAGACCCAGTTCCTTTCTAACTTTCCACTCCGCCATCTTCTGCAAGTCAGCAATGCTCCCTTCAGGGTCACAGGGAGAGGCGCTGCTCCAGACATCACATGAGGACACAATGGTCTCAGTGAAGAAGAGAGGCATTTCATTCCATGCCGTTCTGTTTATTAGCAAGAAAAACCTTTCTGAGAGACTCCCAACTGGCACCTCTCTGATCCCATTAGCCAGGATCTGCTTTACTGAAATTAATCCCCAGCATAAAGGAAGAGACAACAATGACTAATATTCAGGAAGAGTCTGGGAAAGGTCACATTCCCTAAGATGACCAGAGGGTATGCAAACACCCCAAAAAATAGAAGTTGTGCCAACAAATACAAAGAGGGAGGCCAGGGTTGGGGAAGCGATGACTATTAAAGGATAAGATGAAGCAACAACCACAACACTCATTCTAAAATAGCCCACCACTCTCTAGCAAATGGACCTTTTAGTCCCTGCATAGAACTGAGTGTAGCTTCACATTTATCTTGTTCATTTATTTATTTATTGTCTGACGTCCTCATGCAAAGGTAAGCCACATGAGTATAAAGACCTTGCCCATTGCTTCCCTAGACTATTCCCTGACACACAGTAGGTGCACAGTGAATATTTTTTAAGGAATTCATGCATGACTGTGCCCCCATTCATGCCCATTCTGTCTGGGTACACTAAGAGTCATCTGATGACTCTTTATTACCCAGTGTGGTAGTTTTATATTAAACTCAACAAGCAGAAAAGTCCACCAAAACTAATCCATCACCACTTCAATGCCCATAACTTAGGGAGACAGCCACCAAGATCATAGAACATGTCTTTCATGATTTCAGCAAATCTTTACAGGGAACTCAAAACACAAGCTTTTCTCCTAAATTTGGTCCTTCTCTAGTACTTTCTCATTCCATGATGATACCACTTCCTGTCCAGATGCTCAAGAAAGAACCTTAGGTATCTTCCCCACTGCCCTTCCTCCTTTATCTACACACACCCCAACATCCAACAGTCAAGTCCTGAAGAACTCAAAAATTCATCCCCTTCTCTCCATTTTAATGACACTGTTTTAATTAGTGCTAAATAAACTCTAATATCTTTGTCAACTTGAATTCGTATGATACTTTGACTTCTATACCCTTATTTTCTAGGACCCAACATTAAAACACAGCTATCAGACAAGGATCAAGTTTATTATTATTTTGAATTACCATAATATAAAAAATATACTTCATTTTTGCTTTTTCCATCCTCAATTGGTTTACATTTGAGAGGACGAGGAGGGAAAAAAGATAATGTTAACTGTTACTTAACAGTGGCCATTTCTTAACAGTGGAGGGAAAACTAGAGCATAACTTAGGGTGTTCAGCTTGGTATCCAGCCAATTGTGCAGAGTCCAATCCTATAACAATTCATCAATATATAAAATAAATCAAACCAAGATAGTCCAACATTTTTATGACTCTGGGATGTTAGTCATGGAGACCTTTTTGCATTCAAACACATATCATAATTGTTGAGATGATGTTAAAGAAAATGTTTGTACAACATGTGATACATTCCTTTGTCTCCCAATGGAAAAGCCCATCTAGGCTCTGAATTCCCAGAATGCTTGATGTGGTACATTCATTCTTACCCTCTCTAGTATGTGTTAAGTTATTTCTGACTTTATTATATTTCCCCAAATGATCTATGAGCTCTTTGAAGATAAAACCCAAGTGTATTAGGGAATCTTAACTCACTGGGGTCATATACATGAAGCTATCATCCTCTTTTCCAATTGCTGCTTTTAACGATACTTTGTTGAGTCCCTCTCTTCCATCCCTTGTTAACATTTGAGCAGAATGCATAACTTCAGGGTTACTTTCAGTAATTAAAAGTCCTTTGTATTTCAAAACTTCAACCTCGTCACTGATACAGTTAACCTCCTCTGTCTCGTGGGCTGGACATATGGTTTAAGAGAATTTGAGAGGAGGGGGTGTTTAGTCTGAGTTTTCACTTACTCCCCCTTCTCCCTCAAGAAAGACTCTTAGCTCCTTAATAGTTGAGAATAGAGAGGATGACTGGGGTAATGGGAAGGGGCAAAGGTCTTCTTACTCAACTAGACATGATTGAGTCCTGTCTTTACATTCAGTGCTTTGGATCACTGATGCCCTTTATATGGCGGGTACCTATGTGCCAACTCTCCTGAGTAGCTTCCTCTAGGGCCTGTGAAGTCTCCCCAAAGCACAGGTCCCTCCCAGTGGAAATCTATATTGGCCTTTTCAGTCTCCCAATGATGTTGCAGTCAGTCTCTCCACCTAGTAAACAGCTCAAGTTGATCAATCCCAGTATGTTCTGTGGCATCCTTCTAACCTCCAGGAATATCACCATCTGGGCCATGTCAAATGATGAGAGTGATGATTGCCCAATTTACAGTCTTTCTTAAGCTTTACCAACTCACTCCCATCCCCTTTTCTTTTACTCAAGAGGCAGATCCACTACTTAAGTATAGGTGTAACTAAGGACTAAGATGATCACCACTGCTCCTTATGGCTGGCCCCAATCATACAAGGGATTCTCTGGTAGCCCCTATTACCTTGAGTTATCACCTTGACCTTGAGGGAACAAGAGTGAGGTAGTCACTTGTCACCTGAATGTTTTCCATCAGTCCAAGAACCTCAAAGACACTCTCCCTACTTCCGCCCTGGTCTTCTCCTTTATAGACTGGGTGTGGAACCAAAAAGCGGTTATGATGAGGGTCTCTCTTGCCCCTTAGAAAATGTTGGAAACTCTCTTTAGGTGGAGGCAATCATTGCCTCATTGCCCTCAACTCTGGGCTGTAGTTGCCTAATCTGCAGTCACAGGAAAAAGTCCTGCTCAACATTCAACATTCTCTTCCACATGTATATTTTCTATTGCTGCATAATAGATTGCCATAAAGTTAGCAGCTTAAAACTGTATATATATAATCTCACAGTTTTCATGGGTCAGCAGTACAGGCCCAATTTATCTTGGTCCTTCAGTCATGGTCTACAGCCGCAATCAAGCTGTCAGCTGGACTGCATTCATATCTGGAGATGGGACTGGGGAAGGATCCGCTTCCAAGCCCACTTCAGTTGTTGCCGAATTCATTTCATTACAGATGTGTGACTCAGTTCTGTATTTTCTTGCTTCAGCCAAGGGCCACTCTTAGCTTTTAGAGGCCACCCTCAGTTCTTGACACAATAGCACTCCTGCAAATTAAAGATCACCTTTTCAAAGCCAGCTGAAGTATCTCTCACTCCCCCATGCTAAGACAGGCTTATATAACTTAATGCAATAACAGGCATTGTCACATTACATTACATTTCCTGTTGTCTAGAAGCAAGTCATGGGTTCCACCCACTCTCCAACGGAGGCGACATCCAATGGGGCCACCTTGGGGTGTATTCAATACACACAGAGCTTTCCCTCTTTCCTTCTACCTATAGGTGGCCTGGTATGTGCAAAACACACTAAATGAAACAAAAATGATAAAGACAAGCCCACCCCCAAGGTCATATACAAATGGAGAGACAGCTCTGTCAATGGCTAAATTGTAGCTTGTAGTAAATGCCCGAATCTAGTTATGTAAAGGCACCAGCCCAGAGCCAGAAGCCCTAATTTTACATGATGAAGATGAGAAGAGTTCCTGGAGGCAGCGCTGGTTGCCTGGGCTTTTGAAAGGAGAGGGACAGTAGAGGAGGGCCCACAACATTTAGCACAGTGCTTTACCTGTATCAGACACCCAGCCAATGTGCATTGAATAGAAAGCTAATGAATGTAAACAAGGAACTAATTTTCCAAATGAGCAGTATAAAGACTTGGAGAGGCCTGACATGGCAGCAATCCCAACATAAAAATTAGTGCACGGTTGGTGTTGAAGGCCTAACTGGTCACATACAGCACAGACCTCGAGAATATGAAATGCTTCCAAAATCAATCTCTTTGTTGCATACCTGTGAAGCAGCTTAGGTGGCTCAAGAGAGCAGAGCAAAGAAATGAGGTCTCAGAGCCAAAAAATAGGTGAGTGGAGGGATGGAGCTGAGGGCAAGCAGCTCGAAGAACAGCTGTGGGAGAAGAGGACAGAACTGTCCCGGGACTGCACCTGGACAGGGGGTTCTGGGCCAGTGAGATACAGTCACCGACTTCCAAAATGTCTACTTTCAGACAACCTGCACTTTCATATACCACATGTGACACCATAACCTGCTTTTGATAGACCCAAGAAAGACTTTACTCCATGAACTGGTGAATGAACACTTTGAACTATTTAATAGTAGTGCCTGCTGAGATCCTTTCTGACAATATCACCACCTTGGGCAGTACAAAAGTGTTTAATGCACAAATATGAATATAATGTTGCAAAGATCTTTAAAAGAGGTTCTGGGAGACCCCTGTGTCCCTCTCCATTATCATTGATATTGCTCCATTTCTATTTGTTGTAAACAAGGATCCTGGGAAGATTTTAGTTGAAGGGAATTCCACTGTGTGGTTATTTTTATTTCCCCCCAAAACCAGTTTTACTATATTTTGTCTTTTTTTAATAAAAATGAGAAATTAAAAAAATGATAAAAGTTTTGACACGAGTGATAGGAACCATAAGCATATTTCAATCAAACATATTGCATATGACAATATAAACATATTACAATCAAAATGAACATGGAAATCTTTAAGCACACCCAAAGCAGTAAAACTCCACTTCAATGTTGAATGACCATAGCAATGGGTCAACCAGACACGCAATTAAATTGTGAAGGGAAAGAAAGCTTAACATACCAAAAATAGCAATAATATATAGTTGAAGATTGTGACTGAATTGAAATGTAATTAGGGATTTTATACTATTGTGAGCTCTCTGGAATGGAGTTCCCATCCTAACATGGATGTGTGTCATGCATTTGAGGTCAACTTTTAGGAATTTGTAATTATAGAACCAGATAATCTGTAAAAGCAAAGTGTTTCCATTAAGTAACTCATGAGTTATTGACTGCCCCCCAAGTAAGTATTTTGAGTACATTCTCATCAGTATACACACCATACAACGTATTCTTTCTTTTGGTTTTACTTTCACTTTCAATATCCATCTCACCTACACTTCATTTCAATCCAAATCTGATTTCTTTTATTCTTCATTCTGGCCTTTGCTTTTACTGAATTCTATCATTTTTGCTAGCATTTTAACACAGCCAGGAAAAAAAAAAAGCTTAAGAAAATCATGGCAAATATTTTTTAGACTGGCCCTGCCCTTCTTTCCTGCCTGCTTCATTTCAAATTATTCAAAGCACAGAGAGTTTCTGGTCACCACAATGAGAAGCCAATAAAAGGGCCTTGTCATTAGGCAATACAGGTAATGGAGATCCACTTGACCTTGGCAGTGGCAAACCAAATATTAAAGCAAATAGAATCCCTATGCAGAGGCATGATCTCCCCCTGTAAACATTACAAGAATGAGAAAGTGAAGAAGCCTTAATGGGCAAATACTTTGATGGACAGCATTTTAAACCTACTCTCCAGATTTTCACTCTCTTCTTAGCGACTGTCTTGTTGCATTTCTTTATGTTCTGAATACTTTCAGCAAATAGCCTTTCTTTCTGCAAATATTCAGCAATCCAACAACAAGCATAAAACACCCGTCATGGGTATTACACTGTCCTAAGTGCCGTGGAAGATACAGAATTGGGCTTATCTGGGAGTTTATAGTTTAGCAGGGGAGCTAATTCACATAATCTAACAACAAATAAATAAACAGATGCTTAACGAGAGACAAAGGTGAGGTTGTTTGAAGAAGGCAGCATTTGAAATGGTTCTGAAAGATTGGTAAGACTTAGACACGTAAAAACGAAGGCATCCCTAGTAAGGGAACTCATGAAAAACATGCCAAAATCATAAAGTATTAAATAGTTCAGAAAATAAAACCTAGAACTTGGGTTTGGGGGACTGAAAGACTCAGTTTCCAACACTAGCTGATTAAGCCAGTTCAGACATTTTCTTGGATGGCACAAAGGACTCTTTTGTCTGAGCTGTTGAAATGTGATATTGGTACATTGAGGCAGCACAACCCCACATGCCCCATTCTTTTCTCCTCTCTGCCACCTATCGCACGCCACGTTTGTGCTTAGTTACATAAAGCCACCTGCCCCAGGGCACACACATTTCAGAGCCTGGATTTAAAGTGAAATCACTCTTATTTCAAAGCACCCACTCAGGCAAGATCAGCTGCCTACATCCCCTCACCTCCCCCACTAGAAGCTGTCTCCTCCAGTTTTAACCATCCTGGGAGCCCAGCATACATGCATCCCACCCACCTAGCTAGGCAACCAGCAGCATTAGAAAAAAGAAGCACAAGTTTAATTCCACCAATTGACCTATGTTCTTTATTACTTCTCTGAACCATTTCAAGTATTAAACAAATTAGTAGCCACTATATGCATTCATTGCCTGGGTCTAAGCTTGTCACACATGTTTATAATAACACATGGGAAATGCCAACTAGACAGCCAACATCTTGGGTACAGTAAACTAATGAAAAAAAGAAAGATATTTACTATCACAATAATCTATTTTGCTATGATGCATCACAATATTTTCAAGCTCCATTTAGGAAATATCTTCCCAGCCATGGTAGGAAAGAGAGAAGAGAAATGAGTAATAAGCTACTGCATAGTGAGAGAAGTCATCTTCTGTGAATGCCTGTGAACCTATGAAGGCTGGGCCTTCCTAGGCATCATCAACATGATATCTTAGCCAGGGCTGCTGTAGTAAATTACACACTGAGATCTTAAACAACAAATGCTTATTTCTCACTGTTCTAGAGGTTGGGAAGTCCAAGATCAGGATGCTGGCAGATCCATTGTCTGATTAGGGGCCACTTTCTGGTTTACAGATGTGTGTCTTCTGGATGTATCTTCACATGGCAGAGAGGAGAGGGAGGGAAAGAAGGAGGGAGGGAGGGGGAGAGAGAGAGAGAGAGAGAGAGAGAGAGAGAGAGAGAGAGACCTATCTCTTCCACACCCTCAGGATCTAATTACCTCCCAAAGACCCCACCTCCTAACACTATCACTTGGGGGGATAGAATCTTAACATATGAATTTTGGGGGTGGGGGGGACACAAATATTCAGTCTGTAATGCATGGTCTTTACCATTACTCTGCAATGAAGGTTTTTTTCATCCTGTTTACATGTGAGAACTCTCAGCTTTGTGACTCATTCAAAAGGAACCACAAACTCCTTGAGCATAACACATGGTAGGAGTTGATCTTCACATAAACAGTGGCTCAGTGGAAGCACAGCGCTGGGCCTGCCCCTCACCCCCCAACGCTGCTGTGATGGAGGACGTGCGCTTTTGGAGTCCCAATCAGCCACTTCTAACTAGTGGATACTGGGCTAATTATCTTAAATCCTCACAGCTTTAGTGTCTTCATCTGTAACAACCCATTGCCACAGCCATCACAAAAAAGATGTGTTCTCACTTGGCAAGCATTGAGAAAGACAATGCAGGTTAGAGCTTGAGGACTTGACTCCACCTCTCTGTAAACTAAATTCCCCAGCGCATCCCTCTCTCATCTACCCAGTGGTCAGATGCATCCTCTAAACAGACCTGAGGACCCTCTGTTCTTGCCACTCTCATCACACACTGTTCTCGCCACTCTCATCACACACTGCCATTCCCTCCCTCTGAGTTCACAGCAGTGACCTCTGCTTTGCCCCTTTTCCTTGCCTCTACCAATTTATTCTCCACTCTGATTCCAGATGGAGTGCTTTTAAAGTGCAAATCTATTCATATCACTTGACTACTTAAAATTCTTCCATCGTTTCCTCTTGCCCTCAGAATCAGTTCAAACTCCTTGGAGAGAATTACATGGCCTGGGCACTGTCACCCCTTCGTTTCCTGCTCTCTAGTCACAGTGAACATCTCTTGGTTCCATTAAGGGGCCACACTCTCTTGCCTCAGGGTTCTCACTAGGTCTCTCTCTGTTCCTAGAATGGTCTTCTCCCCTGCCCTTCCTCCACCCCCACTCACTCCTCATCTAGTTACCTCTTTCATGTCATTTAAATCATAGCTTGAACCTCACTTTAAAAGATAAGCCTGTCCTCACCCCACATGCAACCTAAGTCACCCAACGACAGGTGTCAAAGCTGCTTGTACCGCTACCCTCGTGAGATTCAGCCCATTTGGAATGACTGATTTGGGAGATTTCTTCGCCTCTAGACTGGAAGCCCTACTCAAGAAGGAACCATATCTGACTTGGATCCTGCTATTTCCTTGCACAAGGGGAACCAGAGGCAAGTAAAAATTCCATTTATTCATCCACTCATTCATTCATTCATCAACTCTTTTTACTGTGGTGGATGGGCATTTCTCTTCTCTTTCCATCACCTTTTCCCTGCTACCTCCAAAGATGGCATCTGTAAGAGAGAGCTGTGCCTTGTCACCAAGAGAAGAGAAAGACTCTTAGACTCTTTAACCATAATCGCATAGCAGTTGACCCTCACAGAGCAAGAAGCTAAATGTCTCTGAGTCCTGAATTCAGACCTTGGTGAGGTCCTCTTCCAAAGCCTTCCCTCCTTCTTCCGGCAGGATGTGAAGCCCCTCGCTCTACCCCATATCCCTTCCCAGCAGTGGGACCAGGTGCAGCAGAGAATGACTAACAACACAAATTTAAGGCAAGACACTGGGAGAAAGCAGAAGCTTAACGAAAGAAGCAACAGGATAAAAATGAGCAAGGGGTTGTGTGGGAGAAGAAGGGAGACAAAACAAGTTCTGGGTGGGTCCTGAGAGACCAAGACTAAGCCTCCCCACCTATCATTGGACTAGAGAAGCCATGGGAACCACTACCACCCTGTGGAGTCTGGATGAGTTGGAACATATGTATTGCTTAAGCCTGCAATAAAGAACTGATTAAATGTTTGCCCAAATTCCCTTGTATGCTTATAAATGGATGATCGTTTTGTGTGCAGTCCTCCTTTAGCAAACACTGGTGGCTCTAAAAGTTGCAAACAAGAATTCCAAGCTTATGAACTCTCTTCAAACCCTAAGGGTCTATGGTTTAAGAGGTAAAGACATCAATCAGATGCCTGGCACACAGACAGAGCCAGGGCAGATAACACAGGGCAGCTGTCCCCATCAAACCTGTGCTGGGAGGAGGCAGCAAGGACATGTATAGAATGGAAAGGGGGTGAGGAATGGGAGCCCCTAGATTCTGAGAAGTGGGTGGGGAACAGGATAGGAAATGAGAGGCTTAGGAAGAGTAGTATTTTACCTTGCCTTTTTTTTTTTCGTTTTGCTTTGTTTACATTTGCACCTAATTCTTTTGCTTTATATTCTCCGGGAGATGGAGAAAAGAAAGGCACCCCAAATTCAATAGGACTTTGCTGAGCGCTGACCCTCTGTCCAGCAATGAGCCACCAACGAGTGCTAGATCTCGTCTTTATCCCCAGGGAACTCTAATGTGCAGCAGGAAGTCTCACCTACGGTAGACTTTATAGTGGACTTGAGGGGAGCCTCTGTGGGTGGATTCTGGACTCTCTGTTGTTTGAGCCTCTCCCTGAGTCGCATTAAGATATTTAAATGAGACCACCTTGTGAAATGTCTTCCATCTAAAAGCAAATGTTTAAGTTATGGGATCAGAGAAAAGCAAAAGCCTGAGAAACTAAATCAAACATGCAAATTCAATTAAAATATAGCAAAGAAAGCACTAGCTATGGAGGGTCATGGGGGAAAATGGAGTGTAGTTATCTATTTTAATTGCTTTATTCATTTATTATTTACGTGGCCACCTTGGTACAAGACAGGCTTTAGAGAAGAACCTGTGTATCTGTAGGTAAATCGAGCACAGGAAATAGGATAGAATAAGGGGCTTACTAAACATTTGCTAAATCCCAATTTACTTTCCTAAGAGCTAATTCCTCTTTCTCTTACCCAACTATAATGCAACCTGCAGTTTTGAGCTCAAAGCACAGGCTTAGCCTGAGGCTACAGAAAGAGCAAGGTCAAGGTTAATTAGGATCAGTTAAAATTCCCATAATGATAGGATTATTCCATGGAAGAGAGAACAGGAGCCTCCAAAAAAACCCAAGAGCTTGCCCATTGGCTTGGATAGAGGTCATGGTGGTGGTGGTGGTGGTGGTGGTGGTGGAAGTGTTGATCGAATCAGTTAGGACAACCAGGTTTCTTGGGGAACTTTAGTTCTATGCCAAAGCATAGAATATTTACCTGGATTTTAAGATAAGAGCAAATCAGGAAACAACACTGACTACAGTTTCTTCAAATGCACAGTGAGTCCTCCCTCCCTGTTCTGCAGTCCCTTCTCCCACCGGCCCGGCAGCAGAGGAGCACAGGGACAGTGATAGTGACAGTGACAATCACGTGGCAATCAGCAGGATGTTTCCCCTGGAAGGGCTGGGACACAGGTTGCTGAGACTCAGATCTTATCCAGACAAGATTACTCGTTGGATCGATAGCATCATTAGCAGGGGTCCCCTGAAGGAAGCTGCCTACCGCAAAGCCAGCATTTCATCTGTCTCAGATGGTCCCATGTACACTTGTAAAGAAGTCAGATCCAAAGAATGATGGGCCAGGAAAAGAGAGGGGGCTAGCCCCACCTGAGCAACAGGGAGGTAATCCCAAAACTGTGGGAGTAATGGCAGCAGCCGGATCATGCAAGGGGACTGTCAGGGCTGTAACCTAAAGGAAAATTTGGTCCCTGCCCTTAGAGCCTCTGCAGACATGAGCTCTGACCTCCCAGTAACCAGAGCTGCCATGCTGTGTTCCCAACTCTGTGGATAAGGTGGGAAACAGCACAGTCTTGGGAGAATAGGGGCAGTTCCAGGAGCAGCTCTGTCATCTAACCCACAAGGCAGGATGAGGCTGCAAAGGTAAGTAGTTGCCCATGCTAAGTAGTTTGAACTTTCTCCTGAGGGTAATGGGTAACCATGGCGTTCAAAGCATAGGCGTTCCCTAGGTTTAGGGGATTTCACTGGAGGCTAAGTAGAGAACAGGTTAGCACAGTGGTCCTCCAAGTGAAGGCAGTCCCCGACCAGCTGTATCAATGACACCTGAGAATTTTTTAGAAATGCAAACTCATAGGCCCCGCTCCAGGCCCAATGACTCAGAATCAGGCAGGGGCCCCACACTCCGTGTTTAATGAGTATGGAAAACACTGGGTTAGACACTAATCTAATTGATGGGGACATCCATTAGGACGCTTCTTCAGAGGCCCAAGAGGGTGCTGAGGAGACCTGAAGGTGGACGGTGGTGGTGCAGTGAGCGGAGGATGTGAGTAGCATTAAGAGGCCAGAGGAGCCAGTCACAGTGACACAGGGAGTAAGGGCAGAGGGGGCGCAGGATCCTTGGTTGCTAGGCTGGTGAGAAGGAGGTGCCATTTGCAGAGAAAGGAAACATGGAGGTGGCTGGGGGACAGAGGAGAGAAACAAGTTTGTATAAGGGGCTTCCCCACCCTGGCTCCCCAAGCCCTCATTCAGTTTTATCCCTGCGGAGCTCTAGATGACCTTGAGGAGCACAGGCGGGACCCCGGTGTCTGGGTATGAAGTCATCCCGGGGAGGCTGCAGGCAGTGAACCCTCAGGAGACGATCCTGCCCTAGAAATAAACATTTGAGAATTACCAGAGAGTGTGGTGATTACAGACCAAGCTGGAAAGCTGCCTTCCTGGACTCAGGATTTCTGGTCTACCATTGACAAGCAGTGCGACTTCAGGCATGTCTCTCAGCCTCCACTTCCTCATCTATAAACTGGGGACAGCAAGAAAAGGTCACCCTTTTTAGACTACTGTGAGGATGAAATAAGTTAGTAGCATTCAGAACAGTTCCTGCAAGGCGGTATCAGTATAAATTATTAGTTACTATTATCGTCGCTATCATTTTTATTATCCCTCAAAGTGGAGAGATTTGAAGGAACAGATCAGGTCCTCTGAGATGGGAGGGCTAAAGGAATCCTTCCCCCGTCCTATGTTAGCAACCTCAATGTCAGTCCTGACTTATGGGACCTTGGACAGGTGCTGCCCTCCTCCTTTTGTCTTACGTCCCATCCTTCCAACCCCCTTCTCTGCCTGCCTCCCCCTCCTCAGGGCTCTTCTCAGCTGCAGTCAGTTGAAACAAAGTGGGATCGGATCTAGGGCATATCCAGCAAGTGGCTGAGCTGGAAGAGGAATCTTCAGGAGGAAAAAAAAGAGCTTTAATCCACATGTGTGTTGTTCACCTGCGGGCCAAAAACAGCAGGCCTGGGAGAGAGAGTCCCTGACCTCCAGGCCCTCCAGCTGGAGACTGAAATGTGAACGTATGAACAGACCATCAGTGCAGAATGAGAACAGCGAGAGGGGGTACAGAAGGCTCCAAGGAGAAAGCTGTTATATCTAACTGGAGTCCCCCCTCCCCCCAGAGTCCACATAAAAATTTGTGTTCTTGCTCTGGAATTCTCCAAGCCTAAGAAATCTGCTACTGGGAAAGGAAATGCCAAGATAGCACCGACTCATCTTTTTAAAAAATGCCCCATCTTTTCCAATCTGAGTTTTGGAAGCTGGGCCCGTTGGCAGCAGGAAAAGAAGCTACATCCAAGCTCAGAGCAGGCAGTTCTCCCAGGAGAATGCATTGTGGGAAACAGAAACCATCAGGGCCCCACCCCCACACACACCCCCACCCCACCTCAAGGAGGCAACAGGGGTAGACCTAGAGCTGCTGCCTCCAGTGGTGAGACTGACTGCAGTGCCTGGCTTCAACCGTGGTCAGTTGGATAGATGGCTGGACAAAAATAGAATCCTGGAATGGGGTCCGAGAACTAATAGAGAAAGGCCCGGAGACAGGACCCCCCCCACCCCCCGCAGAGATAGAAAGGTTGTGCAAAGTGGAGGAGAAACACTGAGAGGAAGAGAAAAAAGACCCCAAATGGGAAAACTTCCAAGGAGGAAGGGCCTACAGGACTGGTGAATGATGGAGAGAGCTCATAACGTCTTTTTCAGCTGGTCCAAGGGGGCAGAGAAATTTGATCAGGAAAACTGGTACAAGAAGCTCGGAGAAGGGTCAGGAGAAGACGGTATATCTGGTGACCCAGCCTTAGGCATGGAAATAGTTGATGATTCTCCCCAATGCAGCACAGAGGTGTGTGACCCTGTGATTAGGAAAGAATGTGTTCTATCATCCCTGCAGGGCAACCGGCATTAGTTTTTTGTTTTTCCAAACTCTGCAAAATGATCCCCTCTCCCCACAGGTCCCATCACCCTCTCAAGTATCACTGGCGGCACAGGAAGGCTGTTTTCACTGAGACACATCTGGGCAAACCAGAGACTTCAACAGCATCTCATAACAGCACAGGCTCTTGATGTGGGAGAAATAATGAAACACCTTATTGGTGAAACAAATATCAAAGTGCAAAAGGAGTGCTCAGGCAGAGAACACAGGGAAATTGTTTCCTTCTGCATCCAGCCCCCAAGCACAAGTCCTTTCCAAATTGGGTGGGGGCTTCCTTTTTTGTCTTTTTTGTTTCTGTTGAGAGTTTAATATGCACGATGGTTGGTACATTTCAAGAGGAACCTATGCTCCTACTATTGATGCAGAGTAACTAGTGAGTATGTCCCCAGATCAGCAAAAGGGACTCTCCTCCCACATTCCCCTCACCTTAAAAGATAAAGTGTATATTTTACTTAAAAAGATAGCAATGCACACTATAGGAGAAAAAAAAAAAAAAAAAAAACAGAAGAAAAAAGGAACCAACCCTAATCCTACAACTCAAAGAAAATTGCTTATATCTTATTAAAATTCTTCCCAGTCTGTTTGTTCCTGTATACTCACTCTTCTCTTCCACTATTAAATTTCTTTCCTGAACAATCAGTCATCATAATAGAGGTACAGTGAATTGTTTCTAAAGGACATGGTGGGCATGGGCTATTCTTGGCTGCCTAGCAGCGGTTTCACCTTTGATAATTGTGCCCATACTATCTTTTGGGTATTACTTTTCCATTGAATATACCTGGTGGGAATGTCACTTGGAATGTCCTGTGTTCCCCAACAGCAGAGAAGGAATATGACTCAAGTCAGGCCAATCAGATGCTCCCTTCCTGGAATTGGAATCTTGAATAAAGTGACAAGAGGAGAAAGGAAGAAAAGAAAGAAAGAAAGAAAGAAAGAAAGAAAGAAAGAAAGAAAGAAAGAAAGAAAGAGAGAGAGAGAGAGAGAGAGAGAGAGGGAGGGAGGGAGGGAGGGAGGGAGGGAGGGAGGGAGGGAGGGAGGGAGGGAGGGAGGAAGGAAGGAAGGAAGGAAGGAAGGAAGGAAGGAAGGAAGGAAGGAAGGAAGGAAGAAGAAATGGAGAGAGAAAAGAAGAAAGGAAATGGTTGAAGCTCATGTATCCCACTGCGATTTCTAAATAAGACTGTTGCATTGTTCTTGCCACCTCTTTGCCCCACCCTCCTCAAGAAATGCCTTGATTCCTGAGCCTGCTTCTCCAACTTCTAGTCAATTCTATGAACTCCTCCATACCCTTTCAGCAAATTTCCTTTTAGCTTAATGCCAAAAGAATCTGTTCCTGTTGCTTGCAACCAAAGAATCCTGAATGAAAAATCAGTCATATCCCATTGAGCCCTTCCCATTTCAAATGATATTCCTAGATGAGAAAGCCATCAAATGTGGGATATCTGGTTTCCAGATACATCTGACAAAACACATCAAAATATCCTGAGGAAACTGAAGGAGTGTGGGCCTGTGCACGCAGAACTTGGACACTTTATAACTAGTTAATTGCCAAGACCCAAGAATTCTTTTGGCCCATAGCTATAAGCTCTAAAGGCAGTCTCTGGTATGCCCTGGCTGGTGTGGTTCAGTTGGTTGAGCATCCTCCTGTGCACTTAGAGGTTGCCTCTTCAATTCCCGGTCAGGGCATATGCCTGGATTGTGGGCTCAATCCCCAGTGCGGAAGGGGAGAAGGGGGAGCATGCGGGAGGCAGCCAATCTATGGCTCTCTCTGATGTATGTTTTTCTCTCTCCCTCTCCTTTCCCCTCTCTCTCTAAAACCAATAAAAACGTATTTTAAAAAATAAAGGAAGTCTCTGGTATTGTACCCCCATGGGACAGCAGCCTCTTCAGGCCTGTTGCTGCTCCATATCAATGATTTGGATGACAACCAAGACAGCATTTCATCAAATGCATGGGGTTTTCAAAGATGGAATTCATAGGTAAGGTAAACTCTAAATCATTTTCCTGCCTACTTCTTTCAATAGCCACCTTCCTCTTATAAATGAAATGTTAGAGCCATCTTCCGCTTCCTTCATGTATGCCTCTGAGTCAGCTCCCCCCATGCCAGTGTCATTGCTGGTGCTGAGAGGACCCTCTGGCTTATAGAACTTGGCTCCGCATTTATTCCCCAGAACACCACTCACAGGAGACAACTGTGTGTAGCAAATTTTTACTGAGGCTTTGGAGGTAGCAGAGGGCATTTGCAGATTAGAACAGAAAACAACTTCAAATTAAAAATTAGATATTAAACCCCGAGAACTATATTTTCTTTTCCCAGCCACAGAGGATGCCTTCTGGCTTTGTGGCGCCTCCCTCTGCCCCAGCAGCCTGCCAAGTCACTCACAGTCCTCCATGGCCCCTACTCTACATGCTGGGCCCCCATAACTTCGCGTCTTGATTGCAACTGGATATTCAAAATTCTGCTGCATAGGTAGGTCTCTACTGACCTCATCTTTACCCATCTGTGTGCCTAGGGTGGGGTGTGAAAGAGGTAAGAGGGGGCTTGCCTTCTTCAACTAACAGGTCTACCAAGGAATTTTCCTAAACTATAGACTCATTTACCGAAGGGATAAATTTTGCCTAAAGCACACAGTGGAATTTTAAAGGTCTTCTCTGATTGGGATTCTATGATTCTGCAGTTTTCCTTGATTTGTCTTCAAATGGTTAAATGCTTAAGAAACAATGAGCACGAGCCACACACACTCCCAAAACACACACACACACACACACACAACACACAACACACACAAAATACACACACACAACACACACAAAACACACACAAAAAACACACACACACAAAACACACGCACACACACAACACACACACACACACACACACACACACACACAGGAAGGTTAAGGTCCACAGTTCTGTGGATCAAAGGTTCCTAGTATACAGTATTGACCAGCATGCATCTGCAAAACTCATTTCTTCATGCATTTATACAAACTTGAATATACTCTCATCCCCATTCAATAAACAGAAGCTTAAAAACCAGTAGAAGAAGGAAGCAGTGACAGAGGATGAAAGGGAGTAAAAATTGTTTGGAAGAAAAAAAATTTAAGCACTGATCTACAGCACAAGGAAATAAAATGTCCAGGCCAGAAAAAGGAGTGGACTAATAAGATTCAGGATTCAAGTACCAAAATATCACTCTCTCCTTTTCCATCCTGTTCGGTGCTGGTGGGGAGCCACGAGCACTTGCAGCAGATATTTGCATGCTCTGAGTGTTCCGCGGGGGAAGTGGGAGATAGATATCAAGACAGATGGCTCTAGTAAGTGTGGGTGAGTCTGACATCAAGCTTATAAGCCAAATGGTGTTTTCCAAGTTCTACGTCTCCAGATCCCACACATAACAGACCCACAAACTCGGGCCATGCCCCGCCTTTGAAGCTCTCCTGCCCCTTCCATCACAGTCCGTTTGCTTTCTTCTGATAATAACAAGTGACTCCTGGAGGGTAAGCATGGGCTGCCCTGTAAAGCATTATGACTTAAGCATCATCTTCCACAGGTGCAGTTCCTTGAAGGCCACGTGACGGCCTTCTTCTCTCTGTATCCAGCCGGCCCAGCATTTCTTGATTGACTCAGCACTTACTTAACAACTGCATGTGCCAGGCAGCGTGCTTTCGAACCAGCATTGTTCTAGAGAAGAGCAATAATATAGACATAAATAAAAGGAAGGAGTCTGGCTCCTGGTTAAAAACCTATGTGTCATGATTTCTCAGGACCAACTACAAAAAAAGGGGGGGAACCTTGAAAACAAGGTTTTTCACTCTGAGTACTCAGTATTTTTCTACTCCTAGCCCTCCCTGTCATTCTCCCCCGGACCCCCAGGTTTATAAAACTGCTGGGACCTTTTGTTCCGGGTTTCCTCAATAACCAGACAACCCCCACAGCTGTGCTGACCACCTGACCTTCCCATAAAACCACAGTGCTCCTCCCTATCTCTGTTCGGTAGGACTTTAAGTCAAGCTTGAGCCTGGAAGTACAGAAAACACATTCAGTTGGACGAGGATCTGAAATTTTGACATTAAATTGGACTAGGCTATTTCATATCTAAAAACAAGATGATTTATTACTCAAGAATTATTGTCAAAGCTACAAGATTTGCTTGCAATATCATCCTTGGCAAATCCTTCCCAAGTAGGTTTGAAGCTGTGATAGGTAAAAAATAAAGTTATTTCCTGATCTGATCTTACCAAATAGAGTCTGTTCAAATGCCAGTTAGTGAAACAAAGAGGAAGCTGAGAGGCAGACAGACCAGAATGAAATCTTCTTTAGAAACTGGGAAAACTGAGGAGGTAACTGGTAGTGAAAGAAAGATATCTGTTCTGTGAAGAGAATGAGAAATCGTTTCAGGCTGAGGGAGGGTTATGTGCAAAGGCCCTGAGGCAGAAAAGAGGAAGCAGTAGAACTATGAGGTCAGCAGCAGGGCAGAACACATCTCACACACACACACACACACACAAACACACACACACACACACTTCCTCCCTCGACCACCAAAAAGTTCAAAACTTAATTTCATGTATGGTAATTTCTCACCTTTTTGTCCGTTTCTAATCTCTCCTTTAACATATTTTCAACACAAGAATGTATTTTTTGGTTCTTCATGAGCGACTTCAAATCCATTTTAAAGATATTTTTCTTGCACAGCGTGCCCCAAAAAGAAGAATGCAATTTTTTTCATAACAGTTTAGAAGTCGGGTTTAAAAAATACTGCCAATTATCAAAAAATGTTTCGATTCTTTTTCTCTGCAACAGTTACATGGAGCAATCCACCCTTTAGGACAGCTAACCTGTACAGACCCACTGCCAGCCCATGAAGATAAGCTGCAAACACCTCCTAGGGTTTGAGACATTTCCCAAGAAACCTCACCACTCTATACGTTTCAGACCAATTTTAATAGCTATTATTCATTGAGCACTTTGTTCTGTGCCAGGCACCATGCTAAGCACTTTACATATATTATAATAATCCAACATCACAAAAGCTGTTTAAGGTAAGAACTATTATTATATATTCCTACTTTATAGCATAAGAAACTGAAGCAGGAGAGTGTTAGTAGCATATCCAAGGTCAGCCAGATGGTCAATAGTTGACACCAATGTTTTCACACTAAATCTATCTGCTTCAGGTGCTAAACTTTTGTGATTGAGACCCTCACCTCGACTCCCACCACAGCCCCACCTGATGGGGTGTTTGGCTATGTCCTCCCTAGCTCATGGGCCTTGTCTCTCTGCTATATGGACTACCCTAGCCCTTTGCCTACCCACCCACCATCACCTCCCATGGGAAATCTCAGGCTTGGCTCAGGCCCTAAATGACCACTGTTTCCATGTAGGGGTAATGGAATCAATCAGACAATGCTGCGCTAGATCAACTTATAAAAGTTTATGAGAGCCAGTCATGTGCATTACCTCTCAATTATGCATTCAGTGATATCATATTGCTAGCTTGAAATCAGCCACAATGGGAGTATTTACACCACAGAAATTGGCAAACATCACAAAGATGTTTTGGGAAGGAGAGCCTCATTTACCAGTACATCACTTGAGACAAACATTAGGGATAATAACAAAAGCATTCCTTAGGCAGTCTTTTCTTCACAGCCCTTGATAAACAAATCATTCTGAACCCCCAATACCCCGTCAAAAGAAGTTCAGCTGAAATTGTACGTGTCGGAGCCAGTTCTTCTTGCCCAGGATACAAATCTCCTTCCTCAGCCTGTGCTGCTTTCCTTGCTGAATTAAGAGAAACAGGCTAGGAAACTTTTTCATGCTTTCCTACATTCTGTTGAGCTTGCAGTCTTGCTGGAAGGAGGAAGCCAATCTCAGGTGCTGAACATCAAATTGGTTATTGGAACAGCTGCTGCTTTCAGCTGAGTAAGCAGGACATTCAGGGGTGGTGCTTTCTACTGATGGTGCTCCAGCCAGTGAAAAAATTAGTGTTATGGATAGAAAATAAGAAACAAAAGGAAACCCATATGATGGTTTGATAGGAGCCATGTGTTTACACTTTTAAACGCTGTAGCATGAAGGGAAGGACGTGAACACTAAGATAAGAAAGACTTACATTTGAGCTTTCACTCTTCCACTTGCTACATGTTCTAATGGGACAAAAAGGTAGGAGGAGAGAAAGAAACGGTGTAATGAGTATAAGAGAGCCATCGGCAGTTTGAAGAAACAAAGACTCTACTAGGACAGGAATTCGGTGATGATTCTAATACATCATTCATTCACTTGCTTATTCAATATTCATTGGGTGCCTACTATGTGCCATGAGATACGCTAGATAACATTGTGACCAATAAAGACACAGCTCCTTCCCTCATGGAGCTTACAATCTACTGGCAAGTAGAAACATGAAACACGCAGTACTAAAAAAAAATGTAATGTTTGTCATGATAAAGAAAATAAATGAGCTGTGGGAACATAACAGGGTGAAACTGGGGTTGACCTAGTCCAGGGACCAGAGAATCAAGTCCTACTCACCGAGTAGAAGGGCAAAGTGGCTTGAAAGCCAGAACACATGGGGTGACAGCATGACTGACCTCATCACGCTTGTAATGGTCTTGTAAGAGCTCCAGGGTGGGCCAGACACTATGGGTTTGGAAGTCGGAGACTTGGGTTCAAATCTGACTCTACTACTGACAGGCTGAACAGTTACTTAGCCTCAGTGAGCTCTGGACCTTCATCATGCGTAGAGACATGAATACTCCTTACCTTCCAGACTGTTTAGATTAAATTAGTGTGTGTGTGTGAGTGTGTGTGTGTGTGTGTGTGTGTTGTGTGTGTGTGTGTTGGGGGGGGGGCCGCGGGTAATAGGACCCAGCATGGTGCATGGCCTACAGCAAATGCCCAATAAATGATAGCTATCCTGTCTAATAAAGAGGGAATATGCTAATTGACTGCCATGCCCTCACAAGATGGCGGTGCCCACAGCCACAAGATGGCAGCCCCTAGTCCCCTCAGCCCCACCTCATCCAGCCGTCATCCCCTAGTCCCCTCAGCCCGCCTCATCCAGCCAGAGTCCCCCAGTCCCCTCAGTTCCACCTCATCCAGCTGGAGTACCCCAGTCCCCTCATCCCTGCCTCATCCAGCCTCAGTCCCCCAGTCCCCTCAACCCCTCAGGGGAGGGCAGTTGGAGGCAATTGGGCTGGCAGGGGAGGGCAGTTGGAGATGATCATGCTGTCAGGGGAGCAGTTAGGCATCAATCAGGCCAGCAGGGGAGCAGTTAGGGGGCTATCAGGCTGGTAGGCAGGTGAGTGGTTAGGAGCCAGCAGTCATGGATTGTGAGAGGAATGTCCAACTGCTGGTTTAGGCCCAATCCCTGTGGGCAGTTGGACATCTCCTGAAGGGTCCCAAATTGGAGAGAGTGCAGGCTGGGCTGAGGGACACCACCACCGCCCCCGCCCCCCCCCCTCCCCCCGTGCACAAATTTCATGCACCGGGCCTCTAGTATATATATTAAGATTAATCAATGAGAATTGTATTTTAAAAATTAAGGATCTCTTAAACTGCACACACAGGCCACTGGGTGAGTAAATGCCTAAATATCTATCAGCAGAGGGGTTTAATGAGGTTCCGCAGTCCTGTCCTGCACGGTAACCTGAGAGTTTGCACAGCAAGAGGCTTCGAAAGTGCGTGGATGAAACACATGCAGAGTAGTCAGCATTTGCTTTCAGCATCAGAAGCAACAGACACGCTCCTTCCCAACCCACCTTGTCTTGCTTTATCCAGCATGTAGATCCCACCTGCAGTGACTCTATGCCTAGATATTCCCAGGTGAGTTTCCATTTCATTCTTTCCAATAAATAGCAATTGCATAAATGTGGTTTCATGTATTTGCCTTTGTAAAGCCTTTCTTTTAAACAAATTCACAGATCCAGGGGAAAATCCATTGTCTAATGACGTGTGCCAACTTGATGGTAGAGAAAATATGGTCATTATAGAGATTTCTATAAGCCTCTTGAAAGTCTGAGTTGGAATAGATCAATTCAATTGCTACCAGTAGCTTCCATGAAACATGCTGCCTTGTTTTTCATCTCTCTGGTGAGGTATGTGAATTTTAAACATCTGCAATACTTCTGTATGCTATATTTGCTGCAGGGACAATGGGCTGCAATGCCTGATCTCCCTTGCACCTTTGCTTGCCTTCAACATAAATTCTCAAAGAAGGTAACAAAATGCAAGTTGATCCGTCTCCTTATTTTAATTTAGCAAGACAGGTTCTAATGGCTTTGTTCCTGGGCCAGACATGCCAGGGAGCTGTTTTCATATATTAATGTGGCATGACTTGGAGGGTCATAATAACTATGACAAGATAAAGGAATTAGTTAAAACTTAATTAAAACCACATGGATAACAAGTAGAACACTGTATGTTTAGTACCTTGAATTCTTTGTTGCTGGATTGGCAAGAAAAAAAAGGGGGGGCAGGGGAGAAGATGCTTCGCAGCAAGCACAAGGGCCCCAATTAATAAAGAGCATTTCACCCTGGTCTGAAGTGACCCGATCAAAATCCGAATCAAAGGAAATGAAACTGGTGGTTCTGATACCTGTCAGCCCTCTCTTGGCCCACGAGTGACAGGAGAAGAGGCCAGGGATGGAGTTCTCATCAAACCAGAGATCAGAAGCTCTATGTCAGAGGTTCCAGCATTTTAACATGCTATATAATACCTGATTTGGGGATCTGCCCCAGATGTTCTGATTTGCTGAGCCTGGTATGGCAGACCTGAAATCTTCATTTTTAGCTCGCACATTTCAGTGTGAAAGTTATTTCTAATAAAAATGTATTTGGTTACAACAGGCAATGTGGGGAGATACTCTGAGATTAAGATTATGTAAAATCCTGCTCTTCATTAAACTATCACCCGCTAGTGTTAGCATCCATGGATGAACCCATTATTACTCTCACGGTTGCAAAACAGTGACTTTTCTAACTCCTACATTTAGAAGTGGGCATTTATTGTTTCTTCCTTCTATATCTATTAGCTGGGATATATTATTTCTTCATTGTTCCTTTCTACATTTATTAGTTGGGATTTTCCTATAGGGAAGAGCTCGCTCGTTGTCTGAGGATGATATTTATTTTATTCCATAGGTGACTGATCCATTCCTGTGATTTATTGGCAATGTTCATCTTGTCCCCCCATTTGGCCAGTGGTAGCCCCCTCAAACTGGTTCCTGGAAGCTTTCAAGCACTTTCTTACTTTCTGGGCAACAAGATGTCCCAGGTTCATCGGTTCTCTCCCTGCCCAGCCTTGGGATCAGACATTCCTCTAAGGAGCCCTCGTTCCTCTAATTCTGGGGAACAGTATCCTATATAATAAAGATATAATATGCAAATGGTCGTTATGCCTTGAAGCGTAAGGAACAACCACATAATGACCAGATCACGCCTCAGCAGGAGAGTGGGGCATCGAGCTACAAGCGGGAGGTGGAGAGCTGCAGGAGAGGGAAGGGCAGCAAGCTATGAGGCAGGGGTTGGGGAGGGCCGGGGGGAGCTACAGGAGGGCAGGGCAGCAGGCGGAGAGACTGGAAGGTGGCAGCAAGCTACTGGCCAGCTATTGGCACATGGATTCGTGCGCAGGGCTACTAGTTTGAAAATAAATGGGTGTATTCAGAAAGAACCGGCAGCATTTCTGTGGCGTTCCTGCCCAAAATGCATATCCTCAGCTGATAAAAAAATAAACATCAGGCAAACCAGAATCAAGGGCTGTTCCACCGAAACAGAAACCTGTGCTCTTCAACAATGGCCATGCCCAGGAAGGCAGAGAGAGGCTAAGGTAACATCCCGGAGAAAAGGAGGCTCGAGAGGCACAAAAAGCAAAAGTAACCCATGATACGGGTTTAGATCTCGATCAGACTCTGTAAAAAGGCTGGCTGGAGAACATTTGGGGGAGAAGGGGTAAATTTTGAGTCAGGACTGTAGATTAGATAATATTGTACTAATACTAAATTTTCTGATTTTGAGAAAATTATAAATGTTGTACACAGCACGTCCCATAGAAGTTTGTTCTTTCCTATGCCCTCACTGGCTCATTTTCTAAAGGGGAAGTTAGCTGAAAGGTGCTGAGGAAAGCCAACCAAAAGAGGAACAAAAAGATAGTCTAATTCACAGCTCAACACTAGAGGTTCATTAGGGTCAAAAGAAGATATACTTAAGCCTAATTAAGATAAAGGATTCCTCATTAGGCTGAGAGAAACCCTACGAGTAAAACCTCGGAGGGCACGTTGACTTCTGTCTGATCCCTGTCAGAAAAATGTTCCATCAAGGAAGCACACAGACAACATGAAGAGAGACAGTCCTGACTGTAATTCTGAAGGCATCTTTACTATTATAAAGCTCAGGAAACAATAATACCGACATTCTGATCCATTGTTTTAAAGTTTATAAAGCCCTTTGGCATGCACTAATGAATCCCAATCTCACTTCTTAACCTGCTATTGTTCTATTCAAATTGGAGGCTATGAACTCCTCCAGGGTAGGGGCCTTGTTCATATGTGTATCCCCAACATTGGGGCAGAGGTCTGGCATCTAGCAGGCATTCGACAGATACTGTGGTAAAAAGATTTTCCCCCCTGGTCCTCAAAGACTTCATTTCCCCTTTCATTGAATGGAAGCTATCATCAATTATATGATACACTATTATTTCATGTACCTGAAAGAAAGAAAAAAAATGCTTCCTTTGAAACCTTGTGCACCATTGATTATAAGATTTATCCCAATGTGGAGAAGAAATGTACTTTTAGAGTTGAGAGACTGCAGTAGGTGTGGTTTTCTAGAGGGTCACCTACCCAGGGCAGACAGAAAATGGTTAATGGCAAAACATTGGGATTGCTGAAGAAACCACGGGTAAGGAGGAGGACAAATAGGGACAGGGAGGTGTTTCTTTATAATATAACTAGTGGCCCAGTGCACGAAATTCGTGCACGGGTAGGTTCCTAGGCCTGGCCAATGATCAGGGCCAATCAGATTCCCCGCCTCCCCACCTCCTCCTTCCCTTGCACCCTCAGTTCCCCACCGCTGGTCACCCACCATGTTCCGTGCCACCCCCTGGTGGTCAGTGCACGTCATAGCAAGTGATCGAACTCCTGTTATCCTGGTAAAACTCCCAATGGGACACTTTGCATATTAGCCTTTTATATATATAGATATGCATCATACTTTCAATGACTTTGGGTCAGGTGGTATCTCTGTCAGATTTCAGTCAAGTTGGCAGCCATCTTTTCTCAGGAAAAATACTGATGGACTCTTGCCTTTACAGGGGAAAGCACAGACGGAGGGAAGAGCAGAATCCACAAGACAGTGTTGTAAAGCTAATGGCCCTTTAACAGAAAGCGTCCTGAAGAAGTGAGAGGCAGAGGAGAAGGAAGAGGAGGAACAGAAGGGATGTCATTACTTTCTCAAGTGACACAAATCTTTGTAGAAGCAATCAGAGGTACCCAGAGCTATAGCAACCCAGTGAGTGAGGCTGCTTGGAGCAATTGCAGAGGAAATGACAAAGAATTCTCAGTCCCTGGTATACATGCCTCCATTCAGAGCGGGCACTTTCTGCTATGGGTTCAGGAACCATAATTGTGTTGTCAAAGGAGGTTCTCTCAACAGATGATCATATTGAATGCTACCCTCTAGGGCCCAGTGGGACAAATGAAGAAATCTGAATGGTCCCCCAGTTAGCTTTCCCTACCTGGGTGAGCTGCATGTCACCATAAACCAGAGTGACAGCAACACGCCATGTACTCTACAGCTGCCTTTATTTGAGCTGAAAGGACATTTGTGAAGCTCAAATTACTCTGTGCCTCAGTCTCCTCATCAATAAAATGGTGAGAGTCCTGGTCCTCACCTTCCCCTCGATATGAGGATGGAATAAGTTCATACATGAGAACCTTTGGAACAGTGTCTGATATAAGGCAATCCCTCAATGGATGTTACTTTTACTCTTACGATCTGACATATAGTTGTTCTTAGATTAATACAATGACATGACTCACGGTTAGCGACCGTGCAACAGGTCACATCGGCTGGCAGTGTTCCCATCGTTTAAAAAAAAAAATCGCAAATTAAAAAAAAAAAAATGTTGGACTTACACAGGCAACAGGAAAATGGCATGGGGGGAGGGGGAAGGGGATGCCTTCTAGAAAGAATCCAATTCCAGGAAACCAGGAGCCCGGCCTTCCAAGAACCAAGACTATGCCAATTCCCATGAAGCCAGCTTGCAGCTCCGACAACACAGAAAGCAGGCCGCCGGTGGGCCTGCCTTAGCCCCGTGTCTCCTCTCAGGATGCAGACCGTGCGCTGTGTAATCTGTCTTGGCCACAAAAACATTAACCTCCAGAATCAAATGCGTCTGTTAATAAACCAGCACACCGCTCGCACCGCCAGCCCCTCGCGGGTCCCCGCTCTGGAGCCGCATGGCAGACACATCTCATGCGTCAGCTGGTTCAACCGCTTAGACACGATATAATTTGGAAATGTGAAAGATCCCAAATTATCTCATCCTGAGGTGACAAAGCAAGTACAGTGCCCGCAAGCCCAGGCAGTTTACACACCAAACAAACAAGGCGCACCAGGAGCAAGGATATCAATCTCATAACAGTTTAGGGAAAAACAAGTTTCTCTCTTATCTGCAAGATTAATGAACCCAGCCGTAACCTCGCCTCTAATTGTGGCTGCAGAGAAATTAGGTGCTATTTTTAATCTATTCTGCAGTAACATAATAATGCCATGTCCCAAAAGTTCATAAAGAGAAGGTCTACACTTACCTCTGGAATTATTTAAAATGCCCACAGACTAGCCGCTCATGTGAAATTAATAAAATTTTCTCAGATATACTGCTGTTTTTAAAAAATTAGATGTGGGCAAACTAATAACAACATCTTCGTACTAAATAAGACTTTATTTTCCTACTCTAGACACAGCTATAAAGAATATTTATTTATATGGCATATTACTGGGATACTTAAGCTATTGCTATTGTATATCTTTCTGACACTTTGCTGAACCTATTTGTTCCAGTAGCTCCTCAGTTTATTTCTGCCACTTGATTTTGAGTGAATATCTATCAGGGGTCCTCAAACTTTTTAAACAGGGGGCCAGTCCACTGTCCCTCAGACCGTTGGAGGGCCGGACTATAGTTTAAAAAAAAAAACTATGAACAAATTCCTATGTGCACTGCGGCCCGGGACGGCAGGCCGGATAAATGTCCTCGGCGGGCCGCATGTGGCCCGCGGGCCGTAGTTTGAGGACGCCTGACAGTCCCATTCACCCTGATTCCACATCTGAGCTGGGACAGAAGCCCATGAGAAGCTGGGGTGAGGAAGGAGGAGGAGAAGGCAGAAGTGATTGAGGAAAGAGAACTCAGAGTCCTTAAGACAGATACCCACCAGGGCAGACTGAGGGCTCCTGGGGGCTCAGTCACAAACTCCAATGCCTCTTTTATTCCCAAATTCTGCCCAAAACATTATATAGTTCATGAAACTTCACATGGTTAAAAATAGTCATAGCCAGTGAGCTTTTTTCCACATGGAATGTATTTTTCCTTAGAATTCCATATTCCACCAGCAAGATGCTGAGTGAGTACAAGAAAGAGACTCATTCTGAGGAAAAATCCAGTTTCCTAGAGAAGCAAGGGCAGGTAATGCCTACAGAGAGGCAAAGGCGCCATTTCCCAGTAAACCCCCAACCCGGGAGATGGGCTGGAAGTGTGGGCCGTGGCTACACTGCTGACTTGGGCAGTGGAATTCGGATACACGTTCAAGTGAGATTGTCCTTGTTATACGCATGTGTAAACTGATTTGAAAGGAAAATTATAATGAACCAACACTGAAGTTTGCTCACCTAACAGCCCAGGAAGTTCTAGACTAGGCACATGCAAATGAAATGATCTTTTAGTGTGTCTGTGTTTTCAATTGAGCTATTGTTTCATGTCTAAATTATGCAAGTTATGCATATTCAACACATAGTAAAACAGGCCTTTTTACTAAGGGGTAAATAATCAAATGACTACAGGACATTTGATTTAAGAGAGAACAAAAAAACTAGAGTGGGAGGGAGGCAGCCCAGAATCCATTATTTCTTCTTTGTGACTACCTTACTTCTTTTTACTTTTATTGATTGATTTTTAAAAGTGATGGGAAGGGGGAGAGAGGGAGGGGGAGACATCGATTTGTTGTTCTGCTTATTTATGCATTTGTTGGTCAATTCTTGTATGTGTCCTAACCAGGGATCAAACCCACTACCTTAGTGTATTGGGATGATGCTCTAACCACTTAGCTACCCAGACAGGGACCACCTCATTTCTTGTACCAGAGAAACCTTCAACAAGTGTAAGGAGACTGCACACCACAAGTTTCTGACTACCTCCCAAAGCTTCAGTCTGGCAACCCTTGTAATTCTGGGATGTTGCTAGATGCAACATTCTGGTCAAACATTTCTTAGTCTTATGCTTGTTGGTGAAGGATACAAAGTCTGATTCTGCTACTGGGAGCAGAGAAAAGCATTCAAGTACTGAATTCCCTCTGATCATGGCCCTGAAATCTTCCCAGTGACTAGAAAGACTTGAGAAATCCATGGAGTAGGCATATTCCTTTCTTCTCACCAATGAGATCAGACCCAGAGAATAGCCTCATTCCTCACTAATAATGACAATAAGGAGTAATATTTAGGACCAATATAAACACATTGGGATAAGTGCCTCCCTAAAAGAATAAGAAGACTTCACACAGCTTAATGGGAGGGAAGATCTGGAAGGAAGTAATTAAATACAGTGGGTTAAGTGTTAAACTCAGATAAATGAAAGTACTGTGTGACAGGAAGTCAAATGTTTACTACTGTGGTAAAAATGTAGAGAGAGTTGTAAAAACAAAAGAAAATGTTATTCAAATATCTGGTACTTAGCAGAAAAACTTTCTTTGGGGAAAGTCACATATTGAGTTTGGGGGTACACTGACACTCTAACATGTGCATAGCAATGACCCCCCAAACTTCAAAGAAGGAGAGTTAAGTGTTCTTATTCAAATAAGATGATTTTTTTTTGTTGCTGAGAGAGAGAGAGACAGAGAGAGAGAGAGAATGGATGATTGAAGAGAGGCAGAGAGGCAGGCTGGGATGACAGGTGCTGAGTGGGCCTGGACCACGAGAGGGACCTTGATCACAACATGGGCAACCTGGAGAACAGACCGGTTTGTGGTGCACCTGTCCCCATGAATTTCAGCTCTTAGGTAATATTTTTGGTGGGGGGGGGGGGGTCCTCAGGACTGATGATGAAGGGGCTAGAGTTCATGTCTGGATTGACATGTCAGACAAGAAGCCGCCTGAAAAGAAGCAGGAAGCAGGAGGCAACCAGTTTTTCCATGATTTCAAGGGGCAAGGCAAGGATAAGCCGGCTCAAATCTGGGTTACCAAAAACCCTGAACACAACTTCACCCACTCCCCTGCCCGCCACCTTCCTCTTGGTATATCTAAGATTGTCTCCTTTAGGATAAATTTCCAGAACTGGAATTACTGGAGAAAAGGTAAAATGATTTCTAGCAATTTGTAGTCCCACCTTTTTTAATGGGAAATTCTAAAGAATAAAGCAATGCTGTCTGTAGAAATGGTTGTCTTCAATTACAAGTTCCAGTTCTTACACTCTTTAAAAGTACACACACCATAAGCCCTTAATAAATGATATTTGAATTAAATTCCCACCATTCCTGGTGCTTAAAACTAGCCATTTTTAATATGTCCATTTTCTGCCCATCTCTAAGAAGGCTGCTGTATGTCTTGATTTTTTAAATCATAAGTCCTTCATCCCAATACTTGCAAATATCCCTCGAGCTTTCAAACTCATGTGTGTTTTACAAGAATCTTGGTTTGTGGATTTTCCAATTCTGTTAGTCTTGTTTTTTAAAGTTCTTAACACCTGTACTCCAGATTAGCATAATAAGCTCACAGTGCTCACCTAAATCTTTCTGGAATTTAAGTAAGAGTTTGTCGTGTTTCATTTTCTAAAATGTGGCATTATTTTGAACCAGTACTTGTTTTTTCTTTTTTTCTACCAAATTTGGTCCTACTCTTTAATATTCGTTGTTAAAAATTTAGGCAATATGGTGGGCAAAAATAAAAATAATAGAATAATAATTTCAGAATTTATCAGGGAGTCATTCTTTTAGACTCTGTTGAGCTTTCTATTTCTTAGAAAAAGAAAAGGGCTCTGAGATAAAAAATAAATAAATTTAACCTGTACTAGCCATTTTACCCTCTATTTATACTTTATCAACATTAAAGGGGTTTTTTTTAATCAAAATTGTTCTTTCTGCAATTGATCACTTGGCCTGATACATGAGTAGTTGGGTTAGAGTTTGACCATATAATGTTTTCAAGGGCACAGCAATGCCATGTTAGAAACTTATCCTAGAAAATTCCTACAGTTATACTCTCACAAAGATTTACAAACAAAAAGGTTTATTGTGACATTGTTTGTAATATCAAAATGCAGGAAACCATGTAAATCTCTAACATTAGGAGACTAGTTAAATAAATGAGTTAAATTGCGAATAAAAAAAGAACAAGACATAATTACATGTGTCAATATGAAATGATTTCTAAGATATATTTTTAAGTCAATAAAACAAACTACAAAACACTGTGTATAATATATGTTTTGTATGCTTAGAATATTTCTACTGGGTTACCCAAGAAATAATAATTGCTGTTTCTGGGGAAGGCAGTGGGAGACATGGTTCTGAGATGGAAGGAAAATTTCATTTTATTTTTTGTTGAAATGTTTTAATTTTTACCACGAGCATATATTAATTCTTAGCTAAAAGTAGATAGTAAAATAGGAAGAAGAGGAACTTTGGGTCTATATTTCACCCCAAAAAATCAAAATTCCTATCAATTTTAGTTGATGATAATCTATACAAATTGCAAATTACCTTCTATCGGCAGCATTTCAACATCTCACCAAATCTTGCTAAGAGTTTTAAACACAGGCTAAACAGTCATTGGTATAATCATTCATTCATTGAATCATTCAGTTCACTCTAACTGTGGACCTGCGCCATGCCAGGCCCTATACCAGGATGTAGGAACGCAGCAGTGAGCAAGAATAAAGATAGTCCTGACCTCCTCGAGCTCATAGTCTAGCAGGAAAGACAACCTTCAATCTAAGTAACTGGAGAAATGTTGATGAGAGTGGGGGAGCACTGAGAGGAGCTTACACCAGTCTAGGCCTCAAGGAAGACCTCTAAAATGTTCCTAGAAAGGAACATTTAAACTAATACCTGTAAGATATGCAGGACTTAACCAGGTGACAGAGAAGAGAAAGGCTGTTCTAAGAAGAAATGAGCAGCTATGCTGTACACATAAAACTAATATAATATTGAATGTTAACTGTAATTGAAATAAAAACATTTTTAATTAAAAGAAGACGAATAAAAGATGGGCAAATGGTCTCTTAAGAAGAGATGGCTCCCGAGTAAGAGAGAGCTCTGCTTGGAGAGACTGAAGGACATTGAGTTCAGAGGAAAAGATGGGGAGCAATGAGGCTGGAGAGAACATGAGGGAGCAGACCTAGAGGACTTGAACAAGGTTACAAATCTGGACCTCACTCTGATGACAAGGAGAACCACAGCAGGATTTTGAGCAGAGAGGTATTAGTTTCCTAAAGCTGTGATAACAAATTACCACAAACTGAATGGCTTAAAACAACTGAAACTTACTTTCTCACGGTTCTGGAGGCTAGAAGTCTGAAACCCAGGTGTCCACTGGCCCATGCTTCCTCTCAACACTCTAGCCTCTTCCTAACTTCTAGCCTCTGCCTAACATTGGTGTTCCTTGGCTTGTGGACACGTCACTCCAATTTCTGCTTCTGACTCACACGGTCTTCTCTCTGTGTCCAAATGTCCCTCTTCTTATAAGGATACTGGTCACATTGGATTTAGGGCCCACCCTAATCCAGTATGAATTTATCTTAATTTGATTACATCTGCAAGGCCCTGTTTCCAAATCAGATCATACTCCCAGAGTCCACATGAACATGAATTCTGGGAGGATACTATTCAACCCTGAGTGGCAGGAAATGCATAATCTGACTTACATTTTAAGAAAACTGCTCTGAAGATAGGAAGGTTAAAGACAGGAAAGGCTCGAGACTGAGAGGATAAAGATTAACTTCACATACATCTTCATTATTTTTGAAACGTGAGATTTCTCTTGAGGTCCTACAGCATCGAACATTGAACTAAAAGCTATTTCCATGATATATCACTCAGTCCTCACATGCCCTATGAGAAAGAGAGGTGACTTTACTGTCCACAGTGACGCAGTACAGCCTCAAACCCGGGTCCCACCGACTCTGGAACCCCTCAACTTTTCATCCCAGGCCCAAAACTGAAGATTTGATGGAGGCAGGGGGAATCCTTTGACTCATCTCCAGGAGGTGGAAATTACCAAGCACATTCCTTATGTAAAGCCAGGGCAAAAGGTGAACAGCTAATGTGTCTTAAAAAGCAGCCTTGTTGCAATGCCAGGAAATCTGACGGTTCCAATCACACTACGCCGGGTCTGGTGATTCAATGCTAGGTCAAAAATGTTCTTTAAAAAAAAGACCTAAGTAAAATTCATGCTTCACAAACACAACCTCATATGAAAACAAGCCTTCTTTTTATAAGATGAACAAACTTGAAGCCATTATCTGAAAATTCAGACGACAGAAATTAATTTAGGGGAAAGAAGTTAATTGGTGGGAGTCGTTCAAAGTGATAGCTGTTATTGATTAGAAACAGAGAGCTGGACCCTCTTTCCTGCTTTGCTCCAAAACGCACAATTTTAAAGGTGGATTGAAATTTTAAGAAAAGACAATGAAGACCAAGGTTATTCTCTCTTGATCTCGGTATTTTTTTGGGGGGGCGGGGGGGAGGGGAACGAGTATTCTGGGTGTAGGCTACAGCTTTCATTACCTATCAGAATTTTGGAATCTCAAAATCTGACCAGAGCACTCAACTTTCAGTTATTGCTTCTTGGTCCATGTCTTTTCCCTGTGATATTAAAAAAGCAAGGAAGGAAGAGAGGGAAGGAGGTACAGAGGGAGGGAGGGAAAAAAAGAAAATAAAATGGAAAAAGAAGAAAGTAAAGAGGAGTCCAAAAGGGGAGGGGAAAAATGGTCTGATCAATTATTCTGATATCTATTACTAGTTAAAAACAATAAGAAGAAAAAGCAAAACTGTAAATCAAGGTTCTATTTTGAAAACTGGTTCCTAAAAATAATGAATAAATGTGTTAAAAAGCAATTAATAAGCAATTTTTATCTAGGAGTGAGTGGTTTTTGTGCAAAGGGGGGTTGGGGGGGGTGGGAAGAAAGGCTTCAGGCTTTGCCTGTCTCCTAGAAGTATCCCATATTCTTAGATGTGACGTTGCCTTGGTAACCACAACTTGGTGATCTCGTTATTTCAACCTAATCCCGCTTTGAAATTATAGTTGCTCCACCCTTTTGCCTGGCTAGCCTGATAACATAATCATTGTAAATGAGGATGGGGAAAACCCAGCAGGACACAGTCCCTCCGGTGACACAGGACCAGTCTCACCTTCTCACGGAAATAGACCAACAATTAAGCGGCATGAATCTAAAAGCCTAAAAGTGGATTTTCTTCTCTTTTTTTCACATGGTTTGTTATGCTTATTTTCAAAACCTACTGGTTGACTCAGCATAGCAGGGTATCTGGGTATTACTGTATGAAAATGGAAATCTCCTATTTATGTTAAAAGAAAAAAATAAAGGAGAGCTAACCTGTCAAAGGTGATGTTCTTAATTATGCATTCGTTTTGCCCAACAGCGAAGAGAAACAGGGATCAGAATATAATTTTTTAACAAACAGAATGGCAGGATCCGGGTTTGTTTGCCCAGCTTAACTTCCTCTGGCTAAAGCCCCACAAATCCTGTGTCATCTTGAATTTGGATTCCTCTCATAAGGAAGGGGTCTTAGGAGACAGTACTGCTTAAATTCCGAGTGCTGCAAGTGTAAATACAGTTTTAAAGGACATGTAATGAACTCATTTGTTTCCATTTTAATCTGGGTGCTTTGAGATCTCTGTTCTGCTTGGAAAGAGAGAGAAAATCTATTCTCTTTCTCACTCATTTCTCCCCCCCTCCTCCTCCTCCTCCTCCCCCCCTCCTCCTCCTCCTCCTCCCCCCTCCTCCTCCTCCTTCTCCTTCCCCTCCTCCTCCTCCTCCTCCTCCTCCTTCTCCTCCTTCTCCTCCTCCTCCTCCTCCTCTTCCTCCTCCTTTATTCCAAAATGACCAGGGTAGAGGAGTGCTGGGTTCAACTCTCAATAAAATTTCATACTGCATCCAGTTCATACACTCTGGATAACTGTGCGACCCTGTCTCTTAGGATCCTGAGCTCCCAAACATCCCCACTAGAAGTCCCTCCCTATCTCTAACTACCACACACCAGCTTGTCTAGTGTCTTTCCAAGAGATCCCCAAGTGTTGCACTTGCGGGGAGGGGAGTTGTGTGACTTGGCTATACCCCCACCACTTACTAGCTGTATCACTTGGATGTTACTTCATGTCTCTGTGCCTCAATTTCCTCATCTGCAATACGAGGTAATACTCATCTTTCAAGATAGGTGTGAGGGTTAAATCAGTTCATATATGCAAACTATTTAGAACAGGTTGAATACATGTGAGTGTCACATGAGTTGACCACTATTATCCTTTTTCAGGATGTAAAAGAGTAAACTCAATGAACAAGGGAAGTAGAGAAAGTGGGAAGGACAGGTAACCTGCAGAGAGAGGAAAGAATGGCAAAGGGCTCTAAGATGCCAAGTGAGTCGGTCAGCAGGCTCTCTGCATCGGTCCATGAGTGATGGGAGGAGGATTCATAGTGCCTTGCACTGCCCGATGGGTTAAGAACAGACCCAGAAGAATTAGATGATGTGGCCTCTATCCCCTAAGACATTAGATTCAACAAGACTAAACACAAGAAAGAATTTAAGAAGTATCCAAGACAGCGTATAACTAGTGCGGACTAGTGCCAGACTCCAGTGATGAGACCAAAGAAAATATAAATGACAATATCTATGTGTTTACAATGTGCCAGCCACTGGGCTCAACACTTTATATGTTTTTTCCGGCTCCATTTCATTTTACAAATATCTGTTATGTGACTTTCTTCAATGACAAACCCTCTGGGAGATTTCAAAGAATGAAGAGAGTGACCAAAGGGCCTCATGAAGGCCGTAAAGCTTGAGCTAGGCCTGGAAGGTAGGAAGGAATTTGAATAGAGAGATGGGTGAATTAGGGACAGGGCAGGGTTCATCTGATGGAAATGTAATGTGAGCCACAAATACAAGCCACATGTATACTTTCAAATTTTAATAGCCTCACCTTTTTAAAAATTAAAAAGAAACAGATGAAATTAACTTTTTAAATGTGTTTAACCCAACGTATGCGAAGACATCCTTTCGCCATGTAGACAGTATGAGAAATTATTAATGAGATATTTTAAATTCTTTTGCCCTTAAAAAAGTCTTTGAAATTCGATGTGTTTTTCACACTTACAGCTCTTACCAGTTGCAAGTAGCCATGCGGCATGTATCCAATAGCCTCGTGTGGCTGATGGCTACCATCTTGGACAGCACAGGTCATGAGGAAAAAAATAACTGGCACCCCCCTGGATTCAGAGGAGGGGAGGAAAACAAACAAACAAAAAACCTTGCCCTTTCCAGATAAATAGAAATTGAAGCTCTAACACTGCTTCCTAACAGCAAAGCTACGAAGGCATCGCAGGAGGCATATCTATATATTTAACTTGTGTTGCAGGAATGAGTAGGATGACGAAACATGTGGGGCTTCTCAGGCAGGGGAGCAGGGCTCCCTTACACCTTTCTCAGGCTCAATTTTAATTACTGTTTCTAAAACTATTACATGGGGGGGAAGAGGGAGAGTATAAAGAGAATGAACAGTAATTTATGATCTGCAAAGGGACAGCAGGAGTTTGAAATGTCTCCATTAGGACCTTTGCCCTGGGCTCACTGGACCCCCACGCCACAGCATCCCGTGGGAAAAGGGTGTTGATACCCCGCTCCTGGCAGGAGAGACGCTTGCTTTTCCTTGTGCCCAGAGGGCACATTCAACCCACTTTTCGCTGAGGGGTCTGCCTGTGCTGAGCATGCTGCAGGGACTCTATCCTGCAGGGAGAGATACTGAGCTTTTTGCGTTTTTGTTTTATTTTATTTATTGTTTCATGATCCTTCCCCAATGTCTACAGGGGCCTCCAAGCCTGACCGTCGCCCACCTCAACCATCAGCAAAGCCCAGCAAGAAAACTGCCCAGAGACACACTGGTTGTCAGCTCTTCAGTGGGAATGTTTTCATGCTTCTGTGTTCCACAGTTCCAGATTCTTCCAGACAAAGCTTTACTCTACCGTTGAAGGCGTGTTATGCCATGCAATTTCACTTTGCAGCGCCCACTTTTCAAGTCCAGGAATTGCAAAGCCACAATATGTAGCAACTTGAGTTGGAGTCCCAAGCTGCACCCCAGAATTGTTGTTCCTTTCTTCTTTTTTTCTTTTTTGGGGGGTGTATATTAGGATGTTGTGGCCCTGCTCCGGCTCTGAACACTGCCTCCGGTCCACTCAGGTTAATAATGTGATCAAATCTTTGGTTAAATTCTGGTGCTAAAGGGAGAGGACAAAAAGAAAATTTCATAAACCACCCCCAGAATCCGTCAGCTGTAGCACATTTTTTTTTATTATTTCTTCACCAACCAGTCTCTTAGATCACTAGCGACCCCAAGTGGCCGACTTAAAATAATGGTAATTTTTTTTCTGCAGAAAAGAAATGTGTACTTCAAGATGTTTCATTTCCAAATCCTTGTAGAAGTTAAAAACTACGGAGCTGGCAGGACCATTAATGCTACCTGACGCAACCACCTGGTTTTACAGGAGGTAACGGGGGATGCTAAAGGTCACACAGCATGTTAGGGAGCAGTACAAGGAATGGCTCTGAGAGTTCCTTAATGGAAAAAAAATTTTCCCCAGCCCACAAAATAAATATGGCTATTACAGAAGAATCACCATAATTGGCATGTTCTAACAGACCCAGCATCCCATCAGGTACGCATCTACTGCACACACTCCTTTCTTCCTCTTCTATGTCCAAACTGACAGGGTGCATTAAATTGAATCATGTCAATTTGATGCCAGCATGGTAGAGAAGGGGTCGTCAGCATTTGGCAAATGTAGAGTAGATGCTTATTCACAAACCCTGGGCCTTGAATAGAGAGAAAGTTTGAGTTTGGTTCCCACCCTCATAAGCACTGTTATTCCCATTTTAGATAAGAAAATCCAGGCTCAGAGAAATTAACTTGCCCAAGATCAGTCAGCTACTAAATTGCAAAGTCAACACTCTGCATGACTTTGCTTATGAATGCCTTGATTTGTCCATCCATCAAATGGCATCATAAAGTCAGCCTATAGAATTAGATAATGGTGATGTAGAAAGCGCCCTCAGAGGAGCGTTTCTTCAAGCAAAATGGACCCCCCCCCAGTTGATAAAATAGACAAAAAAATGATTACAGTCTACTAGTCCTATATAATAAAGAGGTAATATGCAAATTGACCGTCACTACAACACACAAGATGGCTGTCCCCATGTGGTCAAAGATGGCCACCCCCATGTGGACACAAGATGGCCACCACAAGATGGCCAGCAGAGGAGCAGTTGTGGGCAATCAGGCCTGCAGGGGAGGGCAGTTGGGGGCAACCAGGCCTACAGGGGAGGGCAGTTGGGGGCAACCAGGCCTGCAGGGGAGGGCATTTAGGGGTGACTAGTCTGGGAAGGGAGGGCAGTTGGGAGTGACCAGGCCTACAGGGGATGGCAATTGGGGGTGACCAGGCTTTCAGTGGAGGGCAGTTAGAAGAGACAAGGCTGGCAAGGGAGGGCAGCTAGGGGTGACCGGGCCAGCAGAGGAGGGCAGTTGGGGACGACTAGGCCTGCAGCAGAGGGCAATTAGGGGCAATTAGGTGTCAATCAGGCTGACAGGGAAATGGTTAGGGGGTGATCAGGCTGGCAGGCTGAAGCGGTTAGGGGCAATCAGGCAGTCAGGCAGGTGAGCAGTTGGGAGCCAGCAGTCCTGGATTGTGAGAGGGATGTCCAACTGCCCGTTTAAGCCCCATCCCACCAGGATCGGGCCTAAACGAGCAGTAGGACATCCCTCGAGGGGTCCCAGATTGGAGAGGGTGCAGGCTGGGCTGAGGGATACCCCCCCACACACACGTGCATGAATTTTGTGCACCGGGCCTCTAGTATTTATGATAAAATCAAATCAAAGAGAACATGGGTGTCGTTGTCATGAGCACCAGAAATTCCACTCTTCCTAAAACAAGACGAGAATCTCCAAGGTTTCACTCCAGGTCAAATCTCTACTCTCCCCCCATCTGTCACCTTCTCCTGGAGGCGTCCCCCTCGGTCTCCTCCTGCCCTCAGGAAGCTGGCCCCAGGCAGGACGCTACTGTCACTTGGCAGCTCTGTCCCGAGCATGGAGGGCATTCCTTTTGCTGCCGGCGTTGAGCACCCTGGAGACAGTCTGGAATTTCCCCAGTGCTGTTCCCAGAATTGCTGCAGAAGAATAGAAGGTGCATAAACAGAGGGGGAGAAGCCTGAAATCGGTCAGATTTACAAAGCGTGAAATTCTGACTTCTCCAGAGCTAGCAGATGCCGCTCCTCTCCTGGAAGGGCCACATTTAGAAAGTAAATTGTTCCCTCCCCTCGGAAGAGCAACGCGGCACCGCGTTCCAGGGTCTGTGAGGCATTCCTACCCATGAGCCCGATAATTCCACTCGGAGCAATCCACTTGAGTGAAATAATGAGAGTGCAGGCAGTAACATATACCCAGATGATCATCACTAACTTACTTATAATTATAAAAAACGGAGGAGCAAATTGTACAACGATAGGGCTTATAATGTAACCAGAGAATGGAAGATTATATGACCATTAAAAATTACATTTTCAGCCTGGCTGGTGTGGCATTGACCTATGAACCAGGAGGTCATGGTTCCATAGGGGGCATGCAGGAGGCAGCCTATTGATGATTCTCTCTCATCATTGATATTTCCATCTCTCTCTCCTTCTCCCTTCTCTGAAATCAATAAAAATATATTTTTTAATTATGTTTTCAAAGCATTTTTTAAGACACTAAATTTTTTAAAAAAAAAACATTTTAAGTGACAGTAAGTGAAAAAAAAGCAGGGTGCAATACTGGTACACCTTATGTGATCAAATATTTTAAACCATAACAAGAGAAATGTGAATATGTAGAGAGAGAAAAAAGGAGAGAAATGTTTATTCTCCAAAATGTTCACAGTAGGTATGACCAAATGTTGAGATCAATGTTAATTTCTTTTATAATTATATTTTGCTTTAGTTTTACAATGAGATTGCATTAATTTTTAATCTGAAAAAAAAATAATTTTTAAGATATTGATCCTGTAGCCCAAAATGCTGATGCGTTCCTCAGGCCACACCCTCCTTATGGCTGCTCTGTGCCCAACTTGCTGCTCCATCTTGGCGCCTTCTCCACCAACCTTCCCTCTGTCCTCCTGCTTGTCCATTCATGACCCAGCAGTGATGTGACCCATTAAGGGACCCCTCAGGTCACATTTGTCCAGATGCTAGTGCCCCTTCTCAATTTTGTACCATTAAACAGGGGAATCCAGTGGGACTTAATTCCCTGGTCATCTTAGAATGCTGTTTTCCTTCCCCCTGGTTGAAAGGCCGGGTCTGTGTTAATTTGGAATTTACTCAACTGCTGTTTATTGAGTGTCTGCTATGTGCCAGGCTCCGTTCTAGCAGGATGCGAGAGACCAGGCCCCTACCCTCAAGGAGCTGGACAGGTAACAAGTAATGGTGCAAATGAAAGCAGGATCAGCTTCGAGATGCCAGGCCAGGAGTGACTGGGTGGCTCCCTGAGATGGCTGCGCATCAGATCTGTGAAGTCAAAGGCAGGAGGGAGCATTCAGGATACACCTGGAGGCCACGATGTCTGGAGAAGCCCCCCTTCTCCAAGGCTGGGCATTGGTGGTGAATGCTAGATGAGGCTAAGAACTGGCGAGAAGAGAGCTGCAGGAGACTTGGGAAGGCAGACGTGTGTGCAGGGATGTGCACACTGGGGGTGCCAGCTGACTACTCCCACTTGCTTTCTGCTGATACTCCCCTGCCCCTGACATTTGGTGAGGTTAGGAGAGAGCCTGGAGAGGACTGTGAAGGGAGGTTTGAGGTTTCAATGTCCATGCCTTGAATGTCCTGGAAATGGCTACAGGTACCCTATTGCTTCCTTCTCCTGTGAGTTGTTGTTGCTTACCAAAGGAATAACGGAAGCTTTAAAATACTATTATCGCCCAGCCAATGTGGATCAGTGGTTGAGTGTTGACCTATGAACCAGGAGATTATGGTTCGATTCCTGGTCAGGGCACATACCCAGGTTGCAGGCTTGATCCCCAGTGTGGGGGGTGCAGGAGGCAGCCAATCAATGATTCTCTCTCATCATTGATGTTTCTATCTCTCTCTCTCTCCCTCCCCCTTTCTCTCGGAAATCAATAAAAAATATATTTTTTTAAAAAAAAATCACTATTGCAATAATAGCTTCATCTTCATTAAGTTTCATCAGTGACTACCTTAGAGTCTGAGATCCTAGGAGTACACATCAAATGTACAACAGATATGAGAAACCGGAGAAAGTAGTACAATGGCAATCCAAAGAGGAGAGAGAATCTTCAACTCACTTCTGCTTTCCCAACACCACACTGCAACACACACACAGACACACACACACACACACACACATGCTCACACATATTCACTCACTTAGTCATACTCACACACACACTCACATTCACACACAGTCATTCACATACACTCACATACACACTCTCACTCATACACCACACACACACACACACACACACACGCATTCATACACACTCTCACTCACTCCCTCACTCACACCTGTCTACCAGTCCAGATCATCTATTGTGTCACCTAGCCTCCATTCAGAAATTTTTCCAACTTTTCTGTAATTTACATAACACTTCTTTCTGGACACAAACAGGGATTTCCACTGGGCAGAAAGCCATCCCTAAATCACCAAAATACTCATCAAGCACCAAACAACAGAGCAGGAAGTGGCTTGAAGCTGATCGTAAGAGATTAAGGCAAAAGGTTCCATCCTGAGGAATCGCTGTTTCAACAGGAAATCAAATGACCGAGGTGATTGCTGGGAGAGGGAGCGGACAGACATAAATCAAGGCAACAGCCCAAACCCTGCTGCTCTCGGGCCTGTGGAAAATTTTTAGAGAAAACTCAAGCAGATGAAAATGGAACCAGCCCCAAATATATCCCAGATGTCCACTCCCCACTCCCAAGAAGCGGGAAGGGGAAGGGGAATGACCATGCTCCAACTCTCCTAAAAATATTTAAAATGCAAAGGGGCCCTTGGAATCTGGGCCCACTACGCTGGCCTCCAGAATTACCTTCTCTAATTGCTGAAACCCAATAGCAAATTGACACAAGCTGATGCTACTTTGTTCTCAAAATGGGTCAGTGTCTGCTGTTTCTGCTGCTGCCTTAATGGGCCTTGAGGGTAGAGCCAACGTTTGCCCTCACCGTGGCTGCGAGGAGGTGTCCATAGGTATTTATTGATTGACTGAATGACAAACCGTTAAGATGTGGGGGTCTATAGATACATATTACCTGTTAATAAAAGGCGCTCAAGCAGCCAGACTCTGTGGAGAAAGAGTTTATGAAGCTATTGGCAATCACAATAATGGTAAATAAATACCTCTTTCCCGTTTACAAAGCACTTGCATAAACTTTATCTCTTAACTCCCATAACAGCCATGTGAGATAGTATTGAGGTTAATTCTCCAGCCCCAGCACCTTTCTGAGAATATAACCAGATGGCCTAATTACTCAGTTCATAAAAGAATATGCCCACTCCACCCCCAGGAATCCCCGATAGAGCTGTGTTAGCAGAAGCGGACGGCAGTGAGCCTTCTTGCACATCCTCACAAAGACACAGTCTGGGAAACAGCTATAAACGGCACAATGAATTCACCTGGGAAGGGAGACTGGGGACTTTATGTTTCATGTTTCTACCATCGTGGGCTCATTTTTTATTTGTGGGGATGTCTTTGTTTTATTTCATTTTTTAACGTAACTTTTGATCAGCATAACCCCTTGCCCCCCCCCAAAAAAAAATACTTAACACTCAAATAAACAAATAAATAAATACACTAAAATGGGCTGGGGGAAGAAAAACTAGAGAATAGCTCATGCATCGACCTACTCCAGCTCGACTTATTTTATTTTAACAACAAATCCACAGCTTGAACCAAGAAACTCATTAATAAACCTATTATTACGTTTCTACACCAATTTTCCAATTTCTAAAGGCTTTGAAAAGTGAGTTCAGGATTGTACGGTCCTCCAAATTTTTCAGACTTTTCATGTTATAATACCTATAATTTATATTAAGGTGCATCAATATAGGAAATGTAGTGTGTGTGTGTGTGTGTGTGTGTGTGTGTGTGTGTGTAAATTAGTTTTAATCTACCACATAGAATAGGTTAGTTAATACTTGAGGAACCCTTACCAGAAATATGTACCCCAAGAGTGTTAATTAACATTTGAAAGATCCTAATTAGAAGTCCTAACCCCAGAAACAGGAGCTCCATGACAATCACTTCAAATATCAGATTCTTATTCTGTAATTTAGGCTGTATTCAGTGAGCAATAAAGAATATTTGAAATAATTTCTCACTGTTGAAATGCATAGTGTTCAAACACACAGAGAGGGTTGAAATGCCACACAGGTATCTCCACTACAGCATGATGGAGCATAGAAGTCCGAGGAGCCCAACACTCGACATCAGTGGGACACCCTGGCTTGGTCTACCTTTCATACTGTATTGCACCACTTGCCAGAGAATTCTATTGCCTGGTCCAACTGCAAAGCTGGCTAATCCAACCTCTAGATGGGATATTGCTACATCTGCCTACAGTATACCTTTCTTGCAATGTGCTTTTAAGATTGTCAAAGAGTAAAGAATCAGAACATCCCCAAGATTACAAGCTCAGATCCATGACTACTGGGGATCCTGCTTTTAATTTATGTTTGCACAGGCAGCAGAATTCATTGCCACCTCATGGTAAGATATCACCTGATAGCAAGGTCATGGGTGAGGGGACTGTGGCTCTGGCCTACCTATGATTCTTGGAGGCAACCAATATCCACCAAAACATGTCAATTCTGAACAGCCAACGTGACTTAGGAGAGCAGACATAGCTCAGCTTAACTAAACCTATGTGAAATACATTGGGAGTAAAACAGTGGTTCTGCCTCTCTACCTGCCTTGCAGCGCTCTCTCTCTCTCTCTCTCTCTCTCTCTCTCTCTCTCTCTCTCTCTTCCTCTCTCTCTCTCTCTCTCTCTCTCTCTCTCTCACACACACACACACACACACACACACACACGCACGCACACACGCATGCACGTCTCAAGGTTCACATTTAGACCTAAGCTATGTTCTCCAATCCATCTTTCATGAAAGATGGGTTCTTGGGAGCTTGCCTGAGCATCGCTTCATAAACAGACCTTCATTCATCATCGGCTATTGATCCCTAGGTGTATATTCCACTGGTCAGAAATTCAGAGAAGAGGAAAGATGTGTAGCACTCCAAATCCCTACCAGAATGCTCTACACCCATCAAAATCAATTTTTTCTAATAATATATTTACAATATTGTAAGAAAAAAACTTGGGGCTCAAAAGGATGTAGAGTATGATTTCAGTTTTGTTTTATATATGAAAGGATAATGGACAAAAAAAAAAAATCTCCAAAATGCTTATCTGCCTATCTCAGAGAGATGACACTGTTGAAGATTTCTATTTTTGATCATGTTGTCAAAATGCTTTACAATAAGCAAAAATATTTATATTCAGTTAAATATATATAATTTCCTATAGCCCTGGCTGGGTGGCTCAGTTGGCTGCAGTATCATCCTGTACACCAAAAGGTTGCAGGTTCGATCCCCCATTGAGCCACATATGGGAGGCAGCTGATCAATGTTTCTCTCTCTCTTTCTCTCTGTCTCTCTTTCTCTCCCTTCCTCTTTCTCTAAAATCAATAAACATATCCTCAGATAAGGATAAAAATATATGTATATATTCACTGTAACAATTTAAATATTTGCTCTTACCAGGGAACATGTTATACCGGTGAAGTCCAACAAACATATAATACAAGCCACAGATGGTTTTTAAGTTTTCTACCAGGTATGTTTTAAAAGTACAAAGAAAAAAAGTAAAGTTAACTTTAATAATACATTTCATTTTGCCCAATATACCAAAATATTATCATTTGAATGTTATATTATCATTTATATTATCATTTATATTACATATAAAAATTATTAGTAAAATAGTTTTTGTACTAAGCCTTCAAACAAAATGTTGGGTATATTGTACACTTAGAGCACCAGCTGTATTTCAGATTGGCCATGTTTCAGGGCCTCAATAAGGCACATGTGGCTAGTAGCTCCAGAAATGGACAGCACAGCTCTGTACACTAGCAACAGAAGAATCAACATGGAAAGCACGATGCTAGGAGAATCAAGTCTCCCCTGGTGTGCTCTGGACCTTGACATTCTCACGTCGCCATATTTTAAAGTTGGGACTATAAAGGCCCCTGTTTAGAAAGTAAACATTCATCCTTTACTCATCTATTGCTCACTGAGCCATCACCACAGATCAGGCACTTGGCTGGTGGCTAAAGATGATGAGGTGAAAGGAAGAGAGCCTCACTCCTCTGGTAGCCCACTACCCAGTGGGAGAGATGGACCGTGAATAGATGATAACAATGGCACATGTAAATATGATGATTACACACCATGTGTGATGGGGAGATGATGACAATGGCATTGATGGAGCACAGGTACCTACAGGAGAGGAAAGTTGAGTTTGTCCAGAAGATGAATGGAGAGCCTTGACAGAGGCAATAGAGAGGGCAATGGGCACAGATGCATAAAGGGACAGGCATCTATCCAGGAACCGGGTGAGGTCAGGGGTGGCTGGGTTGCAGGCTGCGTTGGGAACAATCGTGGAGCTGGGAGCAGAGAGAGGGTAGATGCCTTGGGTGGGAAATAAATAAGGGACACAGGATTAGCTTTTTGTTCTAGAAAGACCACTTCGGCTGCTATATAGAAGATGAATTGGAGCCAAAGAGAGACTGGCAATGTGAAGACCAAATAAGGAAAAGAACTATGGCCAGAGGAGAGCAGAAGGTGCCTGGACCACATAGTGGCAATAGGGAATGGAGATAAGTGAACAGGGGTAAAATTAACATAACATGGCAAGCAACATGAGATGGGGATGAAGGAGACAGGAAAAGGTTTCAGTAAAGGTTTACTTCTCTTGTCCAAGTTTGGCTCAGTTGGTGCACAGTCATGACTGTAAACAGTGGGAACTGTGTTATCTGCATACAGGATACTGGGGCCCCCTGGGGATCAGCAACCCCTGCCCAGCACATGGACCCAACCCAAGGAAGAGGAATGAGCTTGAGCATCTCTCCACCACCACACAGCCACCCTGGCAGGGTCCGGTGCTCCTCAGGACTGGGCCCTACCCTGACCCCTTGCCTTGACTTGGAGATCCCCTGGGTCTTAACCCATCTCACCAGCCCCTGCCCTAGTGCTCCTGGGTGGACAGAACCACAATTGACTATCCACCCATCTGCCTTCTTGAATTTTCTCTCCTACCAGGAGGGGAGGAGGAAGGGGTCATTCCCAGTCATTCCCCTTAAATATTCTTTCTTCTCAAATTTAATGTCAGACTGACTAGAAAAGGTAATTTAGCAATGCCAAAATACTCATTTTCCTTCTAGTGCCCAAAACATTTTCCAGGCAATGAAATTCCTTATACTAAGTACAAATGTCCAGCATATGCCAAAAACTATCAGTAATGTTATTCGTTTTAGAGCACTTTTCATTTCCAAAGCACTTCATTGGCTCCCCCCATTTACTCTCAAAGCAATGTCCCAACACCTCTTAGTGGCATGCCAGGTTCTTCATGACCTCACTCTCTCCTTCTCTCACTGGCCTCTCTCTCACCGCCCTGCTTCCCAATCACACCCACAGCTCCTGGACTGCTTCACACACACTCTCTCTCACCTCTGTTTGTACCTCTGCATGTGCTATACCTTCTACCTGGAAAGCCTGCCCCCACCTCATTCACCTCATTCATCTCTTTTCTACCTACACTTTCAAGCCCATCCCAGCCCCACCCAAGGCAGAGTTAGGAGCCCCCTCCCTTGGGCTCCTTAGCAACTCTCACACACCCTGCCCTAGGCCTGGCCACACTGGATCAGGAGGGCCTGCCTGCATCTCCATCTGCCTCAGGCCCACTAGACTGTGAGCAATATGTGGCCATGTCCCATGTCTTATTCATCCTCTTATTCTCCTTACACAGAGTTTAGCACAGAGTTGAATGGATAAACACTATCTTATTCTCACTCTTGGTAATAAGAGCATAGTAGGTTAAACAGTGACCCCCAGAAGACACATTCAACATCTAACCCCTTACCTGTGAATGTGACCTTATTTGGGAATAGGCCTTTACAGGTGTAATGAAGGCTCTCTAGATGAGATCATCCTGGATTTGGTGTCCTTATGAGATGAGGAGCAGCCACACAGAGATACAGAGAGAAGGCCATGGGATGATGGCACAGAGATTGGAGTGATGAGTCCACAAGCCAAGGACACTAAAGATGACTGGGAACTCGTGCAAGGTAGGAAGAGACAGAAAGGATGCTCCCTCAGAGCCATTGGAGCGAGCACGGCCCTGCAGACATTCTGACTTGGACTTCTGGCTTCCAGAACTGTGAGAGAATAAACGTCTGTGTGTTAAGCTACCACATTTGTGGTGGTGAGTTACAGCAGCCGTAGGAAACCAACACAAGGAATCACTATAAAATGGAAGATGGACACACATGTGATGCTAAATGCTTGAGCAAAAAAATTGCCTGTTTACGATATGGTTTGAATTTGGAAATTTCCATAAACGTCTAACCTGCTTCACCCTCCACTCCCCACCCCACCCCTGCCAACAAATCATCCTTCTAGAAATAAGCAAGTTCATTTTCTTCACCCTACTGTCCTGTTCTTCCTCTCCCCACACTCCGTCACACAACACACCTGATGGTGGAGCCCAATTGGAATCTGTGACCCTGTGTAGCCCTGGCCCCTGTCACAGCTTTTCTTTCACCCCCAGTCTTCAACTGCTGGGTCTGCTTTCTGACACCAAGTGCTACGGGTCCTCCTCTGGGCCATAATCCTCCCCTAGGATAAGTGCCAAGATCACCCCATTCCAACCTTGAACTTGCCTCTCTCCCAGGTATGTACGCCACGCACGGCGGACTCCTAAACACAGAACCCGTGAGCGTGTAATGAGCCCACACATCTTCCACAGTTTCCATGCACCATCAATGCACAGATAACAGTGGTAATTGCTACTTTAGAGCAGCATTAATTAAAGAAGGAGGATCTTTTCTTGTCTACCTGCAACACATTTTCAGCTTCAAAATCATACATGTTTTCTTTAAGGATGCCATTGGTCCTCAAGGTGTGTTCTTATTTACTCTTTCCGCTGAAACTTAGGAGCTGTCTGACTAAGTAGGAAGGTATGCTGGCCTCCACAAACAGAATCTCTGTGATACATGGTTTTAAAAAGTCAATATCTAATCCTGCCATAATTTAGTGGCTAATTGTACGAAGGTAGGTAATAGTCCTACTCATTGACTCAGCCAGCCCTTAGACCCCCCAAAAATTAGATTTCAAAAATGCAGTGCCAGCAAAGCAAATGAAGAGAGTCCCATTCCTGGAACACAGCAGGGGCTTTGTTATTAAGAATAGGTCTGGGTGCAGAGGAGGGGCGCAGCGAGAAGCAATATTAGCCGGTCTCTCCGTGATGCGGGAAAGGCACCGTTGAGGAGTCCAGGATTTATTTTTGTAATTTTGACACAATCCAGTAATTTTCCAGAAGGTCAGAGGGCCTGAAGCAGATGGTTGGTTCCCTCTGATTTGCAACTGTAACGTCCTTCCTGGCCGGTCTTCTCACCCTGGTTCAGCGCCTCGTTATCTACCCTCCTGCTATTTCTAAAGCCTCCAGCCTGGCCATTCTGCCCCTTCCGACAGCCTCTCAGGCCCTCAGTCCTGAGATACCAGGGCGTCTGTCCAAAGTATGTATTTAAACTTGCTGTGTCCTCTCACCGTGGCCTTTGGGGTAAAATCTGATTTCTTGGCAGTTGTCCTAGGGTCCCCTTGACCCCCCCCCCAACCTGCAGCCACTGCAGCCTCGCCCTTCCTCTGGCAGCAAGAGGCACCTGAGCACTGACCACATTGGAGGCATTTGAATTTCTGGATCAATTCTCTCAATGCCAATTTACAGCATTTCCTAAACTAAAGGGATGGTTTTGTGGTTATCAGGCACAAAGCGCTCTATTTCATTTACTTTTGAACTCTTCAGTCACCTTCCCTTCAAATTTGGTTACAATTTAAACTATTTACTTTCATTTGTCTTATTTTTATTGTCTTTAAAATCCCAAAAAGACCAAAAGAAATAATAAGTTCCTCAGAAAGGCAACATGTTAAAGGAAAAAGCAAGTGTGCGAATGGTCTTGTGGCTGCAGAGTAGAATGTCTTCATTCTTAGGAGCCCCCTGTAGGAAAGTTAGGCTAAGGTGTCACGTGTCTGCAACATTTTCTCAAATGATTCAGTTACAGAAAAAATGTGAATGTGAGAGGGTGAAAAATTTTCAAAATAAAAAGTTGGGCCCTAGCTGGTTTGGCTTAGTGGATAGAGTGTCAGCCTGTGGACTGAAGGATGCCAAATTCGATTCCGGTCAAGGGCACATGCCCAGGTTGCAGGCTCGATCCCCAGTGTGGGGCATGCAGGAGGCAGCCTATCAATGATTCTCTCTCGTCATTGATGTTTCTATCTCTCTCTCACTCTCCCTTCCTCTCTGAAACCAATAAAAATATATTTTTAAAAAACTATTTTTTAAAAATTTGGAGGGAGGGGAAGTAGGTTGACTTTTAAATTCAGCTGGTTATGGGACATAGGAAGCCTAAACGTGCTGGCTTAGGGAAAAGTAACTGTGACCTCTAAACGTCCTTCACACCCCATTCTGCTCCCTGCACCTGGAGCCCTTGGAAAGCCCCCAGTTCAAACACTTGCTCCTCCTTGCTCACTCCATTACAATAATGCTCTGCTGTGAATTCTCTTCTTTCCCATAATGGCTGCATTTGGGGTTGCAGTCAGCTTCCCGTGAGGAATTTGAGAGTTCCTAGTGCCTAGGACGAGGCACACAGAGGGGCTCAAACATGTTTTCCTAGAGAGGGAGTGAAGAGGGGAAGAGATGAGTGCAAAGATACTGTCTATTTTGTACAGGACTATACTGTATTCTTTTAACACCACCACCCCCTTCAGGGCACTTGGATAAATGAGGTCACAGGAAATTCACTGGGCTCATAGAGCTTAGATGTTAGGAAGCCTGAGGATTTGAGAGCCTGTGAGAGAATCAGGCTGTAGGAATCGAGTTTGTTGCTGTGTTGGGATGAGCAACATCCCAGCACCAAGCAGTGGGGACAAGTTCTCAGGATGTGGGGCACCAACACTGGGCACCAGCTGTGGGGCTGTTCTCGGCCCAGCCAGCCACGTCAGGTGTGTCTAGAGGAGCTGGCTTCAGCCAATCCAGCCCAGGTGGTTGGTTAAGCATCCCCGGAGGCCATGGCTACTAGTCCTCTTTTCTCTGTGGACCCACTACATTCACAGGGAGCTCCCCAGAGCACTTTCCCATGTCAAGTTCACATGCACACGTTCCAGCAAACCTGTGACAAAGAACAGGGCTCCCACCGCCGAGATTGTTGGCAGCCCTGAAATGAGAGAAGGTGTGGAAATGCAATCTCCACCCTCCAGAGGAGCCCGAGTGAGCCCCTCACCGGAGACCATCCACTCACCTACTCTGTTCACGCCATCTTTACACCATCACTCCCTCCAATGACATCTCTTCTCCACTGTGGGACCTCAACACATCATAATTCAAAACACTTTGGACCTTAAATTGGCTTTTAAAAATCATTTCCAAATTCCACAGTATCTTTCTTATTGTATAACCTATGGGGTGTATGTACATCACTTTCCATGCCTGAAGAATCCCCATCTGCCATCAAACTTTTAAACTATTTTTTAATGTGAGGTTTTGGGAACTGAATCATAATCTGGATTTTTTACTAAACCCTTCTGTACATCTACGGAAGACATGGGGGAGTGGGAAGCCCACAGCCCTTGCAGACAGACCAGACTATGTGACTTTTGTAACTGTTCGTCATCTCTCAAAATGCCAGATTCCTCAACTCGAATAGCAGCAATTACTTCAACCTCAAAGATGACCTGAATAGTCAATGACATAACAAACGCTGATTGCCCAGCCCGATGAGTGATACTCAGATTCCAGTTCCCTTCCCCCGATTCCAACAATAATGAGAGCTGGTGTTTACTTACTATGTGCTTTATATGTAGTAAGTTTACTTACTATGTGCTTTATATGTAGTAAGTCATTAGTCCTCACAGCAACCCCATGAAACAGGTGTTATTTTATAGAGGAAACTTGAGGGGGGCAAAAGTTGAAAGTGGCGAAGGTGAGCACTGTAGAGCTAAGGAATGGAGACACAGCCAAGGTGATTCTATCTCAACAGAAGAACCTTGAGCAATCACACTAAAATCATTTTCAAAAGATTCGAAAAAGGCACTGAGGTCATAGAAATAGCAACAGATGAGAGGGCCAAAGCCCTGGGCTCCTGTCCTGACTCCCTCAATGACCAGGTCTGTGACTCTTGTGGGCAACCCTCCAAAGGCCCACAATGGGTTGTGTTTCTCCTTCTCCTGGGCATAGTGGACTTGCTAGAGGGGACCACTGAGCTTGAAAGCCAGGTCCTGCATCTCTTCCTGAAAGACACACTACACATCTGCAGTGAGAGAGGAAAATAAATAACATCTGCAAATGTCCTGCCTAAAGAACCCCTTTGTTTAGAAAGCTGGCTTGCTTAAATGTGGCCCCGGAAAGGCAACCTGTAAGTTCCAATCAGATGTTGACTTGGGCTCACAGTTTATGATCTTAGGGGAAAAACTTAAAGGGCAGCTGTATAGCTCCTACCCTTGTAGGGCCAGTCCCTCAAAGGTCTTGGGTGTAGGCTTCAGGCAAGATCCCACTGATGCTCTCCTTACAGTCCCCACACTGAGCCACTGTGGAGCTAGGAAGCATTTGACATGGGAAGATCACACCCCCATCCCTGAAAGAGTTAATAACTGGATACTATAGCCTGGCACTGTATCCATAAGGCCCTTTGACTGGCCTCCACCTCTCAGCAATCAAAATAACTAATCAAGGTCTCGTGCAGGGAAGAGAGATTTGCACTAGGCTTGGCAGGCCCTGGGACAATGACTTTGAATTGAGTGACTTAAGTTTAGCAAATCTTGAGTTTCTTATCCAAAAACATGACAATAATCACATCTATCATGACTGTTTCAAGGCCCGTTGTGAATATTAAATTTAGGAGGCAACTGGGCAAAATGGTGAAGAGCTCAGATTAGAAAGCCAGACTACCTGAGTTCAAACCCCAGCTCTGCCACCTACTAGGTACATGACCTTGGGCAAGCAATTTAACTTGTGCAAGCCTCAGATTCCTTATTTGAAACCGGAAAAATCAAAGGTCTCACGTCAGAAGGTTGTTGTGAGGATTAAATGGTATAATACATGTACAGCATTTGGAGTGGTGTTTGCCATATAAGTAGTTTGGCTTATGTTACCTGGTAGTTATTATTATGTGAAAGAACAAAAAGCAAACGCAGTCATCCGAAGATACTGGTGCACTGTGGAATGGGCCTTACCCACCATCTTTCTGTTAACTTCCTAACGAGAGCCTAGAAGTTGGCTTTTAGAGCATTTCAAAATATCCCCTACCCAAGTCACCAAGTCCGTGGCAGGCCCCACCCTGCTTTCTGGCACCTTCAAGCACCCACTTTAATTAAGCTAGAAAGGACTTCCTAAGGATGGTGGTGAGGACTGGAACCACACGGGATCATTGGATAGCATTTTACAGCAGTGGAAGCATTGACCCTTCAATGCCCACAACCAATTCACAGATCATCATTCTCTACTGCCCCCTCTTAGAGATAGACATTGAAAAGTTAGATCATAGAAACCACATGCCAGTGATACAAAGAACCTCCACTATTTCTGAAAAATTACTGTGATGTTCACTGAATCAGTTCCTAGGACTCAACATCTAATTATTCTATCAATTGTGACCTGTCTCAACAAGTTAATGGCTTAAACTCCAAGACACACAGAGACAAGCCATGCGTGTACAAATCTTACTGGATGATGTAATGGGGGAGACACGGGTTAGCAACTGTCTCAGACACCGGATGGACATTTGATCATCGCATCTGTAGGTCACATAGCACATTACCTAACATGCATACGGTGTTAGAGTTGGGGTTTCCGAAGCATCTTCACATAAATCACATGGCTTTTCAACCTCAAACCATCCTTCACAATAGGCATTTTCACTTACACTCACTCACTTCACAGTTAGTGAAACTGAAGTTCCTAATGGTTCCAGGATTTGCCCAAAATTACACCACAGTTAATAAACGACCCAAATGGAACACATTCCTTCATCTCCTGATCCAAGGCTAGTGTGTGCAATGCTGTTGGATAAGTATAAAGAGTTCAGAAGCCACATGGGACTGGAATTCGTTTAGATTAGAAGGTCACACACACACACACACACACACACACACACACACACACACACCTATAGACCTTACCATGACATATGCAGTTATAGCAAAAATACATTTTTTGGACTTCAGTCAAAATGTGGCAGTATACCCGAGAAGGTTGACAATATGCTAGCAGCCAGCACACTGAGAACCTTTGTCTCAAGAGGGAGATTTGTCAAGAAAGGGAGAAGGGAAGCAGGGTTCCAGGAGGAATAAAGGCAGTAGGCGGTAAGCATGTGAGCCCTCCTCCTCCCCACCTTGGAGAAGCCCTGCCTCCATCGTGGCTCCCTCCAGGCGCTCCCTTTCCTTTCACTTCTCCACTTCTCCACTTCTCGGAGGTCATGCTGCTTCTCCGCCTCCTCACCTCCCACTCACTTCAATCTGCTTCCCCAGCACCGCTTACAAAACTGTTCTCCCTGGTGCAAAGGAATCATTTCCCTTCATTTATGAACGACGTCAGTATGACAGAACATAACCATTACTCTTTCCTTTTTTATTTCAATAAATAACTAGTTTGTATTCATGATTAACTGGAAAAAATAGAGATGAAAAATTAAAATTATTAAATTTTTATATCACCCAGAATTCCACAACTAGTAGATAATTACTGTTAATATGTTGGTGTATATCTTCCCAGATTTTTCCTAGCATACCAACATATATATATATATATACTAGAGGCCCGGTGCACGAAATTCGTGCACGGGGGGAGGTGTCCCTCAGCCCAGCCTGCACCCTCTCCAATCTGGGACCCTTCAAGGGATGTCCGACTGCCTGTTTAGGCCCGATCCCATCGGGCCTAAACAGGCAGTCGGACATCCCTCTTACAATCCAGGACTGCTGGCTCCCAACTGCTCGCCTGACTGCCTTCCTGATTGCCCCCAACCGCTTCTGCCTGCCAGCCTGATCACCCCCTAACCACTCCCCTGCCAGCCTGATTGATGCCTAACTGCTCCCCTGCCAGCCTGTTTTCCCCTAACTGCCCTCCCCTGCAGGCCTGGTCCCCCCCAACTGCTCTCCCCTGCAGGCCTGGGTCCCTCCCAACTGCCTTTCCCTGCAGGCCTGGTTGCCCCCAACTTCCTTCCTCTGCCAGCTTGGTCACCCCTAACTGCCCTCCCCTGCAGGCTTGATTGCCCCCAACTGCCCTCCCTTGCAGGCCTGGTCCCTCCCAACTGCCCTCCCCTGCTGGCCATCTTGTGGTGGCCATCTTGTGTCCACTTGGGGGCAGGATCTTTGACCACATGGGGGCAGCCATCTTGTGTGTTGGAGTGATGGTCAATCTGCATATTACTCTTTTATTAAATAGGATAGAGGCCTGGTGCACGGGTGGGGGCCAGCTGGTTTGTCCTAAAGGGTTTCGCGGATCAAGGTGGGGGTTCCCTTGGGGCATGGGGCGGCCTGGGCGAGGGGCCTGTGGTGGTTTGCAGGCCGACCATGCCCCCTGACGACCCAAGGGGAGGCCCTGGTATCTGGGGTTTATTTATCTTCTACAATTGAAACTTTGTAGCCTGGAGCAGAGCCAAGCCTTCTGCTTGCTCGGAGGCAGCAGTCATTTCTCTTGGGATTTATGTATCTTCTATAATTGAAACTTTGTAGCCTTAAGTGGAGGCCTGGGCTGGCCAGGGTGTGTGGAAAGCTTGGCTTCCTCCATTGCCAGGGGCAACCGTAGCCTCCTGCTCTTTCCAGCTCCATGGTTGCCGCCATTTCTGTTTGGGTTTATGTATCTTCTATCATTGAAACTTTGTAGCCTTGAGTGGAGGCCTAGGCCGGCAAGGGCAGGCGGAAAGCTTGGCTTCCTCCATTGCCAGGGAAACCCAAGCCTCCCTCCTGCTCTCTGTGGCCGTAGCCATCTTGGTTGGGTTTATTTGCAGATTCGCTCCTGATTGGCTGGTGGGCATGGCTGGTGGGTGTAGCAGAGTGAGGGTTAATTTGCATCTTACTCTTTTATTAGATAGGATATATATATATTCTTACAAAACAATACCATAATATGACTATTTTAAAACCTGTTTGTGTTTTTTACTCAACAAGCTATCATGAACAACTTTTCATGTTAATGCATAAAACAGGTAAGCATCATCATAATTTGGGCATAAACTATTTAATTAGTTCGCTATTGATGAACATTTAGGTGGTTTCCAAATTTTGATATTTTAAACACTTATATGAGCACTATTAAATATATGTCTTTGGACACCTGATTTATTATTTCTTTAGGATAAATGCTAACAAGTATCTAATTAGCTCACTTATCATTAGGAGATTTTTAATGGCTTGATTTTCTAGAATAAATTTTGATTTTTAGGATAAATTACAAATGCATTAGCTTAGCCCACTCTTAGTCTTACATCCCTCTGTCCCTTCCTTTCCTCACATCCACTGTTGGTACCGTCTGCTGTTTTTGACCTTCTGTTCCACTTCACTTATTCTTTCTCTCTTCTTTCTCCAGCTTTAAAATTCAAATGAAATATCACCATCTCCTAGAAGTTTTCCATCATCCTGGTCCTTCATCAATAAAATTAAAATTTTACTTCTACCACTAATCATCACCATCATCATCATTACATACTTGTAGTACATATTTTGTGCCAGACAATGTTCTAGGCATGTTACATATACATCATTTCATCCTTTCAATAAATCTATGAGGCAATTACTGATACCCCACTTCTACAGATAAACAAATGGAGAATCAGATGCTATGTTAGAATTTCTGAAACTATGAGTACTTATGCAAAATTTTAAACTACATAAGCATATGTGTATGTGTGCTGCTCTAACTAAAGACATAACTTTAGCTATCTATGTTGATGAATAAATTCTTTTTCAGAAACACATAAAACTGGTGTCATTTATCTAGAGGAACGAACTATAAGATGCAATTAAAGAAAACTACGCAGGGGGCTGGGTGGAGCGGGCAAAGGGGGAGGGGAAAGTCGAAGACATCTGCAATAGTGTCAATATTAGAAATTTTTAATTAAAACAATATGCAACTGAAGGTGAAGCTATTTGGATAAAAAATAAGAGATGAAGGTGAATTATGAGTTTTCTAGATTAAAACTCAAGCCCCAGAATCTGGTGAACACTTTAGTTGTCTTTGCACGTCAATGAGAACTGGGGGAAACACAACCTATGTGCACCATTTCAGTATAAGTATTGGACCATTTTGTCGGGTAGTTAACATCCTACAATAGAAATCAATGTTATTACTTTATTTTACCTAGTGGGTCAAAAAGAAAACTGGAACCCCCCCTAAGAAAATAAAATTCAAAACAACACCACATTATAGTTAAGCATTTATATAAAACACATTCCTTCTTTAAAGTATTTGATAAGTAATTAGTTGAACCTAAAATTAGATTTGTTTTTATCATCAGAATGCGCAAGTCAACCTACTACTGAGTAAGTTATTCAACTATTAACCCTTGACAACCCCAAAAATTTTATTAATTGTTTAAACTGCTATAAAATGAAAACAACTGTTTTGCTTTCCAATCAGCTAGCGAGGCCTGTGTGGCACCCACTAATTCACTTAGTTTCTCACTGAGTGTGTAAAGTCATACACACTCAGTGGGGAGGCTGGTCATGCTTGTCAAAAAGGGGGCGGAGCCTCTGAACTGAGGGCTCTGTGCCCGGTGATGTGACAACAAGTGATAGACGGAATCAATCTTCCCAGGGCATCCACTTTTCTAATGATGTGAGAAGATAAACATATATTTATTCTAAAATGAGCACAGTTACACCATGAAATCACACAAAATTGCAGGAATTTTGAAAATAAAAAATTATCATCTACTTAAATGCCTTCGTTTTCACTTTACAGCACATATGCTTCTGCACCATTTTCATATGTGACCTCTTAGAAAAGTGAACTTTTTTAAGCTATAACACTGGAAAATATAATTTAGAACAATTTAAATAATTGTTCTTGGCACACCTGAATTTGGGAGAATTCCCATCTGCTATGCCTGTGTGTTATCGGTGGGGTAGCCTCTGTGTCCCCACTTGGCACTAGTGGAAGTGAGCTGCTTGGGGTGCCATAGGAACAACAATTTCCTGAGGCCCCCATGAGAGGAGGATGTATCATGGAAAGCTTTATTTCTGTGGAATTAAACCTCTCAGTTCCCAAGGTCTCCTCTCCCTCCGTCCCAGCATGGAAAAGTCCCATTCTGTCTTCAGAGCTAGGATCAAAGCCACTGCCCAGAGGCCACTTCATATTTGCACAGTGCAGTCCAGCACCGGGCGAGGTCAACTTGTGCCCCCAGCAGCAGTCCATTGCGTGTGGGGTCCACATGGCCACGGGCCCTGCAGCTTCTAGGGTCACATGTCAGGCTACGGCAGGTCATGGAACAAGCAAGAGCAAGGAAACAGGAACACAAGAGCAAATAAGCGAGAGAGAGAATTCTTTGTCTCTGGGACTTTAACTAGGAGCTTATCTAAGGAATCCTTCGGGATTGTGCGTGCTTGCAGTGGCTCCATCCCCTCTAGCCAGTTATCTTCTTCCCAGGCTAGACTGACAGGCAAGCACCTTCCCTGCATGACCCCGACTTCACTGGGCATGTGCCCATCTTCCTCTTTGTTGGACCTCTTCCCCCCGTGATCTGCAGGAATGGATCTGTGCTTCCCTGTAAAGTGTAAAGTTGCAGCTTCCTGGTGCAGCTGCCCAAATGGCCATGCTTATAATGTCTGGCCTCCCCTTTGCTCTCTTCCTTTTAATAATATTAGCCAGGCCCTAACCGGTTTGGCTCAGTGCATAGAGCGTTGGCCTGCGGACTGAAGGGTCCCAGGTTCAATTCCGGTCAAGGGCATGTACCTTGGTTGCGGGCACATCCCCAGTGGGGAGTGCGCAAGAGGCAGCTGAATCGATGTTTCTTTCTCATCGATGTTTCTCCCTCTCTATCCCTCTCCTTGCCTCTCTGTAAAAAATCAATAAAATATATTTTAAAAAAATAATAATAGCCAGATAGTTATGACAGTAACATGCACAACTGCAAAGATTATCCTTGCCCAAAATATGTACATTAATCTCTCTCTCTCTCAACACTTGTAATATTTCTTAAGGTATCCACAGAAGAATTGCTAATAGCCAAAATAAGCAAAACTATCCACCCTCACTTCACTCCAAAGATGACCCAGAGGAGCCACTGGAAATAATAAACTATTTTTTTTCTAAATATTTTTGAAATCTTAGTTTTTTTCTTTATGTCTATTAATTTACTTTAATTTATGTTTGATTTGTTTAGCTTTTTCTTGACAATTTTAATTCATTTGAATAGTTCAAAAAATTCTTAAAAAGAATAGATATAAACTTTTCCCCTTCCACCTCAGTCCCCAGTCACCCCATTTCCCTCCCTGAAGTCACCATTGTTGAGAGCTCCTGTGACCCCCTCCAGAGTTCTCCTTAAATCTTACCCTGCCCCCATCACACCAGGCTGGGAGAGTTTAATCTTAGCCATGTTAAAGGATACACTTTTGGAAAAGGTATAATCATGCCTCCCATACAAATATAAAATGAATATATGTGAATATTTTATAGAACTCATTAAGTAAGGAGAGAGCCAGTAAGGTGTTAGAACCAGTCTAGCAAGGACGTGGATGGGAGAGCCTTGGCTGGCCCCGGAGACTCTGAAACCTGTATCCTAACCTTCATGCCCCTCACAGCCTCCCTCCTCTGGGGTCCTGCCACCCCTTGTCCCAGGTGCTAGGAAGGTACAGGACATGACTTACGAACCATCAACCCCTGGTCCCTTTCTAGTCCCGGGCCTGTCCTCTTAGAGAGCTGATCTCCCTACTCCCAAAGGCACCCTCTTCTCTCTCTAATTCCAAAACCAAAGTCACAATACCATGGCGCCTTCCATGGACATGGACGCACGTTTCCCTGGAAGAATGGGCAGCAGAAGGCGTGGTTGCCTTCTGGAAACAGAGAGAGAGAGCAAGAACACACACAAGCTCGAGTCTCAGACTTTACCCTGCGTGCAGGCACTCCGCTCCGAGCTGTTTGGAGAGAAGGAATGGTGATAATACGGCACCCCTCTCAGCTACTGAGATCTGATGGGTTCTGCTAAAGACTCCCCCGCCCCCACATTTGGAAGGCAGGTATTTCCCAGATTGTCTCTTTCCCCCCCCCCCCCCCCCCCCCCGCCCAGCCCAGAGCCAGAGCTGGCAGATTCTCCTCCACCCAGGACTGTGAAGAGGTAGTTGTACACCTGCCTTATCCGCACATTTCACGCTCTCATTATTTTAAAGTTAGTTTACTCTTCTCTAGTCTACGATGAGAAATGAGAGTAAAAGCCACCACAACCCTGCCTCATAAGATGCATTTTAAGGTGAGAACATTGAGGTCCAGAGAGGTTAAGAAATTTCCCCAAGGTCACAGAGCTCCAGTTGGAACCAGGGTTCAAACCTAATCCCTCTGACATTTCCCACTAGACCAGGGCAGGTACTTCCTTTATTAAATCTTAACCAGCTTTCATCCCTTCCAAGCTCAAAGTTTATGAGATGACCAAAACAATGGAATTTCCCCTCAATCTTTTCAAATCCTGGTCAGGGAATGTTTGAGATCCTCAATTATGATGGTGACCAATAGAAAATAAAGCTGAAGAAAATGTATTGCGTCCGTTAGTGGACATCAAAGTCAATCTGCCATGTTCTGGGAAGTCACCTTCTGCCACGTGAGTCACATTTTCACGTAACATTCTTGGTAAGAACAGTCTCCGGCGGCCTTCAGCAGGCCGCACAATGAAACAGTATTTCACCTGTTTCCTCTTATGCTCATGGGAGGAAGTGACCGTAGTGAAGAGGTCAGAGGCGTGGCTGACAGAGCGACCGAGGATGAACAACGTGACCCTGACAAGCCCTTCATGCATTCGGCCCGTGCTTACTGCGCACCTGCTCTGTACCAGGCTCTGCGGGGCCAAGGGCCCTGACCCACAGAAACTATGAGACCTCCAATGTGTGTTGCCTTAAGCGAGTTGGTGGCAGTTTGTTCCGTGGCAATAGTAAACTAACACGAAGCACAGGATGCTTGGAGGGAGCCCGGGAGAGACTGCTGAGACCAAGTGGTGAGAACAGGCCTCTCTGAAAAGCCATATTATTTTGTTGTTGTTAATCCTCACCTGAGGATATTTTTTCCATTGATTTTTAGAGTGGAATGGAGGGTGGGAGAGAGGGAGGAAAGAGAGAGAAACATCGATGTGAGAGAGACACATTGATTGGTTGCGTGCTGCACGCACCCTGAGGAGGCTGGGGACCGAACCTGCAACCCAGGTATATGCCCTTGACCAGGAATCTAACCCTTGACCTTTCAGTGGGCAACACTGGCCAGGACTCTGAGGGGCCAATTTAAGCAGAGGCCTAAATGAGGACCAGGAGCCAGGCAGGAATGGTGGGGGAAGAGAACTCCAGGTCCCTTAACCTTAGCTGAGCCCCGAGATTTTCAGATGGAAAATGAGAATTTTCTCTAGGTGCCCACCAACAACGGCCTACCTCTGACAGCTGTTCCGATGACTAAGTGGACAATGTGTGTAATGTGCTTTGGGTGGTGCAAACAACAAACCCAATGACAGCGACCGGTGATGGGGTATCATTACAATCAGCGTTTTCTGAAGAAAGTACTATGAATGGCACCCAATGCTCAAAAACTACAAGAATGGCATTTCCTGCCCACAGATTATATTCTTTGTAAGGTTCCTCTGGCTGCACGTGCCCTTGCCCGCAGGCAGCAGGAGGAGGCTGGGGAAGCCCACTCCCTAACTGGTTTGCAGATGCCTTCATTTCTCTGTTGCAAACCACTGTGGCATGGCTGGCTGGCTCTCCTACCAGCAAATAGCAAATAATTCCACACGTGGCTCTGGCAGCCCTGCCTTCTGATTCTGTTCACTCCCATCTACCTAATGAAAATGCACTCCCCAAGGCAGGGTTGTAGCGTACGCCCCTTTATGTTTTAATCCCATCCCCACCGCTTCCTCCCCCCACACCAATGTCCAATGGACCAGTTCCTAATAACCCTGCAAACTCCAGCTCAGAAGTCACAGCCCCTGAGAAACCATCTTTCCCCTCCCCAGGTGATGGAATTAATCATCTCGTTCCGCTGGACCTTGAACCTGTTTCTATCATTGCATTGATCAGAATGTATTGTGATTGATTTATGGGTGTTATCTCCTCAACTAGTAGCTTCTTGAGCTCTGGCAGCATATTTTAGAGCCTACTGTGTGCCAGCAGCTGGGAAGGCAATAAGGTAATGAACCCAGCCTGTCCTATAGGGAAGGCAATAATGAACCCAGCACAGCCTGCCCGGGAGGGGAGGAGGATGTAAACAAGGGGGTTGAACATAATAGGGCTAGTGCTCCAATCCATGTGTATCCAGGTGCTTTCAATCTGAAAGGGCAGGAGCTGAGCCCTTGACCAGCCTCCTGGCCCCCGGAAAATCTAGAAAGGCTTCCTGGAGGAAGCAGCAGAGGATCTGAACTCTGAAGGATGGGAAAGCTTTGGGCAATGCTATGGACTGAATTGCCACACACACACACACACACACAAATTAATATGTTGAAGTCCTAACCCCCAGTGTGATGGTACTTGGAGGTGGGGATTTGAGGAGGTAATTAGAGGTCATGAGGGTGGAGCCCTCACAATGGGATTAGTGCCCTTCAAAGAAGAGGCACCAGAGAGCTTGCTCTCTCTCCCTGCCACTCGAGGACACAGTGAAAAGGAGGTTGTCTGAAAACCAGGAAGAGTCTTCACCAGAAACCATGCTTGCACCCTGATCTCTCTTACTTCCCGCCTCTGAAACTATGAGAACTAAGTTTCTGCACTTTAAGCCACTCAGTATGGTACCTTTTTGGTGTGTTTGGTTAGGGGATCAGGAGTTAGAGATTTATAACGAAGGTATTTTCCTGTATGAATTTCATTCATAAAACCATAATTTTAGTTGTATAGACATTTTATTAAGGCAAAAATGGTAAATTAATTTTTTAAATGAACAGAAACAAATCTAAACATCACCTGAAGTCACCAACATTTTTAGGCATTCTGATGATAACTCAAATTATAGAGTTTGAGTTTGGAGATTTAAAGATGATCCTAGCTCAGTCATCTCAAAGAACAAAAGTGAAACAGACTTAGAGAAATTGAGTGCTCAAGACCAGAATCCAAACTATAAAAGAGACTCTGCCTCTCCCTCATGGGTACCATCCTCTTTCCCCACTGGGGTTGGAAAGGTGATGGTAAGAACAGAGCTGGTAAGATGATAACCCAAAGCAACTCATGTCAAAGCTGACAAAAATCCATTGGGCTATTTGACTTTTATGATTGGTTTATTAAAAGAAGATTTTTCTTAATCTCGATGAAAGAGGACATTTCCCAGAGAGAAAAGGAACGTCAAGGCATGAATTACCTTGGCAGAGCCCAGTTTGAGCACTTCAATAGTCCACAGCCAGATGTGCGTTTAGAGAAACCATCTGCTCCATTCAGGATACAAAATAAACGACGAAAAAGGGACCTCTCACTCCCAATCCCTCTCTGAATGGGAAGAAATAATCGGGCAAACCATAAACAGAAGTTGAGAGGTAGATAGGTAATTAGATGAGTAATAACACAGTGAGAATTGCATAAGAGGGCAACAGAGGTAGGTGCTTGATAAAAGTTGGCAGACGAAACAGGTGTTCAGACTATGGTTTCCTGTGCTTCAGTTAGAACATTTTCAGTAAGTGAGGCTTGGGGGAAAGTCTGGCAGGATGGAAGCTTTTACCCACAGTCGTGTTCACTCCACAGACACCTACTTCAGTATTTTTTGGCCTATTGACTTCACATTCTAGATCTCTTACTCCCTATTATTGCTTAAAAGTGTACAGTCTTTATTTAAACAAAAATTCACCTTGTTTGTAGCTTGTTCGGGGAAATAAATACCAGAGAAGCTACATTTGGCTTGATAGGAAAGCTGCTTTTGGAAAACTCTCACCACACCAGCTCTCTGTTTAGACCTCTTTCCATTTTGATTTTATGCTGATCCAGAGAGTATGGTTTCAACAACTCAGCATTCACCATGTGGAAAGTTCTCTTGATACCTGATGAACTCAATGTAGCTATGAATCCACATCCAAGAATGTGGGACAAATTTAGTTTTTTGCTAAAAATCTCATTTCCCAAAACAGTGTCTCAGTGGAAGGACTGCAATATGATGGCTAGTTTCCTGAGGAATTACAAGAACTCTCTTCTACTATTTTGATTGTGTGTAGGCAACCATCCATGCATTCTTTCAATCAACATTTACTAAGCACCCATTTTGTGCTGTACCCTGGGCTCAACGAAGAAGATACCGAAATGATTCATAGTCACGTCCACAGCTCCTGTCTCCAGAACTCATCAGTTAATACAGGGTTGGTGTAATAGGTAGACCCTAAGGCGATCACCTCCCCCATGACCCCCACCTTCTGTAATATATATAAAATATTATAGGTACTATAGTATGTATTATATTATAATATATATATATATATATATATATATATATATATATATATATGGTATACAATATTACATACTCTATAATCTCCTGCCCTTGAATGCAGGCAGGATCTGTGACTTGTTTCTAATCAATACAATATGGCAAAGCTGATAGGCTGTCACTCCCTATGATTAGATTGCATTTCATAAGACTCCTTCTTTCTGTCTTGATGCAGCCACATTGAGGAAGCCCACATAGCAAAGAACTGCAGCTGACAGTCAGCAAAGTCAGGGGCTTCGGTCACACAGCCACGGGAATTGAATTTTGCCAACAACCTATCAAGTAGATTCTTGCCTAGTCAAGCCTTCCGAAGGAAACACAGCTTGGCTGACATCTTGATTGTAGGCTTTTAAGACTCTAAGTACAGGAGCCATCTAAGCAATGCCTGAACTCCTGAACCACAGAAACTGCAAATTAATAAATAGGTATTATTTTCAGAGGCTAAGTTTGTGATGATTTGTCACACAGCACTGGAAAACTAACACAGCAAATGACAGCCCATGGGCCAGATCTGTTCTGCTACCTGTTTTTGTATGGCCTAAGAATGCTAAGAGCAATTTTTTGAATTTCTAAGAGGTAAAAGAAAATCACAAGAAGAATATGTTACAACATATGAAAATTATAAGAAATTCACATTTCCGTGTCCATAAATAAAGTTTTAGTGGAAAACAATCAAACCCATTCATTTATGCATCCTCCAGGGCTGCTTATGCACTACAATGTCACAGTTCAGTAGGTGTGACAGAGACGAGATAAACTGAAAAACCTATAATGTTTACTATCTGTCCCTTTTTAGAAAAACAAAATGTGCTGGGCCTTTATCTAATAAAAGGGACAGATATATAAACATATGACGTACAAGCCAAATGAATAAAGCTCAAAAGAGGAGCTGGGTCCTGATACTAAGAATTTTCCAGATGGAAAGTCAAGGAAGGATGTCCCAGAGAGGAGTCAGCAGTGGCAAGGCTATGGAGATAGGGCAGGACTCCATCATCAGGAAGTGGGGAGGAACTCCCAAATGCCTGGAGTCCCACCCACCATTCTACAACACTGTAGTGTTCTGGAGACCCACCCGAGTGCCATCAGATCCAACGTCAAGCTTTGGGAAGTTATTGCCTATAACAATATCAGCAATTTAATCCGTTTCTCTAAACTGTTCCTGTGGTTCGCCTGGAGCTCTTGGCCACATCATGTCACACATGCTCCTGCCTAAATGAGTTTGGTGATACAGCTGCCTCCCCACTTCCAAGGGCCATAAAATCCACACAGTGTTAGTTTTCAAATCGGAAACATTACTATTGTACTGCCGTCTTTGTTTTGGGTGGGGGGTGGAGAGAAACACATCTCTTCAGCTTAGTAGCTACAGATCATAATCTGTTACTGGGTTATTTAAGGGATTGAGTTTCACCTCATTTCCTTGAGTGTTCTACTCCTGTCTTCTCCAAGACCCACATCACTTCATGTGTAGGTGCCACTGAAGTTTGAAAAATAAAAAGCAGGAGGTGAGAGCATCGCTTGGAGCAAATCAGCCAGCTGGCTCCAAGAGAACTCACGAGGCGAATCAGTCAGGATCTGGTCTGCAGCTTCTCGAGCCCAGAATCTCTTCATTAGAGCTCTCTTTCTGTCACCAATGTTGTCATTATTGCTATCACCATGACTCTCTGATTTTATCAGCGGGTATGCCACTGTGTGACTCCAACCTACATGACCCCAAACCACTGAATATTTTGTGACTGAATATTATGATTTTTCTGTCCCCTTCGTATACTTGGGATGAGGGGCACCTCTCCCATTGACTGCCTATCAGTAGCCTCCACACTGTCCATTTCCAATTGCTGAGAGCTTAAGAAGAGATAACATAGGTCTTTAAATTATGTGTAAAACAGCCCAGTTGGTATGGCTCAGTAGTTGGGCATTGACCTATGAACCAGGAGGTCATGGCTGGATTCCAGGTCAGGGCAAATGCCTGGGTTGTGGGCTTACTCCCCAGTAGGGGGTATGCAGGAGGCAGCTGATCAATGATTCTCTCTCATCATTGATGTTTCTATCTCTCTCTCCCTCTCCTTTCCTCCTGAAATCAATAAAAATATATTTTTTGAAAGGAATATGGGGGAAACCAAGATGGCGGCATAAGTAAACACCTGAACTGCTGCCTCGCATAAAAATTTCAAAACTACAACTAAAAGACAAAATGGATATCATCCAGAACCACAGGAAGGCTGGCTGAGTGGAAATTCTACAACTAGAAGGAAAGAGAAAAGCACACTGAGACTCAGAGGAGCTGCAAAAGGCAGAGGTACTGAGGCGCACGTGCAGAGAGGGCTGGCAACTGAGTATGCGGCTGGCTTTCTCAATTGAGACAAAAGCTTCCGACTGCTCTGAACTCCAGTTCCAGGCGAGATTCTGGGGACCCAGACTCATACGGGGAGAAACTGGACTGTCTGGCAGTGGGCGGAACTCAAGGGCGGCTTTCTATCAGAGGTGCTTGCAGCGATTATCAAGGGACACTGAGATGCAGGGGCCTCTTAGGGCAGGGCTGACGGGAAGCCATTGTGGTTTGTTCTGCCCTGAGATCCCGCCCCATGAAGCCATTGCTGCTTGCTCTGCCCTGAGACTCTGCCCCATCCAAGCTGAATGAAGAGGCTTTTGCATGTGAATGGCCTGGTCTTTTGAATTCTAAAGTTACCTAACAAACTGCAGCTGAGTCAGAGACACCCAGAATATCCAAAAGAAGGCCCAAGGCTCCACAGAAGCTTGCATTGCTTCACAGCTGGGCCTCATCTGGGCACCTCCAAAACCCAAACAAAGAAGAGGAATCTGCAGAGGGAGAAAAATGGCGGCGGAATAGACAGACGTGTTCCGAGCCTTGTCCCGGAGCAGAAAGAAAGAACAGCTGAGGGTCGCACTAGGAGTGTTTGTTGGCAAGTTGGGGGACAGCTGAACTCCAGAAGAAGGTGGGAGACTGCTAGACGGGGTTCCCCTGACCTGGCAGCTCCCACTGCGGCTGGGTCCCCTCCCAGAGCTGCGGGCTTGGACGCGGAGCCTCCGCCATCTGGAACCAGAAAGTGGAGCTTATCGGAAGCCTGAGAATCCACAACTGCGGCACCCACGGAACAGCTGCAAGCCCCAGAACAACGCTCCCCAATTGGCGCAAACACACGGGTTCAGAGGAGCTCTACACTCCACCACGGAAAGGTCAGATTTCGCCTGGGATAAGGTGAGGTCTCTGGTCCCAGCGCGAGAGAGAAACGCGCTTTTTGCGGGAGCTGGAGGACCAGGGAAGTCTGTGCCTAGAAAAATCCGTGGCTGTGGGGGCTGGCGTGATCTGTGAATGTGGAAGGGGGTCCTCAGAGCTGCTAACAGAAGGGCTCTCTAAAAAGCAACCCATTTTGATCTGAAGTGCAGGGACACCCTAAGAATTTCAGGGGTGTGCTAGATTTACGCGCAGCCACGGAGTGCGCACACTTGGGCTTTTTCCTCTTGAAATTCTTGCTTCTGATTACTAAGCCCAATACATAGGATCACCCAGTTGGGGACACCCTGGGAGACTGCAGGGGAAAGTTGTTTTTCTGGAACCTGGGGATCAGAGCGGGGAGTGACCATCGGAGAGCCAGCTCTGAGGCAGCCCACTCCCACAAACCGGTAGTGAGTGCCACAGGGAAAGAAGGCTCTAACACTCCCTAGAGAGGCCATAGATAAACCCGGAAGTCAATCCAGAAACACTGCCACCCAGGGGCTGAATCACAAATTGACTCTTGTGTAATCAAAAATAAAGGAATACGAATTAAGACACACCGCCTGCTTAAAATCAGGACTGGCTTACATCACTGAAGAGCAGTGGAACGCAGGGAACTGCAATACTGTCCGGACTGAGAAACAGGCGTGCCAAACAGAACAACAGAGGAAGTGAATGACCTTCACTACTCCACATTTTATTTTTATTTTTTATTTTTTTATTTTCATTTTTTGCATCTTTTACTCAAGAAACTAATTTTTTTTCCTCACTTGATTTTACCTTTTTAATTATTACATTTTTATTTTCAATCCGTATTATTACTACTGCTATTTTATCTTTTTTTTTTAAGTGTCATTTTATTTTCTCTTCATTTTGTTTTGGGATTAATGTTCTACATTCTATTTTTATCTTTCCTTTAGCATCATTTTACTCTATCTCAAATCTACCTTTATACCATCACTCTCTTCCTCACTTTTCCCTTTTCGGTGTCCTGTTTATCTTACCCCTTTCCTGCTTTAGATTTTCCCTATTCTTTCTGTTTACCCCCTGTTAAAATTTCACCCTACTTATATATCTAATCTCCAATCCCCTGCTCCAAGTCCATACACACCTCTCTCTTCGCTGTCTTAACAATCCATAAACTTGTGCTTCTCTCTGTCCTTTTGTTGCTGTTCGCTTGAATGTAGATTATATCGAATTTTTATCCTTTTTTGTGAGATTGTTTTGCTTATTCTTCTCTTGCTTATTTTTTTGTTTGTTTAGTGCTTCTGTTTTCCCTTGCCTCACTCAATATTAGTTGGTGTTGTAGTTTGTATTAATCCCCAGGTACTTGTTGCTGGCATTTGCTGGGATAAGTGATTGTTCTATTGGAGTTTTATCCCCAATATATATAGTCTGTTTCCCTTTCTCTCTTAGTCTCTTTCTTGACTCTCTTACTTTTTTTTCTCCTTTTTTTCCCTTTTCCCAATTTCATTTTGACACCCCTTTTTTTCTTCTTCTTCTTTCTTTCTTTTTCCTCCTCTTCTTCTCTACTATCCCCTAATTTGCCTTTCTCTGGTGGTCACCTTTATTGGAGGTTATTAATATCGTGAATACATTTCTATTCAGTGCCTTGTGTGTTGTACCTGGTAGTGCTGTATTTTGTGCCTTTAAATCGACGCAGGAGAGAGAGAACTACATAACCAGACACCCAGAGAAGAGAGACCATGGGGAGACAAAGACACAGCCCGCATATGAAAGAAAAGCAGGCATCACCAGAAAAGGAAGTAAACGAAATGGAAGCAAGCAACCTTCCAGAAAAAGAATTCAGAGAAATGGTCATAAGGTGGCTGAAAAGAATGGAAGACAAATTCGACAATATGAGCAAGAACCAAGAGGAAATGAAGAAGAACCAAGAAGAAATGAAAAATGACATCGCTGCTGTAAAGAACTCAATAGAAAGCATCAAGAGTAGACTAGAAGAAGCAGAGGACCGCATCAGTGAGCTAGAAGACAAGATGGAAAAAAATACCCAAGAAAAGCAACTTCTAGAAAAAAAAATTAAAAGGCAGGAGGAGAGTCTAAGGGAACTTTGGGACAACACGAAACAAAACAACATCCGCATAATAGGGGTTCCAGAAGGAAAGGAAGCTGAGCAAGGAATAGAAAACCTCTTTGAAGAAATAATGACAGAAAATTTCCCAGATATAGGGAAGAAAAAACCCACACAAATCCAAGAAGCTCACAGAGTCCCAAGCAAAATGAACCCCAAAAGACCGACGCCAAGGCACATTATAATTAAATTGGCAAACACCAACGACAAAGTAAGAATCTTAAAAGCAGCAAGAGAGAGAAAGTTACATACAAAGGAACCCCCATTAGACTAGCAACTGATTTCTCAACAGAAACTCATCAGGCCAGAAGGGAATGGAATGAAATATACAAAGTCATGCAAAGGAAGGGGCTGAATCCAAGAATACTGTACCCAGCAAGGCTGTCAATCAAAATTGAAGGTGAAATCAGGAGCTTCACAGACAAAAAAGGACTAAGGGAATTTATTACCACCAAACCAGCAATGCAAGAAATGCTAAAGGGTCTACTGTAAAAAAAAAAAAAAAGAAAGAAAGAAAGAAAGAAACAGGAAGCAAAGAAGTAACACAGGGGTAAAGAATAGGAATGGCGACAAATAAGTACCTATCAATAATAACTTTAAATGTAAACGGATTAAATGCCCCAATCAAAAGACATAGGGTAACAGATTGGATAAGAAAACACGACCCATATATCTGCTGTCTACAAGAAACCCACCTCAGAAAAAAAGACGCACACAGACTGAGGGTGAAGGGATGGAAAAAGGTTTTCCAGGCAAATGGAACTGAAAAAAAAGCTGGGGTAGCAATACTTATTTCTGACAAATTAGATCTCAAACTGAAGGACATAACAAGAGATAAGGAAGGCCATTTCATAATACTAAAGGGAGCAATCCAACAAGAAGAAATAACTCTGGTAAACATATATGCACCCAATACAGGAGCACCCAAATACATAAAAAAACTCCTGGAAGATATCAAGGGAGACATTGACAGCAATACAATCATAGTAGGAGACTTTAATACCCCACTATCACCATTGGACAAATCCTCTAAACAAAACATCAGCAAAGAAACATCAATCCTAAATGACTCACTAGACCAGATGGAATTAATTGACATCTTCAGAACATTTCACCCCAAAGCCACAGAATATACATTCTTCTCAAGCGCACATGGGTCATTTTCAAAGATAGACCATATGTTGGGACATAGGCAAAGTCTCTTCAAATTCAAGAAGATAGAAATCATATCAAGCATCTTCTCAGACCACAGTGGCATAAAACTGGAAATCAACTACAATAAAAACAACCCAAAGAAATCAAATACATGGAGACTAAACAGCATGCTATTAAACCATGACTGGGTTACCAGAGAGATCAAAGAAGAAATAAAAAACATCATGACAACAAATGACAATGAAAACACTACAATCCAAAATCTATGGGACACAGCGAAAGCAGTCTTGAGAGGGAAGTTCATAGCTCTACAAGCCTACTGCAAAAAACAAGAAACAGGGGTAATAAATTACCTAACCCAACAACTCAAAGAGTTAGAAAAAGAGCAACAAGAAAAGCCCAGTGTAAGCAGAAGGAAGGAAATAATAAAGATCAGAGCACAGATAAACGACATAGAGACCAAAGAAACAATACAAAAGATCAACAAAACCAAGAGCTGGTTCTTTGAAAGGATAAACAAGATTGATGAACCTCTAGCCAGGCTCACCAAGAAGCAAAGAGAGAGGACCCAAGTAAACAAAATCAGAAATGAAAGAGGTGAAATAACAACAGATCCCGCCGAAATACAAAGGATTGTTAAAAAATACTACGAACAACTCTATTCCAACAAACTGGACAACCTGGAGGAAATGGACATATTCCTAGAAAAATATAACCTTCCAAAACTCAATCAGGAAGAATCTAAACAGCTCAATATGCCAGTAACTATGGAAGAAATTGAAGCAGTCATCAAAGAGCTTCCGGCAAACAAAAGCCTGGGGCCAGACGGCTTCACAGGAGAGTTTTACCAAACATTCAAGGAATAACTAAAACCTATCCTCCTCAGACTATTCCAAAAAATTCAAGAGGAAGGAACACTTCCAAGCTCCTTCTATGAAGCCAGCATCACCCTAATACCAAAACCAGATAAAGACAACACAATGAAAGAGAATTACAGGCCAATATCCCTCATGAATGTAGATGCCAAAATCCTCAACAAAATTCTAGCAAATCGGATCCAGCAGTACATCAGAAAGATCATACACCATGACCAAGTAGGGTTTATCCCAGGAATGCAAGGATGGTACAATATTCGAAAATCAATAAATGTGATACATCACATAAACAAATTGAAAGATAAAAATCACATAATCATATCAATTGATGCAGAAAAAGCATTTGACAAAATCCAACACCCTTTCTTGATAAAAACTCTCAACAAGGTGGGAATAGAAGGATCATACCTCAACATAATAAAAGCTATATATGATAAACCCACAGCTAACATCATACTCAATGGGCAAAAACTAAAACCATTTCCCCTAAGAACAGGAACAAGATAAGGATGCCCACTCTCACCACTCCTGTTTGACATAGTACTGGAAGTATTAGCCATTGCAATTAGACAAGAAGAAGAAATAAAAGGCATCCAAATTGGAAAAGAAGAAGTAAAGCTGTCCTTATTTGCAGATGACATGATATTGTACATAAAAAACCCAAAAGACTCCATCAAAAAACTAACAGACTTAATAAATGAATTCGGCAATGTAGCAGGATACAAAATTAATGCCAAGAAATCTATGGCATTCCTATACACCAACAGTGAACTTACAGAAAGAGAGACTAAAAAAGCAATCCCACTTTCCATCGCACCAAAAAAATTAAGATACTTAGGAATAAACCTAACCAAGGAGGTAAAAGACCTATATGCGGAAAACTACAGGACACTGAAAAAAGAGATAGAGGAAGATGTAAACAGATGGAAGAACATACCATGTTCATGGATTGGTAGAATCAACATCATCAAAATGTCCATACTACCCAAAGCAATCTATAGATTCAATGCACTCCCCATTAAAATACCAACGGCATATTTCACAGACCTAGAAAGAACTCTCCAAAAATTCATCTGGAATAAAAAAAGACCCCGAAAAAAAAAAAAAAAAAAAAAAAAAGACCCCGAATAGCCACAGCAATCCTGAGAAAGAAGAATAAAGTAGGAGGGATCTCAATACCAGATTTCAAGCTGTATTACAAAGCCACTGTCCTCAAAACAGCCTGGTACTGGCACAAGAACAGACATATAGATCAATGGAATAGAATAGAGAATCCAGATATCGACCCAAACCACTATGCGCAATTAATATTTGACAAAGGAGGCATGAGCATACAACGGAGTCAAGACAGTCTCTTCAATAAATGGTCTTGGGAAAATTGGACAGATACATGCAAAAAAATGAAACTAGATCACCAACTTACACCATACACAAAAATAAACTCAAAATGGATACAGGACTTAAATATAAGACGGGAAACCATAAAAATACTAGAGGAATCCTCAGGCAGCAAAATCTCAGACATATGCCAAAAGAACTTTTTCAGCGATACTGCCCCTAGGGCAATGGAAGCCAAAGAGAAAATAAACAAATGGGACTACATCAAAATAAAAAGCTTTTGCACAGCAAAAGAAACCATCAACAAAACAACAAGAAACCCCACTGTATGGGAGAACATATTTGCAAATGGTATCACTGATAAGGGTTTAATTTCCAACATCTACAGGCAGCTTATACAACTTAATAAAAGGAAGATAAAGGATCCAATAAAAAAATGGGCAACGGACCTAAATAGAATCTTTTCGAAAGAAGACAGAAGGAAGGCCAAGAGACACATGAAAACATGCTCAAAGTCACTAATTATCCGAGAGATGCAAATCAAAACGACAATGCGATACCATCTCACACCTGTCAGAATGGCTATCATCAACAAATCAACAAACGACAAGTGTTGGCGAGGATGCGGAGAAAAAGGAACCCTCGTGCACTGCTGGTGGGAATGCAGACTGGTGCAGCCACAGTGGAGAACAGTATGGAGTTTCCTCAAAAAACTGAAAATGGAACTCCCATTTGACCCAGTAATCCCACTCCTAGGAATATATCCTAAGAAACCAGAAACACCAATCAGAAAGGATATATGCACCCCTATGTTCATAGCAGCACAATTTACAATAGCTAAGATTTGGAAACAGCCTAGGTGCCCGTCAGCAGATGACTGGATCAGAAAACTATGGTACATCTACACAATGGAATACTATGCTGCCATAAAAAAGAAGGAATTACTACCATTTGTAGACATCTGGATGGAATTAGAGAACATTATGCTAAGTGAAATAAGCCAGTCAATGAAAGAAAAATACCACATGATCTCACTCATTTAGGGATAATGAAAAACATTATAAACTGATGAACCAAAAGATAGTTACAGAGGCAGTAAAGCATCAAACAGAGTGTCTAATTACAGCGGTAAGGTTAGGGAGAGGTGGGGGAAATAAGAGATCAACTGAAGGACTTGTATGCATGCATATAAGAGTAACCAACAGATGCAAAACATTGGGGGGTGAGGGCATGTATGGGAGTGGGGTGGGGGGGGGGCAATGGTAAGATATGTACACATATAATACCTTAATAAAAATTTGGAAAAAAAAAAAAAAAGAAGAGGAATCTGCAGATCTCTCCATAGATCATTCTGGGTGGCCTCAGGCAGAGGCTAAATTAGCACCTCCTTGGAGATCCAAGAGCCAGTGTACCCAGGGGTCAGAGTGGGACCATCCAGATTACAACTCCTCAGATCCATAAGGGACACACTCAGGGGGCAGACTCAGTGAGCACCAAAGCCCCACTGAAGCAAGTCTTGCCTCATAAGGGTGTCTCCAGCACAGAAGTTCTCCCAGCGTAGACACAGCTGATCCTCACAGCCAATTAGCCTGGAGGTCAATTCCTCCCAGTGATACCAACAACAATCAAGGCTTAACTACAACAAGACTGTGCACACAGCCCACAAAGGGGTGCACCAAGAGTGTCCACCTCAGGTAACTGGGGAGGCTGAGCCACTGGGCCCTATAGGACACCTAGCACACAAAGCCACTCTGTCAACTCAGGGAAGCAGCCAAAATGCGGAGACAAAGAAACAGGTCACAAGTGAAAGAAATGGAGGAAAGCAAACGACTGGATATAGAGTTCAAAACCATGGTTATAAGGTTTTTCAAGAATTTCCTAGAAAAGGCTAATAAATTTAGTGAGACCCTCGAGGATATGAAAAAGAACCAACTAGAAATTAAGCATACACTGACTAAAATTAAAAATAATATACAGAGATCCAACAGCAGACTAGAGGATCACAAGAATCAAGTCAAAGATTTGAAATACAAAGAAGCAAAAAACACCCAACCAGAAAAACAAAAAGAAAAAATAATCCAAAAATATGAAGGTAGTGTAAGGAGCCTCTGGGACAACTTCAAGCGTACCAACATCCGAATTATGGGGGTGCCAGAAGAAGAGAGCGAGCAAGATACTGAAAACCTATTTGAAGAAATAATGACTGAAAACTTCCCCCACCTGGTGAAAGAAATAGACTTACAAGTCCAGGAAGCCCAGAGAACCCCGAACAAAAGGAATCCAAGGAGGACCACACCAAGACACATCATCATTAAAATGCCAAGAGCAAAAGACAAAGAGAGAATATTAAAAGCAGCAAGAGAAAAACAGTTAGTTACCTACAAGGGAGCACCCATACAATTGTCAGCTGATTTCTCAACAGAAACTATGCAGGCCAGAAGGGTGTGGCAAGAAATATTCAAAGTGATGAATAGCAAGAACCTACAACCAAGATTACTCTACCCAGAAAAGCTATCATTCAGAATTGAAGGTCAAATAAAGAGCTTCACAGATAAGAAAAAGCTAAAGGAGTTCATCACCACCAAACCAGTATTATATGAAATACTAAAAGGTATTCTTTAAGAAGAGGTAGAAGAAGAAAAAGGTAAAGATAAAAATTATGAACAACAAATACATATCTATCAACAAGTGAACCTAAAAATCAAGTGAATAAAAAATCTGATGAACAGCATAAACTGATGAATATAATAAAACAAGGGTCATAGAAAGGGAGTGGACTGACAATTCTCAGGGGGGAAGGGGTGTGGGGGGTGCAGGAAGAGACTGGATAAAAATCTTACACCTATGGGTGAGGACAGTGTGGGGTGGGGGGGTAAGGGCAGAGGGTGGGGTGGGAACTGGGTGGAGGGGAGCTATGGGGGGGGGAGAGGAACAATTGTAATAATCTGAACAATAAAGATTTATTTTTAAAAAAGAAGGAAAATAAAACAACAATAATAATAATAAAGGAATATGGGGCTCACCATATTTTAAATAAATAAATAAATAAAATTGTATGTAAAACCATCTATAGGCAAAGAGTAGAGCCCTAAAGAGCTCCTCAATTACCTAAACTGCATGACTGCAGTATATTCCATTGGTGCCCCCTCTTTGGCTGCTCAGAAGCCCATTTTCCTACCGCTGGGGTATCCATTGCATTCCAGGCAGCAAAGTTCAGTATAAGTTAGCAGTTACCACTTTGCTCTTGAAACACTCATGGACAGTAGAGTATGCACGCCAAGAAAAAGCAAAACTCTATCATGCAAAATATTTATTTATATTCATTCACTGGGTACATAGCTGTCTACAGATCAATCTATCTACATTATATATTGTAAGAATTTCTCCTTAATGTCCTTTAGCCTAGACCTAAGTTTGAGAAATCCAGCAAATTGATTAAACTAATCAGTGGCCCCCATCCTGCCAGGGCTGTGGGACATTTTCAGCAGTTCAGCAGTTACTTACATAGGACAGAATCAGGGCTGTCTAGTTGCCAGTGTCTTCAGAGGGTCACCCTCCTTCTCCCTCCTATTTCTCTCCCTGGGCCCAGCACAATGAAACTGCCCTTGTTCTGGAGACAGAAACTAACAAGATCTCACTAATTCATTTAAAAATATGGGAGGTAGGACAGAAAAGGGGCAGGGCATTCTGTTCAAACAAATATGGCAATCGTGAGCCACTGTCCTGACAGGCCCTCAACTGGGGGTGCTCCCAGGATGTGGGAATTTCAGTGCTAAAACTGGGAAGGATCCAGGCAAACTGGGATAAGCTGACCACCTTCTACAGTATATTCATTGTGGCTATGGTTTTCTTACAAACCCACAACTGAACTGAAAAGGGAAAAGGAAAATGAATAACCAGCCGAAGTCAAAAGAGAAAGGCACAGTAAGAAGCTCCTGGTGTTCCCACTGGTTGGCAGTTTATCTGTGAGCATGAGCTGCTCTTGACTGTGTTTCATCAGAGGTGAGGCAACAGTAGGCACAAAAGCCAAAGTTGTTTTTGTTCCCAAGTCCTCTTCAATTCATTTATCCAAACAAATGTTAAATACCTCTTAATTGCCATACACTCATTTGCCGTGCACTTTGAATATACAGAGGGATGGATAAGTGACAGTCCCCCACTCTTAAGGAGCTCATGATTAATGGGAAATGCAGACATATGCAGAATTAATTATGATGCCCTCTATTAGGTATAATTATAAAGATGTTCACAGAGCATCAGTATGCCACTGACACAGAAAACAAAGCCAAAGTCTCTAATGTAGCAGAAATGGTACTTCATCAACTGGTCCCTGGCTGCTAGCCGGACCCATGCTTCTCTTTGCCTGATGAAACTCAGCCCCACACAATTCTCTTCAACTTCTGAGCACTTAACTTAGGATAGCACTTCTGAGTACTTAGGTAGGATAGCACTTAATTACTATCCTACCCAGCTTGGACAAATTCTAGAGTCCAGTAATCCAAATTCCAATCCAGGTATTTTTCCACCTCTTACTAGCTCTATAACCTCAGACCATTCATTTAACATAACTAAGTGTGTTTCCTCAATGGGCAAAATGAAGGTAGTAATAGTACTTACCATATAAATATATATATATGTGTGTGTGTGTGTGTGTGTGTGTGTGTGTATTATTTATTACATGCCAGGCAATAAAGGTACAATTCAGATCAAAATAAAGTTTCTTATGTGTTAACAAATGGAGACAGACAATAAATATTCAACCAACAAATACTATAATTCCAGATAATGGTAAGTGGTACAAAGAAAATATACTGGGGCATTGAGAGAGTATGATGGGTAGGTGGGATAACCTTAGATAAAATCCTATATAATAAAAGCCTAATATGCTAAGTGTCTGGTCATCCGGCCGGCCGTTCAACCAATCAAAGCGTAATATGCTAATGATATGCTAAAGCCACTCAACCACTCTCTATGACATGCACTAACCACCAGGGGGCAGACACTCCAACCAGTAGGTTAGCTTGCTGCTGGATCCAGCCAATCGGAACTGAGCCAGACTGGCTGGGCAAGCCCTGGAGCCCTCCCACAGTCCCTCCCCAGCTGGCCAACCTCCCATGTTCCTCCCCGGCCCCCATCATGCTTCAGTGGGGTCCCTCGGCCTGGCCTGTGCCCTCTCACAATCTGGGACCCCTTGGGGGATGTTGGAGAGCCGGTTTCAGCCTGATTCCACAGGCCAGGCCGAGGGACCACAGTGATCCACAAATTCATGCACCAGGCCTCTAGTTGCAACTAAAAGCCTCATTGAGGAGGTTAAACTTAATCTCCTCAACCAGTGGTCGGCAAACTCATTAGTCAACAGAGCCAAATATCAACAGTACAACGACTGAAATTTCTTTTGAGAGCCAAATTTTTTAAACTTAAACTTCTTCTAACGCCTCTTCTTCAAAATAGACTCGCCCAGGCCGTGGTATTTTGTGGAAGAGCCACACTCAAGGGGCCAAAGAGCCGCATGTGGCTCACGAGCCGCAGTTTGCGGACCACTGTCCTAAACTACAGAGGGTTTTGTGAAGATAAAACGAAATAAATGCATGTAAATTTCTGAAAAGTGAATATAAATATTACAAATATTCTATAGTTACTGTTGCTATTACAGGGAATCCCCACTAGAGGGCACAACCATTCATTGAGTACTTGCTGTGTGCCTGGCACAGGGTTCATCATTTTACATGTAATTTTCATTGAGCCTCTCCACAGATACACCTTGAAGCACAGGTATCATTGGCTCCATTTTCCATTTTCCAGAGAAACTGGCCCTCCACTCACACAGCGGATAAGTGGCAGAGCCACGCAGGTCTGTGCGACATCAAACCTGTGCTTTTTCCGTTAAACCACGCTGCCTCTTTCTTCTCACCACTGACGGTCCTCAAAGACAAAGAGAGGAGCGCAGCGGTTGAAGATCAATAAGTAGGAGGGGGAAAGGAGAAAGATCGATAGGAAGTTCATGGTTCACAATCTGGGGTCAACAGCACAGGCAAGCCACAGAATGAGCACGCCGCTTACATCAGGGGAATTCTTCAAAACTGCTTTCAGAGGTAGTCCAGCTTCCCGCCCCATCCCGGGGCTTCCGAACTCCGAGAGGCCCATGAAATCAAAGCTCCAAGTGGCACTTCTCAGCCGTGAAACAAGGACAGAGACCCTTCCCCACAGCCCCTTCAGGGCAGAGGGGGTGGGAAATTTCACTCCGTGAACCCAAAAGATTTTGCTCTGTAAACAACATTCTGGGTTTCCCTCCTGACATACAAAGACTCCACTCAGCCCTAACCGTTTTGGCTCAGTGGATAGAGCGTCGGCCTGCGGACTCAAGGGTCCTAGGTTCGATTCCGGTCAAGGGCATGTACCTTGGTTCCAGGCACATCCCCAGTGGGGGGTGTGCAGGAGGCAGCTGATTAATGTTTCTCTCTCATCAATGTTTCTAACTCTCTCTCCCTCTCCCTTCCTCTCTGTGAAAAATCAATAAAAAATATATTTAAAAAAAAACAAAGACTCCACTCAGAGAAGCAGATAAAGGGTCCCACATGCTCTATTTTAGAAATTTGGAATGTAAGGAGGCACCTAGAATTCAATCAGTGTCAGATTTTACAGAGCCAGCCGGATAGAGCCTGGGGCAAGAAATGACAGGAGAGGATAAATTAAAACCTGTGTAATGAACACAACACCTGTGTAATGAACACAACCAGTCCACACTAACTGTGGGGATAAGACTCTCAAAAATGGTTCATTCAGTGCCCCAAACATTAACCACTAACCTTGTGTCGGGCTAAGAAGGACACTATTATTCACAGTTACTTTATTTGCCTTTTGGCTAAGAATAAACCCAATTGTAGAATATTTATTGTAAAAATACATTCTGCATTTTCAAATTAAAATCAACACTGGTGTGCTGGTAAAGGTTTACCAGCTGTCCCTGTAGGAGTGGGTGGTAGGAAGCCTGATTGTTAAGATTCGCCCATTCCCCTGGCCAGTTTTAAGCTATCACTGGGAAACCACTGAAATGAGGAGTTGCGGAGAGATGCCAGAGCCAGTGTGAGCCAGTGTAGTGAGCCAGTGTGAGCCAGTGTAGTGAGCCAGTGTAGTGAGCCAGTGTGAGCCAGTGTAGTGAGCCAGTGTAGTGAGCCAGTGTAGTGAGCCAGTGTAGTGAGCCAGTGTGAGCCAGTGTAAGCCAGTGCCAGCACACCAGGGGCTAAGAGACATTCAATAGATCGGGATTGAGGCAGCCAACCTCCCTTTACTAGTGGCAGCAAAGACACCCAGACAGTAGAAATAGCCCCCAAGCCTCAGAAGGAAGTTGGTGAAATTATGTGGCTTCTGTGTTGCTTTTCTTTACCCCCGAGTTTGATGCCAGCCACCAGGAGTTCAGGAATCCAGTCTAAAGCAATCAGCAACCTTGTTTTAAAAATACTTGGGAAAAATGTAAATTAGAAATTATTCCCAAAGGAAAAGATTATCACTTTTAAAGTGACTGCATGTTTAGCCAATTCTTTCTAAGGAAACTGCATCCTGACTCTTAGAAGTGAGATGTAGTCTGAGGACAAAGACACAGCTCGAACACTTGGTGCTGACTGTTGGCTCGGCCTCAGGGAAAGAGGACTTCCAGTAAAGTCAATGAAGGTGAAGACATGTGCGAAATAAAATTAGCAAGGGGAGATGAAAACAAATTAGGGAGTGAGTTTAGAGTCTGTTTTTTTATTTACGTACCACACTTACGTTTAATCATTAATTAATCATTATTAAGGGTTTCCACCTCCCATGGTCCTAGACAAGATCCAGGTGCCTTCCCTTGTCTTGCCATAATATTTAGCGATAGGGAAAGGAAAGCCATTCCTCGCATGGGTAAAACTAGGAATTTACCTAGTTCTTCCTAATATTTATTCCCACTTAATAAGGACTGAGAGGTATTTACATGAATATCTCAGCTCACCTACAATAGGTTGGCATTCTTCCAAATGTATGCTTTCTTATAAAACGTCTAAAAAACAGCAATGAAGGAAAAAGCGTACTGATGGTCCCTTCCCTCAGGGAAAAAGAAGAGAAGATTAAATAACACATCACGGAGAAACATGTCACCACGGAAAACAACGTGCCTTTGTTTCTACATAAGCACAAGATCCTTACCTCTGAGTCCACTTCCTGCTCAGACCTACTGAAGCACGCGGTCTTGGATGGACGTTCTTTCTGTTAAAATCAAGATCAAGAAACAAATGGCTCTGAGATATGTACAATATAAAACTTACAGGTTCTTCCGCCACAAAGGCCAATGTTGGGGGCAGGTCCTGGGCTGGCGGTCCCTTCCTGTGTGGGTATCTCCACGTTGTTATTCGATGCAGGCTGCTTTCTTTACTTCCATTTGAAGCAGCATCCTATTAGCATCCGCCATGGTCAGAAGGGAGCATTCTGGCCCTCCCATTCATCACGCCAACAAGCCACAAGGGGCACAGATCATTAAAGGAATTACAGTGGTGTTAAGTGAGCTGATTATGGAGGCAAACTGTGTGGGTTTGAATCTATTAGCAGCTGTGGGATTTCCGGAAACTAGCTTAACCACCCTGGTCCTCAGTTTTCCTATCTAAAAGTTCGGAGGACAGTAATATTCATCTTAATATTCATCTTATGATTACTAAATGGCTCAATTTATTCAAAACATTTGGACCAGTGTTGGCACTATGTAAGCATTTCTGATCACAGTTCTTTCTTTTTCTACTGCAGGAAAGAGACTAAATGCTTGTTGATTGACTCATTGACAAGATAGGGGACAGAGTCAATTATTAAATTAAAGAACTAAAGTCCCCATGATCTTATGTACATGCCCAGTCTCACGTCTGTGCTCCACTCCAGCCAAGCCTCCTTCAGTTTCTTAAACGCTCCATGTTCTCCTTACGTTTGACCTTACACCTGATGTGCTTCTGCTTGGAAGGCTGAAACCCACCTCCCCCAACATGGTTCACCTCACTGCCTCCAAGAAGCCTTCCTTGACCCCTGCATGAGTTCCATTAAGGATGCCTCCTTACGAAATGGGAGTGTTCTTTAAAGTGACATGGTTCCAGCTAGAATCACACTTTCTGTCTGACTGACACAGAGTTGAGGATTTGTAACACTCATCAGTATACTACAATGTCCCACTTGGCTACTATAATGTTGAATTTATTTGATTTCTTAACTGATTTCACACTTACTAGAAATTTCACATTATGGTCACACTGTTTTTATTAATAATCTCCCTATAATTCTAGGACAGATAGGGGGAAATAGATTTTTGCCAGAGACTGTTTTTTTTATTGCAAAATACAGATTTTTATGGTAACTTGTCACATCTCTTTGTCTCTCTCTCTCTCTCTCTCTCTCTCTCTCACACACACACACACACACACACACACACACACACACGCTCTCCTGTAAAACTAAAGCCATCTTATTTTGATATATAAATATATCACATAATTTGTATCAACACATTTAATTTGGCTAATGCACAGGGTGACTGGGTGTCTCTGTGCGAATACCAGTGTCTGAGTGCTAATGGCTGGGGAAGACTAAACCCCCTGAGAACAGGCTTGGATTAGCTATGAGCACTTGCCTCTTGGCTTTCCTAGAACTGTTAGGTTTCACCTCCATATAACCTTGACATTTATCAACCAAACCTTGACAAACAGGGACCAGAATTAAACACAAAGCAGAATGCCAAAAATCCCACATCTATTCCCCCAAGAGCATAAAAGGCAAACCTGAATGAAACCATCTTCATTTAATATCTTATACTTTGTCCTCATCAAGTAAAGATGATTCAAGAATCAAATAGTCTACTATTAGTAGGAGTTCTTGGTGGGTAAAAGAATGAGGAGTACTTGATTACCCATAAAACTATTCAAGGACTTCTGTCCTTGAAGAAATGATAAATGTCACATTTACCAAGTGTTCTAAGGAACATCCTCCAGCACAATTCTGGATGAATGTAGAATTCTATTTTTCTAATAAGTTGAGAATAAATAAATTATTGAATATAATATAGCCCCACCCACCTCTGAGTTTCACATTATGGATCTCTATCTTAAAGGCTCAAAAAACTCTCACAGCAGAGAAACCTAGTGATATTTGGTTAATCCATTGTTGTCTACATTGATTTGCTCACAGTATTGTTTTTGAGCAACAAAATGTTGGGATGTTAGTTAAATGAAAAATAACCGGGTTGGGGGGTGGGGGGCTTTGAGGGGATCAGGACACTTAAAAGCTAAGGGTAGCTCTCCTTTAGTTAACTATACAACCTGGAACAAGTCATTTCCGTTTAGTTCATGCTTTGAGAAAATGAAAGGGTTGGGCTAGATGAGCTCTGAGGTCTCGTCCAGCTCATAGATTAAATGATCCAGAGACAGTCTAATGAAAAGGAAGTTCAGAGGCTGAAAAAATATTAGACATCACTTCAAGGACTGGGAAAAAGGAGGTGAGAAGAACGACCAGGTGGGTCAAAGCTATGAACTTGGGCAAAGTCATTCCCAGAGACTTCAGCAAGCAACTTGGGAGAAAGTCCAGATCCTCGTCAAAACAAGTCCAAGTCAGACACAGGAAGATAAGACCTTGCAACAGCAAGTAAGTGAGAAAAAGATAGAAAGCAAAACTCAGCCAGAAGCATGGGTGGGGTATCCATTGTATATGGGATGAAAGGTGGTTCATGGACTAGTTCAAGGTGAGGGGTTCAAAAGGGAGACCAAGAGCAGAGACTTGGCAAGATGCCGCCTTTTTTTATAGATGCACAATATTCTGGGACTAACCTGGACAAAAGCAGCCACAATAGACTGGACAAAAATTCAAATATAGGTCACCTTTTCTGCAATAGTAAGTTGGTTCTTTAGAGCTTTTGATACATTTTGAATGAAATTTACAATTTAGTAAACAAACAAACAAAAATACTGTGGTTTAAATAAGACCAAAGTTTTCCAACCTGGAGGCCCTAGGTTGCTACAGTTTGCAAGGATCATAAAGGGGGTCCAAGTCACCCCTCTGTAAAGAGAAGTGGGATGAACCCTAGCCGGTTTGGCTTAGTGGATAGAGCATCGACCTACAGATGGAAGCGCCCCGGGTTTGATTCCCTATCAGGGCACATGCCCAGTTGCAGGCTTGATCCCCAGTAAGGGGTGTGCAGGAGGCAGCTGATCAATGATTCTCTCTCATCATTGATGTTTCTCTCTCTCTCACCCTCACCATTCCTCTCTGAAGTCAATAAAAACATATTTTTAAAGCTGCTTTCTCAGGATGCTGGTCCAGAGGCCATTGCCTGGGGTTGGAGTCCAAGGGGATGCAGGTAGGGCAAGAGGTTAACATTGGTTAGGGAAAGGCAAAAATACAAATGCTAAGACCAGAAGAACAAGGCAGAACAGAAGCTCGGGTTGCATGGCCAATACAGAGCAACAAGCAGCACGCCTCTATTTCACATTCCATAATTTTTAAAAATTGAGTATAACATATACCTGCACTGTTTGCAAGTTTTATATGTATAAAGCTGTACTAAGTCATATGCATTACAAAGTACACACAGAAAAGTTTAACCAATGAGAGAACAATAAAGCTCTAACACTACATCATTCCTGGAGTGAAAGCCCCCACTTTGGAGAGTCTGATAGGCAGATGAGAACAAGAAGAGAGAGATGCAGTGAGAAGGGGACCCGCCAAGGTGATGGCTGCAGACAACAGTGTGGGGGCTCACTCTGGGGGAGTCTTCAGGCTGGTTTAAAGAACTAGAAGAAGAAATGGCAATCGGACCTGAAAGTCCTACTCAGAAATTGAAGACTTAGAATGTAAAATATACCCTTACCTGTGATAAGGTTACCAAAACTAAAAATAAATCATAATAATTTTTTAATCAGCTTTATCAAGCTAAATTACATTTTAAAAATTAGCAATTTTATGGTATACCTTTCCCTGAGTTTGACAAATGTATATGCTACAGCACATTTCTACTATCCTTAAAAGTGTCCTTGTTCCCTGGGTGGTCACTGCAGACCCCAGACCCTGGCCCCTGGCAACCACTGAACTTTCTACGGCTATACATTTGCCTTTTCTAGCTTTCATATAAAAATTAAAAATAATTTTTTAAATTTTGTCTAGGATTGCATCAACTCAATGCAGTCCTATTTTACCTCCTAACAGATGGCATCACATTTGTTTATGCCTTAAATTAGCAAGTGAGGGAAGATAGTGTCTATTATTTAATAAAAACCCTGTAAAACAGAACTTTTTTAAATCAGAAAATATGCATAGATTCTTAGAAGTAAAAATGTTGGGATTACTGGGCTAGAGTGTCTCTGATTCTATGATTTGAGGTCACCGATGTGGCCACTTTCCTTTACCAAAACTACGCTTCAAACTGGAGAACCATCTAGATCAGCACTGTCCCACAGAACCTCCTACAGTGATGGAAATGCAGCAGCCCCTAGCCACATGTGACCACTGAGCACTTGAGGTGTGACTAGTGGGACAGACAAGCTGAATTTTTCATTTTATTTCATCTTAATTTAATTTAAATAGTCACATGTGGCTTGTAGCTACTGTATCAGATAGTACAGTTCCAAAATAAAGTACCAAAGAAATACATAACAGCCAGTTACCAATAGCAACCAACATTGTTCATGAAGATTTGGGCAGACTTGCTAAAAGTCCACTATATAGCCCTAGCTGGTTTGGCTCGGTGGCTAGAGCATCGGCCTGCAGACTGAAGGGTCCCAGGATAGATTCTGGATCAAGGGCACATAGCAGGTTGCAGGCCCGATGCCTAGTAGGGGGCATGCAGGAGGCAGCAGATCAGTGATTCTCTCTCATCCTTGATGTTTCTATCTCTCTCTCCCTCTCCCTTCCTCTCTGAAACCAATAAAAATATTTTTAAAAAAAGAAAAGGGGAAGTTCAATAACTCTAAATCCATTTTTAAATCCACTATATAATTTGTCAAGTTGACTCAACAAACCACAAAATCAAGGATGCATGTTTAATAGGAATCCTCCTATCTAATAAAAGAGTAATATGCAAATTGACCGTCACTCCACGACAAAATGGCAGCTCCCATAGCCACAAGATGGCAGCGCCCAGTCCTCTCAGCCCTGCTGGAGTCCCCCAGTCTCAGGGTGAGCTGCCGCTGAAAGCCTGCAGAGTAAGCGGCCTGGCGGAATACTACCCAGAGGCCCTCCTGACCATTTATAAAAATCAAAAACAAATTCACTCCCCATGGCCTGATCTCCTCCCAGCGGCGGCAGCCTGGGGTCTCAGCCTGGCTGGGGCATGCACCCCCATAACTCCCCCTCCCAGTGGCAGCAGCCTGGGCTGGGGTCTCAGCCCAGCAGGGCCACGCACCCCCATGGCGCGATGCCCCTCCCAGCGGCAGCAGCCTGGGGTCTCAACCACTGAGTCACACCAGCCAGGCAGATTTGGAGGAATCTTAAATGTTTATTTTTAAAAATATATATATTTTATTGATTTTTTTATAGAGAGGAAGGGAAAGGGATAGAGAGCTAGAAACATCTATGACAGAGAAACATTGATCAGCTGCCTCCTGCACACTCCCCACTGGGTATGTGCCCCCAACCAAGGTACATGCCCTTGACCGGAATCGAACCTGTGACCCTTGAGTCTGCAGGCTGATGCTCCATCCATCTAGCCAAATCAGTTAGGGCTGTCCAATATGTTAAAGAAAAAACCCTATCTAATAAAGAGGGAATATGCAGGGGAGGGCAGCTGGGGATGATTGGGCTGGCAGGGGAGCAGTTAGGCATCGATCAGGCTGGCAGGGGAGTGGTTAGGGGGTGATCAGGCTGGCAGGCAGAAGCAGTTAGGGCAATCAAGCAGGCAGGCAAGCAGTTGGGAGCCAGCAATCCTGGATTGTGAAAGGGATGTCTGACTGCCTGTTTAGGCCCAATCCCAGATTGGAGAGGGTGCAGGTTGGGCTGAGGGACCCCCCCTCAGTGCACAAATTTTGTGCACCGTGCCTCTAGTTAAATATAAGATATTAGACTGCAAACCAAAACAAAGAAAACCTACAGGTACAAGAAGGTCCAGGACCTACAAAGACACAGAAAGAGAATAAAGCCTACAGAACCACAATGGACACAAATGGAATGAATCAGACGTGTGTCTGTGAAGATCAGAGGGGCCAAGCTGAGCGATAAGGCTATGACAGGGCCGGTGAGGAGTCCTTCCTTGGGACCTGGCTCACAGTTTTTGGCCTCCTGCATGTATAGAAGGATGAGGAAAAAAAATGGAAAAGATCCAAAAAAGAACAAAATAATTCAATTGTTGGATCACAGAAGCACAATGGGGCAATATTGGATGTATTGTGGCTTTTTAATCCAGAGAAATCGAATTTCAGGGTAATGATATCTGCCTTCAGGTACCAGAAGAGACACAATAAGTGGCATTTGCCAGATGATTCCACGCACATGGAGAGGAAAATGACACTTAATACACATCAGGAAGATATTTCATTTAGCCAGAAGTGGGACGTCTATTGAGAGGTAATGGTTTAACAAGAAAGCAGTTTCACTTGATCAGGGATATGGAGCAGTGGGGTCTGCTGGCACAGAGCCTAAAATAGAAACAAGACATGAGCCCAGAGTGCCAGGAGCTCCATCTGGGAAGGTGGGGAAAGGATCCACTGCCTTACGCAACCACCAAACACTGGGATGTGCTCCTTAGGAAGTGGGCTGTTGAATCTACACTCATGCCTCCCTCCTCTCTCCACAGAGAGAGCTGCATGCTCAAGCCACCAGGAGAAAACAAAGCACGCCATTATTAATAGAAGGGAAAGCAGCTGGAATCCCCCTAACACCTCATGCTCAGGTAAATGCTGCATTGGAAAAGTTGATTCCTTGCCCTGAGTCTTGGATGGCAGGGTCTGTGAGACAGAGCATCCCCAACTTATTCTCTCAGGTGCCGGGGCCCAGGCAGGACCAAAAGATGTGGCAAGCCCTGTGCAGGTAAGTTTGCCACCTAGAAAAGAATGCACAAAGAGCGTGGTACCCTCAAAGGGTCTTGCTGCTAGTGAGTCCTAATGGCTAAGGGGGTGACCATGCGGTAATTAATCAGGGCTGTCCTGGGAAAATGGAACATAGGGTCACCCTCCCCTTAAGACATTATACTCCCACTTTGCCCAGTCAAGGCTGAAACTCTACCCAATCAGAACAGCATCTCTCTTGGGGAGAATGAATGAAGGATCCCGTTAACCTATTGAAATTATATCACAGATACAATCAAGCACTAATAAGAAATCAGAAAAGGGAATAACATAAAAGGCAATTGCATATTATGCAACATTAAATTAATGTGAAAGTCTGTGATATTAATAAAGTCCCAATTTACACACAAAATTTGAAATTATGCAATTTTCAAACTGTTGTTTAATTCATCAAGAAATGGTTATTTTCAATGCTATTATGCCAATGAATTGTAGGCAGTGTTTACACCATTACCACTTGATCTGGTAAACAGAAATACCTGCCATCAGAAATAGTTTTGTCAGATTTGTGAGAAAATGAATCTTTAATTATGTTTGTTTTGAATTATGTAAATTCTTTTGTAAAAATCTATCCCTCATAAGAAATGTCACCTCTGTGTATGAGAGCAGCGGAAAGACAATTCAGGAAGAGATAAAAATGATTTGCAAATACACAGAGGCAAGAAAGAATTAAAGGAAGGGAGGGAGAAAGGGAAAGAAAGCAGCAAACAAGGAAGAGGGCTTGGAATATTCCAGAAACAAAACCGTGAGAAGTGGGGGAGGGAAAAATGATCCTGGAAAAGATTAGTTGTGAGCCTATGATTCCCAAAAGCCAGTCTTCATTCCAGTATCAGGCCATGATGAGTTTTCATAGACCCACAGTGAAATGAGGAAAACATGGATTTTTCTATAAAGCTAAATACATAAAGTATTTATTCAACTTTTCAAATTATACTTTATTATGTCCTCCTTCATTTGTTGGCATTAAAGTATCCTATCTGTTATGAATAATGGCAATGGAAAGTAACAGGTAACAAGTAGGGTTGTTTTTTAATGTCCTTATTTAAAAAATAAAATTTGGCCCTAGCTGGTTTGGCTCAGTGGAAAGAGCATCGGCCTGCAGATTGAAGGGTCCCAGGTTCAAGTCCGGCCAAGGGCATGTATCTTGGTTGCAGGCACATCCCCAGTAGGGGGTGTGCAGGAGGCAGCTAATCGATATTTCTCTCTCACCGATGTTTCTAGCTCTCTATCCCTCTCCCTTCCTCTCTGTAAAAAATCAATAAAATATATTTTTAAAAAATAAAATTTGACAAGCCTGTATAGACCCACAGTTTATTTTTCAGAAATATAGTAATATTTAGATAATTTACCCCAATAAACACATCTTGCATTTCATAAAATGCAAGAGACCAGGAACCACAGCCCCATGGTAACAAGTTTGGGTAATTTAATACAGTATCAGATTAAGCACATTGAAAATAATTCTAGATGTTGATTTTTATATATTTTAAAGGTACTAGTATATCAATTATTTTTAAAACCTACTAGAAGAATAAAAATTGCACACTTGTATTCCAAAGAACTAGAGAAAAAGGTGTAACAAAAACATTATAAATTCAACAAAAGGAAGAAAGAAAAAATAAACTAAGGGAGTATAAAATAAGATAGTAAGAATAAGGCCAAATATATCATAAATCACAACAAATAAACTTGGGTTATATTCATCACACAGAAACTCCCAGATTGGTCATGAAAACCAAACCAACTGAACAAACAATAAGACCTATCTGTATGCATTTTATAAGAATCACATTAAAATAAGACCTTGGAAGTTTAAGAATAAGGTGCTGGAGAAAGATAAATCAGGCACACACTCAGTACTATTCCCCAATCTGTCCTCCTCAAAAGAAAACAGCATCACAAAGTTAATTTCAGGTATAATAAAATTCAATGGGGTGGAACATTAAGGGAGACACAAAATTTTTTATGTTGATAAAAATTAAAATCCACCAAATATCTAACAACATAATTATGTACCAAAACATAATTTCAAAATATATAAAGTAAAATTGTTAGAAAAACAAGCAGAAATTGACTAATCCATAGAAGCACTAGGATGGATTAATAGATAATCTCTTTAAAATTATTGTATTTCTATATGGAAGTGGAGAATTGATTTTCACAACTGATGGGTTTAATCAAATCAAAACAGAAAATACACATTTTTAAACACTTATGAAACATTTAAATATAAAAGTGACACACAAAATCTCAGTAAATTTTAAAACAATTCAATGGCAATATATATTTACATCAAAAGATAACCAGCGGCATCCAACCCCAAAATAACTATTTGGAAATTTTAAAGAGCTCTTTTCAATAACTTCTGAGTAAAGGCAGATATCAAAATCAAAATTATAGATAATTTCAAAATTAACACCAATGACAACACTATACAACAAAATCATTGAGCTGTCGCTTCCATAGTGCTCAGAGGTCTTTGATGTGTTTATTGGGGTAAATTATCTAAGTATTCAATTCAAGAAATTAAATATGACAAGTCAACATGGAGAAAGGGGAAGAAGGGATAAAAAGGGAGAGGCAGGCAAAAGTAGGTTTACAGTTGTGAGTACACAAAACATTTATTCTTGTGTTATTATTTATTTATTATTGTATTATTTTCCATAGGAACAACTAACTGTAAATCTCCTTGTGTCCCACCCTGTGTATAAAATATACATCAATGGAATACAAAATAAATTGTAAATGAAAATTAATTTTAAACAGTTGATCAATACAATGAAAACTGGTCTTTGGAATGAGAAATGACAGCAGCAAAAATAAAAATGGAACATTTTAATCCTTCCTAGTCCCAGTTTCCTTGTCTGTAAAATAGGGAAACCAAAACCTACTCTCAAGTGACATAATCAACAGGAAAAGATGTGGTTGGCTCTTAACACACACACACACACACACACACACACACACACACACACACACACACACTAGGGTTGAAGACGCCCTCAATGCTTTCATAAGAGAATTCAGCCTCATGTTGAGAAAGTCTTTCAATATCAATCCTTTCTGTCCTTTGTTAGCATTTGGTCTTCTTGGAGGAAAGACAGCAGTTCGAGCACAATCATGAGAAATCCAAATGGCTTTATGGAGTCAAGCTTTTAATAAAAGCAATATTTTCATAGCTTTTTACAAAATTGGCCTAGCTTGTCTTTCTGAAATCAATATGCTGCATTCACAGAGACGCTTTAGGAAAAGAGAAGTGGCTTTTCTAGGATCGATAGTAAGTGACTTGATTCTTACCCAGGCAATGAACTCACCGGGTGATCTCCTGGGAGCTGGGAGAAGTCATCCTAAAACCCACGCTTGCCATGTCTTGTCATCCCTGGAGGCCCACCTTCCTTGCCACTTTTAATGGTATCAGGTGGAAAAGTTTCCAACACTTTTTAACTCTGTGCTCTGGAGCAAGTTGCTCAACCTCTTTAAGCCTACATTTTCTAATTTGTAAAATGGATTTAATAAAATATCAGAAAACACAGGTTGTGGTTTGGATTTTTTTTCATGTGTCTTAGGTCAGGTTTCCCATCTGAGACTCTAAGACAAAGACTGTGGGCAGGAAGTTTTTAGCGAGTGCTAACCAAAGCAACACCTGTGGGCAGTGAGGGATGCAGGATTGATGGACAGGGGGGAAGAATGAAGTCACAACAGAGCCCTCAGCTGATCCCACAGGGAGCTCTGGAGCTGGGATAGCCCCTCCCAGTTGTCTGGAATTGAGACAAAGGATTGGTCCTTTGTACCCTTCATCTACTTATCACTGGATGCAGGCTGCCCCAGGAGGGAGAATAACACTACGTAAGGTGGGGTTCTTTAGCCAAGGACCATTCCTATGGACCAGCAGCTGTCAATGCTGGTCAACAGCTGGAGGAATGAGTGCCCATTCCTGCAGGGGTTCTGAGTAGCACATGGCAACACCCACTACTACATATGAAAGAAGTTAGCCCACTAGATTGCAAACACCACGAAAGTAACCACCTTCTCTGCTATTTGCTGCATCTTCCTAATGTCTAGAATAGTTCCCATCATATAGTTTGTGCTCAGTAAATGTTGGTTGAGTGCAGAGAAGATCCAGGATGAGTGTTAGCTACTATTATGATAAATAAGCCTTCCTTGATTCTTTTTAACAGAAGGTCTCCTGTACCCTCATCACTTTAGTCCTGTTGTTCCCATTCCCTTACTTTATCCTACCTTGCTACCCCACCTAATTTTTTATTTAATCATAAATATCCCACACCATTCTGCAAAAGATCAGCCCTTAATTTTATCATCTCAGGTATTATCTGTCACTCTTCAGCTGAAAGAGAGAAGGCGTAAGACTCTTAAGTGAACTGTGGGTGGGAGGAAACCAGATTTCTAACCCATCACTTCAGGGAGGAGGGGAGATAACACCTGTGTCTGTGTAAGAGGCCTTGGGGATGAAAACTTTGGCCAGGCGTGGAAACATTTTTTGGGGAATGGATCCCTTCCCTTGCCCCTCACAAACGCCTAAGAGGTGAAGTCCCCATTGTACCTCCACGGCACCTGAAACAATCCTCCAACACTCAGCACTTTTAGAGGTGCCCCTCTGTTGTGAGGTCTCCCACTGGACTACAAGTAAGTGGGACCTGGGACCATCCGATGCCGCATCTGGGGCCCAGACCAAGGCAATGTGCACACATATGTGCACACGAACTACATACAACAGGCGTCCTTTCTGCTTGGCCTGGTCAGTTCTGAATGCTCAGTATCCATTCCATAGCAGTTGTCAAGAATTTGAAAATCATTATTAATTACGAACTACAATGTTCACTAATGACTGATTACTATACGTGATCATATTGCATTCGTTTCCCTTACACGCCTTACATGCAGGTGCACCATTTCTCTCCACTAATACTAGCAGCGAATATTTTAGATCCAATTGCCACATCATTGGTCTTGGACTGACTTGTTTGGTGTGCGCAACAGGAAATAGTTTGCTTTCGGAGGACAAGAAAAATAGGTTTCTTTGTGTTATGCTTATTAATATGTGCAGTTATTCAGTGTCTGGTAAATTAATGTTCAAGAAAAAATATTAATTTTTATTAAAATGTTCTATTATTTTATGTTAACAATTACTAATTTATTGCAGCCCTTTGTATTCAGCATGTCTCTATTGAAATAAATCTACGTTTCTATGGAAAAAAAAAAGAATTTGAAAATCACCCTTTCTTTTACTTGCAGGACTTAGCACAAATCCTGACACACAGTGGGTGCTTGTTATACACTGAGTTGTGTGTCCCCCCCTAAAATCCGTATGTTGAAGTCTTAACTCCCAGGACCTCAGAATGTGACTATATTTTGAGATAGGGCCTTTAAAGAGATGATTAAGTTAAAACTAGGTCGCTGGGACTCAGAGCAAGAGGGAGATGCCAGGCAAGGGCAGGATGGTCATGTAAAGAATCCCATGTTTTGGGGCTTCCCAACTGGGCTTAATGCTTGATACAGATAGCCCATTATCCCTAAGGCCAGGTGCATGGGTCCCAGACCATAAGGGACAAATAGAACTTGGCCTTGCTCAAATATGTCTTTTCCGACCCCTCTGTCCCTAGGATCCCATTATCTGGGGACAATGAGAAGATTCATAGTGTTCTTGGTCATTTAAAGCTTTAAAAAGGTCATGCAGCACAGGAACAGCGCTCCGCAAATGATCAAGCAAATTGAACAGAGCGTCCAGTTGACACTGAAAAAGCACAGGCAACAAATCCGGTTGCCTTGGTAACAAGGCCAATGAAGGAAACTGGACATAAAGGCAGCATTTGGCAATTAGCTTAGGAAAGGGGCTTGGAAGAAGTCTGGGAGTGGGTGTGCAGGGGCAAAGCATGGGATGAGGAGGAAACAAACTTGCTTGTCAATATCAGCACTGTATCTAGGTCCATGAGATTGAGAACTTCTTAGGTTCCACAATGCCTCTTTCCTTGACAGGGTTGCAGTGAGTGTAAGTAACTTAAATGCCTGTGAGCCCAGAGCTCCTCAGGGCTTTCCTCCTCCACCACCACCACCACCACCACCACCACCACCACCACAGCAAGCAAGAAAACTGCAGCCTGAGCCAGGAGAATCCCTGCTCCCAGGGGGTGTTTGCAGATAGACTTGAGTTACTCGCTTGCTGCATTGATTAAACTCCCATCCCCTGCACCCATTCCAGAATGCTGAACCCACTGAAGGAATTTAGGGTGCATATAAGGAGAACCTAAAAATCACCCTTTCCCAGATTGGTCATGCTAAAAGTTCTCTCAGCTTAGAAAACACACTCCCCAGGTTCCCCTAAAGCCAAGAGACCCTCGCCAGCTAAGGTTTCCATTTCAATTTTAAATAATTCTTTTCTTATAAAATTATTCTTATATTTAAGACTCAACCCCTGTAATCTTTTAAAGATAAAAGCTAAATCTAGAGCAAATGACAGTTTATACACTTCACCTAAACGGAAAGAGAAGGGATCAAAGCTTCCCTTCTCTTCCCAGCTTATCCCCAGAATGACTTCTCCTTATACTTTAATTCAATGAATTATACCTTAATTCAATGTTTCTGTTATAAAGTAAATAAGTGGACACAGGCCAAGCTCCCGAGCATGTCAAGAACCAATGATAGAGTTCAGCAGAAAATAGCTCACAGGTAAAATATATGAGCCACACATGTTAGGAAGGACTTCGAGCTAAAAATCTGCCCAACCCCTTCCTTCCCTGAAGTCAAGAAAATTAATAAAACAGCCATACATGAGAATGCTCCATTAGGAATAAGGGAAACTTAGTGCAAACATGTATGCTGAAGGTTTGCAAAGAGTCAAAGCAACACAAAACCAAACAGTAATGTCAAGTTCTAAGACATTTGTATTCCACTGGCTGCAGTGAAGCGAGTGCACCCTAGTTAATTAAGTCACTAAAGTGCATGGTTCCCTCTCAGCATGCAACCTTAAGAAAGTTTTCTGTTTAATCTGGCTTTCCCAATCTCACTGATTGGGGTCATGACAAAACAAATAGAGGTTGAGGAAACTGGTTAGCTAGATCTCTAAAAGAGGCAACGTGGTATGATTTTGAGGATGTGGGCTTTGAAGTCAAACAGATCGATGTTCAAGTCTCTTGGCCTGTCCCTCACTTTGTGACTTAGTATAAGATGCTTAAGCACTCTGAGACGCAGGTGCCTCTCTGCTGAGTGGAAATAAGAATGTCTGGTTTGCAGTGTTGTTGTAAGAGTTAAATATGATTATACTTCTAAAGTACCTGACATACCATTGGACAGAGATGACTCCTGGTGAGTGTTAGGAAGGATGATCCTAACGATGGCAATAACGACCACTGTGATGGTGATGGTGATGGTGATGGTGATGGTGATGGTGATGGTGATGGTGATGGTGATGGTGAGGATGAGGATGAGGATGGTGATGCTGAGAGAAGACCAGCTCTTGTTCATCTGCACACTCCCACTGAACTGGATCCTCAACTCTTAGAGTTAAAAAAAAAAGAGTAAGCATGTGCCAAACAGTCACCGATCCTGAGCCAGAGTCAGGACAGGAGGGAGATCAGAGAGGGACACATCATGCACATACATGGCGATGAGAACTTCACCTCCAGTAAGTCCATCTTCTCGGGCAATGCCCCCAGCACGATGCATTCATGGGTCAGAGCTTCTAACCATGGGCTCACTCCATAGACCTGTCTACACCACAGCGCAGGCATCATGTGCCTGGACTCCCATCTCGTTTCAGCCCAGATGCTTACTAGGATTGGAAACTGTCGGTGATTTCCCAGCCGCCTGAGCCATGGAAATCTACCTCAATAATTATAAAAATGAATCTTTGTCATCTGATTCTTACTTTTTAGTGTTAACAAATGAAAACAGGACTGGGGCTCTTATTAAATACAAGACTCCATGGAGGATGAGGGGTGGAAGGTGAAGGGTGAGCTTCACTATGAGGGGGTGGGGGTAAGTAAACATCACCAAGTGGGAAATATTCTAGCCCTATTCCCAGAAACAGGAGCCGGTAGCTCAAGGCAGAAAATGACAATAATGCCTTCGCTCAGAACTGTCCGCATGCATACATTGGAGCATCGAGCCCTGCCCGTGGATCTGCTTTCAGATCTCATTTCAGCAGCCTCCTTCTGGGAGCTGGGATCCCCTCCTTATCCCTAGAGGCTAGAGGTAAATTCTGCCTCTGCAAAAGGTAATTCTTTTCAGACTTTCCCTCGAGTTGTCTGTTTTTTGTTTAGGCAACAAATTCCCACAAGCTTTTCAAGTCGACCTGGTGAGTTACCAGCCACAGGGAGGACTGAAGGGCAGACAGTGTCTGGCTCAGGGCCTCTCTGCTTCCAGTGGTTATTGTGTGTGTGATGTCTCCCCACTCCCCACCCCCAGACCCGTCACACGCCAACCTGGGCTTAAATCATAAACCTGTGCAAACCACTACTCAAGCTATTCCAAGTCACCAAGCTGGCCTCCTCTGTCACGCTGGCTTTAGGACTTCATTGGCAGAGCGTGCTGGTGTATATGCGTATCTAGGAAAATGCATTCCAACTTCGTTGTACTGAAGGTGGGGACTGGGCTGTGTCCAGGAAAGCTCAGTCTCATAGTGCAAATGCTAAAGAGACAGAAGACATTTAAAGTTCTTTTAGTGGCGAACTTTCACTGCGGAGTGAATTTTAAACTTTTGGATTTGGTAGCAATCAAAGCATTAGAATATAAGATTCTGTATTTGAAGGATCTCGGTGTTCCCAAGTTTTAAGTCTTATCAATAAAAGAAAAAAAGTATTCAGGGAGAACTTCTCTGCTCAGAGGACACTTTGAACATTGTCATCCTCTGAACTTGTGTGTCGAGACTCAGTGACCAGGCAGTGGCTGGTGATGGGGAAGGCTCGGGGGAGGGAGGGCGACAGAGAAGAAGCATGGGCAACAGGCCCATCCCTCCCTTATGATGGCCCCTCTCAAAGTCCCAGCACAATTCCCAACATCCTGCAAGAGTATGACAACACTCAGAAACTTGAGTGAAGATGACATCGAGTAAAGGAATCCAGAAGAGTAAGTTGTGGAATATGTCACAATTCCATTCATGGTGACATAGTGTCAATATCATGATTTGTTCAAGATTAAGACCAAAAATAAACATAAACCAAGTGCACCATCTCATAGAGAGATAGGCCTTCATCAGACTGGCTCCTAACCCAGCTGTCAAGAGGCCGTTTTCTCAGGGACACCTTTGCCAAGCGCAACCCCACAGCTTAAGAGACGTGTGAGGAACACACGTTCATTCTCCACTCCTTAAGCCCCCACACAGGGGAGAGATGCCCAACGTCCCCTGCTGTATCAGTCAGGGTTCTCCAGAAAAATAGAACCAATGGCATAAACATAGACATGCAGGAAGAGATTCATTTATGGAATTGGCTCACATGATTATGGAGGCTACATCCCAAATCTCCCTTCTGCAAGGTGGAGACCCAGAAAGGCCAGGGGGCAGTTCAAAGGCCTGAAACCCAAAGAACCAATGGTGTAAATCCCACTCTGAGTCCGAAGGCCAAGGACCAGGAGTGCCAAGGACAAGAGATCAGTCTTGTAGAATGGAGCCCTTAACCCTTGGGTTCTTACACTATCACCAGGTAGGCAGTATCAGATTGAGTTGAGTTGTAAGACACCCAGTCAGAGAATTGATTGCTGGCATGGGGAGGAGAGGGGGGGAATCCACACACTGCAATTGCTGTCTGAATCCTATTCCCAAAGGTACCCTGAGGGGGTGGGGGTAAATAACCATCACCAAGTGGGAAATATGGAAGACTTTGGGAGACTTCCTGCCTCTTTCAGTCCCAGTTCCTTCCAAGGGTCTTCGTGGTCATTTATGCAGAGACCAAGGAAACCACACCTTCTCACACAAGGTCTTTCCCTCCTGGCTGAAACTGTGCAGCCAGCCAGACAATCTGTCTTTGAGAAAAAATGCTGAACTCCTCCAAACCACATGAAATCTAGGGCTAAAATCCCAACAGTAGAGAACACAACATTCCACAGTAATTATTATCACTCAGTGCTTTTTTGAACATCGAAAGTGCCATTCTCTGGTGAAGCTGGAAGTCCTTTACTGATGCCAACACACATGCCGGACATCAAAGGCCCCAAACATTCTTCCTGATCAACATTTTCCAGCAGAGATGCCAGGAGCTTCTGCGGCTGTTTGGTGAGTGATTTTGCCAGGATTGAGAAACACCTCAAAAGAATTACACACAAAACATGAAGATTAAGAACAGGAAAAAATAGTTTTATCCTGCAGGGACAGTGTACCACACATTTAATGGCTTAAACAACACAAATGTATTATCTTACTGTTCTGGAGGTCATAAGTCCAACACAGCCTCCCTGGGCTGAGGTCAAGGTGTTGGCAGAGCTGCGTCCCCCTCCAGAAGGTCCAGGGGAGAATATGTTTCCTTGCCTTTTCCAGCTTCTAGAGGCTGCCTGCATGACTTGGCCCATGGCCCCCTCCTCCATCTCTGAAGCCAGCAATGTTGCATTTCTCCAACCGTTCTTCCATGACCACGCTGCCCTCTCTCTTTACTCTCCCACTTATAGGACCCTTGTGCTGACATTGGCCCACCCAGACGATCTAGGATGGCCTCCCCATTTTAAGGTCAGATAAATAGTAACCTTGTCCCTTTGCCGGGTAATCTAACGTATTCGCAGATTCCAAGAGTTAGGACATGGACATGATTCTGCCTTCCACAGGAAAATAACATGTAGGAGTAAAACAGACCAGACACAAGCTGAAATGGGGATGCTAATTTTTATGTGAAATATTTTGCTTCTTGAACTTTAGCTGCTAAGTCAAGCTTAACCCCAAACAAACTCTGTCCACATCAAAGTCGTCTATAGGCCACGTTTGCCTGTAGTCTGTAGTATACAACTTCTGCCTTATATTACGGAGCAGTGACCACTTACCTCTTTTTTTTTTTTTACCACCAAAAGCCCCATTTTGATTTCTCCTACTTAGATCCCAGGTTTTGATAGATTCAAACTAGTAAATGAATTCTGTTTGTGAAGTAATGGCTCATTTTCCGAAGTTTTATACAAAGACAGAGATAAATATTGATCCTCTGTAAGAAGAGCATAAGGTAAGGCTGATAAATAATGAGTCCAGTGTGAAATGAGCACCCATTAATCGCCTTGTGCTATGCTAAGTGACTTCTATGCATTGATTCCCTGAATCCTCACAACAATTCTATAAGATCAGGACTATTATTTCTCCCATTTTATCAAAGAGAAAAATCAAAGCTCAAAAAGCTATGCCCGCAAAGTCACACAGACAATGAGTGGCCAATTCATTCAAACCTAAATCTGATTTCAGGAGCCATATTTTTTTAAATATGTTTTTATTTATTTCAGAGAGAAGAAGGGAGAGGGAGAGATAGAAACATCAATGATGAGAGAGGATCATTGATCAGCTGCCTCCTGCCCGCCCCCTACTAGGGATTAAGCCTGCAGCTTGGTCATGTGCCCTGACTGGGAATCAAGCCGTGACCTCCTAATTCATGGATCAATGCTCAAACACTGAGCCACACTGGCCAGGGCAGGAGCCATATTTTTAATCGTTATGTTATTCTGCTGATACATTTCTAACAAGAGGAAGTAAATTGTATAGTCTTGTGTGTCTGTGCCACCTAAGGGTAGACTATGGACATGAGTTTCTTTGAGGTGTTGAGAATAATATGGTTTTGTGCCTCTATTGCTTCCTTTGGTGACTCCTGAGGACCGCCCAGCAGTGGGGTTTGAAATAATTCAAGCAATAGAGTGTTGACACACAGATCCCCTTCTATCAGATGAAGCAGTCACCAAGATAATCTGAAAATTATCACTTCAAAGCAACAAGAATGCATAATAGATTGGGCATCACACACAGGAGACTCCAGCCATGCAAACAAAAAATCTTGAAAAGAAATCTGATTTCCTGAGAGACTTTCCACACAGTTTGAATTTCCTTTTGAACAACTGACTTCCTGGCAGCTCAGCTGCCCCTCCCCAGCCTGGAGCAGTCCTGGAGACCACTGCACCTGGAGCAGGTGCACCTCATCAATCTTAGAGTTACACGATGCACAGCATGATTGAAAATGTGGTACAACACTGTATGGTCAAGCACAAGCACAGTCATTAATCACCCTCAGCCTCCCTGGACAAATGCAGCCCGGTCCAGATGTTACACTTTCTGAATTTAGAGTGTGGAACCAAAACAAAGTCCAGTTCCCCAGGTGTCTCTGGGACTCTTGGTCAAGGCTTAGACCTACTCTGGCCTCTAACACCAATCCTGAAGACAAATGGGAGGGAGAGAAAGAAAGGAAGGAGGGTGGGAAGGAAGGAAGGAAGGAAGGAAGGAAGGAAGGAAGGAAGGAAGGAAGGAAGGAAGGAAGGAGAGGAGAGAGAAGGAGAGGAGAGGAGAGGAGAGGAGAGGAGAGGAGAGGAGAGGAGAGGAGAGGAGAGGAGAGGAGAGGAGAGGAGAGGGGAGGAGGAGAGTGAGAAAGGATCTTACTCCAGAAATACAATGTGTGTCTCATATGCAGGTTTCTTCTAATTATAGAAGGATCACATTTTCTTACTGTCTTTGTAGGTAGGTGGGATCATGTGACAAGTCTGCTTTGAAGCATAAGTGTTTGATGGCTGGTGCAGTTCCTTTTTGTTCTCTTCCCCTCCTGTGGTGATCATACGGAAATCGAAGGTCACATGATGCGATAGAAGTGCCACAACACTGACAACTTTGTCTTGGAGAATTGCCCACATGCTCAGTGGACTTGAGTGAACAAGAAATAAACTTTGGCTTCTTAAGCCAGAGAGGTTGGGGTATTTTAGTTGCACACTGGCTAGGACTTAATTGGGACTCAATAAATACTTGTTGAATATTATATGAAGGGTTTCCTCAACCACTAATTAGTGATGCCTTATCTCGTATGCATAATATTCTTCCTACTACTCTCCACCCCTCACCTTGCATCCTCCTGTGCTTTAATGGCTGTCTCAGAGGGTTGTGAAGATTCTGTGAGATGATCCATCTAAAGAGCTTTCAACAGTATGAGCCCATAGTGACCACGCAACCAATGTTAGTTACTGGTGTTGTTAGTGTCTTGTGACTCCTCCCAAACTTCATCCTCACTTACACTTTTTATATGATCCTTTTCTCTTCCCTCACCCAAATCCCTGTGCTCATGGACAGCTGGCCACCTGAGCAAAGCTGTCCATCCTGCGCCCTGGGCCCCAGGACCTTCAGCTCTCCCTCTTGGCCCCAATGCACTTGAAGACTTGGTGTTATAGGCCCAGGCTCAGCATGTTATCTATTTTAGCCAGTTTTCGCAGTTCTAGGAAGTAGATGTTGTTACGCCCATTTTATAGAAAAGGAAACTAAGACCCAGAGATGTGAAGTCACTCAGAGAAGTCACGTAGCCCCAGAGTGTCAACGTCAGGACTCCACCCGAGGCCAATGCCGCTGAGTCCACCGTTCTCTTGGTGCACATGGTTTTCCTTTGGGACACGAGCCAGGCACATCTCCCTCTCTAGAAATTGGGAAATGCGTCTCTAGCTCTCTTTTAAGATGCTCTGCTGAACCCTTCAGGAATTAACATCTCAAGTGTCCGAGTAACCGCCACTGGGGATATGTAATCTTTATTAAATTAGCAAAGGGCCAACCCAATAAAAGCTCGATCCAAGTGTTTCATAATGGGCCTTCTGCTTTCCATAATGACATTTCATGTGTCCCTTCCTGGAGAAAGCTTGTGTCCGGGTAAGAGGTGGCCAGACTCACTCGCGTTTTTCCCCCGGGAAGACCCACTTAATACAATAAAATCTCAGACCTGTCAAAGTCTGAGCCCTGCTTCCTGGAAGGATTTTTTTTTTTAAGTTCTATTTACATTAAAATAACCTCCACCCCGACTCTCAAGGTTACTTCTTACTGCACTTGATCAGGGGGCTGGAGATACACCCCAACAAAAAGAGATCAGAATGCATCTGGCTGATGTTAATCTCCCACCTATATACTTTCCCTCAGGGGAGAAAAAGATAAAGCTGCTTTTTATATACCACTATTGTCAAGTTTGAATACGTGCACAGTCGTCTTGGCTTCATACATATTAACAAAACATCCTGGAAGGAACATTTCAGACACTCTATCCCCCTCACTTTCCTGGAATTCAGTTAAACCCCTTATATTGAGTATTCATGATTGGAGGCGAGAACCATCTCACACATTAAGTAAATGAAATCCCCATGATCATGAACACTTTTCACTCCTCCTCATTCATTTCCCTAATTTCACTGCATTTCTTACTCCTTAGGCTTAAATAAGAGCAAATATTATTTTTTCAACTCTATCTCCATTTTTGGTCCTTTAATAACTTCTGGGCTCTACCCTGTGTGATGAGAAGTCAGACATCGATGGTCCCGCTCACTGGGGCCAGGCTGACTCACATGCTGGTCCTCCGCAGGGGCTGGGCTCACTCTTGCCTTCAGGCCTTAACCACTGCTCCTCCTTCCGCCTAAAACAGGACTTTCCACCTCCCTCCTCCCAATGTGACTTCACTAATGCCTGCTCACCTGGCAATTTCTATTCAAGGCGCCTTCTGGAGCCTCCCTCCTGCTCTCAGGGAATGGTGTCCCCACAGCACCTGCGCTTCCCTCCCTGGTGGCACCATGAGGACAGTAGGCACCCGCTGTCTAGGATGGCTGCTGTGGATCCAACAAATACAAATTCCCTTCTGTCATGTTCTCTGGTTATAAAGTTGCCTTGGGTACCTGCTACCATGGCTCTTTGGGAGAGTCACAGTGGAGTTAACAAGACAGAGGAAGGAGGTGAACCCTTCATCCGGGTCTAAAACTACACTTATGGAGCATGTGCTACCTGGTAGGGCTTGTGCTACTGCTTACTACAGCATTTTATCAGATCTTCAAACCACACCAGGAGGGAGGCGTGGCTGTGCCCTTTTCACATGGGGAAACCTCGCCTGTGAGGTGAGGCATCTGCCCCCAGCCAGCAGTGATGAAGCTGGCTTCAAGCCAGGGTCCAACTCCAAAGCTCACACACCCCATCCATATGACTGCCTGCGGATCCATTAGTCCCAAGGTTTCTACTTCCCGGTCACCACGAAGACACTTACACAGAACACCCCTACGCATTTGGAATTGGTTTGTTATATTATTTAAGACATTCAATTCTGCTAGAGAAAATCAGAAGCACAATGAGAAAAATAAATAAATCCAAGTATAGAAGCAAATAACTTGGGAAACACAAGCAGAATTCATTAGATGTTATTATAAACTAGTGGCCCAGTGCACGAAATTCGTGCATGGGGTAGGGGGTTGTCCCTCAGCCCAGCCTGCACCCTCTCCAATCTGGACACCTCAGGTCCAGACATCCCTCTCACAATCCAGGACCACTGGATCCTAACCGCTCACCTGCCTGCCTGCCTGATCACCCCTAACCACTTTGCATGCCAGCCTGATCACCCCCGACTGCCCTCCCCTGCCCGCCTGATCACCTCTAACCACCTCTGCCTCAGCCCCGCCACCATGGCTTTGTCTGGAAGGATATCCGGAAGGTCTCCCAGAAGGTCTCCCAGTCTGATTAGCATATTACCCTTTTATTAGTATAGACTGGTGGCCTGATGCACGAATGAAGATTCGTGCAAGAATGGGCCTTTGTTCCCCTGGCTGCCGCCGGCACTGCCTTCGCTCTGGCCAGAGCAGCCTTTCTGCTCCAGCCCGGAGCCGCCTTTCTGCCTTCCCACGCTGCCCAGAGGCCCCGAGCAGCTGGGGTGATGCGGAAAGCCTGCGTCCCACCCTGTCCCTGCCGCTCAGTGCCTGCATATGCAAATTAACCCTCCATCTTTGTTGGGTTAATTTGCATACTCACTCCTGATTGGCTGGTGGGTGTCGTGAAGGTAAGGTCAATTAGCATATTACTCTTTTGTTAGGTAGGTAGATAAGTTGGTTACGTATGGAGACATGTTAGCATGGACAAAGGAAGTAGAGCGTGTGTGTGCTGAACATAGAAAGGAATAAAAGACGAAGAGGCAACAAATATTCATGACTCACTAAATATACATGAGGCACCTGAGGTTCCAAATAGTCATAAAACATGTAATATGCATGAGGCACTCAACATGTATGAGTTCTTAAATCAGCCACCCATTGGTGACTCCCAGTCCAGCCCCACAAGCCCTCTGCCAAATGAAATCCAAGCTGCTCCTCAGGGTAACTGCTGAGTTACACCCTTGGCACCAGACTCAGTTCTTGGGCCTTTGCTGAGGTCCTAACGGCCCCTCCATCTCTCCCCTAGAGCCAGTACACCATGTTGACCCCAGGACCTTTCAGCTGCCAAGACCCTTCTTCCACCTCAGCTCTGCCCCTTGTCCTCTCTCCATCGTCAGGCAAGGCTGATGTAGCAGACAGGGTGCACACAGGAGCTTTGGATAAGCCAGGGTTCAGGCAGTGCAGTCCTTGTCCCCTGCTTGTACCTGATCCTCAGTGCACCAGCTACCCCAGCCCCCATTCCTCCTGCTCTGCACTGTGCGTTTTCCATCTCTACACTAAACAGTGCGATTCAAGCATCTTAACTTGTTCCTTGAGCTTTTCTGTTACAAGAGCTTTGCGGTAGCCTTCCTTCGAGTTAGCATTGTATCAAGATAATTTCCCATGGGGCACCCTTGGGCAATTCTTTTCTCCTCCAAGGATGCCCTTGACGTGGTGGTATAAGGAAGCAAGCGGTGGATTTGGAGTCAGGCTCCTGGATTTAATTTAACGTTGCCTCAGCCACGCTCCAGCTCTTTATGCTTTCATCCTCTCCAGATCTGTCAAGTGAGAATGGTAATCCTTCTCTCACAAGGCTGTTCTTAAGATTGAATGATGGTATTTGTAAAAATATTTTGCAAAACCGTGAAACCTGGATGACTTTTTCTTTGACACTCTGATCGAATGTGTCTCATTTGGTATCTCAGCATCGATGGGAATCTTAATCCCAGTCTTTGGGTGGGCGGGCTTACCCTCACGTGGATGTGTGAGGGTCCCAGGGCGTTAGCAGGAAACTAACAAGTCCCTGAGATGCTCACTGTTCGAGCCACCATGGTGTGATGGGAGGTGGACATCTCTACTGCTCGTAGGACTCACACCCTTGGCACCAGACTCAGTTCTTGGACCTTTGCTGAGGCTGGCTCAAGGCTGCATACTGGGTGTCCAGTACACGGTCCGTGTGCTGTTTGGGGGAAGGGCCACAGAGTTCCCACCTCTTTATTGCCCAGATCCAACTCTCCCTGGGGTGGAGTTCTCTCCCCTTCATCACCCTGAACATCGCCTTCCCTACAACCAGCCCCGGCTCCACCATCTGTGCTGAAGGCCCAGGTGCTGCTCACTGTCCCCTGGGAGGATAGTCAGCAGTGCACACAGACGGGGGTGAAGGGGTCACAGGACAGCGTCAGAGTCCAGAGCAGAAGGACAGTGCCGGTCCTGGCCCTGTCACTGCATGGCCTTAGGCAAGTTATGATTTAACCTCTCTGTGCATTGATATCAGTAAAATGGGTTTAATGATAGAACTCAGCTCATTGAATTGCCATGAGGATTAAACAAATTTAAAAATGCTTAGAATTGGGGAAGGGAAATGACTAGGAAGAGAACAGAGGATTTTTAGAGCAGTAAAAAAACAAACAAACAAAAACAAATACCATAATGATTGATAGATGCCATTACACATTTACCCAAACCCACGGAGTGTGCACTAAGCATGACTCCCACTATAAACCATGGAGATGTATGATGTATCAATGTAGGTTCATGAGTTGTAACAAAAGTACCACCCTGGTGGGGGATGTGGATAATGGGGGAGACTTTGTGTGAGAGGGGCAGGGAATACATGGGAATTCTCTGCATCTTCACCTCAAGTTTTTACAATATATTTTTATTGATTTCAGAGAAAGGAAGGGTGGGGAGGAGAGAGATAGAAACATCAATGATGAGAGCGAATCTTCAATCGGCTGCCTCCTGCACGACCCCTACTGGGGATGGAGCCCATAACTCAGGCAAATGCCCGGCCAGAATTGAACTCCTGGTTCGTGGATCGATGCTCAACCCCTGAGCCACACCAGCTGAGCTTCACCTCAATTTTGCTGCGAACCTAAAACTGTTCTTATAAAAAAATTTTTTAACTAAAAAATCCTTGGAACAATGCCGAGCATAAGGTATGCATTCAGAGCTAGTCATTACTTATTAATATTATTAACCTTTCTATACTCAAAGAAAATAAAACACAATTCACTTCTTTCCCTTTTAAAGTATAATTTACATACAATAAAATGTGCACACCTTAACTGTACCAGGAGACCATCAGGCTCAAGGCAGACATTTCCACGTCCCCAGAGAATCCCCCACCTTTTCCCAGCCAACACCCCACCCACCCAGATAACACTGTTCTGACTTTATCAGCGTAAATTAGTGTTGCCACTTCTTGGATTTAATGCTTCATTTCTAAACCAGGTTATCCTGTCGTGCGATAACAGGCTTCTCAGAGGCTAGATTTCCTGCGATCACGTGTTTCCATGGGATATACTCAGAGACGCATCGTGAGAAAATGGGGTAGAGGGTTGTCAGTGTGACTTGAAGTGCCAGCGGTCCCGCTCTCCAGACCCCCTGCTCCTGGCTCAGCCCAGCAGGGCACAAACAGGGGCAGAAGCCACAGCAGAGCTGAGCTGAGATAGCTAAGAAAGATGACCGCCCCAACCAGGGTGTGATCAATAATTGATTCCCAAAAATAAAAAAAATAAAAAATAATTGATTCCCAGACTATGATTTTAAGGGGGATGGAGCTGTGTTGCGCGGACCTGAATCCCGGCGTCCTGCACCAGGCCGTGCAGCCTCAGGCGATAGCCCAACACAGGCCTGTCAATCATTTTAACTCATGTCATGTGCACAGCTTGTTTCACCCCCAAATAAATTAATTATGGAGACTTTAAAGGATTTTCAGAGGGAATCTCATTACTCTCTGCACATTCGGCCCTACCAATCAATAGTCCTTCCATTTTTACATAGCAAGTGGGAGAGAAAAAAGGGTTTAGAAAAGGAAAACTTCTTCCAATTTCTCATCTCATCATCTCCAGCCTTGGCACTTAATGAGTGCTCTGCAACATGCTCAAACTCTCAGTCTCCGCTGTGGCACCTTGAGCAACTTAATTAACCTCTGTGAGACTCACCTTTAAAACACCTTTGCTTTTCCCTCCACCTTGAATGCTCGTCATTCTTGTTGGCCACATGAGAAACTCCTGTTCATTCTACAAAACCCTATTGCATTCATCATGGGCAGGATTCGGCATGGTGATAAGAAGACCAAAGGTTAGAGTGAGACAGTCCGGGATTCAAATGCCACTCCAGCACTTACTAGCTAGGGCAGTGGTCAGCAAACTCATTATTAGTCAACAGAGCCAAATATCAACAGTACAACGATTGAAATTTCTTTTGAGAGCCACATTTTTTAAACGTCAACTTCTTCTAACGCCGCTTCTTCAAAATAGACTCGCCCAGGCCGTGGTATTTTGTGGAAGAGCCACACTCAAGGGGCCAAAGAGCAGCATGTGGCTCGCGAGCCGCAGTTTGCCAACCAAGAAGCTAGAGTGACTGTGGACAAGGGACTCGAGCCCCAGTCTCCTGATCCGGAAAATGGTGCCAACACACATGCCTCAGCGGTGGTTATGTGGAATAAGTGACAGAATGCACAGGGCTGACCACATAATAGGGACTAAGTACCCATTGGCTCTCATAAGTATGCAGATACTTACTCCACAACTGTCTGTGGGAAGTCTACTATGTGATGTCACTGTTGAGACAGAAGCCTTCCATGAGCCACTGCCCCATCTAAACCACCTCTGTGGACTCCGCCTGGCTCCCCTGCTTCGTGCTCCCCCGTTACCCTGTGGTCACACTCTGTATTATATTTGTGGGTCAGCGGGTCAGCTCTTAGAGGGCAGGGACCAGTCTCACTGGGCTTTGCATCCTCGGCGTTTAGCATTGTGTGTGGGGCACACAGGAGGTGCTCGATCCTAGTTGAACTGTTGGCATTTAAAGCCCCATATACAGGCGGGTCCACGATGCTACAGGGGCACCAGGGAGAAAGGGCATGACATGTCTTGAGAGGCGGAAAAATGCACTAGGGAACGTGCCATCTGAGCCAAGTCTTGGAGGATGAGCTGGGGTCAGGCAAGATAAAGGAGAGGAACGGCTTGGCCACCAAGGTCCCGGAGATGCTGCCATGAGCCCTGCCTGTGGGTCAGCTCACAGCTCCGGCTCTCAGTGTCCAGGAGAGAAAAGCTGCAGAACAGGCCGCTGGAACCCCGGTGCCAGCCCACAGCACCCAGCAGGGCCCCTGGCGGCAGACACTGCCTGACCCCAGCTGGCCTGGAGATGGCCAAGGGCTGGAGGAACCAGGACTTGCAGGACTTGATGCATGCTAAGGAGCAATGACGTTTTGGGAGGAGGGGTGCTCCCTCCAAGAAGAAACATGTGCTCACACTGACTTTCTGAAACAGATGCCCTGGGGAGCCAGGAGGACCGGCCTGCAGGAGAGTTGCTGAGGCTGGAGGAGTCTTGCAAGAGGCCCACATCTGATTCTGCTCGTTGCCATATCCCCCATGGTCTGGGAGATGCTGGGTAAATACGCTCTGAAGGAACAAGGAAGCAAAGCTCTGAACCTGGAGTCACTCAGGAGATGGCAGTGGGTGGAAAAGGAGAAGCTGTGCCCTCGCCAGTTTGGCTCAGTGGATAGAGTCGGGCGTGCAGACTGAAGGGTCCCGAGTTCGATTCCCATCAAGGGCACATGCCTCGGTTGCAGGCTCCTGGCCACAGTTGTAGGCATGCAAGAGACAACCAATCGATGTGTCTCTCTCACATCTATGTTTCTCTCTCTGTGTCTCTCCCCCTCCCCTCTTCTCTCTTTAAAAATCAATGGAAAAATATCCTCAGGTGAGGATTATAAAGAAGGAGAAGGAGAAGGAGAAGGAGAAAGAGGAGGAGAAGGAGGAGGAGGAGGAGGAGGAGGAGCTGCCACGTGGTGGCCCAGCCATGGGGCTCCTCAGATGCAACCGGTGCCATTGAGGAGCTAAATTTCATTTTAATTGATTTAAATTTAAATAGACACCTATGTCAATCACCATGCAGACCCATAGTAAGAAAAGGACAGCACGAGTGGCGAGGAATATCCCCTGTGGTTCCCCTGCTTTGAAATGTCTACACTCCCAAGCTGTGTGTAAGCCACATTTCTTTTTACACATGTTTATTACTCACCATGCCAACTAGGGTTTCTGATCAGCATAGTGTAATTCCCAGTGAAGCTGGGCCCTGCAGGCGGTCAGGGATAACAGTGCATTTCCGAGGGCCTGCCGCAGGCCCAGGCACAGGAGCGGCCGGGGATCGCGACCTTAGGGTGGAGTCAGACGGCCTGGGCTTGAGAGCCGGCCCTGACAAGACAAATTCCGTTTCCTTCTCTGTGCAATGATAGCTCCTATTTCATGAGATTGTTACAAGGATTCAGTTGATTCATACCCATTTTTAAAAGCCTGGTACATCCGTGCTTAATAACACAAGTGAGCTATTTTCGTGCGTTTTACACACGTTGCCTCAATAACCCTCTCAATGACCCTGCGAGGCGGCTGTCATCATGGCCATTCTGCAGGTGGAGCAACATGCCCAGTGAGAAGCAATGGTCAGGTTTCCCGTGTCGCCCTGATGGCAGCACCAGGGCCAGGAATCAAACCCAGGTTTATTACCTCCAAAGCCCTGAGCTGAAGCAGCCGGACACCCCTAGGAAATGACAGTTTTCCTGGACATCAGGTGCAGGGTGGTGACCAGCAGGGGGAGCCCTGTAGCTGCCCCAGCTTACCCCTGGGGGAGAGTTTTACTCCCAGCTTTATCCAGTCAACTCTCTGTGTCTGAGTTGACTGGATAAAGCTGGGAGTCAGGGGGCAGGGGGTGGGTAAGGGAGCCTGAGTTTGCAGGTCAGAAAGGAGAGGGCTTCACACACAGAGACAGAGACACAGACACAGACAGAGACACGGACACAGACACAGAGAGGAAAAAGAGAGGGAGAGAGAGTTCCAAAGACCTGCGGGCACTTCTTGTTCATAGAAGCTCAACTCGAGCTCACTTACCCTCGAATGGATATTTTAACCATTCTTTTCTCTAGGGCCTCGGGAGATCTCTTTGAAGTGGTATCAGAGGAATAACTTTCAATTAATACTGAACAAGTAGAATGGAACTGCTGAAGATCGATCCCCTTACCTTATAATTAATGGAGTGACTACTTTGCTTTGGCAACCACAGCTTACTACGGGGTGGGGGAGACCCCCAGGGTGGGAGTGAAATATACCAGTTATATATGAAACATTTTGGAGTCTCTTCTCGTTTCTTCAGAGGCTTTGTTCATACTCCGTTTTTACTCCCATTGCTGAGATCCATGATTTAAGCATAGGAATCTGCTTTGCAGTGAATTGAGACATGTGCTTGCTGTAGCTTTTAGAAATGTTTCAAGAAGAAACACCTCTCCGCTGTCTTTGGAGCTGCCCTGAGGGCCTGGCAAAGAGGGCCACTGGGAGGGGATGTTCTGCCCTAAAAGAGTGGGGGAGAAAGGAAAGTGAAATTCGGTCCTGGAGCATCACAGTCAGAAAACAGGAGTCCCGCCCGGCCACCGTGGCTCAGTGGTTGAGCGGCGACCTGTGAACCAGGAGGTCACGGTTCGATTCCTGGTCGGTCAGGGTACATTCCTGGGTTGGGGGCTCAATCCCCAGTGGAAGGGGGGCTGGGGAGCGTGCAGGAGGCAGCCAATAAAATTATTCTCTCTCATCATGGATGTTTCTATCTCTCTCTCTCCCTCCCCCTTCCTCACTGAAACCAATAAAATTTTAGAAAAGAAAACAGGAGTCCTGACCTAGAATTAAGGACATGTCGCTGGTTTTGCCAACATAGCATCCATTCTTACTAGTATTTCCCAGTGGGGAGACCCTCATCGCTCAATCTCCCTGTTGGATTCCCAGGGGACTGAGCCTTCCCACCCTAGAATGGCCTTATAATTTACCCTTCAAACTATGGCCTCCTTTTAGAGTAAAAAACTTTTTAAATTAAAATTGTACGATTTTTAAAATATATCTTTACTAACCAACAAATTGGTCTCATTAAATTGGTTGACATATAAAATAGTTCTATTCAGAAACAGCTTTCAAAAGCAAGTCTTTTCACCCTAGCTGGTTTGGCTCAGTGGATAGAGCATCAGCCTGCGGACTAAAGGGTCCCGTGTTCAATTCCGGTCAAGGGCACATACCAGGGCTGTGGGCTAAGTCCCCAGTAGGGGGCGTGTAGGAGGCAGCCAAACAATGATTCTCTCTCATCATTGTTGTTTCTCTCTCCCTCTCCCTTCCTCTCTGAAATCAATAAAAATATTTTTAAAATTTTTTAAGTAAGTCTTTTCTTTTAAAAAATATCGATGACCATTAGAACAAAACGGGAGGAAATTTTCTTTATAATGATCTTCTGAACATGAAAATAACACACAGAATAATTATTCTTATACATCAAATACTTCAGTTTATCTGTCTCTAGTACAATTTCAAACATATTTTCTAAAGAATTAACAGTTTTATCATTTTTAATGTTTTCATAAAATTGCCTGCACTGTTCTTTCAAATTGCATTTGATGTTGAATAAATTTGAAATTGTTGAGAACTTCGACGGACTCTTTATAAACGCCAACATTTTTAATATCTGATTATTAGTAGACAGCCTAAGTCTACTAATAGACCCTAAGACAAAAAGGCATAGACTGCCATGATGGAGGGGTTGTGTTTTTTGGTTGTTGTTTGTTAATCCTCACCTGATGATATGTTTTTATTGATTTTTAGAGAGAGAGAAAAGAAAAGAGAGAAACATCTAGCGGTGGCCTCCCATACGTGCCCCCACTGGGGATCCAACTGCAACCTTTTGGTGTACAGGATGACGCTCCAACCAACCGAGCCACTGGCCAGAGCTAGAGGATTTTTTTTAACCCAACATTAGCTTAACCACAAAAATTTTGTAGTTCAGTTACTCAAACTACATCTGTATAAAAAATTGTATAAAATCTGACAGGGAAAGCGCTATATTAATTAAAATATCACAACTTGCAAATTATATGTGCAATACAAGCAATTCCAAGTACAGCTTTACTCCACGGGTTTCATCATTTAGTAAAAATACTGTTTTACCTTGATACTGTGTGGTGCCCAACATTATATCTGTATTATTATGTTAAGACTAATTTTTATCTTCAGTGTTGAACTTTCTAACTTCATTGACAACATTCACCATAATGTCAGATGTTTTCCCTTCAACCGAATGAATTTCCAAATTTCTTTCGTTTCCAATAGGTGGGTGAAAAGCTCAAATCATTATAGAAATTAAATAACTTTCTATCTGAAGCATCTCAGGACATGGATATAAACCCAGCACCATTTAACTGTTTGCCAAGTCCTTCTTCATGGAGAACTCCCAGCTGTGGGCAAACTATGGCCCAAGGGCCGGATCCAGCCCGTTTGGCTGTTCTATCTGGCCGCGGAGCCAAAAGAGCAGAGGGTTCTCTTGCTCTCCCCTCCGCTCCTTTACTTTGAATTTATATTAGTTCACAGAAATACTCCATCCATGCTTTTGTTCCGGCCCTCCCGTCCAGTTTAAGAACCCATTGTGGCCCTCGAGTCAAAAAGTTGCCCACCCCTGCGAATGCCCCAGGGCCAAGACGGAAGACCCACGTAAGGACCAAATCAAAGGGCCCCTCCCCAAGGCGGGATTCAGAGAAAAAGGTGTGTCTGTAACTTAGGAAATAGCCAAGAAGATCGGAGGGTTGCTAAAGCTGGTCCATGACCTCCGGATAAGCAGGAAGTACCGAGGGGTGGGGAGACTGTGAGAAGGGGCTGGGCCAGGGCTGTGAGCTCGCTAAAGAAACGCCAGCGCTGAGCTTACAACTGGGGCTGAGTGTTGACAAGGGTGCATCCGAAGCAAGAAGGAACCAACACAGCCATCTGGACCCAGGAAGAGCATCCTGTCCTCCTGCCATGTCCCTCTAGCGCCCCCTCCTGACAAAGCTTAATAGGTTCGCTGTTAAAGCTCACAGCTCCGTGATGGAGCCAGTGCTGTCCTGGGGGCGAATATGAGACTCGGAGGTAATAAATTGATAGCTGGCATGCTGATTGAAAACACAGCACATAAAGCTTTTTTAAAAAAAAATATTACATCTATTTATATTTCAAATAATGTTCTGGGGCCCACGGTTTAAGAGACGCTGGTCTTTGTGTACCAGAGATGATTTGCTCAGGGGCTTTTATCCCCCTTAGATGCATTCGCTGTTGTTGAAGCCCAAAATTTGTTATGTCAGCAACCACATCTGCGAAACACACTCCGCTTAGGAAGGCTGCCAAGGGCCAGGCTGGGTGTGCATGTGTGTGGGTTAAATTCTGCAGCGAGGATTTCTTAATGCAGGAAGCAAAAAGATTCGATGAATCATTAATAAGAGCAATTGAGCAAAATACATCAACAAGTTCTTGCATTCAGTGACAATGTTATGACTGCCTTCCCATTAGCCCAGCTCTCTGGTTACATGGGCCTTGAAAATGCCCAAATAACACATCTCCTGAGCTAGCACAGAAATAAAAATCCGAAAGGCTGGAGATACAACCCTGGCTGCTTTTCACATCCCACAGAAAATCCTCAAGGTCTTTCCTGTCTTTCAAGTACCAGCTCAAGCGTACACTCTCCCCAGCAACCCCCAGATCAGAATGAGTCTCTCCCTCCTGCGTGGCCTGGTTTTTTGGTTTGTGCCTCTGTAGAAGCGCTTCCCCGGGCTAACTTGTGGAGCTAGTTATGTCTGCATCTTTCTTTCTCTCGAGGGGGAGGGTGCATGCCTCATTCATCTTTGTATCCCAGAGCCAAGCACACGACTTGAGATGGGAAGCCCCCATCCGTACATGTTGACCCAAATGTGTTCACTTGGAGTGAAGGAAGAACATAGCTTGAAGTCTCGTGATTTTCCTTCCCAGCTTGCAAAGGAGCTCGGCCACGGGCAGGCACCTACTAATTAGCTGCTTTCTGCTGTGAGCTGGCTTCAAAGCATCTGGAAAACACTGGTCTTTAGGGGGGGGGGGGGGGGCTCTTTTGAGATCGAGTGGAAAATTTATTTGAGAAGTCTGGAAACTAGAAAGTTTATAAGCTATGCCCACCATCCAGATATCATTGCTGACATGTACACATAAGGAACTGTTTGACATTGAAACGGGGAATCAGAACTGTTGGACATTGAAATTGGGACTCAAACATTTTTTGTTATTATATGTTTATTCCTAGTCTGCAGAGGCAAGATTTTTTAAAGGAAAGAAAAGGGGGGAAAATAGATACAGAAGCAAAGAAGCATTGAACAGACTGTCAAACTACAGCAGGAAGGCAGAGGAGGTTTTGGGGTGGGGGGCTGTAAGAGATCAACTGAAGAACTTGTACGCATGCATATAAGCAAAACCAATGGATAAAAGACACTGGGGGGGGGGCAGGTAAAGGCATGTACTGGGGGGAAGGGGAGGGTGGGGGGAGGTCAATGGGGAAAAAAAAGAGACATATGTACTACTATTTTTAATACTTCCAACAATTAAAAAATAAATAAATAAAATAAAATAAATAAAAAAATAGAAAGTTTACAAGCTAATCCAAGTCCCGGAAAAAGTCATCAGCCGTTATTTTCTAGGGCTATTCCGTTGCAGCTCGCCTCGATTCGTTGCTTGCCTTCTCCTCACCTCTCACTTCACGTCTTGCTCCTGCACAATGTAAGACAGGACCACTTTCTGGCACAGTCTGAAGATATTTAGTGGGTGGCATGGAAGACTCTACCCCACTCCAACGCTCCCTGAAGAGGTCAGATCCGCTAGATTAGAGGCAGTAACCAACACCCTATGTTCCAGTGCCTTCATGCTATAATCGTTTGTTTCTTACTTTTGCGAAGTCCGCTGTGGGCCTAAGCAGCCCTTCAGGGCCACTGTGCCCAGGGCAGTAGCTCAGTGTTTCAGGTGACTCTCACCTGGTGCCTCTGACACCTCAAGACGAGGTGATGAAGAAGAGAGAGCCGAGGATCTCAATTCTGCGTGTCCAGTGATATGGCTCAGAAGTGACACGTACTGCATGAGCCACAGCAACTCTGGCCAAAACCAGTCATGATCCCCAAGCGTGGGTAAGGAGATGAATATGCATCCAAAGTAACAAACCTTAGGCTTCAAACAGGTACTCATGGGGCTGAATGCGATCAGTTGTATGTTCAGTTATGGGAGAGCAAAGACAAATTGAGCAGAAACATCCTGAACTGGAAACGTATTGGCAAAACTACAACTAAAAGGCAAGATGTAAATAGAAGTTTTATAGTATTTTTAGCTCTTTGAGAACAGGCCTTCCCTTATATAAATTAGCCTAATGTTTACACTCTTAATTTGATTTTCTCCACATTTTCAGGACACATTACACACAAAGTCAGAATAATGCCAGTGTGGGTTGTTGTTGTTTTTTACAATAGGTCTAATTTGTTCACTGTATCTCCAGCATCCAAGTCAGTGTCTGGCATACAGTAGGATCTCAGGAGGTATTTGCTGAACAAATATATGCCCGGGTCTGCATCACTAATATACATGACAATGAGTGGGAGAAGTGTTTCAAAAGCTAGACCTGAAGACATGAACTCTTTGTCAGGAGAGAACTGCTTTTTTTGGGTAATAATTGATGGGACTTTTATGTCTGGAAGGATGACAGACCAGGTACTCTGAACCACCTTTTCACTGAAGAGTCACTAAAATACTAAAATAAATGTTTTAAGTATCTTCAAAATGCATCACTAAATAAGCTGGTACAAGTTTAAGGAGTGTTCAGGGGCAAAAACAAACAAGTAAAATTCTCTCCATGCAGAAAAGCTCATGAGCGAATAGCTCAATCAATTCGCACAAGGTGAACACATCTAAGTCGCCACTACCCCGATCAAGAGATAGGCTGTTATCGGAAGTCCTTGCTGCTTTGGCTGTTTTCTGATGCCTCCAAGCAGCTGTTTTGTCATTTTTTCCAACTTGTATATTGTTGTCATTGGGCAGGGCTGGTCTATTCCCAGCCATCCCCTTCCTCCTCCTTAAACAGAAGTTTATTATATTCTACTGAATTCTCACAAATACTGAGGAGACATTATTATTCTAATTTTCCATTTGAGGATGTTGAGTCTCAGAAGTACATACTTTGCGCAAGAATACCAGCTGGTAAGTAGCAGAGATAAGTGCCGGAAGCCAATTCCAGCATGTCAGCAAGGGCTGAATCATCTGGGATGGCTAAAGGTATTTTCCCAAACCTGAAAAGGATGATTGCTTGCTGCCAGACAGCTCAGAGCATCTCAATCTACATGTTATTGCCTCCTGTGGGCCAAACACCTGAACAGCCAAAGGCAATTCCCCATTCTGACAATGGATTCTGTACCTAACCCTACCCTTTGATGTGTATGTCTCCACCTTGCCTTAGGACAAATTGTGTTAATAAAAAGCAAGGGGTCCTGAGACAAGGAGAACTTGGTTTCTTTAGCCAGGCTCCTCTGCCCCCTCCCCCCCAAATGCCTTTCAAAATTATGTTTCGTCTCTGGCCTCTTATTTAATTTATGCACAGCCCCTTCTCCAGATTTCAGAACCCTTCTAGATGCCAGATCAAGACCACCGGTGTTAGATAAGGTTTAAACTCCCAGGTCGACACCAAGCTCACCCACTTCACCAGGATGCTACATCCCATGTCACTAGACATGGCCCTGTGCATAAGGAGCTTTCTGTCTTTAAGGTATATTATAATATTATATGTAAATCTGGGTACCAACCCTTTTATATATTATTTATACATGTGTATTATATATATACAATATACAGATGAGGAACCTAAGAACCCCATTTTACAGATGAGGAACCTGAGAATCCCATTTTACAGATGAAGAACCTGAGAATCACAGGGTGAAGTAATGTGTCCCAGGTCACATAGATAGAAATTAAAAGACCTGTGATGTGGGGTCTCTATCCACTTCTCAGTCACACTCAATTGTAGACCTTGCCCAGTCTTCTGGAACCTCAGAGCCTCGAGGCTATAACTGTCTTGCATGACCAGGGTACTCCTTGGTGCCGGCACACAGGACGCCATAGGACCAGTGACTAGATCCCCGATGTTCAAGGCTAGCATCATGCCATCTTCCTAGCAGCTCACTTCCCTCCTGAGATGACTCTTGATTTGTTTGTCCTCTTGATAAGTACACGCTGCTTCAAACTCAAAGTTCTCCCGTCTTTCATCCTTCTGCCCATTGGGAAAGGCCATTCATTTCCTTGCTCAGACAACCGGTTTAGGGAATCCATACAGAGGAAACAGGAACAACTTGTCCATTGAACTGCCAACCGGGAACACGCGTTCTATTGGAATTCTCCGCACAGGAAAATGCCCAGCGTGCTTACAAAGCAAGGGAGAGGCCCAGGGAAAACCAAATCCAACGAAGTTCTTTTCTTGTGCTGACTCCCTCATTTACATTCTCACCATCTTCATTCTCTTTGTTTCATCCTTAACGGAATCAGGAAAGGCTCTCGGGCAGTGTAATTCACCTGTATTAGACAGCCCCAACATGGCTCAATGCTCCTAATTCCATCTGCTGATAAAAGACAATTTGACACCAACCCTAAGCTGTTATTTTTCAAATAACAATGGTAGCATTTAATTAGAACTTAACCTGGTGCTTGCTTCCACATAACAACGTACAGCACACTAATAGTTTCCTGACTAAAGGAAGGACCGACATCCAGCGCAGTTGCCATATTTTAAACGAGCTGCACTCGAGTGGTGTCTAATTATGCATAACACTTTGTCCTTAATTGTTTGTATTTCAAGCGGCTGGGAGGGTCAGCTGGTCTTTAGTCCTTCCGAGTAGGGCAGCAGGTTAGGTTAAGTCTCTGTCAGGCTATCACAATTGGTTTGTAAAGATGATGTGTATAGCCTGGCCGGTGTGGCTCAGTAGTTGAGTGTCCACCTATGAACCAGGAAGTCATGGTTCAATTCCCATTCAGGGCACATGCCCACATTGTAGGCTCAATCCCCTGTGGGGGTTGTGCAGGAGGCAGCTGATCAATGATTCTCTCTCATCATTGATGTTTCTATCTCTCTCTCCCTCTCCCTTCCTCTCTGAAATCAATAAAATATATTTTTTTAAAAGAGAGAAAAAAATATTTTCTTGCCCTGGCCGATTGGCTCAGTGGATAGAGCATCAGCCTGCAGACTGAAGGGTCCCGGGTTTGATACCTGGTCAAGGGCACATGCCCGGGTTGTGGGCTCGATCCCCAGTAGGGGGCGTGCAGGAGGCAGCCAATCCATGATTCTCTCTCATCATGGATGTTTCTCTCTCTCTCTCTCCCTTCCTCTCTGAAATCAATAAAAAAGTTTAAAAATATTTTTTTTCTTATTTCATTAAATAGTTCAAAATACTGTTTGTTTAAAACAATTGGAATATCTGATTCTAAAGTAAACTTTTTTAAGTTGTGACATTTAAATCACTTGAATTTTACACATTATTTTGATAGTAATTAATTTTTCCTATTGTTCAAAATGTTATTGACAAGTATCTAATGTCATATGTTAGTTCAATTTGTTGTGGAAATGTTACCTATATTAAAAGTTAAATACTTGTAAAAATAAATAAATAAAGTAAAAAATAATAAAAAGGGAGAGAGAAAAGCTGCTTCACATTTCCCCTCTTCCACACTGGTGACCCTCCATCATCCTCACACGGAAATGGCAGGAAAGCTCGCAATCCAGTGTGGTTTAAGGCGGGAATGCTGGAGTTCAAGTCCAAGCTCTGGCTTCAATGATGGCTCCTTGACCCGCCAATATCGTGACCTTCACCTCTGTGAGGCTCAAGTGCCTTATTGTAAACTAGTAGCCCTGAGCACGAATCCGTGCGCCCCACCCCCCCACTCTCCCCTCATAGCTTGCTGCCCTGCCCCCTCCTGTAGCTCTCCGCTGCCTGCTTGTAGCTCGCTGCCCCACCCTCCTGCTGATCCTTAATCCGGTCATTACGCTTCACAGAGTAACAATCATTTGCTTATTACCCCTTTGTTATATAGGATAGGGAAGCGCCTTCCTACCTCTAAGTCGTAGTGTGAAGATTCAGGGAAATAACTATGCTCAACTTCCCAGCACCATTCCCAACACAGCAGGAATTCAGTAAAGGCTAGTGAGGCCTCCATTGCCGTCAATAACCATTTCCTGGTATGCAGTGCGCTGGCACCTTTGCAGGGACTCCTGGCATAGGGACAGGGATAGATCTTTGCCAGTGGCTGGTGTACATTGTAGTGGTCTAAACTGTGATGGTGGTGGTGGTGGTGGTGGTGGTGGTGGTGGTGGTGGTGGTGTGTGTGTGGTCATCTGTTTGCATGTGGATTGGGCTTTAACGATGTTGCAAGCTTGATAATGTTTGGGAAGCATCTACCACTTTTCTGAACCTGACTTTCCACTTCAGTGAAGAAAGGAAACCAGAGGAATGGGAGGGAGAAAGGGTGAGAGGAAAGGAGGGAGAGAGAAAAAAATCAGAATGAACAGCGGCAAGTCTCCAATGCTTGAGGTTACTGCTCGATCTTAGATCTACTCAGAGAGCTGAGCAGAGGCCCCAGGAGGCAAAGAAAATTGAACCAAGTTTCTGCACCCTAGCTGGTTTCCAACACCGCGTTTTCTCATCCATTGCCAACGCCTGCCCCCTTGTGGACAGTCCTCAAATGCTTGTATTTTCTAAAATACAGGAAACAAAGAGGCTCACAAGGAGATGTGTTGGGCTTTCTGAGGTCCCCCGTTGCCTGCAGGGTAAAAATTCCTAGACACAGATCCTTCGTGATCCGTCCCCTGCAAACCAAGACAACTCCTCACCGTGCCAGCACGTTATGCTCCAATAATAAGCTTCTCTAGTCCCCCAACAATAGTGTTGATAAGAGACCAACCAGGTGATGGGGCCAGAGTTCAAAACCCAACTTTTCTCCCTAGCTGTGTGACTCTGGATAAGTCACCTAACCTCTCTCAGCTTGTACCTCATTTGCAAAGTGAGGATAACAGCCCCTCTCCTAGAGTTGTAGAGTTGATTGAGATAAATCATGAGAAACATCTTACAAATGCAACACCCTTCACCTGCTATTTGTAAGCTGATCGTTTTCTTTCCATTTGTTTAACAAGCATTTATTATGAACTACATGGATGACAGGGCACAGTTTTTAAAGACCTTATAGTCAGCTGGAAGAGAAATAACTATCCTATCTAATAAAGAGGGAATATGCTAATTGACCATCACTCCGTCACAAAGATGGTTGCACCCACAGCTGAGGCCAAGTTCCCATAAGGAGCCTTAATGAGCAATCAGCAGGGACCTGAGGCTACGCCCTCCCCCGCCCCCATGGGGCTTGACAGGGGACCTCAGGCCGCGCCCCCTGCCCTGGCATCAGGCTGGGGGACCTCAGGCCGCACCCCCTGCCCCGGTGCCAGGCCAGGGGACCTGAGGCCACGCCCCCTGCCTGGCAGGGCTTGACGGGAGACCTCAGGCCATGCCTCCCACCCAGTGGGGCATGACAGGGGATCTCAGGCCGTGTCCCCCACCTGGTGGGGCTTGACGGAGGACCTCAAGGCACGCCCTCCGCCCCGGTCTGGGCTGGGGGACCTCAGGCCATGCCTCCCATCCTGGTGCTGGGTCAGGGGACTTGAGGCTATGCTCCCTGCCTGGCAGGGCTTGACAAGATTGGGACTGGCTGTGTCTGGATCTAGCCCAATGGGGGGGGAAGGGGTAACGGGTCTGGGTCTCACGCGATTTTGAGGTGCATGTGGGTGGGCGGGGACTTGACTCTGGGTCCTATGGTGTGCCCCAGACTCTGACAGGAGGAAGGTTTTCATATATATTTTACTGATTTTCTTTCATCTCTGAGACTTCTATTATAGAGAAAGGGCAAATAGCAATATTATTTCCTCTAATTAATCCCCTTTTAATGTGCACGAATTTCGTGCACCGGGTCACTAGTAGACACATAATTATTCTTTTTACTTTTTTATTTTGGTAAAGGCAGTAGTAAAGTTAAAGATAGTTGGAGATTCCCCCAAAAAGCAAATCTAAGAGAAGGGATCATAGACTTTATTTTGGGAAGTAGTCCTTGAATGACACCTCCAGCCTGTGACAGAGGAGAGACAAGATCTGGGAGAGAGTATGGGAGAGCTGGACTTTTTCCCTCCCTTCCCTCTCAGAGAAGGGGCAGGAGGGGAGGCAGAGGCGTGTGCTTTCCTACAGGCCAGATGTGGCCCAGGTGGGAAGGAGCCAACCTCGAGCCACCCCGAAAGGGACAGTGGGCAGCAGAGTGACCTAGAAAGACCAGTGACCCCGCACAGGTTTACACCTGCCAGAGAAAACTGATGTTCAGGGTTGTGGGCAGACCCCAGGTGATGAATTCTTTGGAACTAGACAGGGCTGGTGGTGGATTACAAACATACCAAATGCCACTGAATTTTTCACTTTAAAATGATTAATTTTATCTCAATTTTTTTTTTTTTTAAGAATCAAAGAAGAGCCTGGCCAGAGTGACTCAGTGGTTGAGTGTCGACCTATGAACCAGGTCATGGTTCACATCCCGGTTCGCATCCCGGTCAAGGCACATGTCCAGGTTGCGAGCTCAATCCCCAGTGTGGGCGTGGAGGAGACAGCCAATCAGTGATTCTCTCATCATTGATGTTTCTCTCTCTCCCCCGCCCTTTCTGAAATCAGTAAAACCATATTTAAAAAAAAGAAAATCCGTGGTACAGGTCTTTATGAACAGCAATCTGGTGCCCAGGGTTCTGGACTCAGTTCTGCCACCTACTGGCAATGAAGATGCGAAGTCAACTCGGTTTCCTCCTGTGTAAAATGAAGGGTAGGGTCCATCACTGGTTCTCAGTGAGGAGCAGACTGTATCATCCCGTGGAGTGCCGCTTCCAAAAATACAGGGCCAACCGGCCGGCCACCCTCAGATTCTGACCCTCGTGCCTGTCGCTGTGTTGAAAAACATACTTCAGGCCCTGCCCAGGTAGCTGTTGGTTACAGCAGTGTCACCAACTGGTGGTCCACAGACCACTGGAGGTCCGTAAGGTCTGGAAGGTTGGCGACCGCTGGGTTAGAGCACTGTCCCGATATTCCAAGGTTGTGGGTTCGATCCTCAGTCAGGGCACATATAAGAAGCAACCAATGAATGCGTAAGTGGAACCACCAATCGATGTCTCTCTCTCTCTCCCCCCACCTGTCTTTCTCTCTAATATAAAAAACAAAACAAAATGCATTTCAGGGTTTGAGTCTACCCCCTTGCGAATACAGCAGACTAAAGCCGCCAGCAGCTCGTGATTCTAGTACATAACTGTGTATGAGACGTGCTTTGATTACAGAAGATAACACAATCAACAAAGTGCATTTATTAAGAAGATAACTCCAAGTAATCACGAGTGGTTCTCTCCCACACTTGGCGACCGCACAGGGAAAAGATGCCTGACAGAGTCCACGGATTTTGCTTACACCACAAAAAGAGTTTTAAGGCAGTTTACTTCAACGCTGCAAAAACTACATCTGTGACAGAAACGTAACACTCAAAAATAACTCGGGGCCCCAAATGTCCCCAATGCCAACAAATCTCTGAACCAGTCCAGCCGACAGCCACTGTCAGGGGCAGATAAACAGTTTCAAAAGCAACTCAACATGACGCCAACTCAGAGGGGCCGTGCAGAGACACCCCGAAACCTAGGTGGTTAACACAGATGGACCACGGCGCCACCTGTAGGCCTCCCTCCACACGGTTTTATTTCACACGAACATTTTACATTTACATTTTGTCTTAGGAAAGCAAATGCACATGAAGGTGAGAGAAAAACAGGTGTGGCTATCTCGAACCACAAACAGGATTACAGAAAACACGGGGCCAGACGCGGCTACACTGAGATACGCTGACTTTTCTGGCAGGCCCCTTTGCAGGCACTGAGACGAAGCTTAAAAATACGCAGGGGTAAGTTCCGTCTTTCCCTCCGTCGTCACCACCTGGATTAGGCTCCCTGAGCTTGGCCGGTTTTTCTCTATGATCCAGTCATGGAAGGTTCTAGAACAAACAAGAAAAGTGTTACATTTCAAAAGCAAAAATCTGATATGTGCTTATATTCCCATCGATGGCTTGGGAGCCGCCATGGAAAGCCACTAAGGCATCACAGACACATAACCAGGTCCCCATGATTTCAGCACTTCACTCTTTCCACTTTCCAAGTGGCGGGAGCTGGCGAGATGTGAACGTTCACTTTTGTATTTTCCTGCATTGTTGGAATATGTCATAACACAGTGGTATGATTTTACATAATTTAAAAAAGCACTTTAGTTCATTCTAAAAGATAGACACATGTGTAACAATACTTCATACGCTGCTATATTACCTTCCCAGAAATTTGAAATAGAGAAGAAACTCATTTTTTTTTTTTTTATAGCAAACATGTATGGACACCTACAGCTGTATCAGGCAATGGAAAAAAGGTACAAAAAATAGACTTTTACAATAAAATACATTAAATGCTAGAACAGGGGCATTTACTAACTCTCTGTGGGAAGGGGCAACCAATCCTCCTTGAGGGCGGCAGGGAGAAAAGGCATAAGAAACACCCAGGAGGGCCCTAACCGGTTTGGCTCAGTGGATAGAGCGTCGGCCTGCAACTCAAGGGTCCCAGGTTCGATTCCAGCCAAGGGCATGTACCTTGGTTGCAGGCACATCCCCAATAGGGAGTGTGCAGGAGGCAGCTGATCAATGATTCTCTTTCATCGATGTTTCTAACTCTCTATCCCTCTCCCTTCTTCTCTGTAAAAAAATCAATAAAATATATTTTTAAAAAAAGAAACCCAGGAAGTTGAACATAATATAGCTGATGCTTTTTGAAAGCTCTACTCTGGCTGTTGAGTACACCACCCCTCTAACAGTCCCCCAGCCGGGACTCTGCACCCCCTTTAACCAGACAGAGTTCCGGGGACATTCCTGAGTGCCAGGCTGTGCCTTCCGGACCAGAACTGAAGTTCAACTGCCACATCCCCGGAGCTCCCCGCCGAGTGTCGAACAAGCCCGGGGGAGGGGCAGGCTCCAAAAGCCAAGCGCCGCTTAAACTCCCTAACGTGCTGCCATAGGTCAGGACCCCGTCTCCAGGGGCGGGGCAGGGCTGGGGACACTCTCCCGGCCCATGGACCGCCCCCCGCCCCCCCGCCCACTGTATGAGATTCACACTGATGTACCATGCACACTCAGAGGCCAGTGAGCTCCCAGGCCACCTGTGTGGCTGTGTGTGCGTCCTCTAGCCCGGGGCACAGCGAGGGGCCGGAGCCGCCCGGGCACTGGCCTTAGTGTTTGTGATACTCACTCCACGAGGAACTCCAAGGGCGTCCAGGAGCTGAAGTCGGCCTCGGGCATGGACTTCCTGTTCATCGGGGTGTCCAGGGTAATCCTGCGGTGCAGAGATAAGCCTGTCATTTGTGTCTCCCCTCGGCAGCCTGGCCTCCTCGGCCAGGAAAACACACCGAGAGCCTCCAGCACCACGGGTGGCCGCATCGCACGTGGAGAGATCACGTGGACAATCCGGGCAAGGCCAGGAAGCCCCTGCACACACAGAGGTCAAGTCCGAGTGTAAAACCAAATGAAAGAGCCACGTTTTGCCTTATTTTTTAAAATATAGTCTTGCCCTAACCCGTTTGGCTGCCCTAACCAATTTGGCTCAGTGGATAGAGCGTTGGCCTACAGACTCAAGGGTCCAAGGTTCGATTCGGTCAAGGGCATGTACCTTGGTGGTGGGCACATCCCCAGTAGGGGGTGTGCAGGAGGCAGCTGGTTGATGTTTCTCTCTCATCGATGTTTCTAACTCTCTCTCCCTCTCCCTTCCTCTCTGTAAAAAATCAATAAAATATATTTTTTTTTAAATATATATATAGTCTTGCCCCTCCCGGAGCTGCGGGCTTGGACGCGGAGTCTGCGCCATCTTGATCCGGAAAGTGGAGCTTATCTGAAGCCTGAGAATCCACAACTGCGGCACCCCAGGAACAGCTGCGAGCCCCAGAACAACGCTCCCCAGCTGGCGCAAGCACACGGGTTCAGAGGAGCTCTACACTCCACCACGGAAAGGTCAGATTTCGCCTGGGATAAGGTGAGGTCTCTGGTCCCGGCGGGAGAGAGGAACGCGCGTTTTGCGGGAGCTGGAGGACCAGGGAAGTCTGTGCCTAGAAAAATCCGTGGCTATAGGGGCTGGCGTGATCTGTGACTGTGGAAAGGGGTCCTCAGAGCTGCTAAGAGAAGGGCACTCTAAAAAGCAACCCATTTTGATCTGAAGTGCAGGGACACCCTAAGAATTTCAGGCAGTCCAGACTTACGCGCAGCCCGTGCGCTCCCTGGGTGCCTGGGCTTACTCGCAGTCCCAGAATTCGCACACTTGGGCTTTTTCCTCTTCAAATCCTTGCATCTGATTACTAAGCCCAATACATAGGATCACCCAGTTGGGGACACCCTGGGAGACTGCAGGGGAAGGTTGTTTTTCTGGAACCTGGGGATCGGAGCGGGGAGTGACCATCAGAGAGCCAGCTCTGAGGCAGCCCACTCCCACAGGCCCGTGGCGAGTGCCACAGGGAAAGAAGGCTCTAACACTGCCTAGAGAGGCCATAGATAGACCCGGAAGTCAATCCAGAAACACTGCCACCCAGGGGCTGAATCACAAATTGACTCTTGTGTAATCAAAAATAAAGGAATACGAGAAATTAAGACACACCGCCTGCTTAAAATCAGGACTGGCTTACAACACCGAAGAGCAGTGGAACGCAGAGAACTGCAATACTGTCTGGACTGAGAAACAGGCGTGCCAAACAGAAAAACAGAGGAAGTGAATGACCTTCACTACTCCACATTTTATTTTTACCTTTTATTTTTTTTTATTTTTTTATTTTTTTAAAATTTTCATTTTTTGCATCTTTTAATCAAGAAACTTTTTTTTTCTTTTTTCATCACTTGATTTTACCTTTTTAATGATTACATTTTTATTTTCAATCCGTATTATTACTACTGCTATTTTATCTTTTTTTTTTTTTTTTTTTTAAAGTGTCATTTTATTTTCTCTTCATTTTATTTTGGGATTAGGGTTCTACATTCTATTTTTTATCTTTCCTTTAGCATCGTTTTACTCTATCTCAACTCTACCTTTAGGCCATCACTCTCTTCCTAACCTCCCCCTTTTCAGTGTCCTGTTTGTCTTACCCTTTTACTGCTTTAGATTTTCCCTATTCTTTCTGTTTACCCCTTGTTAAAATTTCACCCTACTTACATATCTAATCTCCAATCCCCTGCTCCAAGTCCACATACACCTTTCCCTTCGCTGTCTGAGTTATCCATAAACTTGTCCTTATCTCTGTCCTTTTGTTGTTGTTTGCTTGAATGTAGATTATATCCAATTTTTATGCTTTTTTTGTGAGATTGTTTTGCTTATTCTTCTTTTATTTTTTTGTTTGTTTTATGCTTCAGCTTTCCCTTGCCTCACTCCATATTAGTTGGTGTTGTAGTTTGTACTAATCCCCAGGCACTTGTTGCTGGCATTTGCTGGGATTAGTGATTGTTCTATTGGAGTTTTATCCCCAATATATATAGTCTGTTCCCCTTTCTCTCTTAGTCAATTTCTTGTCTCTCTTACTTTTTTTTTTTTCTCTTTACTTTCCCTTTTCCCAATTTCATTTTCACACTCCTTTTTTCTTTTTTTCTTTCTTTCTTTCTTTTTTCCTCTTCTTCTTTCTCTTCTATCACCTAATTTGCCTTTCTCTGGTGGTCACCTTTATTGGAGGTTATTAATATCGTGAATACATTCCTGTTCAGTGCCTTGTGAGTTGTACCTGGTAGTGCTGTATTTTGTGCCTTTAAATCAACCCAGGAGAGAGAGAACTACATAACCAGACACCCAGAGAAGAGAGACCATGGGGAGACAAAGAAGCAGCCCGCATATGAAAGAAAAGCAGGCATCACCAGAAAAGGAAGTAAACGAAATGGAGGCAAGCAACCTTCCAGAAAAAGAATTCAGAGAAATGGTCATAAGGTGGCTGAAAAGAATGGAAGACAAATTCGACAATATGAGCAAGAACCAAGAGGAAATGAAGAAGAACCAAGAAGAAATGAAAAATGACATCGCTGCTGTAAAGAACTCAATAGAAAGCATCAAGAGTAGACTAGAAGAAGCAGAGGACCGCATCAGTGAGCTAGAAGACAAGATGGAAAAAAATACCCAAGAAAAGCAACTTCTAGAAAAAAAAATTAAAAGGCAGGAGGAGAGTCTAAGGGAACTTTGGGACAACACGAAACAAAACAACATCCGCATAATAGGGGTTCCAGAAGGAAAGGAAGCTGAGCAAGGAATAGAAAACCTCTTTGAAGAAATAATGACAGAAAATTTCCCAGATATAGGGAAGAAAAAACCCACACAAATCCAAGAAGCTCACAGAGTCCCAAGCAAAATGAACCCCAAAAGACCGACGCCAAGGCACATTATAATTAAATTGGCAAACACCAACGACAAAGTAAGAATCTTAAAAGCAGCAAGAGAGAGAAAGTTACATACAAAGGAACCCCCATTAGACTAGCAACTGATTTCTCAACAGAAACTCATCAGGCCAGAAGGGAATGGAATGAAATATACAAAGTCATGCAAAGGAAGGGGCTGAATCCAAGAATACTGTACCCAGCAAGGCTGTCAATCAAAATTGAAGGTGAAATCAGGAGCTTCACAGACAAAAAAGGACTAAGGGAATTTATTACCACCAAACCAGCAATGCAAGAAATGCTAAAGGGTCTACTGTAAAAAAAAAAAAAAAGAAAGAAAGAAAGAAAGAAACAGGAAGCAAAGAAGTAACACAGGGGTAAAGAATAGGAATGGCGACAAATAAGTACCTATCAATAATAACTTTAAATGTAAACGGATTAAATGCCCCAATCAAAAGACATAGGGTAACAGATTGGATAAGAAAACACGACCCATATATCTGCTGTCTACAAGAAACCCACCTCAGAAAAAAAGACGCACACAGACTGAGGGTGAAGGGATGGAAAAAGGTTTTCCAGGCAAATGGAACTGAAAAAAAAGCTGGGGTAGCAATACTTATTTCTGACAAATTAGATCTCAAACTGAAGGACATAACAAGAGATAAGGAAGGCCATTTCATAATACTAAAGGGAGCAATCCAACAAGAAGAAATAACTCTGGTAAACATATATGCACCCAATACAGGAGCACCCAAATACATAAAAAAACTCCTGGAAGATATCAAGGGAGACATTGACAGCAATACAATCATAGTAGGAGACTTTAATACCCCACTATCACCATTGGACAAATCCTCTAAACAAAACATCAGCAAAGAAACATCAATCCTAAATGACTCACTAGACCAGATGGAATTAATTGACATCTTCAGAACATTTCACCCCAAAGCCACAGAATATACATTCTTCTCAAGCGCACATGGGTCATTTTCAAAGATAGACCATATGTTGGGACATAGGCAAAGTCTCTTCAAATTCAAGAAGATAGAAATCATATCAAGCATCTTCTCAGACCACAGTGGCATAAAACTGGAAATCAACTACAATAAAAACAACCCAAAGAAATCAAATACATGGAGACTAAACAGCATGCTATTAAACCATGACTGGGTTACCAGAGAAATCAAAGAAGAAATAAAAAACATCATGACAACAAATGACAATGAAAACACTACAATCCAAAATCTATGGGACACAGCGAAAGCAGTCTTGAGAGGGAAGTTCATAGCTCTACAAGCCTACTGCAAAAAACAAGAAACAGGGGTAATAAATTACCTAACCCAACAACTCAAAGAGTTAGAAAAAGAGCAACAAGAAAAGCCCAGTGTAAGCAGAAGGAAGGAAATAATAAAGATCAGAGCACAGATAAACGACATAGAGACCAAAGAAACAATACAAAAGATCAACAAAACCAAGAGCTGGTTCTTTGAAAGGATAAACAAGATTGATGAACCTCTAGCCAGGCTCACCAAGAAGCAAAGGGAGAGGACCCAAATAAACAAGATCAGAAATGAAAGAGGTGAAATAACAACAGATCCCGCCGAAATACAAAGGATTGTTAAAAAATACTACGAACAACTCTATTCCAACAAACTGGACAACCTGGAGGAAATGGACATATTCCTAGAAAAATATAACCTTCCAAAACTCAATCAGGAAGAATCTAAACAGCTCAACATGCCAGTAACTATGGAAGAAATTGAAGCAGTCATCAAAGAGCTTCCGGCAAACAAAAGCCCGGGGCCAGACGGCTTCACAGGAGAGTTCTACCAAACATTCAAGGAAGAACTAAAACCTGTCCTCCTCAGACTATTCCAAAAAATTCAAGAGGAAGGAACACTTCCAAGCTCCTTCTATGAAGCCAGCATCACCCTAATACCAAAACCAGATAAAGACAACACAATGAAAGAGAATTACAGGCCAATATCCCTCATGAATGTAGATGCCAAAATCCTCAACAAAATTCTAGCAAATAGGATCCAGCAGTACATCAGAAAGATCATACACCATGACCAAGTAGGGTTTATCCCAGGAATGCAAGGATGGTTCAATATCCGCAAATCAATAAATGTGATACATCACATAAACAAATTGAGAGATAAAAATCACATAGTCATATCAATTGATGCAGAAAAAGCATTTGACAAAATCCAACACCCTTTCTTGATAAAAACTCTCAACAAGGTGGGAATAGAAGGATCATACCTCAACATCATAAAAGCTATATATGATAAACCCACAGCTAACATCATACTCAATGGGCAAAAACTAAAACCATTTCCCCTAAGAACAGGAACAAGACAGGGATGCCCACTCTCACCACTCCTGTTTGACATAGTACTGGAAGTATTAGCCACTGCAATTAGACAAGAAGAAGAAATAAAAGGCATCCAAATTGGAAAAGAAGAAGTAAAGCTGTCCTTATTTGCAGATGACATGATATTGTACATAAAAAACCCGAAAGACTCCATAAAAAAACTAACAGACTTAATAAATGAATTCGGCAATGTAGCAGGATACAAAATTAACACCAAGAAATCTATGGCATTTCTATACACCAACAATGAACTTACAGAAAGAGAGACTAAAAAAGCAATCCCATTTTCCATCGCACCAAAAAAATTAAGATACTTAGGAATAAACCTAACCAAGGAGGTAAAAGACCTATATGCGGAAAACTACAGGACACTGAAAAAAGAGATAGAGGAAGATGTAAACAGATGGAAGAACATACCATGTTCATGGATTGGTAGAATCAACATCATTAAAATGTCCATACTACCCAAAGCAATCTATAGATTCAATGCACTCCCCATTAAAATACCAACGGCGTATTTCACAGACCTAGAAAGAACTCTCCAAAAATTCATCTGGAATAAAAAAAGACCCCGAATAGCCACAGCAATCCTGAGAAAGAAGAATAAAGTAGGAGGGATCTCAATACCAGATTTCAAGCTGTATTACAAAGCCACTGTCCTCAAAACAGCCTGGTACTGGCACAAGAACAGACATATAGATCAATGGAACAGAATAGAGAATCCAGATATCGACCCAAACCAATATGCGCATTTAATATTTGACAAAGGAGGCATGAGCATACAATGGAGTCAAGACAGTCTCTTTAATAAATGGTGTTGGGAAAATTGGACAGATACATGCAAAAAAATGAAACTAGATCACCAACTTACACCATACACAAAAATAAACTCAAAATGGGTACAGGACTTAAATATAAGACGGGAAACCATAAAAATACTAGAGGAATCCACAGGCAGCAAAATCTCAGACATATGCCAAAAGAACTTTTTCAGTGATACTGCCCCTAGGGCAATGGAAGCCAAACAGAAAATAAACAAATGGGACTACATCAAAATAAAAAGCTTTTGCACAGCAAAAGAAACCATCAACAAAACAACAAGAAACCCCACTGTATGGGAGAACATATTTGCAAATGGTATCACTGATAAAGGTTTAATTTCCAACATCTACAGGCAGCTTATACAACTTAATAAAAGGAAGATAAAGGATCCAATAAAAAAATGGGCAATGGACCTAAATAGAAGCTTTTCGAAAGAAGACAGAAGGAAGGCCAAGAGACACATGAAAACATGCTCAAAGTCACTAATTATCCGAGAGATGCAAATCAAAACAACAATGCGATACCATCTCACACCTGTCAGAATGGCTATCATCAACAAATCAACAAACGACAAGTGTTGGCGAGGATGCGGAGAAAAAGGAACCCTCGTGCACTGCTGGTGGGAATGCAGACTGGTGCAGCCACTGTGGAGAACAGTATGGAGTTTCCTCAAAAAACTGAAAATGGAACTCCCATTTGACCCAGTAATCCCACTCCTAGGAATATATCCTAAGAAACCAGAAACACCAATCAGAAAGGATATATGCACCCCTATGTTCATAGCAGCACAATTTACAATAGCTAAGATTTGGAAACAGCCTAGGTGCCCATCAGCAGATGACTGGATCAGAAAACTATGGTACATCTACACAATGGAATACTATGCTGCCGTAAAAAAGAAGGAATTACTACCATTTGTAGGCACTTGGATGGAATTAGAGAACATTATGCTAAGTGAAATAAGCCAGTCAATGAAAGAAAAATACCACACGATCCCACTCATTTGGGGATAATGAAAAACATTATAAACTGATGAACAAAAAGATAGTTACAGAGGCAGTAAAGCATCAAACAGACTGTCAAATTACAGTGGTAAGGTTAGGGAGAGGTGGGGGAAATAAGAGATCAACTGAAGGACTTATATGCATGTATATAAGAGTAACCAACGGATGCAAAACATTGGGGGGTGAGGGCATGTATGGGAGTGGGGTGGGGGTGGGGGGCAATGGTAAGATATGTACACATATAATACCTTAATAAAAATTTGAAAAAAAAAAATAAATAAATAAATAAATAAATAAATATATAGTCTTGCCCGATCGGCATGGCTCAGTGGTTGAGCACTGAGTATTGACCTATGAGCCAGGAGGTCACAGTCAGGTCAATTCCCGGTCAGGGCACATGCCCAGGATGCAGCTCAATCCCCGTGGGGGGTGTGCAGGAGGCAGCCAATCAATGATTCTCTTTCATCATTGATGTTTCTCTCTCTCCCTTTCCCTTCCTCTCTGAAATCAATAAAAATGTATTTAAAAAAAAAGACAGAACTACAAGTATTCAAATAAAATGCGTGGACTAAGCTTAATCAGGGAGAAGGGGGAAACAGATGGGAGGAAGAAAAAAAAACAAGAAAGAGGCAAGACAGAGGGACCCGCCCATCAGCCAGTCCACCACTCTGGCCGCCAGGCTCATCCAGCACCGGAAGAAGGCTCTTCAGGGCCAACCCCTGGGAAACAGCTCCAGGCCACGGGGACTCTAGGCAGAGGGGGCAGAGCACTTACGGCAGCACCGCGATGGCCGCAGCCCCGGGCGGCATGCCGCTGTTCTTCCCCGCGAGGCTCTGGCAGAGCTGATGGACGGCGCCCTTGGCCATGCCGTAGCCGATCATCCCTGGGAAATGGAGAGAAAACAGTTCAGTGAGCACTGGCCACCGCTGGTGTGTGCGAAGACCACCACGCCAGGGTCCCGAGGAGGCCGGGAAGAAGGGCAGGATGGGCATCTGTGGAGAGAGCGTGGAAGGCACGTAACATTGCAAGTGCACCTACTGTCACCTGACAGTTAACGTTTATCACAAAAGCCGTAAGTTGAGCCTATTTTTATTTTTATTGTTGAGAACATCCAGGCTCAGACAGGGTATGTGACACGCCCAAGCTCTCTCTCTCGCGCGCACACACACACACACACACTTGCACTGAGGCCCCCCCAGAGGTGAAGGGCCAGGAAAGAGCTGGGTTCTGAACCCCCGGATTGTTAATCGCTTGTGAGCAAAATCGAGCTGTCATTTGGAGTCAGGCTGCACAGGTTCAAATCCGAGCTCTTCCACTTACCACTAAAGAAATCCTGAGCTAGTCCTCATTGCCCTGCTAACCTCAGTTACCCCATCGGTAAAATGGGAATGAAGTACTTGCTTCTGAGCTCAGCACACAGTAGGTGCTCAATAAATGTTTCCCATCCAATTCATAGAACGAGTCCATCTCCCTGGGTAAAGTGTGAGCAATGCTGACATACGTATACAACGCTGCCCACTAGTCTTCGTTTGCCCCCTCTGATCAGTGAATGCTTGCTGACTGAACAAGGCATGCCTTTTCTTAGGACAGGTTTCTGCCTGCTCTGCAGACAGGTGGCAGGAACACGGTCTCTCCCCTCCAAAGTCCCCCACACACCTAGCTGTGGATGCTCACTAAATGCTGTAAACACTCTCCTCCTCCACACAGCTTCTTCAGGAGTCAGCAGCCTCTTTAAGAGCTCCCGGCAAGCATGCTCTTTAAAGCACAACAGCTGAGGAGGCAGCAAAGGTCCAGAGGGAGGTGGGGATCACAGCCCAGCCGAGGGACCAATCACTAAACCGATTCCACAGCAACCTCGGATTGCAAACGCAGGTCAAAGTCTCAAATGGTCATTTAGAAGCATAAGCAGAATATTTCACCATCCCAGGCTTCTCTGTTTAATCAGGGGCCGGGGGCCACCAGTGGTAGAAAGATCAGACAAACTCTGCAGGGGTTCAAATAAACCAGCTTATGAATCTCATTCATCCAGCCCTGACCCCAGCACACTCCAGGGCTCACTCTTCATTCCATTCAAACAACATGAGAAGATCTGATGAAAGAAACAAGCACCCAGCTGGTGTGGCTCAGTGGTTGAGTGTCGACCTATGAACCAGGAGGGCATGGTTCGATTCCCAGTCAAGGGTACATGCCCGGGTTGTGGGCTCGATCCCCAGTAGTGGGCATGCAGAAGGCAGCCTATCAATGATTTTCTCTCATCACTGATATTTCTCTCTCCCTCTCTCTTCCTCTCTGAAATCAATAAAAATATATTTTTTGAAACAAGCAACCCGCAACCCTAATGGTTTAATTCTATAAAATTCTACACAATGCAAGTAAGGAGATCATTTGCAAGAAATGGGGGGGGGGAGGAAGTATTTTATAAGAAGCTAAGTACTTTCTTCCCAATTATAAAATGATCAAGGTAGTCCCTCAAGACTGTTTTCCAAACACAGCAAAAAAAAAAAAAAAAGTGATCACTAGCATTTAATACAGTTTATCCTCCAGAAGGTGACCTACAAATACAACCTTGGAAATAAGAGGGTAGGGTTTTCTCGGTATGTTTTCGTCTTTGAACAACTTTTCTTGGGTTTGAAGGACTACTAAGCCTCTTCGTCGTTTACTTTCAAATTATACATAGAATTCCCCAGGTTTTTCTAGGGTCTGAACCAAAGCTGCAAGATTTCATGACTCCAATAAATTTAACGATACCTAACTAAGAACTTAAAGATGAACACAGCTATGAGCATCTGCAGCAGAAGTAGCTGAGTAAGTCTGAAATAATCATGCCAGTTCACATTTACTACTGACTCTGTCATTCCTTTCTAAGCCATCTGCATCCATTACGATGCTTGCAAGTCCTAACTGCCATACAGAGTATTTTATTATTTATCCCCATTTTACAGATGACACTACTGAGCCTTAGAGAGGTTAAGTAACTTGCCAAATATCACACACTAGGTGGCAAAACCACCACAGACACCCAACCGGTGTAGTTCCAGAGTATCCAAAACTACGAACAAAGAGATCTTTACAAACCCAAGGAAAGTAGGAGAGCGTTTCGTCCTTCAGAAAAATTACCTCTCAGGTCCTGGGGTTTTCTTTTTTAAATGTCAAGCTGTTACTCATTTCTCTACTTACTTCTGCTCTCCGTCGCCTTTAATAAAAATCAGAACTCAACCAAGCTGGCGTCTGACATTTACACAGCTTTAATGATTGCAATAGACACGGACGGGTAAGATCATAGGCTCTGAAACGCGCAGTAAAAAAATAAAGAGGCGAGACATTGTTGATTCGCAAGAGCCTCGCAGTTCAGCGAGTTGCATTAAAATGGAAAAAGGCACTCAAGCTCTCCAGCACACCAAAGAGGCCGAAAAGCACCTCCCCGCCCCTTTTATTAAAGAGTTCCATTTAGACAGTAGAGGTGGACACTTTCTGCCTCTGTGCTGTACCCCCCAAACCGCCCCTTAAATTCCTTTAACCCTACCTGAAAGGGAGTATTATGGGTTGAACTGTGCCCCCCAAATTCATATGTTAACATCCTAAACCCCCGTACCTCAGAATGTGACTGTACTTGGAGATGGGGTCTTTAAAGGGGTAATCAAGTTAAAATGAGGTCATTGGGGTGGGTGCTACCATAATGTGACTGGTGTCCTTATAAGAAGAGGAGACTGGGACCCAGACAGGCACAGAGGGCCGACCACACGAGGACGCAGGAGAAGACAGCCATTGACAAGCCAAGGAAAGAGGCACCAGGAAGAAATCAAGAAACCGACCCTGCTGACACCCGGGTCTTGAACTTCCGGCCTCTAGAATTATGAGACGGATGTCTGTTGTCCAAGCCGCAGGGGTACTTGGTTACGGCAGCCCTAGCACACTAACACCAGGAGCAAAAAACGCCAAGGGAACTTGGATCTGCCTGAGATACTGGGAAAAGCACACACAGTTTAGAAGTGAGGGGGGTTCTGGTTCCAAGTAAGGCTACAACTTACTTACTGCAGAAACCCGGACAAGTGAGTTAACCGCGCTACGTTCTAGCTCCCTCACCTATAGATTGAGAAAGATCGTGAAAGATCGCGAATGCCCTCGGCCCCAGGGTCCCACGAGAACACACGGAAGTGAAGTGGCCTATGAGAAACTGGCCCTGTGCTGGGCGCCCCGCACGTGTTAAGGCCTCCAGCGCTTACAGCTGCTCCTCAAGGCAGACGCTACTGTCACTAGTGACAGTGACTCCGGCAGAAATCTGGTCAGATACGTGATTTGTTCAAGGCCACCCGTCCAGGACGAAGAATGCACCCCAGCCTCTCTCACTCTATCACCCACACTATTCTCGGCGGCCGAGCTGCTTCCCCGGGACACGTGAACACAATGTGATGGTGATAATACACGTTTATTAACTAACTAGAGGCCCGGTGCATGAAATTCGTGCATTCGGCAGGTGGGGGGTATTCCTCAGCCCAGATTGTGAGAGGCGCAGGCCAGGCCAAGGGACCCCACTGGTGCACGATTGGGGCCAGGGAGGGACGCGGGAGGTTGGCCAGCCAGGGAGGGCTCCAGGGCGTGTCCGGCCCATCTTGCTCAGTCTTGATCGGCCAGACCCCAGCAGCAAGCTAACCCACTGGTCGGAGCATCTGCTCCCTGGTGGTCAGTGCACATCATAGTGAGCAGTTGAGCAGCCTTATCATATCATTAGCATATTATGCTTTGATTAATTGAATGGCCAACCAGATGACCGGACACTTAGCAAGCATATTAGGCTTTTATTATATAGGAGGATTTGTACCTACTCCAGCACCGTTCATTCCCGGAGTGGATCGTGGATAAATAAACAGATTGTAGGGGGGTAAAGGGGCAGATGGCAGCATTCCTTAACCACCAGGAAGATGAGGAATTCAGGCCTAAAGGAAGCAAAACCCACCCACACAAAGCACCCAAGAAGGGGAAAGGCTTCAACATTCCCTGTCTCATGGAAGTGCCCTGCAGCCCCAGCGAGCAAGCGTCAGCACTCCCATTTCACAGAGGGGGAAATGGAGGCTTACCAGGAGTCCCGTCCAGGGCGGCCTTGGCACCTGCCAAGGTCAAGAGGCCTCCTTCCTTGAGGTGCTTGGTGGCCAGGTGGCTGGAGATGGTGGACGTCCACATGCTCTGCTTCCACATGAGGTCGCAGTTTTTGAAGAGAGCTGAGGGAGGAAACACAGGTGGGCTCACCCTCAGCGGGAGGAGCCCGACAGCTGAGTCACTCAGAGTGCGGACACTGGGGAAGCACCAGCCTCTCCCGCCCCGACGACAGGGTCTGGTACGAGCAGCGAGGGCTCTGAGGTCAGAGACGCAGGTTCGAATCCAGAGATGCAGGTTCGAATCCAGCTTGCTCACCTGGAAACTGGCCACATTTCAGCCCGGAAGTGCAGACTGTGAACAGTCTGCGGGACGGTCCATCAGAGAGGGTCCTGCTTTGTGAGGGCATTAGATGTGTAATAGAACCTGCATGTCTAAGTCAGGTTTGACTGAAGATGAAAAGCTGAGGGACCATTACCACAAGGACATAGAGGGCTTTTACAAAGCTGCATTTTCAAGGCCAAAAGTTTAGTGCTGGCTTTAAAGACCCTTTAAAAGAAAGCTGAGCCCTGGCCGGTGTGGCGCCACAGTTAGAGCATCGGCCCACACACCGAAGGGTTGTGGGTTCGATTCCGGTCAAGGGCACGTACTAGGGTTTCAGGTGCACTCCCTCCCCCCCCAATTGGGAGGCAACCAGTCGATGTGTCTCTCTCACATGGATGTTTCTTTCTCTCTCTCCATCCCTCCCTCCATTCCACGCTCTCTGAAAAGCAACAGAAAAAATATCCTCAGGTGAGGATTCACAAAAACAAAAAAAGCTGAAATGACAACATTTCACACTTATTTTAACTCTCTGGCCTCGCTAAAAAGGCAAGAAGAAACGAGTGGTGACTTTGGGGCTGGGCAGCCGTCCCCTCCCCCCCCCCACAAGGCACAAAGATCCCAGTGAGGCTGTGCCCATGACCAGGAAGAAAGCCCCCATCCAGCAGGGGGTCATCCCCCAGGGACAACCAGGGATCGCGTTTCCCTGCAGAAAAGGACTAGAAAAACACTGATGGATCCACGCTTACCACCTCTAGCTCCCAAAATACACAAAGGCCCTCAGGGTGTTCTGCCAAAACCCCATAAAATATCAGTTTCACATTCGAGTGCGGTTCACAGAAAATCGATCCCTTTTTACATGGCTTTGGCTAATACATGTAGAAGGAACGACAGAATTAGGAAACTACATTCTCCAACCCCCACTGGAATCACTGACTCAGGCAGGGATAATCCATGGATGCCTGACACCCTTAGGTTTTAGAAACCTGGGATTCTCAAGGTGTTTGGGAAGAGGATATTCACGCACAATGCAAAGCACCTTCCCAACGGGTCACTTACTAAGTGCAAACAGAAAACAGACCTTTACAATGGAAGCCTATGGGCTACCACCTTAACCCACCGGCACACGGGGCATCACCGGGGTGGTAGGGCCCTCTGACACGGCGACAGTCCCACTGGGATTAGTAAGACGTACACAGGACTCAGGAAGAATTCTCGCCTCCAAGATACTTAACCTGATCCTAAGCAAGTCCCAGACCTACATTCCAGTGCACCGGAAATACTCGGGCTACATGAACCAGGTGAAGACAGAAACAGTGAAATACATTCATAGGAAAACTGCCCTGCCTCACCAAGTCTATCACGGGGGGGGGATTCTGCATTAAGAGACTAAAAACAACAAAATGAGGCATAAACCCTGATGCTTAGGGGAAAAAAAATCTAAAAGCTCTGGAATAAATTGGGGAATCTGAACATGGGTTGGATCTTATTAATCTTACAGAATGACTATTACCTTCCTTAGCTATGGTAACAGTATGATGATGATGTAGGGAAATGAGCATATTCTTTGGGGATGCATGCTGAAATCAGCAAAGGGTTAATTTACTCGCACGTGGTTAACAAAATAATGCCCACACAGAGCACCCCTGCAGAGAGCCAGCGAGCAAGGACAGCAATGTCAGCAGTTGCCGAATCCAGATGGAGGGGGCGGGTGCTCCCTGAACTCTTCTTCCAGCTTTCCCGGGTGTGTGCAAATGTTCATAATAAAAAGTTGGAAAATGTCCTCGGCATTGATAAAAGCTCAATGTTGAGTCCTTTTGACCCGCGGAACGATTTCTCCATGTCATACACATGCCCCGATCCCCAGGAATAAGCCCTGTGTGATGAGGGCGGGAACAATGCTGACTCCATCCTGCCTTGACACCTCAGCTCCATGTCCCCTCCTCTGACCCCGTGTATGGGAAGTTGTTTCTTCAGCTGTGAAATGGGGTGGCCGTCCCTACCTCACAGAGCCTGGGAGACACGCAGGAAATCTGGCCTGGCACACGGAACCGGCCCAGTCCCTGCCCCCCGGACAAAGAGCAGAGCGGAGTGAATGATCAACTCAGAAAAGGACTCACACTTGGACTTGGCATTGCCCCCAGCCCAGCCTCCAGCCACACAAAGGATTGCGTCCACCTTCTCTTCACCCAGGAGCTTCCCGACCTCAGCCGTCACCTGCACCGAGAAGGATGAAAAGAGGCATAAATCGTCGGGGGAACCTAAACAGGCCGACGCCTTCAGACACTTCAGTTTATTTTTTACTTTCTTGGAAGACGGGTAACAGCACCTGGCAAGGAACACTCTGAAAACTAAATGTGGACGAACCTACGATGACCATTAGTAAAGCCCACCTACATTTCAATGCGATTTTTATAAAGCAATCTAGAATCTTCTTTTTCATTTTTATTCTTATTCATTTCAGAGAGGAAGGGAGAGGGAGAGAGAAATACAAACATCAATGATGAGAGAGAATCACTGATAGGCTGCCTCCTGCACGCCCCCTACTGGTGATCGAGCCCACAACCCCAGCATGTGCCCTGACCAGGAATCAAACTGTGACCTCCTGGTTCACTGGTCAATGCTCAACCACTGAGCCACACCGGCTGGGCCCTCCCTTCACTCTCAAGCCATGTCCTGTTGCCAAGAGCCCGGAGCCCAGCTGCCGGAAGTTGGATCACCTCCCCTGACATCTGTTCTACTTTTCAGGAAAGCAGGGAGCCCACAGCAACAATGAAACTGTTTGACTTTATTTTTTTTTTTTTACATCTACGCATTTTTTAATTCCTCCCCCTTAAATGTTGCTTTCTTCCCAACAGTTTTCTATGAATGTCATGCCTTCCTGTCTTCTGCCTCTCTTCACTGTCACCAGTAACCGGCTGCCCAAGGGGCCAATTTTATATGAATTAGGGTTGAATTTCCTCTTCTAGAGCTTTACAAACAGAAACGGGACGTTGTGCTATTGTCCAGAAAGTTCCTAATTGGATGTGGGGGGTGGAGGGGGAGGGAGGAGAAGTTAAAGAGATTAAAAGTTCTGTATAGTCAAGTCTCAGATACAAGCAACTTCACATTCAAAAAGCACATAGACAGCCCTAACCGGTTTGGCTCAGTGGATAGAGCGTCGGCCTGCGGACTGAAAGGTCCCAGGTTCGATTCCGGTCAAGGACATGTACCTGGGTTGCGAGCACATCCCCAGTAGGAGGTGTGCAGGAGGCAGCTGATCGATGTCTCTCTCTCATCGATGTTTCTAACTCTCTATCCCTCTCTCTTCCTCTCTGTAAAAAATCAATAAAATATATTTAAAAAAAAAAAAAAAAAAAAAAAGCACATAGACATCAGCACCAGCAGCCAAGAGCAGCAGACACGGACTGCAGGAACCCCTCTGCCCGCGGCTCTCGGAGTCCAGGGCTCCCCTGCACTTAATTCCAGCTTTGGTTACTTGATTCGCATGGAGCTGCTTTGCTGCAATAAGGAGAGCAGGCATCCAACCCCCCCTGCCCAGGTCAAATCCTGGCTGGGCCACCTCCCACCTGTTTGACCTTGAGCAAACACCAGGGCCTCTCTGTGCCTCAGACTCCCCATTTCTAAAAGGAAGATAGATTAGAAACTTTGTTCTGAGGTGTTACAGGCATTGAGCAAGTTAATGTGAATAAAGCACTGAGAATGGTGCCTGACACGTAACAATGCCATGTCCATTATAGCCAATAAGGCAGGAAGCTTCAGGACCATATTATGAAAAGTTAAGAACAGAGGCCTTGTCTGGTGTGGCTCAGTCGATTGAGCGTTGTCCCAGGCACCTAACCGTCACCGGTTAAATTCCCAGTCAGGACACATACCCAGGTTGTGTGTTCACAGGAGGCAATCGATCAATGTTCTTCTCTCACATCGATGTTTCTCCCTCCCCCTTCCTCTTTGTCCAAATTTAATCAAATATAATAAAGACATGTTTAAAAAAGAGAAAATTAAGAGCAACAAAAATCTACCTTCTCGAATAAGGCAGCTGGCTTTTTATATTCCAGCCTATGTCAAACTGATGCTTTAGAAAGACGAAGTGAGCAGCACAGTATGCTCATGGGTTGTTGTTGTTTTAATTTATACATGTGCATGTCTGGAGGAATGGACTGAAAGGAAATCTCACGACATATTAACTGTATAATGGGACTAGACACGATTGCCCCCTTCTTTTTATTTAATTCTATTTTCTACATCATACATTTTTATTTATTTTTTAATATATTTTATTGATTTTTTGCAGAGAGGAAGGGAGAGGGAGAGGGAGTTAGAAACATTGATGAGAGAGAAACATCAATCACTGCCTCCTGCACACCCCCCACTGGGAATGTGCCCGCAACCAAGGTACATGCCCTTGACCGGAATCGAACCTGGGACCCTTGAGTTCGCAGGCCTTCGCTCTATCCACTGAGCCAAACCGGTTAGGGCACTTACAACATTTTTAAATGTGTTAGGAAAAACACGGGCCCCCAACCGTGTTTAGATTACTAGGGGGAGGGCAACTAAACAAAAAACAGGGCCTGGGCTTATTCAGGTTGTTAATGAGGTGTTGACAAGTCTCTTGTTAGGCGACTCATGCTCCCCCACCACCAACTAGCTTATTAGTGTCTGACACTCAGTCCCGTGGCTGTAAACGGGGCTGCCACCCGCTGAGGCCTGCCTGGCAGGGTGCCTGTGTAAACACAGCCCATCCCACAAAGAAGGATGTCACTTCCCGGGGGGATGTGCACTGGAGCGCTGGCCCCAGGACCCCAGAAAGCACGTCCTTCAGGCAGCCTGGGGAGCCACTTACCAGCATCTCAGCTACTGATACCTACACACCCATCCAGCTGTTAAGAGAGCTTTCTGCTGGGGAGGGACACTGTCTTGGGGTCACAGGGGGATTGCACCACTGAGTGAAATGTTTACGGAGTTTTTGTTTGATTTCTTGTATTACGATAAGCACGTCATTTTATAATTCAAAATAACCTGTTTCACGGGTATTCCTGCTTTGAGCTAGGGATGGACACTTGTTCAGAAGGCTCCCTAAATAAATAATCAGAGATGGGGACAACGACGATCGCCACCTGTTAACGGTAAAAGTAAAAAATTGCAAAAAAGTTAAATGTACATGTGGAAACTAAGAAAATTGTGGCCAATCCACAATACTAAAAATTACATGTTGACACAGAGGGTTTTTATTTTTAAGAGATTGAAGAAGTACTGGAATTAAGTAAAATTTTATTTTAAGATGTTAAAAGCTGATCATAAAATATAAAACACAAGATTATTTCAACCTGTAACGCTAATAGTATCCATAGGAAAAACAAGAAAATCGGCCAAAATGTGAATGCTCAGCCAGCTAAAACAGATTATGGGTAATATATCTTCATTATATTTTTTCCACTTTTTTCCAAATTTCCCTCAATGGGCACTCATGGCTTTCATAATTAGAGAAATAATACTCAAAAAAGGGAAGAACACGTGGCCAGTGGAGACCTATTCCCAGCCCCCCCCCGCCCCCCCCCCCCCCACACACACACACAGGCTCCGGGGGGGCCTTTTCTGGAATTACCTGGTCAGCCTGCTCGGTAAATGAGTCTGTCATTCTAACGACGACACTCGCACTGGCCTCTTCGTTCTCCACCACATCGATGCTGGCCACCCACTGGAGTGAAGAAGGAAACAGCTTTGGTCAAGAGATAATAGTTGTGATTCCTTTAAAGATCTATACCCAGAAATGGGGGCGGGGGGGCAGGTAACAGGCTTAGAGGAAAACCCACTAGAGAAAGGATCGCTACTGACCTCTCCCACTTACAGGGAGGTTTGACCTGAGCCAGTCTACCCCAGCCTACCCCAGCCCAGCCCATTCTGCCTCCAAACTCCTCATCTTCCTCTTCTTCCTCTTCTTCCACTCTCACCTCTGAAAGCCAAACCCTGAACTTCCAGAGGACCCCTGCCCCAACCAGGGTCCACAAACTTTCTGTAAAGTGCCAGAGAGGAAATATTTTAGGCTTTGCTGGCCCTATGGTCTCCGTTGCAACCGCTCAACTCCGCTGTTATAACGGGAGAACAGCCACAGGCCACAGGCGAACGAATGAGCGTGCCTGTATTCCAATAAAACTTCAAGTGCCAAAGTATGAATTTCATATAATTTTCACACGTCACATGATATTCCTCTCTTAACCTCTTTTCAACCATTTAACAATGTGAAACCAGTCTTAGCTCTTAGGCTGTACAAAAACAGACACCAAGCTGGATTTGGCCCATGCAGGGCGAGAGTTTTGGACCCCTGCCCCCAGCACAGAGGGTTTGAATCCTGCCTCTGCCATACAGTGGCTTTCTCGAGCTCATGCTCTGCAGAGGGTCCTCGCCTGCCCAGTGGGGTTAGCAACAGTGTGAGAATTAAATGAAACAGAGGAGACCCTAACCGGTTTGGCTCAGTGGATAGAGCGTCAGCCTGCAGACTGAAAGGTCCCAGGTTCAATTCCAGTCAAGGGCATGTACCTTGGTTGCAGGCACATCACCAGTAGGAGGTGTGCAGGAGGCAGCTGATTGATGTTTCTAGCTCTCTATCCCTCTCCCTTCCTCTCTGAAATCAATTAAAAAATATTAAAAAAAAAAAAAAAAGAAAGAAAGAAAGAAAGAAAGAAAGAAAGAAAGAAAGAAAGAAAGAAAGAAAGAAAGAAACAGAGGAGGCTGCGTCTGCCAGCCCAGGCGACACATGGATCTTACTCGGAAAGGGCCAGGGCCCTGAGGTTCAAAGGCCCAGAGATAAAGATCTCTACCAAGCTTTGAAGAACAGAGCCTCCATTCAGGAACACTCACTACTTCTGTCACCAGCCATGGGAGAGACTGAGACAAAGAAAAGGTTCCATCCCAGACCTCCCAGGAATGAAAGGAGTGGGGACAGTCAAAGGTAAAGCAAATGCCCCCATCAGGGGGATGTCGTCCCCACCACCCCAGCCGGGGAAACCACAGTCCTCGCATCTGTAACATGTGAATACCAACAGGACTATGTAGTAAAGTTAACCCGTAGCATAAAAGAAATGAAGAGTACGTAAGGGATCTGGTATGTAGGAATACAGTGGCTGGCCCGGCTGGAATCCTTAAACTTGACAATGGTCACCCCCTCCAATCTATGCAGACTTCCTAGCTTCCAGAGCAGGTGTGCGGCAGGAAGGGGTGGTGTGTTTAGAATTCCTTAGAGGCATATTCCTATGCCAGAGTCTGAGCCAGAAGAAAACCCTGGGACCCTCTCTCTCTGGTCCCAGGGCACCCTCCCCCAGCAGCTGCTGCTGCTGTGCTAACGGATCCCTCAGGAAAACTCCCCAGAGCTCCAGCCTGGACTTTGAGCAAGTGACAGCTGCAGCAGCAAGACACAGGGCAGAGTCTCCACCGGGAACGCACTGATCCCCCTGGGAGGCTGGGGTCAGGGTTCCTGGCCTGCGCCCAGCTCAGTGCCTACATGGCCACCTTCAGGGAGTGACCCTGATTATGCAAAGTAGCTGAAATCGTCTACTAATCAAAGAAGCCTCCAGTGTTTGAAGGGCTGAGCCTTCACAGTATCTGGTCCAATGGAGGCTAAACAGAACAGGAGTCTAGATCAGTATCTCAGTAACAGGGGAGAGAGAAACTGCTCTACCCTTCTAGATTCTTCCAGCTGGCCTAATAATGAAATCAACATGAGAGATTAACAAGGGAAAATAACTAAATTTAATTGCATACGTACATATGGGAACCCCACACAGATAAGGTCAGAGACAGAAAGTTAAAATGAAGTATAAGTTACATTCTGAGCGAAGGATGAGCTAAGGCACCTTGGGGCCTCAAAGGGGAGAAAGGTCCTTCAAGGACGTAAGAAAAGCAGATGTTCAGTAATTAGTTTGCACTGCCCTATACATAGGTCCTAAAAATATTTTTCTGGTGATGACTCTTATTACGGGCAAGACCCCTAATTTAAAATTTTTAAGGGAGAGGCAAACGTTTTTCTGGAACCCACAGGGTCTCTAGCCTTTGGTTCAAAATAATTCACGTGCCAAAGTGACATATCTTGGGGAAGCCTCTTGTGATCCCCTTCAATATACAAAATAAATATATCAATAATAGCTAACATTAAAACATCTTTTACCTGGAGTCAGGTAATTTACACGCTAGGACACCAATGACCTCATTTCATCTTCACAACTCCCCTAAGGGGCAAATACTATCATTATCCCCATTTTACAGACGTGGAAACGGGTTCGTGGAAGTTAAGCAATCAGTTCACGGTAGCAGGACTAGTAACCAGAGTCAGGCGGTATAATTTCCCAGTCCTTCCTTCTTCTCTCTCCCTGGCCCCTCACCTGCGCTCCTCTTCCTTCTGCTCTGCAATTCTCCCCTGAGTCATGCCGGACTTCCCGGGCCCGGCGGCGGCGGAGACCCAGGGGCAGCAGCCCCCTCCCCCTTTGAGCAAAGCCGAACCCATGGCCGGGGTGGTCGCGCACGCGGAGGCAGGAGCAGACATGCAGACTTGTGTATGCACTTTCAAGCACCCGAGTGTGGGGTGCACAGGGACCCCAGCTTCCTCCAGACCGGCCTCCCAGGATGCACCGGAAGGCCCCCTGCACCCCAATCACCATCGCCCCCGCCCTCCACCCAGGCCGCCCCTCCAGGCACAGCCCCGGCGCCACGCCCGCGGGCTCACCCAGTCGCGGGCCCGGAACGCCTGCACGCAGCGGGAGCCCAGAGCGCCCCGGCCGCCGTACACCAGCACCCGGCGCGCCTCGCCCGCCGCCGCCGCCATCCTGCGCCTCCCGCTGGTCCCGCTGCTCCGATCGCCCGAGCCCGCACGCTGCGCCCCCGCACGCCCCGCCCCGGCCCGGCCGGCCGGCCAACCAGCCGAGAGGAAACGCGCGCACACCGCGCCCGCACGCCCCGCCCCGGCCCGGCCGGCCAACCAGCCGAGAGGAACCGCGCGCACACCGCGCCCGCGCGCCCCGCCCCGGCCCGGCCGCCCCACCAGCCGAGAGGAACCGCGCGCCCGCGCGCCCCGCCCCTGCCCAGCCGCCCAACCAGCCGAGAGGAGTCGCGCGCGGCCGCGCCCTGCGTTGCGCCCGCTGCTGCCGCCTAGCGCGCGGCCTGGCTCGGGAAGGAAGGAGACCCAGAGGGGCGGGCACTCTCGGCCGCGCCCCCACCCCGGCGGGCCCGACCCGGGACGGGTGCGTCCGCTGAGCCCTGCAGCCTGCGGGTAGGTACGGGGTACTGGCGTGCAGCGCGGGGCTAAGGCAGGAGCGGTGGAGAGCAGGAGTGCGGGAGTGGGGATGGCCCGGCCATCATCTCAGCATCAGAGAATGGGAGTCTATTGGCGAGATAAGACAAACCACGAGTAAGAACATATGTAAAACCTTAATCAATAAAGAAAGAAGAAAAAAAAAGTACAAATTGACAGTTACAAAATAGTCATGAGGATGTAAATAAAGTACATCCTAAGAAATATAGTCAATGATATTGTAACAGCTATGTTGTACACCTGAAACCAATAAAATATTGTATGTCAACTGTAATTAAAATATTAAAAATTAAATTAAAAACTCAAAAAAAGGACAAACCACTAGTAATATAGTTTTCCTCTAAATCGGAGTGAAGGCGACTGCCTGGCCACCCTGTTTAATAGCCTCAATCTCCTCGCCAGTGAAAGGGGAATGCTAAGCTGCCCGTGGTTTCGGAAAGGGTTTTAAAAGCTAATACTAGAGCTGTGTGGCTCTAAATAGTAGTAGGAGTTCAATAAATGCCGATTGAGCATTATTAATATTGACATTTTTGCCACCACTTATGTTACAATTCATTGGGCCTCTTAGAGATTGTGAGTTCCAGGCTTCTTGCATTTTGGGAGTCGGGGGGGGGGCATATTTTAATACCATTGGGGGGCATATTTAAGCATTAAAATTTACCAAACCAACGATACAAAAATTGTAGCATACTGTAGTTTAAGTGTTTGTATCTCCCAAATTAATGCTTTTAATGAAAATAAATACTTCTTGCTTAAAAATATGAGTACGTAACAGGCCTCTGGTCTGGTAGGAACACAAGTTCAATGGTGTCGAGTCCTATAATACTGTCTTGGACCTCTGTGACCGTGTGTAAGCCCCACCAGACGGTACCACCTGCCTCACCAATAGAGCCTGGCATTTTCTCTCTTGCACATAGTTCACTCTACGCGTGGCCTGTGTCCCTCATACAGGGTTTCTCATTACAGCACTGTCCGTTCTGTGCAGGCCATGGGCGGGGGCGGGGTCCTGTGCCTTCTAGGATGCTTACAGCATCTCTGGTCTCTACCTCCTAGATGCCAGGAGCAGCGCCCCACGCCCTACTCATCACAATCAAAAATATCACCAGATATTTCCAAATGTTCCCCGGGAGGGGGAGGCACCATCACCCTTGGTTGAGAACCGCTGTCCTAACACTGTTGTAAGCTTGCCAGCAGGATCCCATACCACACACCTTTGTGTCACCCTCCACCCAAACACAGGGGCTGGTACCCAGCACACACACAAGCTTATGCAGATACGGCATGCAGGGATACGTCACGAGAGAACAGGCTGCATCCTGTAACTCGTTTTATTATCAGAAGCTTCATTACCGGAAGTAGAATTACCAGGAGACTGGATGGGGAGAACACCGGTTATTTAGGGCCCTCCATACGCCACGCACGTGCTAAGTGGTCTGCGTGGGCCACTGCATGTTACCTCGCACCGCAGTCTATGACAGGTTAGGAAACGGAGTCATGAGAGTCCCAGGCACGTGCCCAGAAGAGCCGGAATTTGAACCCAGGTCTTCAGTGGGTCTGCTCAAGCACGTCTCCAGTGTCATGCCCAGGGCTTGTTGGGAATCAGTTGTTTCCCAGAGAGTTTTTCTAAACATAATTGCTTCCCCTCTGAAACATCAAACGTTGACATAGGTACATCATTTGGGGCCAAAATGTGATGCAAAGGTATTGCACATATCCTGCCGCTCAAAGCATGCTTCATGTTAAAACAGAATGTCATTATTTGCAAAGTATTCAGGTGCCAAGAACTCTTTTTTTATTATTGTTTACTTCGTTTTAAATTTTATTTTCCAAGTACAGTTCACTTTCAGTATTATTTTGTATTAGTTTCAGGTGTACAGCATAGTTTACAAAGTGTTCCTCCCGATATTTCCAGTACCCACCTGCCACCATACATAGCTCTTACAATATAATTGACTGTGTTCCCTATACTGTACTTGGCACCCTCATCACAATTTTCTAACTACCAATTTGTGTGTTTTTAAATAAATCTTTATTGTTGCAAGTATTACATATGTCCCCTTTCCCCCTCCCCATTGACCCCCTCCAGCCCGCCCCTGCCCCCCATCCCCCAAGCACTCTTTTATATGTAATTTGTTATTTGTTACCAGAAAAACACTATTTTAAGGTCATTGTGATGAAGATGAGCTATTGCAGGTCAAAGACCTGCCCCCCAGTGTTCTCAGGAGAGAAATGGCTGGAATAGTCAGTATATCCCCCGCCCCGCCCACCCCCATCCTGGCCTCCCACAGAGGGTTATGGAGCATCCGAGTGGGCAAGCCCTGGGAAAGCCCTTTGCAGGGGGTAGAACTCTGCAGAAGCTTTGGGGGCGGGGGGAGCCTCTTCTTTGTGTTCATTGTGGAGACACCACAAACGTGAACCCCAGTTATAGGGAAGGAACCTGGCTTTCCATCCCCCTGTCTGCTTCCCCCTTGGCACTCTCCAGCTGAGGTCCCTGAACCTCCTGTTGGTTAGCAAGGAACACTGGGGACTCCCCTCCAGACTTCTGTGACCCAAAAAGGAATTTTTCCGTGACCCTTCTGCCCAATCTTGCTCCCCAAAACCAATGCCAGTCTCACAAGATATTAAGGTGACATTTAAGCAATAGACCACAAGTCAGCATTTTTAAAGCCACAGTATAAGATAGAAATAAGGGACTGTTTCGTGGCTGCAGATTAAAAGAAAAAGAGAGGAAGAACCCGGGGGCGGGGGGGGAGTGGGGGACATTATTTGCTAACACGTTGGAAAATCACGTTCCTTTCCCATTTCAGTGATGCTACAGGCAGGGGGCGGGAGAGAGGATGGCAGCGGCCCCCAGGCTGCAGTCTGACCCCCGGCAGATTCACCCAGGGATAAATCCAGGAGCCCCCGGAAAGCCCTGTTTACACACTTCAGTTAAAAGCCTTCAGCACAGAAGTCATCTCATGGTATTTCTGACAGCAGTGACATCTTAGAGAAAGAAGTGCCCTGCACGCATCAGAGTGATCGACATTCGATACCGGGCATTGTTGGCATATTCAAGTGCTAATCATTCCACTTTTTTCCTTCCACCGTATGCAATTTGGATGATGGTTGGTGTCTCCGTATAGTCAGATCGGCCTGGTTTTGCCTGCTCGTAACATCTTCGTCATGAAGAGGTCCACATCAGGGTTATTTAAATACTTGAAACGAGGAACAATTAAACCCTGGGCTGAAACATTAGTCTAGTGGGAGGTGTAGGGTTACGTCCTTCAGTAACACACTCGTCTACCCTGTCAGGTGAAGACCTCACTCAGAGGCTCAGGGACGTGGTTGTAAACATTGGACGCAGGCGCTGAGGGAGGACCAGGGGATGGACTTGGGATCTTGAAATGGTGGGTTTCGAAGAGCCGACCTTGGGCCAGAGGGTCGCCAAGTGCCCGGAAGATGTCAACGGCCCCCACTGCGGCTCAGACGCCTGGGGCATGACCCGCACCCACTAGGATGCCCGGATGGTTCAAGAAGGTGTGGTACGGGCTGGCATCTCTACTCAGCTTCTCCTCCTTCATCCTCATCATCGTTGCTCTGGTGCTGCCCCGCTGGCTGAGTGGGAAGATCCTTTGTCAGACGGGAGTGGACCTGGTCAACGCCACCGACCCAGAGCTGGTCAAATTCATCGGGGACATTTACTACGGGCTCTTCCGAGGGTGCAAGGTGCGGCAGTGCGGGCTCGGGGGCCGCGAGTCCCAGTTCACGAGTGAGTATGTTTGGGGCAGGAAAGATGCTTTAGATTCTAACACTTATTTTTCCAAACCTGGAAGGGTGCTTATGTCTGAATGTGGAGTTTGACTTCTGTCTCGCCCTGAGACACAATGAGAAAGCCCACACTCACCCAGGGGTTCTTGTTCAGCACGAAGAAGGGACTTTTTTCCCCCTGGGAAGGCTCGTAGAAACATTAGAAATAGGGATTTGTATTCCTTTTCGTTTACCACTATTAATAATAGCCTCGCCGAAACCGGTTTGGCTCAGTGAATAGAGCGTCGGCCTGCGGACTGAGAGGTCCCGGGTTCGATTCCGGTCAAGGGCATGTACCTTGGTTGCGGGCACATCCCCAGTGGGAGGTGTGCAGGAGGCAGCTGATCGATGTTTCTCTCTCATCGATGTTTCTAGCTCTCTATCCCTCTCCCTTCCTCTCTGTGAAATATCAATAAAATATATTTAAAAAAATAATAATAATAGCCTCTAAAATATTGAGCGTTTACATGTGCCAGACATTCTGCTTGTGCTTCACACGCTGGTCTTGTAAGCCTTACAACAAATTTATAAAGAAGGAATTATTAACGATCCCATTTTGCAGAGGACTACACTGAGGCTCAGAGAGGTTGCATAACTTGCCTGAGGTCGCCCAGCGAGGAAACAGCAGAGCAGAGAGGGACTTCGTGGCCACGCCCCCTGCCTCGGGCCCCCTCAGCCAGTCCCACAGGCAGGTGCAGGAGGCTGCATGCAGAAACCAGCCATCAGGGAGCGTGGCAACGGCTTCCACTTCTGTTTATATAAAAGCTTGGCGTCTGCCCGGCTGGTGTGGCTCAGTGGTTGAGTGTTGACCCATGAACCGGGAGGTCGTGGTTCAATTCCTGGGCAGGGCATGTGCCCAGGTTACAGGCTTGATTCCCAGTGGGGGCATGCAGGAGGCAGCCGATCAATGATTCTCTCATCAGTGATGTTTCTGTCCTTCTCTCCCTCTCTCTTCCGCTGTGAAATCAATTTTTTAAAAATTTAAAACTTCGTAGTCTGAGAAAAGCAAACGGGCTCTGTGCCGGGCTCTGGAATCAGACTAGCCCGGCGCAAAGCCCAGCTTGCCTGTTTGCTGGCGGGAGACCTCGGGCAAGGCTGCTGGCCATGAACGTGGGCGGGCACGAGCATGGGCTGACAGGCACAAGTGTTGGCTGGCATCCAGTGTCACATCAGAGCTGCTCTGGATGTAAAGAGAGCAGGACTCCAGGGCTGGTCTTCTGGAAAGAAAAAACAAAAACGGCAATATCCTGCAGGCCTTTGGAGTCAGATCGCTGGTGAGAACAGTGTTCTGCAAAATCAAAATTACTCAACATATTGCTGAGAATAAGGAATTGTATTCATTATTTGATTTTATATTTCAGAATTGTAGTTCTTAGGAACCTGACCAGGGTTAGTATTTTATTAAATGTATAAAGACAGACGCTGGGCCATTGACAAATACTCTGATACAAATTGACATCATTTATATACATGAAGGAAATACATATTTTGTTATGTGTATTCAAGGAAATAGGAATAGTTGCATTTACCCGGCAATGAAATTAGAATGGGATATTGAGGATGCTGGAAAATATAGCGCTATTAAAAACTGTGGCTCGGTTGGTTGGCATGTCATCATGTACAACAAAAGATCAGGGGTTCGATTCTAGGTCAGGGCACATACCTAGGTTTCGAGTTTGATCCTCAGTCTGAGCACGTATGGGAGGCAACTGATTAATGTTTCTCTCTCTCAAAATCAATTTTAAAAAAACATATCCTCGGGTGAGGATTAAAAAAAAAACACATAAAAGGCTGAACACACACACACGCATATGAACAATGAAATCAAAATAAAGGACAAGTTAACAGGAAACACCCCAGAGGATCAATTTCCAAACCGATCATAGAGAAAACCAAAGAACCATACGGTTAACCCTGGAACAACATGGGGGTTAGAGGTGCCAGGACCCCACAACTGTAAGTTTAACCATCTGTTTACAAGATGAAAATGATCAGCATGTAAGTGGACCTGTGAAGTTCAAATCCAGGTTGTTCAAGAGTCAACTGTAGCCCTGACTGGGTGGCTCAGTTCGTTAGAGCCACGTCCTGATAGGCCGAGGTTGTGGGTTCCATCCCCAGTAGGGGGTACATACAATAACCAACCAATGAATGCATAAATGAGAAGAACAACCAATTGATTTATCTGTCTATCTCTCTCTCTCTCTCTCTAAAATCAATCAATCAATAAAAATTTAGGGGGGAAAAGTCAGCTGTACATAACAACCAGTTAAGATCCTTTTTCATACCTGAGGACACATGACTAACAATTTCATCTTTTGGTTTTTCTTCAATCTTTTGCTACTGGAATGAATATGCAATATATACAGCTTTGAATATATATACAGCTTTGAATATATGTGGGTGTGCTCTCATGAAATCGCTTTGATAGAGTTACCAAATTGCCCTCTCAGGAGAGTATATGAATTAATATTCTACACAGTTTGACACCGTTATCAACACAGTGTATTAGTAGACTTTTTTCTCTTTGCCCATCACATAGTGATTCTTTTCTGTTTTAAGTGTTTGGTGAGGATTGTGATGCTAGTCGTGTTCTCAGGAGTGCATTTCAAGAAAAGGGATAATGAGCCCAGCCAGCGTGGCTCAGTGGTTGAATGTCCACCTATGAACCCCAGGAGGTCACAGTTCGATTCCTGGTTGGGGTATATGCCCAGGTTGCGGGCTCAATCCCCCGTGTGGGGTGTGCAGGCGGCAGCTGATGGATGATTCTCTCTCATCATTGATATTTCTCTCTCTCCCTCTCCCTTCCTCTCTGAAATCAATAAAAATATATTTCAAAAAGGAAGAAAGGGATGATGAAACAAGTAGGTATCCAGGCAAAGCTACTATGTTTGCAATAAAAAGGGGCTGAAAGCGTGAAAAGAAAAACAAATGTATATTAGGGGCACTGAGATGGGAGGGAAGAAAGGGAATCGAGAAGCCTTACGCAGGAAAATCCCTTGGAAAGGAATTTATTTTCCAGGGTCAAGTTTCCAGTGCTCCTGTGATAACCTGATGGAGATAACTATCAATGGAAACACTTCCAGACAGGAAGTTCTATCAAAACTAAGGACGTAGACACGGAGTGTCTGGAAACTTCTGAGTGGAAAGGACACCTTAAAGGAAGACAGACCAAAAACACTCGCCCTCAGGCTTGGGAGACACCCACCTTCCATGAATAAAGGGAGGCAGTGAGCCAGCAGAGGCCCAGAGGGGGAAGGATTGGGGGTCGTGGGAGGAGTGGACCCAGGAGAGCTTTGAGTCCTGGATCCTGAGGGGGACAAAGAAGTGCTGGTCAGTGGTATCAAATGATGAAGGAGGGACTTTGGAGTTCAAAGACGGACCCCAATTTGACCAGGAGGTGTTCAGTAGAAACCCTGGAATAGTTGCAGAAGAGTGAGTATGCCCATTTCTTTCGTTTTCCATCATTTTAAAGTCTTCATTTATAGCTACTGAAAATAGTGATCTAAACTCTGTAGGCAATACAAGACTATAATCCTATGTGTAGAGTTCAGGGTCACCTTACCCAAAGATAAGGGAGGTAATGTCCCCAAACCTGTGGGGAAACGGGGTTCATAAAATCAACCTCCTATCCTTGTCACAACGGTTAAAGGAGAGAACAAATGTAAAATGCTCAGCCAGGGACTATGCTCGGTAAATGCTGATTACCCCCAGTTCACACACTATGCAGGTATCATGATCCCCATTCCACTGGTGAGGAGACTGAGGGTCTGCGAAGTCAGAGAGTAAAAATAGTAACAGCAACAACCACAGCCACCCTTTTGGCGAACGGACTTTTTCCCAGGCAATATTTAAAATACTCTATGATATATCATTTAATCTTCACAACCAGAACATGGTGGCAAATATAGAGAAAACAAATACCAATGAATATTTCACTCAATTATCCTGCCACGTGCATATGGATATTTTCAAAGAGTATTATTGTGCCACGTAAGGATTGAGTAAATAATGTCTACCTTGCTGAGTCATTATGAGGGATGCACAATGATGCTCCTTGCTTCCCATAGTGCCCAGCAGTGGGCGCTATTATCATCCCTACACACTTCACTTGATCCCGTGGACAACCTTGTAAGATGGGTATGAAGGGCAGGGTTTAGAGGATTTTATTTGACAGTTGTGGCAAATGAGCCAAGCTGGGATTTGAACCCAGATCTTCGGGTGCCAGATCTAGGCTTCACTCGGCTACATCCTGCTACCCTCTTCACAGGTATGCCTGAGACCAATCCTGATTTAATGAAGGCAACTCTCTTAACACATATTCAAGCTTTGCGATCGTCCCTCTTTCACTGACTCTCTTGCCAACCTCTTTAGCCAAAGAGACGCCATCTGCCCGGCCAGGAGATCACGGTTCAATTCCCGGTCGGGACACATGCCCAGGTTGCAGGCTTAATTCTCTCTCATCATTGATGTTTCTATCTCTCCCTCTCCCTTCCTCTCTGAAATCAATAATATATACATATAAATAAATATATATGATCTCTGAACACATAATAATCTGGCCACTCAGTGTGTGTGTGTGTTGTGTATATATATCGCTTCCTTTTCTTCCCTCCCATCATTGCCCCTAATATACATTTGTGTGTGGTCCGGCCAGCCTGGCCAGGGGGAGGGGACATGGGCGGTTGGCCGGCCTGCCTGCTGGTCGAACTCCTGGTCGAGGGGACAATTTACATATTAGCCTTTTATTATATAGGATATACACTGAGTGGCCAGATTATTACGATCTCTGAACGCATAATAATCTGGCCACTCAGTGTATATACAGTATATATCTATACTGTATATATATGAATGCCGTCCGGGTTTATATGCACCAGCTCACACCAGACCCCAGAGCTGTGCAGTCAATACACTTTAAATTGCCAACAGGACACATTTAGATGTTGCATTCTTCCCGAGGAAGAGAGGATGATGGTTGGGCGACTAACAAGTGGCAGACGCGGGGGGATGGCTTCATCTCCGGGAGGCTCCAGCTCTTTGAAAGCCCGGCCCTCACACCCTCTAGTAAAGCCTCCATGGTAAGCAAGGGCCCTAGGAACTTGAGCCCTGCTCTGACGTTGAAATAACAGCCGTGTCCCCTCCGCAGTCTTCCCACAGCTGGTGAAGGAGCTCAACGCGGGCCTGCACGTGACGATCCTGCTGCTGCTCTTCCTGGCCTTGGCCCTGGCTCTGGTCAGCATGGGCTTTGCCATTCTCAACATGATCCAGGTTCCCTACAAGGCGGTCAATGGCCCCGGGGGCATCTGCCTATGGAACGTCCTGGCGGGTAAGGAGAGCCCCTGGGGGAGAAACTCGGGTCCTCGCCATCAGGAGGCTGAGTTCTGAGAAACTGGAGGTGTGAGGGCATTAACAGGCCCGCCTCCGCCTTCACTTCCCTGGGTCTGTAGCCTTCCTGACACGGATGTCCTCCTTACTAAACAAGGCAGAGTCTCTGTCACAATGAAGGACCGAATGGTTAGTGCGCATGAGTAGGGGCTGCTGCTGGGAGGAGCCCTCGTGGATGACAGAAGAGAAGAAACCTGGGGATTTCGCCTGCCTGCTTTGGTTAAACCTCACAACCTCCATATAAGGGGTATGAAGTGTTAGCCCCCTATTTACAGATGAGGAGCCCGAAGCTCCCAGGTGAGGTCACACAGCAGCGAGTAGCAGAGGTGGGATTCGGACCCGGGTAAAGCTGAGTCCAAGCCCTTGGCCTTTTCATTAATCTTTGGTCTCATTGATGACCATTGCGCCCTATTTTCCAAGCCAAACACCAATGCAAAAGGAGTGTGTGTGTGTGTGTGTGTGTGTGTGTGTGTATTGGGAGTATATTGACACATAGAAATTAATTCACATTTAGTTATAAACTTTAAAAAATCATCTGTAATGAAAATAACAAAATCCTGAGAAATAAGGCCATCTCAGAAAGCCCAGGTCCCGTGGGCAATGTTTATAGCAATAATCTTCCACTGCCTTCACCTTACAAGGGTGAGCGTGAAGTACAAGGACAGGTACTGTTGTTTGACCCTGTATTAGAATGCAATGTCAGTAAGTCAGTCAGTATGTCGTTGCCTGTGTCTGAGACTGTGGCCATCCTTTAGGATCACTTCTATACATGCTTGACCCCACCTGGGCTGCAGGTGTCCCATTCACCTCTGCATGAACCCCCACAGTGCTGGCGTGGGAAAGTGCGCAGTCCTGCTTCCTAAGTAAATGCTTATCTCTGTCAATTTCCTTCCTCAGAGAGACAATACTCTCAAGCTCCACTGACCAGAGTATTAAAAAAGGGCATTTTGACAAAACTTTAGCATCAAAGGGCATAAAAATATGAATATCGTCCTAGCTGGTTTGGCTCAGTGGATAGAGTGTCGGCCTGCTGATTGAAAGGCCCCAGGTTCGATTCTGATCAAGGGCACATTCCGGGGTTGCAGGCTTAATCCCCAGTAGGGGGTGTGCAGGAGGCAGCTGATCGATGATTCTCATCATTGATATTTCAATCTCTCTCTCCCTGTCCCTCTTTGAAATCAATAAAAATATATATTTTTTAAATGTGAATATATTTTCATGAAACAACTCCAATGGGGATTTTTGCTAAAGAAATAACTGGAAAAGAACACAGAGATATTTATAAGAAGGGGTTTGCTACAGTGCTTTCTAATATAAAAAATTATAAGCAATCTAGGTACCCAGAAATAAGATCACACTTAATCAAACTGAATTAAATTAACTAGGCATGTTGCTAGGATAAAATACTATGTACCAGTGTAAAGTGGTGCTGTAACAGAATATTTGACAACATGGGGAAATGTTCAAGTAAGGGGGAAGTCAAGTGTAGAACGGTTAGACCGCCATAATACTGATTTTGTTCAAGAGAAAGAAATGCAAGGAACTACGCTAAAATGTTTAAAGTGTTTATACCTGGCTTTTAGGATACAAGAACATTTGTATTTTCATCTTTCTGGTTTTCTCTGGTGTCCAAATTTTCTTCAATGGAGATGTAATAATCTAAACAAAAAGCGTAGTAAATGTGTTTTTTAAAATATTAACTAAAATCAAGGCAGTAGAAGAGAGAGAGAGGGGAAGAGAGAGAGAGAGAAGTCAAAGTCTGAAGCAGCAGAAAGGAGACATGTGAAGCTTGGAGTCCTTTCAGTTTCCCCTCTCCCGTCCTTTCCTCCTCTTCTGGTCTCTTCTTCTTAATCTAAAACACGGGAAGAGGACCATTAAAAAGCAGAGGACAGTCTACCCTCTGTAGAAACCCCGATGCGCACATCAGATATTCTTTTTTGTTATTGTTAATCCTCACCCGAGGCTATTTTTCCATTGATTTTTAGTGAGAGTAAGTAGAAGAGAGAGGGAAAGACAGAGAAACATCATGTGAGAGAAACACATCGACTGGTTGCCTCCTGTACGAGCCCAACCAGGGCCTGGGCCAGGGAGGAGCCTACGATGGAAGTGGATGCCCTTGACCGGAATAGAGCCCGGGACCCTTCGGTCTGCAGGCCAAGGCTCTATCCACTGAGCCAAACCAGCTAGGTCATGTAAGAGGTTCTTGTATCGTCCCACATCGCCTGCAGGGACTACATCCTAATCCCAGACGATTTAGAAATTGAACTAATCCAGATGTGCACACCCTAGAAAGAAGGGAAAAATTAGAGGGGTCAAGGGTGAAAGGCCATCCGATCTGAAGCTTATCCTCTTTGTGCAACACCTCTCACCCCTCACACCGTGTGGGCTATCTGCCGCTTTAAAAAAGCAATTTAAAATCTGTGTCTCCCTAAGGGCTTTTTTAAACCCAAAGCGAGTTTGGTTGCCTGTGCCACAGAAATGCCACCTCCTGTAAAGTCATTACAGCTGACGAAAGGCGCTGTGAGTGAGGGCCACCTTTCTGGGTTGCAGGTGGCGTCGTGGCCTTGGCCATCACCAGCTTCATGGCCGCCGTGAGATTCCACGACCTGACGGAGCGCATCGCCAACTTCCAGGAGAGGCTCTTCCGCTTCGTGGTGGTGGAAGAACAGTACGAGGAGTCCTTCTGGATCTGCGTGGCCAGCGCCTCCGCCCACGCTGCCAACTTGGTGGTGGTGGCCATCAGTCAGATTCCCCTCCCAGAGATGAAGACCAAAATAGAAGAGGCCACGGTCACGGCCGAGGATATCTTGTATTAATAGCCTTCTCCTGGCCACACCCTCGCCTAAGTCAGTCTGGTGCGGGAAGGGAGGCCTCATCTTTGTTGCAGGCTTCGCCATCCAGAACGTCCATGATTCTGGCAATGAGAAGAAGGTGATGGGAGGAGGGAGGCTGGTCCCTGGGCCAGAAGAGAAAAACGTTCCCGGATTCCTGGCATCTCTGTCCTTCTCTCTCAATGGCCTTGGACTTGGAGTTGGAGACTTTGCACTTGCCAGCTGTGTGACATTGGACAATTCATTTCACGTCTACTTCTCAGTTCCCTCATCTGTAAAATGGGGATAAGAATGACCTCACATGATGTAATGGGCTATCATGTTGCCGGGCTTTGGATATTGTAGAGCATTCCACGAATATAAGACACTGAACAGTCCAATAGAAGCCTATAGACCCTGGTCTATTCCATGCATTATGGCGGGGGGAGGTTTGTTGATGTCCCTGCCCTCCGGAAACACTGAATCTTTCCACCTGACACAGGAACCAGAGAGCAACAATAACATTAAGAATGAAAATAACTGCCTTTTTTAAGTGATTACCACATGTAGAAAGTTATTCTTAGAGTTTTAGGTACATTAGGTTCTCACTACAACCATAGATTGTCAGTACAACTTTCTATTTCCATTTTATAGATGAAACTAAGTTACGGAGAGGTTGGGTAACTTGTGAGGTTGTTGGGGGACTTGAACCATGGAAGCTGGAGCCAGGGTCTGCATTTGTAAGCACTTGGCTAGTCTGTTGTCTGATGCACAAGCAATTGCAGCGCAGCGTGTGTGATCAGTGCTGTAACAGCACAGACGTAGAGGGTCGAGGAAGGAATGAGTTCTTCGGGAAGGGAGGAAAGGACGTGGGATTAAAGAACGTGTCACACCGGTGACATTGGATCTGAACTCTGAAAGGTGAGCAGTGTTTCCAGTGGTGGAGGAAGCAGGGTTGGGCAAGGGCCTTCCAGGATGTGTCCGAGAGGAGGGGAGGCACAAGGTATGAAGTTACAAGGAGGGCTCGGAAGCCTGGGGACAAGCCAGTGGGATTAGAACTAATTCACCGGGTTGGAGAAGCCCACCTGCTTTGTGTTGGTCTTGGGCTTTCCCAAGTGGCATTGTGATGGTTAATTTTATGCGTTGACTTGGCTAGGCCACGGGACCCAGATGTTTGCTGAAACACTATTCCAGATGTTTTTTGTGAAGGTATTTTTGGGATGGGATTTACATTTAAATTAGTAGACTTTGAATAAAGCAGATTGCTCTGCATATGTGGGTGGGCCTCATCCAATCAGTTTGGAGGCCTTAAGAAAAAGACTTTCCAGTCCCAAGGGAGAGGGAATTCTGCCAACAATTGCCATTGAACTTAAAATGCACCTCTTTCCTGGAACCAGCTTACCCTGCAGATTTTAGTCTTGCCAGTCTCCACAATCAGGTGAGCCAATTTCTTAAAATAAATCTCTCTCTCTCTCTCTCTCTCTCTCTCTCTCTCTCTCTCTCTCCATATTTATATAACGCACACACATTCTACTGGTTCTATTCCTCTGGAGAACCCTCTCTCACTCAATCGTATTAATTTATTAATTCCTGGGGTGGATCTTCTCCCAGGTCTCCTGTCTTCATGCCAAGTAAAAGTTATCTAATCACCCAAATTAGCTCCTTCTTACATGACAGCTGATTTGGACTCTCTCTGCCTTTGCTTAATGCGTAGTGTCCATGGCACTGTTCTGTCCTAATTGCTTGTGACCCCCTGTGGGGCCCATCTGTCTCTTCCAGCCCTCTACCCCCATCCCAGACACAGCTGCAGTCCTAGTTAGTGGACTGATGTCACTCATCAAATATGCAGATGGCACATGGCTGGAGGGGATCGTTAATTCGATAGTCGGTGGATCCAAAAGATAGTGGCAGACTGTAGTGCTGTCTCGAAACACATGGAAATGTCAGTGTCCCGCTAAGTTTAACATCAAGTCCTGCTGACAGTTAAAAACAATAACATAAATACGGGAGACTCGGGCAACAGGTTATATGAATAACATCTGAGGATCTGGGTACATTTATTCATTCAACAAGTATTGGAACTGATCTGGGTGCTGGGAGTAGAGCAATGAGCAAACAGACAGAAATCCCTGCCGTCCAGAGATTCCATGCTCCCAGCGGCTGGGGATGACGTGCTGAGAAAGCATGTGATGGAGCCACGAAACCCTTAGCCCAGCCAAACTCTCACCCTGCTGCTGACCTCAGGTATGTGCAGACTGTCACGAAGGGACAGGGTGGATTTGCTTTTGCTCCAATAGCAGAATTACCTTATCAAGATGGTAACCTTGATCGGACGGAGGTGTTCCAAGGAGCCAGAGGGCAGGCTTTTGTTCATGTGTGGGTATTTCTGGCGAGAGAGTTCACAGCTTTCGAAAGAGTTTCAGAAGTGTCCGTAGCACTTTAAGAGTTTTAAACCACCACCCAACAGGGCCAGCAGCAAGGTCACTGGAGCTAATCAGGTCAACACAGTTCACTCGCATGGTCACCCAAGTGTGGAGAGAAAATGTAGCTCCTTCAGTTTGACTCTAGCTAATGACCTGGTCATTCATACGATCTCTCCAGGGAATGCTAAGCCTCCCTGGGAAACAGCCGCTGTTCCGTCACTCGCCTTCTCCTGAAGGTGGCTCTCAGGTGATGGAAGAGGAAGGCACCCACACACATACTCCTGGCCTCCTGCTGGCTCGGGGCAGGGGGGTGGCGGGGGAGCTAGGTTCCTGGCCCCCTGACTGCTGCTTGCCCTGCCAGCCTCCCCAGCGCTGTCTGAGGCTGGAATAATTCGTGAAATGTTCTTTCAACTGGTCCAGTCACTGCTGGAAGGCTTGTCCTCATCTTGGATCCTGCGGGCCAGGAGACCCCTGATTGGCCAGCAAGTCCTCGCTCGCTCCAGCTCACCTGTCTGCTGGTCCACGCCCGGGCTCTGCTCTAGAGTCACCCATCTGCCTCAGCAACCTAGGATCCCTGCCTGGTGTCAATTCAGCATCCTGTCCCCAGGCATGGGGCCGGGGGGGGGGGGGCGGGGGGGAAGGGTCGTCCTGGGCTCCACTCCATTTCCTCTTACAAAGTAATTAAGGTGATTCACAGACTATTAATCTCCCCTCAAATTGCACTTAAGAAGTTTCCTGCTGCTAATACGATATAGTCAAATATGAAATAAATTCCGTTTTAAAAATTAAGTCTCCAGACTTAATTAAAAATTTAGAAGTTAAATCACAGCATAGTCTGTAATTGATATGAAATAGTATATAATTGGTATGAAAGTAAAATCTCACACTCAGAGCCCATTGAGATGGTTATATTCCCCCCACACTTGGAAAAAACATCGCGGAACTCACTTCCTGCCTAGTGCTTCAAGCGGCCTTGACACTGGCCGCAGGTTGATGGGGGAACATGACTCTGTGCCTTAGGTGCCGCCCAGCCCTTTTGAGGTCACCATTTCCTCATTCGGAGAATGAAAAAGTTGGACTGCATGCTAACGACCACCTAGTGTACTTGACATACTTCCTTCCTGTGTCTGACAACAATTACTCAAGATACATAATACTGTCTTTATTTGACAGACTCCAGAGAACTTAAGTAGCTTGCTCAAGTCACATTACTACTAAAGAATGGAGGAAGGGTTCAACCCCCATCTGCATAGTGTCAAGACCACCATTCTCCCACTACCCCATGCTTACCTTTCCTTGTTACAGAAAACGGGAGAAACCCCAAGCAACGCTTAGAGAAATGGAGTTACACTGCTTTATTACACCGACAGTCTCAGTGGAGTCACCTCCAAAAAAATCTGAGCAAAGCAATATAGTGGGAGCTTTCCTTTATGTTCTATTGGTCTCTTTGTCCCCCAAATATGGGTTTTTCCAGACCTTTAGCAGGGTTTACAAAGAGCCCCATGTAGATATTTTACAGGCAGCTTGTAACCTTGAGTGCAGCACAACTTAGTGGATAACTAACAGGCACCTGGTATGGGGGTGAGTAGAAACAGCAGCAGAGCGGCTTGCAAGGTCAGACAGTTGAATTCACAGAACAAAGGACTATTTGTACATAGTGGAAATTCAAACAGCAGTTTTTACAAATAGAGGTTACTATATTATAGAAAGAATTAGCCTTTAGCCTTCTCATCCTGAAAGACTCGGCGGGGGCGGGGGGGGGGGGCTCCTTCCAGGGCTTCTGCAGATGGCCGTGCAATTTGCACCCGCCCAAGGGGTATCTGCTCAAATCTAGTCCATGTTACCCTGGCGTGTCATGGCCTGAACGCTCAGGGATGCTCCCAGCCAGAGAGGGAGTCTCTTCCTTTCGCTCACCAAGGTGTCTACTAGGCTCACAGTGCTTCATCCCCGTCCATGTAAAGTCCAAATGTTCATTATAATATTAGTTTATGACATGGATTATAGCATGAGAATGATGATTACTTTTCATATGTCCCTTAAAGGTATCACATCATTGATAAATTATCACTCCTCCTCCTACTCCTCCTCATTTTTCTTCTAGTTGTGCTTGTTAAAATAGGAGTAGGGCTTCATAAGAAACCTGTGTTACCATGACCTACATGAAATTATTGCCGAATAAATTAGGGTTTATGCTCTCCCTTGCTCAACTGCAAGGCACCAGTGAGCCACCAGGTCACATCCCAGGCTTTGTGCTGATTTCTCCACACGAATCATCTCATTTCATCCTCACAAAAACCTGAGTAATTCTGATCACTAGCTATTGAGTTAAAGAATTAGAAACCTAGTTTTCTCCCTCGTAAAATAACCAGCTTGAATAAGATGATCTCTGATCTTGCTTTTCACCCTAAAGTGTTTTTTACTCTTATTTTAAAAATTGATTTTAGAGAGAGAAAGAGGGAGAGAGAAGGGAGGGAGAGAGGGAGAGAGAGAGCTGAGTCCTTTGCCTTGAGGGCTCCCATCCAATTTTCAAAGGCGGGGACCCTAGGGTACGTCCCAGGGGAGGATCTCAATAGAATATTCATCATCTTTTCAGGTGTGTCCTTTCAGGGTCATGGTCAGGGGGTCATTAGTCAGTGCAGCTGGCTCTGAGGTCAGCCACTAGGACCTAGATGCACTCAGAGGACAGACCTTGTGAAGACCCAGGCCGTCTCCAAGCCAAGGAGGCAGACCTCAGAAGAAACCAGCCCTGCTGACACTTTGAACTCAAACTTCTAACCCCTAGAACTGTGAGACATAAATTTCTGATGTTTAGAAACTATGATTCTGAGGTTGAATGACTTTTTAAAAAATGAAGCGGTGTGATCACTTTTCACCACTAGGGGGAAGCAGTCCACTGGCTCTCATCGCATTGTGTCCTGGGCTGTGACCATTGGCTGGACAGGGCACCTTGAATGGTTCTTCCAACTCAGATTCAGTCTGATCCTAATATGCAATTCCAAATTTCAATCAGATAGGAAAAGGCCTTTTATATTTTATATAAAATTTCTGGCTAATTATTATGGGTGTCATTTCTCAGGGGGGTATTGCAGGACCCGTGAGGACAGAAACTGCTAGAATGTTAGAGGTCTTCTATATTCCAAGTCATCTGTAAAGTCACAGCCACAAAAGGTTTTCTTTTTAGTCCTCCGGGGGACAACAATAAAATACTTGGTTAACTGATAACTCATCAAGTATAAAAAGAAACGGAGCAACCCTGATTGGATCAAAAAAATTTTTTTTATCTGTAAAGGTTCACTCTTTAAAAGTTATTATCATTATAATAATACACACCAAGAAAATCTGGAAAACACAAAACTATGAGAAAGCAGATAAAGATTAACCCAAATGGATATTTTAATTTATTTCCTTAAATGATTGATACCTTAAATATTTTCTGGAATAAGGAAAGCAGATGGGTGGGTGGATGGAAGGATGGATGGATGGATGGATGGATGGATGGATGGAAGGATGGATGGATGGATGATTACACAGGAAACATCTCAATAGTTTCTAAACCTGAGCTTTAAAAAACTAAATAAGAATCTACTGGGGGCGGGGAGGAGAGAGGATAGTAGATTCCTGTGTGTGTGTGTGTGTGTGTGTGTGTGTGTGTGTGTGTGTGTGCGCGCGCGCGCGCGCTGCGCGCGCGCGCGCGCGCGCTCTGAGTTGTCCAGTTGAAAGTTTAGACTTGGCATTTGGGAACTACTGATGTACTCGAGTTTGTGGGTGGTGCCACAGAAAATATTCAGGGCCTGCAACGTTAAGTACTTAAATTTCACTAACCCAAATTGTGGAGGTCAAATTGGAATTAAAGTCGTTTTCAAAAAAAGAAATGATTTTGCAATAGGAAAAACTGTAGAAGGCATGTATTTGACACATTGATACCTAAGGATACTTCCTTTTTTAAGTCAGTAATATTTTATTAGAGGAACGAGTTTATCTGAAACCACTAAGAACAGTTTGTCACTGGAGGGCATAAAGAGAACAAACTGCTGAACAAGGGAGTGAGCGCTATCACTCACTAATGACCTTCATTCACATTACAAGGATGATTATTCTCCAGGAAGATCAAGTTCAGGGGATTATTGAAGGAGGATCCCAGACCTGATAGTGGTGAGAATAAGAGAAGAGGATTCATCTTTACTCTTAGCTCATGGAGGCAGGAGAATGCAAGGAAACTCTTTAAAAGGCATGTGGGCACACCTTCAAGTATAAAGACCTTGAGATTCGGGTCTTATAAGTAAGCAGGACTAGATTCCCTTAAGGCTGGATGACAGGGGAGCTGGGAGGGGGAGGCCAGTCACCCCAGGTGAGACTCCTGCCAAAAAAGCTGATTAAGACCAGAAGTGTCATCCGGCCAGTATGGTTCAGTGGTTGAGCATCGACCCATGAACCGAGAAGTCATTGGTTCAATTCCTGGTCAGGACACATATGCCCAGTTTTCAGGCCAATCCCCAGTAGGGGACATGCAGGAGTCAGCCAGTCAGTGGTGTTTCTCTCTCGTCGATGTTTCTATCTCTCTATTCCTCTCCCTTCCTCTCTCTCTAAAAATAAATGAAAAATTTTTTAAAAAGACCTGAGGAACAGAAAGTTCAAGTGGGCTTGAAAGCTAAGACAAGAACTAGCTGAGGTCACAGCTGAGACTTGAGTCAGGTAAAGAAGTGAGTCAGGTATGGGAGGGAGAGGACTGTTATGATTCACTGGCAGCCAACATGGCATTCACATCAGCAGCTGCTGGGAGCAAAGTCCACGTGGGGTGTCCACCTGCCTGAGCCAGCAGCCTGACTCAGAGGTACCCAGGGACCACGGAGCCTCAGAAAAGCCTCTCTGGAGGTCAGCAACGAGACGATGCTTCTTAAGTGAGACTGCTGCTCACTGGGGTTCACGGGTCAGCATCATCAGCATCACCAGAGAGCTGGTTAGAAAGGCAGAATCTCAGGCCCTATTCCAGCCCCATTGAATCAGAAAGTGCACTTTTACAGGACCCTGTGGCCATTCTACATACTCGAGGTTAGGCGTTCTAGACCACCCAACCGTAGTGGTGAGTCAATGGCACCAAGAGTGGCCACGGCAGACTCATTCATTCATTAACTTAGGACACGTCCAGCCTGAGGGGTCCTGACGTAAGTGCAGAATTAGCAGAATCAATAGGTTAAAGGCTACCCTCCCTGCAGATAAGAAGAGTACGCGGATCTTAAACAGACTGCTCAAGGTACAGAAGTGTAGCATTACATCCATATTCACTGGTAGAATTGATAAAAATGAAACAAATCTATTTCACTTCTCAAAGGCAAGGCAAAATATTGCCTTAACTCCAGGAAAATCACGACTACAGGTGTTGCATGCTCAGCCTGCTTCCGGCATTCTTTCTCGCACTTCACAAATCACTTCCTCACATTCAGTCCCTACATAGATTCAACTGGCCTCCACTTCCCCAAACTGCATTCCGCTGCAACTGTTGGGCATTGGTTTTCTAACTCTGGAACTAGATTCTGTGGGACTCAAAAACACACATTTCTACAGTTCTCCAATTTCAGAATCAGCCGGTTAGCTTTCGAAAAAATACAAACTTTCAACTCACCCGATTCGAGATTCTGAGTCAGAGTGTCTGGGGTGAAACCTGGAGATCCCCGTCCCTATAAGCACCCCAGGGAAATCTTACACACACGGGCCACAACCGCACCCTGAGAAACGTGGGTCTAGCAGGGGTGGGCAAACTTTTTGACTCGAGGGCCACAATGGGTTCTTAAACTGGACCGGAAGGCCGGAACAAAAGCATGGATGGAGTGTTTGTGTGAACTAATATAAATTCAAAGTAAAGGAGCGGAGGGGAGAGCAAAAGAACCGGATAGAACAGCCGGATACAGCCCGCCGGCCGTAGTTTGCCCACGGCTGGTCTAGTGATTGATGATTGCTTCCTACCCAGAGGCTTCCACTTCCCTAGAGGTGAAGAGGGATTAACTAGAGCCGTGGTGGGCAAACTGTGGCTCTCGAGCCACCTGCGGCTCTTTGGCCCTTTGAGTGTGGCTCTTCCACAAAATACCACGGCCTGGGCGAGTCTGTTTTGAAGAAGTGGCGTTAGAAGAAGTTGAAGTTTAAAAAATTTGGCTCTCAAAAGAAATTTCAATCGTTGTACTGTTGATTTGGCTCTGCTGACTAATGAGTTTGCCGACCACTGAATTACTAGAGCAGCCCCAGAGATGCGCTGGCTTTACAAGCGCTTCTGTTACACCAGCGATGCCAATGAAATGGGGTTGATACAGGGCAGAACTGGGTGACTTGCCTGGCGATGCTTCCCTGGCAGGACGGGGTGCCTGAAACTTGAACCTCTGCCATCTGGAGAGAGAACAGTGACTCACAAGTGAAGCTTAAGAGGTTAGGGATTTTGTATTCTCCAGTAATTCCCTCAGAAAACTGTCCCAATATAATCCCGCTAGAAGCAGGGGATTGCACAATGATAATTTTTATTTCTTCTTATTTTTAAAATATATTTCTATTGATTTCAGAGAGGAAGGGAGAGAGAGAGTTAGCAACATCAATGGTGAGAGAGAATCATCGATCGGCTGCCTCTTGCACACCTCACACTGGGAATCGAGACCACCACCAGGGCATGTGCCCTGACCGGGAATTGAACCGTGACCTCCTGGTTCATAGGTTGAGGCTCAACCACTGAGCCATGCCTGTGGGGCGATGCTGTGATTTTTAAGTAAGGGGATTAGAAAGGTGTCGATATTGTTGGGTGAAGGAGATTATAGCCACGATCCTTGCAGGTCAGTTATGCAAGAATGCCTCCCAGTTACTATGGGAGGGCTGGGTCCTATTTAATGGGGAGGCACCTCACACTCGCACGCGTGGTCTCTGCACGAGGAAATGCGATGGCAGGTACATCTGCGACAGCCACTCTGATGAGGAAAGTATCTAACGTCTCTGCATCAAGCATCACCTTTGAAAATGCAGGGGACACAGAAGAATTACTAGCCTTGGTTGGACCCTGTCGATGTATAAACGCTCTACACAAAGTAGTTATCTGTACTGATTAATTTAATTCTCACGACAGCCCTTAGAGGTGGGTACACAGAGGAAGCAGGCAGGGAAGCGGTGAATAATGTGCCCTAAGTCACAGCATCAGGTGGCTCTGAGGTGAGCAATCTGGCGCTCGAGCCCAGTTTACTACGACAGTGTCTGCCTACAACTCATTTACGGTATTTATTTGTTCTGGATACAAATCCTTTGCTGATTCCAGGGACTGCTAACATCTTCTCCTAAACTCCGGTTTGCTTTTTCACTTGATACCTTTTTCTTGAACAGAAGTTCTCCATTGTAATGGAATTGGATTTATCGATCTTTTTCTTTCTTGTAGTGGTTTTTGGTACCCTATTTAAGATAGCTTGGCCTACCTCAGTTTCACTAAAATCATCTCCTCTGTTAGCTCCTACACCCTGACTTGGAAATGAGTTTTGTGTTTGATGTGAGGTAAGGGTTGAAACTCCCTTTCCCCCTCATGGATATCCAGGACAACCAGCTTCATTTATTTAAAAAGATTGCAATAATACAGCTTTGCAATACTACTTTTACAATAAATCAAATGTTCAGATAAGAATGCTAACTCACTTTTCAATATCAGTTTGGCATTAACTAGTGCACAAAATAAATGATGTTGGAATACTTTTTCAATTTCGGGAGATTTTACTAAATAGCTGATCACGATACTCTAATCCCGCATGTATTTAAATTTAGATGTATGCCTCCAGTAGTGAAATTCCATGAAGGTTTAATGCAGCTCTATTCTATCCCAGAGCTTTCCAACATTGTGTGAGGAGAAAATTGTTCTCTGGGTGTGAGGGGTGGGGGTTAAGGGAGAGCTTAGAAAAAAATGCAGAGAGGAAACATATGAATCCTTCACCACATAAACTCATTTGTTCAGGTCAAAGAAAATCACCAGTTTCTTTCCCCCCATGGGATTTTTCTGGACTTGTAATGTGCTAACACCTAGGGATCTGCATTAAGAAGCATTTCCCAACCTCATCTGACCACAAAGTCTTTTGATCTCAGAGCACAGGGCCTCCATTCTGTTTAATGAGGAGAAGGGAAGCCGTCCTGTTCCTGCCCCAAACCTGTAAAGTCACCTGCGTCTGACCTCACTCTTTCTCTCCTCCTCCTTTCCTGGGGCTCACCCTCCAGTCTAGGGGCGTCCCCTCCCACCTGCTTGTTGTACACTGGGGAGTGCTTGTACTACATGGTGACTGAAGCAAGGGAGAGAGGCAGGGAATTCCCATGCTGTTAGAGGTGGAATGAAGATGACTTGGTGATGGGCTGCATTCAAGAGTGAGGGAAAGTGAAGATTTAAAGGTGACTCCTAAATATCTAGCTTGAGCAACAAAGTAGATGTCCTGCTTTAAAAAAAATTTATATATATATATATATATATATATATATTTTATTGATATTTTACAGAGAGGAAGGGAGAAGGATAGAGAGCTAGAAACATCGATGAGAGAGAAACATCGATCAGCTGCCTCCTGCACACCTCCCACTGGGGATGTGCCCGCAACCAAGGTACATGCCCTTGACCGGAATCGAACCTGGGACCCTTCAGTCCGCAGGCCGACGCTCTATCCACTGAGCCAAACCGGTTTTGGCAAATTTTTTAATGTTTGTTTTTAAATATATTTTTATTGATTTCAGAGAGGAAGGGAGAGGGAGAGAGATCCGAACCATCAATGATGAGAGAGAATCATCGATTGGCTGCCTCCTGCAAGCCTCCTATTGGGGACTGAGCCCACAACCCGGGCCTGTGCCCTTGACCGGAATTGAACCGGGGACCCTTCAGTCCATAGGCCAATGCTCTATCCACTGAGCCAAACCAGCTAGGGCTGTTTGTTTTTTTAAATTGATTTGAGAGAGAGAGAGGAATGGAGACGGAGAGAGAGAGAAACATTGATGTGAGAAAGAAACATTGATCAGTTGCCTCCTGTATGGATGTATTTAGATGTATGTATTTAGATGAATGCCTCCACTGGTGAAATTCTATGAAGGTTTAATGCAGCTCTATTCTATCCCAGAGCTTTCCAATGTTGTGTGAGGAGGTAAACAGACACCTCGGTATGTGCCCTGACTGGGAATTGAACCTGCAACCCTTTGGTGTATGGAGGACACTCCAACCAACTGAGTCACATTGTCCAGGGCAGATGGCCTGCTTTTAACTGCGATGGAGGACACAGAAGCAGAAGCAGCCCTGGTGGGGATTAAGGAAAGAGGCAGCAGAGCCAAACAGTTCTATTGTACACGAGTGGAGTTTGAAGGACTTTGAAACACCCAAGTGGAAATGGGCACTAGGCAGCTGGATGTATGGCTCTGGAGCTTGGCTGAGTCATCCTGGCTAATGATACCAATTTTGCCAGCAGAAGCATATAGCTGGAATGGAACTAGGGGAATGATAAGATTGGCAAGTAGGGTATTTATGCTTGGATGATATGAGTGCCATTGGATGATATGAGCGCCACATACCTACTCTTGATGAAGGCCTACCAGACAGGTGGAGGAAAAGAGACTGAAAAGGTGTGGCCTCAGAGGTAGGAGATAAAGATATTTGTTAGAGGACAAGAGTGGTCAATAAGATAAAATGCTGTTGAAAGGCCAGTGAGCAAGAATGAGGACTGAGGAGAGTCCAGTGGATTCTGCAAAGTGATGATTATTTACCTTGGCAAGAGCAATTTCAAAGGTATTTTCCATATTCTTGTAAAAATGGAGGTTGTAAATATTTCTCTCTTTTCCACGTCCAGCATGGCTAGAGAGCGGTCCAGTTCCTGAGTAGGGGCTGCTGGGGATTGAGAAAATGGAAGAAAGAGACAGGCACAAAGATATAAGGGAAAAGCTGGGGCCGGGTGGGACAGCTGTCCTCTGATGGAGAGACAGTGGCTCAGAGCCAATACAGCACGTTTATTTTATACAGCAAAAACCAGGAAGTTTTACTAAAGCCCAAGACAAAGGAAAGTGTGTGCATTCTTGTGGGTTCTTTATAATCGTCACTTCTGGGTGGGCTTGGATAGTCATGTTTGTTCCTGGTGCTTGTCTGGATTTAGATAATGAAACCCACCCCCGGCGCCTGAGCTGAAGGTCAAGCTGACAACACACCTGCCTCTGGCAAGGTGTGTTTCCAGGACGTGGCTCTGCCGACGCCACTGGATTCAGCTGACAATAATTAAAGAAATGCTCATGCGTCGTTCCAGGCGCTCTCTACAGGAGAAATACTCATGTCACTCCTCTGCTTTTCGAATTTACAATGTCTGAGAAGGGATCTGGTCTCTCCACTTCCAATCAGTCATCTCCTGAGCTCCTGTCCTACAATTCTCTGCTCCTTTCACACTTGCCTCCTTGTTGTGTCTTTAAAAAGCCAGGAAGGCTCCTGCCACAGGGCCTGTGCACTTGCTGTTTGCTCTGCCAGAAGTGATGCTCCCATATTTCTGTCAAACTCACCCCTTTGCTTCCTTCAGGTCTTTGCTCAAATGTTACCTTTCAGTGAGGCCTTACTTGACACTCCATTTAAATCACTTTTGTTCCCACTCAAGCCCTTTCCTATTTTATTTTTCTTCATAGTGTTCATCTCCATTGACATACTATCTATTTAATTGACTTACTTTACTGTCTGTCATCCTGTCCTCCTTCAAAAGTAAGTTACATGAGGGAAGAGATTCTGTCCACTTGTGTATCCCCAGAACCTAGAACTGTGCATATAACATAATGGGCACCTACAAATACTTGATGAGTAAATAAATGCGCTAAAATTTTCAGCTGATGAAACTGGTTTATCCTGATATCCCTGAGGGACCTTTCAGGAAAGGTTGGTGGACTGAGGGCTGCTCATTTCTTTTGAGCAAAATAAAGAAGAGCTGCCGCCATTTTCTTCCAAGATCTTGGTTCAAATGCCTCTCCCTCTTCTTATGTCACCAGGACCTGCCCATCCAAGGTCTGCGAAGTGGCACATTGTGTCTCTGCACCCCCGCCTTTCCTTTTTTTCTGTTACTACCCCGTTTCAGATTCATGAATGGAGTAATGGTGCAGGAAAAGGTAGATATGGAGAACATAAGCTAGAGAAAATGCTTCATATAAGTTTGGCTGTAAAGAAGCAGAGAGAAAGAGAGAGAGGCAATTCCTGAAGGGGACTGTGGACGCCAGGGAAGCTGAGATGTTTTTGTTTGGTTGGTTGGTACACAATACTATTTTTCCTTAGCTTTTTACTTAAAAAAAAAAAAAGCATTGCTTCACAGAAAATTGGAAAGAAAGTACAACGAGGTTCTGTTTGCTTGTCACTTGGTTTTCCTACAAATACATAATCACAGCACAATATCAAAATCAGGAGATCGACGGTGTGTAACCTGCGTGTTCCTTGCTACTCTGTGACATGGGCAGAGGGACAGTTTGCTCATCAGATCAGTCAAGGGCAGGACTAGGGCATTGTTTCTGGAAGCTCTTTTCTCCAGCCCTCATGCCTCCCTTTTAACACACCCTTCTGCTGAATCAGCCACGGTTGGCTTCTGCTGCCAACAGCAGCCTCTGTTAGCCTTTCATAATCTTCCTTAATCCAGCATCACTGTCTTTGATGACCACCTTTTATTCCAGGCCTGACCCCTTCACCCCAAGCCAAGCCAACACCTTCCCACACACCCCTCCATATCCTGATGTCCTCCTTAATCATCTGCATCCTTTTCATCCTACTGGCTCGCTTCACGCTTTTTAATATTTTGCATTTATTAACTGAAGGACACAAGTAGGACCTGTCCTGTTCTTTAATTATCAATGCTATATCTAGTAGGCCTTGATCATGCGTTCATTCAAACATTTTATGAACGCCGTGTGTGTGTGTGTGTGTGTGTGTGTGCGCGCGCCTGGATAGAATCTCTAGATTGTAAGTTTCATTTAGAGATGAAAGTCAGGGCTCCCAAGAGGCCTCAGGGTAATAAACAATGAGCACACAGGTCATTAGCACTGAGGCAGGCTGCTCTGGGGGCAAAGGGAGGGCGGGTAACCCAGATGTGGAATATCAGTGAAGGTTTCCTGGAGGGTATGGCATAGACCAAAATCTTAGTCAAACAGAGAAGGGGGCAGAAAGAACTGGAGCATACACACAGGTGACTATATGAACACTGTCGATTTTTATCTCTTTATAGTCATCCTGTATCTGGTCTCTACTAGATCATAAAGTCTTTGAGGCCAGGGACACAAATTCTGTTGTATCCCACAGTTTCCAACAGAAAAATACAGTGAATGCTTTGTACTTAGAGTTTGATGGATGACTTTTACATCCCAAAGTGGTCAATATACTCGTAATACTGTTCAGTAAGGACAAAAGTTTTTTGGAGGCTGTGAAATTTCTTTCTCCCATATCCTATCAGGCACATGAAAATGCACATGCTGTGGTCCTTGAAGCAAATAAGGATATGCCAGGAAGCAAGTTATTTCTTGTGGGAGCAGCAGAGAAGTAAAATGAAGGGAGCAAACTCAGTTGAATGGAGATAGTGACAACTCAGCATCAGTTGAATGGAGATAGTGACAAGTCTGCATCGTGGTCGACTCTGAAGTTCACAGACAAGGTTGGGAGACAGGTTTTAGCACTTAATTTTTGGTTGTGGAAACTGCAGCTTGATCTCATTGAAACAAGAATAGAGTTCCAAAGTGTTTACAACGATTTTTCTCTTTTTAAAGAGAATATAGATGAATTCTTCTTTAACGATCTAAAGGAGGTGGAAGCGAAAGAGGACTATCATGGCCGACTCTCGCAGCCTCCCAGAAAGGACAGTCAAATCTCTGCGCGGCCAGCCCTCTTAATAGACAGTCTCCTTTCTGAGACTCAGACCAAGGCAGAGACTGGCAGTGTATCAGCATACCGCCCGCCCGCCCCGAGCTAGAAGCAAAGACGCCGTTAAAACTAGGGTCAGGTGTCACATGTAGGACGGCTTTCATATGCCTCCTTGAGCTTCCCATGTTCTCTGAATTGCCTTCAACCGTGTACTTTATTACCACACAATATTTTAAACAGCTTTTAAAAAAATAAAATGTATTAAAACATTGAGCACTATTCACCAAGCTCCTATCTTGAAAACAATATTTGGGTTAACCGCCCTGCAAAGTTACACCTTTGGACCAGATGTAAGTTCCAAAAAACTGAAGAAAACAAATAAAAGGGCAGGAACTAAAAAAAAACACAAAAAACAAAACAAAACTGTGTGGGGGCCTCACTCCTACAATAAGACCTCTACTGTAGAGCCACGAGCATTTCCTATTTCCCGGTGTTCCCCAGAGCCCCGCCTCCATGCCCGCGCCTCGTTACGTGTAGCCGAGACCCCGCCCTCACTAGGGAGCTTGGAGCAGAGCCCCGCCTTTCCGATCCCCACGGCACGTGCACGCGCACCATGGCAACCTGAGTCCCAGCCACAGCCTCGCGTCCATCCCCCCGCCCCGGACCACCAGGCTTTCGGGGCAGAAATGCTAGCCCCGCCCCTATGTACCCGCCCCGCCCCTAAGGCGCGCCCTCCCCGGCCCGCATTTGAAAGCCCCGCCCCCAAACGCCCTCCTGCCCCGCCCACTCTTTGGTACCTGCCCCGATCCCTGAGCGCGCGCCCGGCGCCCCGAAAGCCCCGCCCCTCACCGCTCTCCTGCCCCGCCCCTGGCGCCCGCCCCGCCCCCTCCTTGGTACCTACCCCGCCTCCTGAGCGCGCGCTCGCCGCCCCGAAAGCCCCGCCCCCAGCCGCGCGCCCGCCCTCCATTCGCCACGTGCTCGCTGAAGGGCGGTGCTGGGGGCCGAGCCGAGAAGATGTTCTTGCTGCCTCTTCCGGCCGTGGGGCGAGTCGCCATCCGACGTTTGGGTGTGAAGCGTTTCTGGAGCCGAGATTTCGGCACCGCAGACATGACGAAGGTGAGAGGCGGCGGCGGAGTCCGGGGACGCCCCGGGAGCCCTGCCCGCGAGCGACGGGGGCTGCGGGGTGGGTCGAGGTCGCGGTGACCCCGGTTTCTGCACCAAGTTGCCAAAATGGGCACAAAAGAAGAGGTCCCTCCCTTTGCAGAGCTCAGTCTGGGAACGGCCGGGGGTGGGGGCTGCCGAGCACCCCGCGTATCTGCAGCCTGGCATGGAAGAGTGCTAGGGTCCGAACTCCGGGAGGGCGAGAATGGCCACAGCTGCCATTTCCTGGGCTCCCACTGTGTCTTGCCCTGACTTCATTATTTGGTGTAGTCCTCGCAGTAACCCCGGAAAGCACGGTGCCGGTGTTGTTCCCCCCTTACCTAGGAGGGAACCCAAGTTTGCTGAGGTGAAAGGTCATCTAAGGTCCCAGAGTTGGTCAGCAGGGCTCCCCACCCCCACTCCACCGCACCCGGTCCTCCTCTGCTGAATTTGGTCCGGAAAACCTGGGTAAACCGCCTGAGGGGTTTTCTATGGGAACACAATGCCAGGGAAAAGGGCTTTGCAGAGAGACCCATCTCTGCGTGAGATTAAAAGGAGAGTGTTTCCCGGGAAGAAAAGCCTTCTTCACCTAATTGAACTCAAAAAAATTATGAAGATCACTGTTGGGCTGTGGAGGACCCGGGAAGGGGAATGGATGGGTGGAAGGTGCACAAGATTGGGAGTCATGCTTGAGAACCAGAAATAAGCGACTGTCCCTGGCGAGGACTGTTCTAGAAAGAGCTCCTGCTCAGAGCTCAGGTTGTGTCAGATGGCAGGGGGACCAGACGCCTGTCCATGCTCTTTCCAGTACCCGGCGACGTCCCCCTCAGGTAACACCCCCGTCCCGTCTGCAGTTCCCAACTTGGTCCGATGGAATCCCAGGAACAGCCGTCTTAGGAGAGCTAGAACCTGGAAAGGTGACCAACACCAAGGTAGCCCATTTTCTTTGGTGGAAAGGACACGGTTTGGTCTCAGTGCCGGTGTGATTTCGTAGAGAGGAGCGAGGGCTGAGCGGAAGGTGTCAGGATTCTCATAGAGCTCAGTGGCACCCAGGCTAGAATGTCAGACCAAGTTTTTGGTTTCCTCATCGGTCAGGTGAGAAGACTGCACATTCTTTCCATCTCTCAGAGTTGCCTTCAGGCAGAAAACATGTGTAAAGTCATAACTTGCCGGGCAAAGGCGGATAGTGATTTCTGTGTTTACGTCCTTATGTCACTTACCTGAGGCCCGAGGGGGCCAGTCGCTCAGTGTTGGCCAGGATGCTCTGCTCCTGCCCCTCTTTGAGAAGTTGCATCCCTTTTCTCTTTTCCAGTCTATGAGCTGGGCCAGAGTTCTTATTCGTATTGGCAGGTGCAGCCATTGGCTTTCCTGGGACAGCACCCCCAGCATATCTGAGATTTGCCTTTGAAGGTTGTGGGGAGGAAAAACTTCCTTTTGCTCTCCTGGATCCTGTGGCTGGACCGAAGAATTAAACAGACATAAGATGAACAGGAGAAAAACATACAAATTCTGTTTGGTATTTTAGTGGATATGGGAGTCTTCAAAAGGAAAATAAAGACTCCAAAGCCTTTAGGCCCCCATATGGGTATACCGTTTTAAACAGAGAATGAAAAATTGTGGGGCAGTGAAAGACAAAGGGGCTTGGGCTAGCAAACTCATTAGTCAACAGAGCCAAATATCAACAGTACAACGATTGAAATTTCTTTTGAGAGCCAAATTTTTTTAACTTAAACTGTATAGGTAGGTAACATTGTTATTAACTTAATTAGGGTACTCCTAAGCTGGCCTTTGCTAAAAACTCAAGGGACCAAAGAGCCGCATGTGGCTCGCGAGCTGCAGTTTGCTGACCACTGGGCTAGGCAGGGGTCCTCAAACTTTTTAAACGGGGCCAGTTCACTGTTCCTCAGACTGTTGGAGGGCCGGACTATAGTTTAAAAAAAAAACTATGAACAAATTCCTATGCGCACTGCGGGCCGGGATGAGTTGGCTGCTAAGCAGGACAGGCAGCGGCACCCGGCGGGCCGCATGTGGCCCGCGGGCCGTAGTTTGAGGACGCCTGGCTAGGGCATTAAATTGTGACACCGTGACTAGGAACTATGTGGGAGGAAACCATCGGAAGAGAAGGGTAATTTTAGTAGGTTAGTTTATACAGGTCCATTTTGCTGTCGACTCCCAGTCTCTTGGTGATAACAATGTCCTCTTGCTAGTAAAGGGAGAGCACCTTTCTCCTGGGAAATTTCATGACCTGCTTTTGGGTAGAAAGGGGGAGGTCAGAGAGCCCTTCCTATGTCTTGCGAGTACCTGCAGCTCAAAGTTTGGCATATTGTGGAGCGAGCGGCGTGTCCTGAACCCCTCTGACCTGGTTGCAGATGAAATTGGTTTTTTAAACAAAACACCTTTCTGCTCTTACTTGAACATGAAGGAAGGCCCTTATGTTGTGAGAACCCTTGGGAAAGGACCACGAAGCCCCAGGATACGTAGTAATTCCCGTCTTGCTTAGGCAGGAATTGGAAACATGTAGGCAGGATGTGAGTGTAGCGGACTTCCAGCACCTGCTTTTTTGGCTTTGTTCTCTCTGATGGGGACACCGTTTGTGTGGAATTATTTGCTCCTTCCGGAATTTGGGGACTCAGATTATATTCTTTTTTTCCCCCCTGCTTATTCTCAGGGACTTGTTTTAGGAATCTACAGCAGAGAAAAAGAAAATGATGTGCCACAGTTTACAAGTGCAGGAGAGAATTTTGATAAACTGGTGTCTGGGAAGCTGAGAGAAATTCTGAACATGTAAGTATTTGCCTACGGGTTCCAGGTTTTAAAACGCCTGGAGATAAAATAGAATATTTCTTCCGTGCTCTATTGTTAGCAGATGAAAATTCTTGGAAGCGTGTTGGGCACGGTCTGCTCAGTGAAAGTGAAAGCCTGCCTCAGTATGGGTGGGTCTCCCTCCAGTTCTGGGAAGTCAGGCCACTTCAGCCACATCACAGAGTTATTGTGACAGACTGACCCAGAAGGGTTTGGAAAGTACCAGATTTCCTCAGTCCACCCTCCAGTCTCAGATTCATTTCCTCTCACCCTCATCCTACCCACCAGCTCACCTTCCCACAGCCTCTCTTTCTTCCTTTAATGCCCCTTTGCTTATGAGAGACCTGGGTTGCTGGACTAGTTCAGAGCAGCGTAAGGGGGCTGCACCCTGCATTGCTTACCTGGAGTTCTAGGGCTTCTCAAATGTTACAGTACATGCAGGTCACCTGAGGGTGTGGCAAGAATGCAGGTTCTCATTCAGTAAATCGGGTGGTCCTGAGATTTTGGCCTCCCGTGGATTAGCCAGCGTCTAGAGAAGGTGGGGAAACACTGGGGTTTCCTAGTCCTGAGCTGCAGGAATAGAAGTGTCAGCGTAAGTCTCTGCAACTACATCTTGTTCAGATCATAGATAATTTCTTGGATCTAATACATGTAGTCTTAATAATGATAGAAATTGATCATTGGATAACAGAATTCGCACCTCCGCTTAAGTTCAAGGATTGATTCATTAACCCCAAAGCTGACCTGTTAGAGTGCACAACAGCCAGGCCTTCCTGACCGATAACTCTCAGCATTGCCACCTGGTTGGTTTGGAAATTGCCTGGCATCCCATTTGCAGATTAGCCCCCTTAAATGACCTCCCACCAAACACGCTGCAGTCAGCCCAGCCCCTGAGGTTGATGTCTTTATTAAAAAGAATTAGGATTCCGCTCCAGTGCTCCGCTCTCCTCTGCAGCCACGCATTGTCCATCCATGGCATTGCTTTCTGTATTTGTTTTCAGGTAAGTTTGTATTCAGTCTAATCTGTATGCTAAGTAGTTTTTGAGCTAGAATTAGAAGCGCTGCATCTGAGAAATCTGGCCTGAGAAAATTCTGCATTTTGATAAAAACGTAAGTGCAGCAAATTCACAGAAGCAGCAGAGTATTTTTTATTTAAATTTTTTTATTTTTGGCAGCAGAGTATTTTAATAATGCTAAATGTATGCAGATGAAAATTTTCGGAAGCATGCTGGGCACTGTATATATCACTTCTCAAAGGAACAGAGCAAACTAATATTTTAAACAACTATTTCTTGTTTCAGATCTGGACCTCCGCTGAAAGCAGGCAAAACCCGAACCTTTTATGGTCTGCATGAGGTATGAGATGAAGATAGGTTTGGCAAACCCTTAGTGAGCACCTACTATATGCCAAGGACTGTGACTGCATGGCCAGGCAGAAAATGAATCAGATTGTGTGCAGTGTTCTGTCCTAGTATTAAGCCTTAAGTATTGTTTAAGATTGTATAGAGGTGACTTGCTGTCAGAAAGTATCGCCTCTCTTGTATCGCTTAATCTGTAGGGTTTTTTGGTTTGGTTGTGGGAGTTGGGGCACTCTTACATAGAATTATTTGCAGGATTATCCTTACCCTCTACTTTTCAAACACACACGTTGTGAAATTTAAACAAAGTACAGGATTCAAAAAACCCAGCAACCAAATTTGACGCTGATTTTGCCATGTGCTTAAGGTTATGGTAGTTGACCTCAGAGACCATTCCCTGTGGTAATGAATGCTTTAAAGATATAAAGTGCTGCCCTAGCCGGTTTGGCTCAGTGGATAGAGCGTCGGCCTGCGGACTGAAGGGTCCCAGGTTTGATTCCGGCCAAGGGCACATACCCGGGTTGTGGGCTCGATCCCCAATAGGGGGCGTGCAGGAGGCAGCCGATCAATGATTCTCTCTCATCATTGATGTTTCTATCTCTCTATCCCTCTCCCTTCCTCTCTGAAATCAATAAAGAAATATATTTTTTTTAAAAAAAAAGATATAAAGTGCTGATTTTGTGTGTTTCCGGAACAGGACTTCTCCAGTGTGGTGGTGGTTGGCCTCGGCAAAAAGGGGGTCGGCGTGGATGACCAGGAAAACTGGAATGAAGGCAAAGAAAACATCAGAGCGGCAATTGCAGGTTATTTTCCTTTTGAGGTTTAACATTGGTGGAGATTTCTAAGGACCTACTCTTGAAGATTACTCTGTCTCCCCTCTTTTGGTCCCCTGACCATCACCACCCCTACCACGTTCACAGAGAAATAACTCACCTGCATACGCAGTTTCCCTTACCCAGCATGCTCGGCCTTATATTGCCTTATATTAGATACAAATAGTTAGCTTATGGAATTTTATTTTTCTATTTCTTTAGCTTGTGTTTGGAGGTTTCACGGCTATTTGTTTGCTCCCACAGTATTGACCTGAGGTTCTATTTTACTAGGAAGCTCTGGTGTATGGATTTTTTCCCCTTTTCTTTATTTTTTTTTTTAAATATATTTTATTGATATTTTACAGAGAGGAAGGGAGAGAGATAGAGAGTTAGAAACATCGATGAGAGAGAAACATCGATCAGCTGCCTCCTGCACACCTCCCACTGGGGATATGCCTGCAACCAAGGTACGTGCCCTTGACCGGAATCGAACCTGGGACCCTTCAGTCCGCAGGCTGACGCTCTATCCACTGAGCCAAACCGGTTTTGGCATTTTTTTTTTTCCCCTTTTCTAATGCAACTCTGGTGTTGCCCAACTTTAAGCCACACAGAGTCATCATATTTACAAATCAGAGAAAATGGACACAAAGTGTGGGGTGCTTGTTTATCGCTAGTTGACAAAGGCCCCAGCTCCTCGTGTGGCTGGTTTACCGTTGAGGAAGGTGCCATTGCGTCCATGCAGAGCTGAGCGTCAGGACGAGGCCCCCACCGCAGACACTGGTTAAGATGCTGTGAGCAGCATTACTGGGGCGGGGAGAATTAGCTCCATCGGTCTTTGGCCCCCTGTGTATCATATATGCTTGTTCAATTTACTTTCAAAGTTCATGGTGACTGATGATGTCATACCTTTGATTTGGGAGTTTTTGCTGACCTGATCTTAATAAAGTGCTGTGTTAATAATAGACTTTGCCCAGTCCCTTGGATATAATTTCCATCTCATCACTTCGTCATTTTTTAATCTGGCAAGTTCCTGGTGATTAGGACACTTCGCTTCATCAGGAAATCCTGGTGTTTCAGAAGTAATACTGGTTAGTAATCAGAGTAGCTCTGTGAGGAGCCAGACCAGTCATTTTATCCGTCAGCCTGTCCTCCCTGATCTCTAAGGTGTGTGCACACCCTCATTTTATCTCAGAGGCCATGGAGGCTCACAAAGGTCAAGTGTCAGAGCTGGGATTCGAAGCCCAGTCCTGCTGTTTTCTCGGCACACCGCACCGTGCCTCTGCTATTCAAGTTGTCTCTGACTGACTCCGATTTTCTGGTTCCTCTGTCCTTATGAAGCGGGGTGCAGGCAGTTTCAAGACTTGGAGATCTCTTCCGTGGAGGTGGATCCCTGTGGCGATGCCCAGGCGGCTGCGGAAGGGGCAGTGCTCGGTCTCTACGAGTATGATGACCTGAAGCAGAAGAAGAAGGTGGTCGTATCGGTGAAGCTGCATGGAAGGTGAGGGAACCAACCAAGATCGGGGTTGCATTCCCGGTGTTCTGACAGCGGGGCCTCTTGGATATGAGCTGCCTGCCTTTCAGTATCAGGCACTGCTGCGTGGCCTGTCTGCAATCTCCACCGTCACCGTGGCCATTTTAAGAGTATGGTGCCCATCCCCACGTTTTGCTCCTGGCTTTCGTCATATGCGTGTCCCCCATGACTCCATGGGCTCCTCCATCCTTGCTGGTTACTAGGGAACCACACCAGGTTGGCTCCCCAAAGAGGGAGGGAACAAGAGGCCGGGTCCCAGCGGGTTCCCATTTCACCAGCACCTGCTGGCACTGCTAAACACCAGAGCCACACACATGAAGGGATGCAGTCCTGGCCCTCGTGGTCTCCTGGAAAAACTCGCCTTTCAGCAGATTTATTGAGAACCTACCACCTTCCAGCTCTGTTCTGGGTTTTGGGGAACAAGGTCCCTGCTGTCAGGAACAGACGTGTGAGCCCTTCAGGAGATGGTGCTGTGGAGTGTGGGATCTTGGCACAGCCTGGTGGTTGGCAGCTATGCTGCCGCGGTTAAGAGTGAGGGTTCTGCGACCCATAAGCCTGGCTCCCCCACTTACTGGCTGGCACCTCAGTTAAGTGCCCGAAGTCTCTCTGTGCTCCGTGTTCATTTGCTTAGTGCAGCTGTAGGCAAACTACGGCCCGCGGGCCGGATCCGGCCCGTTCGGCTGTTCTATCCGGCCCGCGGAGCCGAAAGAGCGGAGGGTTCTCTTGCTCTCCCCTCCGCTCCTTTACTTTGAATTTATATTAGTTCACACAAACACTCCATCCATGCTTTTGTTCCGGCCCTCCGGTCCAGTTTAAGAACCCATTGTGGCCCTCAAGTCAAAAAGTTTGCCCACCCCTGGCTTAGTGGCATCGTAATTCCGATTTCATAGGGCTCATGACGATCAAAAGGCACAGCTGGCAGGTAAACCCAAACGATGAGCTCTTGTTCTAGCCATGCTGCTCACATGAATTCCTGCCGTGCACAGGAAGAGCTGGGGTCGAAACATGGCCACGTCTTTTCTCTGTAACAGCTGATGCTTGCCCTCTGGTGGGCTGGCGTTCAGAGCCCTTCCCAGGCAAAAATTAGACAGATAGGCCTTCAGTTCCCCATCAGCACTGAGCGGTATGCCCTCTACAGTTAGCACTCGGAGCGGCGTCACTCCTGATGCAGACGAGGGGGACAGAATGGCTTCGCTGTGGAAACCTCTGTCATCAACTTGTGTGGTGGATCAGGGCCTCCAGACCCATTAGTCCAACCCCTTTTTTATGTTGAGGATTCTGGGGTGACATGCTCGCCCGGATCTCCCAGCTCGCACAGTGGAGGCCGTGTTTTCTAGCTCTTTGCACCACACCATCGGCCACTGTGGGTCAGACCCCGGACAGTGAGTCCGGTCCCCGGGGTCCACCATCTGTGTAGGCTTCCTCTTGCTTTTACAAGCTGCAACATGTCAGTGTCTCCAGAGGTTGTCTGACAGTGACCCTGTGCTTCCTTCCGCCAGCGGCGACCTGGAGGCCTGGCAGAAAGGGGTCCTCTTTGCTTCTGGGCAGAACCTGGCACGCCAGTTGATGGAGTCTCCTGCCAATGAGATGACGCCAACCAGATTTGCTGAAATCATCGAGAAGAATCTCAAAAGTGCTAGTAGTAAGACAGAAGTCCACGTCAGGTAATTCAGGATGATGTCTCAGACTCACGGGAAGCTACAGCCAGGAGGAACGGGTGCAGAGACCCCTCGGGAAACCACAAGGCTTGTGGCAGAGCAAAGGGCAGCCAGCAGGGGCAGGTGGGTGTAGTCTGACCCATTAAACTAGACACTGCGCCAGACCCACTCGGATACAGGCGTGTACACAGTGCTTCCAGGAGGGCAGCACTTCCATAAAACATCCAGGCCTGAGTCTGTGATTAAAAATCCCCAGGTGATGCAGCCTTGCTTCTTTTGAAGTGATTTTTTTATTGCCATACCTCCCATTTTTATGTTCTTCTTTAATATATTGGTATTGATTTCAGAAAGGAAGGGAGAAGAAGAGATAGAAATATCAGTGATGATAGAGAATCATTGATGGGCTGCCTCCTGCAAAACCCGAGCGTGTGCCCTGACCCGGAATTGAACCTTGACCTCCTGGTTCATAGGTCGACGCTCAACCACGGAGCCACACTAGCTGGCCCATTTTTATGTTCTTTTCCCTCTGAAATTCAGTGGCCACCTCTCCATAACGCAGTCCTAGTTTCAATAAGCAGATAAGCAGTCAAGAGGAGCATTCCTTGGATATGGCGGCTGCTGGTCGGCCTGAAGGAGTGTAGGATTTCTCTTGGCCTAGTTACAGTGGTAGAAGGCAGCACAGAGCCCTTTTGTACCCCAGCCCAGAAGAATAGCGATGCGGCCTCTGCGGTCTGATTGGCACGCAGGACTGTTCCCATTCTGTTACCCTGTTGGTCCTGTGCTTGTGAAGTAATAAGTAATTAGTTTCTCTGCTGCAATCAGACATCTGGAACTGGGATTGAAACCGTGAGAAATAGTGTGTCGACACGGAAAAGACTGCATTCCAGCAATTGTAAAAACACAAAGAAAGAGGATATATTTATATAAACAGAAACAGTAAAGTAGAGCTTTGCTGCTGTTGCTTTTCTGTTGGTTGGTTGTTTTTGTCTTTTTTTAGAAATACTAAAAAGTAAAGCAATGGACCTCTTAACAATCTTTAAGTACCCTTTATGGTCTCAGAGCTGTATCTTTACACTAAAACTTTAAAAATATGTGAGTAGGTTGGGGGGGGAAACAAGTAATTATTTATTTATTGACTATGCATTATTATCTGACATTATATTATGTACCAGGGATGAATTCTCTTAGTAATTCTGTAGCTAATCTTTTGATGGAGGTATAATTGACCTAATTTTATAGATGAGGAAACAGACTCAAACAAGTAATTTGCCCAAAAATGAGAGCAACTGGAACATGTTAATCGAAGCACTGATGTATGCATATTTTAACATATTTTAGACTTTGTTAAACATGGATGAGCTTTTTCTGAGTTATTTTGAAATAGAGACAACAAAGTGTATTTACCTTTTTCCCTTTCTGCCCTGTAGACCCAAGTCTTGGATTGAGGAACAGGAAATGGGATCATTCCTAAGTGTGGCCAAAGGGTCCGATGAGCCTCCAGTCTTCCTGGAAATCCACTACAGAGGCAGCCCCAATGCAAGCGACGCACCTCTGGTGTTTGTTGGGAAGGGAATTACCTTCGATAGGTAGGTCTTTACTGTATCCGTGCTTCGTGTTTTGGCGAATGCTTTGCATGCACTTGTGTTATTGGTGTATGGTTCGCTTCAAAAGCATAGTGTTTGGTCATCTCGTATATGTTTACTTTCTTTTTTGTTTATTTTTAATTTTTATTTTTTTCATATATGTTCACTTTGAAGGTGTTAAGCTGCCATTTATAAAATGTTTACTGTGTATTAGAGACTCTGTGAGGCATATATTAGCCCTGACCTTACCCCTAGGAGGTAGGCACTGTGAACCTTCTGCAGGCAAGAAATGTGCTTATTGCCCTAACTGGTTGGCTCAGTGGATAGAGCATCGGCTTGTGGACTGAAGGGTCCCAGGTTCGATTACGGTCAAGGGCATGTACCTTGGTTGCAGGCACATCCCCACTAGGAAGTGTGCAGGAGGCAGCTGATCGATGTTTCTCTCTCATCGATGTTTCTAACTCTCTATCCCTCTCCCTTCCTCTCTGTAAAAAAATCAATAAGAAAAAAAAGAAATGTGCTTATTGGCCATTGGTATGTCTTCAGTGCAGTGTCTGTCAAATTTTTTGCTCTTAGAAACGTTTTTTAATAAGTTTTTAAAATTGTATTCTAGATACAAGTTCTTTTTCAGATATATACATATTAAAAATACAGTTTTCCTATTCTGAGGCGTGCCTTTTCGTTTTTCTAAGTGGCATCTTTCAAAGAGCAGTTTTAAATTTTGATGAAGTGTAATTTATCCATTTTCAGTTTTATAGTTCCTATTTCTTTTTCCGTTTAAGAAAAGATTGCCTGTGCCAAAGTCTGTATGTGTGTTTCTGTAAGTCTTATGGTTTTAGCTTTTAGGCTATGAGCCATTTTGAATTTTTGTGTATGGTGTGAACGCATTGAGGCTCTTTTCTCCCTTTTTCTTTCTACATGGATATCCATTTGTTTCAACACCATTTGTTGAAAAGACTGTCCTTTCCCCGTTGAACTCTGCTGGTACCATTAGTGAATCAGTTGACCATATAATGGTTGATCTATCTCTGTTCTATGTCTTTCCATCAGGACCTTGTGACCAAGTACCTTGATTACTGCGGCCCTGTCCTGAAGTCTAGTAATTGAGTCCTTCAGCTCTGCTCCAATATTTCAAAATTACGCTGGCCGTGTCCTTGGCAATTTGCATATCAGTTTTAGAATCTACCATTTTTTTATGCACGTCTGCTGGGATTTTGATTGAGATACTTTTTTTATTTTATAAAAACATGGTAGTTGTATGGGTAATGAAATGAGAGGATAAGACTGATATAAGGAGACCTGAGTATGTAGGGCCGTAGCACACATCTGAATGATAGGCAGTGGTAGCCTCAACTAGGATGGATGCAGTAGAAAAGAAGTGGATGCATTCCAGAGAGATCTAGAAGATGAGCAAAGATAACTGCTGATCTTTGACTCGTTACTTTATTTTTTCATTTTTAAAAAATATTTTTTATTAATTTCAGAGAGGAAAGGAGAGGGAGAGAGATAGAAACATCAGTGATGAGAGAAAATCATTGATTGGCTGCCTCTTGCACGTCCCCTACTGGGGATTGAGCCTGCAGCCCTGGGTTGGGAATCGAACCATGACCTCCTGGTTCATAGGTTGATGCTCAACCACTGGGCCACACTGGCTGGGCTGACAGGTTACTTTAGAATGAGAGTCCTACAAATAGAGAGTGGAACTCCCAGACCAGAAGTTGCCTTGAGAAAAAAGTGGCGAGTAGGTAGGACACCCTGATGAACCAGCGTGCTCCGTTTGCCCCCAGGGGGCTATTCCTGGACTTCTTGGACCAAGAACTGTTTCTTATTCTGAGTCAGTGGGTAATCATTAATTCTAGGTGTAAGTGACAGCCATCTAACGGTTGAGTGTTTCTGCGGTGAGTGAGAATTAGGACCTGATTTGTTAGGAAAGAGACCTCCGTGCAGGGAGTAGACAGTCCCGAGTCACCAGGGCAAGTCGGCAGCAGATCCCAGAACGCGAAGTCGAAACCCCAACTCTGCCCAGTGTGCAAAGCAAGTGCTTTCTGAGTTCTTACATCCCAAGCAGAAAGTCACAAGTTCGTTATAGAAGCCTATTTGGGGAGTGGTTTCGGTTTCTTGCTGATTGAAACCCTTGTCAGCTCTCATGTGTGAGCGCTGTCCCCGAGGCTTTGGGTCAGCACGTTCCTTGTGCTGGTGCCTGGTTCCAGTTGTATTTTGCCATCAGCAGGACCTAGCACACCTCGGGGTGTTAGAGGGAATTGTTCTCCCCGTCCTTCTGTGGGGTAAAATCCTCCCAGTCTTCTATGAGCTTGTCGGCTCTCCTTAATAGTTTGTGACTTTCAGGGTCAGTGAGTCATAAAATTTGCTGAAGAGAAAAATCTATGTGGGGCCAGGAGTTAATGAGCCAATATTGAGGTGGAATTTGAGCTGCATTGATTACAAGACATAGTAGTGTTTTAGGGGCACCGCTTAAATTTCATTCAAATAGAAACAAAATGAGCTAAGACACCCGTCTGTAGTTTTATAAAGACTGCAATATCATCTTTTAAAATATTGAAGTAATTCAGATTCTCGATTTAGAAATTTGAATTTTCCCTGCCAGGTAGATGGTGCTTTTGTGTGGTAGCTAACTCTCTGTGTATGTGCTCTTTTTTAAGACAGTGGCCCTCTTTGTGTTAACGTGGCACGTTGTCCTTTTCCCCCATAGTGGTGGCATCTCCATCAAGCCTTCCGCAAATATGGACCTCATGAGGGCTGACATGGGAGGAGCTGCCACCATCTGCTCAGCCATCGTGTCCGCCGCCAAGCTCAGTCTGCCCATTAACCTCATCGGTGAGTGGGCAGGGTGGAGGGGGTGGAGGGCGGTGTCCTAGAAAGCAGTCCGATGGTAGAACTGACATAACACACATGGTTTCCTCTCAGCCGAACAGATCAAGAAACAGTTTTGAAATAGCTTTGTATCAAGCAGAAGCTGTTTAGCTGGAGTAAGTCTTGCCTGAACTGATTGAGTTAACTGTATTTTGCAATCATGGGCTGTAACTAGAATTGATCTGTGTCACTTCTGCAAAAAGTGGTTAGCAGTCAGGGGCACACCCAGTCAAGTTTGTGCTTTCCTCCAGCAGAAAGTGCCCAGTCGTCAGGGTGGAAGGATATGGGTGGATCATTTAGTGATTATAGCATAGGGTTGTGGCTGATTAAATGCCATGATACACAGAAAATGCTTAAAACTGAAAAAGGGCTCTGTGCATGCAGCTCTTTGTGCAATACAGGATGCTGGAAACAATCCTGGGAGTCTGCCATGTTTCAGGGAAGGGGGAGGACGGGAGACCTGCCCAGTGTATCACCTCCATAGCACGGAAGTTAGAATGGGGATCCAGGTCTGTCTGACATCCCCAGCCCCCTTTAATATCATAGTCGCCTTTTTTTTTTTGCTAGACTGTAAGTAGCAGACATCCTGACTTGTCACCCCTGAATACTTCAGCATGTCTCTCTTAACAAGGACATTCTATGTAATGACAATATCATTATTTCCAAAGATTGATACAGTAACCTAATCCAGATTTCCCAGTTGTCTAAAAAATGTTCATTGTGTGTGTGTATATACACACACCTATTTATTTCTATTTATTTTTTTGAAACCTAGGAGCTAGAGAAGGCTCACACATTGCCTGTGGTTGCCATGTCTCTTTAGTTTTCTTTAATCTAGAAACCTAACCTGCCCTTTTTCCCTCTTTCATGACATTGGTGGTTTTGAAGGGTCCAGGTTTGTCTCATGACGTTCCAGGATTTGGATTAATTTGGTTGTTTCATGATAGAGTCAGGGTAGGTGATGTGTTCTTCTGTTGCTGATGTGTATGTCACTCGGGTCATGGTTGATGCTACATTTGATCACTTGGTTAAGGAGATATGACCTCCTTAGAAGCCTATAAGTTAGAGTAGATCAGAGTCCTTTTCATGGATTTTTCTGAAGATATAATTTACCTGCAAATACATCAAAGTAACGGCTGTAGATGAATGACAGAATTTAAGAGTGGCATGGCATGCCTCCGATGGCCCACCAGGGGCATCTCTCCTGTGGGTGGCATATTTGGACCCAGCACATTCCACGGTCCTTCATTTATTTTTTTCCCAATAGGTTTGGCCCCTCTTTGTGAAAACATGCCCAGTGGTAAGGCCAACAAGCCTGGAGATGTCGTTAGAGCCAGGAATGGAAAGACCATTCAGGTTTGTAAATGGAAGACACAGCCCTCCCCATTCTGGCATTCCTAAGGGAACCCCCAACAGCCACACAAACACACCGTGAATGGGTGCAGAGTGCAGACTCCATGTAGCGGGGAGGTGTATTCATTTCAAGAGGCTTTTCATGCAAAGTGAAAAGTATTTCTTTATGGGAATTCTAAGAATGTTTTCCTACCTTATTCCTTCTACATCCTGTCAACTATACACACAAATTACCATGAATTTGCAGCGAGTCCCGCAGAGCACAGCAGAGCAGTGAAAGTGTGGCTGTTTTTTTAATGCACCTGTGCCATGATCAACTCTCTCCATGTAGGTGTGTGTGTCGGGGAGGGTGGGGGGGGGAACGCTGTCCTGAGTCACAGGCACTGCACTCCTGGGCACATGGGTGTACACACACTGCCCATAACCATCGGGCCTTTTTGAAAGAGGGGGACCTGGTATATGTAAAGTTGCTGAAGCAGCAGACTTCTCGGGTTTGGAGGTTCAGGCTGCCGCCTCGCTGTAATTTTTTTAAACTCTTCAACTTATTTGTTTTCGGAAATCCTGAAACCTTTACCCCTTCTGTTAGAAACTTGTTGATATAACGGACCAGACACTTTGTATTGATTTCAGCTTCCAAAGTCATCAGCTCTGGTACAGGGTTATTAACTTACTAGAGGCCTGGTGCACGAAATTCGTACAGGGTAGGGGGGGTGTCCCTCAGCCCAGCCTGCACCCTCTCACAATCCGGGACTGCTGGCTCCCAACTACTCGTCTGCCTGCCTGCCTGATTGCCCCTAACCACTCCCCTGCCAGCCTGATCAACACCTACCTGCTCCCCGGCCAGCCCGATCACCCCCAACTGCCCTCCTCTGCCAGCCTGATCAACACTTAAATGCTCCCCTGCCAGCCCGGTTGCCCCCAACTGCCCTCCCCTGCCAGCCATCATGTGGTGACCATCTTGTGCGAGGGCGTGATGGTCAATTTGCATAGTACCTCTTTATTATATAGGATATTTGCTCTTCAGATTAATCATATGCCTTATTCTAACTGAAGTAGAAGCATGTTTTTGATGCTCAGTGAAAAGCATCGCACCAGCTCTTTCTCACTTTTTGATGTGTGTCTAGTTTTGATATTCGTACTTGTGCTAGCTAACCCTCTTTTTTACCTTCCTCTTTGCAGGTGGATAACACCGATGCTGAGGGGAGACTCATCCTGGCCGACGCGCTCTGTTACGCGCACACCTTTAACCCAAAGTTAATCATCAATGCCGCCACCCTAACAGGTCAGACAGCCTGCTCTCCCTGCCTTTGTGTGAAGAAAGTCTCCTGTGTTGGTGCAGAGTGCACGCTGTGCTCAGGGCAGGGTTTACTGAAGTTTGCATTCAGAGATCTTTCACCAGCGCAGTTGTATGGCAGTTGTAAACTGCTTTAAGCATGCCAGACTGTAGCTTTAAAACAAGAAATAACAAGTGGGTCAGATCAGCCCTTCCAGAGTGACATCTAAAAATGATACTAAGAGTCGTTTTGTTATAATGACCATTTGATACAGACCTGAAAAGATAAATCCCCAAATCAATAGTTTTTTTTAAATTAATCATGATGTATCTAATGGCACTGAGCTCTCTGAACTTTTTGTACTAGAGGTTATACAGAAATAAAGACATTGTGGGGAGCGGGTAGCAAGATCCTCATTTAACGGAGGCAGGGCTGCGTGTTGTGAAGCAGGTTGGCTTTAAGGCCAACCCAGGGTGACCTCCAGCTGTGCCCCTTACTAGGCCATCAGCCTTGGGCAAGTTACTTGACCCCTTGAGCATCAATACCTGAGGGCACATTTGTTTGCGGGATTGTGAAGGATCAATACCTGGGGGCCCGTCTGTTTGCAGAGTTGTGAAGACTGGAGGGAGCTTTGGGCAAGCCCCTTTAATATAGCACCCGCATAGTGGGTAAATTCCTGAGGGGCTGACAGCAGGCCTGGCCTTATTGCAGAAACCCTGTGTTCATAATCTTTCATCCAACAGTTCTCTTTCTGGGGATTCATTCCATCTGTGCCTCTTGTAAGATTAACATTCAGATCACTTTTCATCCTTTGTTCTGATTCCTCCCCTGGTCACGTGAGCCTTTACTTTAGCAGAGCTCTTCACCAGCTGTGTGCGTCTGGCAGTGGTGCACGGATGTACTGCTGAGTCCTTGTTAAAGCTGGCATTATATTATGTAACTTCCTAGTCTTTGTTCCCTGTTCAGTTCAGCCAACACTTCAAGCTGAATGATGGAGGTGCTGGGGTGGGTGTTGGGGGGCCGTGATGAGGTGGGTGGTAATACATCTTTCTGTAAATGAGGAATCACAGCCCTCGTTTTTTTCCAGCCTGAGGGTTTGAGAAGGTTTGAAAGTTGGCTTCAGGTAACTAAGGGCATCCTAATAGGTGAGCCCTCAGATCTCCCTGGCCATGGCCTTGGCTGAAGGCTGTGTATAATTCACTCCAGTGCCCTAAGTACTCACTGAGCTCCTTGTAAGTTTGAACTGGGGTCAAAGGGGAGAATGAGAGACAGTTTCCAACCCTGAGTTCATGGCAGAAGGAAGTACATAGTCTTTAGAGAGAGAGAATCTGATTTTTAAACTTGCTCTCTTCTTAATAGCATGCAACTTTGGACAGTTACTTCATCTGTAAGAAGAGGTATAATAGCCCCTTGTTCATAGAGGGATTTCTGAAATATATCTAAAATCATCTTTAGAGTCCTGGTCCCAGTTGGATCATCCTATATATTAAAAAGCTAATATGCTAATTAGACCGAATAGCAGAACAACCTTCCGGATGAAGCCGGGGCTGCCAGAGCCAGCTGAGGCAGCCAGGGCTGCGAGGGCCAAGCCCCTTGCACGAATTCCGTGCATCGGGCCTCTAGTGTTAAATATCAAGTTATCATTTCCTATTCCTTTAAGAAAACATATCATGTTCTTGTTTGAGGTTAGTGCTTATCTTTCTCTGAGACATTTAAACACTGATGCAAAACGTTTGGGGTGGATAAGAATGTTTTGAGGACAGATGTATAAGTATGGAAAAACCACTGACTTCAAAACTAAAGCATTAATGAGTGTGTGTGCCCAAGTCACGTAGGCAGGGATTAGCCAGCATGTGTCATAGTAGCTGGTATACAGCGGGTACGTATGTAACTGCTAGTGGCTGCGGTTACAGGTGGGTCAGAGCAGATGCGAGGCGGCTGGGGTTTGGCAGTCAGCAGATCCTCTCACTGACAGCTGAAGTTGCAGGTGAGCAGCATAAGCAGCTGAGTGAAAAGGAGCGTGGGAGCCTGTGCAGCTGGGATCTGAAGGGCTGGGAGGTCAGGCACCTTGTCTGAGAAGCACTGGGATCTGACGGAGGAGGCATCACCGAGTGGAAGAAGGAGGAAGGAAGCGCATCCCAGCAGCTAAGGGCACACGTGGAAGCAGTGGTGAATGGGATGGAGAAGAGCACATTTTGGCGGGGGGGTGCAGTGGGTGACCCATGAGGACGACGTGTTGGTAGGTGCCAGACCCAGGCTGGCCTTGGCATGTTGCGGGGTTCTGTCCTGAGCCAGCGCAGCAGGAAGTACGGAAGAGTGTTAAACATGTAGACAAGCCGAAACCGGTTTGGCTCAGTGGATAGAGCGTCGGCCTGCGGACTGAAAGGTCCCGGGTTCGATTCCGGTCAAGGGCATGTACCTTGGTTGCGGGCACATCCTCAGTGGGAGGTGTGCAGGAGGCAGCTGATCGATGTTTCTCTCTCATCGATGTTTCTAACTCTCTATCCCTCTCCCTTCCTCTCTGTGAAATATCAATAAAATATATAAAAAAAAAAAAAAAAAAACATGTAGACAGTAAGGTCATGTTTGTGCCATGAAAGGGACCCTCCCCGCAGTGTCAAGAATGGACTGGAGAAGGGCCAGTAGGCTGGTGAGCCATGTGTAGTTGACTTTTGTGGATGTGTGTGTGTGTTAAGGATGTTACAGTATCTATGATTGGCTTCAAAATCTGTTGGGTATGGGGTGTAGATGAAACAAGTCTGCTTATGAGTTGATGATGTTGATGCTAGCTAATGGGTACCTGTGTGTTCATTATGGTATTCTTTTTACTTTGTGTATATTTGAAATTTTCTACAAGTTTTTTTAAAAGACTGTTATCATAATCTAGAGGTATATGATGGTAGCAGTCGTGGTGAAGGGAAGTAAACATAGGTTTGAGAGAATTGGGAGGTAAAGAGTAACAAACCCGGAAGAACAAATGACCCAAACAAACCCAAGTTGCCAAGTTTCCTGCAGAATCTCAGTTTTTTGCGTAGGGTCACCACGTCAAAATAGTGATTTGTTTTAAATTGTCAATTGTTTGCAATTCCTTCTATGAACTAATTAGTAATGTCATTTTCTTGTGATTTCTTCGAACAAATGTACAATCCAACATCCTGAAGGCACAGGGGTATCTGACACTGAAGGACTGCTCGCTTCCCTGGAGACGGTTTAATCACTGTGGTGCTTTGTGGTCAGTGACAGTAACCACATTCACAGAATGAAATGATGGTTCAAAACTTTATTTCTGAAATCAGCCAATGGGACACAGCATTGTTGGAGAAGAAAACAAAGATGAAACAAATGAATATGACAAAATAATAACAGACTTTTTTTTTTCAAAGGCATCAAACTCTTTAATGCAGATACTTACTGAGATGTGATTTGAAATATTGAAAAATTAGAGATGCCTAAGTATCCAATAATAAGTAAATTTTGATATTTCTACCCAGTGGACTTTTGAAATCATTAAAAATACTTTGAGGAATGAATGTTTAAAGCATAAAAGGAAGAACATGTATTTGGACATATACAGTGTGGTCTTAATTATGGTTTTCTTTAAGTTTAGAAAAAATCTGAAAGGAAATATTAAAAAATGTGATGGTTATCCCCGAGATGGGGTTATTGGTGATATTTAATATTACTTCTTTTTTTGCATTTTTCTCTAATAATTGAAGGTGAATTATGTCGAGAAACTGGAAAGCTATATAGTGTAAGGATTTCCTAAGGTTATCTATTTTTGGGAATGAGGGAGACATTTAATAGGGTTAGAGCTAACGTTTTGGTGGGAGTAGCAGGGAGACCCATCGTGTGTGAAGAGATGGAACACTGACCCAAAGCGTGTGTCTTGCAGGTGCCATGGACATAGCTTTGGGCTCTGGCGCCACTGGGGTCTTTACCAATTCATCGTGGCTGTGGAACAAACTATTTGAGGTAGGAGTAATACATAGAGACCTAAATTGTGGAGATGGTTACTCTAGCCTTAGAATGATACAGTTCTTCAACCACTGTGTTACAGTGATTTTTATGCTGTAGATTTGCCTTTGAATCGAAAGTTTGATTCATTGTGCTTTGGGTTTTCTATAAATGTCTCAAAATAATGGGTATGATACCACCCTCATCCTCTCCTCCAGTAGCCTCACAATGATGTGACAGTGACTCCCAAATACCATGGCCATAGTCTCTGAGGTAGAAAAGGTAATGGGGCAGCTTTGTAAAGGAAGGAGTGGCCTTTAATGAATGAGAGTCATGAGCAAAGTAGGCAAGCATGTAACAGGGCGCGCCTGGTCCATGAGTAGGGGTGATAAGGATGCCTCCGGCTGCGCTGCTCTGTGCCTCCTCTGTGCCCTGCACAGCCAGCCTCTTCCAACAGCTGTCTCCTGTCACCACCACCCCCGTCCTGGCCCCAGGCTTTCACTCACTGCCATCAGCTTTCCCCTGCCAGCCCCACTCTGTCAGCCTCGCTTAGACTGTCTAGAGGCCGCATGTGACTCTGACCTTTTGGTGACACCCACCTTGGCTTCTGTGACAATCTCTGGCCCTTTCTTCACTGGCTTCTTTTTCAGCCTCCTTTGCCAGTGTTTTCCTCTCTACCCCTTTGGTGGGTGTTCAGTCACGGGCCACCTGCCCTTCTTACTGTTCACGGTCTGAACTGGAAGCTCATCTATTCTGTGGCTTCAGCTCGCCCCTTCGCTGATTAGTCCCATCTCTCTCCTGAACTCCAGGCCCTGCATCCACTTGGCTACCAGACAGTTCTATGTGGCACTCATTCTTTCAACAAGTAACTGCCAGTAGGGAGCAAATGTCCCTGACTACATTCTTGATGTTGGTTTAAGGTCCTAAACTTTTCACCCTAAACTGCTTCCTTCTCATCTTTGTCTTCTCCCCATTTGTGAATTCACCTCCCACCCCCCTCCCCCGTGATATCAGCTCAGTTGTCTCCTTCCAGGCTGGGCCATGGGCCTCCCCTCTAGCCTCCCATGCATCCAGTGTCTCTATCTTAGCACCCACGACACTGTCAGGTTTTTAAAAATATGTAGGCAGCTTTGAAAAGGATCAAAGTGGTATGTGCAACATTATTAAAATAACTGAGACCCTTAATATTAGTTTGATATTAGCAAATGCCCTACAAATTTGTGGGATTGTTTTATAACATACTTGTTTCTTCTTATAATTTTTAAGTAAATGTTTTATTTAATAATAAAATGATTCTGGAACCTGCTATGTAGCTTGATGTTCTAGAGCCCTGGTAGGCAAACTGTGGCTCGTGAGCCACATGCGGCTCTTTGGCCCCTTGAGTTTTTAGCGAAGGCCAGCTTAGGAGTACCCTAATTAAGTTAATAACAATGTACCTACCTATATAGTTTAAGTTTAAAAAATTTGGCTCTCAAAAGAAATTTCAATCATTGTGCTGTTGATATTTGGCTCTGTTGACTAATGAGTTTGCCGACCACTGTTCTAGAGTAATAGGTCAGAACAGCTCTTATCTTCCTGCCTTGAACATCCCACATTGAGAGCCATGTTTACCCAAACCCTTACTTCATCCATTCTTCCAACTCTTGTGCCTGTTCCCTCTTTAGGCCAGTGTTGAAACAGGGGACCGTGTCTGGAGGATGCCTCTCTATGAACATTACACAAGACAGGTTGTAGACTGCCAGCTTGCTGATGTGAATAACATTGGAAAATACAGGTATGTAAAATGAGCTATAAAAGTGCATTTTCCCAACCAGCATTGGTTGCCAGAATGACCATTTTCAATTTTAGTTCTGTTCACAAAAGGTTTAACTGTCCAATTTTCTTTTGAAGTAGTGCTCATAAGCACTAATTTCTAATGTCTTTAGTTTTAAGGCATTTCCCAATTGGCTCTCAAAATTTTGCATATTTTCAAATCTAAAGTCATTTTTGACAAATGGTAAGGGAAAGAGTTGGATAATATAGGAATTCATTACCTTGGGAAAAGGAGAATCTGGAATTTATCCTTTACTGCTTAAAGCTGTGTCTAAAACCCTGGCCGATGTGGCTCAGTTGGTTGGAGTGCCATCCTTGCACCAAAAGGTTGCAGGTGCGATTCCTGGTCAGGGCACATACCTAGGTTTCAGGTTTGGCCTTTGGTTGGGGCACGTATGAGAGGCCACCAGTCAGTGTTTATCACTTTGATGTTTCTCTCTCTCTGTTGCGCTCTCTCCCTCTCTCCCTTCCTCTCTCTAAAATTTATAAACGTATCCTTAGATGAGGATTTAAAAAATTAAAGTTATGTTTGAAGATAAATACCTGGAAGTGATTTCTGGGTTAACTTCTTAATAGGTCTCATAAGCTTGACTTTTGCTCTCTGGTCATAGACTCTACTTAGCACGAATGGAGGATCTTAATAAAATGTTCTGTGCACATTTAGATGGGGTAACGACCATTTCTGTCTTTTCAGATCCGCAGGAGCATGCACAGCTGCAGCGTTCCTGAAAGAATTTGTGACTCATCCGAAGTGGGCACATTTAGACATAGCAGGTGTGATGACCAACAAAGATGAGATCTCGTATCTGCGGAAAGGCATGACCGGGAGGCCCACGAGGACCCTGATAGAGTTCCTGGTTCGGTTCAGTCAAGACAGTGCTTAGTTCAGATACTGTAAAACTCCTTCATTCCATCTTAAATGGGCAATTGAGCTTCAAAATATTCTGCAATGGATGAAAATCTTTTAAAGGAAAAAAAGATGATGTTTAAAAATGAAGAACAAAATGAAATTTGTATGCCTTGATTTGTTTTCTCATTTTTATGCAGAGATTTAAAATTGTAAAGCTAGTATCTTGCTTGGAAAACATTTTTAAGATATCCTATATATGATGATTGAATTTTTAAAAAACTACCTAATCACTTTTCAGAGTATATGTTTTTAATTGAGGAGCAAAATTGTATTTCAGATTTGTGATGCCAGGAACATGAGTTACTGTGAAGTTGTCAGAAACAATAAATCCAGCTTTTTGTGCTCCTTGGTATGGCTCTGGTATTTCCTTATTTGTTACTACTATAAACCCAGTGATGACTATAACATAACCCATCTCTTTTGGCTTTGTTATGTGAACTAAGTAAGTTGAGGCACAGTGATAAAGGTATTATCTCAATGTGAATCATCACTTTAGGGCACTCAATGGTGAGCTTATCCGTTTGTGATGAGGTACTATCATCCCCATAGAACCGATGAGGAAAACGAGGCACAGGGAGTGTTAGTAACATGCCAACGAGGTCACAAGCTAGGAAGTGGGGAAGCAGAGGTTAAAACCTAGGCAGCCTGCCTCCAGGGCTGGCACTCTTAACATTGGAAAGCTTTCTTTCAGTTCAGTGATTTGCATGAATGTGGAATTTATTTGAAATATTGAAATTAGAAACAAGACCATAAAAAGGACTGTCAATAAGTAAACTATTTGCTTACAACCTGGGGCTGCAGCCAATCAAAAACATCCCATTTGTGCAGATTTTGAAGACAGCTTTCCTGTTTTATTGTGGCAGGGGGTGAATCAAATTACCATGAATAGGATGTGTGCCCTTTTATTTTTTAAGACTTTGAGAAGTTTGTCAGGAAAAGCTGTTTATGGAGTTATTTTTAATACTAGGAGCCCAGCGGCACCGCCCACTCTCGAGTCGCCAGTCAAGCCCTGCCTTGCTCTCCGGGCCCCCCAGCAGCCTTGGCCGCTGCCAGTCTGGCCCTGCCTCCCTCTCCGGCCCTTGAAGCAACCGCGGCTGCTGCTGATCAGGCCCTCCCGCAGCATAGGCACACAGAGGCCCCTGCCGCCTCGGCCCACCCCACCCCACCCCACGCTGCTCCACCCCACGCTGCTCGTGTGCAACCTCCTCCTGTCCAGTCGACCTGTTATGGCGTCCCAGTTAATTAGCATATTTCTCTATTATATATATATTTTAAAAACTTGACATCTAAGATGAAGTTATGTGTCTAAACTGGTTTGCAGACAGGGAATGGAAATGGCCATGCATATTCATGCTATTAGAATTAAAACCAGGCGGTAAAGGTCTTCCACCAGGTATCCATGTCCAGAAAGGTGAAACTGAAAGGTGGAACTACCAGCTTGTGAAAAGAAACTAAAATCATTTAGATTCCTTCTGGGTGATTCAGAAGGCCAGGCAGGGATATGACTGAAGGCTTTCTATCAAAGGCCTTTTAGAAATAAAAGAACAATGGAACTCCTGTGTTTACTAGAGTGTGAGATACAAAAGGCTGGGCATAGCCCTGGATTCATGTGCTTATCTAATCTGGTTGATGCCCATGCATCTAGCTGCCAGGCATTTCACAGACCCTTGGCTGATCCTCAGAGCCACGATTGGAGGCGGGTGGTATCTGAATCAGTTTCAGCAAGGACTAGGCATGGCTGTGGAGAGCAGCAAATCCGAAGCAGCAGTGGTTTAGAACAATAGTGTTAAAGGAGGCTGAAAAAGGGAATCCAGAACTCAAGCAGCCCCTCAGGCTGGAAATGTGTGTCACCACCACGGCCTCAGGCTCCCTCAGTCCCAGGTGGCTGCTGGGACTGAAGGCTGCATGAAGATGAGAAAAGCGGGGGGAGCAGGGATGAACATATTTTAAGGAGCTTTCACTCAAGTCCCATATAACATGCTTAGATCATCAACCAGTGTAAGTGATGTTATGCCAGGGATTTGGGAGATGAAGATTAGCTGATGAAGGAAGGGAAAAGAGGGAAAGAGACTGGCAACTAACAGTCTCTGTAACACCATTGTAGAGATGAGGAAACTACACCTAGTGGCTTGCTAATGTTTGTGAACTAGAACGCAGAAAAAAAGGTTAGGACCCAGATCCATGGATCTGCAAAGCCCAGCATCTGCAACCCAGCACGTGGCCTTGAAAACTAGAAACCATTACTAAATATAGTGCTGTATCTAAGCCCTTGCTTTAAAGGGACAGTGCACATTAAAAGCGCAGTAAGGGCAGGTACTGTGTCTCTATTACTGTATCTCTGCTTATAGTACAGGAGTGTCAATATTGGTTGAATGGTTGAGAAAGGACGATGGTATGATAAATGAACTTGATAAAATCTTGGCAGTTAAAAGGTTTTAAGATTATAGTGGAGTAAATCCAAAAATGCCCTAACCCTGCATGGCTACAGAAACAGGAAGTGTTGCTGTTTTGAAGAATTTGATCCAGCAAACGTTTACCCCGGGCTTAACCAGCTTAACATTGTGGAAGGTGGTTGGGATAGCAAACAAGACAAGATGTAGTTCCAGTCCTTAGAAAAATCACAATCTAGCCTGGCTGCGGTGGCTCAGTGGTTGAGCGTTGACCCATGAACCAGGAGATCAGTTCGATTCCTGGTCAGGTAACATGCCCAGGTTGTGACCTGACCCCAATAGGGGGCATGCAGGAGGCAGCCGATCCATGATTCTCTCTCATCATCACTGATGTTTCTCTCTCTCCCTCTCCCTTCCTCTTTGAAATCAATAAAAATATATTTTTTTAAAAATCACAGTCTAGGGCTTAAGGAAGTCACTTGGTATGTCAGTTAGTATTGGGCTGGCCACCTCCTTGGGCCCTTTCTCTACTGGCTGCCATATTCTTGAACTTTGGGCTGGCTACTCCCTTTCGTCACAATCCTGGGGAAATGTTAGCCTAAACCCTGATACTGTACAAATCACACTAGTCTCTCTGTGTGTGGATTACCAGTTTACTTTTAGATTACTGCCTCGTTAGTCCTGCCTCCATTTGCTTACCTCTGCTTCTATACTGGGGAGAGATTATTTTTAAATGAATTACATCATTTCACTTGTCTTTTCTCACTGGTACTCAATCTATGCCAAGCACTGTATTCAACTCCCTACACACATTATCTCTTCTCAGTAATCTTTCCAAGGTAGTTAGTGTTCTCCCATTTTTTTACACGAGGAAATGTGTTTTCAACAAAATCCAAATGTGCTCTATTCTGAGGTGAATCCAAGAGAGGTACCACTAACCATTGAGGCAACTTACTCATGGTTAGGTAAACAATGGGTACAGTCTTTTGAGGCAGACGTTCAAGGATTTGCAAAAAAATAAAATGCTGGCACTCGTCTCACTAATTCATTTTTGGTTCTGGAAAATACTTATATTTTTAATTAAAATAATATTTATATTACCCAGCTGGTGTGGCTCAGTGGTTGAGTATTGACCTCTGAACCAGGAGATCAAGGTTCGATTCCCAGTCAAGGGCACATGCCCGGGTTGTGGGCTCGATCCCCAGAAAGGCGCATGCAGGAGGCAGCCAATCAATGATTCTCTCTCATTGCTGACATTTCTCTCTCTCTCTCTCCCTCTCTGAAACCAATAAAAATATATTTAAAACAATATTTGTTAATATGTGTTTTTAAATAAAAATTTTAATTCTCAATTTTAATAGGTAAATATTTTACCTATTCTCAATTTGAATAGGTAAATATTGGCCAACATAATCCATATAAACAAAAACATTTGAAGTCCCCAATAAAATTTTGGAATGCAAAGAAAAGAATCCTGAGACCCCAAAAATCTGAGAACTGCTGAAGTAGACTAGTTCCCTCCTGGCATTCTATTTTTGTTCATTCAATCAACAAATACTTATTATGTGTATTTTAGGCCAGACACAGTTCTAGGTGTTGGGAATACATGTGAAGACAGGCAGGCCCTGATTTCATGGCGCTTGCATTCCAGTTGGTGTGTGTGTGTAAGGCAACTTAGTCAATGAAGAAGAAAACCGGTGATTGCTGATGTGTTTAAGTGTTGTGAAGAAAGTCAGTTAAACGGTAAAGTGTCTGAGAGTGTGGGTCTAAGATTGAGGCGAGGAAGGTGACCTCTGACCTGAGACTGATTGGCAAAGGGAAGCGCCTACTTTTTCTCTGACCGTTTCTGCCCTGCCTCACTCACTCTGGCCCTGCTGGCTTTTCTGTGATTCCTTAAATATGCCAGGCAGGTTCCTTCTTCAGGGACTCCTCTGCTTGAAAGTTTCCTGGCTGAATTTTCTCTCCAGTCACTACAGTCCACTTCTCCCTGGGGAGGCCTTTTCCAACCACCTATCTCAAATCCATCACTAGCCATCTCCTGACCAGGATACACTTTTTTGCCTCAGCATTTACCTCTACATGATATTGCTATATATACTTACGTGTTTATTTGTGTCTCTCTCCCACAAAAACAACAGTAAACTCCCCAAGGGCAGAGACTTGGAGTGATCGCTATAACATGCAGACCATCAAATGGTACCTAGGACATGGAGGGCTCAATAAATGTGTTGTATGATCACATATATAAATAAAATTAAACAATAAAAATATATCTACCTTCTGAAAAAATGAATAAACAGCTGTCAAAAGCAAGTTATTAAAATATTAGCACAGTGACTTTCTCTCTGATGTAACAATAGTTATCTAAAGGAACAGTGCCAGGCACATAGATAGGGAACCTCAACAATGTTGGTCATTTTTGTTACCTGTCTCTCTCCTCAGAAAGAACTGTCCTCATTATATCCACAGTGGCTGGCTTAGTAGCTGGTGCACAGTAAGCGCTCAGTAAATGTTTGTGGAAGAAATGGTACCTCCAGCTGTTTGCAGCGGGTAAACAGAGCCCTAAGACTCTTGGCCAAAGTTACTCCAAGCGTTAAGGGCAAAGTCCGGCCCCGCCCCGCAGCATCCTGACTTCCGCGGGAGGGCTCGGTCCAACGAATGTATTCTCTTCTCCACACAACTGTGTCAAAAGCAGTCAAAGCCCTCGATTCTCAACAACAAAAAAAAAAAAAAAAAAAAAGGAAAAGCCAGGCGCCATGCGCGCGGGGAAGGAGGAGGAGACCAAACCCCAAACGGCCGGTTTCCCTGACGCCCAACTAACAACTGCTGGCGCTGGGAACTGCCACGTGATCTGGGGCATCACGTGATTCACCGATCAGCTGCTGCGCAGGCGCAATAGGCATCTTCCTGCCATTTCAGAAATGGCGGCTCCGCTGGGAGGTATGTTCTCGGGGCAGCCGCCCGGTGCCCCGCCCCCGCCGCCGGGACTCCCGGGCCAGGCCTCGCTTCTTCAGGCCGCGCCAGGGGCTCCGAGATCTTCTCCGAGTACCTTGGTGGATGAGTTGGAGTCATCTTTCGAGGTAAAAGGAGACGTGGGGGCGGAGGGGCGCCTATGATCCCATCCTCCCGCCATGCCCGAAATGTAAGCTGCGCATGCGCACGTTATCTCTAGCGATTCCCGCACCCTGCTTACAAACGGGGAAACTGTCTCAGAGACTGTAAGTCACTTGCTTTCGTCTCCACAGTGAGTGGTGGCCAGTGTTCTACTCGTCAGCGTAAACGAGACGTTTCTGGTGACACGTGGGCTTGAAGTTGGCCCATCCCCAACTTTAGGGCCCTTCCAGGTTCCCACCAACTGATCCCGTCCCACCCGGTTCCTTTTCCCTGGAGCGCCCTTTCCCGCATCCCTGCGTGTTTAGTGCGGGGGCGCACCGTTACGCTGGCCACGTCCTGTGCCCTTCCCGCTGAAGTAATGGCACCCTTGGAACTGAAATGGACTTATTTAAAGGTGTGCGGAACTCCATACTAGGGTCGAGGAAGGAGGGAAGCTGGGGTTAAGGAGGGAGGGACCCTGGCAGAAATGACCCCAAATAGGAGTTTGGCCCAAGGAGTACCCTGGAGCCCCAAATCCAACAGGAGTCATCATTCAAAATGTTCCACAGAATGGGGAGTCCTTTTCTGATTTTATTAACCGGTTACAGGGAATTGCCTGAGGGAATATTGTCATTTTTCTCTATTAAATCAAATGGTGGCAACTGCAGGCAGAAGGGCCCTCCCATCTCGTCAATGGCCTAAATCTGGGCCCAGGTCTGTCTGCCTCATACCAAGTGCGTTTGCTTCGTCGCTGGCAGGGCTCTGCTCTCCTGAGGTTGGAGGGTTCCTTTCTGACCCCTGGTCCCCCCACCTCCCATCCCGTTCTGTTTCTGGCCCCGCCGCTGTGTTAGGCCTTCTAAGTTCATAGAACTGCCTGGCTGAGTCACATACACACCTGGATCATGGTCCCTTTAGGGAGAACTCCCTCTTTGGGACTTGTGTTTCCACGTGAACCAACCTGGTTCTTCTCTTGGGCCCTCCAGTCCGTCATTAGCTTGTGTTTATGGAGCACCCACTTTGTGCCAAGCAGAATTCCTGCCCTGGACGCATAGTGAACAAGGCAGACCTCCCACCTGCTAGAAGGGGGCAGCACATAATGGACTAAAAGCATGGATTAATGTCAGTGAAAAACAATACAGCTGGGCTTGGTGATAGAGGGCAAACAGGAGGGATGGCACTTCAAAAGAGTAGAGGGAGAGGGTCTCTCTGAGGAGGTGATGGTTCACCTGAGCCCTGAATGGGTGGTGCGGGTTGTGTGAGCATGGGAGGGAGCAGCTGAGGGTAGGGCTGGATTAGGGTTCCAGGCCCTGGTGTGGAATGAGATAGTGGGGAGAGGCGTGCGTGGCAGGAGAGAGAGCAGATGGGGTGCTGACAGATTCCAGCCGCCTCATCCACCGGCTCTAACTCCGTGGGTCTAATGGAGTCAGTCAGTTTACTACACGTCTTCATTGGCATCATTGATGTCTTTTCTGGTGTGCAAACCCGATGCTATCAACTCATTGAATGACCTCAGGAGGAGCCATCTTACCCTAAAGTAGGATTTTTGATGTGTGAATGACATTGTTTTTTTCTTTTGTGATATGTTTTGGTCACACAGGCTTGCTTTGCTTCTCTGGTGAGTCAGGACTATGTCAATGGCACGGATCAGGAGGAAATTCGGACTGGTAAGCATCCCCTCTTTTTAGACCTGGTTCTGATGGCTGATTTTACACTTGATGTGTTCCAGTCCTGCTAGTACCCTCAGAGAACTTTTCTGGGGAAGAAGATTTATGCAAATTGTTCGTATACTGCTGGTTCTCTGTTCAGTTTATTAATTGACATCTTGTGTCATTCATGATGAACTTTTCATAGCGGCATTAGGACAAAGACCAATAGTGTGTACTGCTTTTAAAGTTAAGTTTTGTTTAGTTTTTGAATAGGTGTAAGGAACAGTCTCTGTGCTTCCTCCTCCTCGCCCAAGTTCTGTCCTCAGCGGTGACCAGTGGTTCTGGTTTCTTTGTACTATATTTTAAATGTTACGTTTTAACGGGAGTCATGCTTCTTGCTGGAACTCTGGATTGTTTTTCTTCAGAAGAAGTGTGCTGTAGTAGGTCTCTTATTCACCTGATAAAAGTACAAATTTATCTACTATCTAATGTTGGCTAACACGTGGAAGGCTGGGGGTCGATATCATTGCTGTGGCCAAATTTAAAATCCCAGATTACATCTATGAGAAGGTGATGTTTTGATATTCTGACTGTTCATATATGAGGGAGATTTTTATGTCGAATATTTTTCTTGATTTAATATTTTGTGTGTTTTTTTTTAAGGTGTTGATCAGTGTATCCAGAAATTCCTGGATATTGCAAGACAAACAGAATGTTTTTTTCTACAAAAAAGATTGCAGTTATCTGTCCAGAAGCCAGAGCAGGTTATCAAAGAGGTATGAGCTCCATTATCTCCTCAGCTTTAGGAAGAGCACGTGTTGTCAGGGTTCCGTCTCTGCTTTAAAGGAAAACTCTTTTCCATTAGCTATAGTAGGGCTTTACAGATTGAGTACGAGTGTTGCGAGTTGTCAGTGTTCATGACAACCTGGACAAGTAGTAGAGGAAAGGGGATGGGGGAATCAGGGCTTCAAACAGAGCATTGTCATATGCTGGCTGTCATGAAAGATGTTTCTTAAAGGAAAGGTACTGCTGCTTGAAAACGGTTGAAAAGCCAGTGATGGAACTCACTTTGGACAGGAGCTGTGATCTGTGCATCCCCAGGTGCCTTACACAGTGCCTGTACACAGGAAGGGCTTTGTCCAGCTTTGTTCAAGGAACCCAGAATTAGTGTTCCGGCCCAGGCTCCTCCAAGCTCAGGACTTCATCATCTCAGTCGTGTGAAACAGCGGGGGCACTTGAAGTGTGTGGGGATTGCCAGGATGACTGGAGAGCTGCCGTGGCATTTCCTGTGTTGGGCCAGGACCTGCCCCCGCAGTGTGAAGAGGGAAGAACCGTCCGCCCAACGGCCAGTGGTGCCTCTAATGAGAAACACTAAATTGAGATGAACGTTTTGTGGGCAGTGTTTGAAGTAACTGCTTCCACAAGCTAACCAGTTAAAATACTTTTGTTCAATGATATCCCTGTTGAGAAGGTGAACGGTGAGTGATACTCTCATAGTTCATTATATCAGATCAGTTCCTGATTTGAATACTTCAGTAGTAACATAGGGGTGTTCAAGGCCAGGTCTTGATAAAGAATTACAATGCTGGTATTCATTAGAAAAACTCTTGAAAATGAGATCCTAACACTTCATAATATGAAACGTTAGAACAGCGATTGTGGATTCTTTTAAATAGTTGTTACAGATTCTGTTTTTTAGGTTCTCAGCAGTAGCCTTTGGACAGAGATTTGAATGCCTGGGACCAGGGTGGGAAAGAGACTGATTTCTTTTTGGCTGCTCTTTGATACTTTGAAATATTATAACTTGGGAATTACTTACTAAAAGAAAACGGATTAAAAATAAAAGCTCTCCATGTTAGTCAGACATTTGCCATTGGAAGAGTTGCTTTGGGTTATTAAATAGTGGAGCCAAGCAGCGTAATGAGTGGGCTTAGTGTGGTTTAACGGATTTTCTTTGTTTTGAATTTACTTCTTAGTGCTCTTATTCAGGAACTGCATTTGCTTCTCACGAGGTTGCTCTGACTTGGTCACCTTCACTTGCAGGATGTCTCGGAGCTGCGGAACGAGCTGCAGCGGAAAGACGCTCTGGTCCAGAAGCACCTGACCAAGCTGCGGCACTGGCAGCAGGTGCTGGAGGACATCAACGGGCAGCACAAGAAGCCCGCCGACATCCCGCAGGGCTCCCTGGCCTACCTCGAGCAGGCGTCTGCTAACATCCCCGCACCGATGAAGCAGAACTGAGCAAAAGCCGCAGGAAGGGGTCGCTTCTTGGCGGCATGACATTTTGGAAAAACTCTGCCAGAGAATGAGACGATCCTAGTTGCGTGCTCCCACCTAAAATGTTCCCCGTTTTTTATAAGCTCTTACTTTATTACTTTATAAAATGGGCATCGCTTTGGTAAACCAAGTAAATATTCTTGTTTTTAGCAAAATTTAGACTGTTAGTGTGATGCCACTAACATTGCTTTTTATGTTTCTTTTTTTGCTTATTTTTTATGTTTGTGTAACTTTTAATCTGTTTGTGTTTCCAGTTTTAGATTAGTTTGAATCATGAGGGGAAAACTGTCTGGTCTGATCTGTGAATCAAAGGATGAGGATTTGGGTTGTAGACGTTTTATCTTAATTAACCCCCAGTGGCAGTAGGTAAAAATATGTAAATTTGCCACGTTTCTAGACTTTGAACTACCTCAAGAAGATGAATCTAATACAGCAATGTTTGTCATGCGCCCAGAGCTCTCAGAACGAGATCTTTTGTAAATACTTGGAAGAGGATTGTCATAGCCTAGGTTAGTGCAGTGATATAACAGTAGAATCCTTAAGTTGATGTTGACTTTTATTTGTGGTAAGTTTATATTTTGTTTGATGCTTGTTTACTTTTTGGGTTGGGAGGCTGCAGGAGGAGCAGTGACATGTAAATTTTGTCACATTCTACAGTGAAGAATCAATCTCAATAGTAGACCCTGTTCCCACTAGCACGACGGACAGAGGTGAAATGTGAGGGTTAGTCTCTTTTTGTTTTGAGTTTTGTTTGTGTTGTTTTTGTTTTGCTTTTGTGGAGCAGAAATTTTCCATTAAGGAAGGTTCTTGCTAATGGGTGGTGTCGATTCCAGGGGACGGAGCCTCGGGGTGGGGGGTGGCCTGCAGGGTGACTGACCCTCAGTGACTTACTCTCCACAAAGAGCCTCAGCATTTGGGAAGATGGTTTACCCTCTCGGTGGTCACACAGGCCAACACGATTCTTGATGGATATGCTGCTGCTGAGAAATACAGACGGGTGCTGTGTCTGGCTGTCCCTGAACGAGGCTTTCCTTTCTGGGTTGTTTAGTCTCTGGCTAGATTACATCCCTTTACCCCAAACAAGCGCCACTGTCTCCTGAAGAGGCAGTGCCTCTGGGGCTCGATATCTTGACTTGTTTTGTTTTCTCCAGCCTTGAAGCCCCTCCCCATAAGCACTGACATCTGCTCATGGTGCCTGGATGCTCCCTGAAGCCTCCAAATGCCCTCCCTGCTGCCTCTCCTCCCCCCAGGACACAGCACTTCCTGTCTATCAGCCTTGCTTGGTGCTCTCTTGAGGGTTAGTAATTTGTATGGGTCCCTGTGCCCCTCATGAGAATTAGGCATTATTTTCCTCTGAACATACAGAGATCATGTATTATTGATCTCTTCTACATAGTACTTACTACCCATTGTTGTTTGTGCATGTATGGTATTCAGCTTGAGGCCTCTTAGTCCCCTCAGTGAACATGTGTGAGTTAAAGCTTTAAAAAATTTTTTTTCTCAGCTAACATGACTTCAGGGTTGTTAACTTGGCCATCTCATGCTGATTAGAAGCTCTGATAGGCAGCTTTGGATTTCTTCATTAAAAACCCAAATAAACTGATTTAGGCATCTTTCAATAATAAAGCGGTTCTTGGTGAAAAGCTCAGGAACTGTCCTCCTTGGTGCTTAGTGAAAAGACTTTGAATTAATGTATGTATCAGTTACTGCCATTTTTTATTAAATTCAAAAAAATTCTAGCAAATAAATAATTTTTCAGTCTTCTTTGTTTGTAAATATTTTCCTTTTAACGACATCTTGCTGGTTGGTTGATGATCATAGAAATCCCTCCTTCAATGAGAAATAAGCCATCAGCTGGGAGTTCCCTTGTCTCCTCACTCCCATGATGATAGAAGCATGCAAAGACTTAGTTAACACATATATAATGATTGGGTAGGATCTAGAAATTTAACAAGATCTTTCACTCACCTGCAATAAGAAAGGAGTCCAAACAGATGCAGAGTCTTGAGTACAATCCTGTCCCTACAGCAGGTGTTGCACTGAGGTATGGGACAGCAGAATGAAGGGAAGCCTGCTTTGCTAGTCAGGAGCTGCAGGGTGGTGGGAAAAGATTGCAGTCAACAAAAGTAGAACTGCGTGCAGTCTTTAAAACAAGATACAAAGTCCTACAATGCTCACTAAGCAGGAAGCAAAAGACAACTACGAAATACTTGATACTGAAAAATAATAGGGCATGTTACAGGTATGGTAACAAGTATTAGCAATTAAAAAACTATCGGGCCATGTGTTTTGATTAGATAGTAAATTTACCTTTAAATTATGAGTTGAGATGTAATGCATCTCTCTCAAAAGGACACAAGTATGCAAGAGGCCACTTTAAATTTGAAGATGATCCGATTGAGGTCAATGTGAACTTTCCATTTCCAAGTTCAGTCTTCATCAAATTTCACCCTTCTTTTGGAAAATCAATACAAGTCACAACCATTTTTATTGCCCAGTTGTTTAAAGTTTTATTCAAAGAGCAAAGATTTGACGGTGCATAGAATAAACAACTGTTCATGGGCCACCTTGCTGGGCCAGCACCAGAGGATTGAGAATACATTTTGCCCATTAAAAGATGTATTACGTTTTGTCAAATCACACTGCTCCTTCAGAGGGTCCAACAGTTCAGTGTGGGCTGAGCAAGGTCAGCACCGTGGATGGCCACTACCTGTCCCCTTTAACCTACCAAGCATCCATGCAATGGGGAAGTAATGCATCATGAGGCAAATGGCCCAAACCCAGAGACCAGAGGTTCAGTAGATCTTTGACTTGAAAGAACAGATAATCTAGAAACCTTCACAAATGGCCAAGTTGACATTGCAGATTGAAACAGAGGTATGAGGGGGCGGGGCTCAGTTATTCACAAATCCAGGCAGTGCTTAATGTGAATTTGTGATTGGGATCATTGCCGTATGTTGCTTAATCCTCATAAAGCCCCATTTTGAGGTAGGTGTTATACCCTCTATTAGCTACTTCATGTCCAGAATTAGGAAGTCCAAGTGTCAAGGTCTTTGGCTGTTCATTCCTAGTAGCTTCAATTTGCTTGTTTTGTGTTTAAATTGGCTTTCCTGGTTATTCGGAACTTTGTTTTATTCCTCTTCTTAATGAGGTTAGATGTGCATCTTAAATTATATCACTGACATAGAAACACTTTTCAAGTGGATGTGCGTTGCATCCTGGAAAATGAAATCCCTTTAAAAGTAGACTGCGGAAACCACAAAGCGGAGCGCAATCTGTGGACACAAATACTACAGGCAGGTCATCAGTAACATTAACAGCATTTTCCTATGATGTTTTCAGGTAACGGGATCCTTTTACCCTCACGTCAAGGATTTGCAATGAACGGTGCCACGATGAGACAGTATGAAATGTCAGTGCCGAAATTCGTTTAGCTATTGGATGCAAGTCATATTACAAAGCAGGTTATTTGGTTGGTTAGTTTTTTAGTTCACTCCCTCAGTCAGATGTTTTAAAAGAAAATTTTTTCCAATGTCCTTTCTGTGATGGATCCCAAGGATCACTTTAGAAAGAAAAGTACTTGGTGAACCATTCCTGGTGGGCAGAGCCCTGTTTTGGCTGGACTTCTTTGGGTTGGGCAGTTTCACCATCTTGTGTCCTAAACAAACAACAACAACAAAAAGGATTAGATGGTTTTGAGGTTTTGAAAATTACTCAGAAAACATCTTAATACCCCACCATCATTTCAGGGAAAGAGAACAGCTTCTTTACTCTTTCAAAAGTGCCGGAACATGACTGGCCAACGTTAGCATCTGGAAACCAGTTGTGAAGGACAGGGGTGAAGGCAATGTCTAATTCCAGATTTGAAAACTAAGGGTTCTCCATTGTTTCCCTTAAGATCATGAGGCATATTTGCAACATTTATTCCAGGCACAAATATATATATATAAAACCCTAATATGCAAATAGACTGAACGGCCGAACAACCCGTCACTATGACATGTGCTGACCACCACGGGGCACACGTGGAACATGGTGGGCATCAGCTGCGGCAGGATGGTGGAGCAGGTGAGCGGGGGTGCCAGACCAATGCGGGGCACTGGCCGCTGTCGTCGGGGTGAGCCTCTGGTGGTTACTGAAAATTCTTTGCTCCCATGTGCCACATGGTCCCACCCAGCACTCACACCTGCTGCCAGCGCCGGAGCCTCCACTTGCACCCACTGCTGGCGCCGGCCCCACTCGCACCCACAGCCAGTGCCGAAGCCACCACTCACACCCACTGCCAGCGCCCAGCGCTGGTCCTGATCACTTGGAGCCATCAGCGGGTGCGAGCGGCAGCTGCCTGCCCCAATTGCCCCGAGGGCTTCTCCACCTCTCCCTGCTCCTTCAGGGTGATGGGGGCAGTAGCCACTGCTCGTACCCACTGACGGTGCCAGCCTGCTCACACAAGCTGCTGGCGCCAGCCACATGGCTCCGCGCCATAAGCGGGTACAAGTGGGGCCGGCGCTGTCAGCATATGGGAGCGGCGGCGGCAGGGTTAGGGCTGCCGGCAGACAGGGGACTGGGGGGGGGGGGGCCATGGTGTGGGCGGGGCCGGGCAGGGGCGCAAAGGACGGGCCGAGACCTGCCCCTGTGCCCACAGCAGCCTCGCAGCCCATAGTTCCTTTCAAGGTACATGAATTCGTGCACTGGGCCCCTAGTAATAAATAAACCCCATAAAAAAGGTAAAAGAGGAGCATTTGAGATCTTGCTCCCTGGCATATGTTGTCAGTTTAGTTCAAATAAACTCATAAAAGTTCTCTACAGAGAAGAAAGAAATAAAAGAAAGAAATGGTTGATCAACACAGCATTACAATTTATGGCTTCTTTAAAAGTTATCTACTGTGTTCCAGCATCACAATGAGGCTGTGAATTTAGCCTCATAAATTAAAAAGGGGAAATCGTTAGCAAGCAAGTGTGGTGTATACTGGATGAATGGTCTCTATCTGCAATTTTGGAGCTTCATATACAGCAACTAGAGGCCGGGTGCATGAATTCATACACACTGAAAGGAAATTAATTAGAAGAAATATTTTAATATAGCTATTTGCCCTTTCTCTATTATAGAAGTGTCAACCAAATTCACTATTGATAATGACAGATGGAAACACATGCGTGCGATTGGCGCCAGCGAGAGCTTTATATAGAGATAAACTTGCTTAATTAGACCTGCTTTCTGATTTAGCTAAACTCTTTCCAGCCCAGTGAAGCACCCCAACTTCTCTTTCAAGTAATTGTCAGCAACACAGCAGTAAATATCAACATGAAGCAGATTATTATTGTAGATCATGCAGGGAGAACAAAGGGTGAAATATTTAATTGCAACAGTGTTTGACTATACTCTGCACAGTGAGAAAACTTGAAGTCATTTTCAAGTTCCACCATTTCTTACTTCTTTTCAGTAGGGTCAAATTTCTAAGCTTTCTAAGTCTTCATTTTCCAGCTAATGAAAAGGAAATAGGATTCCACCGAGTCTCCTATCTACCTACTCCAGGACTTCTGTGAGGATCAAATGAGATGAGGCACGGATTTGGTTAAAGTGTAAAATGTTTGCACCTGGCTATAAAGCAAGTTGTGTTCCTGGGCTGTAGAAACTCCAAGGAGGCTAGTTGCTAAGGAGAAGCTGGGCGCTAGGTGACATCATTACCTGGCACCCATAGTGACCGTTTCCAGGCTGGGCTGGGCTGTGGGCTGCATTTTGCGCCCTGGGGTCTCAGCAGCATTGGCTGCGATTTGGTGGGCTGTCCCTCCGGGGTGGTGACAGGGCCTGTGTCCCACTTGGGGGAAGCCGAGTGTTGCTTTGTGGGCGCCAGGTCCGTGGTGCCGTTTCTCTGTAAATGGCCAGTGTGCGTCATGGCAGCTCCTGCATTGAGTGTCTGCCCCCTGGTGGTCAGTGCATGTCATAGCGACCAGTCGGACGCTTAACATATTAGCTTTTTATATATAGATGGGAAGATAGCCTTAAACAGGGGTATACAAGTATGAGATGAATGAGGGAGCTGGCTCTAGCAGTTAATACAGGGATGTGCTGGGGGCTCCAGGCCTCAGGTTCCTTAGCTGTGAAACAAGGGCTGGACTCATTCAACGACTGACCACCAGGGGGTCCTTGCAGCCCAACACTCATCAAGATGTATGCTGTCCTGCCCTAGCTGGTTTGGCTCAGTGGTTAGAGCGTCGGCCTGCGGACTGAAGGGTCTCGGGTTCGATTCCAGTCAAGGGCATGTACCTTGGTTGCGGGCATATCCCCAGTGGGAGGTGTGCAGGAGGCAGCTGATCAATGTTTCTCTCTCATCGATATTTCTAACTCTCTATCCCTCTCCCTCCCTCTCTGTAAAAAAGCAATTAAAAATACATTAAAAAAAATGTATGCTGTCCCATTGGCCCAAACAGCCGTGGGTAGGCAGGGCCTTAGGAAAAGGAACATTTTAGGAGTGGCCCTTTCTGAAATGCAAACTTCAAAGCCCAGAATTAAAAATGTTACTCTGAATGGATTCAATGCCTCTTGTCTAGCCATGAGAAAAAAAGGGGCGGGGGGGGAGGCTTCCTGGAATGTGGTACAGGAAGAGTCCCTCTTCTGAAGAATGGCACATTTCTCTGCCCTTACACAATCCTCCGTTTGGCAGGACTGCCATTTTCCCAGGCAGGGCCTGACCTGCGGCTCTCTGGATCTGTCCCGGAGCCGGGGATTGCACAGGTGCCAGAACGGAATTCCAGTTTCCTCCTCTCACGGGAAAAGGAATCACGGCGCCTGCCCCTACCTGGTGGCCGCTTTCACATCGAGAGACTGGGTGGGCTTGTAAGGCCGGCCACCCCCGGGGCTCGGGTCCAAGCTGGGGGACTTAGTGATTGGCGGGGCGTTGATCCTGGAGCTCAGGTCACCGCTCAGAAAGTTCTTTGCATAGGAGGCGAGGTTGGGCACGCTGACCACTCGGCTCGGCACGTCCTCCATCTTCTTTTTCTGTTTGTGTTCAAGGACAGGCCTCTTAGCATCGCCCCAAAGAGGTGTTATTATAAAAGTAAGTAAGACCCACCCAACCGAAACCATGCGCGTGAGGAGGCAGTGCTTTTATTTACGTACTTCCATATTATTTTTCAAAGCATTTTCCCCTATATTTTCTGTTTTAAAAAAACACACATGTCCACAATCTCTTATCTGAAATTCCTGGGGACAGATGTGTTTTGTAATTCAAAGATCTTTGTTTAGATTTTAGAGGCCACATAACACCCCCAGCAGGGGCTGGACCCATCTTGTCTTTATATGCATGACTATTTCTTAAGTGAAACATACATTTTGTCACAGTAAGAAGGATATATAAAAATCATAAATGATCTTATATCAGTTCCGCTGAGATTAGGTTTATTGTTCTGCGAGCTATTAAAACATATTAATTTTTTTGAGCTTTTAGGATGTGTGATAGCAAATGAGAGATTTGGTGAATATTCTTATTGTAACAAATTCCGTAAGTATATAAGGAAAAAAATGTAAAGAAGTGGAAGATTCCTGCTCTTCTCACCCTTCTTCCTACCACCAATTATTGTTAGAGCCACTATTAATAGTGACACATTTATTTACAGAAAATTTGGAAAAGACAAAAAAAAAACATAAAAAATAAAAATACACATCGTCTTCCTAGCCAGATATAAGCACTGTTTTAAGCATTTGGGTTATTTTCTGTGGTTCTTAGTGAGCATCCTTTTGACTGTCTCCCAGTTGTTGGTAAATACACTGCAGGTGCCTTAGGAAAATGAAACCAGCAGGTCGTGCAATGTACCAAAAGCAGCAGAACCGACCTACCTTCATGGAAGGGGTCAAATACCCTGGGTGAGGGTTGAAAGAGAAGGACCGATTCCGATGGGACATTGCGCTGGGGAACGCTGCGTAGTGAAATCTCCTCTCCTCCTGGCAAAACAGCACAACTGCGTCTAAATGAGCCTAACCACACGGCATGGGTGGCTGTGTGAGGGTGGGAGACAGAGAGAAGGAACGTCCTGGGGAGGGGAGGGAAGCCAGGGGGAAGCGAGCTGCCATCCAGGGAAGCTGGGAGGAAGCACCTTTACCCCTGGGGTCTTTGTGTCCCCATCCCCTCTTGTAAAGCAATGGGCCAGCTTATTTAGGATGCCTTAGGGACGTTAGAGACCCAGGTGCTCTCAGCATCTCAGAAGAGTACTGCAGACAGTTAACAATTAAGGTGCAGAAAGTGAATAACGAGGCAATGCAAGCAGACCCCAGGTGCAATCCCTATCTGGCTAGTGCTGTTACTGTGTGCCACTTTTTCTTGCCTTCTGCATTATCCTATCTAATAAAAGAGTAATATGCAAATTGACTGTCACACCAAGACACAAGATGGCCACCCCCATGTGGTCAAAGATGGCTGCCCCCATGTGAACACAAGATGGCCACCACAAGATGGCTGGCAGGGGAGGGCAGTTGTGGGAAGTTAGGGGTGACCAGGCCAGCAGAGGAGGGCAGTTGTGGGGGGACCAGGTCAGCAGAGGAGGGCAGTTGGGGGGACCCAGGCCTACAGGGGAAGGCAGTTGGGGCGGGGGGGAGGACCAGGCCTGCAGGGGAGGGCAGTTCTGGGTGATGAGTCAAGCAGGGAGGGCAGTTAGGGGTGACCGGGCCAGCAGAGGAGGGCAGTTGGGGGGGACCAGGTCAGCAGGGGAGGGCAGTTGGGGGGGACCAAGCCTGCAGGGGAGGGCAGTTCTGGGTGATGAGTCAAGCAGGGAGGACAGTTAGGGGGGGCCAGGCCTGCAGGGGAGAGCAGTTGGGGGGAACCAGGCCTGCAGTGGAGGACAGTTGCGGGGGGACCAGGCCTGCAGGGAGGGCAGTTGTGGGAAATCAGGCCAGCAGGGAGGGCAGTTAGGGGTGACCTGGCCAACAGAAGAGGGCAGTTGGGGGAGACCAGGCCAGCAAGGGAGGGCAGTTGGGGGGGACCCAGGCCTATAGGGGAGGGCAGTTGGGGGGAGACAAGGCCTGCAGGGGAGGACAGTTGGGGAGGAACCCAGGCATGCAGGGGAGGATAGTTCGGGGGGACCCAGGCCTGCAGGGGAGGGCAGTTGGGGGGGACCAGGCCTGCAGGGGAGGGCAGTTGGGAGCCAGCAGTTCTGGATTGTGAGAAGGATGTCCGACCACCCATTTAGGCCCGTTCCCACTGGGACGGGCCTAAACGGGTGATTGGACATCCCTCAAGGGGTCCCAGATTGGAGAGAGTGCAGGCTGGGCTGAGGGACACCGCCATCCAGGGGAGAATTTCATGCACTGAACCTCTAGTTTTTAAATAAATGGCTACCAGGCCTTGGTGGGTGCTTGATACAGAAGCAGAGGGAGTAGAAGAAAGCTTTTCTCTTCAAGGGCCCCAGGGGGTGACTTTGCTAACTGGAAAACAGGTGGTCATTTTTACAGAAGATCGATATAGAGTAATTGGCTTGCTTGAATCTACTGAAATTCAAACATAAGGCGAGCCATTCTAGATCTTCCCAAATTCTGTTGGCTAATAAAAAACAGAGTGATATCAGCTATGGGCAGATACTGTGGGGCCTGGGAGCAGAGAGACTTTTTTGCCTTCTATTTTCCTGTGTTAATTTTTTTAGTGAGTATGAATTCTTGTGTACAATAGAAAAATAACCAAGGCTCTTTTGTAAGGTTGTTTTGTGGTTATCAGCATTAAAACTTGAGGTGCCAGGTGAAATGCCAGGTGCAGGTGAATGCCGCTTTCCTTCCCTCCCTTCCCCCAGGAACTCCCAGGCACCCATGCAGGGCCCCCTGGTAGCCAACAGCCTCACCGTGAGCTGCTTGATGATCTCTTCTCTCTCCTTCAAGCGGGTCTGCAGGCGGCCTATGAGCTGCACGTCCTCCGGCCTGGACACCCCCTTCCCTGGCTTCTCTCCAGAATCCTTCAGTCTGTTTCAAGCAGACATGCAGTTAGCCCCTCACTGCGACTACTCAGCCACGAGCAGGGAGAAGAGGTGATGACGTGGTAGGGACGCCACTGGTGCTCAGCCTGGCCAACCCCTCTCTCTGTGCACAAAAGGGGAAACTGAGGCCCAGAGAGCTTGCCCAAGGTCACCCAGTGAGTTGGCTGCAGAGCTCGGGGTGGAGCCCAGGACCCCAACTCCCAGTGTGACCTTTGTCAGTCCCCTCAGGGCTGCACGGCCCAGGAGCCAATGGTGACTGTATGCACACAGATGCTGCACTCAGTGGGGCTTCAAGAACCAGGGATGTTTGGGAGAGGAGGCCTCAGCAGGGAAGTGCCCTCACCTGGCAATGCCCAAGGCTCCGCTAATACCGACGTGGCTCTGGCGCCATCTGCTGGCCGACATGGAGAGTGGCATGTGCAGAGCAGTGAGGGCAGCTGGTACCCACAGCTCTTTCAGCCTGAAGCTGAGAAAGAACTCTGGATGGTGGGGGAGAGGGAGGGCTAGGGCTGCAGATGACCCATTGCCTGTGGTCGAGGACTTCGGGGCGAGGTGAGTTGGGCTCTAATCCCAGCTCTGCTTTTTTTCTCGCTGTGACCTTGGGTATGCATTTCACCTGAGCCTCAGTAGCTCCTTTAAAATGGGCGTGACATGGGGTAGTTGTGAGGATTCAGTGAATGCCTGGCACGTGGTGAATACCCATTAGAGGGAAGATGGTAAAAGCTTCCCCTCCAGATTTTGGATGGTTTGCTTTGTATGAGAGACAGGGGAGGACAGTTTTTAAGAGGGCAAGCCAAGGGTCAGACAGGTGACATTTAAATTCACTTAGTGCTGCTGGACCTGGTCTCCCTGATGCTAGCACCCGATCCTCCAGTCTCGTGGCAGCCAGAGAAAGTAAGTCAGACCATGTGACTTCTGCCTAGAGGTGCCATGGCTTCCCAGTGTGTTCTGGATATGTCCAACCTCCTCCCCGCTCCCTGTAGAATTTCCTTCAGCCCTTGGAGTTACCCCACCAACCTCAGTTTCTACCACTCACCCTCTCGCTCATTCCACAGAAGCCACATGGGCCTTCTGTTGCTCAGGCTTAGGAAGCAGACCTCGGGGCCTTTGCACTTGCTGTTCTGTCTGCTTGAAATGCTCTTTCTCCAGATGGCTCTCTCATTCCCTCGCCACCCTGTGCGTAGACGTCACCTCCTTAAAGAGGCCTTCGTTGCCCACCCTAGCCACTCTCGAGAAACTGATGCTATTTTTCTTCCAGCATTTGCACTACCAATATGAAGATAAATATTTGTTTATTTCTTGTTAGCATCCCCGTTATTATTTGTGAGTTCTATGAGAGCATAGTCTTTGTTTTGTTCCCTCCATAATCCAGAGCCTAAAACAGTAAGCCCTGAATAAACATTTGTTGAATGAATATATGGATGTCTTTGGTACTATTTATAATAATAAAAACGTAATATGCTAATTAGACCAGACAGCCGAACAACCTTTTGGACATCATTCCGGATATCCTTCTGGACAAAGCCATGACAACAGGGGCCGAGGCAGAGGCTGTTAGGGGCGATCAGACAGGCAGGCAGAGGTGGTTAGGGGTGATCAGGCAGGCAGGCGAGTGGTTAGGGGTGATCAGGCAGGCAGGCAGAGGCGGGTAGGGGCAATCAGGCAGGTAGGCGATCGGTTAGGGGCGATGAGGCTGGCAGAGGCAGTTAGGGGTGATGAAGCAGGCAGGCAGAGGTGGTAGGTGGTGAGGGGCGATCAGGCAGGCAGGCATGCAGGCAGGCGAGCGGTTAGGAGCCAGCAGTCCTGGATTGCGAGAGGGATATAAGACTGCCAGTTTAGGCCCGATTCCACAGACATCCCCCGCGGGGTCCCGGACTGTGAGAGGGTGCAGGCTGGGCTGAGGGACATCCCCCACATGCACGAATTTCATGCACCAGGCCTCTAATCTATATACATAAAAGCCTAAGCAACCCTTACAACCAGTCAACTGGAATGACCGGAATGACTGGAACAACCAGGACAACTGATCACTTTGGTGACCACCAGGGGGCAGATGCTCAATGCAGGAGCTTCCCCCTCATGGTCAGTGCAGTCCCGCAGCACTACCAAGCAGCAGCGGCAGGCACAGCAGAGCTGGGATGAGCAGGAGCGGTGGGGCACCAGGACCTGCCTCGGGCTCCTCCCCAGCCGCCTGCTGCTTTGGCACTGCTACATCCCTCAGGGGATGTCCGACTGCCAGTTTCAGCCCAATCCCCAGCAGTCCGACATCCCCTAAGGGGTCCTGGATTGTGAGAAGGTGCAGGTTAGGCTGAGGGACCCTACCCATGCACAAATCCGTGCACCAAGCCTCTAGTCTGTCCATAGGAATAATAATTTCCACCAGGACTGCTGTGAAGATTAAATGAGATGACGTGTGTTGGAAGAGGGCCAATGCTAATAAGAAAGGTAGCCTTGATCCTTCTGATTTCTTCCCAGTGTGAGCAAACCAAGCCCATGAGGCAGTCTCACTCCTCACAGATTCCCAGGGCCCTGCACGAAGGAGGACTGCAGTGTCATAACGTGACAGGCGACCAACCATCCCAGTTCCTCTGGGTAAGGTGCTTCCTGGAACTCAGGATTTCTAGTTTTAAAACTAGTAGGAGAGTCCCCTCATAAAATGGTACCTCTACTCTTCCCCCCTAACTTGGGGCAGAGGCCTCACTTACTCGGTTTCCAGGGCAGCCAGCTGGGCCTGGAGACGGGCTTGAGCGCTGCTGAAGTCGGCCACCATGGCCTGCATCTCCTTCCGATGTTCCTGGCGTAGCATCTCCACCTCCCGGGCCTGCTGGGCTTGCTGGTCCTCCTCCAGCTGCCTGCAGTGGATGGAAGCACAACTGGGCTGACCCAGCACTAGGGACCCACCTTTTGGGCACTGGGTTTTCTCCCCCTTCTGCTGGGTGGCCAGGTTTGGAGACAATGGGTCCAGGTAGGTTATGCATCTGAGGTCAGGACACCGTGGGAAGGAGGCCTGGGGTGTGTGAGGTGTGGGGTCCAGGATAAGCCCCCTTGTGGAGCCTCTTCTCAGCACTCCCACCCCAGCATTCCATGAGAGGAAACCTCCTCATTCTGTGAAGAACAGCCTACAGGGGGCAGGAGTAGGAGGCAGCTCTGGAGGGGAGCCCTGGGAAGCATTCCCTCTTGGGGCAGGTGGGGAGGCTTGGATGCAGAGCTTATTTATTTATTTATTTATTTATTTATTTATTTATTTATTTATTATTTTTTTTAAAGATGTTTTTTTGTTTTTGTGTTTTTTTTAAATATATTTTATTGATATTTTACAGAGAGGAAGGGAGAGGGATACAGAGCTAGAAACATCGATGAGAGAGAAACATCGATCAGCTGCCTCCTGCACACCCCCCACTGGGGATGTGCCCGCAACCAAGGTACATGCCCTTGACCGGAATCGAACCCGGGACCCTTCAGTCCGCAGGCTGACGCTCTATCCACTGAGCCAAACCGGTTTCGGCTGGATGCAGAGCTTCTGTATCAGAATTATTGAGAGTTAGACTCCGAGACCTCAGAGATCCCCAGTCCAGGAGGAAAGGCAAAGTGGGTGGGGTCAGGAGAGCAGCGTGTGGAGCCAGGGTGCCATGTCCGTCTGCTGCCTCGTCCATCACTTCCTAGCTGTGTGACCTTGGGCAAGGTATGACCGGCTCAGTGTCTTCATCTGTTAAGTGGAGGTGGCAACTGTGGCTACCTTACAGGGCTATTGCAAGAATGACCCTGTTCATACATGTCCAGAACAGTCTGTAGCCCAAAGCAGGTGTCCAGCCATTAGCCATCACTTTGCTTTAACCTAGGTGTGGGACCCTAAGGGGCCTACAGACAAGCCTCAGGGGTGTGTCACCCTCAGAAAGTAGGTGCATGTTTATCGTTTTTAAATTTAATAAATCTTTATTGTTCAGATTATTCCAATTGTTTCTCCTTTTCCCCCCATAGCTCCCCTCCACCCGGTTCCCACCCCACCCTTTGCCCTTACCTCCCCCCACACTGTCCTCATCCATAGGTGTACGATTTTTGTCCAGTCTCTTCCTGCACCCCCCCATACCCCTTTCCCCCTGAGAATTATCAGTCCACTCCATTTCTATGCCCCTGATTCTATTATATTCACCAGTTTATTCTGTTCCTCAGATTTTTAATTCACTTGATTTTCAGGTTCACGTTGATAGATATGTATTTGTTGTTCATAATTTTTCTCTTTACTTTTTTCTTCTTCCTCTTCTTAAAGAATACCTTTCAGCATTTCATATAATACTGGCTTGGTGGTGATGAACTCCTTTAGCTTTTTCTTATCTGTGAAGCTTTTTATTTGACCTTCCATTCTGAATAATAGCTTTGCTGGGTAGAGTAGTCTTGGTTGTAGGTTCTTGCTATTCATCACTTTGAATATTTCTTGCCACTTCTGTCTGGCCTGCATAGTTTCTGTTGAGAAATCAGCTGACAATCGTATTTGTGCGCCCTTGTAAGTAATTAACTGTTTTTTTCTTGCTGCTTTTAATATTCTCTCTTTGTCTTTTGCTCTTGGCATTTTAATTATGATGTGTCTTGGTGTGGTACTCCTTGGATTCCTTTTGTTTGGGGTTCTGTGCGCTTCCTGGACTTGTAAGTCTATTTCTTTCACCAGGTCGGGGAAGTTTTCTGTCATTATTTCTTCCAATATGTTTTCAGTATCTTGCTCTCTCTCTTCTTCTGGCACCCCCATAATTCTGATGTTGGTACGCTTGAAGTTGTCCCAGAGGCTTCTTACACTATCTTCAACTTTTTGGATTCTTTTTTCTTTTTTTTGCTTTTCCGGTTGAGTGTTTTTTGTTTCTTTGTATTTCAAATGTTTGACTTGATTCTTGCGATCCTCTAGTCTGCTGTTGGGTCTCTGTATAATATTTTTTATTTCAGTCAGTGTATGTTTAATTTCTAGTTGGTCCTTTTTCATATCTTCGAGGGTCTCATTATATTTATCGGCCTTTTCTAAGATATTCTTGAAAAGCCTTATAACCGTGGTTTTGAATTCTATATCCAGTCATTTGTTTTCCTCCATTTCTTTCATTTGTGATCTGTTTCTTCGTCTCCCCATATTTCACTGCTTCCCTGAGTTGGTAGGGTAGCTTTGTGTGCTATGTTTCCTATATGGCCCAGTGTGTCGGCCTCCCCAGTTAACTTGAGGTGGACACTTCTTGGTGCACCCCTTTATGGACTGTGTGTACAGCCTTGTTGTAGTTAAGTCTTCATTGTTGTTGGTATCACTGGGAGGAATTGACCTGCAGGCCAGTTGGCTGTGAGGATCAGCTGTATCTACACTGGGAGAAGTTCGGTGCTGGAGACAGCCTTATAGGATTAGCCTTGCCAGATTGCAAAAGCCTCTGTGCTCAGCTTGGAAGGGGTGGAGTCTCAGGGCGGAGCAGACAGTCTGGGCTTCCCGTCAGCCCTGCCCTTGCGCGAGAGTCTCCAGACCTCTGCCTTCCGCGGTTCCCGAGATTCCGCCTGACAGTCCAGATGTCCCCCGTAGAGCGTAGGTCCCCAGGGGCTCGCCCGGAACTGTGGTTCAGTGCAGTCAGAACTGGGGTTCAGTGCAGTCAGGAGCTTCCAACTCCCTTCCGCTAGAGATAGCCTGTGGTAACCTCCACAGTCAGTCTTTGTGCGCACTCGCGCCTCCAAACCCCTGCCGCCGTGGCTCCCCTGAGTCTCCGAGTCTCTGTGTGCCTTTCTCTCTACCTGACAGTCCAAACTCCCCCTTTGTGAGCCTGGGTCCATGGGGTTTTGCCTGGAACTGAGGTTCAGTGCAGTCGGAACTGGGGTTCAGTGCAGTCGGGGGCTTCCTTCCCCCTCCGGCCAGAGAAAGCCAGCCAGGCACTCTGCCGCCCTTCCTCTCTGCTCGCGCATGTGTCTCCGTACCTCAGCTCTTTGCCACTCCTTCTCCGTGAGCTTTCCTCTTTCCTCCTAGTTGTAGAATTTCCACTCAGCCAGCTTTCCTGTGGTTCTGGATGGTGTCTGTTCTGTCTTTTAGTTGTAGTTTTGAAATTGTTGTGCAGGGCAGCAGTTTAGGGGCTTACCTACGCCGCCATCTTGGTTTCTCCCCATTGTTCTTTCTTTTGTCCTCCAGTAGGTGCATGTTTTTGTGTGATTACATTATTCTCCCAGGGGAGGGGCAATTGTTTTCTGAACTGGAGGGGGCTGTCCCCCAAAATGGTGAAGCATCCTTACCCTGCTCCCACCTCCTTATTCAGTCACGTGGTGAGTCCCTAACTGAAATTGAGGTGTCTCACCTTGGCCAGGTGGGCTCATAGCTGTTCTTAGATGAGTGTTTCACTTGTACAACTACTCTCACTTGAACAACTGGGATAAAATGGACAACATCCTTGGAAGATATGAACTGCCAAAGCTCCCTGAAGAAGAAACAGCCCCAAAAGTCCTACAGCTATTAATGAAGTTAAAATTGTACTCATGAACTTTCCAAGAAGTGGGGGGTAGGGGAGGGCTGTGAATTCAGGACTGATAATGAGCTATCCAGTCTGGAGTAGGTAATGGTAATGCCACCATCTACTGAGTGCTCCCCCATGCCAGGGGCCTCTCGCGCACATTTCCCTGCCGTCTACAGCAGCCCTGCGAGGTGGTGCCATCTCCGCTACAGAAGAGGACAGTCTTGGAGAGGTTAGCGGACTCACCCAAACACAGCTAGTTAAGGGCCCACAGCACTGTCTCCCTAAGGCTGGTTTTGAGGATACCTTTGGTATCATTAGGTCTGATTCCATAAATTCTCTGATTTGTAGAGAAATTGAGTTCCTGCCTCTATTTCAGGGCTAATCCCTGCATCAAGGGAGTCATGTTAGTGAAGTGCTGGTGGGTTCGGGAGTATTTTCTTTGGGAAGGTGCTCTGGGGGGATCCGAGGCTCCCCGGGCGGCACTGGAGGGAGGAAGGGAGGGAGGGAAGCTCTGAGGCTGGAAGACAGACCTGCGCTGGTCGCGGAGCTGCAGCGCCTCCTGCTGGTGCTGTTCCACCTCGGCCTGCAGCTGCCTCACCGTGTCCTTGAGCTGGGAGTTCTCCCAGAGGAGGCACCCCTCGCTGGGAGTCTGCTCAGCGGTGCCCTTCGGGGAGCCTGCGGGGCCTGGGCCATCCCCACCCTGGGGAGAAGGTAGCCAGGAGAGTTGTTTTCAGGAGGCGCAAAGGCGGACACGGCCCAGATGTGCCCCTCCCGGCCTCCAGCCTCCACAGCAGGAGGGAGCCACTGAGGGCGATGTACAAATGCACTGTGTGAATCCCTGGAGCAGGACTGGGGAGAGAGGTCTGGGCTCCTAGGAGGTCACTGTGCTACCCAGCTCAGTGGGAATCATGGATGAGCAAGCAGGGGCCAATGGCCACGTCTGACCAGGAAGCTCATGGAGAGTGGGCTCTGAGCTGGGGTGACCAGGCTGCTCCCACCATGGGAGCAGGGAGGTCTAGACGGGGAGAGGAGCTCAGAGACATACCCCAGCAGACCTGAAGCGGGGGAGGGGGAGGGTGCGGACTGGCCGCCTCTAAGTCCTGACTGATACCAGCACCCCGAGAGGCTGCTGTGTCTGAATTAAAAACATGGAGAACTCTAAATCTGTGTTTTGCTTTACAAAGAGGGGAGTCTGCAGGCTCGCCAGGGACCCCCTAGTGGAAGCAGAAGGGTCCTCCCCATTTCAGACAAGTACGCAGCCTCTCCTTTAGGAGTTTTCGATAGCCTTCACCGCTTGGAGAGGGGTGGGGTGGGTGGGCCAGGGCGCTGACCTCTGTGGTGTTGGCGTGGCCCTCGCTGTCCCCTGCACATGGGGTGATGGGCTGCTGCCTGTCAGAGCTGCCCAGGGCCCTCAGCTCGGCCCGCAACGCCTCCAAGTCCTTCTGGTGCTCAGAGCAGGCGGCCTTCTGCTCCCACAGCTCCTGCCTGAGGGACTCTGCAAAGGAAAAGCAGCAAAGGTCAGGTGTGTGCAGTGAAGGTCAGTGAAGGTCAGGTGCACTCAGCAAAGGTCAGGTGTGTGCAGTGAAGGTCAGTGAAGGTCAGGTGCACTCAGCAAAGGTCAGGTGTGTGCAGTGAAGGTCAGGTGCACTCAGCAAAGGTCAGGCGCACGGGGAGGCTGACGTCTGTCCTGGGGTAGGCGCTGCTGAAGGCTTTGGGTCAAGCTCTCCAAACTTATTTCAAGATGGCAGTCAGTAACAAGAGTTCCATTTGCGGTGCTAAACCCCGGCGAACTGTTCACAGAAGCTCTACAACCATCCTATCCAGACGACCCCTCCCCTTTTTATGGTGTGGAACCCGGGCCTCAGAGAGGTTGAGTGAGGAGCCCAGAGCCACACAGCTAGGAAGTTGTGAAGTCAGGATGCCACGTGTCCAGTGGTTCTTCTTCCCTCTGCACCACCTCGGAGACACTGCCGGGTGTTAGGAAGGTGGCGGGTTCGAGTGGGGCAGCCTGAACCAGCACTGAACCCTGAGGCAACACTGGGCCTCAGCACCAAGTCCATAGACCAAGGGGAGAACAGGGAATTATCAATGACCAGGGGCCTCTTCCGGGGTTGCAGGTCTCCAAGTCTGAAATTTTGACATTTATGCCAACTCTTAAGGGGACAGAACATGGGTTCCCCTTCCCCTGGGTGTGAAGTCTTGGCTGGAATGTGGGGGCAAGAGATGGCACATTATCCCAACAGAACCAAGTAAAACCAGAATCATCCGAAGAAACAGACATGCCCTCCTCAACTCAGGGCAGGTACAGCCAGAAACTCACATTTCTCCCGAGGATGGTGCTGGTTTCTAGGGGTGCACTGCTGTGATGGAAAGTCAAAGGAAGCAATCCTTTCAAAATGACTATTTTTGGGTAGAGTACACACTATGCAGTGACCTATTTATTTTTTTAAAAAGAAGATAATTTTTAAGGACTAGCATATTTAATACTTTTCTGTTATGGACTTTTGAGACTATATTTTAGTTATTGCAAGTGACTTTTGAAATACTGTTCCAATAATTCCATAAGCTATAAGATAAGCACCCGGCATGGGCCTCAGTACATAGCAAGTGCTCAGCATATATTTGTAAGATAAACGAATGACGTTTAGAGTGAAAATCAATGATATTGTGAAGTGTATTAGTTGTGAAAGGTTTCCCATATGCCTCCTAAGCTTCTCTCAAAGGTATAGTATATTAAACACATAAAAGAGCTTAATATATTCTGATGACATTATGCTGAAAAACTTACCTGGTCATGTTTTCTCCTCCATAGAATTTTAATAAAGCAAATTCTATGGCTTTTCTTTAAAAAAAAAATCCAGACACTGCCTCATTTTTTGAACTCCATTATCACAAAATGGCAATAAAACCCTTCAGCAAAGCATGAACTGTACTGTATTCATTACCTTCCCCTCTTCTCCCAGCACTCACCCAACCATCCACTTATTCATCCATCCATCTACAAACCCAGTTATCCATCTATCTGTCCACCTGTCCATCCGTCTGTCCATCTATCCCCCCACCCATCCATCCATAGATCCACTCATCCATCCATCCACCCACCTATCCAGCATGTCTGGGTCCCCACCCCAGTGTATCACTCACCCTCTCAACCCTCGCACACTGACCTATACTGCAGGTCAGGTGTGTCTCACACAGACAGGGAAGGCCTCATCCCCCCAAATTTGCAGAAATCTTCAGAATGGAATGAGAGGTTGAGGCAATCCCAGAAAAGTCCAGATATGGTCAACAATAATGAGAATGATCATTCACTGGGCTCATGCTATATGTTAGGTGTTCTCTATTTAATATCTCACCAAATCCACATTACACCCCTATGAGGTAGGGCAATTGTAACTCCATTTTATGAAAAAGGAAGATGAGGCTGAGGGCGACCCACCCCAGGTCCCCAGGTCTCACAACCAACTGCTGGCAGAGCCAGGAGAGTCACCCTGGCCCACTCCCTCATCCCCGCGGCCCCCGCCCCCCCCCCCCCCCGCCTCCCGTTGCCCCTGGCTCCCCATGTGGACCCCTTAGGGGTGCGGCTGGTGTGTACCTAGCAGCAGAGCCTGCTGAGCCTGCAACCTCGCCTGCTCCCCCTGGACCTCTTGTCGGACCTTCTCCTCCAAGGCCTGGCGCTCCAGCCGGAGTGCCTGCTGCTGGATCTGGAGGCCGTGGCCGGATTCCTTTTCCAAGAGCTCTTCTGTGGCCTGTGGGGAAAAGTGGGAGGAAGGAAGCATAAAATTGGGCACAGCAGGGGAGACCTGTCCCCTCTGCCAAGTTCCTCCTCCGAGCTGGCACCGGCAGAGCACTCACCACTCCCTGATGGGGGGCTTACCAGTCTCCTCTCCAACCTGCCTGGGATGGCAGCGATGGCCTGGCCACAGCAGCCATTCTGGACCATGTGAACCCAACCCTGGTCCACAGCTGATTGGACTAGAGGGCCCCTGTTCCAAGCTGGACCAGTCAATGGGAATTTGGTGTTAGGAGGCAGGAGGAGAGAGAACAAGAGAAAGAAACAGGCAGACACTGACTAGATGCCTTCAAAGTTAACACTCAGGAAAACAGCCCCACCAGCACCTGATGATAGGACTTCTGACCTCCAGAACCGTAGGGTAAGAGCTGTATTGTGTTAGGCCACCCAGTTTGTGGTCATTTGTTACAGCAGCAATAGGAGACCAATAGAGTTTCTTTCTCCTTTTTTGGCAACAGAGCGTTCCAGTTAATACATTTTGAAATGAGAAACTGAGGCTAGAAGAGATAAATTTGCGTTTCCAAGGTCACACAGGAAAGATGCAAGACTTATCCCCTCTGCCTCTCCTTTTATTTTTACAGAGGAGGACACGGGCTCAGGAAGGTGAGGTGACCTGACTGACGATAGGTGGACAGGGGGTGGTGGAGCAGGACATGGTGGAGGCAGGATGGTAGCCATGGGCTGCAGTGTCCACTCCCTCATGCAGCCTCTGGGAAGAGTGAGAAACAGGAGCACGAGGCTCCCCTGAGAGGGGACAGAGCCATCCTGGAGCCTGAGGCAGCTGACTGAATGGCGCAGCGCCTGGCCTCGCGGATCCCCAGCCAATGGGGAGACACGGTCTTACTCCTCCCAGGGGAGACTCAGTCCTCTGGGGTGAGTTTACTGAATCAGGCAGCAAAGGCTCCCACTATTCAAACTCTCCGATTGTTCCTCCTCTTGCTGCAAGACTCACAGGACTCCAACTGGTGACATTCCCATCCCCATTGAAACAGGAATGGAGAGGTGGAAGCAAAGCTTTGCAAAAGACCTTGTTGGAGAAGCTGATGACGGCAGCTCGCTGGTGGAGTCCATCTCTGGGTTGTGTGAGCCAGAGCTGGCCCATAGTTACTGGTGAAGCAGGAAGAAGCCTCCACAGTACAGGTGAGCCCCAGGTGGGTGTGAAAAGCCAAGGCCAGCGTGGCTTTCGGGTTCAAAGGCTTAGAAAAAGAGCTGATGTGCCAATTGACACACAAGACAAGAAAAATTAATTTTGAAACTATGGGGGAAGCCAGGGAAAAGCTTAACTGTAGTAGTTAAGTTCCACTGAGTCTCCATTCCCAGCTGCTTTCATTTACTAGAATACACAATTGCCTTTTAGGAATGCAAACAGACATATCAATGGTAATGTTTAGTAAACAGTAAGATTATCAGTTTAGGGGGGAGTGTGCTTTAGGCCAGTGGTCGGCAAACTCATTAGTCAACAGAGCCAAATATCAACAGTACAAGGAATGAAATTTCTTTTGAGAGCCAAATTTTTTAAACTTAAACTTCTTCTAACGCCACTTCTTCAAAATAGACTCGCCCAGGCCGTGGTATTTTGTGGAAAAGCCACACTCAAGGGGCCAAAGAGCCGCATGTGGCTCGCGAGCCGCAGTTTGTTGACCACGGCCTTAGGCCATTGAGTCAGCAGTAGGTAATAAAATGCAAATTCACCCTGTGAATATCAAAGGAGTCCAAGCTCAGCTTTCTGGTGGACTTCTTGCATTTATATTAATTACTGTTGATCTTGGTTTCCAGCAGGGTGGTGCTCAGAGAGCGCGGAGCACCCATGCAGGTGTGAAGGCTGGAAGATGTGCTGTCATCAGAGAACTCCAGAGGGTAGTCATTGTGTTTGGGCCAGGACTCTGAGGTCACCGTGAGGTCACCGAGGCAGAATATAACCTGATGTCCACTCATCACTGTACAACTGTGCAGCAGGAGCCGGAAACAAAGCAAAACGTAGCTGCCAGAAGCAGAAAGAGAAGCCTCCTTCCTCCTGCAAGGTGCCTCCAGCCCTCTCCTGACAAAGCTTAACACTGTGCTCTTTGCAAAGGAGAAATGCTTCGAGGGTCCAGATCATGATTGCAGGACAGGCGCTGAAGGGTGAGTTGGGGTCTCAGAGGCAGTAAATTGAGAACAGAAGTGCCGGGAGCCATAAGGCAGAGTTCGGTCTTACTTCCTGGTCAGCCCTACTTCCTGATTAAGCAAGAACAAAGAAAGCCCGCCCGCGCCAAGGGCCAGAAGAACCTCCCACATCAGAATAACCAATCAGCTAGGACAGATACCCAGTCCCCAACCAATCATCCCATGGCAACTCCTTATCCTACCCCTCCCCTCCTGAGTGCTTATATACCGCAACGCTCGAATAAAAAAAGGAGGCTTGATCAGAACCTTGTCTTGCCTCTGTTCTTCGCGTTCCTTGTTTGTTTCATTCTCTTAGGTGGTTGCTGCGTGCCCTCGTTGCTGCCCCGCGGGCCGGGGCATCTGGCGCCCAATGTGGGGCACCCTGGGGACCCCCGACGAGAACGTCTACCGGAGAAGCCCTGGCCAGGCACCCCCCCAGAGTCACCGCGAGGACCCGCGAGTGAAGACTCAGCACTAGATCACCATGGTCCCACCCGCCGTGAGACAGATCAGAGTAAGGTAGGTAGACGATTTTTCAAACAAGATTTCAGAACATTTCACCCCTTTTTGCTCGACTGCTATTATTGGCTCTCTTGTTCGATTCCTTCCTGCCCACTAATAAGCACTCACTTGCTGATTTGGGGAAGAGTGAAGGGTACCCATCTCCGGCTGTGAGAACTCTGATTCACTTGAATTAGTATTGTCGCCCGGCCTTCTTGTCGCGAATTCTCTCCAATTAGACCTACTCTTAAAACCTTGAGCTTGCTTTGAACAAAAGGTCGTTCACCTCACAGACTCAACAAAGGGAATTCCTACTCCCTGACAAGGGCAAAAGGGGTCTTCCCGTCTGTGCGGATCCGTGTAGGCGGATTATACCTACCGACTGTTTCACACAAGCAAGGGAGTAAAGGGTAGAGTCGAAAAGAGAGTAATTCCGCCTGAATCCCTGGGTTGACGGGAAAATTCAGGCTGACCTGGAACGGGGATTATACGTCCCAGAGGCTTACGTGGGGGAAGGGGTCACTCGGAGAGCCATCCAGTCGACCAATAATGGGGAATTCTTTGAGTACCCATGAAATGTTCCTTGACGGTGTCAAGATATCCCTCAGAGCGCGAGGAATAAGGGTTAAAAGAAAAGACCTTAGGCAGTTCTTTGAGTTTGTTCATGATACCTGCCCTTGGTTCCCCCTAGAAGGAACTATTAATCAAAAACGCTGGGAACGGGTAGGAGATGCCCTACAGGATTTTTATCGGGCCCTTGGCCCTGAGAAGATTCCCGTTACTGCCTTTTCTTATTGGAACCTAATTCATGACATTCTAAAAATCCATTCTCAGGACCCTGATGTTAAAGAGGTCATCAAAACAGGAGAGGAGATTCTTAAGGAAAACTCCCGTCCCCCCTCAACATGCCCTTCAGTCGTTATAGATCTCCCAGGAGAACCCCCAGAGACCCCTAAAGACCAAAAACCTTTAAATATTAAAAAAGAACCAGAAAAACCACAAGAAAAAATCCCCAATATCTACCCCTCGCTTACCTTTAAAAAAGATTACTCGGATCACCTAACCCCCGAAGAACAAGAAACCTTAGATGAGGAGGCAGCTCGCTATCATGATGACCCTTGGCGCCTAACTGCCCCGGCGCTTCATAGACCGCCCCCCCATAATCCCAATTCCCTAGTTCATCCTTCTCCTCTTCCAGATTTTAACTCCCGTCCATCTGACCCCATCAGACAAGCTAAAATAACCCTTGCCCGAGAAGTTTCTTCTTTAAAGGAAATTTTACAGCAGAAACGAGAGCATGTCCAACTTATTAAAGAAATTCAAGCCCTCGAGGCTGAGCTTTCCACCCTAAGTCCTACCCAACAGAATACTCCTCCCTCAACAAAATCACCCCCCAACAGACGAAAAACTAAAACTAGAGCCCCGCCCCAGGCCCTATCGGCTAAAAACAAACCCCCTCTCCTTGCCTTCCCGATCACCCGCAGTCGCGGCCCTAAACCCCCCTCAAAAGATATAGGGGAAGAGGAAGAAAACTCCCCTGATGAAGATGATACTCCCCCAGACTCCCAAAATCCTGATCAAGACCCTACAGATAATGACTCTGAAACAGAGGACCCAGACCCCGAGCCCCAACACAAGAATCAGAAATACCGTCGCCTAAACCTTAAACACATAAAAGATTTAAAGGCGGCGGTTACTAATTACGGGCCCACGGCTCCTTAAACAGTAGCTATACTCGAAAGCCTGAGTGATCGCTGGCTAACTCCTAATGATTGGATTTTCTAGCCCGAGCGACACTCTCGGGGGGTGAATATGTCCTCTGGAGAACTGATTTTGTTGAAAACTGCCGAGAAACCGCCCAGCGCAATAGTGAAAGCAAAACTTCACGCTCTTGGACGAGAGATAAGTTACTGGGCCGGAGTCCCTATGACTCCAATGAGGCACAGGCGGCCTTCCCCCCTGGGTTATTAGCTCAAATTCAAAACGCAGGCCTTAAGGCCTGGCGCCGACTCCCCCCAAAGGGCTCAGCCACAACCTCCTTGGCCAAGGTCCGACAGGGCCCTGATGAGCCTTATAGCGATTTCATCAGTCGCCTCACTGATGCCGCGGAACGGCTGATTGGCGAGGGCGAGAATGAGAGCACATTTATTAAACATCTTGCCTATGAGAACGCCAACCCAATATGTCAGGAAACCTTAAGACCGTACCGGTGTGGAAGCCTTTCTGATTATATCAAGTTATGTTCAGGGATTGGTACTTCCCACTCTCTTGGCCTAGTTATAGGGGCAGCTTTAAAAAACTTCGGCCTGGAAAAACAAAGAGCCTGTTATAACTGTAAACAACCTGGGCATTTTGCTCGTGACTGTCCTACAAAGGAGCCTCAGACGCCAACCCTCCAGAAACCCCCCTCTAACAACTCATCAGATCGAAAACCCCCTAGAATCCCCTGCCCACACTGCCGGCGTGGTCCTCACTGTGCTAAAGAATGCTACTCTAAAACGGATATAGAGGGCAAGCCTTTACCACCAAAACAGGGAAACTTCCAGAGGGGCCAGCCCTCGGCCCCAAACCAGGGACTGAATCAGGGGGCTATCCGATTCGTCCCACAGACGCTACCCCCTCAACAGATCCTTCACACTCAGGAGTCAGTTCCCTCCTCCGGGCCACCCCCGGCAGTGCAGGATTGGACCTCTGTCCCACCGCCAAATATGTACTAACTCCCGATATGGGTCCACAAGCAATCCCTACAGGGATTTATGGACCATTACCTAAGGGCACCATGGAACTTATTTTAGGAAGAAGTAGCTTATCTATGAAAGGATTAGAAGAATATCACTACTTGCTCCTGGGAGAGGTGCAGAGAATGTACAGTTTGAATTTGAATTGCCATTGGCTTAGAGCAAAGAATATCCTTACATGGTATTTTTCCTGGTTTGTATGCTTAAAGAATGTGGTTTCTTGTTCAAATTAAAATCTTAGTTTGTATTTGGAATTTAAAATCTGTAATAAGAAATGAAACTCCTAGGAGACACCTGATTGGTGGTGTTGCTCTTAAATCAATCAGGGGCAAAGCAGATGTACAGTCCTTAGTTCATCCTAGCTTGATGCCTGTGTCGGTGGCCAGAGCTGTTTCATGCCTGAGGCACATAAAATGATAAAAATAAAAAAATAAAAAAAAATAAATAAATAAAAAAAATAAAAGAAATGAAACTCCACTCCTGAAACAGCCTCTGGTGTGGAGAAATTCAATGGTGGCAGGAGAGGGCAAAGCTATCTGCTCTCCTGCAATGAGATTACTTAAAAGTTTTCTTTAAAATTCATAAAATAATCCACAGGAAGATTCTGATCTTGGCCAAATTGGGTGTTAGTTATAAAGAAAAAAAAAATTTGAGTTCTGTCTTTTAAGCATGAAAAAATGTGGCCAGATCTGTTGCAAAAACTTCCCCTAAAGTAAGCAGGATGTAGGGGAAGGGAGAGACACGTGGCGATCCAATATAGACACCACTCCCCAAGAAAGCCACCATAAGAGGCCTCATATTCGCCATCTTTCCTTTTTCCAGCTAATGAATTAAAGTTTTTACAAATTCATAAATGCATCGGGGATTTCTGTGCTCATGTAAAGCGAAAAGGCCAGTTTAAAAACGAGTGCGCATAGTTTTTGAGCTGGGCTTGACACTTTTCTGTGTACAGAATAAAAACCCTAGAGATTTTAGCTTTAAAGATGGCGAAGATGAACTGGGAGACAAATTAAAGCTAGTTTCCCAAGGCCTTTTAAGCAGCCCCTTTTGAAATTCCCGCCCTGAGGCAAGTAACCAGCAGGAAGTAGATAACAAGTTTGCATATGAATGGCAGATGCAAAAACTAGTAAATCATATATGAATATAAATATTTGATGGTTTTTTTCCATGTTAAAATTTCAAGGCCTTAACAGAGATGATTCTTGTAAAGCTCCAAGGGCCCAGAGTAATACAAGAAAATTATTCTCTCTTCTTAAAAGAAACCCTTTTAAAACATCTAATATACTTGAAATTGCATGGTATTATTCTACAATGTCATTATAATTTTTGATATTTTACAAACAGCATATTGTACAATTAATCCAAACAAACTTAAAAATCTAAATTTTTTTTTAATGTTTGGCAGCAATTTAAAAGGGACATGAAAGGATTCAATTCCTTCCACTGTGTGAAAGGCCCCTTGGGAAGGTACTTGAGCATTCTATATTGGCCCTTTTTTGTCAAAAGAAACCCTCTTCTCACAATTCAATTGCCCACAGCTGTTGCTTGAGTTTTCAGTTCATTCTGAGGTTGAAACCTCATGTTGGATGGTACCATAGATCTGTCTCTCGCACAATGGTGTGAGCTGGGCCCTCCCTGGAGAATAAACCTGGGTTCCCCAAGATATATGATCAATGCCGGGGCCCCCCACCAGTGGGGGGATCCCAAGGCAGGTGCTGGGCATGGAGGCCACAGGGGCATAGGCTACCAAGGAGACAGAACTGAACCTTACATCACCCTGCTTGGCCCCGGAGGATGGCTGGTTAGTCAATGACGGGTAAGACTCCTCAAGGGAGGGGCAACCTAAGACAGGCACAGTCGCAGGGGGCCATCAGGAGAGAACTTGGGGGTCTACAGAGGTGTGGCACAGATCCTCACCCCCCCAACAGGGGCTTGAACACTCGCCCCTTCTGAGGGAGGTCTCCTGCCCCATGGCTGCTTCGTGCTTCCCATGCCCAGCTCAGATTGGGACCCAGGCAACAAACAGATTTGGCCCAGCTAAGACTGAGACCCAGTTACAAACAAGAGACTTGGCCCAGCTAAGACTGAGACCCAGGCAACAGAGAAGTGGTTGATGGCAGCTGCCCTATACCTAAATCTAGCCTAAATCCAGGAGTGCTCAGGGCTTTCTCAAGGATGCATATAATCCTTTCCATTAACAAAAATTGTTGTTAAAGTATTAAATTTGACAGTAAAATAGTCAAGTTTTCAGATTAATTTAAATTGGCTAAATGAAATAAGGGAATATTCAAGAAAATCTAATTGTACAAAAGGCTGTTCCTAAAGTATTAACCAAAATTTCTATTGGTAGTTCATTTCATGTTAAAATCACTTAACATGCAATGAAACCTAAAGCAGTCATATTTTTGTGCAAAAAATTAAAATTTAAAGTTATCAAGACTGCATTATATATTTTCCAAAAGCCTCCTAATAATTAAATCAAAAAAAGGGGGGGATAGTGGAGTAATATTATGTAAGGAAAAATACCTTGTAAGTAATTACATCTAGAAAAATTTTTACTTTGAAAATTAATTTTCATTTGTTACGCTAACAGCAAGACACCCATGAAAAACACACATGGTGTCAAAATAAGCCAAAGGAAAATTAGTTGGGCAAAAATAAAAAGGATCCCAAGTCAAATTTATAGAAAAGACACCTTTATTAACTTTTGGTAGAGAATATGTTTGTATATTTTCAGAAAAAAAAAACAAACTCCAGGACCATGTGGATTCCTGCAACAGAGAGGAATTAGCAGGAAATAATTCAGCCATGAAGACGAGACGGCATACGCTGAGGGGCTCTTCTATAGGCCCTACCTGCAACCTAAGACAGGCACTGGATCAGAGCGATTCAGTTAGGCCAATGACGGGTAATGCAGGCGTTAAACCAGGTATCCCGAGTCTCCCGACCTAAGACAGGCACAGCCACTGCAGGGAAGGCTCTCTGGCCTTAATTCCAGGCTCTACCTCTCCTCCCCAAAAGATACCGAGAGCCGTTACCTGTAGGCTTGGGAAACCCACGGGAGGAGCTGGGTCACTACTCCCTCGCTCGGTTAAAGCCCACTCCCGCTTAAAAACAGAAAGGGAGGAGATGCCGGGAGCCATAAGGCAGAGTTCGGTCTTACTTCCTGGTCAGCCCTACTTCCTGATTAAGCAAGAACAAAGAAAGCCCGCCCGCGCCAAGGGCCAGAAGAACCTCCCACATCAGAATAACCAATCAGCTAGGACAGATACCCAGTCCCCAACCAATCATCCCATGGCAACTCCTTATCCTACCCCTCCCCTCCTGAGTGCTTATATACCGCAACGCTCGAATAAAAAAAGGAGGCTTGATCAGAACCTTGTCTTGCCTCTGTTCTTCACGTTCCTTGTTTGTTTCATTCTCTTAGGTGGTTCCTGCGTGCCCTCGTTGCTGCCCCACGGGCCGGGGCACAGAAGGCAAATCTTCTAGTACTGGATATGTCTGATGACTTTTACTTCCTAGTATTTGATGTCTGATGACTTTTATTTAATTCTCACACCGTGTTGGCATGATCGCCTGCTGCCGGAATGAAGGCCTGCCTCCCTGGGTGTGATTTTAAGCTGTGTTGTTACAAACGTGCTGCTCAGAAGCATGCACACAACAAACACTCAAAGCCAACCTGAGAGATGAAGGCTGTTTCCCATGTCACCAGGGAGGTGGACTCAGTAATCCCGTTTCTATTCACTTGTTTCCAGCCGCCAGGACACCAGAGACAGGGGCATTCTTCTCAAAGAAGGAGACGAATCCCCTCTCCCCAAAGTAATTAAGGACCCCAGTGTTCTTCCTCCAGCCAAAGCACACTTTTGAAGGAGTTCCTCATCTAACCTTCTAACCACCAGGACTCAAAGTGGTGTCTCTGTCTATTTGTGCAGCTGTCATGTCAAGTATCAGTTTATGTATATAAGGAAGTGCTAAACATCAGCCACATGCAGGCATGTGAGGGGCAGGAAGGATAAAGATTAATAAAAAAAGTTCTTCATTTTAACAAACTTACGGTTCAGTGCCGGGGACCAACAGGCCATGTAAATGACAAAACATCCCCCTCCTCTCCTACACATTGTTTACCTGGCATTTTGGACCAAGCACATCATTCAAAAGGAGCTGGGTGCTATTTAAATATTTCACAATGGCCCTAGTCCAGTGGTCGGCAAACTCATTAGTCAACAGAGCCAAATATCAACAGTACAACAATTGAAATTTTTTTTGAGAGCCAAATTTTTTAAACTTAAACTTCTTCTAACGCCACTTCTTCAAAATAGACTTGCCCAGGCCATGGTATTTTGTGGAAGAGCCACACTCAAGGGGCCAAAGAGACGCATGTGGCTCGTGAGCCGCAGTTTGCCGACCACGGCCCTAGTCAGTTTGGCTCAATGGATAGAGCATCTGCCTGCTGACTAAGGGGTCCCAGGTTCCATTCCAGTCAAGCACATGCCCGGGATGTGGCTCAATCCCCAGTAGGGGGCGTGCAGGAAGCAGCCGATCAATGATCCTCTCATCACTGATGTTTCCATCTCTCTCTCCCTGACACTCTGAAATCAATAATATATATATTTTAAAATAAATAAGTAAATGCTTCACAAATGGACTTGACCATGGAGATCAAGAGTTGGCTAAAAGGCGGCTTTCAAGCCCATCAATCCTTATTTCAAATGTGCACTCTGCTCTGAATTCCAAATGGAACAATCCATCTAGCTGCTCCTTTTCTGGTTACTTGTTTGAGACTCTCCCAGTGAGCTCCCCACAGGGCCAACCCTGGGTGTCTCCTGAGTTACCCACCCCTAATCCACACTCTTGGGTCCCCTCCCTCCATCCCCACCCCAGGCATTTTCTCAGGTTCAGCTCAGCACTCTCTCTAGTGGTAAAATGACCTGGGTGTAAACTGCACAGAAAAATAAAGAGTGCTGCTTCTGCTCCAGCCACCCACTGCAAAAGCCTCCTCCCTACTCCTCCTGAGCAAACAGAGGGTTATTTTCAACCTGTGTTCACAGTGGGTCTTAGTCTTCCAGGCAGTTCACCTCTTCCAATTGCTTCTATTTTAAAGGAACGCCCACACCCAGGAAATCCCTGGAAGGGAGTATTCAAAGTCATTCTCAAGGGCAGCTGACCACCTTTCAAAGGTGCATTATGTACATCTTAAAATAGAACACCTAATGCACTGGGGTTTGGCTGAGATGATTACTGGGGACTGTAATAGACACTATAAAGTCACTTCCATTTATAGAATGTTTAATAGTTTTGAGAAGTGCCTTCATGTGCTTTCTTCAGTTCGTTGGGTGTGGAGGGCGGGGATTATCACCATTGCTTTCCTAAGGAGAAGTAGTATGGGTCCATGGCATAAGCATGGGCCCTGGGGCTGCTCTTTGGGGCTCAGTGTCCCTATATGTAAATCAAGGGTAATGATAACACTTGCCTGATAGGAGTGTTGTGGGATTTGGGTAAAGCCCTGTGGCCTGGCTCACTGTCAGGACCGTATGTGCGATGCCACAGGAGTCAAGGGGAAACTGCTCTGAGAGGTGTTTGGGCCTGAGGTCCCCAACAAGTGGCATCCACGTCCTCACTCTGAGCGGTGCTGTGGCCCTCCCTGTGCTCCTTCCTGGGCTCCAGCCTGGAATCTCCCCAAGGAATGCATCTCCAGGGCAGCCGACCATGTTCCCTGCTGGACGGGACCGGACCCCTCAGGTCACACCTGAGAGAGGGTAGCAGTCCCTTGTGGTCTAGGGACACTCAGGGTGTCAGTGGTTAAGAGCTCAGTGATCATTTGTCTGTTGACTCCCAGGACACTGATGCCCTTGATTCATATGATCCTCCAGGGGTGGTTCAGGGTCTTCCGTGAGCAGGGGGCGCTTCTCAGGCCTGGGGAGCTTTGGCGAGCCCTTGGCTCCCTTCCCACTGGCCTCAGGGTTTTCGCCTCGGGACCTTTCACTGTGTCCTCCCCTTCCTTGTCCCTTCCTGGTGAAGGCACATGCTACCTCAGTGTCCAGGCAGGTGGCAGCAGATGTCACTGTGAGACTCCTGGACTCCCTGGGCAGAACCTCCCTCTCCCACTCCAGCCACACAGCATCTTCCTGTCAGTATTAAGCATCTATCACACAGGTTATTAAGGACACCCACTCCCCCACTTGACATCGAGCTCTCCAAGGACCAGGCCCAGGCCTCATTCCCCCGGCATCCAGCCCCTGCCTCGCAGAGTAGCAGCTCACGCCTGTGCCCAGGTGAAATGGCGTGAATGATCATTAGCACAAACGACTCCCCTTTTCCTCTGGAGCCAGGGCAAGCAGGGGGATCTAGGAAAACTTCCACCGCCTTTGCCCCGAGTTCAGTGCGACCAGACACCAGAGGAGTCTTCCAGAAAAAAGTTTCCCTTCGGAATTACCAAGGCTGGACCGGCTTTCTGGAAACCAGTGAATAAAATGATGACCCCAAGAGAACCAAGGAGATGAGACAGGAGAGACGAGGACAAAAGGCTCAGGGAAGTCACGCTGACGCTGGTGGGACGGAGACACTCACAGCCTGCCCTGGGCGTGTGCTGAGAGCCGAGTGAGAAGTCTGCTCTCCGTTGGCGTCATTAGTTAAATCCTTTTTGACGCACGGAAATGCTGTGGCAGAACAGCTAAGGGCCTAAACACAAACTCCCGAGTCTTGAGGAAGCTTTAATGCCATGGCGCCCGATCCAGCAAGAATGTCACTGGGAAGCTGTCCTTTTACACCCTGTTCTGATGTCCCCGTTTCCACCCCCAGATCAGCCATGGGTTGTTCAAAACCCACTCAGCCTCCTCCTTTCAGACTGGCCTGCCCCTTGCAATGCCCGGGGTCGGGCTGCTCACACACCATCTGGTGACCCTGGGAACTTCTCTAGGACTTCGTATTTCCAGGGCCTAGGCAAAGCTTCGGCTCACTGGGCTGGCATATCATTGGCTTGCCACCAATATTTTTTAATAATACGTTTTTATTGATTTCAGAGAGGAAAGGAGAGGGAAAGAGAGAAACATCAGTGATGAGAGAGAATCACTGACAGGCTGCCTCCTGCACACCCCCTATTGGGGATCAAGCCTGCAACCTGGGCATGTGCCCTGATGGGGAATCAAACTGTGACCTCCTGGTTCATGGATGAACGCTCAACCACTGAACCACACCAGCCGGGCTTGTCACCAATATTTGAAGAAATTACAAACATCCTCTGATTGGCCACGCTCAGAAAGTTTTGTAGCTCAGTGTTGGCAAGGTTGTGGGGGCAACAGCACGCCAGAAGGCAGTGTGGCAGGCCCATCCAAGTTAAAAATGCACGCACCACACCTGGAAGTAACGTAAGGCAATACTGAATGTCAGCTCTAACTGACAAAGAAAAACACCCATGGGCATCGGACCCAGCAAGGGCTACCATTGAAAGAATTAGCACCTGCTGAGCATTTGCAGGTGTAGGTGCTGCCTCCAACACTGCAGCACGTTAATTCACAAAACCCTCAGGGGCAGGCGGAGCATCCGCCGCATCTCACAGACGAGGCAGCTCAAGCAAGGGGCCTTCAAACCATGTGTCCAAGGCTCCCCCGCCAGTAAGAACACAGGTGCCTGGTTCGGGGCTGAGCTCGCTTAACTACTGCACTGCACTATACCCCTCCACAGTTCTGTACTGTCTATTACCATCAAAGTACTTATCCTAGCTAATAAAAGAGTAATATGCAAATTAACCATCACTCCGCAACAAAAATGGCGGCCCCCATAGCCACAAGATGGCAGCACCCAGTCCCCTCAGCCCCGCTGCTGGAGTGTCCGACCTGTCTGCCAGAGCAACGAGGCTGGATCCGCCGCCAGACACGGCAGCAGAGCCCAGACAGCAGGGCTTGGGGGCTTCCTTAGCGTAGAGGCAGCGGGGAAGCCCGAGGACCAGCAGACAGAGCTCAGACAGCAGGGCTTGGGGGCTTTGTTCACAGGGTGATGGCGGGGAAGCCCCAGGACCAGCAGACAGAGCCCGGACAGCAGGGCTTGGGGGCTTTGTTCACAGGGTGATGGCGGGGAAGCCCCGGGCCCGGCAGACAGAGCCCGGACAGCAGGGCTTGGGGGCTTTGTTCGCAGGGTGATGGCGGGGAAGCCCCGGGCCCGGCAGACAGAGCCCGGACAGCAGGGCTTGGGGGCTTTGTTCGCAGGGTGATGGCGGGGAAGCCCCAGGCCCGGCAGACAGAGCCCGGACAGCAGGGCTTGGGGGCTTCCTTCGCATGGCGCATGGCAGTGGCAGGCAGAGAGTGGACAGCAGGGCATGGGGGCTTTATCTCCATGGCTGCAGTGAAACCCCCAGGCCCTGCAGAGAGCAGAGAACCACGGGAGTGGGCCTAAGCCATCAGAAGGACATCCCCTGAGAGCTCCTGGATTGTAGAGGGTGCAGGTTGGGCTGAGGGACCCCTGTGCATGAATTTCGTACACCAGGCCTCTAGTTGTCTATAATAGAGAAAAACTAGGATGGCCTAATATCCAGCATAAGGGAAGGTTAAATATATTGTGGTTTTTCTGTTCAAGGGAACACCAGACAATTGTTGTTTTTAAAGAAAACCGTAAAGCTGATATTTGACATGGAAGTGTACTGATGTGTTACAACCTTGAAGCTATAACAGTGTACGTTAGAAAAAGCAGAGTGCAGGATAGCATACTACCATTTGTGGAAAAAATGCCCGCATATGCACGGTGTGGCTCTGCAAGGAGAAATAAAAGTGAAGCAGACATTTTAAAAAGCAAAACAAGTGGACAGGGAACTAGGGGGAGGGGCGTGCTTTTCGCTGTGCACCTGCTATACCAGTTGAACTCAGCACCGTGTGTGTGGATTACCTATTTGAAAAGAACAAAACAAAACTGATTTGAAAGAACAAGTGACACCTGCAAAGTGCGTCCTAGTGGCCTAATAGAAAACACAGCACTGGAGGATTAACTCCATCACTGAATGTCCCATCGTGTTAACGCTGTCAGTTTATGCGTATTTCTTCCCTGTGCCGTCTGCTCAGAGGTGCCAGCCTAGGACTCCACAACCCACTGTGGAAGGAATGAATAGCGTGATGCTAAGTAGAACCGAATGGACCTGACGTTCATGAGGTTCCCCGCAGCCCCGAGGAGCCCAGGGGTCTGTGCTTCCCTCTGGAAACGGAGCTCCGTGAGGGAGGCGCTGGGAGAGGCGTGGAGCAGCACCTCCCTCGGAGCCCCAGGAGGAACCAGCCCTGATTTTGGGCTTCTGGCCCCTAAAAGTGTGAGAGACCACGGGGTTTCTGTGCTCTAAGCCACCAAGTGTGTGATGGTTCATGGTGACACACCAGGAAGGGTACCAGCCACCGGAGCCGAACAGAGACACTCACAGGCACCAGTTTCTGCCCCGGAGCAGCATCCCTGAAAGGGCAGCCAGTGAGCAGCCATAACAGGGAAGTGGAGGCAGGCGGCCTGGGCGTTGTTATGACTCTTAGGCTTGGTGCTGAGCAGAACCAAAGGCCCCTCTGGGTCCAGGGCCCCTTTCTCTGCCGGGCAGGCTGCTCTCCGCAGGAGAGAAGAATCATCTGACAAGCCTGCTCTTTTTCACACCCCGTGGAGAACTGCTTAGGACTCTATTTTGTTCATGGCTTTCACAGAAGGATTTTGTACTGATTTTTTTCCAGGCGTTTTAGCAGCTCTGAAGGGGACAATGAAAAAGCTCATTAACTCCAGCGTGTGCCACCGGGGACGCTGCAGTGCTGACACAGAGAGACATCCTTAGTTAAAGCCGAAGGAGCCGGGGCTCACCTGGGTCTCCAAGTCACCGTGGGGCGGGTAGTCCAGCTCTGGGGGCCCGTCCTCACCTCTTCGGGGACATCCCTTATTCTGTTGGATGAATTCTTCCAGCCTTAAGACCTAAAAGAGAGGAACAGAAATGCTTGGCATTGACACCTGTCTCCTGGATGTGGCCGTTAATCTGGGAGTTCCTTCTCCTGGGTCGCTCAGTTCTGGGGACAGTGCCCCATTAGACAAATGCAAACATGCTTCCAGAAAGGCCATTTCTTTTTTTTTTTTTTTTAATACTTTTATTGATTTCAGGGTGGAAGGGAGAGGGAGAGATTGAGCCCGAAACCCGGGCATGTGCTCTGACTGGGAATCAAACCAGGACCTCTTGGTTCCTGGGTGGAGGCTCAACCACTGAGCCACACCGGCTGGGCCAGAAAGGCCATTCCTAGCCAGCTGGCTGTGTAGTGGTCCCAGAAGAAGCCGAGCCTGCAGGTTTGCAGGCGTCCACGCCTCCCTCACATTACTTACACACGCCTGGCTATACTGGGGCTGCTTTTCACTGGCTTCCACACCATTTCACACGATTTCTTTCTTTCTTTCTTTCTTTTTTTAAGTTAATTGGTAAAAGAAACAATATGTAATAATTACACAGATAAATTAAGAGAAGAGTAGCTGGAAGGTGCTATTACACGGTAAAGCCTTAATTATGATAATTATTATTCACCAACTAATTGTCAAGTGTCAGTTTAACAGGCTGGCTTCCCTGCCTCAGACTTTGAGAAGAACAAGGCCAATAACCATAAAGGAAACTCAGACACCGCGAACAAATCTTCGTAGAAAACCGAAGACTCCTCAGGCACCGTGCTAGGTATGTGGAGAGGAGAGGAAGGGAGCGAGTGAGAGCAAAATGGTAAAAAAATATCATCCCTGCCGTCAAGAAGCTGTCATCTTACTGCAAAGGCAGATACATGTTTCTAATCACAGCACATGTACAAAATAATAATAGTACCATTAGTGGTGTGTTGGCTCTGGGCCAGGCCAGGACCTAAGCACTTTATAGTATCAGCTCTTCTAATCTTCACAACTACTATAAGGTAGATACTAGTGCAGCCGTGGGCAAACTACGGCCCGTTCGGCTGTTCTATCCGGCCCGCGGAGCCGAAAGAGCGGAGGGTTCTCTTGCTCTCCCCTCCGCTCCTTCACCAGCAGCAGTGTTAACATGGCAACGTCGGGAAACACCACCGCAGCTCCTTCTTCTGAGTGGGCGGATTTATATCCCCCATTCAGTAGAAGGAACAACCTCTCAGTCTTCCAGAGGCTCCTTGTAATGCCCGCGGACGCGTCCCCGACATCACCCTGGGAATGCGTAGACACGTTATCGTGGTGATGTAGGGAGACACGCCCCTGGAGAGCACAGTATCAGAGCATTAGCTAAAAAGGAGACCAACAACACTGTTCCCACTGAAGTTGATGTTTTAAAGACCAAAAACCTTTCAACCCAGTCTACACTGCCATCTACATCTACGTCCCAGGCATAATTTGGAAGTTGCACTAAAGAAAATGTTTAATTTACTGTTTACACATTTTGTTCTTTTCTATTTGTTTTAGTTTTATTTTATTTTTTATTTTTTTTAATATATTTTATTGATTTTTTACAGAGAGGAAGGGAGAGGGATAGAGAGTTAGAAACATCGATGAGAGAGAAACATCGATCAGCTGCCTCCTGCACACCCCCCACTGGGGACATGCCCGCAACCAAGGCACATGCCCTCGACCGGAATCAAACCCGGGACCCTTCAGTCCGCAGGCCGACGCTCTATCCACTGAGCCAAACCGGTTTCGGCTGTTTTAGTTTTAAATTATTTTATTATATTTAAGTTTAATTTGAAAGGCTTTTGTACCTTTCCTTTGTTAGGCAATTTTATTTTGCCTTTGCCATCTTCAATATAAGGTATGTTATTGTGCTATGATTCCTCCATTTTTTGAAGTTTCAAATTATAATAATTAGTGTTTACATTCTTCTTGTTAAAATGTTTGAAATGAATAAAACTATTGAAATAAAAAAAAAAGACCGTACCCTTTTATGTAATGATGTTTACTTTGAATTTATATTAGTTCACACAAACACTCCATCCATGCTTTTGTTCCGGCCCTCCGGTCCAGTTTAAGAACCCATTGTGGCCCTCGAGTCAAAAAGTTTGCCCACCCCTGTACTAGTGGGTACTACTACCAAGAACTTACAACAATACACTGTCCAAGGGAGTCCAGAGCAGATGAATAGGAGTTCGTTAGTGGCAAGGGTGAGAAAAGGCATTCCGAGCAGCAAAGATCGGAGGTGTAGGGGTGGAGGGTGGGTAGGATGTGTGTGAGGACTGAAGGAAGGTTCCATGTCAGAAGGCCTCGTACAGAGAAGTAGACAGGAGGGGGCAGAGTCCTGGAGGACATTGATGGTAAGTCTGAACTGTGAAAAACATGGGAATTAAAGATTTTAGGGGCCTGGCAGGTGTGGCTCAGTGATTGAGAGTCAACCCATGAATCAGGAGGTCATGGTTCAATTCCCCATTGGGGGCTCAATCCCCGGTGGGGTAATGCAGGAGGCAGCCAATCGGTGTTTCTCTCTCAACGTTGATGTTTCTATCTCTCTCTCCCTCTTCCTCTCCCTCCCTCTCTCTGAAATCAATAAAAATGTATCCTAATATGCAAACTGACCGAACAGTGGAACGGCCGGTCGGTATGATGCGCACTGACCACCAGGGGGCAGACGCTCAATGTAGGAGCTGCCCCCTGGTGGTGAGTGCGCTCAGCCAGAAGCTGGGCTCACGGGTGGTGAGTGCAGCAGCAGTGGCGGGAGCCTCTCCCGCCTCCGTAGCATTACTAAGGACCCCTCAGTGGATGTCAGCCTGATGACTTAGTCCCGCAACCCCCCCCCCGCCCCGGGGGCTCCTGGACATCCCCCAAGGGCTCCTGGATTGCTAGAGGGCACAGGCCAAGCTGAGGAACCCCCCCACCCAGAGTACGAATTTTGTGCACCGGGCCTCTAATTTTTAATAAAGATTTTAGGGAAAGAGGAGTAGACCTTGAGCAGACTAGGGTTTTGGAGCACTAGTTCTGGAATCGGCTGACCTGGGAGAATGGGGAGGTAAGCATACAGGGCAGGCTCTCGGGAGACTCTGGAGACCACCCCAGAAGAACTGCAAGGCCATAAGAATGTCTTCTCAGCTTTACATAATGACTATTTGGGGAAGGGATACTTAAAGACTATGAAACCACTTACACTGCATCTTGCTAAGGCTTATGAAATATTTAAGTGAGCTCTGTGAGATTTGTTTACAAGCAGGTTAAGAAAAAGGAGCCTGGGCGAGCCATTCTGAGGGTCTTGACCAAGGCATTGGTGTAGAGAGGGGAGAGGACCTTGGCGCTTTTGTGGAAGGACCCAAAGGACTTGATAACCTGATTGGATGTGATGGTGGGCAGGGTGGGGGACTCAGACTGAGGAGAGCAGAGCAGGAGAGTGGATGTGGTCCAGGGTGACCCTTCCATTCCTGGCTTTGGTAGGTGGGTGGGTAAAGACACCATTACGGTGGCAGAAGAAATGGAGGTTGAAGAGCAGCCTGAGGCACTCTGTCCACCGTCAATCTCCAAGCCATGCCCAGCTGTCTGTAAACACTCAGGTTCTGAGTGATGCTCGGTCATCACAGAGGCCACATGCTACACTAGAGGCAGTGTTAGCATAGTGGTTAACAGTGGGGTCTTCAGAGCCCCATCACCTGGGATGAATCCAGATCCACTACTTGTTACCTGTGTGACTTTGAGGAAGTGATTTACCTGCTCTGTTGCTCAGTTTTCTCATTTGTAAACCAGAGATACTAATAGTACAATGGTTGTAAGGTTTACAAGTTAGCAGTGTAACTGCTTAGACCAGCCTTGGGCAAACTACAGCCCGCGGGCCTGATCCGGCTGTTCTATCCGGTTCTCTTGCTCTCCCCTCCACTCCTTTACTTTGAATTTATATTAGTTCACACAAACACTGCATCCATGCTTTTGTTCCGGCCCTCCGGTCCAGTTTAAGAATCCATTGTGGCCCTGGAGTCAAAAAGTTTGCCCACCCCTGGCTTAGACAGTATCTTAACTGAGTAGGTGCTTAACACAGGTGCACCATTGTTATTTTAAACAGAGAGGTTTTTAGGGGCATTCAGAGAAGCAGTCAGGTGATGGTCCAAGTGTCCAAGTCAGAAGCAGAACGGGGCTGGTCCCACACACATACGTGAAGCCTTCCCGAGCCCTGCAGGGCGGGGTGGTCCAGATCCCGTATGAAGATGGCAGTATAGGTCAACAGGGAGGGAGGGAGGAAAAGAAGGAAGGGAGTGAGGAAGGGAGAAAAGGAGGAAAAAGGAAGAGAGAAATGGGCCTCTTTGCTGGGCAGCCCACCTTGGGCTGAGATGGAACAGAAATCTCTATAGCAGAGACTTCCACCAAGACCTCACCTCTAGAGCCCCTGACATACCAAGTCATAGCATGCTCATCTTTTTAAACACATGCCAATTTGTGAGATAGAAAAACCGGTTAGAGCCCGGCTGGTGTGGCTCAGTTGGTTACCAGTTCAATTCCTGGTCAGGGCATGTGCCCAGGTTGTGGACTCGATCCCCAGTAGGGGGCAGCCGATTGATGTTTCTCTCTCATCCATGTTTCTCTCTATCTCCCTCTCCCTTCCCCTCTCTCTAAAAAATCAATAAAAACATATTTTTAAAGAAAGGAAAAGTTCAGAGAAAAACAAAGTGTGTACTCCTCACTCGGCTGTAGGAACAACACATCACAAGTACAGAGGCAGCCCCCATGTTTCTCCTGCCCATCAGCCTTCCTCCCTTCCAGAACTAACCACTGCTCAAGTCTAGCTGCGTCCTTCTCATGTGTGTCTCTGAACTGAACTCCATGACATGTATCCTAAACATCATTATGGTTTTGGACATGGCTCTGGATTCTTCAAATCCCAGGAGGCTGTGATGCATGGCCTGGGCTGAGGAACCAATCTCATGGGCTCCTGTGGGGTGGTGGGTGCAGGGCTCATCTGGAGGGTGTGAGGGAGGGCAGCGGGAGGAAGAAACCCTCTTCACAGTTTTGTTTTTGTATAATCAGGCTCAGGGGTGAACTCTGTTTCCAGCCCCTTCTCCTTAGTAACATGGCAACAGCTCTTTGAAACTTTGACCTTGGTCTCTGGGTGGTCTGGACAGGGGGGTGGGCCCATGAAGCAAACTGTTGTTCATCTGGTCTACATCCAATGCCTACCCCTTTCTCCCTCGTCTGCCTCCACCATAGAGGCCTGACAGCTGAATCCGTGCTTTCCCAGGCTGGCCACGTGGCACAGGTGTTACCCATGGGAGCAGGAGTCCACTGGGTGCTGGGATCGCTCTCTGCTGCCTGCTGAAGCGGGCAGGCCTGGTCACCACTGCTCCCCCCGTTTCCTGGTTTAAATGTGGACCGGACAACCGGTGTGTCAACAGACACCAGGAATCTGAGCCGACTTCTCCATTCGATGCAGCAGGCTCAGTGCCCGGGGCCCACGATATTTTTAGGGGCCATGAAAATGTTTTAATTTCTTTCAAAATCACAAGAAAAAAATATACAGCCTGGCTCTATTCATCTTTATAGGAATGCTGTCAGAAAAGTAATTTTTAATTTTTGATAAAGGAAAGGAGCCATGACAGCAAGCGTGTCTAATGCCACAGAAGCGATAACGAAGCCAGGGTGAAGGAGCGATCAGAACCGCAGAGGGACCGGCTTGGTATCAGCCACAGGACCAACACCAGCAGCCTCCTGCCTCCTCCTCTCACGTGAGACAGTAAGTGCCTCTTTGATAAGCCTCCATAAACCAGGCTCTCTGCTAGTTGCGGCTAAATTCATTGTTGTGCTGAAGTCCTTTTGTTTCTTCGGAGGATGCTGAATGTGATAAAGTCAGGGCAGTTCCCTGAGATTGCCGGCATCTCAGTTAAACAGCAACTCCGAGGGCCCAGAACCCCCCTCCCACACCCTGCATTGAGACTTACCTGGAGCAGAGAATTCTGGAGCTTCACATTTAGGGCCGCTTTCTCTTCTTCTAGCTGCTTTATTTCATTTTCTGATTTCTTCTTCACTTCTTCCAACTGGTCTTCTACTTCCTAAACGGTGATGGGGAGAGTTAGCCACACAAGGCACAAAAACATGGACTGGAGACACCCTGCCTGGTTGACAATGATAATTACATTAAATGTAAATGGTCAAAATGACCTCCAAAAGTCCAAGGCCAAAATGAATTAAAGAGTAAGACCCAGCTATACCATCAAAGCTCTTTGAATAGAAAGACATAGGTAGATTAAAAGTAAAGAAAAGGATTAAAACAGACCATGAAACACGATAAAAACAATAGAATGACTATATTTGTATCAAAGTAGACTTCAGGACAGCAGTATTTCACAAATGATTAAAGGGCCAATTCATTCAAAAGACAATAATCTTTATCTAATAAATAAGTCTGAATTTGTATAAAGCAAAAGTTACAGAGAACTATAAAATGTGACAATTTAAAGGTGAGATTTCAGTGCTCCTTTCTCAGTAATCAACAGAACTAGAGAAAAATTAATGAGGAAATAAAATACTTGAGCAAGACTATCAACCAACACAACCTAATCAGCACTTATAGAACACCCAACAGCAGCAGATCCATATTCTTTTCAAGTTCACAAGGACCATCCATCAAGACAGACCATATTTGAGCCATAAACAAGATGAATAATTGAAAAGGTATGAAATTATAGAATCCATTCTTTGACCACAAGGGAAATGAATTAAAATCAACAGGAAAGGTCCCAATATTAAGCAACATATTTCTAAACAACTAAGAGTATTTTATGGAGTTGATAGAAAAAAAAGTTGGGAAATTTTTTAAAGAAAATTATTCAAATTTATAATTATTAGTGAAAGTAGAAAGCAGAGGCCTAGAATGGTTTGGGGTGATTTCCTCAAGGTCTGACAGTAAGTCTGTTTTCCCAGACTCAGCACTTCTTACACACTAACTTGAGTCTGTGTTTGAGGGCATGGAAGATGGTAAGTACCTTGAAAGCATGCATGATTCCTATATGTCTGCATTGCTCAAAACACAGGGTACACATTCAGTAAATGGTAAACAAACAGTGAGTGGATAGTGGCAGGTGAGGACCTGGAGGCTGCTCGCCAAGGCCTGGGCAATGTGTATTCTATTAGGCCACAGAGGACAAATCTTAGTGTCTTCGCAGTCAGGCGGGCTGTGTGACTCTCAAGTTACCTAATCTCCCAGGTTCCTCATCTGCAAAACAGGAAAACCTCTGCCTCCAGGGCTGAGATAAGGAGGGAACCATGGAGTGGAGGGTTGTGGTTCCTTTTGGCTGCCCAGCATCTGATTCTCCTCCAGGTGTTTGGAAGGCCCCTGCTCTGATACATCAGAGCGCTCCTTCCACCTCAGAACCCGAGAATACCAGACCTACCTTCCCAGACTTCACATTGAGGGCTGATTTCTCTTCTAGCTGCTTTATCTTGAATGAAGCCAGAGATACATACAGGTGGGAGGCATGTAGACCTGGCAACTTCAGTTTCCAGGGCGGCAGGACTGGTCATTGGAGAGCAGCACTGACCACTGGAATTCTGTGATGATGGGTCTAAAATAGACTATCCATATGGTAGCCACTAGAAACATATGAGCACTTGCAGTGTGGCTAGTTCCACTCAATTTTACATTTTATTTAATTGTGATAAATTTAAATGTAAATAGCCACGTGTCTAGTTAACAGGGGTGGGCAAACTTTTTGACTCCAGGGCCACAATGGGTTCTTAAACTGGACTGGAAGGCCGGAACAAAAGCATGCATGGAGTGTTTGTGTGAACTAATATAAATTCAAAGTAAAGGAGCGGAGGGGAGAGCAAGAGAACCCTTCGCTCTTTCGGCTCCGCGAGCCGGTTAGAACAGCCGAACAGGCCAGATCCGGCCCGCGGGCCGTAGTTTGCCCACGGCTGGAGCTACTAAGTAAGACAGCATGGTCCTCCAGGCCATGTCCAGGGTCCGGTACTGGTGGTGTCAGCAGTGAAAACTGCAGGTCTGGGCTCAGGGTGGGCGGGGGTTGGGGGGGGTGTCCTCATCAGTCTCGCAGTAAATTTGGACATTCCTGGCTGGGTAGCTGCTCAGTTCCCTGGCCTTCCAGAAAACTACTCAGTACTACCCATTAACTAAATTCCTTTTCTGCCTGAACTGCCCAGGGTGGGTGTGTGATGCTTGCCACCAGGAATCCTAAGCTATACCACCAAGATGTGGAATGCAGCAGGAACTAGCACAGCCCAGGAGGCATTCAATAACTTTTCCCACACTCTCCCTAGGAATCGGTGCAGGCAAGTGCTTGTTCTAGGATGTGTGCTCTATTCTGTCAAGATTACATGATCATAGGATGTAATTCCGTGGACAAGGAAGACAGGCAGTCCTTCTGGGTCAACTCCAGCCACCTGTAGTGTCTTCCTCAGGTTAAGGTAGCATTCAGAATACACAGTATGCCCACAGCAAAGGCCTCAAAGAAATACTGCACTCTTAACTCCAGAGGGGAAAACACTATCTATTTTCAGTCCATGAGCCCTAGATTTGGGGCCTCTTCAAGGTTTTACCTAATCTGCATAACCTAATTTATATAATGTATATCCTCCGTTTGTAGAAAATACCAAAAAGTAAAAAAACTGGTCCCCCTCCAATCCAGGAGGAAACACCATTTATTTCCACATGATTCATTTCCCAAATAGACTCATGACCTCTGATTAAAGCTGAAGTGGGATTTCTACACTCAAGAGTCAGGCTTGGCTGATGGGTTACCAGGGCAATCTGCAGCTTCCAGAGAGCTACTGTCCCTCCCACTCACTGTGGCTCTGGATGGAACGACTGTGAGTCTGAGAACTGGGTTTGTGTGAACAGTCACAGCTTATGGGGAGAAAAGTACTTTCAAAACAGTTGTTTCCTACCCAGCACAGGAGTGAGGAACCATGGGCTCGGGAGTCAGGCTGTCAGGGTTTTTTTGTTGTTTTTTTTGTTTAATGTTTTTATTGATTGCAGAGAGAGGAAAGGAGAGAGAGATTGAAACATCAATAATGAGAGAGAATCATTGATCAGTTGCCTCCTGCACGCCCCCTACTCCCTAGTAGGAATGGAGCCCACAACCCAGGCATATTACTAGAAGCCCAGTGCACAATTTCGTGCACAGGTAGGTTCCAGATGGCCTGCCCTGATGAGGGCCAATCGAGCCGGGGCGGCAGTGGGAAGGGAACTCAGGAGGTTGGCCTACTGGCCCTGCCCCCAGTCAGGGTTGGGGGAGCCAGCCCGGGGGAGGGCCCACAGGTGGTTGGGGCCATAGTGCGCATCATAGCAACCGGTCTGGTCACTTGGCTTTTATATATATAGATCAGACATGACATCTCACAGTGCACATGGTAACTAACCATAGCCACTGTTTATTGAACTTTACATGCCCTGCGCTGAGCTAAGAGTTTAGACATAATACCACATTTAATCCACATAACAAGCCTTCGAAGTATGAAGCCTTATTTCAAAATCAGGTTTCAGAGAGTTTAATGACCTGTCCATGGTCATACAGCTAGTGGGAGAGTCAGGACTTGGACCCAGGGCTAGTGTGGGCCGTTCATGAGTTCATTTATTTATCCATCACATATGTACTGAGCACCTACTACTCTTAACCATCACACAACATGGCATTCCTGTGACATATGATCATCTTTCAGGGAAAACTCAAATTGATGGTAGGCTCTGGGGTTATAAAGAGGCTTTCTTGTAATACAGTTGTCCCCCCTTATCTGCACTTTTGCTTCCCGTGGTTTCGGTCACCCACGGTCAACCGCAGTCCAAAAATATTACATGACAAATTACAGCACCCTAGCTGGTTTGGCTCAGTGGATAGAGCTCGGCCTGCGGACCAAGGGGTCCTGGGTTGATTCCGGTCAAGGGCATGTACCTTGGGTTCAGGCTCCTTCCTGGCCCGGGCCCTGGTTGGGGCTCATGCAGGAGGTAATCAATTGATGTTTCTCTCACATCAATGTTTCTATCCCTCTCTCTTCTACTCTCTCTAAAAATGAATGAAAATATCCTCGGGTGAGGATTGAAAAAGAAAAAAAAGACTCTTTGCTCTAGTCAGTTTGGCTTAGTGGATAGAGCATCAGTCTACAGACTGAAGAGTTCCAGGTTCAATTCTGGTCAAGGGCTCATACTTCGGTTATGGCCCAGGCCCTGGTCAGGGCATGTGCAGGAGGCAACCAATCGATGCTTTTCTCTCCTCGATATTTCTCTTTGCCTTTCCCTCTCTCTTCCACTTTCTCTAAAAATCAATGGAAAAATATCCTTGGGTGAGGATTAAAATAAAGAACGAAGCCAGAGATATCACACTACATGACTTCAAATTAGAAAAAAAATTTCCAGCAATAAAACAATTCATGTTTTAAATCATGTCCCATTCTGAGTAGTGGGATGAAATCCCACACCATCTCACTCTGTTCTGCTGGGACGGGACTCATCCCTTTGTCCAGCGTCTCCACACTGTACAAGCTCCCTCCCCATCAGTCACTTAGCAGCTGTCTGGGTCATCAGATCCACTGCCATGGTATCACAGTGCTTGTGTTCTGAGTCCCCCTTACTGTACCTAATAATGGCCCCAGAGCCATCCACATAACTTTTATTACAATACTAGAGGCCCATTGCACAAAGATTCATGCAATAGGCCTTAGTTCCCCGGCTGCCGACACGGGTTTTCCTCCGGCACCCAGGACCCAGAACTTTGCTCTGGCCGCCGCCTTCCATCTTCGCTCCAGCCAGAGTGCCGCTCCTGTAGTTCCCTCCGCCCCCCGCCTGCCACCTCATAGCAGGCATCTCGCCCCGCCTGGCCACTCCGCGCCTGCATGTGTGCTGCCCAGAGGCCCGGAGCGGCTGGGGGGCGGGGCCGCTGCCATCTTTGTTGGGTTAATTTGCATACTCACTCCTGATTGGCTGGTGGGTGTTGTGAAGTGATGGTCAATTTGCATGCTTCTCTTTTATTAGTGTAGATTGTTAAATTGTTGTTTTATTATTAGTTATTGTTGTTAATCTCTACCAGGTCTAATTTATACATTAAATTTTATCTTTGGTATGTGTGCATAGGAAGAAACATAGTGTATATACGGTTCGGTACTATCCGCGGTCTCAGGCATCCACTGGGGGTCTTGGGATATGTCCCTCATGGATAAGGGCAATGACTGTAATTAAAGCTCCACCTAGGTTCACAATAATATTTATCGTTTTCTAAAACATTCACGTAGGTTATTTGCTTTCCCAGCAAATGGGAGAGATGAGGCTCTGCGTTCCTCCTTAGCAGAAAGCCTCCCCTTTGCTGGGAGGTCGGAACAGTACCCAGCGGCTGAGAATCTCGCACACTGCCAGACCTCGTGGGTGAAGTACCCGCACCCACCCAGTGCTTATGCAGCCCCAGGCACGAGCATATGTTTTGCTTTTTTCACATGGATCACCTCATTTAATCCTCGTGCTCTATGGGGTGCTATTTTCATCATGTTTTTTTACACAAGGAAGCCGAGGCTGGCAGAATTTCTCTCTGAGGGGGCCCAGGTTAAATAATGGCTCTGGTCACAGAGCTAGAGGGTGGCAGGGTTGGGATTTGAGACCAGGCTGTCAGCCAGGCCTGAGTGTTTGCTTCATGTTATTTCTCTCTGTTTTTGCTGAGTAGAGTTGAATTTGCCTGTTAAACGCTCAGATGACACAATTGTAGCCCATGTTAATGGCTCCAGGCCCATGGTCTTAGGGTGTGATGGGGGAGACTTATAATCTAATAGATAGAGCACCTGTATTAGTCTGAAAAGTAATCATATCATTTTAAATCTTAGAACACATATACATATGTGAATGGGGGTTAAGTTTTTCTTAAAATTTCCTCTTCGTGTTTTTAAAAAAATATTTTTTTTATTCAATTCAGAAAAAAAGGGAGAGGGAGAGAGATAGAAACATCAATGATGAGAAAGAGTCATTGATTGGCTGCCTCACGCGTACCCACCACTGGGGATTGAGCCTGCAACCTGGGCATGTGCCCTGACCACGAATCGAACCAGTGACCTCTTGGTTCCTGGGTTGATGCTCAACTGCTGAGCCACACTCTGCTGGCTTAAAGCTTCCTTTTCAAGGCCTGTGTGAAGCGACTGACTCAGCTGTGAATTCAGCAAGCTGAACCCATAACCATAGTGAGGCCGACCCACCAGGAGTCAAAACATCATCTTATCAACATCATCTCATCGCCTGATGACTAATTACAATAGCTGATGTGTGCGGACCCCCAGGCCTGCATGTAGCTGCATTCCTCACCCCAGCCCCTTCCCCTTTATAATCCTGTCCCCTGAATCTTGCTGGAAGGCAGGATTTGATGCTTATAAGCGCCCTGTCTTTTTGGTTGGTTGGCCTTCTCAATCAACGCCTAATATGATTCAGCCCTGCCTTCGTTATTGGACACAGCGACAGGCAGCCCGAGTCCAACCGGGGGTTTCCCGGTAACAGGTGTCGTCCCATGACCTCCAAAAGACCCTGAACCTGCTTTGGATGGAGAACTAGCTCAGATCTGCACACAGCAGGAGCTCAGTCAATGTCTGAGGAAGGAAAGGGGAAATAAAAGAGGAAAGAGGGAGGGAAAGAAGAGCAAATGGAAGAGCATCCGTGAGAGCGACCTCACCATCTGCAGCCGCTTCCTGTCGGCCTCCACGGACGAGCGCACCGACTTGATTTCCGCCTTGTGCGTCTTCACCAGGTCCTCCAGGCGCCGCACCAGCTGCTCTTTCAGATGCTGCTTCTCCTCCTCCGTCTGCTGTTTGAGTTTACGAAGGTCCTGTTCGTACTGCTGCTTCAGGTATTCCGTCTCCACGCCCGCCTCTTTCTCGGTCTGTAAAAAGAGGGCCCTGTAAACCTGCGAAGCGGGGTGATGAGCAGGGAGCACCGTTTCTTTTTTGTGCAGCTTTCACAATGTTTATGTACTGGTTTTACAGCCTGTTTCACAAGGGGCAATAAAGTTTATAAGACTATATATTTGATATTTGTAAGAGACTTGACTTCATGCACCATCGGAAAAGGGCTCTTTGGAATAATAGTGTGTCTATTGTCACAGGATCAGATAGTCAGGCCCATACTATAGAGCAGGGGTGGGGACCATCCGGCCCAAGGGCTGTATAAGGCCCGCGAAATCATTTGGTCTGGCCCTGCCAAGGCATTAGGGATGAGGTAATTAAATGTTTGACCAAATATAGCAGGCTAGTTTTTAAGCTGATAGTTTTGTATAGCCTGCACATGATATTATAAATATCTAAATGGCCCTTGGCAGAAAAAAGGTTCCCCACCCCTGCTGTACAGGTTCCTAAAGCAGTGGTCGGCAACCTCATTAGTCAACGGAGCCAAATATCAACAGTACAACGATTGAAATTTCTTTTGAGAGCCAAAATTTTTAAACTTAAACTTCTAATGCCACTTCTTCAAAATAGACTCGCCCAGCCCGTGGTATTTTGTGGAAGAGCCACACTCAAGGGGCCAAAGAGCTGCATGCGGTTCGCGAGCCGCAGTTTGCCGACCACTGTCCTAAAGAATGATTTCTTTGTTTGAACTAGGAACATACAGAGGGGACACTAAGCAAGTTTCCAGTTTCCCAGGAGTCCATGATAAGGAGTTTGGAGAATTCTGCTACATTCTCAGTCTCCTAGTTTCAAACGCCATGAAGTTGGTGGGAAGTTGGCTGGAATCCAGACCCACATACCCACCCCTGGAGCCATGGCACCTGCTGCTTCCAGGTGGATCATCGTGGTTGGGGACTGAGGTCTACCTGAAGTTCATTCTAGCGAAGCCCCGTGTCCCCACCCCAGGGCTGGGTCACACACACCTGCGTATCTGTGCCTCCTTTCGTACACGGACACTCCTTGGGAAGGTTCTGATCATGCTGAGGATGGGGACTGCGGGCTTCCACGTCGTCTGCTTTCCCTAAGACTTCATTCTCCGAAATTTGCTCTGTCTTCATGTCATCTACGAGCAAAAGGTTCAACATCATTTGCAGTGCCCTTGGCCTTGACCTCAGTCTGAGGCCCTCCTCCATTGAGTGCCCATGCTGCTATTCAACAATTTTGCCCACCACTCCCTATGTAATCCCTGCTCGGTGGCCTCCTGACCCTCAAGTGTGGTGAAGGTGGTGACTGCCATCTTTGCTCAAGCAGCACCCTGAGTTCAAATAGTTGTCCTGCTCTCCCTTCTTAAACTGCTCATAAGTTACAAAAATTGAACATGTTCCTGGGTATACGTACATTCAAAGCTTTTAAGCTAAAAGGATAAGACTAAAAATAAATATAACTAAAATTGCTCATTTTCTTTCCCTATTCCCCTAGTTACTCATTCCCTACTTTAGAGACCACCATGCTCTAAACCCTCCACACCCTCTGGTTCCCACTCGGACCTCTCCTCCTCTGCACCTTTCCAGGCCTCCGGGATTTCTCCTTTCCCTGACACTGCATCCTCCTCCTGCCTGGGTCACGCCCCTGAAACCAAAGCTGTGGGCTGGAATGTAATTGTCCTCGATGCCCCCTGCAGGCAGAGCCCCTGCTGTGTGCCTTTGTTGTCTCTCCCAGTCAAGCTGGTCACACTGCAGGTATTAGAGAACTTTCTGATGAGGGGGCCCAGTGGCAGGCACGTAGGAATCAGATATTCTTAGACAAGCACCAGCTCTATCACCAACCAGTCTGGCTGGCCTTGACCTAGACATTTTCCCTTGCTCAGACCCAGTTCCTCAGCTGTGATGCTGACACCACCCGGCTCACAGAATTATGGGGAAGACTCAATAAGGTCACGGTGTGAGACAATGTTAAACGTGTAATGTGTATGGTGGTTACCAGAGGAGAAGGGGGTTTGGGGGAGGATGAAGAGGAGAAAGGGGGATGAAGAGGGAAAAAGGGGCCAAATATATGGTGACAGAAGGAAACTAGACTTCAGGTGTTGAGCACACAATAGAGTATACATATGTATTAATGAAGTTGTACAACTGAAATTCATATAATGTTATTAACCACTATCACCTCAATAAATTAAAATATTAAAAAGTATATAGTGTTGTCGAAACCGGTTTGGCTCAGTGGATAGAGCGTCGCCTGCAAACTGAAGGGTCCCGGGTTCGATTCCGGTCAAGGGCACGTACCTTGGTTGCAGGCACATCCCCAGTGGGAGGTGTGCAGGAGGCAGCTGATCGATGTTTCTCTCTCATCGGTTTCTAGCTCTTTATCCCTCTCCCTTCCTCTCTGTAAAATATCAATAAAATATATTTTTTTAAAAAAGTATATGGTGTTGTCTAAATATGGGGGCAAAGCCAGTGCTGAGAGGGGCGGGCACGGTGGAGGGCTGGTGGGGCAATATTTGGGAGCAAGGGGTCCTTTTGATTCACACCTTTTAGAGGTCTGGCCTGCAAAAGCGCGAGGTGCTGGCTCACCTGTGTCCTCCATGGACCGGACTGGCCCACCAGGTGGGGCAGGTCAAACAGCCCTGCCCCTCCACTCTGCTCCCGACCAGGTGCTAACATTCCCCCTGCAAGTAAATCGTAGGGTGTCACCTGTTTTCTGGGCCACGTGGCGCTCCTGCAGTATTAGTCTGTCTTTGGCCACGGCCAGCTTCTCCCCAAGTTTCTTTGCAGTGCTTTTCAACTCAGAGTTCTCCTGTCGAGCCTCCTTGAGCTGCACATCCAGGTCCTAAACAGACAGATGTCTCATTTCTCTGGTTACAGTTCTGGGTAGAGACACGCTCTGCACACAGAACCAACAACAGGTCTGAATGGGGGGGAAGCCCTTAGTCTCTGGAATTCAGTAGCCCAGGGCTCATCAAATCCCTACTCATCCTCTGATTGGCTGTGTGACCTTGGGCAAGTTACTTAACCTTCCTGTAGTGAGGATCAAAGAGGTGAAGTGTCTGGGACAGAAAAAATGCTCAGGGAATATTAGGAATATCAGCCATTGCTACTTGTAGGGATGGGGGTCTGTGGGGCTCACATAACTGATTTAGTGGTCTGGCTCCCTACAAATACAAAGCCCCAAGGATTTTAGGATAGGCAAGATGTTAGGATAGGCAAGATAGGAATGAGCAAGGTCTTTAGAATTAGGCTGACCTGAGTTCAAAAACATATTAGCCGTGTGCCCAGCTAGGCCAGCCCTTAAGACTCTCAATTTCAGTCTTGTCTATCATCTGTAAACTGGAAGTCTAAGCTCTCTGAAGTCAGGGGCCAACAATAGCTCACCACGTGTCTCCTGCCCAGAGCCCTGGCCTGGCACATAGTAGGTGTTCAATAAATACTTGCTAAATACATGTGGTTGGACTCAATGCAAATAATAAAGCTCATTTCAGTAGAAATCGAGTGCTTCTCACAGTGCCTGACACATAGTAGGTGTGCAAAATTAGGGGCCACCTTGGGAAGGTTGGGAAGGGAACTTGCTCTACCTGAATCCTTTCCTTCAGCTTCTGGGCGTACTTCTTCAGGTCACTGATCTTGCGGCCTCTGTGCTCCAGGTCCCCTTCCAGCTTCCTGACCTGGGCCTGCAGGGCGGACTCCTGCACCTGGAAGTTCTTGCGCAGGTCCGTCTCCTTCTCCTGCCACTGCCACAGGGCCTCGCTCACCGACTGCTGCATGGCCTGCCGGATGGCCTCGTTTTCCCGCTCGTAGGTGGCCTGCAGCTCCTCGGCCTTGCGGGCGTAGTCCTTGCTCAGCTGCTGGTTCTCCCCTCGCAGCCGCTCCACTTCCAGCAGCACCTCCCGCATCTCGGGCCCGGAGCTGGGCTCTGCCTTGGGGTCAGGGCCCTCCTGCGGGAGCCGGCCCCACGGGGGCGCCTCCTGGCTCACCAGGCGCCGCAGCCGCTTCTCGTAGTCGGCCTTGAGCTCCAGCATCTCCTTGGACAGGGACAGCACCCGCTCGGCGTGCTCGGCCTCCACGCGCAGCTCCCGCTCCTTGGTCTCCAGCCGGCACGAGGCCGACTGCGCCAGCGCCTCCTGCGTCAGCCGCCTCTGCAGCTCCAGGGCGCCCTCCAGCGCCTGCACGCGCTGCCGCAGGGCCTCCTCCTCCGCGCGGCCCTGCTCCTGCAGCAGCCGGGCCTCTGCGTCCGCCACCGCCTGGCGGAGCTCCGCCTGGTGGGCTTCCCGCAGCGCCTCCATGCCGGCCTCCGCCTCGTCCTGGCGGGTGTTCAGGGCGTAGATCACCTGCGGGAAGAGCCGCAGAGCCAGTCAGTGTGTGTGCCAGCGAGGGGACCCCTAGAGTGGAAGTGATTTATTAGAAATCGTGTCCAGCCCTAGCTCAGTGGACAGAGCGTGGGGCTGCGACCCAAGGGTCCCAGGTTTGATTCTGGTCAAGGGCACGCCCAGGTTTCAGGTGTAGGAGACAGCCAATCACAATCAATGATTCTCTCTCATCACTGATGTTTCCATCTCTTTTTCTCTCTCCCTTCCTCTCTGAAATCAATAACATATACACTGAGTGGCCAGATTATTATGATCTCTGAACGCATAATAAGCTGGCCACTCAGTGTGTGTGTGAGTGTGTGTGTGTGTGTGTGTGTGTGGTGCATGAATTCGTGCATGGGTGGGGTCCGGCCAGCCTGGTCAGGGGGAGGGGACATGGGCGGTTGGCCGGCCTGCCTGCTGGTCGAACTCCTGCTCGAGGGGACAATTTTCATATTAGCCTTTTATTATATAGGATATATACTGAGTGGCCAGATTATTATGCGTTCAGAGATCTGGCCACTCAGTGTATATAAAAGAAATTGTGTCCAGGAGAAACCAGTAAGGGAACAGGGAAGTGCGACAGGGTGGAAGCAAGAAGGGGGTGATATAACAGAAAGGGTGTCCATGGCAAAGTTCCCTAGGGACTTCCCAGTGCTGTGGGAATCAGCGGGGGGTTCAAAGCTCTAATTTGTTCAGAAAGAACACTTTGGGGTGCAAAACACAGAACATAGAATTCAGCTATACATAGAAAGGATTCTACCCCAGGATCAAGGGGGAAGGCACCTCATACACCACATTAGGTATTCATACACAGTAGGTACTCATACACAGTAGAAACCCATACATAGTGGGAACTCATACATCGTAGAAACTCATACACAGTAGGTACTCATACATCTCATACACCACAATAGTACTCATATGCACTAGGTTCTCATTACACAGTAGGAACTCATACATAGTAGGTACTCATACATACTAGGTACTCTTACACAGTCAGTACTCATACACAGTAGGTACGCATACACTACAGTAGGTACTCATACACAGAAGGTACTCATACACAGTAGGTCTCATACACAGAAGGTACTCATACACAGAAGGTACTCATACACAGTAGGTCTCATACACAGAAGGTACTCATACACAGTAGGTAGACCGGCCACATGAACATCCAACTCATGTGTTTATTAAAAATCCTATTGTTTATAAAAAATCTCCACTTGGATACCTAATGTTCATCTCAAATTTAATTATGGATTTTTTCGTCAAAACCTGCTCTTCCTACAATATTCTCCATGGCAACTTCATGGCAACTCACTTCTTCCAGTTGCTTAGCTCAAATTGTAGAGTGGACCAATAAGCATGTGAAAAGATGCTCAGCATCACTCATCAGTAGAACTACAGTGAGATAGCACTTCACGTCCATTTGGATAGTTATTGTAAAAAAATAATAAAATGAGCCTTGACGAGGATGTGGAGAAATTAGAACCCTGTTCACTGCTGGTGGGAATGCGTAATGGTGCAGCTGCTGTGGAAATGATATGATGATTCCCCATAAAATTAACCACAGGATTACCAATAACCCAGCACCTCCACTTCCGGCATTTCAGTTCCAAAACAACTGAAAGAAGGGACTTGAATAGATACCTGTACACACGTGTTCACAGCATGATTCACACTAGCCAACAGGTGGGAACAACTCAAGCGTCCATCAACAGATGAATGGATAAACAAAATGTGACATATACACACAATGGAATATTATTCAGCCTTTAAGAGGAAAAAATTCGGACACATGCACTTACACGGATGAACCTTGAAGACATTACACATGTGAAATAAACCAGTTACAAATGGACAAATATCATATGATTCCACTTATATGTCCCTACAGCAATACAATTCACAGAAACAGAAAGGAGGATGGTGGTTGCCAGGGTCTGCAGGGAGGAGGGAATGGGAAGTTCATGTTTAATGGGTACAGTTTCCCTTTAAAGATGAAAAAGTTCTAGAAATGGTGGTAATGGTTGCATAACAGTGTGAATGTAACTAACGCCACAGAACTGTATGCTTACAAATGGTACATTTTATGTAATTTTATCACAATAAAAAATGATCTAAAAATCTATTGAAGTCACCTGTCTCTCACACCCGACATCCACTCCATCAGTGTTCCACACTCCCCTTAATCTGGGCCATGAGCACCTCTCACCTGGACCACAATGGCCTCTTTTTTTTTTTTTTTTTAATATATTTTACTGATTTTTTACAGAGAGGAAGGGAGAGGGATAGAGAGATAGAGACATCAATCAGCTGCCTCCTGCACACCCCCCACTGAGGATGTGCCCACAACCAAGGTACATGCCCTTGACCGGAATCGAACCTGGGACCCTTCAGTCCCCAGGCCGACGCTCTATCCACTGAGCCAAACCGGCCAGGGCCCACAATGGCCTCTTAATCCTGTTTCTATCTTGCCACCTGAAGTCCGCTTAAAGTCAGTCACCTTGTGTCCTGTCAAAACCTCCTGATGGCTGCCCAGTGCGCTCAGGAACAGCCAGCGCCCTGGGCAGGGGAGTGGAAATGCCCGGGAAGGGCAAAGGTCATGTAGTTGCTGTCCCTTCCTTTATGGAAATGGCTCGGAACCGGGCCCACACGAGGCTGGGCTCCTGCAAGCAAATGGGCTTGGAATGGATTTCTAGATGGAGTCCAATTCGCTAATTAAAATCTCACATCACCCATCAGAGAGCTGTTGCTAGGCGCCTGGCTGCACAAGGCATTGAGCTGTGAGGCATTAGCTTCTGAGTAATTGAAGCCCAACTGTCTCCCAAACCAATTTCGATGGAGATGTAGCTGAAAGGTAAGGGCTGTCTCTCCACAAGGCTCTTAATTAGAGCCCCTCCTCTTACTAGCCCAGGTGAACACTCACACAGACACAGGCCTGCTTGCCTTCCAGAGAGTTTCAGCAGCAGCATCAGATGCAGGACCTGGAAAGGGACCGGCTTGTCTTTCTGATCTCAAATGACTTGTTTCAGCTTTTGGAAGACAAAGACTGCGATAGCTCCCTTGGTTAGCCAATCTGATCAATAGCTATGCCTGTGTGTTAGTGATACTTCTTCTGTGAATAAAACCAGTACAGAGGAATCAATGCCACTCACAGAAAATACTTTAACAGGGAAGTAATCCAGGTAGGAGCCGCAAAATCCAGGAAGGCAGGCCGGCCTGTGTCTGTGTGAGTGTTCGCCTGGGCTAGTAAGAGGAGGGGCTCTAATGAAGAGCGTTGTGGCTGAACATCAACCTATGAACCCAGAGGTCATGGTTCGATTCCAGGTCAGGGCAATGCCGGGGTTACCAGCTGGATCCTCAGTGGGTGGGCATGCAGGAGGCAGCCAAGCAAGGATTCTCACGCATCATTGATGTTTCTATTTCTCTCTCCCTCTATCTTCCTCTCTGAAATTTAAAAAAAAAAAAAAATTGCATGAACTCAAAAGCAGAAATAGCCACTCCTCAAGTTTACCAGGCTGGCCTCTGTGTTCCAGTCACAACAGACAGACAATTAAACAATAATTGGGTTTTCCCCAACAGTTGGCCACTGAGTTCCTTTATTTTTATTATTATTATTATTATGATGATGATGATGCACAAAATTTGTGCAAGGGGCTCAGCCCTCACAGCCCCGGCTTCGGCCGAAGCTCATCTGGAAGGACGTCTGTAAGGTCGTTCGGCTGCCTGGTCTAATTAGCATATTATGCCTTTATTATTATAGATTATTATTATTATTCCAGTTAATATCCCTCATCATTTATTTTGGGATGTGCTAGGCCCAGGAGAACAAATGACAAAGGAGCTCAGGGCTTCCAGCTCCTTCTATGGGCAGTCAGAGCAGGCAGGTCCTGCGGGTGGATGGGGTGTGCTCTGGGCAGAGCAAGGAAGAGTTCTGGGAAGACCTGGACCGAGGTGTGCGGGGGAGCAAAGGATGCCGCAGGAGAGCGGGAGGAAATACTGATTTAAGCCTCAGAGAGCAGATCTCAGCATGCTAGTGTACTTAATTTTAGGTGGTTGAATTAGAGGGGATTTTAATTGTTAAAATTTTTATTTTGCTGTTTTGCATTTTCTAATTTCCTACAAAATATGTATTACTTGTTAAATTAAGATGATCAAAGGAAAGGGACATTATAAAATATTTTTAAAACCCCAAAATGATATGAACGATTTAACCATGAGACTTTTTAAATTTTTTTATTTATTTTTATTTTTTTTCTTTATTGATTAAGGTATTACATATGTGTCCTTATCCCCCCATCCCCTCCCACCCCCCCACTCATACCCTCACCCCCTGGCGTCTGTGTCCATTGGTTAGGCTTATATGCATGCATACAAGTCCTTTGGTTGATCTCTCCCCCTCACACCCACCCTCCCCTACCTTCCCTCTGAGGTCTGATTGATGCTTCTCTGTCACCATGAGACTTTTCTATATTTATTATTGTATTTGTTAAAAAGGGAAACTTATTCGCATGAATGGTAACTTTGAAGGCTTCTTCCTTAGATGCCTGTCATTGGCATTCTTTTTTTTTTTTTTAATATATTTTATTGATTTTTTACAGAGAGGAAGGGAGAGGGATAGAGAGCTAGAAACATCGATGAGAGAGAAACATCGATCAGCTGCCTCCTGCACACTCCCCACTGGGGATGTGCCCGCAACCAAGGTACATGCCCTTGACCGGAATTGAACCCGGGACCCTTCAGTCCACAGGCTGACGCTCTATCCACTGAGCCAAACCGGTTTCGGCTCATTGGCATTCTTTTAATAATCAAAGAGTAAACGTAAGGATGACAGCTATAAAAAATAAACCGTTCTCAACTCAACGTTTTATCTTCCCACATTGCTCCTGATCTCAGTTCAGGTGCTCCGGCCCCAGAGAGAATGCTGAACTTGCAAAACCACGGGCACAGCGAATGCCATGCTCAGTCAACCTGCAGAGGACGTTACAAGCAGCACAAATGCCAAAGCAGCAGGTGTCTATAGGACACATACCCACGCAGGGTACTGAACTCATCGTGTTGTCAGATGCACAGAGTCCCAGAGCGCCGAATTCAGGATGAATTCAGAGCACTGTATAAGGATGACTATTCTTACACAGTTTCCAAAATCTGGGATACTCAACAGCCACTTTTAAAAGGGCATAAATAGCTGTAGATGGTTTGGCTCAGTGGACAGAGCGTAGGCCTGCAGACCAAAGGGTTCTGGGTTCGATTTTCCAGTCAAGGGTATGTACCTTGGTTACAGGCTCCTCCCCAGCCCGGGCCCTGGTCAGGGCTCGTGCAGGAGGCAACCAATCGATGTGTTTCTCTCACATCAATGTTTCTGTCTTTCCCTCTCTCTCCCACTCTCCCTAAAATCAATGGGAAAATATCCTTAGGTGAGGATTAACAAAAATAAATAAATAAAAGGACGTAAATAGACGATAATGGTGGTGCTGACAGTGAGGATGATCCTGATAATACAGGTAATTGCAACTTACAGTTCCTCGGAGTTTACAAGATGCCAGGCACTAGGCTCACAGCTTAACACATCCTCTCTCATCTGATTCTCACAATAATCCCATAGCAGGTAACTCTCATCATTGCTGGTTTTACAGGTTGGCAAACCAAGGCATGGAGTGGTTGGGTAATGTGACTGAGGTTATGGGCCGGTTAGCAACTAAACCAGGACTCGTTTCCATGATCACTAGCCTGTGTTCTTAACCACCATGTAAACCATCGCAGGAAAACAGGAGTGCCAATTAAGTAAAAGTAAATCCTAATGTTGTGATTGGTAGGATATAGGCTAAGCTGATACAAAAGACTCCCCCAAGTACAGAGGGTTAAATAAGGTTGAATTTATTTTTCTCTTTCTCATAATAGTCCCACAGCTGGTGGTGGTCAGATGTGGGTGGGAGGCCCTGGTCTCTGATCACTCAGCTCTGCCACCTTCCACCTTCATCAGTCCTCAACCTGCAGCTTCTGCTATCTGGGCCCAAGGCCACTGTCATGTTTGTTGACGTTCCCATCAATAAGAAAGGGAGATAGAGGAGGTCCAAGGTGAGCAGCTTGTGCTTAGGCTGGGGATGAACTGGTGCATACATCACCCTTCTCACCTCCCACTGACCTGCACTTAATTCCATAGCTGCAAGGGAGGCTGGAAGATGCGGTCTCTGACTGGGCTGCCATATGACCAGTGAAAGCATAGAGGTTCTATTACTCAAAAGAAAAAGGGAGACAGGCTGTTTCCCCCATTCCAGTGCCTTAGAAAGTTAAAGCTAGATCTTGCTGTTCACCCAATCTACACCAGCTGTGTGTGTTTTTTTAAATATATTTTTATTGATTTCAGAGAAGAAGGAATAGAGAGAGACAGAAACACCCATAATGAGAGAGAATCATTGATCAGCTACCTCCCGCAAGTCCCCCACTGGAGATTGAGCCCACAACCTGGGCATGTGCCCCTGACCAGAATCAAACCTGGGACATTTCAGTTCACAGGCTGACACTCTATCTACTGAGCCAAACCGGCTAGGGGTACACCAGCTGTGTTATGTGTAAATGGGGAAGCTGAGGCTCAGAGAGTTTCAGCAATATCCTTCATCTCCTCAGGGCAGAAATGAATCTAATGTCCCCTGATTTCTAGTCCAATGTTCTTTTATTCTAAATTGAGTCTCCAGATTAAGTTGAAAAGGTTACCATCACATATCTAACTTATGCCAGTAAAACACAATGACCTTTAAAAATGATACATGACTGTGACTTTGCTCGAATGTTGAGCTGAGTTTCAAAAGGAGTCAAGAAATGTTAAAAGAAAGGTGAATATATTCACAGAATTTTAAGATTGTAAGCACACTATCACCAAGACCATATCTTCCTCATTTCATAAATAAGGCAACTTTGGCCCCAGGAGTCTACTGATTCTACATGGTCACACAGCTTCTGTGAAAGAGCCACAATTGGGCCTTTATCTCTTCATTTTTGGCATTCCCTCCACTGAACCTCAAAGTCCCTCATGAGAAGGATAAAGGGCCTCAGAACACACTACAATTGGAGCCCCTAAGACTCGCAGGAAATCCCACTTCTATCTCCTTGGGTGTTAGCTACAGAATCTTTTGTCCTTTGAACTGGTTCATATTCAGAAACGAGCTAGTTTCAATTCATGGAGATTCTTCTCTTCAACAAGCACTATGCTAGGGGCAGAGGGATTCGGAGATACAAAAGCCCTGGTCCTTGCCCTGGGAGCTTACAATTTAGGAGGAGTAAAATGACATAGTGGCTGGATCTGGCATGGTGGCTACTTTATTTATTTTCCCAGAAAACACTAATCCATGCACCATCATTGATGGACTCTCTGTCCACAGGGTGAGTAGGTATTCTTGGCTGGGCTGGTGATAGAACACCAACCAAAGTGATTGACACCTGATGGGTATATGATCCAAGCCAAGCAGAGTCCTCCCTGGGACTTTATTTATTCCGTTTGGAGAGAATCTCTCTAGCTGATTGGGTCTGAAGGTTGGAAGGATGTGAATTCAGAGTGACCTGCCATCTTCTTTTCTATAATATGGTAAAAGCCAATTAATAGGAAGGAATGAATGACTCTGCTATACAGACTCATGCAGAGAGATGATGAAGTATGGTAGCAACCATACTTGGGTAAAAATTGCTGTTTAATATTTTAACCTTGCTGTTTGGGGTTCTGTACTCATTTAAAAGTTATTTTGATTTTCTGAACTTATGTATGATTGAATACTCCCTTGATGGCAGTTTGAATATCCCATTGATTGTGATCTCACTGGTCATCGAAGCACATTCCTCTGGGACCAAGGACAGATAGTGATCCTAAATTGTCTCAGCAGCTACAGATAACTGAGTTTCGGTTGACTCAGTGATCTCAGAATCTAGACAGCACAATTATTCTAAATCGTCCAGGTGGTCCCAGATAATGGGTTTCTGTTGATTTAGTGATTCGTAGATACTTTAGATAACTAAGTTGCTCTTCTGTAAAAATGCTTTTTCGTGAAACAGGTTCCTCATTCCAGACCCAACGATGTAATCAATACCTTTGTGATATTCTGTCAATATAAGCCAGATGTGGCAAGCTGTTCGGTGCTGCGAGGTCTGGAGCGCTTTTGCTCCCTCGTATGCCGCCGGCTTTTAATAAATGACTCCATAATTCGACCTTTTTTTGAGGCGTCCTTTGTAAGATGGGGGTTACACTACAACAATGAGTGGGAGAAAGAGTTAAAGATATCTGTCTAAGAGCAAGAAATATCTAGGTCCTTGTGTCTTTATCATCACCACATCCTCATTATCACCAACACCACCACCATCACCATCAGCATCATCAGCATCATCATCATCACCATCATCACATCCTCATTAACACCACCACCATCTTCCTCCTCCTCCTCCTCATCAGAATTAACATTTGTAGTGTTTACTTTATGCCAGGAATGGTAATGGCTCACAGCACTGCCTGCAGGGCTCCCCACTGCCCACTGGATAACAGGGTGCTCCTCAGCCCCACATTCAAGGCTCCACACAAGCCAGTATCAAATCCTGCCACCATCCTCTCAGACCCCAAGTGATGGCGACATTGGGTTACACGCTGATCCCTAAACAAACGCCACACTTTCAGACCCTTCCACTTCTGCTCACATGCCACAAACCGATCATTGTCCCACTAATAGAGAGATGTGGAAAGGGAATCTGGAAGGCTAGTCAACCTTAATTGCTCTGAAAAGATCGGAGCTAATCACTCATTGTTTAGTTGAGACATTGGTAGCTGAAGCAGCCTCCACCTGTTACTCTTATGTAAATTCTTGCTGATTGGCTATTATTGGAATTTCCTGCCTAAAGGATATGGGTGTATCTCATAACCTTAATAAAAGGGATAGCAAGGCCAGAGCAGTGAGTAGTCCTCCCCCTAGAGGTGGGCTCCCGCCTGGCCCCCAATATTCCCAAATTAATACTTTTCTAAGTCTCTTTTCATTTGTGTGCGGCCTTCTCCAGAACCCAAACCCTGAACCGGAACCCTGAACCATGCGGGACGCGAAAGGGGTTCCCACATCTGGCGCCTGAACGCGGGACATCTGGAGGAGATGATATTTTTCGCCTAGAGCTAAGGAGGGAAAAAATACACCGAAAAAAGGTGTGGAAAATTCCCCGAAAAAAGGTGAGGGAAAGTCACTGCACGCAAAGCCCGAGGCCAGCTACAGAAACCGGATCTGTAAGTAGGGTGGGAATGTCTTTTTCAGCCAGGCTAATGGGGAAGAATTAGGTTAAAAAATAATGTGGTTTCTTGTTCAAATTAAAATCTTAATTGGTATTTGGAATTTAAAATCTGTAATAAGAAATGAAACTCCACTGCTAAAACTGCCTCTGGTGCAGAGAAATTCAAAGGTGGCAGGAGAGGGCAGGGCTATCCGCTCTCCTGCAATGAGATTACTTAAGGTTTCGTTTAAAAATTATAAAAGAACTCGCAGGGAAATGCAAATCTTGGCCAAATTGGGTGCTAGTTATTACTTCGGAAAGTGAAAAAGAAAGAAAAAATTTAAGATCTATCTTTTAAGCATGAAAAGAAATTCGGCCAGATCTGTTGCTGAAACTTCCCCGAAGTAAGCAGGATGTGGGGGAAGGGAGACACGTGGAGATCCAGTATGGAAGCCCACTCTCCCATTATGCTGATTTAAAGTTTCCTTTCTCGCCATGAAAAAGTAAAGATGGCGTAAAGGAACCTAAAGGAGAAGACACAGGCTAGGTTCTAGCAGCAGGATTGGCATTTCCATAATAATGAACCTTGTTAAAAAGTTAACTTTTAAGGTCTTCAAGAAAATAAGTAAACTTGTCTCTGTTATAGAATTTATCCAAAGTAAATGCTTTAAAATAATTATAATTGACTCTAGAATCTCAAAGAAATTGTTGAAATATAGATAAATAATGTATTAATTATAAAAATCTAAATAGCCCAGGTGAGGGCTGGCTACGCCTTCTGTTAATGGAGGAAGAAGGGTGGAGGCCCTTCCCTCAGCAGGACAGGTAGACCAGTTCCTGCCAGTAGTCGTTCTTTAAGGACAATTTTTGCATTTGAATACTTGCAGGCTTGCTACTCAATTTCCCCAGGCAAAGGAAAATCATGGCCCTTTTAAAAGGTCAAGCGGCTAGGCTGAGCCTGTTAATCAAAAGATAAAAACTTGTTCAATAATCTGGGTTTGCTTCCTCATAAAAAACCTAGAGGACAGAATTGAAGCTATTAATTAAGAATATAAAAGTGTTATTAATCTAGGAACTGCTAAATGTTTGACTTGACAGTTTTAAAAGTACAAAGTGCAAATTAAATTGGGAGAAATCATATAGTTGTGGCAATTAAAATCATATATGGATATATATATATGTCTGATCGTTTTTTCCATGTTAAAATTTCAAGGTTTTAAAAGAGATGATTCTTGGAAAGCTCCGAGGGCCCGGAGTAATACAAGAAATTTATTCTCTCTTCTTAAAGGAAATCTTTTTAAATTTAACAGATCTAATATACTTGAAATCATGAAAGGGCGGGGAGAGACCGACTCCATGTTCCCTTTGTTCCATGTCCTCCACCTCGTGGAGTCAGGTTCCCGCCCTAGAACCTCTCCAAGAGCCCAACCCACACCTTTGAATTAGCCAATAGAAATGCAAGAGGAAAGTAAGCTTCGCCCTGCCCCCATGTGCCACCTGACCCCGACCAATCAGCGGAGGCCACACTACCTCACCCCTCCTACCTCTCCCAGGCCCCCTATAAATCAGCGCGTTTGGGGCCTGGGGCTCTCTCTCTGCCTCCTGCAGCTGCATCGGCGAGTGTGGTGGACAGGGAGCTCGAGCTAGCTCGATTAAAGGCTCTTTGCTTTTGCATCGGACTCGGCTCCCTGGTGGTCTTTGGGGATCACAAAATCTGGGCATAACAATCGCATGGAAAGCTTTATCAAATAAAAAATAATAAGTATATTTTAAATGTTAAGAAGGTTTTGGCCTCTAAGGAGGACAAAATATTTCTTAAAATTCAATAGCAAAATTTTAAGACGGAATTTAAAGTGACAAAAAGCCCATAGCCGCCTGCATTCTTAATTAAGCTAGAGGCGGGCAACATGTGCCGCTTGTGAATCAGACGTAAACATTTCCTAAATTTGCTTTGCTTTTTAAATGAAGATTCCTACTTTAATTACTTAAATAAGTTAGCTTTTTAAATTATAATCAAAGTTTTCCACTAAATGAAAAGCAAAAATACGTCCACTATCACTACTTGCTCCTGGGAGAGATGCAAAAAAAATGTAACTAAGACCTTGCCTATACAAAAAGAAATTGACAGCCAGTTTGAAATTGAATTGCCATGGCCTAGAGCAAAGAATATCCTTACATGATATTATTCTACAATGTCATTATAATTTTTGATATTTTACAACAGCATATTGTACAATTATCCCAAACAAATTTACAATCTAATTCTTTGCATGTATGGCAGCATTTTTTAAAAAATGACATGAAAGGATTTAATCCCTTCCAGAAAGGAATTCAGGCACTGGGAAGGCACTTGAGCATTCTATATTGGCCTCTCTTGCCCTTTTTGCCAAGAGGAACCCTCTTCTCAAAATCGAATTGCCAACAGCTGTTGCCTGAACTTTCTGTTCATGCTGAGGTTGAAGCCTCGTGGTGGCTGGTACCATGGATCTGTCTCTTGCCCAATGGCATGAGCTGGGCCCTCTCTGGAGAAGAAACCTGGGTTCCCCAAGATATGTGATCAATGCTGGGGCCCCATCAGCAGGCAAGGGGATCCCAAGGCAGGTGCTGGGCATGGAGGCCACGGGGGCATAGGCCACCAAGGAGACAGAACTGAACCTCACATCACCCTGCTTGGCCCTGGAGGATGGCTGGTTAGCCAGAGATGGGTAAGATTCCTCAGGGAAGGAACAACCTAAGACAGGCACAGTAGTAGAGGGGCCATCAGGAGAGAACTTGGGGTCTAGAGTCTGTCCTGGAGTTGGAGAACCAGCTAAGCAAGCTCCTGCTAGACCTGAAGACCATAGCTTCTGCCAACCAAGTACCTGCATGAACAGAAGAATGAAATAAACTACCTGCAATGCCACCTTGTATGTTATAAGGAATTAGAAAAAAGGCCCGGGAGGAGGAAGACCCCTTGAAAAAGCCTGCGGAAGTGTTAGGTAAATAGACCCAACACCTGAAGGCAACAAAGCAAGTCTTCCCATTGTGGTAGGTCCCCAAATCAGCTACTTAAGAACTTTAATTGTCTCCATTTGACAGAAGACTGCTTTCCTTTGTTGGTGTGTATACAACTAAATCTTTTTTTGCATTTAAAAAAATGTACTTTTGGATTTTTCCATCATAGTCAGCAACAGATGGCACTGGGAACAGATTCATACCCAAGAAGCAGATTAGGTTGTGGACATTCTGTTTGTTATTTTGTCTCCCACAATTATCCAACAGCTCTTCCTTCCCTTTTTCTTTTTCTTTTTTTAAAAAGTATTTTGATTGATTTCAGAGAGAAAGGGAGAGGGAGAGAAATATAGAAACATCAGTATTTCAGAGAGAATCATTGATTGGCTGCCTCCTGCACATCCACATTGGAGATCGAGCCCACAGCCCGGGCAAGTGCCCTGACAGGAAATCGAACCGTGACTTCCTGGTTCATAGGTCAATGCTCAACCTCTGAGCCATGCCGGCCAGGCCTTCCTTCTTCCTTCTTAACAGAACCCCAGTTATGTTCAAGCAGCTGCTCCCCCACACAGTCTGGGAGACTCAGGGTAAGCTGACCCCATGCCCAGCTCCTCCAGCAATGGGTCTCCATGGGCTTTGGCCATTTGATACAGAGCAAACACAACCCTAGACTCAGCTCTGATCTCCTCATATTTATTGAGGCTGTCGCCAGACAACTTGATAGGCTTCCTCAGGACAAACGGGCCCTGCTCCAGGGGCTGGGACAGGAATAGCAAGTCGGGACGGACACACTCTGGCAGCCCGAGGTGGAAAGCTTTGCAAGATGAACGGCGGCAGTGTTGCTGGCCTTCCTGCTGTATTAATTTCTCCTTTAGGAGAAAGCTGACCCATTTTTCCAGCCCACGGCTCTAATGGACTTTTTATTCAGAGGCCATCCTTCCCGAATAAAGACCTGCATTGTATTTAATGATAAGCCTTTTAATGGAATTTGCTATTTCTGGGTCTCTGGGAAAATGCCATTAACGAGCTTGCAAGAGCAAGGGATGGCAGATGTTTGAGGGACACGCTTCTCAAGGGCGGACTACCCTGGCAGGAGAATGAACAAAACCCAGAAGCAGGTTCTTTTTCACTTCTTGGAACTGGTTTGGCTTAACTGAGTTGTGATGTAGACAAATTTTAAAAGACAGATTGACCTCCCACAGCAGGTCTCCTCCCCTCACACTCCAGTTGTTTTTTTTTTAAATAAATCTTTATTGTTCAGATTATTACAGGTGTTCCTCTTTTTTTCCCCCAGCTCCCCTCCATCTGATTCCCCACCCCACCCCATGCCCTTACCCCCCGCCACTGTCTTCATCCATAGGTGTAAGCTTTTTGTCCAGTCTCTTCCTGCACCCCTCACACCCCCTCCCCCCTGAGAATTGTCAGTCCACTCCCTTTCTATGTCCCTGATTCTATTATATTCACCAGTCCATTCTGTTCTTCAGATTTTTTATTCACTTGATTTTTAGATTCACTTGTTGGTAGGTATGTATTTGATGTCATTTTGTTGTTCATAATTTTTATCTTTACCTTTTTCTTCTTCTTCCTCTTCTTAAAGAACACCCTTCAGCATTTCATGTAATCCTGGTTTGGTGGTGATGAACTCCTTTAGCTGTTTCTTTTCTGTGAAGCTCTTTATCTGACCTTCAACTCTGAATGATAGCTTTGCTGGGTAGAGTAATCTTGGTTGTAGGTTCTTGCTATTCATCACTTTGAATATTTCTTGCCACTCCCTTCTGGCCTGCATAGTTTCTGCCAAGAAATCAGCTGACAGTCGTATGGGTGCTCCCCTGTAGGTAACTAACCGTTTTTCTCTTGCTGCTTTCAAGATTCTCTCTTTGTCTTTTGCCCTTGGCATTTTAATTATGATGTGTCTTGGTGTGGTCCTCTTTGGATTCCTCTTGTATGGGATTCTGTGTACTTCCTGAACTTGTAAGTCTATTTCTTTCACCAGGTGGGGGAAGTTTTCTGTCATTATTTCTTCAAATAGGTTTTCAATATTTTGCTCTTTCTCTTCTACTGGCACCCCAAAAATTCGGATGTTGGTACGCTTAAAGTTGTCCCAGAGGCTCCTTACACTATCTTCATATTTTTGGATTTTTTCTTTTTGTTTTTCTGGTTGGATGTTTTTTGTTTCCTCATATTTCAGATCTTTGGTTTGATTCTTGGGGTACGTTGATCTACAGTTGGGTTTCTGTATATTATTTATTTCAGACAGTGTATGCTAATTTCTGACTGGTCCTTTTCCATTTTTTTGGCATTCTCATTAAGGTCCTTGAAGGTCTCACTAAGCTCCTTGGAGGTCTCATCAAGTTTCTCGGCGGTTTTTAGAAGATTCTTGAGTAACCTTATAAATGTGGTTCTGAACTCTATGTCATCCATTAGTTTGCTTTCCTCCATTTCTCTCATTCGTGACATGTTTCTTTGTCTCCACATTTTGTTGTTTCCTTGTGTTGATGGAGTGGCTTTGTGTGGTAGGTGACCTATAGGGGCCAGTAGCTCAGCCTCCCTAATCACCTGAGGTGGACGCCTTTAGTACACCCCTTTGTGGGCTGAGTGCAAAGTCTTGGTATAGTTAAGCCTTGATTGCTGTTGGTACACTGGGAGGAATTGACCTCCAGGCCAATTGGCTGTGAGGACCCGCTGTGTCTATAATGGAAGAACTGCTGCACTGGAGACACGCTTATGGTGCAGGACTTGTTTCAGTGGGGCTTTGGTGCTCACTGAGTCTGCCTCTTGAATGTATCACTTATGGATGTGAGGAGTTGAAATCTGGTGTCTCACACTGACCACTAGGTACACTGGCTTCTGGATCTCCAATGGGGTGCAGGTCAGCTACTGTCTGAGGCCACCCAGCAGGAGCTACAGCAAGAACTACAGTTTTCTCCTCTTTGCTTGGGGTTTGGAGGTTTTGGAGCTGTCTGACCCGGGCTGCAAGTTTGCTAGATTAAGCTGCTATAGGGCAGGCCATTCATATGCTAAAGCCGCTGCTTGGAGCTTGGGTGGGTTCGTAGATTGTGCAGGGCGGGGTCTCAGGGTGTGACTAGGCTAGGGCGTGGCAAACAGCGATGGCTGCCAGTAATCCGGCTCTGCGGCTCTGCGTCTCCAACAGTGTCCCCTCGTCCCATGCCCCAGCACAATAAACAATTGTTCCTGCGCGCAGCCCTGCAAGCAAGCTTCCCTCACTTTCTGACCCCACGGCAGACAGTCCAGCTTCTCCCCGTAGGAGTTTGGGTCCCCCGCGTCTCCCCAGAAACGAGTTCGGAGTAATTGGGAGCTTATATCCCTTTGGGTTGAAAACAGCAGCGCTCCCAGTCACCCGTCACCAGCCCGATTCGCGTGTCTCCGTACCTCAGCTTTTCAGTGCTTGTGCACCCCTCAATGCTGTTTGCTCTTTCCTTCTAGTTGTAGAACTTCCACTCAGCCAGCTTTCCCATGGTTCTGGGTGATAGACGTTTTGTCTTTTAGTTGTAGTTTTGAAATTGTTGTGCGAGGCAGCAGTTTAGGTGGTTACCTACGCTGCCATCTTGGATCTCTTCTCCAGTTTCTTAATAGGCACTGGCCCTCTGCAGGTCTGTGGGGCGACCAGTGCTAGCCGCTCGGTTTGCCCAGTGTCTTGGCCCAGCTGTGCACTCTGCTGATGGTTTCACTCGGACTGGGATACTGGAAGCATTTGTGGATGACAGCCCAGTAGGAGCATGTTGGGGGAGGGAGTGTAGCAAGAAGAGCGCTACATACCCTGCACCATACTCTTCCTTTCTGTCTTTTCAATATACTTTTATTGATTTCAGAGAGGAAGGCAGGGAGAGGTAGAAACATCAATGATGAGAGAGAATCATTGATCGGCTGCTTCCTGCACGCCCCACACTGGGGATGAGGCCTGCAACCTGGGCATGAGCCCTGACCGGGAATCGAAGGTGACCTCCTGGTTCATAGGTCGACGCTCAACCACTGAGCCACACCGGCCTTACTCTTTCTTTTATTGCTTGGAGTCCTACAGCTCTGCCCCCAAACCCAGCAAGACAGAAGCTTTCTGGTTAACCGGTGGTGCCCTCCTTCACAAAATACTTTACTGCTCATCTCGTTACTCCACAAGGAGTGACACCTCCATCTGGGATTGGCTCATGAAACCACATGGAGTACTTCTCTTAAGGTGGGTTCTGCAATTTCGGCATCATCCCTGGGCATTTGCTGTGATGTACTGGCACCCAGCAACTTGTTAGCATCCTTATAGATGCAACTTTGCTGGCCCACCCAGCATTTAATATGTCTGCTAATGGCACCTCCCTGTTTCCTGGCACTAATGGAGGTGCTAAGATATATAAATAAGGTACAAGGTGAGGTCCTTGTCCTCAAGGCTTTAACAGTTCAAATAAATCCAGCTCATGTTATTGAATGTTAATGGGAACAGGGTGCTATGTGAGAAGCCCTTAAAAGGTCAGAAACGAGCCGAAACCGGTTTGGCTCAGCGGGTAGATCGTCGGCCTGCGGACTGAAGGGTCCCGGGTTCGATTCCAGTCAAGGGCATGTACCTTGGTTGCGGTCACGTCCCCAGTGGGAGGTGTGCAGGAGGCAGCTGATTGATGTTTCTCTCTCATCGATGTTTCTAGCTCTATATCCCTCTCCCTTCCTCTCTGTAAAATATCAATAAAAAATAAATAAATAAATAAATAAAAGTTCAGAAATGAGGAAGGCAAAATAGAATCCAGATTATCTTTTCTTTGTTCTTAATTCTCACCCAAGGATATGTTTCTATTGATTTATTTTTAAGTTTCATTTTTTTAAAAAATATTTTTATTGAATTCAGAGAGGAAAGGAGAGGGAGAGAGAGGGATAGAAACATCAATGATGAGAGAGAATCATCAATTGGCTGCCTCTTGCACGCCCCCTACTGGGGATCAAGCCCACAACCCAGGCACGTGCCTTCAACTGGAATTGAACCTGGGACCCTTCAGTCCATAGGCCGACGCTCTATACACTGAGCGAAACCAGCCAGGGCTCTATTGATTTTTTTTAAAAAGATTTTTTATTGAATTTTTACAAAGAGAGGAAGGGAGAGGGAGAGAGAGAGAAACATCAATGTGAGAGAGAAACACTGATCAGTTGCCTCCCACACCCACCCCGACTGGGGATTGAACTTGCAACCTGGAAATGTGCCCTGACTGGGAATGGAACCCGCTGAGAGCTTTCAGCAAGGGCTGATGGTCCCAGCAACTGAGCCACAAGGCCCAGGGCAGGTCCCAATTTGGCTTTCTCAGACTGGGTCCGCAGCATCACCTGCACTTGTTTAGAATGCAAATTCTCAGGCCCCACCCTGACTGACTGAATGACAAATGCTGCAGGTGGACCTAGCCATTTGTGTTTAATAACATGTGAGCAGAACAGGCCTACAGAACTTCTAGAAATTAGAGGAAATAAGACAAACACACAGTCTCCCAGCTACCAGGGGGGTGATGGACCAGGACCTATCACACACACCCCGCAGGGGCCAGGGGCCTGCGACCAGAGTTTTCGGTTAAAGTCACAGTCACCAGTGGAGTTTTGAAAACGCATAATTGCCTCAGCTCCACCCAAAGGTTTGAATTCACAGGTTTTAATCCCTGTTAAAACTGCTCCCAGTTGACTGACAGTTATCGGAGTAGTACACCCCAGTTTGGGTCTGAGAAGGACGAAGCCCGTGGTGAAGGTCTAGAGCAGTGGTCAGCAAACTCATTAGTAAACAGAGCCAAATATCCACAGTACAACGATTGAAATTTCTTTTGAGAGCCAAATTTTTTAAACTTCAACTTCTTCTAATGCCACTTCTTCAAAATAGACTCGCCCAGGCCGTGGTATTTTGTGGAAGAGCCACACTCAAGGGGCCAAAGAGCCGCATGTGGCTTGCAAGCCACAGTTTGCCATCCACTGAGTCTAGAGGATGTTGAGATAGAAAGTCAGTGTATGTGATTCCTGTGGAAGTCATAACAATTCACCACACTTGCATGGTTTAAAGCAACAGAACTTGACTCTCTCACAGTCCCAGAGGTTGGAAGTTCAAAGTCAGGGTGGCTGCCAGGCTCGGGCGGGGCGGGGGGGGGTGGTGGGCGGGCGGGAGAGCACCTGTTCTTTGCCTCTTCCAGCTTCTGGTGGCTCCAGGTTCCGTGGCTTGTGGCCACATCACTCCAATGTCTCTCTGCTTCGGTCTTCACACAGCCATGGCCTCTTCTGTCCCAAATCGCCCTCTGCCTTCCTCGTAGAAGTATAAGCACAACCAGATAACATGAGCAATGTCATCCACACACGTAACTCGGTCATCTCTGCAAAGACCCTTTCCAAAGGCAGCACTCACAGGTCCCAGGGATTTGATAACTTTGGCGGGGGGCGGGGGGGCGGGTTGGTGGTCTTCCACAGCGATGATCAAGAGAAGGCAGCATCTGCCAAGCGCACACTTAGCACGAAGCAGTAAAAGGCTGAGCGGTCTCCTGGGCTTTAGAATTTTAAGGAAACAGCAAGGAGTAAAAGTATTATGGTAGCTGTTGAGGATCCGCAGGCAGGGCCACATCTTTTCAGGAAGATCTGACACCCATCCTGCCTCAGAAGACGGGCACAACACTATTTCTGACGATGATGTCAAAGATTCGCGGCAGGTCTCTCTGCTTGGAGTGCTGAAGGCTGCACAGCTAAGGAAAAGGCTTCCTCGTGAGACAGGGACAAGACAGGAGAATCGCTGGCGTGCTGTTGGTTCCCCTGGACCCTGAGCTGGGGAGAGCTGCTGGTCTCGCTGATGCCTTGAGCAACCTGGGAGCATTTCCCAGCTACATCCTCCTGCCCGGAGGCTCCGAATCCAGCAGTAGCTTCAAATAGGTCCATTACACAGTCATAATGGGAACTGACAGCCTGAGCCCGGGATTATGTCACTGCAGTTTGAAAGTAATTACTCCATTGTCTTCTTAACGGTGAGAGTTCCTCCCACAAAACTGTGCCAGTGTTTGGATTGTAGGAGAAAAGCTTGTAGTAAAAGCCTTTTAAGACGGCAAGCTTTGTCGTTCACAGCTCAGGACCTCAGTTCATCTTGTCTGTGAGGCTGTTTTCAACTGGTCGCTAAACACTCCTCTCTCCGGGTCTCTCTCCTCCAATCTCCCTGATATTCTTTCTCAAGAGTCTACCTGTAACAAAGGTGAGTGCTGCGCATGGAAGCTTATCTGAAGGAAATAATCTAGCAAGTGTGCAGGGATGCCGCCTCAAGAATGCCCATCACCATCCTATATAATAAAAGAGTAGTATGCAAATTGTCCCCTCCACGGGAGTTCGTCAGGGAGTTTAACCAGGGGGCGGGGCCAGCTGGGAGAAGGGAGGGAGGCCCCTGCCGGGTCATTAGGGACCCTACCAGTGCACAAATTTCATACACTGGGCCTCTAGTGCTGCTTATAATAATGGAAAACTGGAATCAATCAAAATGCCCACCAGTAACTGTCCCTGCCTATCTCAGGGAACCTTCCTCGATCCCTCCGATTGTTCAATGTGTTTGTACTTCTCCCTTGGCAACACATCAATATGGCAATTCACTTTTTTTTTTTTAATCCTCACTCGGTATTTTTTTCCATTGATTTTCAGATAGAGTGGAAGGGAGGAGAAAGGTGGAAAGAGAGGGGGGAGGAAAGAGAGAGGGGGAGAGAGAGAAATATCAATGTGAGAGAGGCACATTGATTTGTTGCCCTTCTCATGTGCTGCGACCTGGCCAGGGATTGAACCCGCAACCGAGGTATGTGCCCTAGACCAGAATCAAACCCAAAACCCTTTGGTCCTTGGGCCTACGCTCTAACCCAGGGGTGGGCAAACTTTTTGACTCGAGGGCCACAATGGGTTTTTAAACTGGACCGGAGGGCCGGAACAAAAGCATGGATGGAGTGTTTGTGTGAACTAATATAAATTCAAAGTAAACATCATTACATAAAAGGGTACGGTCTTTTTTTTTTTATTTCAATAGTTTTATTCATTTCAAACATTTTAACAAGAATGTAAACACTAATTATTATAATTTGAAAGTTCAAAAAATGGAGGAATCATAGCACAATAACATACCTTATATTGAAGATGGCAAAGGCAAAATAAAATTGCCTAACCAAGGAAAGGTACAAAAGCCTTTCAAATTAAACTTAAATATAATAAAATAATTTAAAACTAAACAAATAGAAAAGAACAAAATGTGTAAACAGTAAATTAAACATTTTCTTTAGTGCAACTTCCAAATTATGCCCGGGACGTAGATGTAGATGGCAATGTAGACTGGGTTGAAAGGTTTTTGGTCTTTAAAACATCAACTTCAGTGGGAACAGTGTTGTTGGTCTCCTTTTTAGCAAATGCTCTGATACTGTGCTCTCCAGGGGCGTGTCTCCCTACATCACCACTATAACGTGTCTATGCATTCCCAGGGTGATGTCGGGGGACGCGTCCGCAGGCATTACAAGGAGCCTCTGGAAGATTGAGAAGTTGTTCTTTCTACTGAATGGGCGGATATAAATCCGCCCACTCAGAAGAAGGAGCTGCGGCCATGTTTCCCGACGTTGCCATGTTAACACTGCTGCTGGTGAAGGAGCAGAGGGGAGAGCAAGAGAACCCTCTGCTCTTTCGGCTCCGTGGGCCGGATAGAACAGCCGAACGGGCCGGATTCGGCCCGCAGGCCGTAGTTTGCCCACAGCTGCTCTAACCACTAAGCAAATCGGCCAGGGCAGTAGTTCACTTTTTGTATTAAAACAGTAGAAGCTCTTGTAACCAGTCTCCATTCAACCAACATGTGGATAACTTAATACCCTTCCTCCTTCCACTGGAAAACTACCACACGTCTGCTTACATTAATGATCCTGTTAATGCCAGTGGTATTGCTATTGTAATTATGTAACTCAACATCGTACTAGATCAATTATGTATGAATGTCAAAGTAAGGTGCTGTTCCTATGGAAACTGGGTGAATGCTTTGGAAAGACTCAGTAAAGGTGTTACTAAAGAAAAAAACATAGCACCAAATTAGGTGTGATAGAGAAGGGAAAGTTTTAAAGGTTCGGAAGGATTCAGAACTCAGGTTTGAATTACATATGACTTTCACATGTAACAAAATATTCTTCTTTTTGATATTTTTTCAAGCATTTCAAATTGTAAAAACTGTTCTTGATTCACAGCCATACAAAAACGGGCAGTGGGCTGGATTTGGCCTGAGGGCTGTTTTACATTAAGAATATATATATTATGTTTTTGCCCTGGCCGGTTTGGCTCAGTGGATAGAGCGTCTGCCTGCGGACTCAAGGGTCCCGGGTTCGATTCTGGTCAAGGGCATGTACCTTGGTTGCGGGCACATCCCCAGTAGGGGATGTGCAGGAGGCAGCTGATCGGTGTTTCTCTCTCATCGATGTTTCTGGCTCTCTCTCCCTCTCCCTTCCTCTCTGTAAAAAGTCAATAAAAGATTTAAAAAAAAAAAAAAGAATATATATTATGTTTTGTATGTGTTAGGTTTTTCTTTTATGATTTTCATTTCTAATTGTTCAAAATGTTCAAATGACATTAAACAAGAAGGCTGCTATTTTGTTTGGTCATATTCTTTCTATTTCTCTTGCTTGTAAGATCCACGATAAGGGTTTTTACCTGGCACCTAATCGGTGCTCCAGAAATGTTTCCTAAATGAATGAAGTGAAATTATTCAATATTCATACAATGGAGTACTAACACAACCATTAAAAATTATGTCAGAGAGTTCAAGATTCATTGTGAAGGGAGAAAATAAAAACAGGTCACACAATAATATTGCATAATATAAGCCTATTTAAGAAAGCTCTATGTCTATATATGTATGGGAAACAGTATAGTAGAATATATTAAAATGTTATTCGTTATAGAATTACAGTTACAATAGGTTTGGGGATGCTTTAGGATCTTTTTCTTTTTCCTTACTGTATATTTGATTTTTCTTAGATAGGTATTTTCTGTGTATAACTGGTCACTGTTATTTTTTTTTTTCCTTATAACGCTGGTGTCCTGAAGGAATTTGCATCTGACCAAATGGAAGCTCCAGTTTGGCCAAGCCCTGCTTCTGTGGTCAGGGTCCGGATGACCAAGTCTGATGTTGGCCTGAGAGGGGATGGGGAAAGCCACCTGCTTGTCACATAGGTCCTTTTCCACTGTGCTCAGAAACCCAGGAACTCCTAGCCCTGGCCTGAGAAAGGGGCTCCCCACTCTCCCACAAGATGACCGTGCGCAGCCACGGTTAAAGTTTGGCATTTTATCCGAGGAGAAACAGGTGATCCCGGAAGCATTTTGTTCATTAGCCTCTCAATGAGCTGGGTACCAACCTCTAACCAGGCCCCGTGTTAGGCACTGGAGGGTGAGGAGCGAACAAAGCAGACAGAAACCCCTGCCCTCATGGAACTTCCTCTGGGGAGAGGAGAAAGCAGTAACGAGATAGCGGGGCAATGGGGACAGCAGGGGCACCGAGGAAGCCTCAGAGGGCAGGGGGCCTGTCTGAAGAGACGTGAGCCAGGCCCCGTCGGCAGAGCCAGGATCCGGCATGCTGGAAGCCGCCCATTGTCTTCAGCACTAGCAGAGAGGTGTGGACAAGGAACCCGGAAGGCTGGTGACCCTTGAGCTCTGACAAAGGTCAGGGCTGTACACCCACTGTTTATTGGAGACAATGGTCGCTGAAGCAACTTCCCCACCAGACAGTCATGTAAATCCTTACTGATAAGATAGTCTGCCTCTTTCTGGAAATGGCCTGCCTAAGGGCTATAGGTGGATCCCAAATTGAATAAAGGGATGGCAGGGCCAGAGCCCAAGCGGAGTCCTTCCTCTTGAGCTGGGCTCCCGCCTGGTCCCCCAATATTTCCAAATTATTGTTTCTTGTCTCGTCTCTTTCATTTGCGTGCGGCCCCTCTTCCAGAGCCCGAACCCTGAACCACGTGGGATGTGGGACCTTCACACCGGCAGAAGAAACCAGGAGGACAAGGTCCAAGCAGCACGAGCCAGCCACACGCAGGCCTGAAGGAAGGCGGGTGTGACCCGGAGACGATGCCAAGAAGCAGATAGCGGCCATCTCGAGGGACCGTGACAGAGAATTCATTCTAGGTGAACAACGGCAGTCCAGGTGACATGGCGGCCATGGTGGCTTTAAACAGGAAAATGAGATGCTCTGATTTATAGTGTAAAAGATCATTCTAGTCCCTGTGCGAGAGGTCAAGGGTGGACCACCAGGCTGTCAGGGCCACAGCAGGGGCAAAGGTGGCCTGGACAGGATGGCTGTGCAAACGGGAGAGGGAAGGTGGGCTGGTGTATTAAACCACCAGGCTTGTTTCAGAGCTGGATTTAAACAGGAGCAAGACAAGATTCAGCCTGTTTATTTCATTTTAAATTTTATCTACATAATTTTTATATCTGTACATTGCAGTTGGCCCATTTACTGTGTACAAGTCAACGGGTTTCAGTTTATTCACCGAGTTGTATAGCCATCACTGCAACTGACTTTAGAATATTCTCATTACCCCCCCAAAAAAAACCCTGTATCCCCGAACTGCTCTCCCCACTGTACTTTCTACCACAGTTATGTACCCATTCAACGGATGGACATTTAGTTTACTTCCATTTGGGGGCTGTTATGGATAATGTTGCTGTGGAAACGGTGTAGCAGTGTTTGTGTAGGTGTATGCTTTCATTTCTCTAGGGTGTGTACCTAGGCATGGAGTTGTTGGTTTCTGTGACAACTCTCTGTTTTACGGCTTGAGGAACGGCCACACTGTTTTCCAAAGCAGCTGCGACGTGGTACATTCCCACGGGCAGTGTCTGAAGGTTGGAGTCAGTTTTGTTGTTGTTTTAATGTTTTTATTGATTTCAGAGAGAGGAAGGGAGAGGGAGAGATAGAAACTTTGATGAGAAACATTGATCAGCTGCCTCCTGCACGCCCCCTTCTAGGGATGGAGCCCACCACCCGGGCATGTGCCTTCACCAGGAATTGAACCTGGCGACCTCCTGGTGCACAGGATGACGCTCCCACCAACTGAGCCACCCCAGCCAGCTGGAGTCAGTTTTAAGATCACCCTGGCTGCTGTACGGAGAATGGATTGGAGGAAGGCCGTGTGGGCGTGGGGGGAATGCAGAGACCGGAATGGTTATGCAAAAGTGGTGGCATTTTAGTAGGGTTCAGAGATGCCCCACGTAAGGTGTTCTTCATGCTGTTTATGGCAAAAAATATTTTTGCAAGATGGCCATCTTTGCATCATGAATCACATTGTTAAATTAAAAGATTCCAACAGAGAGGACTTGTGAAAACAGATCTGCAGTTTTCAAATCTAGAATCCTAAGGCAAACTGGTACAGAACTGCTTACACATCTCCCCAAACAAGCTCCTGCAAGCAGCTAAGGGCGTCTGGGTGCGATAAAACCTCCACACCTCCAGCCACGAGAACACGGGCGCAAGTGGCCCCGGCTGCCGAAGGCTCCAGCGGCGACGGAGGGGCTGCCTCGCTCTAGGCTGCTGGTTTTGACAACCCAGCACCTTCTGTCCCTTGTAAGTTCCTCCACGCCAGGATGCAAAGGCACACCAACATCCGCCAAGCTCACCCTGTGCAGGCCCTGGGCGAAGTGCCCCATGTACACTCCTTAAGTCTGCGAAACCTCGCAGCAAGTCACCGAGGAAGAAAGCATGATTGTTCCCAATTACAAGGTGAGCCAAGTTGGTCCCTTTGGGCTGGAAGGTAATAGAGGCCTCTCTGAAGAGATGGCATCTTAGCTGATACCAGTCACATGAGGACCAGGAGGAAGAGCATTTCAAGGTCAACCCTAAAATTGTTCATTAGCTTTCCAGGCGTCTTCACTCTTATTCACAGTTAATTTCTTAAAAATACATCTTTATTGATTTTAGAGAGGAAGGGAGAGAGGGAGAGAGAGATAGAAACATCAATGATGAGAGAGAATCATTGATCGGCTGCCTCTTGCACACCCCACACTGGGGATCGAGCCTGCAACCCAGTAATGTACTCTTGACCAGAATCAAACCCGGGACCCCTCAGTTTGCAGGCCCACGCTCTATCCACTGAGCCAAAGTGGCTAGGGCCACAGTTAATTTTAAATCTATATGTTTAGAACAAATAAGAGTAAGAAGTATCCCTCTAGAAATAAGTCAAGTTTAAATTCATTTAAGAGATAACTTCAAGCACAGCCAGAGCGGCTCAGTGGATGAGCGCCATCCTGTGCACAGAAAGGTTGCCAGTTCGATTCCAGGTCAGGGCACATACCTAGGTTGTGGTTTTGATCCCCAGTTGGGGCAGGTACGGAAGGCAAGTGATGGATGCCTCTCTCTCACACCAATGTTTCTCTCTTTCTCCCTCTCTCCCTTCCTCTCTAAGCATGTGCTTGGGTGAGGATTTATAAAACAAAAAAAAGGTAACTTCTAGTAGAGAGTATAAATCTTTTTCCTTATTATTTATAACTAGAGGCTCGGTGCATGAAAATTCATGCCCTGGAGGCAGGGTCCCTCAGCCCAGCCTGCCCCTCTCACAGTCCAGGAGCCCTCAGGGGCAGGAGGCAACCCAGTGATCAGGGGAAGGTGACGCCCCATCACACCTTTGCTGCTGCCACTGCCGGCAGCGCAAGCCTCGGCCGGCCCTGGTTATCTGAGCCTCGGGCGGCACTGGGCAGCTGGGCAGCCGCCATTCGAGGCTTGCCTGTGCCTCCGGCCTGCCCTGGGTGGCTGGGGGACTAGGGGACTGGGGGACTCCAGAGGCAGGCGCCGGCAAGGCTGGCCCCGCCCCCAGGCGGGACTGAGGGGATTGGGTGCTGCCCTCTTGTGGCTGTGAGCGCCGCCATCTTTGAAGGCATGGCAGTCAATTAGCATATTTCCTCATTGGCTGTGGGCTCCAGCATCTTTGAGGGTGTAGCAGTTAATTAGCATACTCCCTCCTTATTGGCTGTGGGCGCTGCCATCTTTGCAATGGTGTGAGGGTCAGTTAGCATATTCACTCTTTATTAGATAGGATTTTATACTCAATGCCTGTTCTCCATAACCATATCCCCCCACCCCATCTCTACCGCCTCCCTATACCGTTGTTTCTGCTTATTATGTGTCTTAGTAGACTTTGGTGAAGTTCTGGGACATGGCAGACACAGCTCCCTTGATTGTGCTGGAAACAATGGCTTTGACCTCCAGAACTCCCCATGAAAACGAAAGTATCTACGGATACAGGAGTCCACCCTTATCCATGGGGGTTACGTTCCAAGACCTCCTGTGAATGCCTGAGACTGTGGACAATACCAAAACCTATATGTACTATGTTTCTTCCTATGCATGCATACCTGTGATGAAGTTTAACTTATAAATTAGGCACAGTCAGAGATCAACAACAGTAACATAATAATGTAGGACAATCGGCCCTGACTGGTTTGGCTCAGTGGATAGAGCGTCGGCCTGTGGACTGAAGGGTCCCGGGTTCGATTCCGGTCAAGGGCATGTACCTGGGTTGCAGGCACATCCCCAGTGGGAGGTGTGCAGGAGGCAGCTGATCGATGTTTCTCTCTCATCGATGTTTCTAACTACCGTATCTAAGCTCTCCCTTTCCTCTCTGTAAGAAATCAATAAAAAATATATTAAAAAAAAATAATAATAATGTAGGACAATCGTAACCACAGACTGTAATAAAAGTTGTGGGAATGGCTTTGGGGTCACCATTAAGTGAAATCAGGGTGACCTGAACACCAGCAGTGGCAGGTCAGTCGACCTCATAGCCTAGACAGCTCCTAAGTGGCTCACGGGTGGGGATGGATCTGGAACCTCCTGTTGTCCTAAATGACTCCTCTGTGCCCACTTTACAGCTTAAAGCTTCAGTTGTTCTGAAACAGTGGTTCTTACGCTGTGTTAACGTTAAGAGCTCTTTAGGGGCTTTGGAAAAACAGGAATGCCTGCCACCACTCTCCCCTCTCCCTCTAAGGTGGGGCCTGGGCCTTACATGCTTTTTGTTTTTTAGAAATATTTTAAAACATGGTGGGGGGTAGGGGGGGGAGAGGGGGAGGATGCCAGAAATAAAAATAGTACAGTGAACATCCACATACCCTTTACCCAGATTCATCTATTTTTAATATCTGGTTCCATTTGTTTTATCATTTGCTCTCCTTCTATATTTTATTTTCTCTATTTTGTTCATAAAATGCTTTGAGAGTAAGACATCCTATGCACCTCCTTAAAAGACATTTTCAACGTGCATTTCTTCACAATAAAGACATTTTCTGACCTAGCCGGTTTGACTCATTGGATAGAGCATTGGCCTGCAGACTGAAGGGTCCCGGGTTCGATTCCGGTCAAGGGCACGTACCTCAGTTGCAGGCTCCTCCCAGGTCTGGGCCCTGGTTAGGACGAGTGAAGGAGGCAACCAATCGTGTTTCTCTCACATCGAAATTTCTCTCTGTCTTTCCCTCTCTCTTCCTCTCTCTAAAAATCAATGGAAAAATTTCCTTGGGTGAGAATTAAAAAACAAACAAACACCTTTTCTTACATAGCCAGGAAGTTTAACAAGGACACAAACACTTGTATTTTCTCTATCATCATATTCCAGTTTCTCAGTTGACCGGTAGCATTTTTCCATCTAGGACAGAATCCAGTCTGGGATTAGGCATTAAGTGTAGTTGCTGTCTCACTCGTGTGCTTTCCAAAGCTCTCCAGGTGGATTTAATGTGTGTCCTGGTATTTATTTACTGGTACATGGTAAACATGTATTAGCTGTTTACCACGTGCAAAGTATCATGAGTAAATTAAGGAGTTTCTTATTTTAAGGGCTATACCAGCCGTGGGCAAACTACGGCCCGCGGGCCGGATCCGGCTGTTCTATCCGGTTCTCTTGCTCTCCCCTCCGCTCCTTTACTTTGAATTTATATTAGTTCACACAAACACTCCATCCATGCTTTTGTTCCGGCCCTCCGGTCCAGTTTAAGAACCCATTGTGGCCCTCGAGTCAAAAAGTTTGCCCACCCCTGGGCTATACTATATACCAGCGGTTTTCAACCTTTTTCACCTATCAGAGATACAAGTAAAACAAAACTTATAGAAATATTAAATATGAAGAGATGAAAAATACTCCATAAGTAATCAGTAGCCAAAAGAAAGGTGGTGTTTCAATAACAGTATCAAACATGTCTAATGTAAACAATTAGCATGAAAATAGTAAAAAGAGGCACAACAGAGGAAGAATCAACTGTGATTTTCAAGGCAGAACATACTTTGAGACATGCTGCCTCCTACATGCTAGGGACCATTCCTGCTTTCTTCACTGCCGTATTTTCAGTGCTTGGCACATAGTAGGTGTGCCATAAATATTAATGAGTGAACTGATTGCATTATATTCAAATGCTCTGTTTATGTGTTTGTCATACCATAAGGATAGGGCCGCTGTGTTACTCAGTTTTATGTCATCAATACTCAGCACATAGTACGCATTCCCTAAATTCACTAAATTAAAGGTTCACTTCTCCCACAAAACCTCTCTGAACTGTTCTTACCATAGAGACTTTGTTTCTACTTCTATAGAACTGATCATTTAAAATGTCCAATTTAGCAACTGATTATAGTGTCTTTTAGTTTTTTATTGTCTAAAGTTTTACATATGTCTCCTTTTTCCCCGATTAACCCCCCCCATGTCTTTTAGTTTTTGATCCAACCTTCTTTCTCCAAAAATATTTTAGAGATGATGGCTTACACTTTTCTTAAAAGATTATTTATTCATTTTTAAAAAATACATTTTTGATTTCAGAGAGGAAGGGAGAAGGAGAGTGAGAGATAGAAACATCACTGCCAGAGTGAAACATGGATCTGCCGCCTCCAGCACACGCCCCAGTGGGGATCCAGCCCGCATGTGCCCCTGACTGGGAATGGAACCCGTATCCTTTCAGGGCACAGGAAGATGCCCAACCAGCTAAGCCATGATGGCCAGGGAGCCTTATGCTGTTTATAGTACCTTGAATCAAGAATATCAATACTGCCCTAGCTGGTTTGGCTCAATGGATAGAGCGTCAGCCTGCAGACTGAAGGGTCCCAGGTTCGATTCCAGCCAAGGGCACATGCCTGGGTTGCGGGCTCAGTCCCCAGTGGGGGGCATGCAGGAGGCAGCCGATCAATGATCCTCTCTCATTATTGATGTTTCTGTCTCTGTCTCCCTCTTCTGTCTTCTCTAAAATCAATAAAAAATATATTTAAAAAAAAAAAAAAGAATATCAATACTGCCCTAACCGGTTTGGCTCAGTGGATAGAGCGTCGGCCTGCGGACTGAAGGGTCCCGGGTTCGATTCCGGTCAAGGGCATGTACCTTGGTTGCGGGCACATCCCCAGTGGGGGCTGTGCAGGAGGCAGCTGATCGATGTCTCTCTCTCATCGATGTTTCTAACTCTCTATCCCTCTCCCTTCCTCTCTGTAAAAAATCAATAAAATATATTAAAAAAAAAAAGAATATCAATACTGCCCTAGCTGGTATGGCTCAGTGGACAGAGCATCAGCCTGCAGACTGAAGGGTCTCAGGTTTGATTCCAGTCAAGGGCACATGCCCGGGTTGCAGGCTCGGTCTCCAGTGTGGGGCATGCAGGAGGCAGCTGATCAATGATTCTCTACATCATTGATGTTTCTACCTCTCTCCCTCTCCCTTCCTCTCTGAAATCAATAAAAATATATTAAAAAAAAGAATATCAATACTCTTTGGGGGTTGATATCACTACTTGATGCATGTAGATTAGACCAGTGGTGCCAAGAACTACCTCCATCCCCCTTTTCCATCCTTGACTAAAGAAATCACTATTTACAGACAGGCACGTGTGTAAGAATGTGGAGAAGTTAACCTGGGAGTTGGGGGTGGGAGAGAAGGCAGCTAACTGTCCAATTCCTGGTCTCTGTGCTCTCCCCCTCCTGGCAATATGGGAAGGACAATGCCTGCAATCCTACAAAAAAAGTGGGTGTGGGAAGTGGGAGGGAAACAGGGAAGAGGGCAGAACCTGGACCGGAGTTTATGATGAGATCTAAAGGAAACCCCAGGGGAAACAACTACATCCAGGCTCCGGGGCCTTGGGTAGAAGGCAGAGAGGGATGTTGCTCATCTACCCACAGGGCACAGCAGGGGGACCCATCACAAGGAGCTCCTCATTGGGAAGCGACAGGGGTTACTACAGGGCAGAGTGGTGTCTCCTTGCTGGTCTTCTAAGGAAGGCACCACAGTCCGTGGAGGTCAGTCAGAGCCCTGGGATGAGAAGAGGAGGTGGGCTGGCTGACTTCCCACAATTAAATGGTGAATCCTGCACTTGCTTATTTTTGCTCCCACACACGTCCGCACCCCGTTTGATAGTAAGTCCCCTGGGCTGCCTTCCAGGTTTAGTTACGGCGCCACGCAAGCTACTGGCACTCAACAAACGACTCAAATATTTGTTGTATGAAAAAAAATAATGAATCAAGTGTTTAAATAGAGCGCACATGACCTCCCCAGCTGTAAAGTACAGCGATGAATAAAATCACAACATTCCAGGCCGATCACTTAAGCGGAACACACACACACACACACACACACACACACACACACACACACACACACACACACACACACACACACACACACACACACACACACACACACACACACACCAGCACTGATTCAACTGGATTCGCATCCCCACCTTGGGAGCAGACCACCTGCTCAGCGCGCAGGCTGTAGGAGTTTCCTTGCCAAGGAACCTCTCTCGCAGCTGCTTTAGGTTGGTGCCTCCAGAAGGTCAAGTCACCAACATTTAGGACCGCTCCCTTCCAGGGTGGCCTCCGAGACAAAGTTTCAACCTGGATTAGGCCTGGTGCTCCCCTGGGCGCGTCCGCACTCCCTGCGGACCAGGGGACGCCCTGGAGCGCAGCCAGCCTGCCGGCATTCACCTTACCTTGGTGAGCTGGGCTATCTTCTTGCACATTTTCACGTGCATCTCGGGGTCGCAGTCCATTCTCCAGCCGGCGCCCCCGTGGGCATCGGCTTTGGAGCCCGGGCCAGTCCCGGGTGCATGGATTTTGCTGTTGACCGCAGAAGCCATCGCGGAAACGCGTCCAGCGCACCCGGCCCCCGCTCGTGTGCTCGCGGCCCACGGTGTGCACGTGCGTGCGCGCGCGGGCGTGTGAGCGTGTGTGGGCTTTATCGGGAGAGGTGGCACTGCAGCCCGGCGGCCCGCACCGCCGCGTGGCCGCCTGCCAGCCACCCGCGCGCCCACTCTCCCTCCTCCCGCGCTCTCTCCGGCTGGCCGGCTCTGCGGGCACCCGCACCCTGCGGCGAGGCGCCGAGGACCCGCACGTGCCGCTCGCGATCTGCGCGCTGCTCCCGGCCCGTGCGGGTTTGGCTGGCAATGGTAGAGCTGGCCCGACCGGGAGACACTGGCCTTGGAGAGGTTTGCGCTGGCGACGCGCGGCGCTCTCGGACACGTGGGTGGTGCCCGGCTCTAGACTCAGCGGCGGCGGCCCCCGCCCGTGGTGGGCATCCCTGGCTAAGAAGGGAGAGGAGCCGGCCTCAGCCTCTGGCCGCGGGTGCGCACGGTTAGGGAGGAGCCCCTGACGATGTGCTGCTGGGTGAACGGGGTGACGAGGACCCCGGCACCTTCCCCAGCTTACTCAGCCAGCGGCTTTGGGGCCTTGGACCCTGGTCTGAGGACGGAGGTGGGGGGGCGGGATGCCCAGAGAGGGGCAGGGAGGTGAGAGCGAATATCTGGGACAAGAGGTGGCGCGGGGGGCCGGGGTGCACAGTGTGGCCCCCACAGGGACTGCAAATGGGAGTCCCCACCTCCCCCATCTTGGGGAGGAGCCGGGGCGTTGCGGGAGGATTGCCAGGGATCAGCAAACAAAGGGAAGAAGACGAAGGGGCGGCCGAGGAGCTGGTGACTGAAACGGGGACGCACAGTGCGGGGGGGGGGGGGGGAGCGGGGGGGGCAGGAGGAGCGCAGAGACAGGAAATGGAAAGGTAGAAAGGACGGTGGGGAAGGAGGAGGCGAAGAGGAACGGAGCAATTGCGTAACAGATGGAGCTGAAAGCCTAAGTAAATCAGGCCCGGAGAGAGTGAAGTGACTCGTCCTGATCCTTGATCCTGGATTAGGAATTTGTTTGGTGAGTGGAGAGGGGAGGGGGCCAAATGTCTTTGTGGCTCGCTTTCTCTGGTTTCAAACCGTGGGCTTTTAGGGAAGCCACAACACCCCATCCAGATTCTCCGAAAGTGTGACTAATAGCGTCAGTATCATAATAAGCAATTAGCATGGTTAATGTGTTTCCTTTTACAAACTGCCTTATACCAAGAGTTTTAATTATCTCGACAAAGCAAGCTTCGCAGTCTCAGAAACCACAACCCCATGGCTTTGCATTTCTGTGAAACATCTATATAATTTAATTTCTGAAAACGACAGTTTTCTGTTAAACATCTCTTTTTTTGAGTGAACAATTCAAGAAATGAATACACAATTTAAATCGACACTATGCTTTCCTTGTAATCCTAACACACATGAACTGGTACTGGGGTTGCAGTAATGGTATATCAGGCCTTCCATCTCATCTCCACAGGAGGAAAATAAACATGAAACATACCAGCGTGGTACATCGACATGATACCATGGAACATGACATTTTGGAATACAATGTTTTGTGGAAAAATTATAGCCAGGTTATAGTAAACAATATAATCACCAGGAGCTCCATAATGCGGGTCTAAGGACTCTAGCATTGACATTTTTTTTTTTTTTTTCGTATTCCTACCTAAAATTGTTAGTGGTAACAAAGGTGTGAAACACAGGGAAGAAAAGGGGAGTACATGGCTAAGAGCAATGGCACAAGCAGTCTTTCCAATACCTGAAATATTTAATGACCAATTTGCACAGTACATTGGATTTCACCTTGGGGTAAACAGGCAGGGAATCAATACTGTTGTCCCTCAGGTCTTTTTCTAGAGTTCAAAGGTAATAAATCATAGAATTCTCCAACATTCAAAAACGAATGGAACAAAGCTTTTAAATTCTGTTTATTACAAAGCAAGAGTATTCTGTACTTAGTAGTAACCTCAAATGGTTTTAACTGAATTAAGTTTGGTAATATGGGTGACCCTATGTATGGTTGAATATTTCAACAAAGCTATTTCTCAATTTCCCTTTCTGGAATTGACCACTGCTCTCTTTTTTAAAATTTTAAATCACTTACGGTGCTCATGGAATACAAATTTAAGTATTGTCCAGAATATTGACAGGGAACTAGAATTTCTCAAATTTTGCTAAACATAAAAATGATCAGGAGCTTGTTAAAAATATTTATGACTCCCCACATGAGAAATTTTGATTTAGTGCATCTGGGTAAGGCATTTTAATATATATATATATATATATATATATATATATATATATATATATATAATTGATATTTTACAGAGAGGAAGGGAGAGGGATAGAGAGCTAGAAACATTGATGAGAGAGTAACATCGATCAGCTGCCTCCTGCACACCTCCCACTGGGGATGTGCCCGCAACCAAGGTACATGCCCTTGACCGGAATCGAACCCGGGACCCTTCAGTCCGCAGGCCGACGCTCTATCCACTGAGCCAAACCGGTTTCGGCTGGGTAAGGCATTTTAAACAATCGCTTCAGTGATGCTGTTGTGGATGGTACCAGACCCCACCTTGAGAATTGCTTTAATAGTGTAACCAAGCCTCGTCATGTCCCTCCATGTATTTTTGCTTTATAACCTACGTTATGACACGGCAATTTGACTCCTAGGTATTATACCCAATGGGGAATGGGTACACATACCCACCAAACACTCAGGTATAAGAATACTTATTGCAGCTTTATGTATAACCAAAAATTGGAAAGAGCTCGAATGCTATCAACTGGTGAATAGATAAATGAATTACGGCATATTCACACAATGGAATAGTCAACAGCAATAAAAACATGGACCACTGATACATGCAAACACCTGGATGAATCACATATGTTACATTGATGAAAAGCTAAGCATAAAACAATACATGATCTCATTCATATGAAGTCAAGAACAAGCACAACTGATTGCTATTTAAGAGAAGAGTGGCTATTTCTGGGGTAGGTACAGACTGGGAAAGGGCGCTAGTGAAAAAGAAACTTTTTGTTCTTTGATTTCAGTGTATACATCGTGATATGAGTGTGTCTATATGTGAAACCATCACGTACACTTAGGATTAGCGCACTTCATGTACTTCACTGTAGGTTTATTATTCCTTACTTAAAAAAAGGGCAGATGGACAAATTGGGCTGGCATGGTTTCCTTAATGGATTTTTGTTGTTGTTAATCCTCACCCGAGGATATTTTTCCATTGATTTTTAGAGAGAGTAGAAGGGAGATGGAGAGAAGAGAGAAACATCGATGTGAGAAAGATTAGTTGCCTCCTGCACCCACCCCAACCAGGGCCCGGGAAGCTGCAACCGAAGTACATGTCCTTGACCGAAATCAAACCCAGGACTCTTCAGTCTGCTGGCTGACACTCTATCCACTGAGCCAACCGTCTAGGGCTCCTTAATGGACTTGATGACAAAGAAAAAAACACATCACCACACAATCATGTGCAATTAAATCAAAATTTATTCCAAGAATACATAAGCCTCTGTAATAATAAAAGGGTAATATGCTAATTAGACCAGACATCTTCTGGACATCATTCTGGATGTCCTTCCTGATGAAGCTGGGGCCAGGGGGTACCCAGCCCTAGTCCTGGATGCCTGTGGGCAGCCTGGGGGAAGCCAGCCTGGGTCCCGGGTGCCTGCTGGTGGCCAGAGGAGGGAAGCCCAGATCCCAGGTGCCGGAGGAAAGCTGGTGCCAGCAGCCCGGGTCCCAGCAGCTGGGGGAAGGAAGGCCTACTCTTGCACAAATTTTCATGCATCGGGCCTCTAGCATATAATAAAAGCCTAATATGCTAAGTGTCCAGTTGTCTGGTTGTCCGTTCAACCAATCAAGGCATAATATGCTAATGATATGCTAAGACTGCTCAACCACTCGCTATGATGTGCACTGAACACCAGGGGCAGACACTCCAACCAGTAGGTTAGCTTGCTGCTGGGGTCTGGCTGATTGGGACTGAGGGAGACGGGCTGCACACGCCCTGGAGCCCACCTACGGTCCCTCCCTGGCTGGCCAACCTCCCACATCCCTCCCCTGTCCAGCTAATTCACCCGTGGGGTCCCTCAGCCTGCCTTGCGTCCTCTCGCAATCTGGGCTGAGGGACCCCCCCTCCCCAAGTGCATGAATTTCGTGCACTGGGCCTCTAGTAATAATATAAACAAAGTATAGAAAAAACCTCAAACATAAAACAGGAAAAAAATCTAAAGTGCTACGTAGGAATATATTATGGATCTGTCACTGGATTTAACTATATTTTGATGTCGAAAATAGTATGGAAGATAAACTACAAAATTTCAAAATATTATTTTTAAAGTCATAGATAATTCATTATGCTTTTGAGCCCACAAAGGTAAAATCAAAATGAAAAACTTGTTGAAATGACTGCTGTAGATTATGGATCATTTTTATAAATAAAAATTTTTGAGACTTGCCTAAGCAAGGGACAGTTTATTTTACAAAATAAATCATTAAATAATATTTATTTTCTGAAAAAAATTTCTGCAGTGCACACCTTACTGGAAAGTGAGGACCTTTTGCAATTGTGGTGTATGATGCCTGAAGGATCAATTTGCTGACAACACTACATCTGTATTTTAAAGTGTCTACTAAATCTTACTGCTAAAACTGTAATAATTACATTTAAAAAATAAAAATTTCAGGTTTACTTTTGTGATACAGTGACACTCATCCAAAAATGTGTATTTGGTATACTTCTAATGGTCTCATTTTATTACTAACCTAGTTTCCTATGTAATTATCTTCTTTTTCCCTAGTTTCCCAATATCTGTCTCATTCTTTTCTACATTTTCCATATACTCACTTTGTCCCAAGTTTTCTAGAGACCTACTTCCTGAAACCCCTATCCTACTTACTTGACACAGTAGTCATCCTGGGATTTTTCCTTCATTGTATTCCTTTGTGAGATCTTATGTTTTCAGGATCCCACGCCTTCTTACTTAGATTACTCCTTTGCTTTGGTGAAGCACATCCTCCAGTAACCTCCTAAGAAAGGGTACATGGTAAGGTAAAATTTTGAGACCATGCAAGTCTGACCTTTATTTTAGTTCCATACTTGGTTGGATTGGCTGGATATAGAAGTCTAGATCAGAATTTTTAAATTTGAAGGCCTTGCTTTCATAGTCTTCGAACATCCAGTGTTGCTACCAAAAACTCTAAATGCCATTCTGAAAATACCCTTTTCTGTAAACCTTGTTTTCCCTCTTGTGAAACCTAAGGATCTTTAACCCTGGGATACTGAAATATCATGATGTGCTTTTGTACTTTTTAATTCATTGTGATGGGCACTCAGTAGATCCTGTTAGTTTAGGGAAATCTTTTTTTCTCTCTTCATCTCCTTTCTCTGTTCTCTCATTTTGAGGCTCTTATTAATCAGATGTTGCTTCCCATTCCGATCTTATTTTCCTTTTTGTTTTCCTATTTTTCATCTCTGCCTTTTTAGTCTACTTTCAGAAACTTCTTCAACTTATTTTCCAACACATCTACTGAATATTTAATTTTGGCTTCCTTATTTTTTCCAATACTTTTATTTTCTTTTTTTTAAATTTAATAAATCTTTATTGTTCAGATTATTACAATTGTTTCTCCTTTTTCCCCCCATAGCTCCCCTCCACCCAGTTCCCACCCCACCCTTTGCCCTTACCTCCCCCCACACTGTCCTCATCCATAGGTGTACGATTTTTGTCCATTCTCTTCCTGCACCCCCCTTACCCCTTTCCCCCTGAGAATTATCAGTCCAGTCCCTTTCTATGCCCCTGATTCTATTATATTCACCAGTTTATTCTGTTCCTCAGATTTTGAATTCACTTGGTTTTTAGGTTCACTTGTTGATAGATATGTATTTGTTGTTCATAATTTTTATCTTTACTTTTTTCTTCTTCCTCTTCTTAAAGAATACCTTTCAGCATTTCATATAATACTGGTTTGGTGGTGATGAACTCCTTTAGCTTTTTCTTATCTGTGAAGCTCTTTATCTGACCTTCCATTCTGAATAATAGCTTTGCTGGGTAGAGTAGTCTTGGTTGCAGGTCCTTGCTATTCATCACTTTGAATATTTCTTGCCACTCCCGTCTGGCCTGCATAGTTTCTGTTGAGAAATCAGCTGACAATCATATGGGTGTTCCCTTGTAGGTAATTAACTGTTTTTCTCTTGCTGCTTTTAATATTCTCTCTTTGTCTTTTGCTCTTGGCATTTTAATTATGATGTGTCTTGGTGTGGTCCTCTTTGGATTCCTTTTGTTTGAGGTTCTGTGCGCTTCCTGGACTTGTAAGTCTATTTCTTTCACCAGGTGGGGGAAGTTTTCTGTCATTATTTCTTCCAATAGGTTTTCAGTATCTTGCTCTCTCTCTTCTTCTGGCACCCCCATAATTCTGATGTTGGTATGCTTGAAGTTGTCCCAGAGGCTTCTTATACTATCTTCAACTTTTTGGATTCTTTTTTCTTTTTTTTTGCTTCTCCGGTTGAGTGTTTTTTGCTTCTTTGTATTTCAAATCTTTGACTTGATTCTTGCATCCCTCTAGTCTGCTGTTGGGTCTCTGTATAATATTTTTTATTTCAGTCAGTGTATATTTAATTTCTAATTGGTCCTTTCTCATATCTTCGAGGGTCTCTTTATATTCATCGGCCTTTTCTAAGATATTCTTGAAAAGTCTTATAACTGTGGTTTTGAATTCTATATCCAGTCATTTGTTTTCCTCCATTTCTTTCGTTTGTGATCTGTTTCTTCGTCTCCCCATTTTTCACTGCTTCCCTGAGTTGATAGAGTGGCTTTGTGTGCTAGGTGTCCTATATAGCCCAGTGGGTCAGCCTCCCCAGTTAACCTGAAGTGGACACTCTTGGTGCACCCCTTTGTAGACTATGTGTACAGCCTTGTTGTAGTTAAGTCTTGATTGTTGTTGGTATCACTGGGAGGAATTGACCTGCAGGCCAGTTGGCTGTGAGGATGAGCTGTGTCTACACTGGGAGATTTTTGGTGCTGGAGACAGCCTTATAGGATTAGCCTTGCCAGATTGCAAAGGCCTCTGTGCTCAGCTTGGAATGGGTGGAGTCTCAGGCTGGAGCAGACAGTCTTGGCTTCCTGTCAGCCCTGCCCTTGTGCACGAGTCTCCAGACCTCTGCCTTCCACGGTTCCTGAGTTTCTGCCTTACAGTCCAGATTTCCCCCGTAAGAGCGAGCGTGTGTCCCCAGGTACTGGCCCGGAACTGTGGTTCAGTGCAGTCAGAACTGGGGTTCAGTGCAGTCAGGAGCTTCGGACTCCCTTCCGCTAGGGATAGCCTGTGGCAACCTCTGCAGTCAGTCTTTGTGCACACTCGCGCCTCCGGACCCCTGCCGCCGCGGCTCCCCTAAGTCTCCGAGTGCCTTTCTCTCTACCTGACAGTCCAAACTCCCCCTGTATGAGCCTGGGTCCACAGGGTTTTGCCCAGAACTGAGGTTCAGTGCAGTCAGAACTGGGGTTCAGTGCAGTCAGGGGCTTCCTTCCCCCTCCAGCCAGAGAAAGCCAGCTAGGCACTCCGCCGCCCTTCCTCTCTGTGCACAGATGTCTCCCTACCTCAGCTCTTTGCCGCTCCTTCTCCGTGAGCTTTCCTCTTTCCTTCTAGTTGTAGAATTTCCACTCAGCCAGCTTTCCTGTGGTTCTGGATGGTGTCCATTCTGTCTTTTAGTTGTAGTTTTGAAATTGTTGTGCGGGGCAGCAGTTTAGGTGCTTACCTATGCCGCCATCTTGGTTTCTTCCCAATACTTTTATTTTCTGATTCTTCATTTTTTTTCTTGCCACTCCCTTCTCTTTTTTTAAATTTCTTTATTGATTAAGGTATTACATATGTATCCTTATTCCCTCATTACCCCCCACCTCCCATTCATGCCCCCACCCCCTGTTGTCTGTGTCCATTGATTAGGCTTACATGCATGCATATAAGTCCTTTGGTTGATCTCTCCCCCTTACCCCCACCCTCCCCTACCTTCCCTGAGGTTTGATGTTCTGATTAATGTTTCTCTGTCTCTGGATCTATTTTTGTTCATCAGTTTATGTTGTTCATTATATTCCACAAATGAGTGAGATCATGTGATATTTATCTTTCTCTGCCTGGCTTATTTTACTTAGCATAATGTTCTCCAGTTCCATCCATGCTGTTGCAAATGGGAAGAACTCCTTCTTTTTTACCGCAGTGTAGTATTCCATTGTGTAGATGTACCACAGTTTTTTAATCCACTCATCTGCTGATGGGCACCTAGGCTGTTTCCAAATCTTAGCTATGATGAATTATGCTGCTATGGTGGCAAATTGCAGTGCTCCATTTAGAGTGGCGTGATCTCTGGAAAGCTGGCTGGGACTTGTCAGCGGCTTTTGAAAAGGTGGGACTCCACAAGAAGCCAGAGGTGGCCACTCAGGAATTGGTTCCAGTTTGGGTACACAATGGGAACAATGGGAGAGTCTTAGACCTATCTCTCGAAGTATATGGACCGGTGTGCTTGGATCTAAGAGTTTAGCATGATATAACCAGGAATTAGGATTTAAAGGTCTCCAAGTAGTCGAATATTTTAAAAGGCACTTAACCTGCCAGGCAAGACTCTCCAGAGCTGTCAGGTTGGGCACCACAGGGTCCTCTTCTTCAGAGGAATCCCACTCTTCCCCAGAACTCTCATTTAGGTAGTTAGCGTTTTCTTCTTCCTCACTTTCTGATTCTGATAAGGGACCAGGAGAGGGGTTTCTGGGACCCATAAGAATAGAAAAGAAGGAACCAGAAAAGGTAACAACTGAAGCCAGCAAAACACTAACACTGGCAAATAGAACAAAAGATGGAAAATCCTTTCAACAAGATTAACTTGCCTGGTTCTGAGTCCATTACACACACAGTATGCCTTTGGCTTGCACCACTATGCAGTTCTTCGAGATTATGTTGTATAGTCTTCACTTACAAAGAAGACATCTCGGTTCTCAGGACCAGTTCAGTGTATAAAAGTTAGTCACTTACCTGCAGCACACATCAGAGTCTCTCCTCTAAATCCTGGCTACCCAAGAAGAGAAGGGGTCTTCATACAGGCAAGCTGATTTTCTTAGCGTGGTCTCAACTGGCCGTGATACTGTGAAGAGGCACTTGTGTCCTCTGTTTTGTTGTCAGGAATATTACATCTACTTGGTAAGGAGAAGAAGCTCAGTGGTTGGCTTCATAGTCTGCTGGTGCAGCGAATTTTGTGCAGGGGATGGTGGGATGAGTTGTCAAGGACATCTGGTGTGCACGGATCCGACGTTTTCCATAAGTGGTGCAAATGCCCTTGGAAACTGGTAACTTAGCTGTTGGACTATCTGGAAAGGTAGCCTTAACCTGTAAAGGAGAAGACTAGACACATGATATTAAAGCCTGAAAGCACTAGGTAACATTACTGTCTATCTATGAATATCCAAGAACATGGATGCCGAACAAGAAATCTTCTGGACTTTCCCATCTCTAGTTCATAGGCTTAGGCAGATTTTCCTGTGGCAAATGGCTCCTAAAATCATAAAACTGGGAAGGAGAGCCTGGGCCCATTTTAATCCTTTGTTGGTACATATCGGGGCCAGTTTGTTTTTACATTGGCAGTTCTAGCCCTGAAAATTACTTCCACAAAGCAGATCCCTTATGTCCCAAACTCCAAGTAGAGAGCTATAAAAACTATGTTATTTATATCTTTTTACCTTTAGATATGCTTGGTGGGATTAGTTTTAAGAGACCTGTGTCCTGCTTGTAGACTTTCGGTGAGACCCAGAGGTGGTGGTCATATGACTCCACTCTACAGGTATGAAAAGATGGCAGGTATAAATCTTAATACAATAGGAATTACACTGAATGTAAACAGGTTAAACTCACAATTAATAGGCAGATACTCAGACTGAATTAAAAAAACAAAACAAGATTCAATATTCTGTTGTTAACAAAAGACATGTTAAAGCAAACAAAAACAACAAAAAACAACATAGAAAGGTTTAAAAAATGATGAAAAAAGATAGCAATTTTAACAACAACAACAACAACAAAGATTTTAAGCCAAAAATTGTAAGGGACAGAGATGGAAGTGACCCTGAATGAAATGATGTTATTCGATGTTCTTTGAGGGTTTGCTGTTCTTATCATATATTCACCTGAAAACACATACTCAATTTTTCTCAAGTAACCACTGATAGAACTGAAGGGGGAAACATAAGCAGGGATACAAAAAGCATGAAAAACAGTTAAAATATTAATATACTTTGAGTATTATATAAGTAAACAGAACAATACCAAACAATAGATATTTGAGTATGCACACACACAAATAGATCATGCATAAGGTTATAAAGTATAACTAGGGCCATTTCATTCAGACTGAATCTTTGACCACAATGCAATAAAAGTAGGTACCGTGTTTCCCCGAAAATAAGACAGTGTCTTATATTAATTTTTGCCCCCAAAGACACGCTAGGTCTTATTTTCAGGGGATGTCTTATTTTTCCATGAAGAAGAATATGGTACACATTTATTGTTAAATGAAAATAAAGGAAATTTATTACCTGTATACGGTACGGTAGTACAGTAGTTGTCAACACAAACCAGACAAACTGTGAATCCTACAGTATCAAGAATTTACTCATTTATTCAATGACAATCATGTCATCATCTTCTGGAACATCATCATAACAATCCAATTCCTGAATTTCCTGGTGAATTTCTTGTGACTCCATTTCTTTCAGAATCAGTGGACCAAATCTCTCATGTTTAGCAATAGCACTGTCTTTAAATGAGTACTTCTTGTCAAGGTAGCCTGCTCGCAGTGCATTTGCAATGCAACTGTCAGTGATTTTCTCCCATGAATTCTTCACCCAAGTCACAACTTCTTGCAGTTTAGGTTTCACAAAGTTTCCACGCTGATTTCTCTCCATTCTATTTTCAATGTAGTCATTAATTTCCATACGCAAATTGTCTTTGAATGGCTTGTTTATTGCAATATCAAGAGTCTGGAGATAGGCCGTCATTCCTGCAGGAATCATTATCTGATCTATTTTTCTTTCGTGAAGAAATGTCTTCATGTCTTTAGCGCGGTGAGTGCTGGCTGCATTCCAGACTAGCAGACCTCTTTGGCTCCCTCGCATAACAAGCGGCAGCATTAAATCGACCCACTTCCTTATAACTGCTTGTGTGGCCCAGGCTTTTTCAGTTTCAAGAATAAAAACGCCCAAAACACGTTCAATCTTTTCCTTCTTGCCCTTAGAAATGATTAAAGGTGGGATTTTAGTGCCATCCAGACGAATTGCCAAAATACAGGAAACATGTGCACTTTCATAAGCAGTGGAGGGAATGTACGCTAACGAGGCACCCCGCTGTTCAATTGTTGTTTGAGATGATTGGCCCATAAACACTGCGGTTTCATCCATAGCAATCATGTTGGAAAGATTGTATTTAGAGAAGTCAGCATCATCAATAAAGGACTTGAATGCAAGTGCTCGCTTAATAACTTGAGTATCTTCCAACCTAAACAATGTTGTAGATCTTCTTAAAGACAGTTCACTTCGCTGAAGGAAATTATCCAGCCAGTGTTGTGATGCTTTGAAGTCTTCGGGGGCTATGTCAAACTGTGGTGCCATTGCAAGGGCAAATTCTTGAATCTGAGCCCTATTCACAACCAAAGCCTTTGCTCTCCTGTCAACAACCCATTCACAGTTCAGGTCTTCCAGCTCGGAAAATAATGGTTGCCGACCTGATCCACACTTGCGCTTTTTAGCATTTCCCTTGTCCACTTGTTCAATGAGGTTACCATACTCTGCTCGCCATTTTCGGACCAATCGGATACTCAACATCTTCTCTTTGTAGAAAGCAGTAAGATTTTGGCCCCAAGAGTCTTCCACGATTCCTTTCTTGTACTCCACGGAGTAGCTTTTTCTTTTTGCGCTCATTTCTAGGGGTAAAAAAAAAGGAATTGGGGTATCAAGGTGGGGGAGGGGGATCCCTCAAAATGACACAGGGGGGATCAGAGGGGGGAATCAAAATGGCACAGGAGAATCAGAGGGGGGAAATACCATTTTAGTAACCCCTTTTGATCCTCCTGTCATTTTGATTGCCCCCTCTGATCCTCCTGTGTCATTTTAAGTGATCCCCCTCCCCCCACCCCTGTGCCACTGAACACCTTCACCAGACATCCCCCCTACCCCTTTATCAGACATTTACCCCCTGGGGCCTGCCTGGGGACGGTCACTGGGCTTGCTGGGGCCTGGATCTGGGCTGGAGCAGGGTCTGCCACTGACTGAGAACCTTCAGTCATCATGAAGGCGGCCGCGAGCATCAGGTAGTGTCACCAGAGACAGACCAGCACTCACCACCTTCACCACGTACCGTCCGCTCTAATCCTCCTGTTCTTCTTCACGCATCTGCAAAAGTCTCCTCCTCTCTCCCGCCCCGCGCTCACGGCTCACTCCGACCTCCGCTCTGCCTCCACACAGCAGTGACGTCAGGACTCCGTGTAACGTCACTGGTTGCTAGACGCCAGTCAGGGCGGCCCTAGCGACCAGTTTATGGTAAATTAGTTTTCATTCTGAGACAGAGCCTGGGGGCCTTATTTTCGGGGGATGCCTTATATTTCACTCAGAAGGAAACCTGTAAGTAGGTCTTATTTTCGGAGGATGTTTTATTTTCGGGGAAACACGGTATTAAGTGTTACTTAAAAGTAATCCCCAGGGAAGGGCGGGTTCAGGGTAGAGGTCAATGGGAAAAAACCACCACAAAAGGGACATCTGTAATACTTTCAGTAATAAAGATAAATTAAAAAGAAAAAATAATCCTATGCTGAGACATAAATGATTCAGGGATTAAAATGGAAAGTATAAAGATTATTAAAAATATTAACACCGAATAATAATATTAGACTACCTGCAAGGCATAATTTATGGGACATGGCCAAACCAGTACATAAAAGAAATGCATAGCTTTGAATACACTGATGAGAAAACAAGGAAATTTAAATATCCACAAGTTTAAAAAATAAAATAAATAAATACCCACAAGTTAAGAATTCAATTCAAGATAATGCAAAAGAGCAATAGCAAAATAAGGCAGCAAAGAAATAATAAAGGCAGGAATGAAACTAGTATATAAAATAGTAATAAAGAAGACTGATAAAACTAAAATATTTTCTGAAAATATGAAATAAAAACAAAACTGGTGAGACTTATCAAAAAGGTTTAAAAATAACAAAGACTAAAAAAAACAGGAAAAAAATGCTAATGTAGGAAATTCTAGATGAAATGGCTAAATTCTAGAAGAATATAAAATGTTGAAATTCATACAGGAAGAAACAGATAATTTCAATAGAATAAATTAGTAAGTATTTAAAAAAAGGTAAACACTACCTATTAAAAATATCAAGACCCTATAGTTTTATAACTGAGTCCCACTAATTCCTAGAAGATTCGTATCTATTTTACATAAGTTGTTCCATAAAAAAAGAAAAATGTGTAATAAACTGACTAACTCCTTTTATAAGGATAATAAAATATTAACTCCAAATCTAGATATAAACCAAATAAGAAAAATATAGGCTCGTTTCACTTGCAAAAATTCAAAATATTACCCAACAAGACTAAAAGTGTATTAAAGAAAAGAAAAATATGTTATAATCAGATAGCTTATCCCAGGAAAAGAATATACCAGCTTGGAAAAATTTCTAAAATAAGTCAATAAAGCAAACAAACAACAACAGATAAATTTATCAACTGTGGATATTTAACCTTTGTTAGTTCCTGACCGACACCTATTTATGCTTTAAAAACCAAAGTAAAACATCCTTACCAAACTAGCAAGTTACTTTCTCAACTTGGTAAAGGTTATTTACCAAAATCTTTCAGCAAAGATTATCCTAAATGAGAAACTTTAGATATATATTCCCTTAAAAAAATGAAATTAGATAAGGATGATGATGGATAATGACAAAGAACCAAAAGTTCTAAACGATGTTATAATAAATTTTTTTTAAAAAGGCTAACATGTAAACAATTAAAGCTAATAAAGAGCTCAACAAAGTTTCTGGATCTGACATTAACCAGGTATTGAGTAGTCATTAATTTATTTATATAGCACTTGTTATTTGCTAGGTACTATTCTAGAAACTGCTTAAATGTTAACTCGTTTTAAAATCTCCTACGAGCCCTATAAGATAGGTACTTTTATTGTCCCCATTTACACAAGGCTTAAGCTACGTGGCCAAGGTCACACACATCTACTGATAGTCAGAATTTGAACCCAGGGCACTCTTAACTTCTATACCAGTAATACTAACTAGAAAATGCATTACACAAATACCCTTCACAAGGTAAATTACAAGGTCAAAAAAAAAATGATGAATTCGATCACATCAAAATTAATTATTTCTTGACTGAACTAAAGACATTAAGAACAAAGTTTACAAATCAACAATAAGAATTAGCAACCTCGGAGAAACCAAGATGGCAGCATAGGTAAGCACCTAAACTGCTGCCTCGCACAACAATTTCAAAACTACAACTAAAAGACAGAACGGACACCATCCAGAAACACAGGAAAGCTGGCTGAGTGAAAATTCTACAACTAGAAGGAAAGAGAAAAGCTCACAGAGAATTGGAGTTACGGCAAAGGGTCTTTGTGCACGCAGAGAGGAAGGGTGGCTGAGAGCCTGGCTGACTTTCTCTGGTGGAAGGGGGAAGGAAGCCCCTGACCGCACTGAACCCCAGTTCTGACTGCACTGAACCCCAGTTCCAGGCGAGCCCCTGGGGACCCACACTCTTGTGGGGGGAATCTGGACTCTCGGGCGGAGACTCGGGAGCCGGGGAAGGCAGAGGTCTCAAAGCGAGCGCGTGCACACAAGGGCAAGGCTGACGGGAAGCCAAGACTGTCTGCTCCGCCCTGAGACTCCACCCCATCCAAGCTGAGCACAGAGGCTATTGCAATTTGGCAAGTCTAATCCTATAAAGCTGTCTCCAGCACTGAACTTCTCCCAGCGTAGACATAGCTGATCCTTACAGCCAACTGGCCTGCAGGTCAATTCCTCCCAGTGATACCAACAACAATCAAGACTTAATTACAATAAGGCTGTACACACAGTCCACAAAGGGGTGCACCAAGAGTGTCCACCTCAGGTTAACTGGGGAGGCCGACCCACTGGGCCATATAGGAAACCTAGCACACAAATCTACCCTACCAACTCAGGGAATCAGTGAAAATGCGGCATCAAAGAAACAGATCACAATCAAAAGAAATGGAGGAAAACAAACGACTGGATATAGAATTCAAAACCACAGTTATAAGACTTTTCAAGAATATCCTAGAAAAGGCCAATAAATATAACGAGACCCTCAAAGATATGAAAAAGGACCAACTAGAAATTAAACATACACTGACTGAAATAAAATAATATTATACAGAGACCCAAAAACAGACTAGAGGAACACAAGAATCAAGTCAAAGAATTGAAATACAAAGAAGCAAAAAACACTCAACCGAAAAAGCAAAAAGCAAAAAAAAAAAAATCCAAAAAGTTGAAGATAGTGTAAGAAGACTCTGGGACAACTTCAAGCGTACCAACATCAGAATTATGGGGGTGCCAGAAGAAGAGAGAGAGCAAGATACTGAAAACCTATTGGAAGAAATAATGACAGAAAACTTCCCCCACCTGGTGAAAGAAATAGACTTACAAGTCCAGGAAGCGCACAGAACCCCAAACAAAAGGAACCCAAAGAGGACCACACCAAGACACATCATAATTAAAATGCCAAGAGCAAAAGACAAAGAGAGAATATTAAAAGCAGCAAGAGAGAAACAGTTAATTACCTACAAGGGAGCACCCATACGACTGTCAGCTGATTTCTCAACAGAAACTATGCAGGCCAGACGGGAGTGGCAAGAAATTTTCAAAGTGATGAATAGCAAGAATCTACAACCAAGATTACTCTACCCAGCAAAGCTATCATTCACAATTGAAGGGCAGATAAAGAGCTTCACAGATAAGAAAAAGCTAAAGGAGTTCATCACCACCAAACCAATATTATATGAAATGCTGAAAGGTATTCTTAAAGAAAAGGAAGAAGAAAAAAGTAAAGATAAAAATTATGAACAACAAATACATATCTATCAACAAGTGAACCTAAAAATCAAGTGAATTAAAAACCTGAGGAACAGAATAAACTGGTGAATATAATAGAATCAGGGGCATAGAAAGGGAGTGGACTGATAATTCTCAGGAGGAAAGGGGTATGGGGGGTTCAGGAAGAGACTGGACAAAAATCATACACCTATGGATGAGGACAGTAGGGGGGAGGTAAGGGCAGAAGGTGGGGTGGGAACCGGGTGGAGGGGAGCTATGGGGGGAAAAAGGAGAAACAATTGTAATAATCTGAATAAAGATTTATTTAAAAAAAACAATAAAATAAAAACAAAAACAAAAAACAAAAACAAAGAAACAAACAAAAAAGAAGTAGCAACCTCAGTAAAGAAATGGGCAAATGACAAAAATATCCAATTTACAAAAGGGAAAAGCCACAAGCTATTAGCCACACGAGCAAAGGGATACCACATTATTTTATTAGTCTGGCAAAAAATTAGAAAGCTGGACAATGTCAGTGTTAGTGAGGAGACGAAAGGAACCCCTTTAGAAACCAACAATTATAAACTGGGAGAACCTTTCTCAAGAGCAATTGGCAGCAGTACTTAGCCAAACTATTTGCACACCTCATGATCTAGCAATTCTACTCTTGGGTAAATAACGCAAAGAAATTCTCTTAGGACCAACATGCATTCTGATGCTTCATCTTTGATGGTAAAAAATTAGAAGCGTTCTAGGTTTCCATCACTGGTAAAAATTAGAAGTGTTCTAGGTTTCCATCACTGGAGGAGTGGCTAGGTAAAAGTGGTGAAAGCACATTAGAAGTATGCATTGCAAATGGCTGGACTAAAAACATAGCTCTAAATGGAAAAAGCAAAATCCAAAATAGCAAATCCCATTTATGCCATTCTGTAGGAGTGATTTCAAAAATGAGTCAGCAAGCACCTCTAGTTTCAAATACACAGTGAGTTGTAGTAATAAGGTCATATAGTATGGCTTCATGTCCGTATTAGTCCTCTAAAAAATATTTCTCTGTCTTCTATACATTCTATTTATCTAATTCAGAACCCATCAGTGTCTGGCACATATTAGGGATTTAGCAAGCTTTTTGAAATGGGAATGATGAAGGCCTGCTGTAACTATACAAATATGTTCTATTTTTATTTGAAGGAGCCAAAAATTCCAAAATTATACTGACTTGGTAATATGTTGGACAAAGACACATTAAACAGTTTTTTAAAGCAAGATCAATAAAGATGATGCTACTAAAGCAATATAAAGGGAACTGCTTATAATTTTTTCTTTAAGAGAACAAAGCAAATAGTTTTAAGTTTATAATATTATTACCTAGTTCAATCTGAAAAAGAAAATTCAAAACATACCCTAAGTCTTTATTTTATTGAGACAGGAGAAGCTGTTGGCTTTTAATTCTTCTGTCCTCTTACATTTTTATTATTTTTCTTTCAACCAAATTCCATCTGCAAGATCAAGTACATTTCAGTTATTGTATTACTCAAAACATGCTGTAAAAGGCTCACTCAAGTAGAAATAATTGGATCATAGACCTCTGTGGTTACATAAAGCTTAGGAAATATCAACTGAGCTAATGTATAGCGAGCTGTTAGTTTATAAACAATGGTCACATCTGAAGATGGGAACTGACTCTCATGAAGGCTCAGGATTACATGTGCATTGCATGTCGAGTGCACGCTCAAGTTTCTGTGAGTCTAAAGATTCTCATCAGAGAGTTAAAAGGCAGGCATAAGGGCAAGAGCAGGGACTGTAGTCCAATTCCAGCCCGGTGACTATAACCTCAGGCATATTTGTACATAACTCTCCAAGACTCACTTTTATCTTTTATTATGAGGATAAATATACTAACCTTGCTTGTTATGAAATTTCGATGAGATAATACATGTGAATGTGCCTAGTAGGCATTCAACAAAGGTTAATTCCTTCTTGTCTCAAAGTGGCTCTGAGTCTTGGTAGGCTGAAGGACAGGTTAAAAGGGACGAATCCTGCCAGAGCAGTTCTGAAGTATACTGATGAAATCTGTAAACGCAGTGGAGCTCTTTAGCCAGTGGTATCTGAGTGACCGACTTCTCCAGTATTCAGTGGCTTACTGTGTATTCAGTTCAGTAAGGAGGCAGGAGTTATAAACAAAAAAATACTTATACTTTCAGGATAACACATGCTCTATCCACTAATGTTTAGAGGTCCCAATAAAACTAGATTTTCTTTTACAAGGTTGATAATTTCTTTGAAACTGAAGTCAAACTGAAATGCTTTACACTTTTTTTTTCCAGCATGCTACAAATGAAAAAGGATGAGAAACTGAATTTGTCTGATGGGAATACAGCAAGTAGCCCTTTGAGTCCCATTAAGATGTGCCTTAATCATCCCACTGAATGGAACCTGAATTTGACAGCATCTCTAGCCAGCTGTACAGTTCAAAACCAAAATCTCACAAGTGAAGAGAAATAGATTGCAGCTCTTCTTGCACTATCCTTATTTTGTACGTCAATATTCTTTCTGCTGAACAATAAGCATTTACCAATTGATCTTGAAATATTTCTAGTCCTGTGATTTGTCTTTATATCATTAGCATTAATCACTTTGATTATATTCTTTGTATGTTTTTTACATGTTTGACATCAGACCATTGTGGAATTTTGCAGTACGATGGATTTTGATGTTTCTCTCTTCAATGGTATTTTGTGAAATTTGTATGCCCAACGATTAAATACATAGTTGTCCCCAATTTTATTTCTGTGCACAAAGTTTTAATATATGACATCCTGCATGATTTGGAAGTGTAAGATTTGTGATGACGACCTGACCCATGAACAGTTTTAAGCTGGTGGATACCAACTACCTCGAATTGGTGAAAGGCAAAGGTATCTCTTAGAAGTATATCATTTTCAAAGTTATAGAGAGAGCCCTAACTGGTTTGGCTCAGTGGATAGAGCGTTGGCCTGCGGACTCCAGGATCCCAGGTTCGATTCCAGTCAAGGGCATGTACGTTGATTGTGGGCACATCCCCAGTAGGGGGTGTGCAGGAGGCAGCTGGTTGATGTTTCTCTCTCATCGATGTTTCTAACTCTCTATCCCTCTCCCTTCCTCTCTGTAAAATATCAATAAAATATATTTTTTTAAAAAGTTATAGAGAAAAAATTTGATCACAGTTTATCAAGTAGCATGTTTCCATTCATAGAATTTGAGCTGATCAGTTTTCTTTCTCTGTATTTTTAAACCTTTCAAGTCTGCGAGAACAATAGCACAATTGCATGTTTACTCTTCAGCAAATTTGTGCCTCTTACAGACAATACTATTTGGTTTCTGTAAGTTACCATTTTTGAAAGAAAAATGGTAAATGGATTTACATCTACTTATTTCATTGTATTTTAGCCATTTATTTTAAAGTGTAAAGGGATTTTTTTTTAATCAGGATATTCCTTACCTTTAACTCTAATAGTACAAAAGCATAGCTTCAGCAATGGCTTATGTGATCGTGTCTAAAACTTGAACAGTAAGAATACTAAAGGTTTGGTGCTTAATTTGTGGTATGTATATAAAGTGGAATATTGTTCTGCTATAAGAAGAACTAAAGTACAGATGCGAGCTACTACATGGATGATACTCAAAGACAAGGTAAGTGAAAGATACCACGTCACACACTGTATATGATTCCATTTATATGAAATATCTAGAATAGTTACATCTGTAGAGACAAAATGCAGATTCATGGTTGTCAGGGGCTGGCGGGAAGGGAAATAGACTAACTGCTTAATGGGTTAACTTTCCTTTTGGGATAATGTAAACATTTTTTAAAATTAGAGGTGGTGCTTGTACTACATTGTGAATGTACTAAATGCCAATAAATAGTTCAATTTAAAATTGCTAGTTCATGTTATGTCAATTTTACCTTAGTAAAAAAAAATCAATATAAAAATTTTTAATTAAATGTTTACATATGCTGGAAAATGTAGTTCAAGAATACCTTAAGAAAAAACATGCAACTCCATACCGTATCTTTCATCTTCCACCCACCCAATGTAAAATTACTTTATTTCTTAAGACTCTTGGGGAGAAAGCATTTTAAGTCATAAATCACAAAGACAGGGAAAAAGATGAAAATATGATAGCAACCCCTTCCAATAGTCATTTCCTTTTTGTTACACTGCAATTCTCGGCACATGAAATTTGATAGCAAGGAAGTAGGTATACTGGAAGTGAAAGTAGAATTTAATCATGATAGTCAAAAGGCAAAATGTCTAAATGTCAGCCAACTTTAAACTGTAGCCTAAATATTATAAGGAACATAAACATACATGCTAAGAAGGACCTTTCGGAACAACAGGGCTGTGCTGATCTCCTACCTCGCTGTCTAAGAAATCAGAGAGAAGCTTCAGAACATTCTTGGCTGCAGCAGTCACTTCTTCAGCTTCTTTTGACTCTTGCTCTTCATCAGTGTTTATTTCTGCACCTTCACTTTGAACGGCTTTCACGTTCTTAGTTGTAAATGGTTCAATCCCAAATGTCATCAGTTGGTCAAAGATTGCCTTTAAAGCACTCATTTTTATTGTCACATCATCAATTTGCAAAACCTAAATTAAAACATCCCCCAACAAAAAAAGGGAATTCAGTAAACTTTGGTTATGCTGCATAAAATTAACATGTATCTTATTTTCTCAGTCTAATTTCATAACAGTGTCAAACCTACATAAAACATTTTTCAAAACCAACCGAAATTTCCATTTTCTAGTTATTGTTTTTATTTATTTGTACCGTAACAGTTATATTTCCTTCAGAAGAAGTTCATCTTCAATCAAAAAGTCTGGAAGTAGCGTCAGGCTGAATTATATTACTTGTTCTTTTTTATTTTTTTAAAAAATGTTCAACTCTGATTTTCTCTTCTTAGCTAAATTCAGATTTCGTTAACAGTGAATTCCGTTTTCAGTGAACTGGACTGGAGGTGATCTGAAATTTGTGTGATCTATCCTCATATAAGAAAACTGAATTCCTACACAGCAAACCCTCACAACCATGAAAAAATAGAGCGGAATATTTCTATTATAAAAAGATTTACTATAATCTTTATTTTTTTAATTTTTTAAAATATATTTTATTGACTTTCCACAGAGAGGAAGGGAGAGGGATAGAGAGTTAGAAACATCGATGAGAGAGAAACATCCATCAGCTGCCTCCTGCACACCCATACTGGGGATGTGCCTGCAACCAAGGTACATGCCCTTGACCGGAATCGAACCTGGGACCTTTCAGTCCGCAGGCCGACGCTCTATCCACTGAGCCAAACCAGTCAGGGCTTACTATAATCTTTAATGACTTAAGTTTTGGTGAGTGATAAACTACTTGACTATATTGATTACTTTTAGAGTGCACAAAATTTCACATGTAACTCATTTTATTTCATTTGAAGCCAGCATTCACAAACATTTTTAATTTTAAAATGTAGTTATTTTATTCAAGCAAATATTAATAGCAAATGCCTGTAAAAAGTAAGTTTAGAGATCAAAGTTGTTTAAACTAAAAAAACAAATAAACTTAATTCTTTATAACTTTAATTCCATGACTAGGCTGCTCTTGACTGGTTTGATTTCAAAGAAGGTAAAATAAGACAAAGTCTTTTTGCAGGCATATGTAAATTCTAGAATGAACCCATTACTGTTTTTTTCTTTCTAGCCATTGCAGTTTTCCCATATCAAAACTGAATTACCACACCTATTCTATATATGCTCATGTATAATTTACCTTTAAAGAATGTGTTTTCCCCAGGATCACTTTAGAAAGAAAAGTACTTGGTGAACCATTTCTGGTGGGCAGAGCCCTGTTTCTATTGGACTTCTTTGGGTTGGGCTGTTTCACCATCTTGTGTCCTAAACAAAAAACAACAACAAAAAGGATTAGATGGTTTTGAGGTTTTCAAAATTACTCAGAAAACATCTTAATGCCCCACCATCGTTTCAGGGAAAGAGAACAGCTTCTTTACTCTTTCAAAATTGCCGGAACGTGACTGGCCAACGTTAGCATCTGGAAACCAGTTGTGAAGGACAGGGGTGAAGGCAATGTCTAATTCCAGATTTGAAAACCAAAGGTTCTCCATTGTTTCACTTAAGATCATGAGGCATATTTGCAACATTTCTTCCAGGCACAAATATATATATATATATATATATATATATATATATATATATATATATCTCCTAATAATAGACAAACATGTAAATTGACCGTACCTCTGCTATGCCACCAGCGAATCAGGAGTGATATGCAAATTAACCCAACCAAGATGGCAGGTAAATTTGCATATGAAGGTGGGGCGGGCAGCTGTGAGAAGGATGTGGATCGGGCCTAAACGGGTGGTCGGACATCCCTCAAGGGGTCCCAGATTGGAGTGGGTGCAGGCTGGGCTGAGGGACACGCCCCCATGCATGAATTTCGTGCACCAGGCCTCTAGTTTTTAAATAAATGGCTACCAGGCCTTGGTGGGTGCCTGACACAGAAGCAGAGAAAGTAGAAGAAAGCTTTTCTCTTCAAGGGCCCCAGGGGGTGGCTTTGCTAACTGGAAAACAGGTGGTCATTTTTACAGAAGATCGATATAGAGTAATTGGCTTGCTTGAATCTACTGAAATTCAAACATAAGGCGACCCATTCTAGATCTTCCCAAATTCTGTTGGCTAATAAAAAACAGAGTGATGCCAAAACCGGTTTGGCTCAGTGGATAGAGCGTCGGCCTGTGGACTGAAAGGTCCCAGGTTCGATTCCGGTCAAGGGCACTTACCTTGGTTGCGGGCACATCCCCAGTGAGGGGTGTGCAGGAGGCAGCTGATTGATGTTTCTCTCTCATCGATGTTTCTAGCTCTCTATCCCTCTCCTCTCTCTTCCTCTCTGTAAAAAATTAATAAAATATATTAAAAAAAAAAAAACACAGAGTGATATCAGCCATGGGCAGATACTGTGGGGCCTGGGAGCAGAGAGACTTTTTTGCCTTCTATTTTCCTGTGTTAATTTTTTTAGTGAGTATGAATTCTTGTGTACAATAGAAAAATAACCAAGGCTCTTTTGTATGCTATTTTGTGGTTATCAGCATTAAAACTTGAGGTGCCCAGTGAAATGCCAGGTGCAGGTGAATGCTGCTTTCCCTCCCTCCCTCCCCCCGGGAACTGCCAGGCACCCACGCAGGGCCCCCTGGTAGCCAACAGCCTCACCGTGAGCTGCTTGATGATCTCCTCTCTCTCCTTCAAGCGGGTCTGCAGGCGGCCTATGAGCTGCACGTCCTCCGGCCTGGACGCCCCCTTCCCTGGCTTCTCTCCAGAATCCTTCAGTCTGTTTCAAGCAGACATGCAGTTAGCCCCTCACTGCGACTACTCAGCCAGGAGCAGGGAGAAGAGGTGATGACGTGGTAGGGACGCCACTGGTGCTCAGCCTGGCCAACCCCTCTCTCTGTGCACAAAAGGGGAAACTGAGGCCCAGAGAGCTTGCCCAAGGTCACCCAGTGAGTTGGCTGCAGAGCTCGGGGTGGAGCCCAGGACCCCAACTCCCAGTGTGACCTCTGTCAGTCCCCTCAGGGCTGCACGGCCCAGGAGCCAATGGTGAATGTATGCACACAGATGCTGCACTCAGTGGGGCTTCAAGAACCAGGGATGTTTGGGAGAGGAGGCCTCAGCAGGGAAGTGCCTTCACCTGGCAATGCCCAAGGCACCGCTAATACCGACGTGGCTCTGGCGCCATCTGCTGGCCGACATGGAGAGTGGCATGTGCAGAGCAGTGAGGGCAGCTGGTACCCACAGCTCTTTCAGCCTGAAGCTGAGAAAGAACTCTGGATGGTGGGGGAGAGGGAGGGCTAGGGCTGCAGATGACCCATTGCCTGTGGTCGAGGACTTCGGGGCGAGGTGAGTTGGGCTCTAATCCCAGCTCTGCTTTTTTTCTCGCTGTGACCTTGGGTATGCATTTCACCTGAGCCTCAGTTGCGGTTGTGAGGATTCAGTGAATGCCTGGCACGTGGTGAGTACCCATTAGAGGGAAGATGGTAAAAGCTTCCCCTCCAGATTTCGGATGGTTTGCTTTGTATTAGAGACAGGGGAGGAGAGTTTTTAAGAGGGCAAGCCAAGGGTCAGACAGGTGACATTTAAATTCACTTAGTGCTGCTGGACCTGGTCTCCCTGATGCCAGCACCCGATCCTCCAGTCTCGTAGCAGCCAGAGAAAGTAAGTCAGACCATGTGAGTTCTGCCTAGAGCCTTGCCATGGCTTCCCAATGTGTTCTGGATATGTCCATCCTCCTCCCCGCTCCCTGTAGAATTTCCTTCAGCCCTTGGAGTTACCCCACCAACCTCAGTTTCTACCACTCACCCTCTCGCTCATTCCACAGAAGCCACATGGGCCTTTTGTTGTTCAGGCTTAGGAAGCAGACCCCGGGGCCTTTGCACTTGCTGTTCTGTCTGCTTGAAATGCTCTTTCTCCAGATGGCTCTCTCATTCCCTCACCCCCCCTGTGCGTAGATGTCACCTCCTTAAAGAGGCCTTCGTTGCCCACCCTAGCCACTCTCGAGAAACTGATGCTATTTTTCTTCCAGCATTTGCACTACCAATATGGAGATAAATATTTGTTTATTTCTTGTTAGCATCCGCATTATTATTTGTGAGTTCTATGAGAGCATAGTCTTTGTTTTGTTCCCTCCATAATCCAGAGCCTAAAACAGTAAGCCCTGAACAAACATTTGTTGAATGAATACATTGATGCCTTTGGTACTATCTATAATAATAAAAGCGTAATATGCTAATTAGACCAGGCAGCCGAACAACCTTCTGGACATCATTCCGATATCCTTCTGGACAAAGCCATGGCAACAGGGGCCGAGGCAGAGGCTGTTAGGAGCGATCAGACAGGCAGGCAGAGGTGGTTAGGGGTGATCAGGCAGGCAGAGGCGATTAAGAGCAATCAGGCAGGCAGGCGAGCAGTTAGGGATGATCAGGCAGGCAGGTGAGTGGTTAGGTGAGATCCTGCAGGCAGGCAGAGGCAGTTAGGGGCGATGAGGCAGGCAGATGCAGTTAGGAGTGATGGGGCAGGCAGGCAGAGTGGTTAGGGGCAATCAGGCAGGCAGGCAGGCAGGCAGGCAGGCAAGCAGGCAAGCGGTTGGGAGTCAGCAGTCCTGGATTGTGAGAGGGATGTCCAACTGCCCATTTGGGCCTGATCCCAGAGAAATTGGGCCTAAACCGACAGTCAGACATCTCTCAAGGGGTCCCAGATTGGAGAGGGTGCAGGCTGGGCTGAGGGACACACACCCCCAGCACAAATTTCGTGCACTGGGCCTCTAGTCTATATATATAAAAGCCTAAGCAACCCTTACGACCAGTCGACTGGAACGACTGGAATGACCGAATGACCGGTCTCTATGACGTGTACTGACCACGAGGGGCCAGATGCTCAACACAGGGGGCAGGCACAGCGGTGCCGGGATGAGCGGGAGCGGTGGGGCACCAGGCCCCGGCTTGGGCTCCTCCCCAGCTGCCTGCTGCTTCGGCACTGCTACATCTCTCGGGGGGTTTCAGCCCAATCCCCAGCAGTCCGACATCCCCTAAGCGGTCCTGGATTGTGAGAAGGTGCAGGCTAGACTGAGGGACCCTACCCGTGCATGAATCCGTGCACCAGGCCTCTAGTCTGTCCAAAGGAATAATAATTTCCACCTTGCAGGACTGCTGTGAAGATTAAATGAGATGACATGCGTTGGAAGAGGGCCAATGCTAATAAGAAAGGTAGCCTTGATCCAAACCAAGCCCATGAGGCAGTCCCACTCCTCACAGATTCCCAGGGCCCTGCACGAAGGAGGACTGCAGTGTCAACGTGACAGGCGACCAACCATCCCCGTTCCTCCGGGGCTGAGGTGCTTCCTGGAACTCAGGATTTCTAGTTTTAAAACTAGGAGAGTCCCCTCACAAAATGGTACCTCTACTCTTCCCCCCTAACTTGGGGCAGAGGCTTCACTTACTCGGTTTCCAGGGCAGCCAGCTGGGCCTGGAGACGGGCTTGAGCGCTGCTGAAGTCGGCCACCATGGCCTGCATCTCCTTCCGATGTTCCTGGCGTAGCATCTCCACCTCCCGGGCCTGCTGGGCTTGCTGGTCCTCCTCCAGCTGCCTGCAGTGGATGGAAGCACAAGTGGGCTGACCCAGCTCTAGGGACCCACCTTTTGGGCACTGGGGTTTTCTCCCCCTTCTGCTGGGTGGCCAGGTTTGGAGACAATGGGTCCAGGTAGGTTATGCATCTGAGGTCAGGACACCGTGGGAAGGAGGCCTGGGGTGTGTGAGGTGTGGGGTCCAGGATAAGCCCCCTTGTGGAACCCCTTCTCAGCACTCCCACCCCAGCATTCCATGAGAGGAAACCACCTCATTCTGTGAAGAACAGCCTACAGGGGGCAGGAGTAGGAGGCAGCTCTGGAGGGGAGCCCTGGGAAGCATTCCCTCTTGGGGCAGGTGGGGAGGCTTGGATGCAGAGCTTCTGTACCAGAATTATTGAGAGTTGGACTCCGAGACCTCGGAGATCCCCAGTCCAGGAGGAAAGGCAGGGTGGGTGGGGTCAGGAGAGCAGCGTGTGGAGCCAGGGTGCCATGTCCATCTGCTGCCTCATCCATCACTTCCTAGCTGTGTGATCTTGGGCAAGGTATGACCGGCTCAGTGTCTTCATCTGTTAAGTGGAGGTGACAACTGTGGCTACCTTACAGGGCTATTGCAAGAATGACCCTGTTCATACATGTCCAGAATAGTCTGTAGCCCAAAGCAGGTGTCCAGCCATCAGCCATCACTTTGCTTTAACCTAGGTGTGGGGCCCTAAGGGGCCTACAGACAAGCCTCAGGGGTGTGTCACCCTCAGAAAGTAGGTGCATGTTTTTTGTTTTTTTGTTTTTAAATTTAATAAATCCTTATTGTTCAGATTATTACAATTGTTTCTCCTTTTTCCCCCCATAGCTCCCCTCCACCCGGTTCCCACCCCACCCTTTGCCCTTACCTCCCCCCACACTGTCCTCATCCATAGGTGTACGATTTTTGTCCAGTCTCTTCCTGCACCCCCCATACCCCTTTCCCCCTGAGAATTATCAGTCCACTCCCTTTCTATGCCCCTGATTCTATTATATTCACCAGTTTATTCTGTTCCTCAGGTTTTTAATTCACTTGATTTTAAGGTTCACTTGTTGATAGATATGTATTTGTTGTTCATAATTTTTCTCTTTACTTTTTTCTTCCTCTTCTTAAAGAATACCTTTCAGCACTTCATATAATACTGGCTTGGTGGTGATGAACTCCTTTAGCTTTTTCTTATCTCTGAAGCTCTTTATTTGACCTTCCATTCTGAATAATAGCTTTGCTGGGTAGAGTAGTCTTGGTTGTAGGTTCTTGCTATTCATCACTTTGAATATTTCTTGCCACTTCTGTCTGGCCTGCATAGTTTCTGTTGAGAAATCAGCTGACAATTGTATGGGTGCACCCTTGTAGGTAATTTAACTGTTTTTCTCTTGCTGCTTTTAATATTCTCTCTTTGTCTTTTACTCTTGGCATTTTAATTATGATGTGTCTTGGTGTGGTCCTTTTTGGATTCCTTTTGTTTGGAGTTCTGTGTGCTTCCTGGATTTGTAAGTCTATTTCTTTCACCAGGTGGGGGAAGTTTTCTGTCATTATTTCTTCCAATAGGTTTTCAGTATCTTGCTCTCTCTCTTCTTCTGGCACCCCCATAATTCTGATGTTGGTACGCTTGAAGTTGTCCCAGAGGCTTCTTACGCTATCTTCAACTTTTTGGATTCTTTTTTCTTTTGCTTTTCCGGTTGAGTGTTTTTTGTTTCTATGTATTTCAAATCTTTGACTTGATTCTTGCGATCCTCTAGTCTGCTGTTGGGTCTCTGTATAATATTTTTTATTTCAGTCAGTGTATGTTTAATTTCTAGTTGGTCCTTTTTCATATCTTTGAGGGTCTCATTATATTTATCGGCCTTTTCTAGGATATTCTTGAAAAGCCTTATAACCGTGGTTTTGAATTCTATATCCAGTCATTTGTTTTCCTCCATTTCTTTCGTTTGTGATCTGTTTCTTCGTCTTCCCATTTTTCACTGCTTCCCTGAGATGGTAGGGTAGCTTTGTGTGCTAGGTGTCCTATATGGCCCAGTAGGTCGGCCTCCCCAGTTAACCTGAGGTGGACACTTCTTGGTGCACCCCTTTGTGGACTTAACGTTTCCTGGATAAAGAAATAGGACTATTGTAATACATGTGAAGAAGGAAAGAATCCCACATAATCATTTTGAAAGAGCGAAGATGCAAAGCACATTAAAAGCACATTTAAAAATGAATACGAGATAAAATATGGGTATTTTGGACCAGAAAACGAAAAAAGAACTTTGAATCATAACCCTCCCTGTCTTTCTCCTTTATTTAAGGCTATAGAACAGAATTTAAGTACTTGAGTCCCGCAATCAACTGGATTTGAAATATAAGTTATATAACCTTCAGCGAGTTTATAACCACTTTGAACCTCACTTTTTCATCTATCACGTGGGAAAAATAGGGAACCTTATCTTTTTTAAGATTAACTGAAAAAAATACATGCAAAAGCACTTAGCACAGAGATAAGCATGTTGTTAAGTTGTTTCCTTAAGTTGGCTGTTATTATCATGAAATACCTACTATGTGCCAGACAAAGCAAGAGATACTGAGCCAAGTAAGATCCTTGACTTTGAGGACTATAAAATCCAGTGGAAATGTCAGACATATAAACAATTTCAGTGCAATGTGGGAATGCAACAGGAGAGCGGGCAGCAGAGAGAGGACTAAGTCCTGCAGCCTACGGGTCAGAAAGCCTATACAATGGAAACTCCACATGAGCAGGGCTTCCAAGGACCAGCAGTGCCTTCCTGAGCACAAAAGCAGGGAAGGGCATTGCCAACCAAAGGGGCAGAGGCATAGAAGAGCACAGTGTGCCTAGAGCAGAGCAAGAGGTCCAGAGTGAGTGGAGCATGGGGGTATGCGGTGGGCGGAGGAGACGTGGGGGAAGGTAGAGGAGGTGGAGAAGTGGGAGGATGGCAAGAAATGAAGCCATCTGATGGAGCCTGATATGGCATGCTAAGGAGTTTGGCCTCTATCCTGGAGGCAGTTGGAGGCAGACTTCCAACTCTGCTTTTGGCCCCGGAGCAATTGTACTGTAAATTGATAAAGCAGCATTTGTATTTACTTGTCTACACGCCAGGCATAGCAAATGCACACATCCCCATGGACATGTTCCTCGCCAGGATCATCAGTAATCAAGGCAGAAGAGGGACAGGGGGATTACACATACCAAAAACAAGTCAACCATGGCGCCCAACCCAGCCCATCACCTTACATCACCACATGGCTGAACTTACAGAGGATTTGGGGAGGAAGAAAACGTTCTCAGCTGAAACAAAGGGACAAATCCCCAAATAGTTCTCTCTCCCCTCTCCCTTCTGCTCACACCAGTTCTGGGTTGTTTTACGCAGTTGACTCTTCTTCTCTTTTCAACACTTCATTCTCTTGGCTCCTGGGACACCGCATTGTCCTGGTCATCTTCCTACCTCTCAGATACTCCTTCTCAGGCTCCCCTGTGGGTTTCTCTTCACGCTGGAGCCCCACATTTTCGTCTTTGGACCTCTTCCTCATGTCTGCTCATTCTCTAGGGCTTTCATGCAAACGTATTACTTTAAATACCATCTATGTGCTGACAATTTCCAAATTTATATCTCCAGCTCAGACCTCTCCCTTGGACTCCAGACTCTATATCCAATTTGCCTGCTCAATATTTCTACTGGAGATGTCAGGCGTCTCAACCCTAAGATGGATAAAATGAAACTTTAGGCCTTCCAAGCCAGACCTGTTCAGTAAACATAAATCACATGAATCCTTTTAAAACATAAATCATATCACCTCACTCTTCTGCTTGAAATTGCCTAATAGCTCCTCATTTCATTCTGGAAAGAAGTGTAATATTTGTACACTGAGAACTGCAAAATATTGCTGAAGGCATTTAAAGAAGATCCAAACACACAGAAAGACATCTCAGGTTGGTGGACTTGAAGTTGGTATTGGAATTGGTACTGTTAACATTGTTATATGCCCCACGTTGATCTACAGATTCAGTGCAATCCCTATCAAAATCCCAGCTGCAGTTTTTACAGAATCTGACAAGTTGATTCTAAAGCTCCTTAGGAAATGCAAGGGATACAGAAAAGCCAAATCATCTTGGGGGGAAAAACCCACAAAGTTAGAAGTCTTATTTATTTTAAAACTTAATACAAAGCTACAGTCATCAAGACAGTGTGATACTGCCCAGCCAGTGTGGCTCAGTGGTTGAGCATTGACCTATGAACCAGGAGGTCACAGTTCGATCCCCAGTCAGAGCATATGCCCGGGTTGTGGGCTAGATTCCCAGTGTAGGGGGTGCAAGAGGCAGCCAATCAATGATTCTCTCTCAGCATTGATGTTTCTATCTCATTCTCCCTCTCCTTTCCTCTCTGAAATAAATAAAAATATATATTTTTTAAAAAGACAGTGTGATACTGATACAAGAATAGACATATATATCAATAATATAGGATTGAGAGTCCAGAAAGTAACCTTTGCATTTGAGGTCAACTAATTTTTAACAAGTGTACAGGATGATTGTATGAGAAAGAATAATCAAAAAAATAATAATCATTTTAACAAATGGTGCTGGAACAACTGGATATCCACATGTAGAAAAAGTGAGGATGTACCTTACCCCTTTTATGATAAATAAAAATTAACTCAAAAAAATATACATGCAATTTTTAAAAAAACAACTCAACACATTAACTGAGGAGAATAATGGGTAAGACTGAAGATAAATATGTGAGTTGTAAATGTAAGCCAATGTGTGCTTCCAGAACACAGTAAGAAAGGACATGGAGGGAATGTATAAAAGAAACTTAGTTATGTTGACTAGATTCATAAGTTTTGAACTCATTTAACAGGATTTCTGTAAATAATATCAGAAAGAATAGAGGAGAAGAGATAACAAATGAAATAAGAGCAGAAAATTTCCCAGAACCAAAGAAAGATAGAGATGTTCCAATTCAAATTATCTAAATACATATGAATTTTCAGTATTCCAAGGAAAATTTCAAAATCCTAACGGCTTCCAACTGGGGGCTGTGGGGAGAGAAAATTAACAGATATATTACAAATGAATGAAATTTAGATTGGCATCAGAATTATCATTAATTTTAGATGCCAGAGATAAGGGAGCAATATCTCTAAGTCCCAAGGGGCAAAGATTGGGAGCCTAACAAACAGGCATTCATATTCTTCTAAAATGTTCACCTTTACAAAGTTAGCGTACCACAAACTCCTCAAGAGCATAAAACAGACTAGGACAATACAATTAGGATTTAAAAATTAAGGGACACTATTTCCACTTACGTAGCATGTATGGATTGAGCAACATTGTACTTACCGGTGACAGAAAGGTGGCACAAAGGTGAATATGCTATAGTCCATTCCCTTCCTCATGGAGTCCGCATTTACAAATTCGCCTCCGCAGTACAATTGTTTGCAGCCCTCAAATCCACAGTCACAGGTGGATTTTCATGGTCATCTGCAGGCATGCACTGGTTAGAAAAATTTAGTGCACGTCCCCACTGAGGTCAAACAAGAAGACAGCTCTCATAGTAATCAAGCGTCTGTTTCATGATGTAGTTTTCTCATTTTTGTGCTCTTTTTCTTGGGCTGGGGGGCGGGGGGAAAGCGGGCAGGTGATTTCGCTGTGTAAAGTGGTCCCCACACATAGGGCTGTAGTGCTGTCTGGTGTTCTTAAGCACAAGGAGTCTGTGATAGGTCTCAGGTGAGCTTTGTTCAGGCATGGGTTGCAGTGCTGATGGCCATGAGGTCAATGTTAATGCATCAACAATGTATGTCACATGAGGTGGCTTTAAACAGAGACACACATTAAAAACGAGGTTATGTATTGATTAACGCTGGAAATGTGACCGGAGCCTCCATGGGACCCTACCCCTGCATTTCCCCCAGGAGCAGATAACTCAGTGTTCATGGCAACTTTACAGAAATAACCACCATAAATCATGAAAAGCTACTGAATATCGTTTTCTCTCAAGCACAGCACCATTTTTTTTAAATATAGAATTTTGCATGAATAAAAAATATATATAAGCTATCTAAAAGCCTGGAACAAAATCCAACTAGGTATATTCTTTCAGCTTTACCAGCTGCTTTCTCTCTTCTCTTAATATCAAACGGGTTCTGATCATAATGTTCTGGCCTCCTTAAACTCCTGAAAAGATGTCAGAGTATTTATGTGATCGCATCAGCCATCTTTTCTGGGTATGAAAGCACATTGTGTTTTCTCTTTATTTAAAAATTATTGTAAATTATTTTTTGGATACTTTTGTAATTTCTGTAGGAGTCTCGGTACATCTTCCACTGTCCAGAGGGAAATCTCTGTTATCTTTAGAATAGTCAACCATTTCCATCATTTTCTTTATAAATTAGCCAATACCCAGCAACAAGTGGCAACGAACAAACAAATGAAATTAATGGAACAAAAAGTGGAATACAAAAAGCAGTGAGCTTAATGAAGGAAAACTGGGGGAAGACCTTAAACACTTTGAAACTTTATATTCATATTAATTCTTGCAACAAATTTTAAATTAATTTTTTGCTTCCTTAGAAAACAGAAGACATTTTTAATGGAAGTAACCTTTTACTGTAATTATTCTCCTTCATTTGCATGTTTGGCAAGATTTGCTTCTCTCAGCCTCTTATCTGTAGTACTAAAACTTATAAATGAACAGAGGGGGACAGATAGTGGTATCACTCTAACCTATTCTGAAGGCATTTCTAATCTGAACATCTCTGAACAATAAAGCAACTAAGCTTGCATACCATTTTGCTATTACAGGGACTCAAAGTTCAAGTATGAGAGAGTGGAAAAGGAATTCTAAAATTTTTCAACTGTTTTAAAATGTACCTTACAGAAGCCAATTCCTAATTGTTTGTGTCTGTGGTGATAAGCAAGAAGACCATGGTTCCAAGTTTGCTAGGGGTGTACTGTCCAGGATATACCAGCATAATTCTTAATAGTGCTTCTTTTCATCTGCAAAGTGTCCTCACAATGAGGGGCATGTGGCAAATGGGAGCAGAGAGAGGGGGCTGGTATGATTCTCTTTCCTACTTCTCCGTTTTCCTGTGTGGTTTTCTTCCCTGTAGTCTGCCATTGTTTTTTTCTGGCCCCAGATAATACATATTTTTTAAAACCCTAATTAAAAGCTGCGCCTTTTTTATTGAGGATTTAAATGGAAATATTTTATCATTTTATGTAACAGTAGCAGAACCAGTTATTTGTTTAATCTGATATTACATTATAAGGTGATTTTTTGTTGTTGTTTTCTGGATCACCTATTTATAAATACTTAATATCTCACAAGAGCAATTGCAAAAAGTAAGGTAGAAACAGACTTCTGTATCCTGTCTCATCAACAGCTTAGTCAAAAGGAAAATTTGGTCATCTGGGTCAATATGAGAATTCCAGACCTTGGGGTGCAGACTAAAAATAGCGCATTAGACTACAAAGAAACCACAGGCTTCCAAAGCATTAACCAGCTGGAAGTTTCTTTTAAAAATAAAAAAAGAATAAGAAATTAAAGAGAGAGAGAGAGAGAGAGAGAGAGAGAGAGAGAGAGAGAGAGAGAGAGAGAGAGAGAGAGAGAGAGAAGGAAGGAAAGAAAGAAAGAAAAGGGAGAGAGAAAGGAAGAAAGAAAGAAAGAAAGAAAGAAAGAAAGAAAGAAAGAAAGAAGAGAGAGAGAAAGAAAAGAGAGAAAGGAAGCAAGAGAAGAAGCAAACTAGCTCTCTTTGTAGTGTTTTCAGTGGCTTGATTTGCACTTTACTTAAAATAATTGATAATTTCCCTTCTGGAGGAGTAGGCAGCAAGGATTCCTTTTCCAATTTAGAAATAATAACAACAATGCCAGGCCGGCGTGGCTCAGTGATTGAGTGTCGACCTATGAAGCAGGAGGTCACAGTTCGATTCCCCATCAGGGCATATGCCCAGGTTTTGGACTCAATCCCCAGTGTGGGACGTGCAGGAGGCAGCTGATCAATGATTCTCTCTCATCATTGATGTTTCTATCTCTCCCTCCCTCTCCCTTCCTCTTCGAAATCAATAAGAATATATTTTTTTAAAAAGAAACAATAACAATACTAATAGACATTCCATATGATGGTTGAAGAAAATGCATAACGACAGACAACGTATGAGTTAATTACTTTCTTAAATGAGATTACATTATATTTATCACAATAGCATCTTCTTTTTTTTTAGTTTAGCACCATTTATTAAGTGATCTCAGCTGTCGTAGCTGCTGGGTGTCAGCCTGTTCTTAAACCATAAAATGCTCTTCCCATTCCTCCTGTCCAGGACAGAAGAATCTTCCAGGTGGCACGCCAGCAGAACAAGAGACTCCGATGATGAGCTTCAGTGACGGTGCCACGCAGAGAGGGAGAGGGTCCTGGCACATTCAGCCGCGGCCTCCAGAGGTTTTGGAAAGGAGCCTGTGGGCGCCCCGCCTGCGGGCATCTCGGGGCTGTGGGTGAGGGTTTGTATCCCATGATGGTGCTGGGAGGAATAAGCACTCGCCGAAGCGTGTCCCGGATTCGGGCTGTGGGTGCTGGGGCGCTGGCAGTCTTATTCCGTATGGAAATAATGTCCTCCTGAAACCGGACAGAGACCACAGCCCACAGGTCTCCCCCCCAACCATGAACTGTTCCCCGCACACGGCCAGGATGAGATTCTCCCGGCAACGCGATGCCAAGCCCTTCCGCAGCCGCATAACCCACTGGCCACCGTTTGTATTTGCATCGTCCTCCCACACGGGTTTAATTCCTTCTTTGAAGAGATGGACGTCACTGAGGCCTGTCAGGTCCCCAGCACGTACCATGTGGCTGTCAAACCTCCAGAACTGCTCCGCAGAAGCAAAGGCGCCCATCTGTTTGATACTGTGTTCACAGCTCTGCGAGCTGGCGGGTCGGCCGGGTTCTCCCGGAGAACCAGAAGGGGTCGTTGTCCTGCAGGGGATGCCCTGCTGGTCCCGGGACAGCAGCCTTCCTCTTGCTGCTGCTCTGACTTTTGTCCCGTTCCATTTTTCCCTCCTCGCTATCTTTCTGTGTGCTGTTTTCTTCATTCTGATCATGGTCACCACTGCCATCACCTTTCAGTGCCTCGACCTTGTTCATCCTCTCGCCATCCCCCCTGCCTCTCCGAGTCTCACAATAGCATCTTAATTGCATGGAGAAGTAATAGTGAATATATGCGTGAGAATGTGTTTCTTTAGACTACCATTCATTTTCAATGTATGTGTGGATTCACTAAACTCTTGCAATAAATTTGTAGCTTTTCTGAGATTTTGAAGCCCAAAAGCTGGGAAACCACAGTCTGGAAGAAACAACACAGGAATTGGAACCAATGAATTTTGGTTTTATTACCTCGCTAGAGGCCTAGTGCACAAATTCGTGCACCAGTGGGGTCCCTCTGCCTGGCCTGCGGGATCAGGCCAAAACTGGCTCTCTGACATCCCCCGAGGGGTCCTGGATTGCAAGAGGGCACAGGCCAGGCCGAGGGACCCCACCGGTGCACAATCTGAGCTGGGGAGAGACGCTGGAGGTTGGCCAGCCAGGGAAGGACCAGGAGAGGACTCCAGGGCGTATCTGGCCCATCCCACTCAGTCTGGATCAGCCGGACCCCAGCAGCAAGCTAACCTACCGGTCAGAATGTCTGCCCCCTGGTGGTCAGTGCACATCATAATGAGCAGTTGAGCAGCCTTAGCATATCATTAGCATATTACACTTTGATTGGTTGAATGGCCAACCAGTCGACCGGACACTTCGCATATTAGGCTTTTATTATATAGGATTTGCTGAACTTAGGTAAGTCACCCAACGACTTTGTGCTTCAGTTTCCTCATCTGTCAAATAGGAGTGCCACATCTTTCTTACCACATCTAACTGTTAGAAGGAACAAATGAGAAAATAGTATGAAAGCAGGTTGAAAGTTAAAAAGTACATTATTCAAATTATTTATTAGTAGAACTAAAATTAACTGTTTAACTAATGACTAATTTTAACAAATAAAAGCAAAACTTGCTAGAAATGCAACCAACTTGGAGATAGGTAGATGTGATTTTGATATGTTTGACAACAAAATACTTTTTTCTTAATAAATTGGATTCACAGTGATACAATATCCAGATGCTAGAAAGGCCCTTATTATTTCAAACAAATGAAATTTAAATGGAAAATATAGGGTTAAAAGGCCTTACCTCCCATTCAAATCATAAGCTCTTCGAGGACAGAGTTCCTGTTTGTTCCATCTTTGTAACTTCTTCACAGGGCTTTTGCACACAGTTGAGGGCATAATAATTATAAGTCACAGGCACCCAATAAAAAATGAAGCAGCTTAGTTTCAAATCCAGGTCTATCTAACGTTGAAAACATTCCTTTCCTGGTGCCACCCTATTACCATAAACTAGTCACTCATTTTGTGAAGCAGTGGTCAGGGTTCTATGGACAGCAGGTCTACAGTTTTTTGTAAGATTTAAGTAAGTTGGCCTCAGGTTGGAAGTAATATCAGTTCCCCAACCTCTTGCATTACTGACTCATGTCCTTCTCCTGTCCAACCACATTGCTCTCACCGTCTCAAACCCTTGCCTCCTTGGTTCTTCTTCACAAAGAAAAGATAACCAGAGTCCTTTAACCCTATGAGCACAGAGCAGTCTCCTGGTGGCACCTCCCTACCCCCAGGCAGGAAAAAAGATACTGCACCCCCAGAACTACTGATTAGAATTCGAATTGGTAATCAATATTTTGAAAACTTCCAAATATAAGTATTGTCCATCAGCATCTCTGTTGACATTAAACCATTGAAAGATTTCGCTGCTTCAAGTACTTGTTTCCCATCTTGTCCCTATGCTGCCAGTGCTGGTCTCACCATGGCTGGGTGCACTCAGAGAAGACTCGTGTATAAAGTCATCAGTTGAATCTGCCTCATTGCTTGCTCATCCTGGCTTTGTTCTCTAGTATCTGTACTTCTCGGGAAATCACTGAGAAAAGTAATATCCAGAGAATCAATTAATAACTGTAGTCCTGCATTTCCCAAAGCACATTCCTCAGAAAAATAGTCTCCAGAGAATCTATGCTCACACACACACACACACACACACACACGCACGCGCGCGCGCACACACACACACACACACCAAAAAAAAAAAAAAAAAGAAAAAAGAGAGAAGGAAGGAGGGAAGGAAAAAAAAAGAGGAAAGAAGAAAGGAATGGTGGAAGGAAGAGAAAAAGAAAATATTCTTATGGCCAAAAATAAGTATAAGAACTGCATACCAGCCCTTACTTTCCTAAGGGCAGAAATGATGCTTCTACTATACCCCAAAGGCTAGTAGTACAGTGTCTAGTCCATGGAAAGTGTTCAAAACATATTTGTTGATCAAAAACTTATGTGTATTTTTAATACTAAATACTCTAACAAAAAGTACCATTTAAACTTTTTTTTTTTCAGTTTTGCTTCCCCCGGAGTTACTCAAATATATCTAAACACAGAATTTTTTTCAAAGAAATAGCATTTGGTGGATAACATTCTGGGAAATGTTGATGGGCAGAGTAAATCAAGCTAAAGAAAACCCAGTTTGCTCTAAAGGTTAAGGAACATTTTGCTTGAATTCTCTAGAATCTTGACTAGCACTGGCAGGCAATCATATTCTTATTCAGTGGTCTGAATAATTCCTAGTAGAGGAGGGCATTCAAAAAGGATGGAGAGGCCTTAAAATCTCTTAAATTTTATTTAGTTTCCTGACATTATGGGAAAATTAACCAGCTTGATTGTAGAATATAGCCCAGCTCTAGGTTCTCTAATGGTCTATTTTTCTCAGACTGTGTAAACACCAATTTACCATCTTTATCATATTTTTGAGATAAAAATACAACTCTGTTTTTAAAAATTTAATAAATCTTTATTGTTCAGATTATTACAATTGTTTCTCCTTTTTCCCCCCACAGCTCCCATCCACCCGGTTCCCACCTCACCCTCTGCCCTTACCTCCCCACCCCCCCACTGTCCTCATCCATAGGTGTACGATTTTTGTCCAGTTCTCTTCTCATACCCCCCACACCCCTTTCCCCCTGAGAATTACCAATCTACTCCCATTCAATGCCCCTGATTCTATTATATTCACCAGTTTATTCTGTTCCTCAGATTTTTAATTCACTTGATTTTTAGATTCACTTGTTGATAGATATGTATTTGTTGTTCATAATTTTTAATCTTTACTTTTTTCTTCTTCTTTCTCTTCTTAAAGAATACCTTTCAGCATTTCATATAATACTGGTTTGGCGGTGATGAACTCCTTTAGCTTTTTCTTATCTGTGAAGCTCTTTATCTGACCTTCAATTCTGAATGATAACTTTGCTGGGTAGAGTAATCTTGGTTGTAGGTTATTGCTATTCATCACTTTGAATATTTCTTGCCACTTCTGTCTGGCCTGCATAGTTTCTGTTGAGAAATCAGCTGACAATCATATGGGTGCTCCCTTGTAGGTAATTAACTGGTTTTCTCTTGCTGCTTTTAATATTCTCTCTTTGTCTTTTGCCCTTGGCATTTTAATTATGATGTGTCTTGGTGTGGTCCTCTTTGGATTTCATTTGTTTGGGGTTCTGTGCACTTCCTGGACTTGTAAGTCTATTTCTTTCACCAGGTGGGGGAAGTTTTCAGTCATTATTTCTTCAAATAGGTTTTCAGTATCTTGCTCTCTCTCTTTTTCTGGCACCCCCATAATTCTGATGTTGGTACGCTTGAAGTTGTCCCAGAGGCTTCTTACACTATCTTCAAATTTTTGGATTCTTTTTTCTTTTTGCTTTCCCAGTTGAGTGTTTTTTACTTCTTTGGATTTCAAATCTTTGACTTGATTCTTGCGGTCCTCTAGTCTGCTGTTGTGTCTCTGTATAATATTTTTTATTTCAGTCAGTGTATGCTTAATTTCTAGTTGGTCCTTTTTCATATCCTCGAGGGTCTCATTAAATTTATCGGCCTTTTCTAGGATATTCTTGAAAAACCTTATAACTGTGGTTTTGAACTCTATATCCAGTCATTTGTTTTCCTCCATTTCTTTCTTTTGTGATCTGTTTCTTTGTCTCCACATTTTCACTGCTTCCCTGAGTTGGTAGGGTGGCTTTGTGTGCTAGGTGTCCTATATGGCCCAGTGGGTCGGCCTGCCAGTTACCTGAGGTGGACACTCTTGGTGCACCCCTTTGTGGACTGTGTGTACAGTCTTGTTGTAGTTAAGTCTTGATTGTTGTTGGTGTCACTGGGAGGAATTGACCTCCAGGCCAATTGGCTGTTAGGACCAGCTCTGTCTATAATGGAAGAACTGCTATGCTGGAGACACCCTTATGGGACAGGACTTGTTTCAGTGGGGCTTTGGTGCTCACTGAGTCTGCCTCTTGAATGTGTCACTTATGGATGTGAGTAGTTGAAATCTGGTGTCATTTCCCACTGACCACTAGATACACTAGCTTCTGGATCTCCAATGGGGTGCAGGTTAGCTACTGTATGAGGCCAGCCAGCACTACAGTTTTCTCCTCTTTGCTTGGGGTTTGGAGGTTTTGGAGCTGTCTGACCAGAGCTGCAGTTTGTTAGGTTAAGCTGCGATAGGGCAGGCCATTTATATGCAAAAGCCACTGTGTGGAGCTTGGGTGGGTTTGTAGATTGTGCGGGGCGGGGTCTCCAGGAGTCACTAGGCTAGGGCGTGGCAAACAGCGATGGCTGCCAGTCAGCCGTCTCTGCGTTTCCGCGTTAACAGATCCCCGCATCCCACGCCCCAGCACAGTAAACAATGATTGCTGGGTGCACCTCTGCAAGCAAGCCACCTTCACTTTCCGACTCGATGGCAGACAGTCCAGCTTCTCCCCGTAGGAGTTTGGGTCCCCAGCGTCTCCCCAGAAACTGGAGTTCGGAGTAATCGGGAGCTTGTCTCCCTTCGGGTTGAAAAAAGCAGTGCACCCAGTAGCCCACCGCCAGCCCAATTCGCACTCCTCCGTACCTCAGCTTTTCAGCGCTTGTGCATGTCTCAATGCTCTTTTCTCTTTCCTTCTAGTTGTAGAACTTCCACTCAGCGAGCTTTCCTGTGGTTCTGGGTGATAAACGTTTTGTCTTTTAGTTGTAGTTTTGAAACTTTTGTGCGAGGCAGCAGTTTAGGTGTTTACCTATGCCGCCATCTTGGTTTCTCCCCCTAAAAATACAACTCTTTATCCCAAAGTCAACATAATTTCTTAAAGGTTAACAACCCCCAAAAAAATCTGAACATTGCTCAGTGACCTAGTTCTACACGCATAAAAAGAACTAAAAAATGCCAATAAATTTTGAATTCAAAAACCTAAGTTTTATATTTTTTAAAATCTTTTTGAAACCAATGGTTAAAAAAGTGAGTTGCATTCTTTCAAAAATGTTGATAATGCTCTTCCACCTATATCAGGGTTGTGTGTGCGTGTGTGTATATGTGTGTGTGTGTGTATTAACTTGCCCAAAATTTGGTTAGCTTCAGTTCCTCAAAGTAGACCTAAATACTTCTAGTATTCAAGTGGATGGGTAGGTAATCAAGATACTTGGTCCCTGATTTATACAAAAATTTTATTTTTTAAAATACAAAGAAAAGAACAAACAAAATATCAGTCTAGATGCCAAGAAATGTATTACTTTCTAGGATCATCATAAATATAAAAGTACAAACTCAAATGTTAAATAAATCTGGCTCAGCTAAAGCAAACTAGTTAGCAGTCTGAGCCTCAGTTGTGTCATTGTAAAATGGTCATAATTATAGATTTTATTTTATAGATTATTGTAAACCTGTTGGAACAGTGTCTGGCTTACAGAAATCAGTCCATGTTCGCTTTTATTCTTAGGCCAATCCCTAGTTTCATGAAGTTAAAAATGAGACCCAGGCAGCCTAAAGGATTGTCCAAACAACACCGCTAGTGAGTATCAGACGAGGCATTGTCACGTAAGTTCTCACAACACTAGTCCAGCTATCTTTCCAACCCAGCATAACAACAAAAAATAGAAGTGGGAAAAATATCTTGAATACACATAAACCTTGGTGTACAAAGGAACTATAAGTTGATGCAGCTGTGAGAAACAATTGACTTAGGAGTTGAGAAAACTCCTGAGTGAATGAAATGGTTATATTCATAAGGTTAGTCAGGATGGCCACACAAGAATACTTTTAAATCTTACTTTGAGGAAATGGGAAACGTGGAAAGATGGAAAGGAGAAAGCAGCAGGTGGGAGAGAGAGGTGGCTGCAGACATTTGAAGGCTCTAAATAAACCTTATACCAAGATCAACAAACAAGTTTTCCTGCAAAGGAGATTGAAGCAACCTGGAATAATGATAACATTGAATGAGGACTCAGTATGTATCAGGCACTATTCTTAGTTCTACCCAACATATCTCTTTAAGTTCTCACAGGAACTCAATAAAGTACAATTATAATCTTCACTCCAGAGAGAAAACGGAGGCTCAAAGTAGTTGAATATTTTGCCTAAGGCCAAACAGTAAGTTATACAGCCAAGAATGTTAGACCCAAGAGGTCTAACATTAGGTCCAAAACTAATTATTATGGAGAGGGGAAATGATGACTTCTGAATGTTTTTTTTTCTTTTTTGTAGACTTAAAATGTTGAATTAAAGATAAAGATGTATTTTGCCTATATGTAAACATATGTACAGCCACATAAATCATTGCATACATGATTTTATCAATTTTCTGCTTTATTTTCTGGAAATTGTTGAAAGCAGTGTACCACTTTGTTTGTTTAAATTGAAATCACCGAATTATGAGGGGAGAGGTTTCCATGATTTACAAAACTTTCTGGTACTAAGAATCATTCTATTCCAAAGATTCTAACCATAATCACAGTCCAAACATAAACAGAGCCCTATCTGACTGCATTTGTAAGTGGCAAAGATCCAATAGCATGAAACGGTAAAATGGTGCAAGGTGCGAATGAATCAATAGCAAAGGGGATGAGAGGTCAGTGTGTTATATCAATGGCAAGCTCAGCTTTGAGGTCACCATTCAAACACAGTCATGTTGCCACTCCACTTGGTGGCGTGATTAAGGACCTGACCTCTGGAATCACACAAACCTGTTTCTATCCTAGATGTGAAACTTGGTCATGGGAACACAGGTGTATTACTTCATTTCACTTAGGTTCAGTTTCTTTATACCCACAAGGCAGGTAATATTATCTATTTCACATACAATAATATACATAGAGTGTTTATCACAGGGCCCACCACATAACATTCAAATAAATGTTAGCACCACATAGGTTATATTTTGCTTTGAAATGTATACTTCTTTAAATGCTTCAAATGACTGATGGACTACATTATACGTATTTATCATTCTCTTTGAACACTTTATGACCCACTTGACCCTTCAACTTCTCCTTGAACTTCTCTCCTTCCTAAATATATATGATTGAACTGTATTGTCTTTCCACCCACCTCACTGATTACTCTTTTTTATTCCTTTCTTCTATTTTTTCACTGTGCGGTACCCAAAGATTAGCCCTTGGTATTCTTTTTCTCTTCATATTTGCTTTCTCTCTCTCTCCAGCAAACTCATCTGCTGTCATAATTGCCTTAATCACATCTAGGTAGATAACAACCAACTCCACCTCCACCACAGATTCCATGCACGCACTCCTTGCACATATCCAGCTGACTCCGGACATTTCTATGTGACTGTTACGCTATTTGCTTTCACTTGTCATGACTAAAATGCCAATCACTGTCAACCCTATTATGGCCTCTGTACATCATCACCCATCTTTCCAAACCAAAGGAACAAACTCTTGGCTTAATTAGAAAATGAATTGATTGGAAGTCTATGTGGACTAGCTCACAGGATCAATGGAAGGGCTGGAGAACCTGCCTCAGAAAACCGGCAGAAACTGAGGAGATCCAAGTCACAGCCACAACCCCACCACAGACCCAGGCAGCTAGAGATGCTGTCCCTGCGTCATCACCACCAAACACTTACCCTCATCCTTCTGGACTCACAGCTCTGCCACAAAATAATAATCTTTAACCATTCCCTACTCCAATCCATCATTCCTGCAAGAACCAAGGCTCCAGATGGAAGCATCTGATGAGCCCAGCCTAGGTGACATACCTTCGCTTTAGCTACTGTATGTAGAAGCTTGGAGAGAGAGTCTTTAAGTCTCATCACTGCTTGTCTCTCTGGACTTTATTCTCTGCTACCGCAGATAGCTTTTCTCCAAGTGGTAGGGCACATGACTTCCTGCACACACTTCTGGTTCCCATGGTGGAAGGTGGGATTCCTATTTGGGGTTCTTCCAAAATATAAAGAACGTTTGGGTGCTGGGAAACCAGAAACAACATACATTTCTACACCTTCCTATAAAATCAGTTTACTGCCTGGCCATGTCACCACCCTCAAATCACTACATGCATCCCCCCAATCATCAATCTGTGTATCTGTTCCCTTATAGTAAGTATCTCCTTCATCCTACTCTAATATCTCTTCGCCCCATATGGTACTTTTTGAAATAATCTTTTTACTGGATCCCTTCTCTAGGTTCTACCCTTACACGTTTGTTGTGGACATTTGCCCTTTTAGTAACAGTGCCCCAATTTTCTTGTACATAATTACCTCTCCTTTGTTGCATCTGGAACTGTTAATCAAGGTGATCTGAACTCCAACTCCCAATAGCATATCCATGACCCAAGATACACCATCACATGCTTCCTCTTGGAATACAAATATTGACCAACTATAATACAAAGACTGAACATGTTTACTTTTTTCCAAAAAGTTAATATGTTGGTTTTCTATTGTAGCATAATACATTACTGCAAACTTAGCAGCCTAAAACAGTACCCATTTATTAGCTGACTAGAGGCCCGGTGCATGAAATTTGGGCACAGGGCGGGGTCCCTCAGCCCCGCCTGCACCCTCTAGCAATCTGGGATCCCTTGATGGATGTCTGACTGCCACTTTAGGCCCAATCCCACAGGGGAGATCATGATGTGACTGAGTTAAAGGATCTGGAATAGCTGAAATCAAGGTATTAGCTGTGCAGCTTTCTGTCAGGTGGTTCTAGAGAAGAATCTGCCTCCAAGCTCATTCAGATTGTTGGCAGAATTTAGGTCCTTTTGGTTATAGAACTGAAGTCTACATTTACTGTCAGCTGAGGGCTACTCTTAGCTCCCAGAGGCTGCCCATATTTCTGCACAGTCAGCAAAGGAGAATCTCCCTCAGATAGAATAATCCCTTTCATACTTCACATCTTCCAGATATTCAATAAATGTTGCAAAACATTTTTTGAAAGATTTAAGGACTTCCTGGAAGGTTACTAAAGTAGTCACAGAAATAAATAAATAATAGAATAAGGACTAAAGTAGCTCTGGGGAGCTCAGAGACTGGAACCAGGGAGCTGACGCCTCCAGGACATTGCTGACTTTAAGTCTCATCACTGCTAGTCTCTCTGGGCTTTATTCTCTGCTACCACAGATAGCTTTTCTCCAAGTGGTAGGGCACATGACTTCCAGAAGACCCAGGTTTGTTCTTTCAGTTCCAAGACCTAAAAGCCAGTGGAATATCTCTCTTGCTTTAATTTTTAGAAATGTCAAGATGGTATCTGAAAGCCCCGGTTTGGTTTGAGCAGTTGACTTTTGGACTAGCTACTCTAACAAGAGAAATGAAGTACGACATTTGGCCCAGGCTTGGATATATGCACTCATCTGCATGCCTTCCAAATTTGTATCTATGGTACCCATCTTCTCCATGAGCATGGTATCTCTATTTATTTAAGTCTTCTTTTTATTATCTCTCAGCAAAGTTTCATAGTTTTCTGGATATTACACTCTCTTGTTAACATTACTCTTAGGACTATTTCTTATTCCATTTTTCCTTCTCCTTATTTTAGTAATTATTGCTGGTAGTATGGAAAATAAATTGATTAATTTGAACTCTCTATTGGTTACCTTTCTGAACTCTATTATTTGGAATGTGATAATGAAAATTCTCCTTTTTCCAATATTACAAAATGATGAATCTGTACCTACTGTTATGGTTTTGTAAGGTTTCATCTCCATATACTTAATTTATTCTACCCTCTTACTGTCAACTATGAGTTATTTGCACATTAACTCTGCCAGAATTCCACAAATTGTAAAGACAAGGTGACTATAAAGAAATTAAACTGGCTTTCTAAAGCAAATACTCAAGAATTTATAATAATTTTAAATAACCATCTCCCGTAAGATTGTCACCTTGAAAGTCATAGTAAACAGGTCTGGTACATATGCCCAGTTCCTGTTCCCCTTCTCTGAGGACATCTCCCATACTCACTTCACTTAATTTATTGGGCCTTTTTACTGAGTCCATTCTGTGGCCTAACCATAATCAATTAGACAAGGGTTAACTCTAAACCCAGGTGGACTACTGAACTCTCTCTACTGGGAATTTGTCATTGAGAACCTGGGATAAGGAGCACACATCAGTTATCTGCAGGTGCTGAGCTTGTATACTGAGAACTGGGACTCCATTTTTGGATTAGCCATCTGCTCCCTTATTCTCCATTGCCTTGTACACAGAGAAGCTGAGCAACTATAGAAGGAGGGGGAATGAGAAATAATGTTGCAGATGCACAAACAGTAATTGACTTTGCAGTTCCAGGGAGAGAAGAGAGAGATAAAGAGTAGATTTGGATCACTGGTCAAATCCTGTTAGATTTACAAAACACAATTCTACTTCTGATAGTTGGATTTCCCCAAGATAGCCTTAATTACTTAAAATAAATTGCCCCTTCTGTTAAGCTATTTTGTGTGGGTGCCTGTTACTTGCAAATAAAGAAACTCTGACAAAGAAAAAATTAAAGCCCAGTATAATCATTTTTTCATACTGCAAGAAGACATTTTTGAGACATAATTAGTCTAGAATTGCTTTCCAAGCTTTGGTCATGGTCCTTCATTGATGACATACCTTAATCCTTTAAAAAACTTTTAGTAGCCAAAGTCTTTCAAAGATGTACAAGTTTAAAAAGTGGGGATTTAAAGAACACTCACTGAGTACTTATTATATGTTAAGTAATTGGCTTCATTGTTTTATAGGAGCAACTGGTTGCCTGGTTGCCATACGTTCCTAGAGTTAATATAGGATTGAGATTAAGGGGATAGGTTCAGGAATTAAATTTACTTGGTTCAAATTCTGGCTCTGTCACTTATCACCTGAGTAAACTGTAAGCAAATTGTAGTTATTGTGAGATATACATTAAGATGATCTATTTAAAAATACTTAAAACAGTGTCTATCTATTGTCATTTTATGTCCTCCCCAAACTAACCCTTCATCATGCTATATTTGCCTTTAGTCTCATATTATCTGGCTGGAATGCTCTTTCCTCTTCTAAACTCCATCCCCCTTTGTAGACAGCGCCTGGGAAGGCACATGGGCATTTTTTAATTATTGTCAGCTGAACCCAAGGCGACAGGCAAAGCTGAGTCTTGGATACACATTTACCAAAAAGGCAGATGTGTTATCAGCACTGACTCTTACCTTTGCCCAGGTGTCAGGGAGTGTGTTTTTGATATGTAAATCCAGTCAAGCACCAGGAATGCTTGGCCTACTCAAGAATGCAAATAACCTCCTTTGTCTTGACTTTTGGTGAAACTTCCTGGTATTTGGGGTATAAAATAAACATGCTGTATTGGCTCTGGGTCCCTGTCTCTCCAGCAGAAGAGGACCCTCACGGTGGTCCCACCCGGTTCCCAGCTTTTTCCTTCTATTTTGTGCCTTGTCTCTTACTTTCTTTCATTTCTCAATCCCCAGCCGCCCCTACTCAGGAACTGGACCCGCTCTCTAGCCACGCTGGACGCGGAAAGAGAGAAATACCTACACCCCTTCCCCTCAACTCATTGCCTTTCATTTGCTTTACTCTCTTATCATCCTTTAGTCCAAGGTTATTGGCTTTAGACAGAGCTCTTTATAGAACTTGGTTTCTCTCTCTCCTTTTGTGAGCTCTGTTTCATAGCATTGGCCTCATTACCAAACCCCACGTAGTTGTCCAATACTTATTTACTATGAGTTATGTTCTCGGTGCGGTGTGTGGATAAAGCTATGAAGAAGACAGACAAGGTCCTGCCTGCATGTACCTTGAGTTTTACTTTATGGAATCAGGCCTTAAACAAATAAATAATTTAATAATTTTAGATACTGTAACAGCTGACTAAAGTTAGGTGCCCAAAATGTTCACTGAATTTTTATGTGTGGGGTATTGCTTTCTGACTAAAAGATATATTTTATGATATGGTATATATCTTAAATATTGACATTTGAAAATTAAATCACTCGGTTTATACAAATGCAAGTTAAGGTATTTCCATGAAAATGAACAGTGTTCTTATAACTGTATATAAATTCTAATGATACTGAATTTGCAAAACAGAATTCTGTCACATTTTTATATATACTGCAGTTTTGTTTAAATTGAAAATATAATTAAAAATCCACCCCAAAGTAGTTGACATTTTCGAGGGCTTTTTATTTATTTTATTTTATTTTATTTTATTTTTAATCTTTCTTAAAAAGTGCTTGGAAACCAATGCTTTAACAGAAAATGCTGCTTTGGCAATAAATTTTACATAATCCTCAAGATGCCAAAATAAACTTTTGGATCAAGGGATTCATAATAGAAAAAGAGCTTACTTTTTAAACATACAAAGAAATACATCTGAAGATTTATTCTCTAAAGTGAGTACTGTATGTGCAAAGCAGACCTTTTTTAGGAATGAAGGTGTGCTAACAGACATTCTATCTTAGCAATTGAGATTCCCCCAACAGCATGATGCAACTATTTCATTAGCTGCATGTGGGTAACTTGATTCTTCTCACTCTCCCTATTCCTTAAAGAACCTATTTGGGCAGCTATTTAATGCTACCAGGCCAAATTCTTTCTTCACTTTTTTCCTGCCAAATAGTACCATAACTGTCATCAAGATGTGATCATCTGTTTCATATGGCTTTAACTCATGCTGAATGATAGCACCAGTGTGATTTGCCATTTCATTTCAGCTCTTACTCTTGAAAAATAAAAAATATGTGACTTATTCTTATTCCCTTTCCCAAATCATAAGACTGTGAATAAATTAACATTGTCCTGTTTGATGCATTATACTATTTAATTGAAGGAAGAAAGATGACTAGAATGAAAAGAAGGTTTTTAAGACAGGAAATTGGTTGGGAGACTAAACGCTACTTAATCCTCCTATATAATAAAGAGGTAATATGCAAATTGACTGTCACACCCTCACACAAGATGGCCACCACAAGATGGCCGGCAGGGGAGGGCAGTTGTGGGGGACCAGGCTTGGAGGGGAGGGCAATTAGGGGTGACCGGGCCGGCAGAAGAGGGCAGTTGGGGGCAACCAGGCCTGCAGGGGTGGGCAGTTGGGGACGATTGGGCTGGCAGGGGAGGGTAGTTGGGGGCAATCAGGCTGGCAGGGGAGCAGTTAGGTGTCAATCAGGCTTGCAGAGGAGTGGTTAGGGGGTGATCAGGCTGGCAGGTAGACGTGGTTAGGGGCAATCAGGCAGGCAGGCAGGCAAGCAATTGGGATCCAGCAGTCCTGATTATGACAGGGATGTCCGACTACCGGTTTAGTCCCGATCCCACAGAGAACCGGCTGTTGGACATCCCCTGAGGGGTCCCAGATTGGAAAGGGTGCAGACTGGGCTGAGGGACCTCTCCACCCCGCCCCCCCCCCCCCCCCCCCGCCGCCAAGTGCACAAATTTTGTGTACCAGGCCTCTAGTAGCATATAAAAGCTTTCATAGTCCAGAAATATTCTGCCAAATTTGTAGCCTCTGTTCACTTGGGACTATGAAATGTGGGTAATCTGAATTGGAATGTGCTGGAAGTATAAAATACACTTCAAATTTCAAAGATGGTAATGGAAAAAACAATGTAAAAATATCTCATTAATAACTTTTATATTGAGTATATGTTGATAATGTTTTGGATGTGTAAAAGTATAAAATATATTCTTAAAATTTATTTCACTTTTACGTTTTAAATGCAACTACTAGAAAATTTTAAATGATATAGATAGCTTGTATTTGTGCCTCACATTATATTTCTATTAAACAGAGCTGGTCCACAAATAACACACCAGGAAGTAAGAATGGTCAGAGATGAGATATATAAAATAAAAGTTTATGTGATTAGCATTCTCAAATGTTATTTTCTGTTTTGAAAGGCTTATTTGGAGGAATATTCTTCCCTCAAAAAGAGGTCAGGGTAAAGCAGGTGAATTTTTTTTTTTTTTTTTTCAATAAAACGGCTCTTTGTTTTGGCCTGTCTGCATATCTATATTCCCTTTTCTGGTAATAGTGGCCTGGTGTTCCTTTGAGAAAACATCTCTCTCTCTGATCATCTCTCTCTATGTGGATAAGAATGACCCATGATTCATGCTCGAGTTGGTCACGTGATCCAGGCTTAACCAATCAAAATATTCCATTCTCCTGGCCAAAATAATTGCCTTAGAAATTGATGAAAGATCCCCTTGAGAAGGATCTCCAATTTCCTGCTAAAAGGTATAAATCCGGTTATAGGTGTCCTGTGAGCAAAGTAGGGTAGATTTAGCAAACTCAGTCTGCAAGTTTGGCCCCTCCCTCTACTGTGTTTAGTGTGCTCAAATCCACAATATCTCCAGCCCAGTTTCTCCAGAAAATAAACTTCCACCCATGTGTTGCAAAAGTTGGGATAAACATAAACTGATGAACAAAAATAGATCCAGAGACTAAGAAACACTGAACAGACAGTCCAACCTCAGAGAGAAGGCAGGGGAGGTGGGGGGTGGGGAGGGTAAGAGGCCAACCAAAGGACTTGTCTGCATGCATATTAGCATAACCAATGGACGGGGACACTGGGGCAGAGGGGGTTGTCCTGGGGGGAGGGCGTGGCGGTGGGGGGTCAACTGGTGAAAAAGGAGACACATGTAATACTTTAAACAATAAAAAAAAAGTTGGGATAAAAATGCCTGGCTGCATGTATGGAGAGGGAGTCTAGAGGAGAAGGTGGATGGTTCTCACAGCTTCTTACACAATCTTTCAGCCAAGCCCTAGGCTTTCAGCTGTGCTCTCACCTCTAACTTTTGTCTTGAAATTCTAATTTCTGTGAACAATGGAGAAACAGGGATTGGAGACCAATGATATTCAAAATAGTTGCTGAGTTTTATATTTAGATTTCTTTTTCTTTCAAGTGTTCAGTTTAGAGATGAATGGCTTTAGTTTATAAGAACATATCAGGTTATTTTGCTTATTAAATTTGAAAGCCTATAATAGGATAATATTAAACTTTTCTTTACCTTTCACTGTTGCATAAGTGATTATTAATTATAATTTAAATCTTATTATTAGTATAAGATTATTATTGTAATTTAAATCTTCAAATATTATATGACCTTGACATATTGACCACTAAGTTAAAAGGTACTAACACTATACCAATGTCATACTAGTAGCTAATTTCTATCTCTTCTATTTTACAAGGCTAAATCATAGTGTAATTGAATTCCTTCATTCTTTTCTATCTTTATTTCACCTCTATTCTCTAGGTTGGTATTAATATAGATCCTTATCATATTTCATTGTTTTAATAAACCTTCTTTATGATAATAATTTTAAATGAAGGTATTCAATTCACTGGATTTCACTTCAGAGCTTTATTATTGGGTTTCTTTACCAAATACTGGTATTTTGTACTATTTCCATATCAAAATAAACATTTTCTATATGTTGCAACTGAAGACCAAACCCAAATATTATCAATAGCATGGAAAACCATTTTAAAATTCATGAATTGTTTATATTTCTTTTCCCTAAAATGTTTAAGTAAGTAAAATGATAAGCTTTATTTATATAAGGCATTGTGGTTTGTTTTATATTAGGAGTTTCAACAAGTAGAAAGGCCAAATGATGTTAATTTTTGGTTTGGAACATAATTCCTGTAAATTATAAACATGCCATCTATTTTTGTCATTGTCTTAACATCAGGGATGAAAAATAAGTTTAGATTTATGAATAGAATGATGGTGGGTATGTGGGTGAGAGACCTATATCTTTCATATTTTATTGTAAAAATCCCTTTCATTTTAATCCAACAAAAGTGTCTTTGATACCAAATCACCATAGAACACAGGCATCCCTAAAACATTTTAGGGAAAAGAAATGATGAATACTCAGGCCTTGACTTCACAATCTTCAAGGTGGGAGAGTGAAACAATAAAGTACATTCACAAATACAGCAATTATAATACATAGAAGACTGTAAGAGCAATGGGGAAATATATAAATAAAATGTTTTAAGAGCACAGAAAGGAGTAATTATCATATAGTTGGGAATTATTGAACAACTTCCATGAGAGTAGAATAGCATGGAAGTATCAGATGGGGAGCAGCAAAAACCCCAGTTTGGCTGGGTGACAGATTGAATACTGTGGGACCATGCTTTTGTGTTTGTGTCATTGTCTTCCCCCCAAATATCACTGTCCCTCATGAAAATCAGATAAAGTCCAAGTTCCTCCATTTCTGATTCCTTTCAAGACAGCTTTGTCACCTTGAAATCTGCTTTCCAGTGTACAGAAGTGGTTAAATTTGGAAAGACAGAAATTTAAAGTACAGCTCTCCCACAAATTAGCTGCGAGGTGTTGGACAAGTTAACTTCTCTGGGCCAATTTGTTAATCCCTTCCCTGTGATATGGGGATACCAAGAGTAGTACTTGTTGCATATAGTTATGACAAAGATTAAATGAATTGATAATGTATGTCAGTGTTTAACAATGATGGCTTAATGATAGCAAAAAGAGTCAAGATTAGGAATCAGGAAATCTGATCTTTAGTTTGGGTACTACTGCTTATAAACAGTGTAGCCTACATAAGTTGCTTACTCTGTCTGGGCCTCAGTTTCCCTATCTGCAAAAGTAGGGCATTGACCTAGATCAGTGGTCGGCAAACTGCGGCTCGCGAGCCACATGCGGCTCTTGGGCCTCTTGAGTGTGGTTCTCCCACAAAATACCACGGGCGGGCGCGCACGTACAGTGCCATTAAACTTCGTGGCCCGTGTGCAGAAGTCGGTTTTCGGCTCTCCAAAGAAATTTCAATCGTTGTACTGTTGATATTTGGCTCCGTTGACTAATGAGTTTGCTGACCACTGACCTAGATGATCTGTACTCTCTCTAAACTGTGGTGGTGTTAGTGCTATAGACAACATTTTTATTTGACTTCGATACTGAACTATGCAATTGGATTAAATGGAAAAAAACACCAATGTAAGCATATAATACATTGAAATTTAATTACAAGGCTGAAAATGATAATGAGTTAGGCTGGGAAAGTGATTTCAAGTGGACACAAAAAGAGTAGTGATAGATCAGGTCCTACTATCATCTGCCTGAATGTAAGAGAAAATAGATGGTAAATGGTATTTTTTAAAAAGTCAGATGCCACGTTCAAAGATGTATAATATTATTTTTAAAAGTGCTCACCCTATTAATTGGTTATCTTGACAGCTTAGGACCTGAGTATTCCTAATGCAGTGAAAACTGTATCCAAAACTGTATATCTTTATTGATTTCAGAGAGAAAAAGAGAGGGAGAGAAAGATAGAAACATCAATGATGAGAGAGTATCATTGATCAGCTGTTTCCTGCAAGCCCACAACTGGGGATTGAGCACAGAAACTGGGCATGTGCCCTGATCAGGAATAGAACCATGACCTCCTGGTTCATAAGGTGAGGCTCAACCACTGAGCTGCACTGGCTGGACTAAAAATATGTTTTTATTGATATTTTTTAAGAGAGAGAGAGAAATATTAATCAGCTGCCTCTTGCACACACCCTGATGGGGGATGGAACCCAGAACCTGGACATGTGCCCTGACTCAGAATCGAACTGGTGACCCTTTGGTGCAAAGAATGACACTCAACCAACTGAGCCACACCAGCCAGAGCCAACTAGAATATATTTAATATGAAGACAGTACTAGGGTGTAATAGTAAGGTTATAAAAATACCCAATGATTACAATAAACTAAGGACATGAAAAACAAAAATCTGAGATACCACCCTGAGATGGGGGTCAGTATTAGATCAACTATCTTGCCCATTTTTTGTACTGTAAGGGCAGTCTTGGAATAGAAAATAGGTGGATATTACAGTTTAAGAAATGAAATATATCACCATTACGTTTCTGTTTCTTCAATTTTTATTCCCTCCTATGAAACTTTATCTTTGTTCCCTACCAAATGTACAAAGATGATGATGATGATATTTGGAAATGTATCAAGAAGACAAAATCATTCATATATTTTAGGTATCTCTAAAATTTGACTGCACTGTTGAAATGAAATGCATCAGCATGTACATCTGAGATGGTGATTATGTCCTTAGAGTCCAAACTCCCATAAGAAAAACAATACTGAGAAATCTCTGGCTCATAAACATGGAGGAATCTAAGATTTTTGCTATAATTTAACATAATGATAATGTAACTAATCAGAAATTTTCTGGAAGGGGGCTATGTTTCATGTCCTAAATAACTGGTTGATCAAATTTATCTGATTTTTAGAACTGGAGTGCATTACAGTTCAGGACTAAAGAAAATATAGTAAAGTGTGATATTTTTAAAGCAGGTACTAAATTTACTCAGAAATGGCTTTTCAGCATTATGTATCATTTTATAGTTAATTAAGGCATCTAATCATTATGACTTCAATTACAAATATCTAATTCATACAAAATTATTTAGAATATTAAATTAGAAAATGTATATTACTTTTGTTACATGTTGATAATTTGTAATCGAATCAGTATTTTACAACCCTACTAGTATATTGGATTGTTTATTTTTGTTGCCAAGTAAAAGAATAGCTTTTTGACTTCCAAATGGTCAAATAAATTATGAAACTGTTAATTTGCCCAGCAATTTATATCTATACTTAGTACTGTATAAGAGCTCTACAGGTGTGTTTATCGATTTTAGGTAAATAATAGTGAACTTGATGGCTATTTATGGTGGTGTCTTTGAAGTAATGACCCCAATTTGCTCACACCTTTCTGTATCCATGCCATCTGTTAGTGTCCTCCAGACTTTGGATTTGGTCATCTGATTTGCTTTGGTCAATGGGACAGCAGCAAGCACATATAAGGCAGCAAAGGCTTGAAAAGCACTTGCACATTAGTGCTTATGCTCTTGCTGTGTTGGACATGCTGCCACTATGTAAATAAGCTCTAGCTAGCCTCTGAGTGATGAGACACATGGCTCAGTCATTCCCATTATTTCAGCATATAGGAGCCAAACTCCAGACCAGAGTGAAGCCTTCCTAGATCATGCAGTTTCCAGCATTCACAATCCCAGCCAAGATCAGCAGGACCTTGCCAGATCAGCAGAACTGCCCATCTGACCCATAGACTTTCCAGCAATAATCTTTTAAGCCGATAGGTTATGGATTGCCTTGTTACACAGCAACCCTATATAATAAAAGGCTAATATGCAAATAGACCGAACAGCAGAACAACTGGTCGCTCTGACACGCACTGACCACCAAGGGGCTGACACTCAATGCAGGAGCTGCCCCCTGGTGGACAGTGCGCTCCCACAGGGGAGTGCTGCTCAGCCAGAAGCCCTGAGCTGGATACATGCTGGCAAGTGCAGCTGAGGTGGTGGGAACCTCTCCTGCCTCCACAGCAGCACTAAGGATGTCTGACTGGCTTAGGTGGAGCGGGCCTAAGCCATCAGTTGGACATCCCCCAAGGGCTCCTGAGCTGCAAGAGAGTGCAGGCCCGGCTGAGGGAAGCCCGCCCCCCACCTGCCCAGTGCACAAATGTCATGCACCAGGCCTCTAGTAAACAAATGATACACTATATATAGGAAATAGATTGCAGAACAAAAACATCTTTGCAAAGAACATTAACATTTCCTTTGAGAGTAACTAGGTTTCCAGTGTAGGAGACAGTCTTGAATATGGCCCTCTTCTATCCTTAGATTTGTGTATATCTGGCCTAGAAATTCTAGAGATACTATATTCATTAATTTTGTTCATTAATATTTCTATTCCCTCTTCTTTTAAGGAACATGGTAATATTACACTTTCCCATCTGCAGTTGATTACAAAAGTGGCCAGAGATTATTTTTCCTCTCTATCCACACCCTTTTGCAATGTGACTTGCAACTCTTCTTGTTAAAAGGTACTCACCTTCATTAACTCTGGGCTTGGCCATATGATTGCTTTAGCCATTTGGACTGGAGCAAATGTGACCCAAGCCAAAGCTTTAAAAGTGCCTGTGCATTAGGGCTTGCTCTTTTACTGACCTTGAAATCCATGTGAACAAGCCAAGGCTAGCCTCTTGATGATAAGGGACTATTGGCCTGCTTGGTCTGTTGTTCCAGGTGACAGTCAACTCACCCTCAGAAACAGAGTTGCCTCTCTAACAGGAAGCGAATCACAAACATCTGAGTGAGCACAGCCCAGGTAAGTTGAACTATCCAGCTGAGACCAAACAAATTGCCATTCCATGGAATCATAAGCTAAATCAATTGTTGAAGTTTTAAGCTATTAAGTTTGGGGGTGGTTGGTTATACCTGCAAAGCTATCCTATATAATAAAGAGCTAATATGCTAATTAGACCGAACAGCAGAACAACCGCCTGGACGACCTTCCAGATGCAGATGAAGCCGGGGCTGCGAGGGCTGAGGGCCGAGCCCCTTGCACAAATTTCATGCTTCGGGCCTTTAGTCCATATGTATAAAAGCCAAGTGACCGGAACGACCAGAATGATCAGTCACTATGACACATACTGCAACAGCCAACCAGCCCAATCGGGGCCCCAATTGGCCCCCCAACCACCCGTGGCCCCTCCCCCCAGCTGGCCCCACCTCTGATCAACTCCCCTCCAGCCCAATCAGGGGTGAGGCTGGCCAATCTCCCGCATCCCCTTCCCCCGACTGGCCCGGCCTGATTGGCCCCCATCGGGGTGGGCCAGCCGGACCCCACCTGTACACTAATTTGTGCACCAGGCCTCTAGTCTAATATAGTCCTCTCTTAAAGTTAGGCATGACCATATAATTTGCTTTACCCAGTGAAATATGTCACTTCTGGAAGAAGCCTTTAAGAGCTGGACAGTGATTTAACATCTTTTTCTTGTCATGGTGACTGGGGAGGCTCCAGGTGGCGGTGCTCCATAAACCTGGGTCCCTGAATGGACATGGAACAGTTCTCCCCACCCTCCTTCACACTCATTTTTGGAGGACATAGAGTTTAAGTAAAAACAAAATCTTTGTTTTAAGCTACTGAGGTTTTGAGTCTCCATTACTAGAGAATAATCTAACCCATTCTGACCATGTAGAAAGAAGTAGAGTTATGACAATGGAAAACCTAAAATATGTGGCTATGACTTAGAGGCTCAGTGGGTGGTGGCAAGGAAATTGCTAGAGGCTGGAAAGTTAGTAATCCATGTTAGCTGTGGTAAAATATGTGAGTCTTCCATCCTTTACTGTGGTTATCCTGACTCTGTCCCACCGCTGTACATTGAGTGCGTGTTTGTGTGTGTGTGTGTGTGTGTGTGTGTGTGTGTGTGTGTAAGCAGGGAGGGATGATCCTTTGTCTTTTGAGGTCCCTATAACAATAGAAGCTTATTCCTGTTCTAATATAGGGACCATCAGCCATCACCCAGAGATGCTAGACTGAGATAAATGCCATTACTGAATAGAACTTTTGGATTGTCTCACTTGTGATAGGGTGAATATATTTTGTAGTGTAAAGAGAGTGAACTGTAAATTGGTGACTAGAAAGATGGATTGCAGTAATCATTGGTGCTCTTCACCAGTAAATTCTGGTTATCTTCCTTCTGGAAAAATAGGAGAATTGCACTTCTGAGCTCCCTTGAAAAATAGGCATGCCTGTATAATTTGCTTTTATCAAAGAAACGTGAGTGGAATTGACTTGTATCACTTTCAGGAAGAAACAATTTGTCATTCATTTTCCTTGGACCTATCGTGCAAGTGGGGAAGTTACAATGATTGGGGCTCTCCTAAATGACAGGTTGCTTGGTGACAAGGACCCGCTCTGAAGCTCCACCCCCACCACCCCCAAAATTTTGGACCCTTTGTTAGGGCTTATTGCTGCACCATAAACTAGACCATCCTAACTAATGTCAATTACTGTAAAAGTGATCAGAAAGCTACAAATGCTGATCGCTGGCAATTATAAGTGGGATCAGTAATTGAAACTATCCACTGATAATTCCTAAAGCACCTTCACAAGAGATTTTATTTACTTCTCCAATTGTGACCATTCTAGAAAGGTGATTTTGAGATTTCAAACTTCATTTTCTTAATCTGTGAAAACGTAAAACTGTATCTTCACTGTTGAGAGGTAGTGATGAGCAATGAAATACTTCCTTGTAGGAAAGAAAAAAAGCAAGGAAAGATGGATAAGGATAAAAACAGGGCGGGTAGTACTGAACTCAGAATGCATAGTTGTTTCCAGGAAGAATTAAAACACATTTCCCACATACTTGTGCATACATTTTCAGTAATACACAGAACTTCTTAGTAAATTTTGGGTTTGGCCCCCTGCACATATACAGAAACACATGCACAATTGCTGTGATGCAAAAGTCAAAAGTGTCACTGAAGTTTATTTTAAATGAAAAGCTCATTCTGAAGAAGAAAAAATATTTTCTCCAGCATAGCATAGAATTCGTTCCATAACATTTGTAAAGTGCTAAATACCACGCCACTCGCTGTACTAGGGTCAGGCAAGTGAAAGATGTCACGGTACAGAAGTCTCAATGGGTCGCTGTCCTCCAGGAGTTTACATTTTGCAGAGGATAAAAAGTTTCCTCTTTGGGGGTTTTTCATCCAGTCACACCCAATGCCCTCCGTAAATAATTTTCAGTGAAAGCCCCGCATCTTTTCCTTAAGCCTTACACATATTCCCAGTTTCCGAAATCTCTTCGTCCTGGAAACTTAGGTTAGGGCGGGATCTCTCTGGATATTTCGCAGTTATTTGGGATGCGGCCCAATGACCAGCCTGCTTTTTCCTGCAGTGGCGGGATGACAGTGACCCCCCAAAATTTCCAGCACTTAAAGCACTAAGTGTAGCTTGAACCATCAAGGAGCGGTCTACTCTTGCGGTTTTCACCGCCCTTCTATAGTAGAACCTAAAGAATTGAGGAGACTCGATCAGACCCGGCAACGCGAGTAGAGCAGTCCTGGGCGCGGGGCGTTGGAGGCCAAGTCCACCAGAGGCGCAGCGCAAAGGAGTCCAAGGACTAAGCTCAAGTGTGCAAGCAGGACTGAAGAGTGCCCATCCCTGCTGGACTACAAGGACCAGCATGCATGGCGCCGCGGCGTCCAGCTCCGCTCTGGGACTCCGGCGCAACGGAGCCTGGGAAGTGAAGTCTCCGTGCAGCCCAAGTCGCTTTGGGAAGGCTGAAGGGAGGGGTTGTTAGTCCGCTCCATCGCACGCCGGTTCCTGGCCGGGCTCGGAGCCTCTCGCTTTTGCTCCGGGAATTCGCGGGCGGCGGGAGCAGTATGGCTCGCTTGAGTAAACTCCGGGGGGAGGAGGCGTCGGCGAGTGGATGGAGAGGCGGGGTCAGCGGAAGCGGCAGGTTGCTTCCTTCTCCTCGCGCTCCCTCCCTCCCCTCCCACCCCCCGCCTCTCCCGGAGGGAGCGGTGGGAGGGGGAAGGCAGGGCCGAGGGAAGGCAGTGACACGTGTCAATCAACCCTCCTCCGGGGGGCGCGCGCTGCGGGGCTCGCGTCCCTGCCTCCTGCCTGCGCCGCTCGTATGTAAATGAGGGCGCGTGACGCGGGACGCAGATGGAATAAGGGAAGAGAGAGAATGGCCGCTGCCGCCGCCGCCGCTTCCCCCGCCGCCGCTTTTCAGTGTCGGAGCCCTCGGTGCGCGGCGGAGAGGAGAGGATTCCGGCGGGAACTCGACTCTTGGCGCCACCGCCTCATGCACTGTGTAGGTAAGAGAGACACGGGCTGGGGCCGCGGCTCCGCGCGGCGCTGTCCGCCGCGACCCGAGGAGTTTGGGGCTGAGGGGCTGAGGGGCTGAGGGGCTGAGTTGAATCTCCCGTTCGGGTCAGTTCAATGGGGGAGCGAGCTGGGAGCGGCGGCGGCGCGGCGGCCCGGGCTCGCCTTTTGTCTGGGGGCTCCTGGCCCGGCGTGGTCCGCGCTCCTTCCCCTTCGGAGCTGTGGGGCTCCCCGTGAACTGTTAGTTCGGACGCGCTCGCCCAGCCCCAGGGGGAACCGCTCGCTCGCGCTGTCCCCCAAACTCCCCGGCGCCTCTCGCCGCCCGGCGTCCGCCCTGTCAAGAGGGAGGAAGCGGCCCAGCGGTCGGCGTCCGGGCGGAGGGGAGCCGGCGGGAGAAAGGCGGGCTGGTCCGCACCTCCATCGGGCGCACACACACCCCCTTCTCGGCGCCGGGGGCCGGGTCGGCCGCCGCCACCGAGTTCCAGAGGAGGGCATCCCGGGCGACCCCCCCCCAAGGCCCTCGCGGGCCGGGACCTCGGGTGGGCCGGCGGGGGGCTCGGGGCAGCGGGGGCGGCGTCCGAGGGGCGGGGGGGGGGGGGGCCCTACTCTGCCCTCTCGCGCTCGGCGGAGGTGCTGTGTGTACCCCTTTAAGAAGGAGCCGCTGGAGCGCTGACGGTTGGGATTTGAAGTTCTTCCTCCCTCTTTGGCAGTCTGGACGGCGGGGAGGGCTCTAACTGTATTGTGAATTTTCCCCCACAGTCCCAGTCCTAGTCAGGAGACCTAGTAAGACCCATCTCCTACTTTTGTTTTTGTCATTGTTATTTTTAAGTAAACAATGGAACTCTTTTAAACCGGATGTACACTTGTTGATTGGGTTTTGTTTTGTTTTCAGTACCCCATATGTGAAGCATCTATTCGGAGTGTGAATTGGGATTACCTGTAGTTTGTGTACTTATTTTAATTTATCTTTTCCTTTTAATGTGCTTACATTCAATATTTCACTTTGTAAACATTTGCAAACCGACATTCTTTTTCCTTTGCAGGTTTGTATGTGTGTGAATATACTATATGTGTATATATAAATTTTCGTATTGCATATCCAGTGCTCTTACGACTTGAAATCGTTTTTATAAAATATTATCCTTTCTGCCTTTGGGGAAGAAAATTATTCAAAAGCATTATTTTTAAATAAGGAAATTGTAAGCAATGTCTTAGGGTTGTACCACAAGTTAGTATTAACCCAGTAGTAATGTTTTAAATCTCAATTCCTAAAGTCTTTAATTTGATTCACGTTTTTATAACATATATAATATTCTACTTTTATGGGGAGAAAGTTCATCATCCTTGTAGTTAGCTAAGATGTATAACTCTTTTTTTTATTTTAATAAATCTTTATTCAGATTATTACAATTGTTTTTCCTTTTTCCCCCCATAGCTCCCCTCCACCCAGTTCCCACCCCACCTTCTGCCCTTACCTCCCCCCCACTGTCCTCATCCATAGGTGTATGATTTTTGTCCAGTCTCTTCCTGCACCCCCCATACCTCTTTCCCCGTGAGAATTATCAGTCCACTCCCTTTCTATGCCCCTGATTCTATTATATTCACCAGATTATTCTGTTCCTCAGGTTTTTAATTCACTTGATTTTTAGATTCACTTGTTGATAGATATGTATTTGTTGTTCATAATTTTTATCTTTATTTTTTTCTTCTTCCTCTTCTTTAAGAATACCTTTCAGCATTTCATATAATACTGGTTTGGTGGTGATGAACTCCTTCAGCTTTTTCTTATCTGTGAAGCTCTTTATCTGACCTTCAATTCTGAATGATAGCTTTGCTGGGTAGAGTAATCTTGGTTGTAGGTTCTTGCTATTCATCACATTGAAAATTTCTTGCCACTCCCGTCTGGCCTGCATAGTCTGTTGAGAAATCAGCTGACAGTCGTATGGGTGCTCCCCTGTAGGTAACTAACTGTTTTTCTCTTCCTGCTTTTAATATTCTCTCTTTGTCTTTTGCTCTTGGCATTTTAATTATGATGTGTCTTGGTGTGGTACTCTTCGGATTCCTTTTGTTTGGGGTTCTGTGCACTTCCTGGACTTGTAAGTCTATTTCTTTCACCAGGTGGGGGAAGTTTTCTGTCATTATTTCTTCCAATAGGTTTTCAGTATCTTGCTATCTCTCTTCTTCTGGCACCCCCATAATTCTGATGTTGGTACGCTTGAAGTTGTCCCAGAGTCTTCTTACACTATCTTCAACTTTTTGGATTTTTTTTTTTTACTTTTTGCTTTTTCGGTTGAGTGTTTTTTGCTTCTTTGTATTTCAATTCTTTGACTTGATTCTTGTGTTCCTCTAGTCTGTTTTTGGGTCTCTGTATAATATTATTTTATTTCAGTCAGTGTATGTTTAATTTCTAGTTGGTCCTTTTTCATATCTTTGAGGGTCTCGTTATATTTATCGGCCTTTTCTAGGATATTCTTGAAAAGCCTTATAACCGTGGTTTTGAATTCTATATCCAGTCGTTTGTTTTCCTTCATTTCTTTCGGTTGTGATCTGTTTCTTTGTCTCCGCATTTTCATTGCTTCCCTGAGTGGTAGGGTAGATTTGTGTGCTAGGTTTCCTATATGGCCCAGTGGGTCGGCCTCCCCAGTTAACCTGAGGTGGACACTCTTGGTGCACCCCTTTGTGGACTGTGTGTACAGCCTTGTTGTAATTAAGTCTTTTTTTTTTTTTTTTAAATATATTTTATTGATTTTTTACAGAGAGGAAGAGAGAGGGATAGAAAGTTAGAAACATCGATGAGAGAGACATCGATCAGCTGCCTCCTGCTCGCCCCCTACTGGGGATGTGCCCGCAACCCAGGTACATGCCCTTGACCGGAATCGAACCTGGGACCCTGCAGTCCGCAGGCCGACGCTCTATCCACTGAGCCAAACCGGTTTCGGCTGTAATTAAGTCTTGATTGTTGTTGGTATCACTGGGAAGAATTGACCTCCGGGCCAGTTGGCTGTAAGGATCAGCTGTGTCTATGCTGGGAGAAGTTCGGTGCTGGAGACAGCCTTATAGGATTAGACTTGCCAAATTGCAATAGCCTCTGAGCTCAGCTTGGATGGGGTGGAGTCTCAGTCTTGGCTTCCTGTCAGCCTTGCCCTTGCGCGCACGTGCGCGCCTTCAGACCTCTGCCTTCCCCGGCTCCCGAGTCTCCGCCCGAGAGTCCAGACTCCCCCCACGAGAGCGTGGGTCCCCAGGGGCTCGCCCGGAACTGGGGTTCAGTGCAGTCAGAACTGGGGTTCAGTGCGGTCGGGGGCTTCCTTCCCTCTTCCGCCAGAGAAAGTCAGCCAGGCTCACAGCCGCCCTTCCTCTCTGCGCGCACAAAGACCCTTTGCCGTACCTCCAATTCTCTGTGAGCTTTTCTCTTTCCTTCTAGTTGTAGAATTTTCACTCAGCCAGCTTTCCTGTGGTTCTGGATGGTGTCCGTTCTGTCTTTTAGTTGTAGTTTTGAAATTGTTGTGCAAAGCAGCAGTTTAGGTGCTTACCTATGCCGCCATCTTGGTTTCTCCCCAAGATGTATAACTCTTGATAAGGAAAATGATGTTTACTTTTCTCTATTTGTGGAACTCATCTCTTTAGATTTATGATTATGATTTATTCTTTTTTTATAATTTGAGAGTTGTCCTATACATCCTATGTCTCAATACCTCTATTTCCAATGTGGTACTTTTTATAATTTAATTACTTTTCTATAATCATCATATGCTGTGCTATAATTTTGAGTATGCTCATCTAACAAATGTTTTAGTGGTTATTGGATACAGTAAACAGTATCTTTGTGCTCGGTATAATATTGAGGTATAACATATAGCCCTGAATCTTGTGGCATATATACCATCATTAGTAACTGATAAGTTACAAAATTTAAAACACAGTAAAGTCCAGGAGAAAAGAAATGGATTAATATAATTTTAAATATTATCAGAACTTGTATAGTCTGTTATGATATTTGATCTGGGAGATAGGCGAAGTTTTTTATTTTTATTGTTTTTATTTTTTTACTTTTTGATACAATTTCAAACTTGCACAAAAAGTTGGAAGAATAGTACAAGGAACTCATATATGTTTACCCACATTCACTAATTGTATTATACTTTGCTGCATTTGCTTTATCATTCTTGCTTTATATCAATATCATTCTGTCTACCTCTCTATCCATCCATCCATTAATCCTTCTATCTTCTTTTGAAGTAATTTGAGGGTAGTTGGCAGCTTTTGTACTTCTTTACTCCTAAATTCTTCAGTGTAAATTTTCTAAAATCAAAGACATTGTGCTTACCTAACCACAGTGTAGTTATTAAAACTGGGAGAATTAATATTGACATAATACTTTTATCTCAATCATAATCCATATTCAAATTTTATCTATTTCTCTATTTTATCTGTAAGCTTTCCTTTCTTTAGTGCAGGATCATGCATTGCATTTTGTTGTCACATCCCTTTAGTTTCTTTTATTTTTTTTATTTATTTTTTTATTTATAAATCTTTATTGTTCAGATTATTACAGTTGTTCCTCCTTTTCCCCACCATAGCTCCCCTTTACCCGGTTCCCACCCCACCCCATGCCCTTACCCACCCCACTGTCCTCATCCATAGGTATAAGATTTTTGTCCAGTCTCTTCCCACACCCCCCACACCCCTTTCCTTTCCCCCCGAGAATTGTCAGTCCACTCCCTTTCTATGCCCCTGATTCTATTATATTCACCAGTTTATTCTGTTCATCACATTTTTTATTCACTTGATTTTTAGTTTCACATGTTGATAGACATGTATTTGTTGTTCATAATTTTTATCTTTACTTTTTTCTTCTTCCTCTTCTTTAAGAATACCTTTTAGCATTTTATATAATACTGGTTTGGTGGTGATGAACTCCTTTAGCTTTTTCTTATCTGTGAAGATCTTTATCTGCCCTTCCATTCTGAATGATAGCTTTGCTGGGTAGAGTAATCTTGGTTGTAGGTTCTTGCTATTCATCACTTTGAATATTTCTTGCCACTCCCATCTGGCCTGCATAGTTTCTGTTGGGAAATCAGCTGACAATTGTATGGGTGCTCCCTTGTAGGTAACTAAGTGTTTTTCTCTTGCTGCTTTTAATATTCTCTCTTTGTCTTTTGCTCTTGGCATTTTAATTATGATGTGTCTTGGTGTGGTCCTCTTTGGATTCCTTTTGTTTGGGGTTCTGTGCGCTTCCTGGACTTGTAAGTCTATTTCTTTCACTAGGTGGCGACGTTTTCGGTCATTATTTCTTCAAATACGTTTTCAGTATCTTACTGTCTCTCTTCTTCTGTCACCCCCGTTATGTGGATGTTGGTACGCTTGTGGTTGTCCTAGAGGCTCCTTACACTATCTTCATATTTTTGGATTTTTTTTCTTTTTGCTTTTCCAGCTGAGTGTTTTTTGCTTCTTTATATTTCAAATCTTTGACTTGATTTTTGCGGTCCTCTAGTCTGCTGTTAGGTCTCTGTATAATATTTTTTATTTCAGACAGTGTATGTTTAATTTCTAGTTGGTCCTTTTTCATATCCTCGAAGGTCTTGTTAAATTTATCGCCTTTTCTAGAAAATTCTTGAAAAGCCTTATAACCGTGGTTTTGAACTCTATATCTAGTCATTTGCTTTCCTCCATTTCTTTCATTTGTGACCTGTTTGTCTCCGCATTTTTGCTGCTTCCCTGAGTTGGTAGAGTAGCTTTGTGTGGTAGGTGTTCTATAGGTCCCAGTGGCTCAGCCTCCCCCAGTAACCTGAGGTGGACACTTTTGGTGCACCCCTTTGTGGACTGTGTGTCCAGCCTTGTTGTAGTTAAGTCTTGATTGTTGTTGGTATCACTGGGAGGAATTGACCTCCAGGCCAATTGGCTGTGAGGATCAACTGTGTCTACGCTGGAGAACTTTTGAGCTGGAGACATCCTTATCAGACAAGACTTGCAAAATTATAAAAGCCTCTGTGCTCAGCTTGGATGGGGCGGAGTCTCAGGGCGGAGCAGACAGCCTTGGCTTCCCGTCATTCCTGCCCTATGAGGCCCCTGGGTCTCAGTGTCCCTCGGTAATTGCTGTAAGCACCTCTGAGAGAAAGCCGCCCTCGAGTTTCACCCACTTCCAGACAGTCCATTTTCTCCCCAAATGAGTCTGGGTTCCCAGAAATTTGCCCAGAACTGGAGTTCAACGTAGTTGGGAGCTTCCGTCTCCCGCCCGCTTTAGAAAGCCAGCTCCGCAGTCAGCCGCCTGTGCACTCAGCTGTTAGTCCTCTCTGCACGTGCCTCTGGGTTTCTGCCTCCGCAACTCCCCTGAGTCTCAGTGTGCTTTCTCTTTTCCTGACAGTCCAATTTCTCCCTGAATGAATCTGGGTTCCCAGAAACTCACCCGGAACTGGAGTTTAGCACAGTCGGGAGCTTCCGTCTCCCTCCTGCTTTAGAAAGCCAGCCGCGCCCTCAGCCACCTGTGCACTCAGCCGTCCTTCCTCTCCGCGCACTTGTACGTCTCGATACCTCAGCCTTTTGCAGGTCCTCTGATTCTCAGTGTACTTTCCTCTTTCCTTCTAGTTGTAGAATTTCCACTCAGCCAGCTTTCCTGTGGTTCTGGATGGTGTCCGTTTTGTCTTTTTGTTGTAGTTTTGATATTGTTGTGCGAGGTAGCAGTTTAGGTGTTTGCCTATGCTGCCATCTTGATTTCTCCCTTTAGTTTCTTTTAATCTTCAACATTTTCTCAGCTTCTCTTGTATTTTTTGACCTTGACATTTTTGAAAAGTACAAGATAGTTATTTTGTAGAATATCTCCCAATTTGAATTTGTTTGTTATTTTCTCATGATTAGATTGATTATGCTTTTTTTTGTGTGTGCCAGTAATACCTCTGAAGAGATGTTCTGTGCTTCTTAATACTAGTACATCATATTTTGAGCTTCATGTTGTTAACTTTGAAATTTTGGTTAAAGCATTATTCCCCATATTTCTACTTGAAAGTCATCACTTATCCCTTTATAATCAATATGTAATTTGGGGGAAATATATATTAATATGTGTCTGCATATAGCATTCCATAAATTTTGCTATTATTATTGTTGATTTACACAGGATATTAGCAGGTTTGAGCTTTATAGTTTTGCCATTAGATTAATCTGGTGGGAATGCTGATGAACAATAAAAAGATCATGAGGCATGTTAGAGGAAAAGATAGTAAGGGCTTGAATGATCTGTTTTCTATGGTGTCAGAGTCGTAGCTTAAGAATCGCAGTGTTTCACTTAGCCGAACCCTACCTACCTTTTTGGTATATGAGACCAAAAGACATTTGATGCCTTACATTCTAAGTAATTTTCCTGGTAACCTCATAACTGTCTTAGAGATCTGCACTCCGCAAGTGTTTGTAGAATGGACTTTCTTCCAAACTACCTGTCCCATCTATAATCAGCAGTATCAATGTCAGAGAATGTTCATTTCCTTTTTTTTTTTTTAACCTCTGAAGAAGTTATATAAGAGTACTTCCTAGAGCTGTATACTTAAACATTGAATAGGCCATAAATAAAATTCTGGATAATCAACCTAATACCTCTTTCTGACTGCTTCTGGCTTTCTCCTCTTTGACTTTCCACTGATGTCTAGCTCATCTGTCACTGTTGCAATATAAATCCCAGAAGAGTGGATTCACTTAGAAATCTGGATTTGGTAAGGACTGGTATGGTGGGCCAACTACCCTAAAACCTTGGCTATACAACTTTTTTTTCAAGCACTAGCAAGTTTTTTATCCACTTAAAAGGATATAAACTATGACACTGCCTAATAGCATGCATTAGACAAATGGACTTAGAAGAAGTTGGATGGTTAAGATATACATCCAAATATCTCTGTAAAATAAGTTATCAGTGAACCTTGCATGCAAGGTTTAAAATTCTGAGTACTCCTGAATTATTTTATACTTGGAAGTGTAAAATTCTGCCACCTGTGTGAATTTTGTGTTTTTGCAGATATTAGATTCGGGCTACAGGCTGGTTGGAGCATAGTATAGCATCCTTTCTGCGTGGAGCTGTCTCTTCATGCCCATGCTCCTTTCCTTGGCTGACTACATGCATGCACACCTTCCTGTTTGGCTTTGCACCGTGACAAGTTGGTGTTTATTGTGTCCTGTATGTTCCCCTGACTTGTATGACTTTGAACCCTGGTGGTTCTATCACAATGCTGTCCTGGGAGGAGCAACAAAGACATGCTGATATTTGGGATATGTAATTTCTTTTTCCTTATTAGTAAATCCAGTCTTTCAATTATAATAACCTACATTTTTTATGTGTGAAGTTTCTTTTTTTATAATAATCCTTATCAAATGGCCAGCATTGGTGGGTGATAGATAACAGTTGGTTTGAGCACCAAATTCATAGATGCAACATTTTGGAGACCCATTTAACTTTTGTATTATGAGAGTCCATACTGGGTTTGAATGTACCGTATTATCAAGTAATTCATTCAAAAGGGTTTTTGTTTTTTTCCCACCACAGAATATAGATAGGAGAATGTGAATAGGCTCAGACCAGCCTACTGCTTCCATTAGGAAACTAAGGTAACAATATCATATTTGTATTTGAATAATGGCACTTTGTTTTTAATTAAAGCTAAATAAAAATGTTGCTGTCAGATTTTTTGTGTTTTCTAGAAAATAAAACTTAAGAGGAATCACTTTTTTAAAAAAAATGTTTTCTTATTGACTTCAGAGAGAGGAAGGGAGAGGGAGAGCGAGATAGATTCCATCAAAAACCACTAGAACTGATAAATGCATTCAGTAAAGTAGCAGGATTCAAAATAAATATCCAGAAATTAGTTGCATTTTTATATACCAGTAATGAACTATCAGAAAGGGAAACTAAAAAATGATCCCATTCACAATTGCTGCAACAAGAATAACATACATACCTAGGAATAAACTTAACCAAGGATGTAAGAGACCTGTACTCTGAAAATTATAAGACACTGAGGAAAGAAACTGAAGAAGATACAAATAAGTGAAAGCATATTCTGTGTTCATGGACAGGAAGAATTAACATCATTAAAATGTCCATACTACCCAAAGCAATCTTAGATTCAGCACAATTCCTATCAAAATATCAGGGACGTATTTCACAGAACTAGAACACATATTCCAAAATTTTATATGGAACCCTGAATAGCAACAGTGATCTTGAAAAAGAACAAAGTTGGAGGAATTACGCTTACTCTGATGTTTAATTGGGATTCAAGTGACATTTTTGTTAGCTTGTTTTTAAGTGGGGAGGTTCATAGGAATGCCTCTTTACACAATGTATCCAGTGAATTTAGTGTTTCAGTTTTCTGTTTTATACCAACCCTATGCAAACCCTGATTACTCTTTGGGGAAATCAAAAGTAGTTTTCCTCGGATACTGATTGAAAAACTGGGCGCAATTTGTAAAATCCATTATGGGAAATTTCAAATATGTACAAATGTGGAAGAAAGCATAATGCATCTCCATATTCCTGTGATCCAGCTTTAACAGTATTACAAGTTCTGATAATGATCAACCTAGCGTTTGATATTAAAGTTTTCAATCGGAACAAAAACTTTATGTTGGTTGAATGCTCCATTCTATGATCTAGTAATGTGAATGAACCCAGATTACACATTTTGTTGCAGTAGTTGTGGATTTATGCCAGAGTTGTGAAAAATATTATGATGATTGCCCTAGCCGGGTTGGCTCATTGGATAGAGCTTCAGCCTGTGGACCCTCGGGTCCCGGGTTCGATTCCAGTCAAGGGCACGTACCTCGGTTGCAGGCTCCTCCCTGGTCAGGCGCGTGCAGGAGGCAAACAGCCGATGTGTTTCTCTCACATCGATGTTTCTCTCTGTCTTTCCCTTTCTCTTCCACTCTCCCTAAAGAAAAAAATAAATATATATATTATGATGTTCATGATATTTCATGCTTACATTTAGGTTTAATATAAGCAATTTTGGGTTGCATATGGTATGGTTTTAAGCCAAAAAAGTTGAGCTCTAATCTCCAGAAGCCTATTCTTTCTCTCTTTGTTTTTTCCTTTCTCTCTTCTCTTCTCCCCCTCTATTCCCCCTTCTCTCCCTTCCCGCCACTCTTATCTTCCTCTCTCCCTTCTTATAACTAATGTGTCAAAATCCCTTAGATCATTCATCTTACTTGATTGCTGTTCATATAACACTAATTTACTAAAAATATTTTCACATTAATCTTATACTGGACAGCACTTATGATAATTTGGTAGTACTTATGTCTTGGGTGTTTATTAAAAACCCATACCAAATATCTTTATAGATATCTAGATTATATGCAGATACACACACGTGTGTAAGTTGCCTTTAGTAATAACAATTTTGATAATTCCAGGAGACTTTTAAAAAAAATAAGTACTTTTAGTTTAATTTTAGTGAAGTTGAAGAGAATGTACTGTTGCCATTTGTGTGCTTAAAGTAACAATTATATAAAATATATTAAATTGAGATTTTGTAGTAGATTGTAAATTTTGAGTACCTTATATTCTAGTTGTCACTTATTAACTGTGTAACCTTGAGAAAATTACAAGCTATTCCCTCAAAAGTTGTTACATATTGAATTTTTAAAATTTTGTTTTTCAATTATAGTTTACAGTGTAGTGTTATATTAATTTCAGGTATACAACATATTGATTAGACATTTATATGCCTTAACAAAGTGATCACCCTGATAAGTCTGGTACCTATCGGGCATTATACATAGTTATTACAATACTAGAGGCCCGGTACACGAAATTCGTGTGTGGGTGGGTGGGGTGTCCCTCAGCCCAGCCTGCACCCTCTCCAATCTGGGACCCCTCGAGGGATGTCCAACTGCCCGTTTAGGCCCGATCCTGGTAGGAATTAGATAGAATAGAGGCCTGGTAGGATCGGGCGTAAACAAGCAGTCGGACATCCATCTCACAATCCAGGACTGCTGGCTCCCAACTGCTCACCTGCCTGCCTTCCTGATTGCCCCTAACTGCTTCTGCCTGCCAGCCTGATCACCGCCTAACCACTCCCCTGCCAGCCTGATTGCCCCTAACTTCTCTCCCCTGCAGGCCTGGTCACCCCTAACTGCCCTCCCCTGCAGGCCTGATCCCCCCAACTGCTCTCCTCTCCTGGGTCCCCCCCCCAACTTCCATTCCCTGCAGGCCCGGTCGCCCCCAACTTCCCTCCTCTGCAAGCCTGGTCACCCCTAACTGCCCTCCCCTTCAGGCTTGATCACCCCAACTGCCCTCCCTTGTAGGCCTGGTCCCTACCAACTGCCCTCCCTGCTGGCCTGATCGCCCACAACTGCCCTCCCTTGCAGGCCTGGTCGCTCCCAACTGCCTTCCCCTGCTGGCCATCTTGTGGCGGCCATCTTGTGTCCACATGGGGGCAGCCATCTTGTGTGTTGGAGTGATGGTCAATTTGCATATTACTCTTTTATTAGATAGAATAGAGGCCTGGTGAACTGGTGGGGGCCAGCTGGTTTGCCCTGAAGGGTGTCCCGGATCAGGGTGGGGGTTCCCTTGGGGCGTGGGGCGGCCTGGGAGAGGGGCCTGTGGTGGTTTGCAGGCCGGCCACGCCCCCCGATGAATCAAGGGGAGGCCCTGGTATCTTCGATTTACTTATCTTCTATAATTGAAACTTTGTAGCCTTGAGTGGAGGCCTGGGCCTGCCAGGGTGTGCAGAAAGCTTGACTTCCTCCATTGCCTGGGAAACCCAAGCCTCCTGCTCACTCTATGGCTGCAGCCATCTTGGTTGAAATAATTTGCATACTCGCTCTTGATTGGCTGGTGGGCGTGGCTGGTGGGCGTGGCAGAGTGATGGCTAATTTGCATATTACTCTTTTATTAGATAGGATCATTGACTATATTCCCTGTTCTGTACTTTATCCCTGTGACTATTTTTATAAGTGGTGATTTTACTTAATCCCTTTCACCTTTTTCACCCAGTCCCTCTAATCCCCTCCCATCTAACAGCCATCAATTTCTTTTCTGTATCTATGAGTTTGTTTCTGTTTTATTTGTTTTGATTTTTAGAGTCCACATATGAGTGAAATTATATGGTATTGGTCTTTCTGTGTCTGACTTATTTCACTTACCATAATACCCTTGAGGTCTGTCCATGTTGTCATAAATGGCAAGTAGATCAATAAATCCTCCATTATATATATGTATCATACACATCTCCTTTATCCATTCTCCTGTTGATGGACACTTAGGTTACTTGTAAATCTTGGCTGTTATAAATAATGCTGCAGTTAATGTAGGAATACATATATCTTATTTATTTTAATTTAATTTAATTTCAGATAAATACTCAGAAGTGGAATAGCTGGGTCATATGCTAGTTCTATTTTTAAGTTTTTGAGGAACCTCCACACTGTTTTCCATAGTGGTTGTACCAGTTTACAATCCCACCAACAGTGTGGTAGGGTTTCTTTTTCTCTACATCCTCGAAACACTAATGTTTATTTATTGATGATAGACATTCTGACAGGTCTGAGATAATATCTCATTGTGGTTTTAATTTACATTGCCCTGATAATTAGTAGGAATTAACATTATTAAAATAGTCATACTACCCAAAGCGCAGTCTACAGATTCAGTTTAATCCCTATCAAAATATCAATGGCATTTTTCACAGAACTTGAACAATTCTAACATTTATGTGGAACCACAAAAGACACTGATTTTCCAAAGCAATTATGAAAAGGAAGAAAAATGTTGGAGGTATCATGCTACCTGATATCAAACTATACTACAAGGCTGTATTAATCAAAACAGCATGGAACTAGCATGAAAACAGACACAAAGAAAGTAGAACAGAATAGAGAGCCCATAAATAAATCCACACCTGTATGGTCAGTTAATCCATGACAAAGGAGGCAAGAATGTACAGTGGGATAAAGACAGTTTCTTCATTAAAATGGTATTAGGAAAACTGGACAGATACCTGCAAAAAAAAAAAATGAAACTAGACCACTTTCTTATACAATACTTAAGAATAAAGTCAAAAGGGAATAAAGACTTAAATTTAAATGTAAGACGTGAAACCATAAAACATCTAGAAGAAAATATAGGCAGTAAACTCTTTGACATCATGCATAGCAATATATATATATTTTTGGATATGTCTCCTCAGGCAAGGGAAACAAAAGAAAAAATGAAATATGACTATATCAAACGAAAAAGTTTGCACAGTTTACTTTGCAAACTAAATGAAAGACAACTCAATGGGAGGAGATAGGGGTTAATTGATATCCACAATATATAAGGAGTTCACATAACTTAACCCTAAAAAAAAAAGAAAAAGAAAACAATCCAATTTAAAAAATGCACAGAGGACCTGAATAGACATTTCCCCAAAGAGCACATACAGATGGCCAACAGATATTTGAAAAGTTGCTCAACATCACTAATCATCTCGATTTTCAAATCAGTGTGTGTGTTTTTCATTCTTCCTTTCCTATATTGGACTTCTTTACAAGATTTGTTGACAGTTTCTTCTTGACATCCTTCAAAAAAAGCTTTATATTTTTCTTATCTATAATTTTCCTAAACTCAAATGTGATCATATTGTTCTCGTGTAAAAATCTTTTTTGGTTCCCCACTGATCTTAGCATAAAGTCTTAATTCATAACATGGCTTTATCTTTCTACCTTGGGCACTACCATCAAGCACCTGCATCAGTGGCACAGTAATAGTAGTATGGTGATAATAACTGCTAACACTTGCTGAACACCTGTTAGTACTTGTGCCAGGTATGTGCTTTACATGTAGTCTACCTTTTAATCCTCAAAATAATCTTGAGCATAGGTATTGTAGTTAGTATTTTACAGAGGAGTCACAATAACCCTTTTTGGATCCTCAAGCACTGTGCCTCTGGGCTTTTCCGTATTTGTTTTCTCCTTCTGGATTACCAATAACTGTTTTTCTTTACTTCCTTTTGTAAACATTTTTTAAAAGCATTACTACATAGAAAAAAGTATGCAGATCATAAACTTCATTCAGCAAAGTTAACCTGATCTTATAACCACCACAGATTAAGAAGTCCCCTCTTACCTCCGCCTAGTCAATAAATTCTCCCTCCTCCCCAAATGTGAATAGTATTCTGACTTCTTAACACCATGGATTATTTTTGCCTATTTTGGGAAAGTTTATTTCAATTGAATTATGTAGCATTTATTCTTTTGTGTCTAACTTCTTTAACCGAGTATTATATTTGTGAAAATCATTCATGTTTTTGCCTATAGATATAGTTTATTCATTTTCATTGCTTTATAATATTCGAATATGGAAATATGTAATAGCTTTTTATCTATTCTTGTTTTGAAAGATATATGGGTTATTTCCAGTTTACATTATTACAAACAATACAGTTGACATTCTTATACATTATACACTTTTTCTTTTAATTTAACTCCTAGAATATTTTTCAGCCTTATTTTAGCTAACTAAATTTCACATTTGCAGGAAAACTTTGCTAATCTCTCCAGGTTTGGATTTGGATTCTGTATGCACTGATGTCACTCTCTTCTTCTGTCATAAACTTTTATCCTATATTTTCCACAAAGTTCAGAGAGAGTGTGTGTGTGTGTGTGTGTAAAGATAAAACCATGTTTTCTCCTTCCTCGTCACCTTGGCACACACTGTGCATTTAAATGTTGAGTGAATGAATTTTGTAATACATTTACTCTTTCATTGCTAAAAAAATAAAAATTGTAATTATAGGGGTGGACAAAAGTTAGGTGTACAGTTGTTTGTATGGAAAATAGTACAATAAATAATAATATAAGAGTAAACTCTGTTTCATGTACTCATAACTATAAACCTACTTTTGTCCACCTCTGTATAATGGAAATTGGTTAATATACTTAATTGCTCTCTGCCTTTATTTTATTCTCTTTAGTTAGATGTGCAGAGTTAGTTACTTTAAAATGGATTAGTGCCCTGGCCAGGTGGCTCAATTTTTTGGACCATTATCCCTTACACCAAAAGGTTGTGGGTTCGATTTCTGGTCAGGGCACATACCTAGGTTGCAGGTTCCATCCGCTATTAGGGCGCATAAGGAAGGCAACCAATCTGTTTCTCTCATTGATGTTCCTTTCTCTCTCTCTTCCTCTCTCTCTAAAAATCAATGAACATATCCTCGGGCAAGAATAAAAAAGAGGATTATTATCAAGTTATGTTAACATTTTTAAATCTGTCAGGCATCTCTGTTGTCCCTTTTGTAATTTTGTTCTACCATGCAGCTATTGTATTAAGTATTTCTGGAATTTTAAAAAATAATTTGTGGCACATTTAATACATAACTTTATTTGTGGCAGATAATGTTATTTGTCCTTTGAGAGTGGTCTTGAATTTTTGGAAATAGCCAAAAGAATTGGAGCCCAAAAGGGAATTTTATGAACGATAAACTATCAAAAGTGAGATTTCAAGATACATAGATTCTCCTCCTTGCTCCCATGCCCTTGTGGCTTTAAAAACTTTCCTTTTTTAGAATTAAGTCACTGAATTCAGGTAGAGTTAAGCCACTGAAATAAGCCAGAATTTATAGTATGTTGTGCTTTAAAAATTTTTTTTATTGATTGATTTTAGAGAGAAGGGAGGGAGGGGAAGAACATCAGTTTGTTATTCTACTTATTTATGTATCCATTGGTTGATTCTTGTATGTGCCATGAATAAGAATTGAACCCACAACCTTGGTGTATCAGCACAACCAACTGAGATACCAGGCCAGAGCTTATAGTATATTGTGCTTTTGAGTTTCTTGTACTTTCCAAACTGGTTACTTTTACAAGTTATTTATCTCATACTTAATTTATACTTGAGATAATTTAATTTATAAGAGTGTTTTCTTTTTTATTATTAGCCTTTTTTATTATGAATTTGTCTTCTCTGAAATTAACATATTCATCTTTGCTTTAACACTGTGCCTGTTCTTAACATTCGTGCCTGCCCCTACCCTCCAATTAAATAATAATAATAGTGTACCTTCTACCATCTTATTTCTCCCAGTGTCTCTTAGGCTTGATCTCTCCATTCTTGCTCATCTCAGGCATTCTATATGTTATGCCCAGATTTCGTGATCCCCAAAGACCACCAGGGAGCCGAGTCCGATGCAAAAGCAAAGAGCCTTTAATCGAGCTAGCTCGAGCCCAGTCCCGCCCCCCCCACACACACACACCAGCGCAGCGGCGAGGTGGAGAGAGAGAGAGAGCCCCAGACCCCAAATGCGCTGATTTATAGGGGGCCTGGGAGAGGTAGGAGGGGTGAGGTAGTGTGGCCTCCGCTGATTGGTCGGGGTCAGGTTGCACATGGGGGCAGGGCGCGGCTTACTTTCCCTTGCATTTCTATTGGCTAATTCAAAGGTGTGGGTTGGGCTCTTGGAGAGGTTCTAGGGCGGGAACCTGACTCCACGAGGTGGAAGACATGGACCAAAAGGAACATGGAGTCTCCCCGCCCTTTCACTATATAATATTTCTTGAGCTTGTCTTTCTTCCTAACTAAATTATGAGCATCAGGCAGGTGTTTATTAGGAGTTTAACAAAAATGTTTTTGACCATATGAAGACTTTGTCACCTATTTTAGTCTTTTCTAAAGTATTCTCATTTCCCACAAACGCTCATTTTTACATTTGTCATCTTTCTTATTATTTAAAAACTCTTCTGCCTCTTTATTGGGAAAAGATGGTCCCTCTCTCCCTTTAGCCAAATCCTCTGTCAGGCCATGAAATTGAACCACATTTATTAGGAGAATCACTACGACAAGTCTTAGGGATAATACAGAAGCAATAATATTCTGTTGTTGAGTACCTGAACATTCTAGCTCCCTTTCCTCAATCAAAAGGGAACAAGAGAAGAGGGGGGGAAAAGGAAGAAAGAAAATATCTTATATTAGGATGTAAACATACTTGGAGAATGTGATGCTGATAACAATGAATTCTGTCAAATAAGACTGGAAAAGTCGTTTTGATATAATTCAGATAGTACTTGTTGTATACCAGATCTGTGTATTTTATGCATGAACTAACTGCTACTTAATATGGTTAATTACTCAGCTAGTTGGAAAGCTGAAAAAAAATGTTTTAGGTTAGTTTGGAAGATGTGACACTTGACTGTGAACAAAGTAAGCTCAGACTGTAAACAGTGTAATGAGTTAATTGTTCTTATAAGTGGCATGCAATTTACTTATGAAGTGATGTAAAATGAGGTTGGAGAATAGGCAGGGGCTAGTTCAGAAAAGTCTGTGTATGCTATCTAAGAACCTCCTATAAGCAGTGGAGACCCATTGGAGAGTTTTAAGCAGAATTAATATATTTTTATGTTATTTTAGATAGTGAAAGTTGATTAGAACAATGATTCCAGCCCTAGCTGTTTTGGCTTAGTGGATAGAGCATTGGCTTATGGGCCAAAGGGCCCCGGGTTCGATTCCCATCAAGGGCATGTACCTTGGTTGCGGGCTCCTCCCCCACCCTGTCCTGGTAAGGGCTCGGGCAGGAGGCATCCAATTAATGTGCTTTCTCTCACATTGATGTTTCTATCTTTCCCTCTCCCACTTTCCCTAAAAATCAATGAAAAAATATCCTTGGGTGAGGATTAACAAATAAATAAAAATAAATAAATAAAACTTTTAAAAAAAGAACAATGATTCCAATATCCATTATAAGAGCCTTGGTAATCGGAGAGGTATTCCAGTAAACTTCAGGTTTTCTGTACTGCTGAAAATAATGTTCAATAGAGGTGAATCTTTTAAGGTAACAAATTTACAGTTTGGAATTTTAAAACTTTTTTTTCATTTATGAACTGATGATATCAAACTTCCAACAAATTTACCGAATAATGTACATCTTAGCTGAGTAAATCATGGTACATGGAATTGAAATTCTCATCTATCATTTGCCAGTCCCATTCTATAAGTTATTTCAGTGTAAGAGTCAGATAAACTTTGTTTACTAGGCGTCTTTCGAAGAAATTGCATATTGAGTTTTTCCGTTTAATTTTAAATGCTTAACAAAGCTTATATTAATACTAGTATGTTTTCTCCCTAAAACATATTAATTACTCCTTCTTGTATCTTTTTATCCTATATAATAAAAGCGTAGTATGCAAATTGTCCCCTCAGCCGGAGTTCTTCCTGGAGTTCGACCAGGACAGCCATGGGCAAACTACGGCCCGCGGGCTGGATCCGGCCCGTTCGGCTGTTCTATCCGGCCCCCGGAGCCGAAAGAGCGGAGGGTTCTCTTGCTCTCCCCTCCAGTACTTTACTTTGAATTTATATTAGTTCACACAAACACTCCATCCATGCTTTTGTTCCGGCCCTCCGGTCCAGTTTAAGAACCCATTGTGGCCCTCGAGTCAAAAAGTTTGCCCACTCCTGGACCAGGAGGTGGGCTGGCTAGGGGAAGGGACGGAGGCCCTGGACAGCTGCGGCGGCAGGTGGCCGGAGAAAGGGAGGGAGTACCCAGCCAGCAGCCTCTAGGGGCCCTACCAGTGCAGGGCCTCTAGTTTGTATATAAATCTAGTTGGTTTATTCATTAGGTTTGCTTAAAAATCAGTGCTATAAAATATGAACATTGTCATATTATAACCTTATAAGAGTAACTTACAAACTTAGTAAAAGATAAAGGGAAATAATGTGAACACAGCCTGGTCATACTCTATTTCCTGAATTTGTGCCTTTGAACTCAGGAGTAAAATCTGATCCAGACACCAGAATTATATATATCTAGTTTCCTGCAGTAACCAAGAAGCATTTAAATACAGTGAAATAATTATCCTACTATCACATCAGTTGTGTTTAAGTTTTGAACAGGGTAACCATTTTTCTTATACGTGTGCTTTTCCTCTAATTCTTTATGACCAATTTGGTTTCCACTTGTTATGTAAGTATATATAGAGAGAAAGGTGTATAATTAAGGTATTCTTTGTGTTTCCTTTTATTTAACACATATTCAGACATTTGATTTAGTTCCTTAATACTGACTTTTGAACTAATCTGGGCACTATTGACATTTTAGGGTCAGCAGTTCTTTGTTGTGAGGAGTTGTCCTGTGCATTGTAGGTTGTTTAGCAGCATCTATGATGCCAGTAGATAACCAATAGTTCTATATGTATGCTCATGTGTAGAGGTTATGGAGATTAAAAAAGCTTGCAGCAGAGACACCTTTATTAATAGAGGTACTGCAACCCTTAAGTCAAAATAGAAAATATATTTGACAAATGCTCACAGAAAAGACAGAATAGTAGAAAACACTTAAGAAAGAGGCAGTTGTGAAGAGAAACCAAGATGGCGGCATAGGTAAACACCTAAACTGCTGCCTCACACAACAATTTCAAAACTACAACTAAAAGACAAAACGGACATCATCCAGAACCACAGAAAGGCTGGCTGAGTAGAAATTCTACAACTAGAAGGAAAGAGAAAAGCACACTGAGACTCAGAGGAGCTGCAGAAGGCAGAGGTACGGAGGCGCATGCGCGGAGGGCTGGCAACTGAGTATGCAGCTGGCTTTCTCAATCGGGAGGAAGAAAAGAGCTCCCGACTGCTCTGAACTCCAGTTCTGGGCGAGACTCTGGGTCGGGAAGAAACTGGACTGTGTGGCACTGGGCAAAACTCGAGGGCAGCTTTCTCTCAGAGATGCTTGCAGCGATTACCACAGGACACTGAGACCCAGGGGCCTCTTAGGGCAGGGATGATGGGAAGACATTGCTGTCTGCTCTGCCCTGAAACTCCGCCCCATCCAAGCTGAGCACAGAGGCTTTTGCAAGTCTTGTCTCATAAGGGTGTCTCCAGCACAAGTTCTCCCAGCGTAGACACAGATGATCCTCACAGCCAATTGGCCTGGAGGTCAATTCCTCCCAGTGATACCAACAACAATCAAGGCTTAACTACAACAACTCTGTGTACACAGCCCACAAAGGGGTGCACCAAGAGTGTCCATCTTGGGTATCTGGGGAGGCTGAGCCACTGGGTCCTATAGGACACCTACCACACAAAGCCACTCTATCAACTCAGGGAAGCAGCCAAAATGCGGAGACAAAGAAACAGGTCACAAATGAATGAAATGGAGGAAAGCAAACAACTGGATATAGAGTTCAAAACCACAGTTATAAGGTTTTTCAAGAATTTTCTAGAAAAGGCGATAAATTTAGCGAGACCCTCGAGGATATGAAAAAGGACCAACTAGAAATTAAACATACACTGACTGAAATAAAAAATAATATACAGAGATCCAAAAGCAGACTAGAAGATCGCAAGAATCAAGTCAAAGATTTGAAATACAAAGAAGTAAAAAACACCCAACCAGAAAAGCAAAAAGAAAAAAGAACTAAAATATGAAGATAGTGTAAGAAGCCTCTGGGACAACTTCACGCGTACCAACATCCGAATTATGGGGGTGCCAGAAGAAGTGAGAGAGCAAGATACTGAAAACCTATTTGAAGAAATAATGACAGAAAACTTGCCCCACCTGGTGAAAGAAATAGACTTACAAGTCCAGGAAGCACACAGAACCCCAAACAAAAGGAATCCAAAGTGGACCACACCAAGACACATCATAATTAAAATGCCAAGAGCAATAGACAGAATATTAACAGCAGCAAGAGAAAAACAGTTAGTTACCTACAACAGAGCACCCATACGATTGAAACTATGCAGGCCTGAAGGGAGTGGCAAGAAATATTCAAAGTGATGAATAGCAAGAACCTACAACCAAGATTACTCTACCCAGCAAAGCTATCATTCAGAATTGAAGGTCAGATAAAGAGCTTCACAGTTCAGGAAAAGCTAAAGGAATTCATCACCGCCAAATCAGTATTCTATGAAATACAGAAAGGTATTCTTTAAGAAGAGGAAGAAGAAGAAAAAGGTAAACATAAAAATTATGAACAATAAATACATATCTATCAACAAGTGAATCTAAAATTCAAGTGAATAAAAAATATGATGAACAGAATAACCTGGTGAATATAATAGAATCAGGGGCATAGAAAGGAGTGGACTGAAAATTCTCTCTGGGGGAAAGGGGTGTGGGGGGTGCAGGAAGATACAGGACAAAAATCATACACCTATGGGTGAGGACCGGGGCGGGGGGGTAATGGCAGAGGGTGGGTTGGGAACTGGGTAGAGGGGAGCTATGGGGGGAAAAAAGAGGAACAATTGTAATCTGAACAATAAAGATTTATTAAAAAAAAAAATAAAAAAAAAAAGAAAGAGGCAGTTGTTAGACTAAAACTAAAGTGTTTTAGATTTTAAGAAATAGGAAAAGCACTAAACTAAGCAAGACACAAATATGGGTTCTTAGAACAAGGTAGGCTGTAAGTGAAGAAATGGCTGTGAATTTCAGAATGATACTCAATTTGAAGAAAGATTATATATATAAAAGGCTAATATGCATATTGTCTGCTCAGGAGTTAGATTGCTCGCTATGACATGCGCTGACCACTAGTGGGCGACATGGAACATGGTGTGCAACCGGCTGTGTCAGCAGGGTGCTGAGGGAGAGAGGGAAGGTGGAGGCGGGAAGGCCAGGCCTAGGGATCCTACCCTGCACGAATTTCGTGCCCAGGCTTCTAGTTATTAACAGTTTTTAACTTACAAATTGGGATGTACTCTAAAAGTTATTTTGAGAATGAATGTCTTTAGTTTCAAAGTGACATTTTTCCCTCAAACAAATATTTGAGTGCCTAATATGGGCCAGAACTGGGGCCAGCATAGCAAGCAAGATGACATGAAAATGTGATGGCATTAAGTGAAAATATCAAATAAAAACTTACTTGATTTTTTCCCCCCTTATCACTCCTTTTCCCCAGTTTGAGTTGGTGGAGAATTTTTGACTCTTTTTAATCACCAATGTATCCCAGCTTCTAGAACAGGGGTGGGCAAACTTTTTGACTCGAGGGCCAGAATGGGTTCTTAAACTGGACCGGAGGACCGGAACAAAAGCATGGATGGAGTGTTTGTGTGAACTAATATAAATTCAAAGTAAAGGAGCGGCGGGGAGAGAAAGAGAACCGGATAGAACAGCAGGATCCGGCCCGCGGGCTGTAGTTTGCCCAAGGCTATTCTAGAACATCTGGTAGACATAAAAATATTTGTTAAATGAATAATTGATTACTTGGGAAGAGAAACTTTACAAATTGCATATGATTAAATGGAACTTTGGTAAGTGTTTCAAAGGGAATAATGCAAGGTATTATATAATATACAACATGTAACAATAGGTCTATTCTAGTCTAAATTAAATTAGATGAAACTTTAAGGCAGTGATTCTTTTTCCCTTGCTTTATTGGTGCATAATTGACAAATAACAGTATGTATATTTAATGTGTACAGCGTGATTTGACATCTATATGTTGTGTAATGATTACCACAGGTTAATACATCTGTCACCTCACAGTTATGAGAGGAGAGAGAGAGAGGAAAGCTAAAAATCTCCATTAGAGAGAGAGAGAGAGAGGAAAGCTAAAAATCTCCTTTAGCAGCCGAGACCAGTTTGGCTCAGTGGATAGAGCGTCGGCCTGCGGACTGAAGGGTCCCGGGTTCGATTCCGGTCAAGGGCATGTACCTTGGTTGTGGGCACATCCCCAGTGGGAGGTGTGCAGGAGGCAGCTGATCGATGTTTCTCTCTCGTCGATGTTTCTAGCTCTCTATCCCTCCCCTTCCTTTCTGTAAAATACCAATAAAATATATAAAAAAAAAAAATCTCCCTTAGCAAATTTCAAGTACACAACAGAGTATTACTAACTATAATTTCCAAACTGTACATTAGATCACCAGAGCTCGTTCATCCTATAATGCAAGGCTTGTATTCTTTTACTAGCATCTCACCATCTTCTCCAACCCTTAGCCCCTGGTAGCCACCATTCTACTATTTGTTTCTATGAGTTTGACTTCCCCCCCGCCCCCCTGATTCCACATATAAGTGAGATATATGGTATTTGTCTCTGTCTGGCTAATTTTATTTAGCATAGTATCCTCTAGGTTCATTTATGTTGTTGTAAATAGCAGAATTTCCTTCTTTCTTATGGCTGAGTACATTGCCTGTACATACCATTGTCTGTACATACCACATCTTCTTTATCCATTCATCATTCAATAGATACTTTGGTAATTTCTATGCCTTGGCTATCCTATATAATAAATGGGGTAATATGCAAATTGACCCTCATGCCCTTGCATAAGATGGCCGCCCCCATGTGGTCAAAGATGGCCACCACAAGATGGCCAGCAGGGGAGGGTAGTTGTGGGCCATCAGGCCATCAGGGGAGGGCAGTTAGGGGCGACCAGGCCAGGAGGGGAGGACAGTTGATGGCACCAGGCCTGCAGGGGAGGGCAGGTGGGGGCGACCGAGCCTGCAGGCGAGGGCAGGTGGGGGCAATCGGGTTGGCAGGGGAGCAATAGGTGTCAATCAGGCTGGCAGGGGAGTGGTTAAGGGGTGATCATGCAGGCAGGCAGGTGAGCTGTTGGGAGCCAGCAGTCCCGGATTGTGAGAGGGATTGGGCCTATCCCGCTAGTCCAGGGGTGGGCAAACTTTTTGACTCGAGGGCCACAATGGGTTCTTAAACTGGACCGGAGGGCCGGAACAAAAGCATGGATGGAGTGTTTGTGTGAACTAATATAAATTCAAAGTAAAGGAGCGGAGGGGAGAGCAAGAGAACCAGATAGAACAGCCGGATCCGGCCCGCGGGCCGTAGTTTGCCCAAGGCTGCGCTAGTCAGACATCTCCCGAGGGGTCCCAGATTGGAGAGGGTTCAGGTTGGGCTCAGGGACGCCCTACCCACCCCCCTGCACGAATTTCGTGCACCAGGCCTCTGGTTGTAAATAATGCTGAAGTGAACATAGGGTTATATCTTTTTGAGATGGTTTTCTTCCTTCAGATGTATACCCATAAGTGGAATTACTGGATTATATGATAGTTTATGTTTAATTTTTTGAGGAACCTCCATAATGTTTTCCATAGTGGCTACACCAATTTACATTCTCACCAACAGGGCACAAGGGTTCCTTTTTTCTCCACATCCTCACCAACACTTATCTCTTTGTTTATGACAGCTATCCTAATAGGTATGATACCTCATTGTGATTTTTTATTTGTTTAATATATTTTTATTGATTTCAGAGAGGAAGGGAGACGGGGAGAGAGATAGAAACATCAGTGTTGAGAGAGAATCATTGTTTGGCTACCTCCTGCAAGTCCCACACTGGGAATCGAGCCCACAATCCGGGCATGTGCCCTGACCAGGAATTGAACCATGACCTTCTGATTCATAGGTCGACGCTCAACCACTGAGCCACGCCGGCTGAGCTCATTGTGGTTTTTATTTGATTGCCCTGGGCACCTTGTTCAGGAACCTGTTGGCCATTTGTATTTCTTTTTGGAAAAGTGTCTATTCAGTTGCTCTGCCATTTTTTAAATCAGATTGTTTGCTTTTTGCTGTTGAGTAGTATGAGTTCTTTATATATTTTGGATATTAACCTCTTATCAAGTACAAGGCTGCAAATATTTTCTGTAGGTTGCTTATTTATTTTGTTGCTAGTTTATTTTGCTGTGGAGAAGCTTTTTAGTTTGATGTTGTCCCACGTTTCTTTTTACTATGTTGCCTGTGCTTTTGATATATACCAAAAAAGCATTGCCAAGACCAGTGTGAGTAATCTTTTTTCCTGTACTTTTTCTAGGAATGTTACAGTTTCAGTGATTCTTAAAACCATGTATTTTTTTTTAAGACTGAGTAGGATTTATCCAGACGTGTTTGGGGGTGGGAATAGGAGTTGGAATGTGTGTAGTAGGCTGACAGTACACCTTTGTGTGGATGCCTGAGGTGGGATACAGTGTGGCATTTTTTAGGGTTTTGAGTATTGGCAAGAGTGGGGGGTAGGAGGTAGCATGGTATCTGATGACATATCGAGTTTTCTTCTATACTGCACTACTTAATATTGTAGTTAATGTATGCAATTATCATTTAAGTAGAAAATCTGATAACTTTGACTTACATAACTGGCTGTCTTTTGCTAGAGTCATAATTATTTACTGAAGTACTTCTTCAGTTAGTATTCAAATGGTAAGTCCAGTTAAGTGTGTCTTTACTTCCACGGTGGTGAAGTATTTACTTCTCGCATGCCCACCATAAAATAATGAAACTATGGTATCATTATTAGTCCATTTAATTGTATAATATCACTAAAAGTTACCCTATTTTTCTTAAGTAAACTTCTGCCTAAATTTATGTTCTGTTTCTTTTGCTGTATTTCTGTAAGTGTTCTTACCATTCTGTCTTTATTCTTTTCCCATTTTAGTTTGTTCGCACTGCTGCTTGAGTGATCTTTTCTGAATGCAAAACTAATCCTGTCTCTTGACTACTTAAAGGCCTACCATTGCTCTCAGGTTAAAAATTAACTGCTTGGCAAAACATGCTAGCCCTTTCAAGATCCATATTGTGCATATCTCTTCAGCCTTTTATGCTGTCCTCCCTTCACATCACATTATTTTTGCCATAGTTTTTTAGTTTTTTGACATGGCTGTTGAAATTTAAATTAACAAAACTAAATAAAATGTAAAAATAAGTTTTTCAATTCCAAATAGGGAGGGGCAAAAGTAGGTTTACAATTGTATGTGAAACACACTGTTTATTCTTGTATTATTATTTACTAATTATTGTATTATTTTCCATACAAACAACCACAAACTTACTTTTGCCCCACCCTGTATTGGAGAGCACAGATTCGGATAAATTCCATCATTACACAAAGTTATATTGTAAAGTGCTATTCTTGAGTATATTGAGCTCTCTTTTCCCTATCACTTTATACATGGTATTCTCCTTTTCTAAATGTGTGATGTGATCTTCCATGTTTTGTCTAGCTGACTCTCATTCTTTCACTGAGACACAGTTTGGATAACATTATTTCTGGAAAACCTTCCCGGACACTATCTTTTCCTGTTGCCCATCCCAAAAGTCTGAACTCTTGCCTTTTGCCTTAATGTCTGTTGTATTTAAATATAAGAATCAGTTTTTAATAACAAGATTATAGAAGATACAAAGTATTGAAATTTGTGTACTAACTTTAGTTTCAGTCTGTAAATTTTTTTATTAAGTATTAGAGGCCAGTGCACGAAATTCGTGCACAGGGAGGTTGTGACCCTCAGTCTAGCCTGCACCCTCTCCAATCTGGGACCCCTCGAGGGATGTCTGACTGCCCTCTCACAATCCAGGACTGCTGGCTCCCAAACCGCTCGCCTGCCTGCCTGCCTGCCTGATTGCCCCTAACCGCTTCTGCCTGCCTTCCCGATCACCCCCTAACCACTCCCCTGCCAACCTGTTCGATGCCTAACTGCTCCCCTGCAGTCCCAATGGCCCCTAACTGCCCTCCCCTACCATCCTGGTCACCCCTAATGCCCTCCCTGCAGGCCTGGTCGCCCCTAACTGTCCTGCCCTGAGGCCTGGTCACCCCAAACTGCCCTCCCCTGCTGGCCCAATCACCCCTAACTTCCCTCCCTTGCCAGCCTGGTTGCCCCTAACTGCCCTCCCCTGCTGGCCTGGTCGCCCCTAACTTCCTTCCCCTGCTGACCTGGTCACCCCTAACTGCCCTCCCCTGCTGGCCTGGTCGCTCCCAACTGACCTCCCATGCTAGCCTGGTTCCCGCCCAACTGCCCTTCCCTGCAGGCCCAGTTGCCCCTAACTTCCCTCCTCTGCTGGCCTGGTCACCCCTAACTGCCCTCCCCTGTAGGCTTGATCGCCCCCAACTGCCCTCCCTTGCTGGCCTGGTCTCTCCCAACTGTCCTTCCCTGCAGGCCGGATTGCCCCCAACTGCCTTCCCTTGCAGGCCTAGTCCCTTCCAACTGCCCTCCTCTGCCGGCCATCTTGTGGTGGCCATCTTGTGTGTTGGAGTGATGGTCAATTTGCATATTATTCTTTTATTAGATAGGATAGTGCATAGATTCACCCCATAGAAGTAAAGATACATTGAAATGGATTTATCATTTGAATACTATCTGTAATTGTGATTGTAGGAAAAGATAGCCAGTTATGTAGGTTAAAGTTACCAGATTTGCTACTTGAATGATAATTGCATACAGTAATCAGATTTTAAAACATAGAATTGAATCTAGCAACTCAATAATCCATCTGAAGGTAAATTTCTAAGTAGAAAAGCCTTGTATCAGATGTATTTTCATTACAGAAATTTAGCATTTAATTTGTAGCCATCAGTTCAACTTTAATCATTAGCATTATGATAAGCAGAGTGGGGAATGCAGAAAGTATCTGTATGGAAACCTACTCTGGAGTTTGTAATATGGATACTTATTATCAACAAGTTTTACCACTGCTCTACTTTATAGTAGTTACCCACTACTGCTTGTATCTCACCATTACTTGGTTTGACCAGGAAAAGGAGAGATTCGATTCAGCATAAGTTTAGGCCTTCAAAAGTTGTATTATTAGTGGGCCAAAGAGAAGATAAAAATATGATTTTGTTGTTGTTGGAGAAGACCAAATTTTTGCATAGAGTTGGTCTTTTGTCCTAGGAAAGGGATAAAAGACACATTCTTCTTGTTTGGGTGGGGGTTTGTTAATCTACCCAGCTAAATGAGGCTATCATGGGATAGACTTAGATGCCAAAGATTAGACTGGCACTTTATGGCTTATGAAAACAATCAATTTCCCAATATATTCCTGATTTCAAATAATCAAATTCGAAAGGTATAACTACCAAAACACCACATTTCTGAATTCAGTTGAGTTAGCCACTCTTGTAGTTGGAAAGGCTTCATTGATAGAGCTTAAGATACTTCAGTTGTGTGGTACAAGTTCCCCAGGAATTTAAAAACAAATAGATATTAATGAGGAATGGTATTATTACGGGTGCTTTCTTAGAAAACCTAGAATTTTTGAGCCAGGCAAAAGAAGGAATGGAGAAGGACAAGAAGTAGAGGCCTATAGAGGCAAAGAAAAAGGAATGAACAGAGTGTTTTGGGAATAGAGTTGAGACAGGATAAGAACACCTTACTGGAGTAGAGGGTTGACTAGTGGTAAAAGAGGCTTGGCTATGTAAAGTGGAAAAACCTCAAAAATTATTTTTTTAGTCTTTCATTTTTAAAAATAGTATTTCTTCTGATTTTCTTCTAATTTCTACCTGTACATATAGGAGTTGATTTCCCCTAGCAGGGAGGGGATTAAGATCATCTAATATACTCTTCTATAAGTCTTATATATATATATGAACATATCACATTTTCCTTATATTTGTCTTTTTATCCTTTTAGTCTCAAAAGCTTTTTTTCCAAAAATATTTTTTTGTGTAGTCTGTATCATGATTTTGCTTTCAAATCATTGTTTTATCCGATACAAAAAGCTCTTTATTTTTGAGGATCATGGAATTTTTAGTATGCTGTGATCATGTAGACAGCTAATTACCTTTCTTTTTTTTAAATAGAGCTAAATGGTTTATTTTTTTACTTTTTATTTCTTTATTGATTAAGGTATTACATACTTGTCCTTATCCCCTCATTGCCCCCCCCCCGCGCACACCCCACTACACTCATGCCCTCACCCCCCTATTAGATAGGCTTATATGCATGCATACAAGTCCTTTGATTAATCTCTCCCCCTCTCTGCCCTCCTCTACCTTCCCTCTGAGGCTTGACGGTCTGATCAATGCTTCTCTGTCTCTGGATCTGTTTTTGTTCATCAGTTTATGTTGTTCATTATATTCCACAAATGAGTGAGATCATGTGATATTTATCTTTCTCTGCCTGGCTTATTTCACTTAGCATAATGGTCTCCAGTTCCATCCATGCTGTTGCAAATGGTAAGAATTCCTTTTTTTGTTTTGTTACCGCAGCGTAGTATTCCATTGAGTAGATGTACCACAGTTTTTTAATCCACTCATCTGCTGATGGGCACTTAGACTGTTTCCAAATCTTAGCTATGGTGAATTGTGCTGCTATGAACATAGGGGTGCATATATCCTTTCTGATTCGTGTTTCTGTTTTCTTGGGATAAATTCCTAGAAGTGGGATCACTGAGTCAAATGGGAGTTCCATTTTTAGTTTTTTGAGGAAACTCCATACTGTTCTCCACAGTGGCTGCAACAGTCTTTATTCCCACCAGCAGTGCACAAGGGTTCCTTTTTCTCCACATCCTTGCCAGCACTTGTCATTTGTTGATTTGTTGATGATAGCCATTTGGACAGGTGTGAGATGGTACGGCATTGTCGTTTTGATTTGCATCTCTCGGATAATTAGTGACTTTGAGCATGTTTTCATATGTCTGTAATTACCTTTCCCTGTTACATTTACTGATGACTTTGACACCTAAATTTTAGTCTTCCATCTTTACTCTAAACCAGGGGTGGGCAAACTTTTTGACTCAAGGGCTACAATGGGTTCTTAAACTGGACCAGCGGGCCGGAACAAAAGCATGGATGGAGTGTTTGTGTGAACTAATATAAATTCAAAGTAAACATCATTACATAAAAGGGTACAGTCTTTTTTTTTTATTTCAATAGTTTTATTCATTTCAAACATTTTAACAAGAAGAATGTAAACACTAATTATTATAATTTGAAACTTCAAAAAATGGAGGAATCATAGCACAATAACATACCTTATATTGAAGATGGCAAAGGCAAAATAAAATTGCCTAACAAAGGAAAGGTACAAAAGCCTTTCAAATTAAACTTAAATATAATAAAATAATTTAAAACTAAAACAAATAGAAAAGAACAAAATGTGTAAACAGTAAATTAAACATTTTCTTTAGTGCAACTTCCAAATTATGCCCGGGACGTAGATGGCAATGTAGACTGGGTTGAAAGGTTTTTGGTCTTTAAAACATCAACTTCAGTGGGAACAGTGTTGGTCTCCTTTTTAGCTAATGCTCTGATACTGTGCTCTCCAGGGGCGTGTCTCCCTACATCACCACGATAACGTGTCTCCGCATTCCCAGGGTGATGTCGGGGACGCGTCCGTGGGCATTACAAGGAGCCTCTGGAAGATTGAGAGGTTGTTCCTTCTACTGAATGGGCAGATATAAATCCGCCCACTCAGAAGAATGAGCTGCGGCCATGTTTCCCCATGTTGCCATGTTAACATTGCTGCTGGTGAAGGAGCGGAGGGGAGAGCAAGAGAACCCTCCGCTCTTTCGGCTCCGCGGGCCGGATAGAACAGCCGAACAGGCCGGATCCGGCCCGTGGGCCGTAGTTTGCCCACGGCTGCTCTAAACCCTGACCATTATTCATGATTGACTTTAGTTTGCTTGTTTGTTTCTTAAGGATAATGCATCAAGTTATCTACTGACCTTCACCTTTCTCTGCTGTAGAAACCATCTCTTACGCCTTTCTTAAAAAAATTTTTTTAAGCAAGGTTTATTAAGATATAATTTACAGAATACAGTTCTATGAGTTTTGACACACAAACAATTGGATAACCAACTCCTCAATATACAAGATATAAAACAGTTCCATTATCCCTAAAAGTTGTTTTGTGATTTTTCATGGTTATTTTCTTACCTAGGTAACCTGGCACTAGCAACCATTGGTCTGCTCTGACTCTGTAGTTTTGCTTTTCCTAGAGAATAATAAGTGAAATCATAAAGTATATGCTTTTGAGTAGGGCTTTTTTCACTTAACAATATGCTTTTGAGATATATCCATGTTGTTGCATGTATCAGTAGTTTGTTCCTTTTTCTATGTAGTATTCTATTGTACCAGTTTGTTTTTTCATTCAGTGGTTGAAGGACATTGGATTGTTTCCAGTTTGGGGTAAATGTGAATGAAACTCTATGAATACTTGTGTATTTGTGTAAATGTAGTTTTCATTTCTGTTTGGTAAATATTGGTAAATATTTAGGAGTGGGATTGTTTGACCATGTGGTAGTGCCTGTTTAAATTAGTAGAGATTGTCAAACTTTTCTAAAATGGTTGTGCCATTTTGCATCCCACCAGCAATTTATGAGAAAGCCAGTTTAGTAAACTTATATAGGGAGAGGCTATATATTTTGTTCAATAGAATGACATCCTAAAATAGTTTGTTTGCATGGTTAATTTTTGGAGTCCATTGATCACAGCAAAATAGAATTAGATTATCTTAGTAATAGAAAGAGATTTGGGGCTTGTTCGGTCTGAGGTTTTACCCAGTAGGAAAGTCTTTTCAATAATGTTCTTGAAAGCACTCTCTAGTTCTAGTTCATTCACTTTTCTGCCTTAAATGTCCACTTATAGGAACTAGTACTGAATCATTTCACAAAGATTTTATTAAGTGCATATTTTCTAAGTTTCATGATAACTACTTTGTCAAATCCAAGACATCATAAGTTACTAGGGGCCCAGTGCACGAATTCGTGCATCTTGAAAGGAACTGTGGACTTCGAGGCTGCGGTAGCACAGGGTTGGGTCTCGGCCCATCCTCCATGCCCCCACCCGGCCCCTCCCACCGCGGCCCCAGTCACCTGTCTGCCCGCAGCCCCGCACACACATGCTGATGGCGCCAGCCCTGCTCACACCTGCTGAAGGCGTGAAGCAATTGGGGCTGGTGCCAGCAGCGGGTGCAAGTGGCAGCTGCTGCCCCGATCACCCCTCAGGAGCAGGGGGAAGTGGAGAAGCCAAGCCCTCAGGGGCTTTCGGGGCCAGCAGTCGCCCCTCGCACCCACTGATGGCGCCGAGCGATCGGGACCGGCGCCAGGCACCAGCAATGGGTGCGAGCAGCAGCTCCAGCTGCGGGTGTGAGCGAGGCCAACGCTGGCACTGGGTGTGAGCGGGGACATCGCCGGCAGCAGGTGCGAGAGGCGGCTGCCAACCCTGATCTCCCCTCAGAAGCAGGGGGAGGTGGAGAAGCCCTGAGGGGTGATTGGTGCTGGCAGCCGCTGCTTGCTTACGCTGATGGCGCCAAGCAATTGGGACCAATGCTGGGCGCCAGCAGTGGGTATGGGCGGTAGCTCTGCCACCGGCAGCAGGTGCAAGTGCCGGACGGGACCATGGAGGACAGGAGTAAAGAATTTTCAGAAACCACCAGAGGTTCACCCTGATGACAGCGACCAGTGCCCCCCCTTGGTCTGGCACCCCTGCTCACCTGCTCCACCATCCCGCCGTGGCCAGCACCCGCCATATTCCACGCACGCCCCCTGGTGGTCAGCGCATGTCATAGGGAACGGTTGTTTGGTTGTTCGGTTGTACCAGTTGTTCCACCATTCGGTCTATTTGCATATTAGCTTTTTATTATATAGGATAAGATGCATCATTTCTTCACTAGTGGCCCGGTGCACGAAATTCGTGCACATTAAAAGGGGGACCCAGAGTCAAGTCCCCACTTACTCACATACGCCTCAAAATCGCCTGAGACCCAGACCAGGCCGCCCCCCCCACATTGGGCTAGATCCAGACCCGGCAAGTCCCACCTTGTTAAGCCCTGCCAGGCAGGGGGCGTAGTCTCAGGTCCCCTGGCCTGGTGCCAGGACGGGGGTGGGCCTGACGTCCCCCAGATGGGGCAGGAGGTGTGCCTTGAGGTCTCCCGTCAAGCCCCACCAGGTGGGGGACACGGCCTTAGATCCCCTGTCAAGCCCCGCTGGGTTGGGGGCATGGCCTGAGGTCCCCTGTCAAGCCAGGGGTGTGCATCCTCAGGTACTCTGTGAAGCCCCACTGGGTGGGGGGGCATGGCCTGAGTTCCCCCGACCCAGCATTGGGGGTGCACCTTAAGGTCCCCCATCAAGCCCCGCTGGGTGGAGAGCACGGCCTGAGATCCCCTGTCAAGCCCTGCCAGGCAGGGGGCCGCAGCCTCAGGTCCCCTGGCCTGGTGCTGGGGTTGGGGGTGTAGCCTGAGGTCCCCCGGCCTGGTTCTGGGGTGGGGTGCATGGCCTGAACTTCCCTGTCAAGCCCTACCTGGTGGGGGGCGCAGCCTGAAATCCCCCGGCCTGGCGCTGGGGCGGGGGGAGCAGCCTTGGGGTCCCCTAGCCCAGCACCAGGATAGGAAGCACACTTTGAGGTTCCCCGTAAAGCCCCGCCGGGTGGGGGGGCGTGGCCTCAGATCCCCTGGCCTGGTGTCAAGGCAGGAGGTGCAGCCTGAGGTCCCCCAGCCTGACGCCAGGGCGGGGGGCACGACCTGAGGTCCCCTGTCAAGCTCTGCCCGGTGGAGGGTGTGGCCTGAGGTCTCCTGTCAAGCCCTGCCAGGTGGGGGGTGCGGCCGGAGGTCCCCTGTCAAGCCCCACGGGGGCCGGGGAGGGCATAGCCTCAGGTCCCTGCTGATTGCTCATTAAGGCTCCTTAAGGGAACTTGGCTTCAGCTGTGGGTGCATCCATCTTTGTGATGGAGTGATGGTCATATTCCCTCTTTATTAGATAGGACTTAGAGGCCCGTTTCAGGAAGAGCCCTGCAATAGGGCTTCCTGCGGTGGTCTCCGCCGCCCCGCCTGCTTCCCTCCCTTCTCCGCCACCCTGCCTGCTTCCCTCCCTTCTCCCCCGCCCTGCCTGCTTCCCTCCAGTCTCCACAGCCCCACTTGCTTCTCTGCAGCTTCGCTCCTTTCTGCAGGGCTTGGCTTCCTTCTACGCTGTCTTCAGTCTTCACTCTGCGCCTGGGTATGCAAATTCACTGTCATCTTTCGTGGGTTAATTTGCATATTCACTCCTGATTGGCTTGTGGGCGTGGCTTGTGGGCTGTAGCAGAGGTATGGTCAATTTGCATGTTTCCCTTTTATTAGATAGGACGTTCTATGTGAAAAAATATTACTTTTTTTACTGTGACACATCATTGACTTGAATATACATCTTGATTATAGAGATGTTACCATATCTTTTTAAAGCATGATTTATGGAACATTTCTAGAGTAGTATTTCTGCATTTTTACAATTTAGGAATATCACTGAGAAAATATCCTTTATCTTTCATTTTTCAGATCTATCATTCTACCTTTAATATTTTCTCTCTCTAACATAAGCATTCTTTAAATAGTTCCTTTTCTTAATTTTCCAGTTATTTTGCCATTCTTATCATTTTCTTTTGGATGCCTTGTAGTTTTTCAAAAATCTGCTTAAAATTTAACATAATACAAATTTCAAAAAGAAAGTTGCAAAATGTTAAAATTAGTATATCCAGAAAGTAGAACACTATGTAAGTTCGTGAATGAGGTTTTTAACTTGACCAGGTTTTCAATAATTTTTTAAAACAGTCCATACCCATGAATAAATTATTATGTCATGATTTTTACAAGTAGGTTAACATTTTATACCTCATATTTTTTTTAATCCTCACCCGAGGATATGTTTGTTGATTTTAGAAAGAGAGAGGAAAGGGGGGGTGGAGAGGCAGATGGGGGAACATGGATGTGAAAGGGAAACATCACTTGATTGCCTCCCGTAGGTGCCACCACAGGGATCAAACCCGCAACCTAGTTGTGTGTCCCAACCTGGAATTGAACTGCAGCCTTTTTTGATTCCCTGGACGATGCTCCAACCAACTGAGCCACCTGGCCGGGGCCATCATACTTTTCATAGCAAGAATTTCTCCCCATTGACACGCATTTACTCACGTTGGTAATTGAGGTTAAAGGTGCTACTTTTTATAAGCTAACATATATTGTTACAGATATAAACAGAATTATACATCTTTTCTAGTTATTCTCCTCTCTATAAAATTATTACAGAAGAAATCTGCCCGTAATAATTTAACCTGGGAATATTTCTAAATGACAAAAATGTTTATCTGTTTTAGTAGTGAATATTTACATTTGAATATTTCTTTATAATCATGTAATTTCTGATAATTATTGTATGACTGTTATGTTATGTATTGCCTAGTTCAAATTAATTCAACTATAGGAAAAATTACACCTAATAGTGTTAAATTTGCTGATTCCTATAGAGTTTATGGTTTTTTGTTACTGTAAAATTAAGCTTTCTTTCATAGTTAATATTCTTTTCTTTCTTTAATAACACAGGTTTTGAGAGTATTTTAGAAGGGCTTTATGGACCACGGCTACGAAGAGACCTCAGTTTATTTGAAGGTAATGTTTTATTTCAAAATTTTAACCTTCTGTCCCATTTAACAAATGAGAAATGGTTGTTCTACACTAACTTTATACTAAACATGAGTTTGTGTTATTGTTTAATTAGAAAATATTTTAAATGAATACATAAAGTGATCCAAATATTCCTATTATTAAATGATGTTATAATCTTTAAAAAATTTAGTGCACTGATCAAAATTGAAAATGAAGTTTGTTTTGGCTCAGTGGTAAAATTTGTTTTTTTGTCATTTTATACATTACATTCCTTGACTTATTTTTAAAGAGGACTTAAAGGGGTTCATGTTGCCTGTTGCTTATGATACAGGCAGTCTAAAACTCAGATTGTCACTGAGAAATCCTGCCATATGTGTTCAGCGTTTTCTATTAATGTATAGCCTCCTCTATTTATTATAGCCCACCCTTCCAAATGTTGTTGCATAAATCCTGGTGTAAGATTTTGATCGGTGATATAATTGCTGTGGTAGCATAGTTTAGCTGTTTTACTGCTAGCTTGGAAACATAGAGCCCTAGGAGAGAGCATTTTTGTAGGCATGTGAAATTTTGTAGTACAGTTCATTTACAAAATGGGTAATGCTAGAATAGGTTTTCTACTTTGATTTTGATTGAATTATTTCTGTATCTTGTCACTTTTTAATGCTGACTCTTTTACCTTCTGCCCTACTCTGCTACCTTCCATTCTACTAAGACCAAAGTCCTATCTAATAGACTTAAAGGCCCTTCTCTCTGTGTATGTAAGTCTTTTGCATTGAGGTAGTTACAGTGATAGTTGGAGTAGTCAGAAATTTTCTTTTCATTCCTTGTTAATGTTGAGGAGGATTATTGAGCTATGAATCATAGAGCTGACAGTATCTATGCAAGATCATTTGTCCCAACCACCCATCTTCAATCAGATGAATGATATCCATGCAGAACATGACAATAAGGACCAAGACTCCAAAATATACCCGTTCCAATGTTTTATCATTCTTATGGCTAAGATCTTTATCTTCTATCTTTTAAACTTTCAACATCTCTCACTGTGTCATAGCTTAACACTAAATTAAATATTTTTGCCTATTATATTTATAAGCAAAACTGACTAATTATAGTTTCACCTTTTTTTCTGAGCTTATAAATAAAGGAAAAATCTAAAGAAATAAGAGTTTAACCTATGCTTGGTATTTCTTCAGCCTGCTGTTTTTCATTCATGTCAGAAGGCAGCATTATACTCAATTGCTTTCTGATAACCCAAAGTCCAGCTTGTGATTTTTAGCCTCTTGCTTTCAATTATTTACATATATAGTTATGAATATATGTATGTATTTATGCTCCTTCAGAAATTAGTTAATATACAAAGGGCAGAATGTTCTAAGGAAATAAACAACCGTATTTTATTTTTTGACTATTATTTCTTTTGTGTACAAGTAACACATGTTTATTTTAGGAAATTAGAAAATATAAATGAGCCCAAAAGTAAAAAATTAGTCCATGCCCCACAGATAACCTTTAACATTTTTATATATATAAGTTTAAAATATGTATGTATTTATTGATTTATTAAAGTAGTATATACTGTACATATAGTATATAGTTATTGTACCTACTATGTTTGTTCACTAGTATATCATTTGGGTATATAAATTCTTGAAAACTCCAGGAGAAGGTGGGGGACTGGTAGGCGGGTTCCCCTGACCAGGCAGCCCCCACTGTGGCTGGGTCGCCTCCCGGAGCTACGGGCTCAGACGCAGAGACTGCACCATCTTGAAGGGGAAAGTGGAGCTTATCGGAAGCCTAAAAATCCACAACTGCGGCACTCACTGAACAGCTGCGAGCCCCAGAACACCGGTCCCCAATTGGCGCAAACACGCGGATTCAGAGGAGCTCTACACTCCACCATGGAAAGGACAGAGAGAACTACATAACAAGACATCCGGAGAAGAGAGACCATGGGGAGACAAAGAAACAGCCCGCATATGAAAGAAAAACAGGCATCACCAGAAAAGGAAGTAAACGAAATGGAGGCAAGCAACCTTCCAGAGAAAGAATTCAGAGAAATGGTCATAAGGTGGCTGAAAAGAATGGAAGACAAATTCGACAATATGTGTAAGAACCAAGAGGAAATGAAGAACCATAGAGACCAAAGAAACAATACAAAAGATCAACAAAACCAAGAGCTGGTTCTTTGGAAGGATAAACAAGATTGATGAACCTCTAGCCAGGCTCACCAAGAAGCAAAGAGAGAAGACCCAAATAAACAAAATCAGAAATGAAAGAGGTGAAATAACAACAGATCCCGCCGAAATACAAGGCATTGTTAAAACATACTACGAACAGCTCTATTCCAACAAACTGGACAACCTGGAGGAAATGGACATATTCCTAGAAAAATATAACCTTCCAAAACTCAATCAGGAAGAATCTAAACAGCTCAATATGCCAGTAACTATGGAAGAAATTGAAGCAGTCATCAAAAAGCTTCCGGCAAACAAAAGCCCGGGGCCAGACGGCTTCACAGGAGAGTTTTACCAAACAATCAAGGAAGAAATAAAACCTATCCTCCTCAGACTATTCCAAAAAATTCAAGAGGAAGGAACACTTCCAAGCTCCTTCTATGAAGCCAGCATCACCCTAATACCAAAACCAGATAAAGACAACACAATGAAGGAGAATTACAGACCAATATCCCTCATGAACGTAGATGCCAAAATCCTCAACAAAATTCTAGCAAATCGATCCAGCAGTACATCAGAAAGATCATACACCATGACCAAGTAGGGTTTATCCCAGGAATGCAAGGATGGTACAATATCCGCAAATCAATAAATGTGATACATCACATAAACAAATTGAAAGATAAAAATGACATAGTCATATCAATTGATGCAGAAAAAGCATTTGACAAAATCCAACACCCTTTCTTGATAAAATCTCTCAACAAGGTGGGAATAGAAGGATCATACTCAACATAATAAAAGCTATATGTGATAAACCCACAGCTAACATCATCCTTAATGGGCAAAAATTGAAACTATTTCCCCTAAGAACAGGAACAAGACAGGGATACCCACTCTCACCACTCCTGTTTGACATAGTACTGGAAGTATTAGCCATTGCAATTAGACAAGAAGAAGAAATAAAAGGCATCCAAATTGGAAAAGAAGAAGTAAAGCTGTCCTTATTTGCAGATGACATGATATTGTACATAAAAAAACCCGAAAGACTCCATCAAAAAACTAACAGACTTAATAAATGAATTCAGCAATGTAGCAGGATAAAAAATTAACGCCAAGAAATCTATGGCATTTCTATACACCAATAGTGAGCTTACACAAAGAGTGACTAAAAAAGCATTTACCATTGCACCAAAAAAATTAAGATACGTAGGAATAAACTTAACCAAGGAGGTAAAAGACCTATACGCGGAAAACTACAGGACACTGAAAAAAGAGATAGAGGAAGACGTAAACAGATGGAAGAATGTACCATGTTCATGGATTGGTAGAATCAACATCATTAAAATGTCTATACTACCCAAAGCAATCTATAGATTCAATGCAGTCACCATTAAAATACCAATGGCATATTTCACAGACCTAGAAAGAACTCTCCAAAAATTCATCTGGAATAAAAAAAGACCTCGAATAGCCACAGCATTCCTGAGAAAGAAGAATAAAGTAGGAGAGATCTCAATACCAGATTTCAAGCTGTATTACAAAGCCACTGTTCTCAAAACAGCCTGGTACTGGCACAAGAACAGACATATAGACCAATGGAATAGAATAGAGAATCCAGATATTGACCCAAACCACTATGCACAATTAATATTTGACAAAGGAGGCATGAACACACAATGGAGTCAAGACAGTCTCTTTAATAAATGGTGTTGGGAAAATTGGACAGGTACATGCAATAAAATGAAACTAGATCACCAACTTACACCATACACAAAAGTAAACTCTAAATGGATACACGACTTAAACATAAGACGGGAAACTATAAAAATACTAGAGGAATCCACAGGCTGCAAAATCTCAGACATATGCCGAAAGAACTTCTTCACTGATACTGCCCCTAGGGCAATGGAATCCAAAGAGAAAATAAACAAATGTGACTACATCAAAATAAAAAGCTTTTGCACAGCAAAAGAAACCATCAACAAAACAACAAGAAACCCCACTGTATGGGAGAACATATTTGCAAGTGTTATCACTGATAAAGGTGTAATTTCCAACATCTACAGGCAGCTTATACAACTTAATAAAAGGAAGATAAATGATCCAATAAAAAAATGGGCAACGGACCTAAATAGAATCGTTTCGAAAGAAGAGGGAAGGCCAAGAGACACATGAAAACATGCTCAAAGTCATTAATTATCCGAGAGATGCAAATCAAAATGACAATGCGATACCATCTCACACCTGTCAGAATGGCTATCATCAACAAATCAACAAACGGCAAGTGTTGGCAAGGATGTGGAGAAAAAGGAACCCTCGTGCACTGCTGGTGGGAATGCAGACTGGTGCAGCCACTGTGGAGAACAGTATGGAGTTTCCTCAGAAAACTGAAAATGGAACTCCCATTTGACCCAGTAATCCCACTTCTAGGACTATATCCTAAGAAACCAGAAACACCAATCAGAAAGGATATATGCACCCCTATGTTCATAGCAGCACAATTTACAATAGCTAAGATTTGGAAACAGCCTAGGTGCCCGTCAGCAGATGACTGGATCAGAAAACTATGGTACATCTACACAATGGAATACTATGCTGCCATAAAAAAGAAGGAATTCTTACCATTTGTAGCAACCTGGATGGAACTGGAGAACATTATGCTAAGTGAAATAAGCCAGTGAATGAAAGAAAAATACCACATGATCTCACTCATTTGTGGATAATAAAAAACATTATAAACTGATGAACAAAAAGATAAGATACAGAGGCAGTAAAGCATCAAACAGACTGTCAAATTACAGCAGGAAGGTTAGGGAGAGGTGGGGGAAATAAGAGATCAACCGAAGGACTTATATGCATGCATATAAGAATAACCAACGGATGCAAAACGTTGGAGGGTGAGGGCATGTATGGGAGTGGGGTGGGCGGGCAGTGGTAAAATATGTACACATATAATACCTTAATAAAAAAAATTATAAAGTTCTTGATCATTATTCTAAATGGCTGTACAGTATTACATTGTGGATCTATTATAACAAATTTAACTAATTAGTTAATTTCATACCCCATTGCTGTATATCTTATTCCATTTATTTTTTAATTCCAATAGATTTTGTACTTTATCTCCACTTTTGTGCTTTTTTTTCTTTTTTCTTTTTGTAGGGTATTTATAAAATTAGTTAAGCTTTGAAACTCAATCTTTTTCTCTTCTATAGGCACATAATTTCATTGCCCCTTCTCATCCCTAATGTTGTAGCTTTTTTCCAAATTTCATAGGAAAATTCTTCGTTTTTCTTTTTTTAATTAAAAAGACTTCTAATTAAAGTTGCTTAAGTATGATTGTACTAATCCTATGTAATAAAAGCCTAATATGCAAATTGTCCCCTCCTGCCGTCACTCAATCGCTCACTATGACGTGCGCTACCAGCGGGCGGGGCGGAACATGGTGGGCATTGGTGACGCGGCGCTTGCTGTGGGCTCTCAGGTGCCAGTTGCTGGGCGCCTGCGAGGAGCCTGCCCCGCACCTGCACAGACTCCTCTGGGTGAGCTGGGCCGGGACTGCATGGGCCGGTCAAGGCTCCCTGTGGGTTTGTGCAGGAGCTGATCTGCGAGACTGGCCAGGAGAGAGCGCGCTGCCCGCCTGGCTTCTGTGTAGCACCGTTGGGGGGCCCCAAGGCCCACACTGTGCCCTGGCCCACGGCCTTTGGCCACACTCACCGCATCTCCACATGGGGACTTGGGCACCGTGACTGAGGCAGAGGGGGGCACACGAGGCCCAGGGACTGCCCAGGGCCTAGAGGTCAGCTGGGACCTGCCCTTACATGCCAGATACTCACGCTTTAATCGCCAGCCAGGCCTAGGGACCACACCCGTGCATGAATTTCGTTATTGTAATAAATCTGTATCTGTGTAAGGATGAAGACAGTTATGTTCTTAAGGAAAATTAAGCCAGTATTATCAAAGTGTAGAGCCTTTTGAAAAGCCATGTAGATGCTATCTATTGTAGCTCCAACTTCTTACCCTCTTTTAAATAAGTGTGCTTTCTTTGTTGTTACCATTGTTAAAAATGATTTCATATTTAGATGCTAGGACTACCAGTATAGGTATTTCTCACTATACATATCTGTATGCAGGAATCAAATAGATTAGTGTATGTTTTTAAATCATTGGGTATCTGAACCCTTCTTACTTCAAAACTCAGGAACCAAGTAAACTGGATAGCAAAAGATTACTCTAAATTTTTTATAAAATTAAATGCATATTATTTAAATTTTATAATACATTTAAGTTAAATGAACCACATCACAAACCTGCTTCTATTTTCTATGCAAAAAATACTCTAAATTTCTTACTGCTACCTTAAAAACCAACTTTGGCAAACAGTGTGTTTTTAATACTTTTGTATCATACTAGTGTCCTGGTGCACGAAATTTGTACACATTAAAAGGGGATTAATTAGAGGAAATAATTTAATATTGCTATTTGCCCTTTCTCTATAACAGAAGTGTCAGAGATGAAAGAAAATTAGTAAAATGTATATGAAAACCTTCCTCCTATTAGAGTCTGGGGCGCACCACGGGACCCAGAGTCAAGTCCCCGCCCACCCACATGCACCTCAAAATCGGGTGAGACCCAGCCGGCCCCCACCCCCATTGGGCTAGATCCAGATCTGGCCAGTTCCACCCTTGTCAAGCCCCGCTGGGCAGGGGAAGTAGCCTCAGGTCCCCTGGCCCAGCGCCAGGATGGGGGGTGTGGCCTGAGGTCCCCCAGCCCAGACCAAGGTGGGGGGCGTGCCTTGAAGTGCCCCGTCAAGCCCCGCCAGGTGTGGGACATGCCTGAGATGCCCTGTCAAGCCCTGCTGGGTGGGGGGCATGGTCTGAGATCCCCCGTCAAGCCCCACCAGGCAGGGGGGAGCAGGCTCAGATCCCCCAGCCCAGCACTGGTTGGGGGGTGCACAGCCTCAGGTCCCCTGTCAAGCCCCACCGGCAGGGGTGTGCAGCCTCAGGTCCCCCGTCAAGCCCCGCTGGGTGGGGAGTACGGCCTGAGGTCCCCTGTGAAACTCGCCTGGCCAGGGGGGTGCAGCCTCAGGTCACCTGGCCCGGTGCTGGGGCGGTGGGTGCAGCCTGAGGTCCCCTGGCCTGGTGCTGGGGCGGGGGAGCGGCCTGATGTCCCCTAGCCAAGCACCAGGACGGGAAGCGCACCTTGAGGTCCCCTGTCAAGCCCCGCCAGGCGGAGGGCATGGCCTCAGGTCCCCTGGCCTGGTTCCGGGGTGGGGGGCGAGCGAGGCCTGAGGTCCCCTGTCAAGCCCTACGGGGGTGGGGGAGGGCGTAGCCTCAGGTTCCTGCTGATTGCTCATTAAGGCTCCTTATGAGAACTTGGCTTCAGCTGTGGGTGCAGCCATCTTTGTGATGGAGTGGTGGTCAATTAGCATATTCCCTCTTTATTAGATAGGATACTGGTGTTTCGAGAGATTTATATTTTAATTTGATTCAGATCCAACTTCAGATTAAATGGTTTTGGAAAAAGCTTTTCAGTACTGCTAACTTTTAATTTGTTGGAAACAAAATAGCTTTCTCTGTTCTTTGATCTGTTGTCATGACTTTTTGTCCTTTTGAGGAAAACATAACTATTTTTTTTTTTTGGAGTAAAGTCTCCAAAGAAAATTTGAATGTCATAAACTTCCCAATTTTATGTACTCCTAGAAAAGTTCTCTGTATTCTGCCTTTCTTTCTCCTCCATCTCCTCAAAACTCACTTTTCCTGCTGTCACAGGAATTTTAGTCAATTCTTTTTCTTATCTTATTGATGGGCCAGCTTATTTCATCCATGGGATCATCTCATTTAATTGCCTGACTATGGATATTTTACAAAAATATTAAGACTACAGTAGGCCTATGCAAACTGGCTGTTAAGATCCTTACTGTGTTTTGTTTTGTTTTCAGTGTGTCCACATTTGAAAGGGTGATTATATCAGCGGTCTGCAAGCTATAGCATGTGGGCCAAATCAAACTCTTTGACTGTTTTGGAAGACCTCTGAGCTAAGAATGGGTTTTACATTTTTAAATAGTTAAAAAAAATCTAAAGATTAATATTTCACAAGGTGAAAATTATAAAATGTTCAAATTTAATTATCCAGTTAATAATGTTTTGTTTTTTTTTTAAAATATATTTTATTGATTTTCTACAAAGAGTAAGGGAGAGTGATAGAGAGCTAGAAACATCGACGAGAGAGAAACATCGACCAGCTGCCTCCTGCACACCTCCCACTGGGGATGCGCCCGCAACCAAGGTACATGCCCTTGACCGGAATCGAACCCGGGACCCTTCAGTCCGCAGGCCGACGCTCCATCCACTGAGCCAAACCGGTTTCGGCCAGTTAATAATGTTTTATCTGTTGACTGCTTTTGTACTACAACAGTAGGGTTGAATGGTTGTGATTGCATGGCCTGCAAAACCTAAGATATTTTCTATCTCGTGGTTTATAGAAAAGGTTTGCTGACTCTTGGCTTATACCACTGACTGAAATTTCATCTTTTTGGCTTAATTTTTTTCCAAGTGTTAACACTATGATGATGGAGACATCAAAACTAACTTTTAATAAAATTTATTGCATGGACTATTTGAAATGCTTAATTTGTGTTAGGAACTGTGATAAGCAATGAGGAAAGAAGAATAAATAGGATCTTTTCCTACTAGGAACTCATGGCCTTCTATTGTTAAAATTTGGTAGTTTTCTAATATGAATTGAGAATCTAATACTATTTTAAAGTTATTTATATAAATTATATTATTAGCTCCTATCAAAGTGTACAAAAACATGTCTCCAAATGTATTCATCATGGTGTTTATAATGCCAAGATTAGAGAAGCAAGCTTAATTAGCCAACAATAGGATGTTGATTAAATAAGTTAAATGCATCTCTTCGATGGACTGTATTTATCTTTTAAAAATGATATAGAAGTATATTTGAGATGGAAAGTATTAGTGATAAATAAGCATGTGCATAATATGATTCTAATTTTTAAAATAAATAGTATTTTTGAGAGCAGTTTTAAATTTACAGAAAAATCTAGTAGAAAGTATGAAGAGTTCCCATATACTCCCTCTTCCCCTTGTCTTAGGTACCCTCATATTAACGTCTTTCATTAGTGGTACATTTGTTACAATTGATGAACTAATATTGATGCATTAACTAAAGCCTCCATAATTTTTACTAGGTTACTCTATGTGTGTTGTACATTTGTGTGGGTTTTGCCAAATATACAATGTCATGTATTCACCATTAGAGTATCATACACAGTAGTTTGACTGCCCTAAAAATCACCTGTATTCACCTTTTCAGGCCTCTCCCTTGTTCCTATGCCATGTCAAACACTGATCTTTTCACTCTCTATAGTTTTTTCTTTTCCAAAATGTCGTATACTTGGAATCATACAGTGTTTAGCCTGGCCTGCCCCATCTCACAGTCCAGGAGCCCTCAGGGGCAGGAGGCGACCCGGCGATCAGGGGAAGGCAACACCCCCATCACACCTCTGCTGCTGCCACTGCTGGCAGCGCAAGCCTCGGCCAGTCCTGGTTACCTGAACCTGGGGCCAGCCCTGGGTGGCTGGGCAGCTGCAATCGGTGGCTTGCCTGCGCCTCAGGGTGGCCCTGGGTGGCTGGGCAGCCGCCATCCGAGGCTTGCCTGTGCCTCGGGCGTCAGCTGGATAGCCGCCATCTGAGGCTTGCCTGCGCCTCTGGCTGGCCCTGGGAGGCTGGGGGGCTGAGGGGACTGTGGGACTCTGGAGGCAGGCGCCCCCGCGGGGCTGAGGGAACTGGGCGCCACCATCATGTGGCTGTGGGCGCCGACATCTTTGTGAGGGCATGATGGTCAATTAGCATATTCCCTCTTTATTAGATAGGATAATACTGCCTTATATAGATGTGCCACAGTTTGCTTGATTCGTTTATCCTTTTGAAAGACATCTTGGTCACTTTCAAGTTTTGACAATTATGAATAAAGCAGCTATAAACATTTGTGTGCAGGTTTCTGTGTGGACATCTTTTCACCTCATTTGAGTAAATACTGAGGAGCACCATGGCATTGGGAAGACTTTGGTTAGGTTTGGAAGAAACTGCCAGACTATCTTCGAAAGTGGCCATAATATTTTGCGTTCCCACCATTTCTTTTAGTTCTGCATCCTCACCAGCATTTTATGTTGTCAGTGTATTGGACTTTAACCATACTGTTAGGTGTGTAGTGGTTTCTTGTCTTAATTTGCAATTCTCTAATGGAATATGATGTTGAGTGCCTTTTCATTTGCTTAATTTGTTCTCTGCATATCTTCTTGGTTGAGGTATCTATTCAGACAGGTTTTGCTATTTGGGTAATGATGGAATCAGAATAAGTGAAGAAATATTTCTTTTTTCTGGAGCAGATTGTAGAGAAACCATCTGGGCTGGTGCTTTCTGTTTTGGGAGGTTATTCATTATTGATTTTAAATTTTTAATAGAAATGGCCTGTTGAGCTTCTTTATTTTTTCTTGTGTGCAATTTGGTAGATTGTGTTCTTTTAAGTAATTCATCCATTTCATCTAAAGTTATAAAATTTGTGGGCAACTAATGTTGTTCACAATATTCTTTTAATATGCATAGGACCAATAGTGATGGCCCATCATTTACTTTCCATTGTTTTCTCTCTTTTTTTTTTTTCTTGGTTATTCTGGCTAGAGATTTATCCCCAATTTTATTGATCTTCTCAAATAATCAGCTGATTCTAATTTTTAAAAAGGCATAGATAAATTGGAAGGACATATTGTAAGCATTAATCATTATCTCTGGCTGATGGGATTAAGAATAGTTTTTCTTTGAACTTTTCAATATAGTTAATATGTAATTTCATAATGGAAAATTATTTTATCTTACTATTTTTTACACGCTAAATTATTTAAATTCTTTTTTAAAAATGTTTTTATTAATGATAGTATTACAGATATCTCCTATTTTCCCCCCTTTACAACCTCCTCCTCCCAACCCCTTGGAAAATTATTTTAAATTTGTCCACTCTTCAGTATCTTACCTCAAAATCAACATAGTGATAATCACTTTTTCATGACCTTCATGAAAAATCTAGTTCGGTATTATTTTTTCACTTTTCATTGGGTTTTGTCTTTGGGAACTCCAGATTTATTTCTTATGGTTAAAGGCTACTGAATAGAATAAACACGTTCAAAATAAGTGTTATTATTTAAAATAAAATAAAAGTAATATCTTATTAGGGCTTATTAGGTGTTTTGCATATTTTTACTACAGCCTTAAGCTGCAATTATTATCATCATTTTACAGAGAGGGGAACTGAAGCTCAGAGAAAGTAATTTGCCCAAGGCAACATCTGGAATGTGGAAAACCCATGGTTCAGTACCAAGGTTTTCTAATTTCCAAGCCTGTTACCTTTCCAAGATAGATTAGGTTAAATGATTGGAGGGAAACTGACTACAAGAGTACTTGCCCACAGTGGAAAGGATGGTCATTCATTTACTATCAGTTTTCATTATGACATTGCCCTTTTTAAAAATATACATTTTCATTGATTTTCGAGAAGGGAGAAGGGAGAGAGAGGTAGAAACATCAATGATGAGAGAGAATCATTGATTGGCTGCCTCCTGCACGCCCGCTACTGTGGATAGAACCCACACCCTGGGCATGTGCCCTTGACTGGAATCGAACCTGGGACCCTTCAGTCCGCAGGCCAACGCTATATCCACTGAGCAAACGGGCTAGGGCAGGGGTGGGCAAACTTTTTGACTCGAGGGCCACAATGGGTTCTTAAACTGGACCGGAGGGCCGGAACAAAAGCATGGATGGAGTGTTTGTGTGAACTAATATAAATTCAAAGTAAAGGAGCGGAGGGGAGAGCAAGAGAACCGGATAGAACAGCCGGATCTGGCCCGCGGGCCGTAGTTTGCCCACGGCTGGCATGACATTAATAAGGTTGTTCCTGTAAAGTACACTATTTGACACTTTTGAACTTATACAATCATGTATTTAAATTTTCAAAATGAGGGACAACTTATTTTAAAGAAGATACCTGATTCCTTGTCAAAGTGTATTTGAGAGAGAAAATGATTATGTTCTGTTTTTATTTCTTATTTAATTTTTATGACATAAAAAGACAACCTGTACAGAGGGAGAAATTGGGCCTACAGTTGATTTTTCAAAATCTGTTTATACACACACACTCATATATATATATATATATATATATATATGTATATATATATATATATATATATATATATATATATATATTCCTATCATCATTTATTTGGACTCAGAAATCAAAAGTTGCTGGAGAAAGAGTAATTTTAAAATATTTTTAAAGTCATAGATTTTTTGAACCCAGCAAAATTTACTGGCATTTATGTAATCGTTGATATATACCCCTTCCCTAGCCTACCACCTATTTTTCAAAAATCGCAATGCTGATTGCTTTCATATTCCCTGTTCATGCAGTTATAATATAAAAGCAGTTTCGATTTCATTGATTTATCAAAATTATCTTCTGCTTAGCACATGAGTCAAGTTTTTGCTTCACTAAAGTTGCATAACAAACAGCTCCAAAATCTGTTTCATGCTTATGCGTGATCAGATTCACTGAACTCCAGGCTGTGGATGGGGATCACATCACCTCATGACTACAGGTCACAGACTAAAGGAGTAATGATTATATGAAGCAAGTTCTTCACACGTTGGATGGTGGAAGCTCAGGAGAACTGGGGGAACTCTCCATGCATTCTTATTCCTCTGTTTGGAATGGTATACTGTCACTTCTCCATATTCATCCCATTGGTCAGAGAGCTCTGGCCCCCTAGTAAGACACCACATGATCCTGCATTCAAGAGTGAGAATGAATGTGTGATTCTGTTCCAGTGACAGAGTGAAAGGTTGAAAAAAATTATAAATATATATAGCTACACTTCTGGATTTTTAATTGTATAGATTGCATAAACTTTTTGATTTGTCAGGTTGTTTACAAAAGCATGCTTAATATCTTAAGCAGATATTAAATTAAAATTATCTGCCTTCTGCAAACTAACCTTATTAAATATAAGTGTGATAGTACAGGAGTTAAAATAGACTGGTAATTCTACCTTGCTAATAGCTTTTGCATGATGATTGTAGTTTATAAAGCATTTCACTTCTTTTTTTTTTTTCATTTGATCCACAATTAAGTTAAGTGATGGTGGGATCCTTATTTTATAGGTGTGGAAATTTAAAAAAACAACTTTATGGCTAGACTAGTTAGAGCTAGTAAGTTCAAATCCTAGATTTTCATAGACTTCAAATACAGTTATCTTTCCTTTATTCTGTACTGGATCTTATGTTCCTATTTGCTGCCTTTTCCAAGTCCATATAAATATCAGGAATATTTCTGGACCACTGCCAAAAATCAAAGGAAGCTATCACTACACATTATATTCCAAAAATTATATTACCTTCTATGTATTATCTTCAAATGTATGTTTGGATTGATGCAAGAGTATCCTAAGGGCTGGTTCTAACTAAATTTTACTCATAATCACTTCAAAAACAGATAAGGGTATTTTCTGTGTAGTTTACCAGAAACATTCAACTTCATTATGTATTTCAAAAGTATGAGAGTAAATTACTATGGTACACCAGTGCTTTTCAAATTAGTCCTAGTGTAACTGCCTCAGATTGATAATGGTTGCTTTATGGTTTGAGGCTCTACATATGAATTTACTTGGGAAAAGAAATTGGCAGGGGTGGGGGAAGTTCTGTTACTGGGAGTAAGTTTCAAAAATCACTGTCTATACCAAGTATAGTTGGGATGACAATGTTATCTCTTCAGAAAGTCTTTCATTACACAATGTTTGTTTTCCACTAATACTCTATATTACAGTAGTTGAATTATAAGGAACATTCTTCTGAAAAAAGTCATGTTGTATGTTGAATAATATAACTTGTTTACCTGGTTTTTGCTCTAACTCTTGCAACAAAGCCTTTAAACAATGTAATATCTGGTCTGGCTTTTTAGCTGTGGGTTTCTACTTTTTTCTTGGACAGCATTCCATGTTCTCAAATCTGTGGGCTTTTTTGGTGCTTTACTTTATTTCTCCGTTTTATGTTGTCTTTCATAATATGCAAAATTTATTCCTTTCCCCCCATATCTCTCTGTTCTGATTTATTTCATAGTGAAAATAAAAAATTAATAGGCAATGATAATTGAGTCTTTCAGAAGGCTAGATGAACCCTATTGTTAGAAAATTAATTTATAACCAGCTCATTGTTCTTGTTACTTTGTCCCATAATAGTGCAAAAATACTCTCCTTACAGCCTTCTCTGTTTCTTTCTTTCTAGATGTCACCATTTAATTTAGGTGTTCTCCCCTTACTGTTAGTAGTTAGGTTTTTTTTATATGAGCCATTACTCTGGAGAGTGGTATTTTTATTTGTTTTAATAAAGTTAGTGTATTTAATGAATATTTTTCCCTCTTTTAAAGACTGTGAACCAGAAGAACTGACTGACTGGTCTATGGATGAAAAATGTTCATTTTGTAACCTACAAAGAGAAGCAGTCAGTGTAAGTTTTAGTGCTATGAAATTATTTCTAAACTATTTGCACAATTGTAACACAATTTTAAAACTTAATTTGTTTTGAAATTTTGTGACTTATAGTAGAATATAAATACTTGATTTTGGTATTGAGAAGAATATTGAAGTCTCATGTTAGAAGTCTATCATTTAGCTTATCTGTAGGTGAAAATCCCAAACCACTCATCTTTTTTGCTTATTTCACATTTCTTTCTCATAGCTCCCTGACTCATGAAATCAGTTCAGATCTGTTTTGTATTTACATAGACAAGGCTGATGATCTTGGAGGCCTGGTTTGGTCTAAGACCATCCTACAGGCTGATTCCTTAGTTGGAGGATAATGTGGTACGACGTTTTAACTTTTTTCTTTCTCTTGAAGTCTTTTGGATATTGTAATTTTCTCCTGTGTAAACTATTAAATATTAGTGTCTACTGTAAACAGGTATAAACTAGACAAGCAGCATCTTCTTGTATGGTGGGATCCTAATTCTTTATGTACTGTTGTGAGAGGTCTGAGAGGAAATGAGAACTCAAGAACCGGTACCTATTTTGGTTAGATTAGTAGGTAAACATAACTGCTTTGTTGCTAAAATTCTCATTGCTGGCATGTTATATAGTGAAATTATTCAGCAATATATCTTATCTTCTCTTCTCTCTTTTTTGATTATAGTTTTGCTAAGGAATAAGGCTAATTTGGCCCTCTATCAGAGCTAAATTTCTTTTTTCCTGACTCCTGTTTCAAATTTAATATTCTCTATATAATTTGATATATTTAAAAGATAGAACAAATGAGCATTTAGAGAGTTAATTTTGTTGCCATTTTTAATGGAATCCCACAGTTAAAAAGTGATTTTTTAAATGTTGGTGTTTTTTTTTATATATAATTTTAGGATCGTATACCATCTCTTGATTCTTCACAGTCAACACCAACAGAGGAACTACCATCTCAGGGCCAGTCCAACACTGAAAAGATTGAATGCCAAGCAGAAAATTACCTAAATTCACTCTTTCGAAAGAAAGGTAATGTTGGTATACATTTTTTATGCTTCTGGTCTTCCTTATTCTGTTGCTGTTCTCAAGACTTCAAATGTTCTTTCATGTTTAATAAGTGATAGACATACTACATTGTAAAACTATCTTTAGAGTAAGTTAATAGCATTTATCAGCTATTTCTTTGGTAGCATGAATATGCTTACTTGACATTAAAATGTCAGTGTTCTTTTTAATTCCTGTTTATCTAGACCAGTGGTCGGCAAACTGCAACTCGCGAGCCACATACGGCTCTTTGGCCCCTTGAGTGTGGCTCTTCCACAAAATACCACGTGCGGGCGCACGTACAGAGCGATTGAAACTTCGTGGCCCATGCGCAGAAGTCGGTTTTCGGCCTGGGCGAGTCTATTTTGAAGAAGTGGCGTTAGAAGAAGTGGGGGTGTCGGTCGGTCGGGCGACGGGAGACACGGCGCAGGCGGGCCATGGGATACACAGCACAGGGGAGGCGTGCGCGATTCATGCACGAGTTGAGTGAGCCAGTCAGTCAGCAGTCTCATGTGCAGTGGTTAGTGCTAGTCGTGTCCGCAAATCGCGCGCAGGTGACAAAAGTACCTACTCGAAGCATAAAGTTGCCTGTATTTTTCCAACCAGCTGCAAATCCTACAGGTATTTTTGTCATCAATTTAAGAATTGTAATTATTTTGTGTTGGTGGCTTTATTATTATAAAATGAAACTTTTTTTTAGGTGCCCTGTTTGACATGGCTACAAAGAAGAAGCAAAGAAAAACAGAAGACGAAAACCGTGAATTTAAAGTTGAATGGACTGAGACTTTTGCGTTTATTCAAAACTTAAATGGCCTTCCGACCTGTCTTATTTGTCAGGAAAAATTGGCGCATAACAAGAAATCAAATTTGGAGAGACACTTTACAACTAAACACGTGTCATTTAGTACTAAATATCCTGTCGGTGATGCAAGGAAGAAAGCAGTTGAGGAACTTCAGAAGAGTCAAGAAAAATCAAGTTCTGTATTTAATTACGGGATTCAGTCTTCCAACAATGTTAATATTGCAAGTTTTGTGGTTAGTCAGGAGATTGCTAAGAGAGGAAAACCATATACAGACGGCGAATACATAAAAAGTTGTTTTATAAATGCATCCGAAAAGCTATTTCGGGATTTTAAGAACAGAGCAGATATTCTAAAAAAAATTAAAGAGTTACCCTTGTCTGCTAAAACAGTGAAAGATAGAACAGTCAAAATGTCTTCGAATATAACCGACCAGCAAGTCGAAGATCTTAAATTGGTTTCAGCTTTATCAATAGCAGTTGACGAGTCTTGTGACATAAATGATACAGCGCAAGTTTCACTTTTTGTACGATTTATTTCACCTACAGGTCCTAAAGAAGAACTTTTAGGATTATTGCCACTCAAAGGTCAAACACGTGGAGAGGATATAGCAAATGCTGTAATTGAGTGCATTGAAAAACATCATATTCCACTCGATAAAATTGTCTCAATTTCAACAGACGGGGCGAAAAGTATGACCGGCGTAAGAAACGGGTTTGTTGCTATTTTGAAAGAAAAAATTAATCACGAGATACTTACTTACCATTGCATCACTCATCAAGAAGCGCTTTGTGCGCAGACATTTCCAGAAGAAATTTGCAAAGTTATGGAATTGGTGATTAACATTATCAACTCCATTATAGCTAAAGCTCTTAATCATCGCCAATTTAAAGAATTTTTAGTTGAAATGGAGAGTGAGTACGCAGATCTGCTGCTGCATAACAAGGTACGTTGGTTATCAAGAGGAAACGTTTTGAAACGTTTCGCTTCCTTATTAACAGAAATTAAAGCATTTCTCCTTGAGAAGGGTGTTCACTATCCAGAACTAACGAACGATCAGTGGATCCAAAAATTTTATTTCATGGTAGACGTTACGTCTCATCTAAATCAGCTTAATCGTAAACTACAGGGGAAAGGAAACACAGTTTTTTCTATGTTAGAAGAAGTTATTTCATTCGAAAACAAATTATCTCTTTTTGCTCAAGATTTTGAAAGAGAAACTTTGATTCACTTTCCAAGCCTGTTGAAACATTGCCAAGAAAATAATTCTGATATTGACATTTGCTATTTCAAAACAACACTTTTAAATATGAGGGAAGCTTTTCTCAATAGGTTTCAGGAATTAAGAAACAGCAAAGCGACGTTAGCCTTTGTTAAAAAACCTCTTAATGCTACTGTAACAGAATTAAATTTTTCTCCCTTTAATATTGACATTGGCAATTTTGAAATGCAATTGTTGGATTTAAAAAACAAAGAATTGTGGAGCTCAAAATTTGAACGTCTTTGTGCTGATATAGAAATATTGGAGAAAAACAAATGTGAACTTAGTTCACAGCACAAGTGGTCTGCTTTGAAAGACCTGGAGAAGGAAGATACGTTGATTTTTAACACCTGGAATAGTATTCCTGACTCATATAATCAACTGAAAAAACTAGCGTTTGCTGTTCTTTCCTTATTCGGGTCTACATATTTATGCGAACAATCATTTTCAAGCATGAACCTTATCAAGAGTAAATTGAGAAGTCGTCTTATTGATGAGAACCTGGAATCGCGCTTAAAATTAAAAACAACAACATACAAACCTGACTTACCCAAACTTTCCAAGGAGATGCAAGGCCATTGTTCACATTAGTGTTTGTCAGTCATTGTCATGATTTAATTTTATGGATATTGTAAGGTAAATTGTAAGGAATTTAATTTTATCAATAAATAATATCGTTATTAAGTATGATATCAAGTTTTATTCAACGTACCTATAGTTTAAGACTTAAAATTGTAAAGTTTATTAAGTTAATTTTAGGGAACGTTGTGGAGTGAAAGAAGATGTAGTGTTGAGGATTGAGAAAGGTATGCTGAGATGGTTTGGACATATAGAGAGGATGAACGAAAGGAGATAGACAAAACAAGTATACAAGATGAGTGTGGATGGGAGAGTTGGAAGGGGTCGACCTCAGCTAATGTACCTCAATCAGACTGAGGACGTTTTTAGCAAAGGCCAGCTTAGGAGTACCCTAATGAAGTTAATAACAATGTACCTACCTGTATAGTTTAAGTTTAAAATATTTGGCTCTCAAAAGAAATTTCAATCGTTGTACTGTTGATATTTGGCTCTGTCGACTAATGAGTTTGCCGACCACTGCCATAGACCAAGAGGAAAACAGGGAATTATCAATGACCAGGGGCCGCTTCTGGGGTTGCAGGTCTCCAAGTCTGAAATTTTGACATTTATGCCAACTCTTAAGGGGACAGAACATGGGTTCCCCTTCCCCTGGGTGTGAGGTCTTGGCTGGAATGTGGGGGCAAGAGATGGCACATTATCCCAAAAGAACCAAGTAAAACCAGAATCATCCGAAGAAACAGACATGCCCTCCTCAACTCAGGGCAGGTACAGCCAGAAACTCACATTTCTCCCGAGGATGGTGCTGGTTTCTAGGGGTGCGCTGCTGTGATGGAAAGTCAAAGGAAGCAATCCTTTCAAAATGACTATTTTTGGATAGAGTACACGCTATGCAGTGACATATTTATGTTTTTAAAAAGATAATTTTTAAGGACTATTAAATTTAATACTTTTCTGTTATGGACTTTTGAGACTATATTTTAGTTATTGCAAGTGACTTTTGAAATACTGTTCCAATAATTCCATAAGCTATAAGATAAGCACCCGGCATGTGCCTCAGTACATAGCAAGTGCTCGGCATATATTTGTAAAATAAACGAATGACGTTTAGAGTGAAAATCAATGATATTGTGAAAGTGTATTAGTTGTGAAAGGTTTCCCATATGCCTACTAAGCTTCTCTCAAAGGTATAGTATATTAAACACATAAAAGAGCTTAATATATTCTGATGACATTATGCTGAAAAACTTACCTGGTCATGTTTTCTTCCTCCATAGAATTTTAATAAAGCAACTTCTATAGCTTTTCTTTAAAAAAAAATCCAGACACTGCCCCATTTTTTGAAATCCATTATCACAAAATGGCAATAAAACCCTTTAGCAAAGCATGAACTATAGTGTATTCATTACCTTCCCCTCTTATCCTATCACTCACCCAACCATCCACTTATTCAGCCATCCATCTGCCCATCCATCCATCCATCCATCCATCTAAAAACCCAGTTATCCATCTATCTGTCAACCTGTCCATCCGTCTGTCCATCTGCCCAACCATCCATCCTAGATCCACTCATCCATCCATCCACCCACCTATCCAGCATGTCTGGGTCCCCACCCCAGTGTATCACTCAACCCTCTCACACTGACCTATACTGCAGGTCAGGTGTGTCTCACACAGACAGGGAAGGCCTCATCCCCCCAAATTTGCAGAAATCTTCAGAATGGAATGAGAGGTTGAGGCAATCCAAGAAAGTCCAGATATGTTCAACAATAAAGAGAATGAGAATTCACTGGGCTCATGCTATATGTTAGGTGTTCTCTATTTAATATCTCACCAAATATACATTACACCCCTATGAGGTAGGGCAATTGTAACTCCATTTTATGAAAAAGGAAGATGAGGCTGAGGGCGACCCACCCCAGGTTCCCAGGTCTCACAACCAGCTGCTGGCAGAGCCAGGAGAGTCGCCCTGGCCTGTGTGCCTCCTCTCCCCCAACCCCCCCACTTACCCTCCCAAGCTTCCCACTGCCCCTGGCTCCCCATGTGGACCCCTTAGGGGTGCGGCTGGTGTATACCTAGCAGCAGAGCCTGCTGAGCCTGCAACCTCGCCTGCTCCCCCTGGACCTCTTGTCGGACCTTCTCCTCCAAGGCCTGGCGCTCCAGCCGGAGTGCCTGTTGCTGGATCTGGAGGCCGTGGCCGGATTCCTTTTCCAAGAGCTCTTCTGTGGCCTGTGGGGAAAAGTGGGAGGAAGGAAGCATAAAATTGGGCACAGCAGGGGAGACCTGTCCCCTCTGCCAAGTTCCTCCTCCGAGCTGGCACCGGCTTACCAGTCTCCTCTCCAACCTGCCTGGGATGGCAGCGATGGCCTGGCCACAGCAGCCATTCTGGACCATGTGAACCCAACCCTGGTCCACAGCTGATTGGACTAGAGGGCCCCTGTTCCGAGCTGGACCAGTTAATAGGAATTTGGTGTTAGGAGGCAGGAGGAGAGAGAACAAGAGAAAGAAACAGACAGACACTGACTAGATGCCTTCAAAGTTAACACTCTCAGGAAAACAGCCCCACCAGCACCTGATGATAGGACTTCTGACCTCCAGAACCGTAGGATAAGAGCTGTATTGTGTTAAGCCACCCAGTTTGTGGTCATTTGTTACAGCAGCAATAGGAGACCAATAGAGTTTCTTTCTCTTTTTTTGGCAACAGAGAGTTCCAGTTAATACATTTTGAAATGAGAAACTGAGGCTAGAAGAGATAAATTTGCGTTTCCAAGGTCACACGGGAAAGATGCAAGACTTATCCCCTCCGCCTCTCCTTTTATTTTTACAGAGGAGGACACGGGCTCAGGAAGGTGAGGTGACCTGACTGACGATAGGTGGACAGGGGGTGGTGGAGCAGGACATGGTGGAGGCAGGATGGTAGCCATGGGCTGCAGTGTCCACTCCCTCATGCAGCCTCTGGGAAGAGTGAGAAACAGGAGCACGAGGCTCCCCTGAGAGGGGACAGAGCCATCTTGGAGCCTGAGGCAGCTGACTGAATGCCGCAGCGCCTGGCCTCACCGATCCCCAGCCAATGGGGAGACACGGTCTTACTCCTCCCAGGGGAGACTCAGTCCTCTGGGGTGAGTTTACTGAATCAGGCAGCAAAGGCTCCCACTATTCAAACTCTCCGATTGTTCCTCCTCTTGCTGCAAGACTCACAGGACTCCAACTGGTGACATTCCCATCCCCATTGAAACAGGAATGGAGAGGTGGAAGCAAAGCTTTGCAAAAGACCTTTTTGGAGAAGCTGATGACGGCAGCTCGCTGGTGGAGTCCATCTCTGGGTTGTGTGAGCCAGAGCTGGTCCATAGTTACTGGTGAAGCAGGAAGAAGCCTCCACAGTACAGGTGAGCCCCAGGTGGGTGTGAAAAGCCAAGGCCAGCATGGCTTTCGGGTTCAAAGGCTTAGAGAAAGAGCTGACGTGCCAATTGACACACAAGACAAGAAAAATTAATTTTGAAACTATGGGGGAAGCCAGGGAAAAGCTTAACTGTAGTAGTTAAGTTCCACTGAGTCCCCATTCCCAGCTGCTTTCATTTACTAGAATACACAATTGCCTTTCAGGAATGCAAACAGACATATCAATGGTAATATTTAGTAAACTAAGATTATCAGGTTAGGGGGGAGTTTGCTTTAGGCCATTGAGTCAGCAGTAGGTAATAAAATGCAAATTCACCCTGTGAATATCGAAGGAGTCCAAACTCAGCCTTCTGGTGCACTTCTTGCATTTATATTAATTACTGTTGATCTTGGTTTCCAGCAGGGTGGTGCTCAGAGAGTGCGGAGCACCCATGCAGGTGTGAGGGCTGGAAGGTGTGCTGTCATCAGAGACCTCCGGAGGGTAGTCATTGTGTTTGGGCCAGGACTCTGAGGTCACCGTGAGGTCACCGAGGCAGAATATAATCTGATGTCCACTCATCACTGTACAACTGTGCAGCAGGAGCCGGAAACAAAGCAAAACGTAGCTGCCAGAAGCAGAAAGAGAAGCCTCCTTCCTCCTGCAAGGTGCCTCCAGCCCTCTCCTGACAAAGCTTAACACTGTGCTCTTTGCAAAGGAGAAATGCTTCGAGGGTCCAGATCATGATTGCAGGACAGGCGCTGAAGGGTGAGTTGGAGTCTGAGAGGCAGTAAATTGAGAACAGAAGGCAAATGTTCTAGTACTGGATATGTCTGATGACTTACTTCCTAGTATTTGATGTCTGATGACTTTTATTTAATTCTCACACCGTGTTGGCACGATCGCCTGCTGCCGGAATGAAGGCCTGCCTCCCTGGGTGTGATTTTAAGCTGTGTTGTTACAAACGTGCTGCTCAGAAGCATGCACACAACAAACACTCAAAGCCAACCTGAGAGATGAAGGCTGTTTCCCGTGTCACCAGGGAGGTGGACTCAGTAATCCCGTTTCTATTCACTTGTTTCCAGCCGCCAGGACACCAGAGACAGGGGCATTCTTCTCAAAGAAAGAGACGAATCCCCTCTCCCCAAAGTAATTAAGGACCCCAATGTTCTTCCTCCAGCCAAAGCACACTTTTGAAGGAGTTCCTTATCTAACCTTCTAACCACCAGGACTCAAAGTGGTGTCTCCGTCTATTTGTGCAGCTGTCATGTCAAGTATCAGTTTATGTATATAAGGAAGTGCTAAACATCAGCCACATGCAGGCATGTGAGGGGCAGGAAGGATAAAGATTAATAAAAAAAGTTCTTCATTTTAACAAACTTGCGGTTCAGTGCAGGGGACCAACAGGCCATGTAAATGACAAAACATCCCCCTCCTCTGCTACACATTGTTTACCTGGCATTTTGGACCAAGCACATCATTCAAAAGGAGCTGGGTGCTATTTAAATATTTCACAATGGCCCTAGTCCAGTGGTCGGCAAACTCATTAGTCAACAGAGCCAAATATCAACAGTACAACAATTGAAATTTTTTTTGAGAGCCAAATTTTTTAAACTTAAACTTCTTCTAACGCCACTTCTTCAAAATAGACTTGCCCAGGCCATGGTATTTTGTGGAAGAGCCACACTCAAGGGGCCAAAGAGACGCATGTGGCTCGCGAACCGCAGTTTGCCGACCACAGCCCTAGTCAGTTTGGCTCAATGGATAGAGCATCTGCCTGCTGACTGAAGGGTCCCAGGTTCCATTCCAGTCAAGCACATGCCCGGGATGTGGCTCAATCCCCAGTAGGGGGCGTGCAGGAAGCAGCCAATCAATGATGCTCTCATCACATGTTTCCATTTCTCTTTTCCTGCCACTCTGAAATCAATAATATATATATATTTAAAAATAAATAAGTAAATGCTTCACAAATGGACTTGACCATGGAGATCAAGAGTTGGTTAAAGGCGGCTTTCAAGCCCATCAATCCTTACTTCAAATGTGCACTCTGCTCTGAATTCCAAATGGAACAGTCCATTTGGCTGCTCCTTTTCTGGTTATTTGTTTGGGACTCTCCCAGTGAGGTCCCCCCAGGGCCAACCCTGGGTGTCTCCTGAGTTACCCCCCCCTAATCCACACTCTTGGGTCCCCTCCCTCCATCCCCACCCCAGGCATTTTCTCAGGTTCAGCTCAGCACTCTCTCTAGTGGTAAAATGACCTGGGTGTAAACTGCACAGAAAAATAAAGAGTGCTGCTTCTGCTCCAGCCACCCACTGCAAAAGCCTCCTCCCTACTCCTCCTGAGCAAACAGAGGGTTATTTTCAACCTGTGTTCACATTGGGTCTTAGTCTTCCAGGCAGTTCACCTCTTCCAATTGCTTCTATTTTAAAGGAACGCCCACACCCAGGAAATCCCTGGAAGGGAGTATTCAAAGTCATTCTCAAGGGCAGTTGACCACCTTTCAAAGGTGCATTATGTACATCTTAAAATAGAACACCTAATGCACTGGGGTTTGGCTGAGATGATTACTGGGGACTGTAATAGATACTATAAAGTCACTTCCATTTATAGAATGTTTAATAGTTTTGAGAAGTGCCTTCATGTGCTTTCCTCAGTTCCTTGGGTGTGGAGGGCGGGGATTATCACCATTGCTTTCCTAAGGAGAAGGAGTATGGCTCCATGGCATAAGCATGGGCCCTGGGGCTGCTCTTTGGGGCTCAGTGTCCCTATATGTAAACCAAGGGTCATGATAACACTTGCCTGATAGGAGTGTTGTGGGATTTGGGTAAAGCCCTGTGGCCTGGCTCACTGTCAGGACCGTATGTGCGATGCCACAGGAGTCAAGGGGAAACTGCTCTGAGAGGTGTTTGGGCCTGAGGTCCCCAACAGGTGGCATCCACGTCCTCACTCTGAGCGGTGCTGTGGCCCTCCCTGTGCTGCCTTCCTGGGCTCCAGCCTGGAATCTCCCCAAGGAATGCATCTCCAGGGCAGCCGACCGTGTTCACTGCTACATGGTACCGGACCCCTCAGGTCACACCTGAGAGAGGGTAGCAGTCCTTTGCAGTCTAGGGACACTCAGGGTGTCAGTGGTTAAGAGCTCAGTGATCATTTGTCTGTTGACTCCCAGGACACTGACGCCCTCGATTCATATGATCCTCCAGGGGTGGTTCAGGGTCTTCTGTGAGCAGGGGGCGCTTCTCAGGCCTGGGGAGCTTTGGCGAGCCCTTGGCTCCCTTCCCACTGGCCTCAGGGTGTTCGCCTCGGGACCTTTCACTGTGTCCTCCCCTTCCTTGTCCCTTCCTGGTGAAGGCACATGCTACCTCAGTGTCCAGGCAGGTGGCAGCAGATGTCACTGTGAGACTCCTGGACTCCCTGGGCAGAACCTCCCTCTCCCACTCCAGCCACACAGCATCTTCCTGTCAGTATTAAGCATCTATCACACAGGTTATTAAGGACACCCATTCCCCCACTTGACATCGAGCTCTCCAAGGACCAGGCCCAGGCCTCATTCCCCCGGCATCCAGCTTCCACCTCGCAGAGTAGCAGCTCACGCCTGTGCCCAGGTGAAATGGCGTGAATGATCATTAGCACAAACGACTCCCCTTTTCCTCTGGAGCCAGGGCAAGCAGGGGAAAACTTCCACCTCCTTTGCCCCGAGTTCAGTGCGACCAGACATCAGAGGAGTCTTCAGAAAAAAGTTTCCCTTCGGAATTACCAAGGCTGGACCGGCTTTCTGGAAACCAGTGAATAAAACGATGACCCCAAGAGAACCAAGGAGACGAGACAGGAGAGACCAGGACAAAAGGCTCAGGGAAGTCACCGCTGACTCTGGTGGGACGGAGACACTCACAGCCTGCCCTGGGCTTGTGCTGAGAGCCGAGTGAGAAGTCTGCTCTCAGTTGGCGTCATTAGTTAAATCCTTTTTGACGCACGGAAATGCTGTGGCAGAACAGCTAAGGGCCTAACACAAACTCCCGAGTCTTGAGGAAGCTTTAATGCCATGGCGCCCGATCCAGCAAGAATGTCACTGGGAAGCTGTCCTTTTACACCCTGTTCTGATGTCCCCGTTTCCACCCCCAGATCAGCCATGGGTTGTTCAAAACCCACTCAGCCTCCTCCTTTCAGACTGGCCTGCCCCTTGCGATGCCCGGGGTCGGGCTGCTCACACATCATCTGGTGACCCTGGGAACTTCTCTAGGACTTCGTATTTCCAGGGCCCAGGCAAAGCTTCGGCTCACTGGGCTGGCATATCATTGGCTTGCCACCAATATTTTTTTAAAAATACGTTTTTATTGATTTCAGAGAGGAAAGGAGAGGGAGAGAGAGAAACATCAGTGATGAGAGAGATTCACTGACAGGCTGCCTCCTGCACACCCCCTATTGGGGATCAAGCCTGCAACCTGGGCATGTGCCCTGATGGGGAATCAAACTGTGACCTCCTGGTTCATGGATGAACGCTCAACCACTGAACCACACCAGCCGGGCTTGTCACCAATATTTGAAGAAATTACAAACATCCTCTGATTGGCCAAGCTCAGAAAGTTTTGATGCTCAGTGTTGGCAAGGTTGTGGGGGCAACAGCACGCCAGAAGGCAGTGTGGCAGGCCCATCCAAGTTAAAAATGCACGCACCACACCTGGAAGTAACATAAGGCAATACTGAATGTCAGCTCTAACTGACAAAGAAAAACACCCATGGGCATCGGACCCAGCAAGGGCTACCATTGAAAGAATTAGCACCTGCTGAGCATTTGCAGGTGTAAGTGCTGCCTCCAACACTGCAGCACGTTAATTCACAAAACCCTCAGGGGCAGGCGGAGCATCCGCCGCATCTCACAGATGAGGCAGCTCAAGCAAGGGGCCTTCAAACCATGTGTCCAAGGCTCCCCCGCCAGTAAGAACACAGGTGCCTGGTTCGGGGCTGAGCTCGCTTAACTACTGCACTGCACTATACCCCTCCACAGTTCTGTACTGTCTATTACCATCGAAGTACTTATTGTCTATAATAGAGAAAAACTAGGATGGCCTAATATCCAGCATAAGGGAAGGTTAAATATATTGTGGTTTTTCTGTTCAAGGGAACACCAGACAATTGTTGTTTTCTTTTAAAGAAATCCATAAAGCTGATATCTGATATGGAAGTGTACTGATGTGTTACAACCTTGAAGCTATAACAGTGTACGTTAGAAAAAGCAGAGTGCAGGAGAGCATACTACCATTTGTGGAAAAAATGCCCGCATATGCACGGTGTGGCTCTGCAAGGAGAAATAAAAGTGAAGCAGACATTTAAAAAAGCAAAACAAGTGGATAGGGAACTAGGGGGAGGGGCGTGCTTTTCGCTGTGCACCTGCTACACCTGTTGAACTCTGCACTGTGTGTGAATTACCTATTTGAAAAGAACAAAACAAAACTGATTTGAAAGGACAAATGACACCTGCAAAGTGCGTCCTAGTGGCCTAATAGAAAACACAGCACTGGAGGATTAACTCCATCACTGAATGTCCCATCGTGTTAACGCTGTCAGTTTATGCGTATTTCTTCCCTGTGCCGTCTGCTCAGAGGTGCCAGCCTAGGACTCCACAACCCACTGTGGAAGGAATGAATAGCATGATGCTAAGTAGAACCGAATGGACCTGACGTTCATGAGGTTCCCCGCAGCCCTGAGGAGCCCAGGGGTCTGTGCTTCCCTCTGGAAACGGAGCTCCGTGAGGGAGGCGCTGGGAGAGGCGTGGAGCAGGACCTCCCTTGGAGCCCCAGGAGGAACCAGCCCTGCCGACGCCTTGATTTCGGGCTTCTGGCCCCTAAAAGTGTGAGAGACCACGGGGTTTCTGTGCTCTAAGCCACCAAGTGTGTGATGGTTCATGATGACAAACCAGGAAGGGTACCAGCCACCTGAGCCAAACAGAGACACTAACAGGCACCAGTTTCTGCCCCGGAGCAGCATCCCTGAAAGGGCAGCCAGTGAGCAGCCATAACAGGGAAGTGGAGGGAGGCGGCCTGGGCGTTGTTATGACTCTTAGGCTTGGTTCTGAGCAGAACCAAAGGCCCCTCTGGGTCCAGGGACCCTTTCTCTGCCGGGCAGGCTGCTCTCAGCAGGAGAGAAGAATCATCTGACAAGCCGGCTCTTTTTCACACCCCGTGGAGAACTGCTTAGGACTCTATTTTGTTCATGGCTTTCACAGAAGGATTTTTGTACTGATTTATTTTTTTCCACGCGTTTTGGCAGCTCTGAAGGGGACAATGAAAAAGCCCATTAACTCCAGCGTGTGCCACTGGGGACGCTGCAGTGCTGACACAGAGAGACATCCTTAGTTAAAGCTGAAGGAGCCGGGGCTCACCTGTGTCTCCAAGTCGCTGCGGGGCGGGTAGTCCGGTTCCGGGGGCCCGTCCTTGCCTCTTCGGGGACATCCCTTATTCTGTTGGATGAATTCTTCCAGCCTTAAGACCTAAAAGAGAGGAACAGAAATGCTTGGCATTGACACCTGTCTCCTGGCGGTGGCCGTTAATCTGGGAGTTCCTTCTCCTGGGTCGCTCAGTTCTGGGGACAGTGCCCCATTAGACAAATGCAAACATGCTTCCAGAAAGGCCATTTCTTTTTTTTTTTCCTTTTTAAATACTTTTATTGATTTCAGGGTGGAAGGGAGAGGGAGAGATGGAGCCCGAAACCTGGGCATGTGCTCTGACTGGGAATCAAACCAGGACCTCTTGGTTCCTGGGTGGAGACTCAACCACTGAGCCATACCGGCTGGGCCAGAAAGGCCATTTCTAGCCAGCTGGCTGTGTAGTGGTCCCAGAAGAAGCCGAGCCTGCAGGTTTGCAGGCGTCCACGCCTCCCTCAGATTACTTACACACGCTTGGCTATACTGGAGCTGCTTTTCACTGGCTTCCACACCATTTCACACGATTTCTTTTTTTTTTTTTTAAGTTAATTGGTTAAAGTAACAATATGTAATAATTACACAGGTAAATTGAGAGAAGAGTAGCTGGAAGGTGCTATTACATTGTAAAGCCTTAATTATGATAATTACAATTCACCAACTAATTGTCAAGTGTCAGTTTAACAGGCTGGCTTCCCTGCCTCAGACTTTGAGAAGAACGAGGCCAATAACCATAAAGGAAACTCAGACACCGCAAACATGTCTTCGTAGAAAACCGAAGACTCCTCAGGCACCGTGCCAGGTATGTGGAGAGGAGAGGAAGGGAGCGAGTGAGAGCAAAATGGTAAAAAAATATCATCCCTGCCGTCAAGAAGCTGTCATCTTACTGCAAAGGCAGATACATGTTTCTAATCATAGCACATGTACAAAATAATAATAGTACCATTAATGGTGTGTTGGCTCTGTGCCAGGCCAGGACCTAAGCACTTTATAGTATCAGCTCTTCTAATCTTCACAACTACTATAAGGTAGATACCAGTGGGTACTAATACCAAGAATTTACAACTATACACTGTCCAGGGGAGTCCAGGGCAGATGAATAGGAGTCCGTTAGTGGCAAAGGTGAGAAAAGTCATTCCGAGCAGCAAAGATCGGAGTTGTAGGGGTGGAGGGTGGGTGAGATGTGTGTGAGGACTAAAGGAAGGTTCCATGTCAGTAGGTTCCTCTCTACTTCTTCCTCGTACGAAGAAGTAAACAGGAGGGGGTAGAGTTCTGGACGACAATGATGGTAAGTCTGAACTGTGAAAAACATGGGAATTAAAGATTTTAGGGGCCTGGCTGGTGTGGCTCAGTGATTGAGAGTCAACCCATGAATCAGGAGGTCGTGGTTCAATTCCCCATTGGGGGCTCAATCCCCGGTGGGGTAATGCAGGAGGCAGCCAATCGGTGTTTCTCTCTCAACGTTGATGTTTCTATTTCTCCCTCTCCCTCTCACCTCCTGAAATCAATAAACATAGCCTACTAATATGCAAATTGTCTGAACGGTGGAATGCCCGGTTGCTATGATGTGCACTGACCACCAGGGGGCAGACGCTCAATGTAGAGGCTGCCCCCTGGTGGTCAGTGAGCTCAGCCAGAAGCCAGGCTCACAGTTGGCAAGCGCAGCAGCAGTGGCAGGAGCCTCTATCTCCTCCACGGCATTGTTAAGGATCCCTCAGTGGATGTCAGCCTGACGGCTTAGACCCACTCACCCAGGGGCTCCTGGACATCCCCTGAGGGCTCCTGGATTACTAGAGGGTGCAGGCCGAGCTGAGGAACCCCCGCCCCCCCCCCCCAGAGCACGAATTTTGTGCACCGAGCCTCTAGTTTTTAACAAAGATTTTAGGGAAAGAGGAGTAGACCTTGAGCAGACCAGGGTTTTGGAGCACTAGTTCTGGAATCGGCTGACCTGGGAGAATGGGGAGGCAAGCATACAGGGCAGGCTCTCAGGAGACTCTGGAGACCACCCCAGAAGAACTGCAAGGCCATCAGAATGTCTTCTCAGCTTTACATAATGACTATTTGGGGAAGGGATACTTAAAGACTATGAAACCACTTACACTGCATCTTGCTAAGGCTTATGCAGTATTTAAGTGAGCTCTGTGAGATTCGTTTACAAGCAGGTTAAGAAAAAGGAGCCTGGGCGAGCCATTCTGAGGGTCTTGACCAAGGCATTGGTGTAGAGAGGGGAGAGGACCTTGGGGCTTTTGTGGAAGGACCCAAAGGACTTGATAACCTGATTGGATGTGATGGTGGGGCAGGGTGGGGACTCAGACTGAGGAGAGCAGAGCAGGAGAGTGGATGTGGTCAAGGGTGACCCTTCCATTCCTGGCTTTGGTAGGCGGGTGGGTAAAGACACTATTACGGTGGCAGAAGAAATGGAGGTTGAAGAGCAGCCTGAGACACTTTTTCCACGGTCAATCTCCAGGCCATGCCCAGCTGTCTGTAAACACTCAGGTTCTGAATGATGCTCGGTCATCACAGAGGCCACATGCTACACTAGAGGCAGTGTTAGCATAGTGGTTAACAGTGGGGTCTTAGAGCCCCATCACCTGGGATGAATCCCAGATCCACTACTTGTTACCTGTGTGTCTCTGAGGAAGTGATTTACCTGCTCTGTTCCTCAGTTTTCTCATTTGTAAACCAGAGATACTAATAGTACAATGGCTGTAAGGTTTACAAGTTAGTAATGTAACTGCTTAGACAGTATCTTAACTGAGTAGGTGCTTAACACAGATGCACCATTGTTATTTTAAACAGAGAGGTTCTTAGGGCATTCATAGAAGCAGTCAGGTGATGGTCCAGGTGTCCAAGTCAGAAGCAGAACGGGGCTGGTCCCACACACATATGTGAAGCCTTCCCGAGCCCTGCAGGGCGGGGTGGCCCAGATCCCATATGAAGATGGCAGTACAGGTCAACAGGGAGGGAGGGAGGAAAAGAAGGAAGGAAGGGAGTGAGGAAGGGAGAAAAGGAGGAGAAAGGAAGAGAGAAATGGGCCTCTTTGCTGGGCAGCCCACCTTGGGCTGAGATGGAACAGAAATCTCTATAGCAGAGACTTCCACCAAGACCTCACCTCTAGAGCCCCTGACATACCAAGTCATGGCATGTTCATCTTTTTAAAAATATGCCAATTTGTGAGATAGAAAAAACGGTTAGAGCCCTAACCGGTTTGGTTCAGTGGATAGAGTGTCAGCCTGCGGATTGAAAGGTCCCAGGTTCGATTCCAGTCAAGGGATGTACCTTGGTTGCGGGCACATTTCCAGTAGGAGCTGTGCAGGAGGCAGCTGATTGATGTTTCTCTCTCATCAATGTTTCTAGCTCTCCCTTTCCTTTCCTCTCTGTAAAAAATTAATAAAATACATTAAAAAACAAAACAAAACAACGGTTACAGCCCAGCTGGTGTGGCTCAGTTGGTTACCAGTTCAATTCCTGGTCAGGGCATGTGCCCAGGTTGTGGACTCGATCCTCAGTAGGGGCAGCCGATTGATGTTTCTCATCCATGTTTCTCTCTATCTCCCTCTCCCTTCCCCTCTCTCCAAAAAATCAATAAAAACATAGTTTTAAAGAAAGAAAAAGCTCAGAGAAAAACGAAGTGTGTACTCCTCACTCGGCTGTAGGAACAACACATCGCAAGGACAGAGGCAGCCCCCACGTTTCTCCTGCCCATCAGCCTTCCTCCCTTCCAGAACTAACCACTGCTCAAGTCTGGCTGCATCCTTCTCATGTGTGTCTCTGAACTGAACTCCATTACGTGTATCCTAAACATCATTATGGTTTTGGACATGGCTCTGGATTCTTCAAATCCCAGGAGGCTGTGATGCATGGCCTGGGCTGAGGAACCAGTTTCACGGGCTCCTGTGGGGTGGTGGGTGCAGGGCTCATCTGGAGGGTGTGAGGGAGGGCAGCGGGAGGAAGGAACCCTCTTCACAGTTTTGTTTTTGTCTAATCAGGCTCAGGGGTGAACTCTGTTTCCAGCCCCTTCTCCTTAGTAACATGGCAACAGCTCTTTGAAACTTTGACCTTGGTCTCTGGGTGGTCTGGACAGGGGGGTGGGCCCATGAAGCAAACTGTTGTTCATCTGGTCTACATCCAATGCCTACCCCTTTCTCCCTCGTCTGCCTCCACCATGAAGGCCTGACAGCTGAATCCGTGCTTTCCCAGGCTGGCCACTTGGCACAGGTGTTACCCATGGGAGCAGGAGTCCCCTGGGTACTGGGATCGCTCTCTGCTGCCTGCTGAAGCGGGCAGGCCTGGTCACCATTGCTCCCCCCGTTTCCTGGTTTAAATGTGGACCGGATAACCGGTGTGTCAACAGACGCCAGGAATCTGAGCCGACTTCTCCATTCGATGCAGCAGGCTCAGTGCCCGGGGCCCACGATATTTTTAGGGGCCATGAAAATGTTTTAATTTCTTCCAAAATCACAAGAAAAAAAAAATAGCCTGGCTCTATTCATCTTTATAGGAATGCTGTCAGAAAAATAATTTTTAATTTTTGATAAAGGAAAGGAGCCATGACAGCAAGCGTGTCTAATGCCACAGAAGCGATAACGAAGCCAGGGTGAAGGAGCGATCAGAACCGCAGAGGGAGCGGCTTGGTATCAGCCACAGGACCAACACCAGCAGCCTCCTGCCTCCTCCTCTCACGTGAGACAGTAAGTGCCTCTGATAAGCCTCCAGAAACCAGGCTCTCTGATGGTTGCGGCTAAATTCATTGTTGTGCTGAAGTCCTTTTGTTTCTTCCGAGGATGCTGAATGTGATAAAGTCAGGGCAGTTCCCTGAGATTGCCGGCATCTCAGTTAAACAGCAACTCCGAGGGCCCAGAACCCCCCTCCCACACCCTGCATTGAGACTTACCTGGAGCAGAGAATTCTGGAGCTTCACATTTAGGGCCGCTTTCTCTTCTTCTAGCTGCTTTATTTCATTTTCTGATTTCTTCTTCACTTCTTCCAACTGGTCTTCTACTTCCTAAATGTGATGGGGAGAGTTAGCCACACAAGGCACAAAAACATGGACTGGAGACACCCTGCCTGGTTGACAATGATAATTACATTTAATGGTCAAAATGACCTCCAAAAGTCCAAGGCCAAAATGAATTAAAGAGTAAGACCCAGCTATACCATCAATGCTCTTTGAATAGAAAGACATAGGTAGATTAAAAGTAAAGAAAAGGATTAAAACAGACCATGAAACACGATAAAAACAATAGAATGACTATATTTGTATCAAAGTAGACTTCAGGACAGCAGTATTTCACAAATGATTAAAGGGCCAATTCATTCAAAAGACATAATAATCTTTATCTAATAAATAAGTCTGAATTTGTATAAAGCAAAAGCTAAGGAGAACTATAAAATGTGACAATTTAAAGGTGAGATTTCAGTGCTCCTTTCTCAGTAATCAACAGAACAAGTAGAGAAAAATTAATGAGGAAATAAAATACTTGAGCAAGACTATCAACCAACACAACCTAATCAGCACTTATAGAACACCCAACAGCAGCAGATCCATATTCTTTTCAAGTGCACAAGGACCATCTATCAAGGCAGACCATATTTGAGCCATAAACAAGATGAATAATTGAAAAGGTATGAAATTATAGAATCCATTCTTTGACCACAAGGGAAATGAATTAAAATCAACAGGAAAGGTCCCAATATTAAGCAACATATTTCTAAACAACCAAGAGTATATTTTGGAGTTGATAGAAATAAAAAGTTGGGAAAATTTTTTAATAAAATCATGCAAATTTATAATTATTAGTAAAAGTAGAAAGCAGAGGCCTAGAATGGTTTGGGGTGATTTCCTCAAGGTCTGACAGTGAGTCTGTTTTCCCAGACTCAGCACTTCTTACACACTAACTTGAGTCTGTGTTTGAGGGCATGGAAGATGGTAAGTTCCTTGAAAGCAAGCATGATTCCTATATGTCTGCATTGCTCAAAACACAGGGTACACATTCAGTAAATGGTAAACAAACAGTGAGTGGATAGTGGCAGGTGAGGACCTGGAGGCTGCTCGCCAAGGCCTGGGCAATCTGTGTTGTGTTAGGCCACAGAGGACAAATCTTAGTGTCTTCGCAGTCAGGCAGGCTGTGACTCTCAAGTTACCTAATCTCCCAGGTTCGTCATCTGCGAAACAGGAAAACCTCTGCCTCCAGGGCTGAGATAAGGAGGGAACCATGGAGTGGAGGGTTGTGGTTCCTTTTGGCTGCCCAGCATCTGATTCTCCTCCAGGTGTCTGGTACTGGTGGTGTCAGCAGTGAAAACTGCAGGTCTGGGCTCAGGGTGGGCGGGGGGTAGGGGTGGTGGTGGTAGTGTCCTCATCAGTCTCGCAGTAAATTTGGACATTCCTGGCTGGGTAGCTGCTCAGTTCCCTGGCCTTCCAGAAAACTACTCAGTACTACCCATTAACTAAATTCCTTTTCTGCCTAAACTGCCCAGGGTTGGTGTGTGATGTTTGCCACTAGGAATCCTAAGCTATACCACCAAGATGTGGAATGCAGGAGGAACTAGCACAACCCAGGAGGCATTCAATAACTTTTCCCACACTCTCCCTAGGAATCGGTGCAGGTAAGTGCTTGTTCTAGGATGTGTCCTCTATTCTGTCAAGATTACATGATCATAGGATATAATTCCGTGGACAAGGAAGACAGGCAGTCCTTCTGGGTCAACTCCAGCCACCTGTAGTGTCTTCCTCAGGTTAAGGTAGCATTCAGAATACACAGTATGCCCACAGCAAAGGCCTCAAAGAAATACTGCACTCTTAACTCCAGAGGGGAAAACACTATTTTTAGTCCATGAGCCCTAGATTTGGGGCATCTTCAAGGATTTACCTAATCTGCATAGCCTAATTTATATAATGTATATCCTCGGTTTGTAGAAAATACCGAAAAGTAAAAACTGGTTCCCTTCCAACCCAGGAGGAAATACCATTTATTTCCACATGATTCATTTCCCAAATAGACTCATGACCCCTGATTAAAGCTGAAGTGGGATTTCTACACTCAAGAGTCAGGCTTGGCTGATGGGTTACCAGGGCAACCTGCAGCTCCCAGAGAGCTACTGTCCCTCCCACTGACTGTGGCTCTGGATGGAACGACTGTGAGTCTGAGAACTGGATTTGTGTGAACAGTCACAGCTTATGGGGAGAAAAATACTTTCAAAACAGTTGTTTCCTACCCAGCACAGGAGTGAGGAGCCATGGGCTCTGGAGTCAGGCTGTCAGGGTGTTTTTTATGTTTTTGGGGTTTTTTTTTAATGTTTTTATTGATTGCAGAGAGAGGGAAGGAGAGGGAGATTGAAACATCAATGATGAGACAGAATCATTGATCAGTTGCCTCTTGCACGCCCCCTACTCCCTAGTGGGAATGGAGCCCACAACCCAGGCATATTACTAGAAGCCCAGTGCACAATTTCATGCACAGTTCGGGTCCAGATGGCCTGCCCTGATGAGGGCCAATCGAGCCAGGGCAGGCAGCAGGAAGGGAACTCGGGAGATTGGCCAGCCGGCCGGCCCTGCCCCCAGTCAGGGTTGGGTGAGCCGGCCCGGGGGAGGGGCCATGGGCGGTTGGGGCCACAGTGCGCATCATAGCAACTGGTCTGGTCACTTGGCTTTTATATATATAGATCAGACATGACATCACACAATGCACATGGTAACTAACCATAGCCACTGTTTATTGAACTTTACATGCCCTGCGCTGAGCTAAGAGTTTAGACATAATACCACATTTAATCCACATAACAAGCCTTCGAAGTATGAAGCCTTATTTCAAAATCAGGTTTCAGAGAGTTTAATGACCTGTCCATGGTCATACAGCTAGTGGGAGAGTCAGGACTTGGACCCAGGGCTAGTGTGGGCCGTTAATGAGTTCATTTATCCAGCACATATGTACTGAGCACCTACTACTCTTATCCATCACACAACATGGCATTCCTGTGACATATGATCATCTTTCAGGGAAAACTCAAATTGATGGTAGGCTCTGGGGTTATAAAGAGGCTTTCTTGTAATACAGTTGTCCCCCCTTATCTGCACTTTTGCTTCCCGTGGTTTCGGTCACCCACGGTCAACCGCAGTCCAAAAATATTACATGACAAATTACAGCACCCTAGCTGGTTTGGCTCAGTGGATAGAGCTTCAGCCTGTGGACCAAGGGGTCCTGGGTTGATTCCGGTCAAGGGCATGTACCTTGGGGGCAGGCTCCTTCCTGGCCCGGGCCCTGGTTGGGGCTCATGCAGGAGGTAACCAATCGATGTGTTTCTCTCACATCAATGTTTCTGTCCCTCTCTCTTCTACTCTCCCTAAAAATCAATGAAAATATCCTCGGGTGAGGATTAAAAAAGAAAAAAAAGACTCTTTGCTCTAGTCAGTTTGGCTTAGTGGATAGAGCATCAGTCTACAGACTGAAGAGTTCCAGGTTCAATTCTGGTCAAGGGCTCATACTTTGGTTATGGCCCAGGCCCTGGTCAGGGCATGTGCAGGAGGCAACCAATCGATGCTTTTCTATCCTCGATATTTCTCTTTGCCTTTCCCTCTCTCTTCCACTTTCTCTAAAAATCAATGGAAAAATATCCTTGGGTGAGGATTAAAATAAAGAACGAAGCCAGAGATATCACACTACATGACTTCAAATTAGAAAAAAAATTTCCAGCAATAAAACAATTCATGTTTTAAATCATGTCCCATTCTGAGTAGTGGGATGAAATCCCACACCATCTCACTCTGTTCTGCTGGAACGGGACTCATCCCTTTGTCCAGCGTCTCCACACTGTACAAGCTCCCTCCCCATCAGTCACTTAGCAGCTATCTGGGTCATCAGATCCACTGCCATGGCACCACAGTGCTTGTGTTCTGAGTCCCCCTTATTGTACCTAATAATGGCCCCAGAGCCATCCACATAACTTTTATTACAATACTAGAGGCCCATTGCACAAAGATTCATGCAATAGGCCTTAGTTCCCCTGGCTGCTGGCACCAGTTTTCCTCTGGCACCTGGGACCCAGGCCTTTGCTCTGGCCGCCACCTTCCATCTTTGCTCCAGCCGGAGCACTGCTCCTGTAGCTCCCTCCGCCCCCCCGCCTGCCACCTCATAGCAGGCGTCTCGCCCCGCCCGGCCGCTCCACGCCTGCATGTGTGCTGCCCAGAGGCCTGGAGCGGCTGGGGGCGGGGCTGCTGCCATCTTTGTTGGGTTGATTTGCATACTCTTGATTGGCTGGAGGGTGTTGCGAAGTGACGGTCATCTTGCATGTTTCTCTTTGATTAGTGTAGATATTGTTAAATTGTTCTGTTTTATTTTTAGTTATTGATGTTAATCTCTACCAGGTCTAATTTATACATTAAATTTTATCTTTGGTATGTGTGCATAGGAAGAAACATAGTGTATATAGGGTTCAGTACTATCCGCGGTCTCAGGCATCCACTGGGGGTCTTGGGATATGTCCCTCATGGATAAGGGCAATGACTGTAATTAAAGCTCCACCTATGTTCACAATAATATTTATCGTTTTCTAAAACATTCACGTAGGTTATTTGCTTTCCCAGCAAATGGGAGAGATGAGGCTCTGCGTTCCTCCTTAGCAGAAAGCCTCCCCTTTGCTGGGAGGTCGGAACAGTACCCAGCGGCTGAGAATCTCGCACACTGCCAGACCTCGTGGGTGAAGTACCCGCACCCACCCAGTGCTTATGCAGCCCCAGGCATGAGCATATGTTTTGCTTTTTTCACATGGATCACCTCATTTAATCCTCGTGCTCTATGGGGTGCTATTTTCATCATGTTTTATACACGAGGAAGCTGAGGTTGGCAGAATTTCTTTCTGAGGGGGCCCAGGTTAAATAATGGCTCTGGTCACAGAGCTAGAGGGTGGCAGGGTTGGGATTTGAGACCAGGCTGTCAGCCAGGCCTGAGTGTTTGCTTCATGTTATTTCTCTCTGTTTTTGCTGAGTAGAGTTGAATTTGCCTGTTAAACGCTCAGATGACACAATTCTAGCCCATGTCAATGGCTCCAGGCCCATGGTCTTAGGGTGTGATGGGAGGGACTTATAATCTAATAGATAGAGCACCTGTATTAGTCTGAAAAGTAAAATATTATTTTAAATCTTAGAACACATATACATATGTGAATAGGGGGTTATGTTTTTCTTAAAATTTCCTCTTCGTGTTTTTAAAAAAATATATTTTTTTATTCAATTCAGAAAGGAAGGGAGAGGGAGAGAGATAGAAACATTAATGATGAGAAAGATTCATTGATTGACTGCCTCCTGCATACCCACCACTGGGGATCGAGCCTGAAACCTGGGCATGTGCCCTGACCAGGAATTGAACCAGTGACCCCTTGCTTTTTGGGTTGATGCTCAACCGCTGAGCCACATTCGGCTTGGCTTAAAGTTTCCTTTTCAAGGCCAGTGTGCAGCGATTGACTCAGATGTGAATTCAGCAAGCAGAACCCATAACCATGGTGAGGCCGACCCACCAGGAGTCAAAACATCATCTTATCAACATCATCTCATTGGCATCATCTCATCGCCTGATGACTAATTATAATAGCTGATTTGTGCGGACCCCCAGGCCTGCATGTAGCTGCATTCCTCACCCCAGCCCCCTCCCCTTTATAATCCTGTCCCCTGAATCTTGCTGGAAGGCAGGATTTGATGCTTGTAAGCGCCCTGTCTTTTTGGTTGGTGGGCCTTCTCAATCAACGCCTAATATGATTCAACCCTGCCTTCGTTATTGGACACAGCAACAGGCAGCCCGAGTCCAACCGGGGGTTTCCCGGTAACAGGTGTCCCCATGCCCTCCAAAAGACCCTGAACCTGCTTTGGATGGAGAACTAGCTCAGTTCTGCACACAGTAGGAGCTCAGTCAATGTCTGAGGAAGGAAAGGGGAAATAAAGGAGGAAAGAGGGAGGGAAAGAAGAGCAAGCGGAAGAGCATCCGTGACAGCGACCTCACCATCTGCAGCCGCTTCCTGTCGGCCTCCGCGGACGAGCGCACCGACTTGATTTCTGCCTTGTGCGTCTTCACCAGGTCCTCCAGGCGCCGCACCAGCTGCTCTTTCAGATGCTGCTTCTCCTCCTCCGTCTGCTGTTTGAGTTTACAAAGGTCCTGTTCCTACTGCTGCTTCAGGTATTTTGTCTCCACGCCCGCCTCTTTCTCGGTCTGTAAAAAGAGGGCCCTGTAAACCTGCGAAGCGGGGTGATGAGCAGGGAGCACCGTTTCTTTTTTGTGCAACTTTCACAATGTTTATGTACTGGTTTTACAGCCTGTTTCACAAGGGGCAATAAAGTTTATAAGACTATATATTTGATATTTGTAAGAGACTTGACTTCATGCACCATCGGAAAAGGGCTCTTTGGAATAATAGTGTGTCTGTTGTCACAGGATCAGATAGTCAGGCCCATACTATAGAGCAGGGGTGGGGACCATCCGGCCCCAGGGCTGTATAAGGCCCGCGAAATCATTTGGTCTGGCCCTGCCAAGGCATTAGGGATGAGGTAATTAAATGTTTGACCAAATATAGCAGGCTAGTTTTTAAGGTGATAGTTTTGTATAGCCTGCACATGATGTTATAAATATCTAAATGGCCCTTGGCAGAAAAAAGGTTCCCCACCCCTGCTGTACAGGTTCCTAACGCAGTGGTCGGCAACCCCATTAGTCAACAGAGCCAAATATCAACAGTACAACGATTCAAATTTCTTTTGAGAGCCAAAATTTTTAAACTTAAGCTTCTGCTAACGCCACTTCTTCAAAATAGACTCGCCCAGCCGTGGTATTTTGTGGAAGAGCCACACTCAAGGGGCCAAAGAGTCGCATGTAGCTCAAGAGCCACAGTTTGCCGACCACTGTCCTAAAGAATGATTTCTTTGTTTGAACTAGGAACATACAGAGGGGACACTAAGCAAGTTTCCAGTTTCCCAGGAGTCCATGATAAGGAGTTTGGAGAATTCTGCTACATTCTCAGTCTCCTAGTTTCAAACGCCATGAAGTTGGTGGGAAGGTGGCTGGAATCCAGACCCACATACCCACCCCTGGAGCCATGGCACCTGCTGCTTCCAGGTGGATCATCGTGGTTGGGGACTGAGGTCTACCTGAAGTTCATTCTAGCGAAGCCCCGTGTCCCCACCCCAGGGCTGGGTCACACACACCTGCGTATCTGTGCCTCCTTTTGTACACGGACACTCCTGGGGAAGGTTCTGATCATGCTGAGGATGGGGACTGCGGGCTTCCACGTCGTTCGCTTTCCCTAAGACTTCATTCTCCGAAATTCGCTCTGTCTTCATGTCATCTACGAGCAAAAGGTTCAACATCGTTTGCAGTGCCCTTGGCCTTGACCTCAGTCTGAGGCCCTCCTCCATTGAGTGCCCATGCTGCTATTCAACAATTTTGCCCACCACTCCCTATGTAATCCCTGCTCGGTGGCCTCCTGACCCTCAAGCATGGTGAAGGTGGTGATTGCCATCTTTGCTCAAGCAGCACCCTGAGTTCAAATAGTTGTCCTGCTCTCCCTTCTTAAACTGCTCATAAGTTACAAAAATTGAACATGTTCCTGGGTATATGTACATTCAAAGCTTTTAAGCTAAATGGATAAGACTAAAATAAATATTACTAAAATTGCTCATTTTCTTTACCTATTTTCCTAGGTCAGGAGTCGGCAAACTCATTAGTCAGAGCCAAATATCAACAGTACAACGATTGAAATTTCTTTTGAGAGCCAAATTTTTTAAACTTAAACTATACAGGTAGGTACATTGTTATTAACTTAATTAGGGTACTCCTAAGCTGGCCTTTGCTAAAAATGTCCTCAGTCTGATTGAGGTACATTCGCTGAAGTCGACACCTTCCAACTCTCCCATCCACACACTTTTTTGTCTTGTATACTTGTTTCTCTATCTCCTTTCGTTCATCCTCTCTGTATGTCCAAACCATCTCAGCATACCTTTCTCAATCCTCAACACTACATCTTCTTTCACTCCACAACGTTCCCTAAAATTAACTTAATAAACTTTACAATTTTAAGTCTTAAACCATAGGTACGTTGAATAAAACTTGATATCATACTTAATAACGATATTATTTATTGATAAAATTAAATTCCTTACAATTTACCTTACAATATCCATAAAATTAAATCATGACAATGACTGACAAACACTAATGTGAACAATGGCCTTGCATCTCCTTGGAAAATTTGGGTAAGTCAGGTTTGTATGTTGTTGTTTTTAATTTTTTTTTTTAATATATTTTTTATTGATATTTTACAGAGAGGAAGGGAGAGGGATAGAGAGCTAGAAACATCGATGAGAGAGAAACATCGATCAGTTGCCTCCTGCACACCTCCCACTGGGGATGTGCCCGCAACCAAGGTACATGCCCTTGACCGGAATCGAACCCGGGACCCTTCAGTCCGCAGGCCGACGCTCTATCCACTGAGCCAAACCGGTTTCGGCTGTTTTTAATTTTAAGCGCGATTCCAGGTTCTCATCAATAAGACGACTTCTCAATTTACTCTTGATAAGGTTCATGCTTGAAAATGATTGTTCGCATAAATATGTAGACCCGAATAAGGAAAGAACAGCAAACGCTAGTTTTTTCAGTTGATTATATGAGTCAGGAATACTATTCCAGGTGTTAAAAAATCAACATATCTTCCTTCTCCAGGTCTTTGAAAGCAGACCACTTGTGCTGTGAACTAAGTTCACATTTGTTTTTCTCCAATATTTCTATATCAGCACAAAGACGTTCAAATTTCGAGCTCCACAGTTCTTTGTTTTTTTAAATCCAACAGTTGCATTTCAAAATTGCCAATGTCAATATTAAAGGGAGAAAAATTTAATTCTGTTACAGTAGCATTAAGAGGTTTTTTAACAAAGGCTAACGTTGCTTTGCTGTTTCTCAATTCCTGAAACCTGCTGAGAAAAGCTTCCCTCATATTTAAAAGTGTTGTTTTGAAATAGCAAATGTCAATATCAGAATTATTTTCTTGGCAATGTTTCAACAGGTTTGGAAAGTGAATCAAAATTTGTGTTTCCTTTCCCCTGTAGTTTACGATTAAGCTGATTTAGATGAGACGTAACGTCTACCATGAAATAAAATTTTTGGATCCACTGATCGTTCGTTAGTTCTGGATAGTGAACACCCTTCTCAAGGAGAAATGCTTTAATTTCTGTTAATAAGGAAGCGAAACGTTTCAAAACGTTTCCTCTTGATAACCAACGTACCTTGTTATGCAGCAGCAGATCTGCGTACTCACTCTCCATTTTAACTAAAATTCTTTAAATTGGCGATGATTAAGAGCTTTAGCTATAATGGAGTTGATAATGTTAATCACCAATTCCATAACTTTGCAAATTTCTCCTGGAAATGTCTGCGCACAAAGCGCTTCTTGATGAGTGATGCAATGGTAAGTAAGTATCTCGTGATTAATTTTTTCTTTCAAAATAGCAACAAACCCGTTTCTTACGCCGGTCATACTTTTCGCCCCGTCTGTTGAAATTGAGACAATTTTATCGAGTGGAATATGATGTTTTTCAATGCACTCAATTACAGCATTTGCTATATCCTCTCCACGTGTTTGACCTTTGAGTGGCAATAATCCTAAAAGTTCTTCTTTAGGACCTGTAGGTGAAATAAATCGTACAAACAGTGAAACTTGCGCTGTATCATTTATGTCACAAGACTCGTCAACTGCTATTGATAAAGCTGAAACCAATAAGATCTTCGACTTGCTGGTCGGTTATATTCGAAGACATTTTGACTGTTCTATGTTTCACTGTTTTAGCAGACAATGGTAACTCTTTAATTTTTTTTAGAACATCTGCTTTGTTCTTAAAATCCCGAAATAGCTTTTCAGATGCATTTATAAAACAACTTTTTATGTATTCGCCATCTGTATATGGTTTTCCTCTCTTAGCAATCTCTTGACTAATCACAAAACTTGCAATATTAACATTGTTGGAAGACTGAATCCCGTAATTAAATACAGAACTTGATTTTTCTTGACTCTTCTGAAGTTCCTCAACTGCTTTCTTCCTTGCATCACCGACAGGATATTTAGTACTAAATGACACGTGTTTAGTTGTAAAGTGTCTCTCCAAATTTGATTTCTTGTTATGCGCCAATTTTTCCTGACAAATAAGACAGGTCGGAAGGCCATTTAAGTTTTGAATAAACGCAAAAGTCTCAGTCCATTCAACTTTAAATTCACAGTTTTCGTCTTCTGTTTTTCTTTGCTTCTTCTTTGTAGCCATGTCAAACAGGGCACCTAAAAAAAAGTTTCATTTTATAATAATAAAGCCACCAACACAAAATAATGACAATTCTTAAATTGATGACAAAAATACCTGTAGGAGCCGAAACCGGTTTGGCTCAGTGGATTGAGCGTCGGCCTGCGGACTGAAGGGTCCCGGGTTCGATTCCGGTCAAGGGCATGTACTTTGGTTGCGGGCACATCCCTAGTGGGAGGTGTGCAGGAGGCAGCTGATCGATGTTTCTCTCATCGATGTTTCTAGCTCTCTATCCCTCTCCCTTCCTCTCTGTAAAAAAATCAATAAAATATATATATTTTAAAAAAATACCTGTAGGATTTGCAGCTGGTTGGAAAAATACAGACAACTTTATGCTTCGAATAGGTACTTTTGTCACCCGTGCGCGATTTGCGGACACGACTAGCACTAACCACTGCACATGAGACTGCTGACTGACTGGCTCACTCAACTCGTGCATGAAACGCGCACGCCTCCCCTGTGCTGTGTATCCTGTGGCCCACCTGCGCCACGTCTCCCCTCGCCCGACAGACACCCCCACTTCCTCTAACGCCACTTCTTCAAAATAGACTCGCCCAGGCCGAAAACCGACTTCTGCGCATGGGCCACGAAGTTTCAATCGCACTGTACGTGCACGCCCGCACGTGGTATTTTGTGGAAGAGCCACACTCAAGGGGCCAAAGAGCCGTATGTGGCTCGCGAGCTGCAGTTTGCCGACCACTGGTCTAGGTACTCATTCCCTATTTTAGAGACCACCGGGCTCTATACCCTCCACACCCTCTGGTTCCCACTGGGACCTCTCCTCCTCTGCACCTTTCCAGGCCTCCGGGATTTCTCCTTTCCCTGACACTGCATCCTCCTCCTGCCTGGGCCATGTCCCTGAAACCAAAGCTGTGGGCTGGAATGTAACTGTCCTCGATGCCCCCTGCAGGCAGAGCCCCAAGTCCGCCACCGCCTGGCGGAGCTCTGCCTGATGGGCTTCCCGCAGCGCCTCCATGCCGGCCTCCGCCTCGTCCTGGCGGGTGTTCAGGGCGTAGATCACCTGCGGGAAGAGCCGCAGAGCCAGTCAGTGTGTGTGCGGGCGAGGGGACCCCTAGAGTAGCACCTGAGAAGGGGGTGTGTGTGGAAGTGATTTATTAGAAATCGTGTCCAGCCCTAGCTCAGTGGACAGAGCGTGGGGCTGCGACCCAAGGGTCCCAGGTTTGATTCTGGTCAAGGGCACGCCCCTGTTTCAGGTGTAGGAGACAGCCAATCACAATCAATGATTCTCTCTCATCACTGATGTTTCTGTCTCTTTTTCTCTCTCCCTTCCTCTCTGAAATCAATAACATATACACTGAGTGGCCAGTTTATTATGATCTCTGAACGCATAATAAGCTGGCCACTCAGTGTGTGTATGTGTGTGTGTGTGTGTGTACACTGAGTGGCCAGATTATTATGCGTTCAGAGATCTGGCCACTCAGTGTATATAAAAGAAATTGTGTCCAGGAGAAACCAGTAAGGGAACAGGGAAGTGCGACAGGGTGGAAGCAAGAAGGGGGTGATATAACAGAAAGGGTGTCCATGGCAGAGTTCCCTAGGGACTTCCCAGTGCTGTGGGAATCAGCGGGGGGTTCAAAGCTCTAATTTGTTCAGAAAGAACACTTTGGGGTGCAAAACACAGAATATAGAATTCAGCTATACATAGAAAGGATTCTACCCCAGGATCAAGGGGAAGGCACCTCATATACCACAGTAGGTACTCATACACAGTAGGTACTCATACACAGTAGGTACTCATACACAGTAGGTACTCATACACCTCATACACCACAATAGTACTCATACACACTAGGTTCTCATTACACAGTAAGAACTCATACATAGTAGGTACTCATACACAGTCAGTACTCATACACAGTAGGTACTCATACACAGTAGGTCTCATACACAGAAGGTACTCATACATCTCATACACCACAATAGTACTCATACGCACTAGGTTCTCATTACACAGTAGGAACTCATACATAGTAGGTACTCATACATACTAGGTACTCTTACACAGTCATTACTCATACACAGAAGGTACTCACACACAGTAGGTCTCATACACAGAAGGTACTCATACACAGTAGGTCTCATACACAGAAGGTACTCATACACCTCATACACCACAATAGTACTCATACACACTAGGTTCTCATTACACAGTAAGAACTCATACACAGAAGGTACTCATACACAGTAGGTACTCTTACACAGTAGGTCTCATACACAGAAGGTACTCATACATCTCATACACCACAATAGTACTCATATGCACTAGGTTCTCATTACACAGTAGAAACTCATACATAGTAGGTACTCATACACAGTAGGTACTCTTACACAGTCAGTACTCATACACAGTAGGTACTCATACACAGTAGGTCTCATACACAGTAGGTACTCATACACAGTAGGTAGACCTGCCACATGAACATCCAACTCATGTGTTTATAAAAAATCCTATTGTTTATAAAAAATCTCCACTTGGATACCTAATGAGCATCTCAAATTTAATTATGTGTTTTTCCTTCAAAACCTGCTCTTCCTACAATACTCTCCATGGCAACTTCATGGCAACTCACTTCTTCCAGTTGCTTAGCTCAAATTGTAGAGTGGACCAATAAGCCTGTGAAAAGATGCTCGGCATCACTCATCAGTAGAACTACAGTGAGATTCTACTCCACGTCCATTTGGATAGTTATTGTAAAAAAATAATAAAATGAGCCTTGACGAGGATGTGGAGAAATTAGAACCCTGTGCACTGCTGGTGGGAATGCGCAATGGTGCAGCTGCTGTGGAAATGATATGATGATTCCCCATAAAATTAACCACAGGATTACCAATAACCCAGCACCTCCACTTCCGGCATTTCAGTTCCAAAACAACTGAGAGAAGGGACTTGAATAGATACCTGTACACACGTGTTCACAGCATGATTCACACTAGCCAACACGTGGGAACAACTCAAGCGTCCATCAACAGATGAATGGATAAACAAAATGTGACATATACACACAATGGAATATTATTCAGCCTTTAAGAGGAAAAAATTCGGACACATGCCATTACACGGATGAACCTTGAAGACATTACACATGTGAAATAAACCAGTTACAAATGGACAAATATCATATGATTCCACTTATATGTCCCTACAGCAATACAATTCACAGAAACAGAAAGGAGGATGGTGGTTGCCAGGGTCTGCAGGGAGGAGGGAATGGGAAGTTCATGTTTAATGGGTACAGTTTCCCTTTAAAGATGAAAAAGTTCTAGAAATGGTGGTAATGGTTGCATAACAGTGTGAATGTAACTAACGCCACAGAACTTTATGCTTAAAAATGGCACATTTTATGTAATTTTATCACAATAAAAAATGATCTAAAAATCTATTGAAGTCACCTGTCTCTCACACCGGACATCCACTCCATCAGCGTTCCACACTCCCCTTAATCTGGGCCATGAGCACCTCTCACCTGGACCACAATGGCCTCTTAATCCTATTTCTATCTTGCCACCTGGAGTCCGCTTAAATCAGTCACCTTGTGTCCTGTCAAAACCTCCTGATGGCTGCCCAGTGCGCTCAGGAACAGCCAGCGCCCTGGGCAGGGGAGTGGAAATGCCTGGGAAGGGCAAAGGTCATGTAGTTGCTGTCCCTTCCTTTATGGAAATGGCTCGGAACTGGGCCCACACGAGGCTGGGCTCCTGCAAGCAAATGGGCTTGGAATGGATTTCTAGATGGGAGTCCAAGTCGCTAATTAAAATCTCACATCACCCATCAGAGAGCTGTTGCTAGGCGCCTGGCTGCACAAGGCATTGAGCTGTGAGGCATTAGCTTCTGAGTAATTGAAGCCCAACTGTCTCCCAAACCAATTTCGATGGAGATGTAGCTGAAAGGTAAGGGCTGTCTCTCCACAAGGCTCTTAATTAGAGCCCCTCCTCTTACTAGCCCAGGTGAACCCTCACACAGACACAGGCCTGCCTGCCTTCCAGTGAGTTTCAGCAGCAGCATCAGATGCGGGACCTGGAAAGGGACAGGCCTGTCTTTCTGATCTCGAATGACTTGTTTCAGCTTTTGGAAGACAAAGACTGCGATAGCTCCCTTGGTTAGCCAATCTGATCAATAGCTATGCCTGTGTGTTAGTGATACTTCTTCTGTGAATAAAACCAGTACAGAGGAATCAATGCCACTCACAGAAAATACTTTAACAGGGAAGTAATCCAGGTAGGAGCCGCAAAATCCAGGAAGGCAGGCCGGCCTGTGTCTGTGTGAGTGTTCGCCTGGGCTAGTAGGAGGAGGGGCTCTAATGAAGAGCCTTGTGGCTGAACATCAACCTATGAACCCAGAGGTCACGGTTCGATTCCAGGTCAGGGCACATGCTGGAGTTACCAGCTGGATCCTCAGTGCGGGGGCATGCAGGAGGCAGCCAATCAAGGATTCTCACTCATCATTGATGTTTGTATTTCTCCCTCTATCTTCCTCTCTGAAATAAAAAATAAAAAGTTGCATGAACTCAAAACCAGAAATAGCCACTCCTCAAGTTTATCAGGCTGCCTCCATGTTCTGGTCACACCAGACAGACAATTAAACAATAATTGGTTTTGCCCCAGCAGTTGGCCACTGAGTTCCTTTATTATTATTATTATTATTATTATGCACAAAATTCACGCCAGGGGTTTGGCCCTCACAGCCCTGCTTTGTCCGAAGCTTGTCCAGAAGGATGTCTGGAAGGTGGTTCGGCAATCTGGTCTAATTAGCATATTATGCTTTTATTATTATGGACTAGAGGCCCAGTGCACGAAATTCATGCATGGGGGTGTGTGAGTCCCTCAGCCCAGCCTGCACCCTCTTCAATCTGGGACCCCTCTCACAATCCAGGACTGCTGGCTCTCAACCGCTTGCCTACCTGCCTGCCTGATTGCCCCTAACCACTTCTGCCTGCCAGCCTGATCACCCCCGAACCACTCCCCTGACAGCCTGATTGACGCCTAACTGCTCCCCTGCCAGTAGATTGCCCCTAACTGCCCTCCCCTGCCGGCCTTGTCACCTCTAACTGCCCTCTCCTGCCGGCCTGGTCGCTCCTAACTGTCCTCCCCTGCCGGCCTGGTAACCCCCAAATGCCTTCTCCTGCTGGCCCGGTCACACCTAACTGCCCTCCCTTGCCACGCTGGTCGCCCCTAACTACCCTCCCCTGCTGGCCCGACTACCCCTAACTGCCCTCCCCTACCAGCCTGGCCACCCCTAACTGCCCTCCCCTACCAGCCTGGCCACCCCTAACTGTCCTCCCCTGCCGGCCTGGTCACCCCTAACTGTCCTCCTCTGCTGGCCTGGTCACCCCTTACTGTCCTCCCCTGCAGGCCTGGTTGCCCCCAACTGCCCTCCCCTGCTAGCCAGTCACCACTAACTGCCCTCCCTTGCCAGCCTGGTCCCCCCGAACTGCCCTCCCCTCCAAGCCTGGTCCCCCCAACTGCCCTCTCCTGCAGGCCTGGTCCCCCCCAACTGCCCTCCCCTGCAGGCCTGGTCGCCCCCAACTGCCCTCCTCTGCTCGTCCAGTCACCCCTAACTGCCCTCCCTTGCAGGCCTGGTCCCTCCCAACTGCCCTCCCCTGCTGGCCTTATTGCCCACAACTGCCCTCCCCTGCCAGCCATCTTGTGGCGGCCATCTTGTGTCCACATTAGGGCGGCCATCTTGTGTGTTGGAGTGATGGTCAAGTTGCATATTACCTCTTTATTAAATAGGATTATTATTATTATGCCAGTTAATATCCCTCATCATTTATTTTGGGATGTGCTAGGCCCAGGAGAACAAATGACAAAGGAGCTCAGGGCTTCCAGCTCCTTCTATGGGCAGTCAGAGCAGGCAGGTCCTGCAGGTGGACGGGGTGTGCACTGGGCAGAGCGAGGAAGAGTTCTGGGAAGACCTGGACCGAGGTGTGCGGGGGAGCAAAGGATGCCGCGGGAGAGCGGGGAGAAATACTGATTTAAGCCTCAGAGAGCAGATCTCAGCATGCTAGTGTACTTAATTTTAGGTGGTTGAATTAGAGGGGATTTTAATTGTTAAAATTTTTATTTTGCTGTTTTGCATTTTCTAATTTCCTACAAAATATGTATTACTTGTTAAATTAAGATGATCAAAGGAAAGGGAAATTATAAAATATTTTTTAAACCCCAAATTGATATGAACGATTTAACCATGAGACTTTTTAAATTTTTTTATTTATTTTTATTTTTTTTCTTTATTGATTAAGGTATTACATATGTGTCCTTATCCCCCCATTGCCCCCCACCCCCCCACTCATGCCCTCACCCCCTGGTGTCTGTGTCCATTGGTTAGGCTTATATGCATGCATACAAGTCCTTTGGTTGATCTCTCCCCCTCACACCCACCCTCCCCTACCTTCCCTCTGAGGTCTGATTGATGCTTCTCTGTCACCATGAGACTTTTCTATATTTATTATTGTATTTGTTAAAAAGGGAAACTGATTCGCATGAATGGTAACTTTGAAGGCTTCTTCCTTAGATGCCTGTCACTGGCATTCTTTTAATAATCAAAGAGTAAATGTAAGGATGACAGCTATAAAAAATAAACCGTTCTCAACTCAACGTTTTATCTTCCCGCATTGCTCTTGATCTCAGTTCAGGTGCTCCGGCCCCAGAGAGAATGCTGAACTTGCAAAACCATGGGCACAGCGAATGCCACGCTCAGTCAACCTGCAGAGGACGTTACAAGCAGCACAAATGCCAAAGCAGCAGGTGTCTATAGGACACATACCCACGCAGGGTACTGAACTCATCGTGTTGTCAGATGCACAGAGTCCCAGAGCGCCGAATTCAGGATGAATTCAGAGCGCTGTATAAGGATAACTATTCTTATACAGTTTCCAAAATCTGGGATACTCAGCAGCCACTTTTAAAAGGGCATAAATAGCCGTAGATGGTTTGGCTCAGTGGACAGAGCGTAGGCCTGCGGACCAAAGGGTCCTGGGTTTGATTCCAGTCAAGCGCTGTATAAGGATGACTATTCTTATACAGTTTCCAAAATCTGGGACTGGAGGATCCAAGATGGCGGCGTAGGTGAACACCTAAACTGCTGCCTCGCACAACAATTTCAAAACTACAACTAAAAGACAAAACGTCTATCACCCAGAACCACGGGAAAGCTGGCTGAGTGGAAGTTCTACAACTGGAAGGAAAGAGAAAAGAGCATTGAGACGTGCACAAGCGCTGAAAAGCTGAGGTACGAAGGAGCGCGAATCAGGCTGGCGGCGGGCGACTGAGAGTGTTGCTTTTTTCAACCTGAAGGGAGACAAGCTCCCGATTACTCCGAACTCCAGTTTCTGGGGAGACGCGGGGGACCCAAACTCCTACGGATAGAAGCTGGACTGTCTGCCATCGGATCGGAAAGTGAGGGTGGCTTGCTTGCAGGGCTGCGTGCAGGACTAATTGTTTACTGTACTGGGACGCGGGGACGCGGTCGGAGACACAGAGCCGGCTAACTGGCAGCCATCGCTGTTTGCCACGCCCTAGCCTAGTGACGCCCTGAGACCCCGCCCTGCACAACCTACAAACCCACCCAAGCTCCAAGCAGCGGCTTTAGCATATGAATGGCCTGCCCTATTGCAGCTTAACCTAGCAAACTTGCAGCCCGGGTCAGACAGCTCCAAAACCTCCAAACCCCAAGCAAAGAGGAGAAAACTGTAGTTCTTGCTGTAGCTCCTGCTGGGTGGCCTCAGACAGTAGCTGACCTGCACCCCATTGGAGATCCAGAAGCCAGTGTACCTAGTGGTCAGTGTGAGACACCAGATTTCAACTCCTCACATCCATAAGTGACACATTCAAGAGGCAGACTCAGTGAGCACCAAAGCCCCACTGAAACGAGTCCTGCACCATAAGCATGTCTCCAGCACAGCAGTTCTTCCATTATAGACACAGCGGGTCCTCACAGCCAATTGGCCTGGAGGTCAAGTCCTCCCAGTGTACCAACAGCAATTAAGGCTTAACTATACCAAGACTTTGCACACAGCCTACAAAGGGGTGTACCAAGAGCGTCCACCTCAGGTGATTGGGGAGGCTGAGCTACTGGCCCCTATAGGTCACCTACCACACAAAGCCACTCCATCAACACAGGGAAGCAGCAAAATGCGGAGACAAAGAAACATGTCACGAATGAAAGAAATGGAGGAAAGCAAACTACTGGACGACATAGAGTTCAGAACCACATTTATAAGGTTACTCAAGAATCTTCTAAAAACCGCTGAGGAACTTAGTGAGACCTTTAAGGATCTTAATGAGAATGCCAAAAAAAAATGGAAAAGGACCAGTCAGAAATTAAGCATACACTGTCTGAAATAAAGATCATATAGAAACTCAACTGTAGGTCAGCGTACCCCAAGAATCAAACCAAAGATCTGAAATATGAGGAAACAAAAAACACCCAACCAGAAAAACAAAAAGAAAAAAGAATCCAAAAATATGAAGATAGTGTAAGGAGCCTCTGGGAAAACTTTAAGCGTACCAACATCCGAATTTTTGGGGTGCCAGAAGAAGAGAGAGAGCAAAATATTGAAAACCTACTAGAAGAAATAATGACAGAAAACTTTCCCTACCTGGTGAAAGAAATAGACTTACAGTTCAGGAAGCGCACAGAACCCCAAACAAAAGGAACCCAAAGAGGACCACACGAAGACACATCATAATTAAAATGCCAAGAGCAAAAGACAAAGAGAGAATATTAAAAGCAGCAAGAGAAAAACGGTTAGTTACCTACAAGGGAGCACCCATACGACTGTCAGCTGATTTCTGGGCAGAAACTATGCAGGCCAGAAGGGAGTGGCAAGAAATATTCAAAGTGATGAACAGCAAAGAACCTACAACCAAGATTACTCTACCCAGCAAAGCTATCATTCAGAGTTGAAGGTCAGATAAAGAGCTTCACAGACAAGAAAAAGCTAAAGGAGTTCATCACCACCAAACCAGAATTACATGAAATGCTGAAGGGTATTCTTTAAGAAGAGGAAGAAGAAGAAAAAGGTAAAGATAAAAATTATGAACAACAAAATGACATCAAATACATACCTACCGACAAGTGAATCTAAAAATCAAGTGAATAAAAAATCTGAAGGACAGAATGGACTGGTGAATATAATAGAATCAGGGACATAGAAAGGGAGTGGATTGACAATTCTCAGGGGGAAAGGGGTGTGAGGGGTGCGGGAAGAGATTGGACAAAAATCTTACACCTATGGATGAAGACAGTGGCGGGGGGTAAGGGTATGGGATGGGGTGGGGAATCAGGTAGAGGGGAGCTATGGGGGGAAAAAAAGGAACACCTGTAATAATCTAAACAATAAAGATTTATTTAAAAAATAAAAAAATAAAAGTACTGTTAAATGAAAAAAAAAATCTGGGATACTCAGCAGCCACTTTTAAAAGGGCATAAATAGCCGTAGATGGTTTGGCTCAGTGGAAAGAGCGTAGGCCTGCGGACCAAAGGGTCCTGGGTTCGATTCCTTGGTTACAGGCTCCTCCCCAGCCCGGGCCCTGGTCAGGGCTCGTGCAGGAGGCAACCAATCGATGTGTTTCTCTCACATCGATGTTTCTGTCTTTCCCTCTCTCTCCCACTCTCCCTAAAATCAATGGAAAAATATCCTCGAGTGAGGATTAACAAAAAATAAATAAATAAAAGGACGTAAATAGAGATGATGGTGGTGCTGACAGTGAGGATGACCCTGATAATACTGGTAATGGCAACTTACACTTCCTCGGAGTTTACAAGATGCCAGGCACTAGGCTCACAGCTTAACACACCCTCTCTCATCTGATTCTCACAATAATCCCATAGCAGGTAAGTCTCATCATTGCTAGTTTTACAGATTGCCAAACCAAGGCATGGAGTGGTTGGGTAATGTGACTGAGGTTATGGGGCTGGTTAGCAACCAAACCAGGACTCGTATTCATGATCAATCTAGAGCCTGTGTTCTTAACCACCATGTAAACCATCACAGGAAAACAGGAGTGCCAATTAAGTAAAAGTAAATCCTAATGTTGTGATTGGTAGGATATAGGCTAAGCTGATACAAAAGACTCCCCCAAGTACAGAGGGTTAAATAAGGTGGAATTTATTTTTCTCTTTCTCATAATAGTCGCACAGCTGGTGGTGGTCAGATGTGGGTGGGAGGCCCTGGTCCCTGATCACGCAGCTCTGCCACCTTCCACCTTCATCAGTCCTCAACCTGCAGCTTCTGCTATCTGGGCCCAAGGCCACTGTCATGTTTGTTGATGTTCCCATCAATAAGAAAGTGAGATAGAGGAGGTCCAAGGTGAGCAGCTTGTGCTTAGGCTGGGGATGAACTGGTGCATACATCACCCTTCTCACCTCCCACTGACCTGCACTTAATTCCATAGCTGCAAGGGAGGCTGGAAGATGCGGTCTCTGACTGGGCTGCCATAGAAAGCATAGAGGTTCTATTACTAAAAAGAAAAAGGGAGACAGGCTGTTTCCCCCATTCCAGTGCCTTAGAAAGGTAAAGCTAGATCTTGCTGTTCACTCAATCTACACCAGCTGTGTGTTTTTAAAAAATATATATTTTTATGGATTTCAGAGAGTAAGGAAGAGGGAGAGACAGACACATCCATGATGAGAGAGAATTGTTGATCAGCTACCTCCCGTAAGTCCCCCACTGGAGATCGAGCCCACAACCTGGGCATGTGCCCCTGACCGGAATCAAACCTGGGACCTTTCAGTTCGCAGGCTGATGCTCTATCCACTGAGCCAAACCGGCTAGGGGTACACCAGCTGTGTTATGTAAATGAGGAAGCTGAGGCTCAGAGAGTTTAAGCAATATCCTTCATCTCCTCAGGGCAGAAATGAATCTAGAGCGTGTCCCCTGATTTCTAGTCCAATGTTCTTTTATTTTAAATTGAGTCTCCAGATTAAGTTGAAAAGGTTACCATCACATTTCTAACTTATGCCAGTAAAACGCAATGACCTTTAAAAAATGATACATGACTGTGACATTGCTCGAATGTTGAGCTGAGTTTCAAAAGGAGTCAAGAAATGTTAAAAGAAAGATGAATATATTCTTAGAATTTTAAGATTGTAAGCACAATATCACCAAGACCATATCTTCCTCATTTCATAAATAAGGCAACTTTGGCCCCAGGAGTCTACTGATTTCTACATGGTCACACAGCTTCTGTGAAAGAGCCACAATTGGGCCTTTATCTCTTCATTTTTGGCATTCCCTCCACTGAACCTCGAAGTCCCTCATGAGAAGGATAAAGGGCCTCAGAACACCCTACAATTGGAGCCCCTAAGACTCCCAGGAAATCCCACTTCTGTCTCCTTGGGTGTTAGCTACAGAATCTTTTGTCCTTTGAACTGGTTCATATTCAGAAACCAGCTAGTTTCAATTCAAGGAGATTCTTCCCTTCATTAAGCACAATGCTAGGGGCAGAAGGATGCGGAGATACAAAAGCCCTGGTCCTTGCCCTGGGAGCTTACAATTTAGGAGGAGTAAAATGACATAGTGGCTGGATCTGGCATGGTGGCTACTTTATTTATTTTCCCAGAAAATACTAATCCATACACCATCATTGATGGACTCTCTGTCCACAGGGTGAGTAGGTATTCTTGGCTGGGCTGGTGATAGAACACCAACCAAAGTGATTGACACCTGATGGGTATATGATCCAAGCCAAGCAGAGTCCTCCCTGGGACTTTATTTATTCCATTTGGAGAGAATCTCTCTAGCTGATTGGGTCTGAAGGTTGGAAGGATGTGAATTGAGAGTGACCTGCCATCTTTTCTATAATATGGTAAAGGCCAATTAATAGGAAAGAATGAATGACTCTGCTATACAGACCAATGCAGAGAGATGAGTGGGAGAAAGAGTTAAAGATATCTGTCTAAGAGCAAGAAATATCTAGGTCCTTGTGTCCTTATCATCATCACATCCTCATTATCACCAACACCACCACCATCACCATCACCACCACCCTCAGCATTAGATTAGCATCAGCATCAGCAGTATCATCATCATCATCACCATCATCACATCCTCATTATCACTACCACCATCACCATCAGCATCATCATCACCATCATCACATCCTCATTATCATCACCACCATCACCATCAGCATCATCATCACCATCATCACATCCTCATTATCACCACCACCACCACCATCACCATCATCATCATCATCATCATCACCATCATCGCATCCTCATTAACACCACCACCATCTTCCTCCTCATCCTCCTCCTCATCAGAATTAACATTTGTAGTGTTTACTTTATGCCAGGAATGGTAATGGCTCACAGCACTGCCTGCGGGGCTCCCCACTGCCCACTGGATAACAGGGTGCTCCTCAGCCCCACATTCAAGGCTCCACACAAGCCAGTATCAAATCCTGCCACCATCCTCTCAGACCCCAATTGATGGCGACATTGGGTTACACGCAGATGCCTAAACAAACGCCACACTTTCAGACCCTTCCACTTCTGCTCACACTTCTCCCTCTGTCTGCCCCCCATGCCATTCTCTCCCTGGTGAAATCCTCTTCAAGTTCCAGATCCAATGTCACCTGCTTTCCAAAAGCTCCTTCCCGAGCGTCTATTCATTTACCGAGTCCGTCAGCACGCAGCTGGGCACCATGAATTAGCCCTCCTAATCTGAGGACAGGTCTCCTGACCAGAAGGCAGGGACAGAGATGAGCATTCTCTTATTGGTATCACTTTCTTTTCCCAAAGAGGTTGGGGTAAATTTAGACTTCCTTCTCTGCTTCCCCATGTCCATTCCTCTTTGGAACCTCTTGTGGCACCAGATCCTGTTCCGTGGCAGACACCACTCATGCTGGAAAGGCAGTCTCATGCATGCAGTCTTTCCATCCCTGTTCGACACGTAAGAAAGGGCCTCGGGCCTGGAACACCTCCTTACCTAAAGACCAAGGGCCCCCATAGCCTGGGCAGGGTTTCTCACCTGTGTAAACAGGTCTTTCCCGGTTTAGGTTTAGGATCCATGGGTGCTCCTTAGTTCTGCTGAAGCTGTGTGTCCATGGCCCTCAGGCATGCTCCCGGCTGTCAGTATTCCCGATTCCAGGGGGGAGGGAAGGAGGAAGGGATCCTCTCTGGCTGCACAATGGCCATGCTGGCTGCTGGAGCATTTGCTGGACGGGAGACCCACACACACTGTTGGAGCTGATCTTTCTCACTAAAGCATTGGCTGTCCGATGCAGTGCTTGACTGAGCTGTGTTTTCCTTGGCAACTCCAACAACAGGACTTTGTGGGTAGAAGTGTTTGAACTTTTACACCTGGTAGTTGGTAGAGTGAGGATCTTTGCTTTCCTCCACAGAGTGTGAGTCCTCCCTGGCATTGGTAACCAGTGAACGGCGTTCTGCTCCACAAGCTGCCTATCCCTAGAATCTCAACTTTGCGTTGATGTCCTGCTAATAAACTCCATTTTCTAGAGTCTCTGGCCGCTGGTTGTGGCCACGTGGCTGGGTTCTACTTAAGAAAATCTTAGCAAGAGTATTCTGTGGGCCTCCAAAAGGCCTTCTTGAGTGGGAGGGATGGTGTACCCTTCTTCCCCCCCACTTGTCCCAGCAGAGTGGAGAGTGGGTGCCATGGCCAGCAGTTCTCTTGGACCACGGGGTGACCTTGAGGAGGAAGCCTTGCAGCTGGCACAGCAGAGCAGAGAGATAGAAAACAGGAATCCTCCACCCGGTAACGGGGCACCTCTTTCACGTAAGAGAAGAACGCACTTTCGTTTGTTTGGGTTTTTCTGTTGTACGTAGCTGAGCCTGATGTGAAATAATAAAAAGTCCATGTTTTGTCTTGCTCACTTTTGTATCTCCTGTACCTTGCACCGTGTTTGGCACAACAGAGAAATGTCTGATCAGTCGTAAACAAATTGGGTATGTGTTTAATGGCCCACACCACAAAGACAATAGGAAATGGATATTATGCCTGTGTATATAAAGCATATGTAGGTATTTCTAGTTCAGGGAACATTTAGGGGGTAGCTAAGAATTTTCCACTGTGGCTCTTAGGACCCCCAGCTGGGCTATTGTCCACACACTTCACTTCTTGAGATAACACACACCTTGCTTCCCAGGGCGCCCTGCTGCCAGGCAGGCCTCAGTCAGGTCACACCAGACTGACAGGAGGAGTGGCTGCAGGAAGCTGCCTGGGGAGGTGAGGGAGTGGTTTCAGGATGATCCTTATTTAATAGTTACAGAAGATAACTGTCACCAGGAGCCAACCGCCAGGCCCCTGGGTGCTTTGTAACACAGATATAAAACCTACGTTTTACATCATGTGTTTCTTTTCCAACAAAGTGGGCTCCACTGTTGACTCCGCACGCACAGCCGGCTGTGAAACCACGCTGTCCCCTGCCCTGCAGTTTTGCAGCTAGGGGAACAAACAGCCAACTGACGGTTTTTCTTAAAAAATATATACCCACCACCAATTTCTTTTAAGGAGAAATTGCTCTTAGGCAGTGAAATACACTGAGTGGCCAGGTTATTATGATCACTGAATGCATAATAATGTGGCCACTCAGTGTATATCCTATATAATAAAAGGCTAATATGCAAATTGTCCCCTCGACCAGGAGTTCGATCAGCAGGCAGGGCGGCCAACTGCCCATGTCCCCTCCCCCTGGCCAGGCTTGCCGGACCCCACCCATGCATGAATTTATGCACTGAGCCTCTAATACAGGGGTCCTCAAACTTTTTAAACAGGGGGCCAGTTCACTGTCCCTCAGACCGTTGGAGGGCCGGACTATAGTTTTTAAAAAAAAACTATGAACAAATGCCTATGCGCACTGTGAGCCCGGGATGAGTCGGCTGCTAAGCAGGACAGGCAGCGGCACCCGGCGGGCTGGATAAATGTCCTCGGTGGGCCGCATATGGCCCGCGGGCTGTAGTTTGAGGACCCCTGCTCTAATATATATATATATATATATATATATATATATATATATATATATATATATATACACACACACACACACACACACACACACACACACACACACTGAGTGGCCAGATTATTATGCATTCAAAGATCATAATAATCTGGCCACTCAGTGTATCTCTCTCCTTATGCATACATTCCCCTTTCATTCACTCATTTAGAGAATATTTGGAAGAGCCTGCGATATGCCAGGCACGGTTCACGGTAGTGAGGGTACCAGCATGCTAAACACAGACCCAAATCCTTGTGCCCGCGAAGCTTAGCATTCTGGTGAGTCAGACAATCAGCATGTGAAATAAGTAAAATAAACGATTTGTTAGGTAGTGATAAGTGCTAAATAAAAGAATAAAGCAAAGAAGGAATGTTTAGGGGTGGAGTTAGCATTTTACATGGGGCGGGTGCTGAAGGAAGGCTTCATGGAGAAATTAACGTGTGAATGAGGTCTGATGAAAATGAAAGAGTGAAGATGAGGCGTCCAAGGGAAGAGCACTCCAGGCAGAGGAGAAAGAGTCCTAGAGGTGTGTGTGTGTGGGGGGGGGGGGGGGGGGGGTCGGTTCCTGGATCAGCAAGGAGGCCAGTGTGGCTGGGTCAGAGTGAGCAATGGGAGAGCAGCAGAAGTGAGAGAGTTGGGGCCAGGTCATGGAGGTCCCATAGGTCATCGAAGAACTTCAGTTTTTACCCCTGGGAAATGGGAAGCTAATGCGGGGTCTTAATCCAGCATCTTGAAGGGTTCAGGAATCTGGAAAAGGGGCTGCTGTAAATTATTAAAAAGTCTAGAGATGAAACATAATTTTGGAAGGCATTTTGGGGAGCCAGAGAATACTTAGCTAAAAGAACCAAGTCCTCCTTGTCTCAGGACCCCTTGCTTTTTATTAACACAAATTATCCTAAAGCAAAGTAAATATACAAATCAAAGGCAAGGTTTAGTATACAGAATCCATTGTCAGACGGCTGTTCAAGTGTTTGGTCAGCAGGAGGCAATAACAGGTAGATTGAAATCCCCTCAGCTGTCTGGCAGCAAGCAATCATTTATGCATCTTTTTCAGGGTTGGGGAAATGCCCTTAGCCATTTCCAACAGGCAGTAATGTGTATTTTCCAGCCCTTGCTGAAGGCTCAAGGTCCACCAACCTTTTGATGAACTTCTTGCATTTATGACCTGTTGGGATTAGCTTCCGGCAGGAAGCCCTAGAGAACTCTGAGCAGGGCAACATGATCTGATCCCCATTTTCTAAAGATCACTCAGCTGCTGTGTTGAGGACGGGTCCACCTTCCACCAGCCATTTCCCACCTTCTCCATCTTCATTCCTTTGTGGATCTTTTCCCCAGGCCACTGCAGAGCCGAGAGCCATCTTGTGCTCCTTCTGTCCCCATCAAAATGCATTTTTGGACTGTGTATGCCTTCTGTCTCTGAAGCTGAGATGGCAGCCAAGCACCCCCTCTCTGAAGAGTGTAGGGTTGCCAATAATCACGTGGCATCTTATGAGCTGCATATCAGGGATGCTTATCCATCTATGGCCTGTTTTCACATGGTCCGCATTTTGCCACATTCTTTGAAAAGCAAGCTGAAGTGAACAGGGACCATGGAAGCAATTTCTAAGATACCTAAGAGGATGTGAGAGTAAAATCTGCCTTCTGGTGATTAAGAGGCCTGAGAGAGATAACTGGGGAACCAGTATTCAAGCTCTAGAGTCTGTCCTGGAGTTGGAGAACCAGCTAAGCAAACTCCTGCTAGACCTGAAGACCATAGCTTCTGCCAACCAAGTACCTGCATGAACAGAAGAATGAAATAAACTACCTGCAATGCCACCTTGTATGTCATAAGGAATTAGAAAAACAGGCCCGGGAGGAGGAAGACCCGTTGAAAAAGCCTGCGGAAGTGTTAGGTAAATAGACCCAACACCTGAAGGCAGCAAAGCAAGCCTTCCCATTGTGGTAGGTCCCCAAATCAGCTACTTAGGAACTTTAATTGTCTCCATTTGACGAAGACTGCTTTCCTTTGTTGGTGTGTGTACAACTAAATCTTTTTTTTGCATTAAAAAAAATGTACTTTTGGATTCTTCCTTCATAGTCAGCAACAGATGGCACTGGGAACAGATTCATACCCAAGAAGCAGATTAGGTTGTGGACATTCTGTTTGTTATTCTGTCTCCCACAATTATCCAACAGCTCTTCCTTCCCTTTTTCTTTTTCTTTTTTTAAAAAGTATTTTGATTGATTTCAGAGAGAAAGGGAGAGGGAGAGAAATATAGAAACATCAATATTTCAGAGAGAATCACTGATTGGCTGCCTCCTGCACATCCACACTGGAGATCGAGCCCACAACCCAGGTATGTGCCCTGACCGGAAATCAAACCGTGACTTCCTGGTTCATAGGTCAATGCTCAACCTCTGAGCCATGCCGGCCAGGCCTTCCTTCTTCCTTCTTAACAGAACCCCAGTTATGTTCAAGCAGCTGCTCCCCCGCACAGTCTGGGAGACGCAGGGTAAGCTGACCCCATGCCCAGCTCCTCCAGCAATGGGTCTCCATGGGCGTTGGCCATTTGATACAGAGCAAACACAACCCTAGACTCAGCTCTGATCTCCTCATTTTTATTGAGGCTGTCGCCAGACAACTTGATAGGCTTCCTCAGGACAAACGGGCCCTGCTCCAGGGGCTGGGACAGGAATAGCAAGTCGGGACGGACACACTCTGGCAGCCCGAGGTGGAAAGCTTTGCAAGATGAACGGCGGCAGTGTCGCTGGCCTTCCTGCTGTATTAATTTCTCCTTTAGGAGAAAGTTGACCCATTTTTCCAGCCCACGGCTCTAATGGACTTTTTATTCAGAGGCCATCCTTCCCGCATAAAGACCTGCATTGTATTTAATGATAAGCCTTTTAATGGAATTTGCTATTTCTGGGTCTCTGGGAAAATGCCATGAACGAGCTTGCAAGAGCAAGGGATGGCAGATGTTTGAGGGGCAAGCTTCTCAAGGGCAGACTATCCTGGCAGGAGAATGAACAAAACCCAGAAGCAGGTTCTTTTTCACTTCTTGGAACTGGTTTGGCTTAACTGCAGTTGTGATGTGGACAAATTTTAAAAGACAGATTGACCTCCCACAGCATGTCTCCTCCCCTCACACTCCAGTTTCTTAACAGGCACTGGCCCCCTGCAGGTCTGTGGGGCGACCGGTGCTAGCCGCTCGGTTTGCCCAGTGTCTTGGCCCAGCTGTGCACTCTGCTGATGGTTTCACTCGGACTGGGATACCGGAAGCATTTGTGGATGACAGCCCAGTAGGAGCATGCACGGAGGACGTTGGGGGAGGGGGTGTAGCATGAAGAGCGCTACATACCCTGCACCATACTCTTCCTTTCTGTCTTTTCAATATATTTTTATTGATTTCAGAGAGGAAGGGAGGGAGAGGTAGAAACATCAATGATGAGAGAGAATCACTGATCGGCTGCTTCCTGCATGCCCCACACTGGGGATGAGGCCTGCAACCTGGGCATGAGCCCTGACCGGGAATCGAAGGTGACCTCCTGGTTCATAGGTCTACGCTCAACCACTGAGCCATGCCGGCCTTACTCTTTCTTTTATTGCTTGGAGTAATACAGCTCTGCCCCGAAACCCAGCAAGACAGAAGCTTTCTGGTTAACCGGTGGTGCCCTCCTTCACAAAATACTTTACTGCTCATCTCGTTACTCCACAAGGAGTGACACCTCCATCTGGGATTGGCTCATGGAACCACATGGAGTACTTCTCTTAAGGTGGGTTCTGCGATTTCGGCATCATCCCTGGGCATTTGCTGTGATGTACTGGCACCCAGCAACTTGTTAGCATCCTTATAGATGCAACTTTGCTGGCCCACCCAGCATTTAATATGTCTGCTAATGGCACCTCCCTGTTTCCTGGCACTAAGGGAGGTGCTAAGATATATAAATAAGGTACAAGGTGAGGTCCTTGTCCTCAAGGCTTTAACAGTTCAAATAAATCCAGCTCATGTTATTGAATGTTAATGGGAACAGGGTGCTATGTGAGAAGCCCTTAAAAGTTCAGAAATGAGGAAGGCAAAATGGAATCCAGATTATCTTTTCTTTGTTCTTAATTCTCACCCAAGGATATGTTTCTATTTTATTTTTAAGTTTTATTTTTTTAAACGTATTTTATTGAATTCAGAGAGGAAAGGAGACAGAGAGAGAGATAGAAACATCAATGATAAGAGAGAATCATCAATTGGCTGCCTCTTGCACGCCCCCAACTGGGGATCAAGCCCACAACCCAGGCATGTGCCTTTGACTGGAATCAAACCTGGGACCCTTCAGTCCATAGGCCGGCGCTCTATACACTGAGCCAAACCAGCTAGGGCTCTATTGATTTTTTTAAAAAAGATTTTTTATTGAATTTTTAGAGAGAGAGAGGAAGGGAGAGGGAGAGAGAGAGAAACATCAATGTGAGAGAGAAACACTGATCAGTTGCCTCCCACACCCACCCCGACTGGGGATTGAACTTGCAACCTGGAAATGTGCCCTGACTTGGAATGGAACCCACTGGGAGCTTTCAGCAAGGGCTGATGGTCCCAGCAACTGAGCCACAAGGCCCAGGGCAGGTCCCAATTTGGCTTTCTCAGACTGGGTCCACAGCATCACCTGCACTTGTTTAGAATGCAAATTCTCAGGCCCCACCCTTGACTGACTGAATGACAAATGCTGCAGGTGGACCTAGCCATTTGTGTTTAATAACATGTGAGCAGAACAGGCCTACAGAACTTCTAGAAAAGTAGGGGAAATAAGACAAACACACAGTCTCCCAGCTACCAGGGGGGTGATGGACCAGGACCTATCACACACACCACGCAGGGGCCAGGGGCCTGCGACAAGAGTTTTCGGTTAAAGTCACAGTCACCAGTGGAGTTTTGAAAACGCATAGTTGCCTCAGCTCCACCCAAAGGTTTGAATTCACTGGTTTTAATCCCTGTTAAAACTGCTCCCGAGTTGACTGACAGTTATCGGAGTAGTACACCCCAGTAGGGGTCTGAGAAGGACGAAGCCCGTGGTGAAGGTCTAGAGCAGTGGTTGGCAAACTCATTAGTCAACAGAGCCAAATATCCACAGTACAACGATTGAAATTTCTTCTGAGAGCCAAATTTTTTAAACATAAACTTCTTCTAATGCCACTTCTTCAAAATAGACTCGCCCAGGCCGTGGTATTTTGTGGAAGAGCCACACTCAAGGGGCCAAAGAGCCACATGTGGCTCGCGAGCCGCTGTTTGACGACCACTGGGATAGAGCATTGGCCTGCAGACTGAAGGGTCCCGGGTTCGATTCCGGTCAAGGGCACGTACCTCAGTTGCAGGTTCCTCCCAGGTCTGGGCCCTGGTTAGGACGAGTGAAGGAGGCAACCAATCGTGTTTCTCTCACATCGAAATTTCTGTCTTTCCCTCTCTCTTCCACTCTCTCTAAAAATCAATGGAAAAATTTGGGTGAGAATTAAAAAAAAAAAAGACATTTTCTTACATAGCCACAATATAGTTGTCAATGCCAGGAAGTTTAACATGGACACAAACACTTGTATTTTCTCTCTCATCATATTCCAATTTCTCAGTTGACCGGTAGCATTTTTCCATCTAGGACAGAATCCAGTCTGGGATCAGGCATTAAGTGTAGTTGCTGTCTCACTCGTGTGCTTTCCAAAGCTCTCCAGGTGGATTTAATGTGTGTCCTGGTATTTATTTACTTGCACGTGGTAAACATGTATTAGCTGTTTACCATGTGCAAAGTATCATGAATAAATTAAGGAGTTTCTTATTTTAAGGGCTATACTATATACCAGCGGTTTTCAACCTTTATCACCTATCAGAGATACAAGTAAAATAAAACTTATAGAAAGATTAAATATGAAGAGATGAAAAATACTCGATAAGTAATCAGTAGCCAAAAGAAAGGTGGTGTTTCAATAACAGTATCAAACATGTCTAATCTAAACAATTAGCATGAAAATGGTTAAAAGAGGCACAACAGAGGAAGAATCAACTGTGATTTTCAAGGCAGAACATACTTTGAGACATGCTGCCTCCTACATGCTAGGGACCATACCTGTTTTCTTCACTGTCATATCTTCAGTGCTTGGCACATAGTAGGTGTGCCATAAATATTAATGAGTGAACTGATTGCATTATATTCAAATGCTCTGTTTATGTGTTTGTCATACCATAAGGATAGGGCCCTGTCTTACTCAGTTTTATGCCATCAGTACTCAGCACATAGTATGCATTCCCTAAATTCACTAAATTCAAGGTTCACTTCTCCCACAAAACCTCTCTGAACTGTTCTTACCATAGCGACTTTGTTTCTACTTCTATAGAACTGATCATTTGAAATGTCCAATTTAGCAACTGATTATAGAGTAGTGTCTTTTAGTGTTTTTATTGTCTAAAGTTTTACATATGTCTCCTTTTTCCCCGATTGACGCCCCTCCTGTGTCTTTTAGTTTTTAATCCAACCTTCTTTCTCCAAAAATATTTTAGAGATGATGGCTCACACTTTTTTAAAAAGATTATTTAATTTAAAAAAATACATTTTTGATTTCAGAGAGGAAGGGAGAGAGAGAGAGCTAGAAACATCACTGCCAGAGTGAAACATGGACCTGCCGCCTCCAGCACACGCCCCAGTGGGGATCCACCCGCATGTGCCCCTGACTGGGAATGGAACCGGTACCCTTTCAGGGCACAGGAAGATGCCCAACCAGCTAAGCCATGATGGCCAGGGAGCCTTATGCTGTTTATAGCACCTTGAATCAAGAATATCAATACTGCCCTAGCTGGTGTGGCTCAGTGGACAGAGCATCAGCCTGCAGACTGAAGGGTCTCAGGTTTGATTCCAGTCAAGGGCACATGCCCGGGTTGCAGGCTCGGTCTCCAGTGTGGGGCATGCAGGAGGCAGCCGATCAATGATTCTCTCTCATCATTGATGTTTCTACCTCTCTCCCTCTCCCTTCCTCTCTGAAATCAATAAAAATATATTAAAAAAGGAAAATCAATACTCTTTGGGGGTTGATATCACTACTTGATGAGTGTAGATTAGATCAGTGGTGCCAGAAGCACCTGCCATGGCCTCCAAGGACTATCTCCATCTCCCTTTTCCATCCTTGACTAAAGAGATCACTATTTACAGACAGGCACGTGTGTAAGAATGTGGAGAAGTTAACCTGGGAGTTGGGGGTGGGGGAGAGAAGGCAGCTAACTGTCCAATTCCTGGTCTCTGTGCTCTCCCCCTCCTGGCAATATGGGAAGGACAATGCCTGCAATCCTACAAAAAAGTGGGTGTGGGAAGTGGGAGGGAAACAGGGAAGAGGGCAGAACCTGGACCGGAGTTTATGATGAGATCTAAAGGGAACCCCAGGGGAAACAACTACATCCAGGCTCCGGGGCCTTGGGTAGAAGGCAGAGAGGGGTGTTGCTCATCTACCCACAGGGCACAGCAGGGGGACCCACCACAAGGAGCTCCTCATTGGGAAGCTACAGGGGTTACTACAGGGCAGAGTGGTGTCTCCTTGCTGGTCTTCTAAGGAAGGCACCACAGTCCGTGGAGGTCAGTCAGGGCCCTGGGGTGAGGAGAGGAGGTGGGCTGGCTGACTTCCCACAGTTAAATGGTGAATCCTGCACTTCCTTATTTTTGCTCCCACACAGGTCCGCACCCCGTTTGATAGTAAGTCCCCTGGGCTGCCTTCCAGGTTTAGTTACGGCGCCACGCAAGCTACTGGCACTCAACAAACGAATCAAATATTGGTTGTATGAAAAAAAAATAATGAATCAACACACACACACACACACACACACACACACACACACACACACACACACACACCAGCACTGATTCAACTGGATTCGCATCCCCACCTTGGGAGCAGACCACCTGCTCAGCGCGCAGGCTGTAGGAGTTTCCTTGCCAAGGAACCTGTCTCGCACCTGCTTTAGGTTGGTGCCTCCAGAAGGTCAAGTCACCAACATTTAGGACCGCTTCCCTTCCAGGGTGGCCTCCGAGACAAAGTTTCAACCTGGATTAGGCCTGGTGCTCCCCTGGGCGCGTCCGCACTCCCTGCGGACCAGGGGAAGCCCTGGAGCGCAGCCAGCCTGCCGGCAGCGGTTCACCTTACCTTGGTGAGCTGGGCTATCTTCTTGCACATTTTCACGTGCATCTCGGGGTCGCAGTCCATTCTCCAGCCGGCGCCCCCGTGGGCATCGGCTTTGGAGCCCGGGCCAGTCCCGGGTGCATGGATTTTGCTGTTGACCGCAGAAGCCATCGCGGAAACGCGTCCAGTGCACCCGGCCCCCGCTCGTGTGCTCGCGGCCCACGGTGTGCACGTGTGCGCGCGCGGGCGTGTGAGCGTGTGTGGGGTTTATCGGGAGAGGTGGCACTGCAGCCCAGCGGCCCGCACCACCGCGTGGCCCCCGCACCGCCGCGTGGCAGCCTGCCAGCCAACCGCGCGCCCACTCTCCCTCCTCCCGCGCTCTCTCCGGCCTGCCGGCTCTGTGGGTACCCGCACCCTGCGGCGAGGCGCCGAGGACCCGCACGTGTCGCTCGCCATCTGCGAGCTGCTCCCGGCCCGTGCGGGTTTGGCTGGCAATGGTAGAGCTGATGCGACCGGGAGACACTGGCCTTGGAGATGTTTGCGCTGGCGACGCGCGGCGCTTTCGGGCACATGGGTGGTTCCCGGCTCTAGACTCAGTGGGGCGGCCCCCGCCCGTGGTGGGCATCCCTGGCTAAGAAGGGAGAAGAGCCGGCCCCAGCCTCGGCGCAAGGTTAGGGAGGAGCCCCTGACGATGTGCTGCTGGGTGAATGGGGTGACGAGGACCCTGGCACCTTCCCCAGCTTACTCAGCCAGCGGCTTTGGGGCCTTGGACCCTGGTCTGAGGGCGGAGGTGGGGGGCGGGATGCCCAGAGAGGGGCAGGGAGGTGAGAGCGAATATCTGGGAGGAGAGCAAGCGCGGGGGGCCAGGGTGCACAGTGTGGCCCCCACAGGGGCTGCAAATGCGAGTCCCCACCACCCCCATCTTGGGGAGGAGCTGGGGCGTTGCGGGAGGATTGCCAGGGATCACCAAAGGGAAGAAGGCAAAGGGGCGGCAGAGGAGCTGGTGACTGAAACGGGGACGCACAGTGCGGGGCGGGGGGGGGGGGGGGGCAGGAGGAGCGCAGAGACAGCAGAGACAGGAAATGGAAAGGTGGGAAGGGCGGTGGGGAAGGAGGAGGTGAGGAGGAATGGAGCAATTGCATAACAGATGGAGCTGAAAGCCTAAGGGATCAGGCCCAGCGAGAGTGAAGTGACTCGTCCAGATCCTGGATTAGGAATTTGTTTGGTGAGTGGAGAGGGGAGGGGGCCCAATGTCTTTGTGGCTCGCTTTCTCTGGTTTCAAACCGTGGGCTTTTAGGGAAGTGACAACACCCCACCAAGCCTCGTCATGTCCCTCCATGTTTTTGCTTTATAATCTACGTTATGACACGGCAATTTGACTCCTAGGTATTATACCCAATGGGGAATGGGTACACATACCCACCAAACACACAGGTATAAGAATACTTATTGCAGCTTTATGTATAACCAAAAATTGGAAAGAACTCGAATGCTATCAACAGGTGAATAGATAAATGAATTACGGCATATTCGCACAATGGAATAGTCAACAGTAATAACAACATGGACCACTGATACATGCAAACACCTGGATGAATCACATGTTATTGATGAAAAGCTAAGCATAAAACAATGCATGATCTCATTCATATGAAGTCGAGAACAAGCACAACTGATAGCTATTTAAGAGAAGAGTGGCTATTTCTGGGGTAGGTACAGACTGGGAAAGGGCGCTAGTGAAAAAGAAACTTTTTGTTCTTTGATTTCAGTGTATACATCGTGATATGTGTCCATATGTGAAACCATCACATACACTTAGGATTAGCGCACTTTATGTACTTCACTGTAGGTTTATTATTCCTTACTTAAAAAAAGGGCAGATGGACAAATTGGTCTGGCATGGTTTCCTTAATGGATTTTTGTTGTTGTTAATCCTCACCCAAGGATATTTTTCCATTGATTTTTTAGAGAGAGTAGAAGGGAGAGGGAGAGAAGAGAGAAACATTGATGTGAGAAAGATTAGTTGCCTCCTGCACCCACCCCAACCAGGGCTGGGGAACCTGCAACCAAGGTACATGTCCTTGACTGAAATCAAACCGGGGACTCTTCAGTCTGCTGGCTGATGCTCTATCCACTGAGCCAACCATCTAGGGCTCCTTAATGGACTTGATGACAAAGAAAAAAACACATCACCACACAATCACGTGCAATTAAATCAAAATTCATTCCAAGAATACATAAGCCTCTGTAATAATAAAAGGGTAATATGCTAATTAGACCAGACATCTTCTGGACATCATTCCGGATGTCCTTCCTGATGAAGCCGGGGTCAGGGGGAACCCAGCCCCATTCCCGAATGCCTGTGGGCATCCTGGAGGAAGCAAGCCCGGGTCCATGTGCCTGCGGGTGGCCAGAGGGAAGCCAGCCCAGGTCCCGGGTGCCTGTTGGTGGCCAGAGGAGGGAAGCCCAGATCCCAGGTGCCGGAGGAAAGCCGGTGCCAGTAGCCCGGGTCCCGGCAGCTGGGGGAAGGAAGGACTACTCTTGCACGAATTTTTGTGCATCGGGCCTCTAGTATATAATAAAAGCCTAATATGCTAAGTGTCTGGTTGTCTGGTTGTCCGTTCAACCAATCAAGGCGTAATATGCTAATGATATGCTAAGACTGCTCAACCACTCGCTATGACCTGCACTGAACACCAGGGGCAGACACTTTGATCAGTAGGTTAGCTTGCTGCTGGGGTCTGGCTGATTGGGACTGAGCGAGACGGGTTGGACACGCCCTGGATCCCTCCCGCAGTCCCTCCCTGGCTGGCCAGCCTCCCACATCCCTCCTCAGCCCCGCTCATGCACCCGTGGGGTCCCTCAGCCTGGCTTGCGCTCTCTCGCAATCCAGGCTGAGGGACATCCTCTTCCCGAGTGCATGAATTTTGTGCACTGGGCCTCTAGTAATAATATAAACAAAGTATAGAAAAAACCTCAAACATAAAACAGGAAAAAAACCTAAAGTGCTGCGTAGGAATATATTATGGATCTGTCACTGGATTTAACTATATTTTGATGGCAAAAATAGTATGGAAGATAAAAAACTACAAAATTTCAAAATATTATTTTTAAAGTCGTAGATAATTCATTATGCTTTTGAGCCCACAAAGGTAAAATCAAAATGAAAAACTTGTTGAAATGACTGCTGTAGATTATGGATCATTTTTATAAATAATAAATTTTGAGACTTGCCTAAGCAAGGGACAGTTTCTTTCACAAAATAAATCATTAAATAATATTTATTTTCTGAAAAAAATTTCTGCAGTGCACACCTTACTGGAAAGTGAGGACCTTTTGCAATTGTGGTGTGATGCCTGAAGGATCAATTTGCTGACAACACTACATCTGTATTTTAAAGTGTCTACTAAATCTTACTGCTAAAACTGTAATAATTACATTTAAAAAATAAAAATTTCAGATTTACTTTTATGACACAGTGACACTCATCCAAAAATGTGTATTTGGTATACTTCTAATGGTCTCATTTTATTACTAACCTAGTTTCCTATGTAATTATCTTCTTTTTCCCTAGTTTCCCAATATCTGTCTCATTCTTTTCTACATTTTCCATATACTCACTTTGTCCCAAGTTTTCTAGAGACCTACTTCCTGAAACCCCTATCCTACTTACTTGACACAGTAGTCATCCTGGGATTTTTCCTTCATTGTATTCCTTTGTGAGATCTTATGTTTTCAGGATCCCATGCCTTCTAACTTAGATTACTCCTTTGTTTTGGTGAAGCACATCCTCCAGTGGCCTCCTAAGAAAGGGTACATGGTAAGGTAAAATTTTGAGACCATGCAAGTCTGACCTTTATTTTAGCCCCATACTTGGTTGGATTGGCTGGATATAGAATTCTAGATCAGAATTTTTAAATTTGAAGGCCTTGCTTTCATAGTCTTCTAACATCCAGTGTTGCTACCAAAAAGTCTAAATGCCGCCTAAACCGGTTTGGCTCAGTGGACAGAGCGTCGGCCTCCTGGGTTCGATTCCGGTCAAGGGCATGTACCTTGGTTGCGGGCACATCCCCAGTGGGAGATGTGCAGGAGGCAGCTGGTCGATGTTTCTCTCTCACCGATGTTTCTGGCTCTCTGTCCCTCTCCCTTCCTCTCTGTAAAATATCAATAAAATATATTAAAAAAAAAAAAAAAAGTCTAAATGCCATTCTGAAAATACCCTTTTCTGTAAACCTTGTTTTTCCCCTTGGGAAACCTTTAGGATCTTTAGCCCTGGGATCCTGTAATATCATGATGTGCTTTTGTATTTTTTAATTCATTGTGAGGGGCACTCAGTAAATCCTGTTAGTTTAGGAGACTCATGTCCTGTTTTGGGGGAAATCTTTTTTTCTCTCTTCACCTTTCTCTGTTCTCTCATTTTGAGGCTCTTATTAATCAGATGTTGCATCCCATTCCGATCTTATTTTTTATTTTCCTATTTTTCATCTCTGCCTTTTTATTCTACTTTCAGAAATTTCTTCAACTTATTTTCCAACACATCTACTGAATTTTTAATTTTGGCTTCCTTATTTTTCCCAATACTTTTATTTTCTGATTCTTAATTTTTTTACAGCATCCTGTTATTTCATGGATGCAATATATTCTCCTAAGTTTCTGAGAATATTATAGCTTGTTTGGGAGTTTTATGTTCTCCGCACTATTTCCCGTTCCCCCCCTCCCCGCCAGGTTCTTTTGTTTTGGTACTCATCTTTCATTGTTGAAGGTATCCTCAAATGTCTAATGATTCTTAGCTATCAGTTCATGGTGAGTTCAAGTGACTGAAAGCCGTGTCTGAATGAGCAGGATTTCACTGCAACAAATAATCAAGTGGCCAGTTGGTTTTTTTTTTTTTTTTTTTTTTTTAAATTGTTCATCTTTCTGGATTGGGTGGACAGGGCTGGGGATAAGCCTGGCTGCCAGATTATGTAGCTGGTGGACAAAGGGACTGATGGCTCATAATGTTCACAATACAGACATTCTCATCCTGTTTCCAGGATAGGACTTCACTACCACTCTCCCCCAGGTCCCAGTTCTTAGTCTAACTGGAACTTTAGTTCTTCAGAAATAAGCCTCCAATCTTTGGCTAGAAAGAGGTATAGTCAGTCACCTGGCTACAAAAGGAGGGCACAAATAAACTTTTCAAATAATCCCCTTGCTTCCAACTCTGCTCCTCAACCTCACCTTTCAGGGTACTTTGTGCTTCAAATCCTCGTGTCTTTTGGGGGCTCTGGAAGGAAGAGATAGGTGATCCAAATTTGTGGACCTTTCCTGAAATGAAGAAGAGCTGCCAGAACTGTGCTACTTATCAAGTATTAGAATTAAAAAGTAATACTTGGGCAGAACTATTCTGTTCTGTGGGAACAGCTACATGCCTCCAACCCAAGCTGTACCAATGCTATGAGTACATGTATAGGGCTGCTAGTTAAATTTAAATTTCAGAAAATGAATTACTTTTTTTCTAGTATATCCCATATTTCACTGTTTATCTGAAACTGAAATTTATTTGGGTGTCTTGCATCTTTATTTGCTAAACCTGTCAACCCAACACATTTAAAGAAATAACATGTCATAACCAGACATGACCAACATTCAAAAAGAAGAAAAAAAGCTGTATTCACAGAAGGAATTTGGGATTTGAACCAAAGCATTCAAGTCACTGGGAAAGTCCACATTACTTCCAGGCAGGTAGCCAGGGCCAACACCATAGAACCCACTTTGCGGTTCAGTACTCACAGAATGCATAGGCTGTGCATTAATGCTTTCAGTTAATACAGAAATTTAATTCTCTGGCTTGTGGTTGGCCTCTAAATTGTGTCATCAGAACTCTTGCCACCTTACCAAGTCATTCTGCTTGCTCAGGGTGCAATCATAAAGCCAATCCAGGGTCTTTTTTGATGGAACATGGCCATACCCTTGGAGTGTTCCAATTGTTTGGGGACCTTCCAAAGGAAGTTGCCCCTCCCCAATGGACCATTGCCTAGTTAATACATTGTAAAACACTAGTTGATATATTGGAGCATCAGGTTCCACAGCTGAAGCTATGTCTGGAAAGGTAACATTGATCAAGGGTTTAGCAGTTAACCTAAACATAATTTCCCTCACATAAGAAGACATTACCAGATCCTTAATTTACAAAATGTAGGACTCTTCCATCTGGTTTCTGTTGAAATCTAATTGGACACGTTGCCAGCTTGGATTTTTTGTGTATACTAGGAAACTCAGTTTTAATCTTGCTTGGCTGATCAGGATCCCGAGTCTCCTAGATGATTACTGACTATGTCCTACTCCAGGGACTAGGGCATCACTTTCCAAATGATCCCAGGGATTTCATGTCATGTATTGGGGTCATCTATGTCTTCCCAAATGCTAGTAAATTGCCCAAACGCCAGTCAACTGTTTTATCATTCAACCCTCAAATGTTGATAACATTTTAACACCTGACTGTTTATAAGCACCAACTCTGTACTATCTGCCTACCACACCACTTTAAAAATCAGGCCATCCTTGCCCATTATCTCACTGAAAAGAATTTGTCACAGCTCTCACAACATAGGTGCTGAGTAGCTAGCAAGTGTCAGGTCATTGTGGTACCCTTTTCCTTCCATTTTCTTGGTTCACTTCCAAAACTTTTATATAATCCCACAGCTGCCACCAGTCGAAAGAACATGGGAGATTGTATACAATGATCACTCATACACAAAGCCATTAACTAAACTTTTTTTAAAATGGCAGAAATACCAGAGATTTCCCTTTTGACAACAGCAAGTAGACACAGAAGAAATACCTAGTAGTTTGTCACCTAGTATAGCTCCCTCAATTTTCCCTCAGTCTAATGGATATTGCTCATTGGTGGACTCATGCTGGTGGCTTGCACAAAGTTGTCTCATGAAGTGAGAAGTTACCCACTTTCTGGATCTCTCTCTCTATATATATAGATATCCCAGCATGGTATCTTCAATACTTAAAGCCATATGAGCAAAATACTTCTGGCCTGACCTTTGTATGTCATTGTCTTGTGAACTTAGCATACACAACTTAAATCTGTGTAAAATATCGATTTACTTTATATCCTTAGCTGATTTTCCCTTGTGGGGCTTAATTGTTGGAGTGTACCTTCCACATGAATTTATACATTTTGGATGGCTACCCTACTTTAAAATATTTAAGGGCCAGTGTAAGGATTAAGCTTATTTAATATGATCAGAGAACAGAAATAGGATCAATAGCCAAAAGATTTGGGGTAATTTATCTTGACTCAATATATTTTAAAATTAATCTCTTATGTATATAGTATCTTATTTAATTTTGCACTCCCAGTATCTGGATTATAATCCCTAACATTAGATGAATTACTAAATTTCTAACTAGAGATATTTAAAACTAACAGGCTGCCCCAAAGATAATGAGTTCTCTAACATTGGAGCAAAAAATCAGATAATAATTTATTATAGATGTAGGAGTATTATGCATATATGTATAACCCATGGACACAGACAATAGTGTGGTGAAGGCCTGGGGTGGGCTAGAAGGGGTAAATGGGGGAAAAAGGAGACACATGTAATACTTTCAACAATAAAGACAATAAAAAATAAAGTATTTATGTATCAATAAGAAAATAACCCAAGTGACTTCTAAGGTCCATAAATTGCTCTAACAATCTACTCTAATATTAACACTGTTTTCATCAGAGCAGTTTTTTAGGTAGATAGTTGTGATAGGAACTCCGAAGGATAACCCCCCCAAAGCTGACCTAACATCTGTCCTCCTCCTGCAATGCACTGATGATTTTTTCTTAGGAAGCTGATGGGTTTAAAATACATGATGTGGTCTTCTGGGCTCAAGGTATTTGGACGTCAACAAAAAGGAGGCTGCCTATCTGTTCTGTGAGAGAATACCTTTAACATTAATGTCCATTGGTTTAGAAATCCTGTTTCCTTAGTCCTTTGATAAGTATTTCTATAGAGAATAAATGTGCCTTCTGTATCCTAATTATGGTGATTGCACTTGACCAAAGGCCCATGTAGGGTAAGCATGAAAGTGGTAAATTCACCCCTACCCCCGCATCCATGACACACACAAAGAAGTGAAGGATTAAGGCTTATTCAGGTGCCTATCCTTCTGTGCAACCTGGGATTACTTAATGTGTAAACAAATGGGTTCAAATGTGGGTCATGACATCTCACATTATCTTCTTCAAGTATGTTTCTTTTCTAGAGTTGCCAAGTCACCTCCTATCAGAGACACTGTATAGACACAGGCACTACATCTACTGATTTTACTTAGCACTTAGTGAATGCTGAATATGCCTTAAGCACAGCAGGATCTATTGCATTTGTTGAGAATAAATGACCATACTCTGTTCAGCATGTACAAAGCTGTTGGTTTATTCAGCTGCAAAGTTGGGGAAAGGCTTCCTTTAGGAGTGAACAGCAAAAATGTGTTTATGAGCAAGGCATTTTTACACATACACGCACACACGCAACGCACACACACACACACAGAGAAAAAGGAACATGTTATAGTTACATAAACATCAATATATTTTAATTTTTTGATTTCCCTATCTTTCCCACCTCCCCTTAAAAAACAGGTTGTAACATTTTAAAAACCAGTTTCACAGAAAACATCTACATAGGAACAGTTTCTGATACATTCAGTTACACTAACAGTGTGATACAGTTTCAGTTCAATCATTTTCCACCAACAAAACATTTTTTCTACCTATTACAATCCCCTCCTTTTTTTCTTTAAGAGAACTAAGGCAGAAATACCCATTAGGCTATAAACATCCTTCTCTCCTAAAGTTGCTACACATTTATAGAATTTGTGATTCTATTAATGCTTTAAGGTTTTGATGCCACATTGTAGACAGCACTTAGTTATGGAGAATAGGAAAAAGCAAAACTGAAATAAGGGGGTATAAGATAAATCTTTAACAATCTATTTTCTGAATCCTTTAGATGCCGTCAACCAGGATCATACACAGGTTTCAGTCTTTATGGTGTGAAAAGATCTAACGGTCTCATGCATTTTATTTATGTTGACTTCTACATTTTGACTCATCTAAATAAACACTGCAAGACCCATTTACCAGAGTACATATACTTCCTTGTTCAGATAGATCTAAAGCTAATCTATGTAGGAAAACAATGATACTAAAAAACTCTAACTTCAGGTTATATTAGGCTGAGACTTTCCATAGTAAGGTTCTTTACAGGTAGAAGTGATCCTGGAAAGTTGGCAATGGATGGGAAAGTGCATTAAGTGCTGTACCAGGAAACATACAGACTGAAATACTTTAATCCACTAGCAGTTAGTATAGAAAACATAAATGCTCTCTTAATAATCCTTTCTCTTTGGTCTTTTGGAATGTATTTTATTTCCTCTTGACTAAAGTCTGGGTGACAAGATGCAGTAAATATATTCCTTATAGAACAGGTGCCTGTTTAATGCCATATGCAGACCTATCCACATAAAAGCCGTGAGATAAATCATATTCCCACCATTTTCTTTTGTCAAGTTATTCAATTTTAACTACCTTCCTAAAAATGAATGTCAGAGAAGAATATGCGTAGGAAGGTACTATTGGGAATAGCTAACATCCCCTTTTCCACAATGGCTGCTGTGAAGGCTGGGTAAGAAAAGAGAGTAGCCTACCCTGTCCTCCCCATTAATCATTAGATACCTAGAGTTAGAGTCTATTCAGTTAGGCAGAGTAAATTGGGGGGAGAACTGAATGTGGAGAATAGTCAATTTTTTGCAACACTGTTCCTTTTGACGAATTCTCTATTGAAGTTCTTGTTTTATCCACAGGGTCTGTCAAAGTGAGTGCTCACAATGCATGTTTTCTGTAGTTGATTGATGGGCCTCTTGGATAGATATTCAGCTTGTCAGGACAGGGCAGTTTGGATGAGAAGGCTTTCCTTTCTCAGCTCTGGGCTGTGTAACTTGTACTACTTTCTCAATCAGAAACATAGGAGATACCAGAGCAAATGGTGAATCTTTACAGTGATTCAGTTAGGAGTTTGTTAACTGCCTTTTGGAAGTCAGTGTAAGAGTAAGTGGTGTTGATGGGTTCAGTGCGGGTTGTTTCCTTAACTGTTTTAGTTAACCAGCCACAGCAACAACCAGAAACACATGAATTAGGGATCTGTTTTAGGAATTCAGGGATGGGAGTGGCTCTACTCAAGGTTCGGCTTAACTGTTTGGTGGCAAATTGCAGTGCTCCATTTAGAGTGGCGTGATCTCTGGAAAGCCGGCTGGGACTTGTCAGCGGCTTTTGAAAAGGTGGGACTCCACAAGAAGCCAGAGGTGGCCACTCAGGAATTGGTTCCAGTTTGGGTACACAATGGGAGCAATGGGAGAGTCTTAGACCTATCTCTCGAAGTATATGGACCGGTGTGCTTGGATCTAAGAGTTTAGCATGATATAACCAGGAATTAGGATTTAAAGGTCTCCAAGTGGTCGAATATTTTAAAAGGCACTTAACCTGCCAGGCAAGACTCTCCAGAGCTGTCAGGTTGGGCACCACAGGGTCCTCTTCTTCAGAGGAATCCCACTCTTCCCCAGAACTCTCATTTAGGTAGTTAGCGTTTTCTTCTTCCTCACTTTCTGATTCTGATAAGGGACCAGGAGAGGGGTTTCTGGGACCCATAAGAATAGAAAAGATGGAACCAGAAAAGGTAACAATTGAAGCCAGCAAAACACTAACACTGGCAAATAGAACAAAAGATGGAAAATCCTTTCAACAAGATTAACTTCGCTGTTTCTGAGTCCATTACACACACAGTATGCCTTTGGCTTGCACCACTATGCAGTTCTTCGAGATTATGTTGTATAGTCTTCACTTACAAAGAAGACATCTCGGTTCTCAGGACCAGTTCAGTGTGTAAAAGTTAGTCACTTACCAGCGGTACAGATCAGAGTCTCTCCTCTAAATCCTGGCTACCCAAGAAGAGAAGGGGTCTTCATACAGGCAAGCTGATTATCTTAGCGTGGTCTCAACTGGCCGTGATACTGTGAAGAGGCACTTGTGTCCTCTGTTTTGTTGTCAGGAATATTACATCTACTTGGTAAGGAGAAGAAGCTCAGTGGTTGGCTTCATAGTCTGCTGGTGCAGCGAATTTTGTGCAGGGGATGGTGGGATGAGTTGTCAAGGACATCTGGTGTGCACGGATCCGACGTTTTCCATAAGTGGTGCAAATGCCCTTGGAAACTGGTGACTTAGCCGTTGGACTATCTCAGGAAAGGTAGCCTTAACCTGTAAAGGAGAAGACTAGACACATGATATTAAAGCCTGAAAGCACTAGGTAACATCACTGTCTATCTATGAATATCCAAGAACATGGATGTCGAACAAGAAACCTTCTTGACTTTCCCATCTCTAGTTCATAGGCTTAGGCAGGTTTTCCTGTGGGGAGTGGCTCCTAAAATCCTAAAACTGGGAAGGAGAGCCTGGGCCCATTTCAATCCTTTGTTGGTACATATCTGGGCCAGTTTGTTTTTACATTGGCAGTTCTAGCCCAGAAAATTACTTCCACAAAGCAGATCCCTTATGTCCCAACTCCAAGTAGAGAGCTATAAAAACTATGTTATTTATATCTTTTTACCTTTAGATATGCTTGGTGGGATTAGTTTTAAGAGACCTGTGTCCTGCTTGTAGAGCTGCTAGTTATTAGGACTTTCGGTGGGACCCAGAGGTGGTGGTCATATGACTCCACTCTACAGGTATGAGAAGATGGCAGGTATAAATCTTAATACAATAGGAATTACACCGAATGTAAACAGGTTAAACTCACAATTAAAAGGCAGATACTCAGACTGAATTAAAAAAACAAAAGAAAAGAGAGAAACCAAGATGGCGGCATAGGTAAACACCTAAACTGCTGCCTCGCACAACAATATCAAAACTACAACAAAAAGACAAAACAGACACCATCCAGAACCACACGAAAGCTGGCTGAGTGGAAATTCTACAACTAGAAGAAAAGAGGAAAGCACATTGAGACTCAGACGAGCTGCAAAATGCTGAGGTACGGAGACTCGCACGTGGAGAGGATGGGCAGGTGTGTACGCGGCTGGCTTTCTAAAGCGGGAGGGAGAAGGAAGCTCCTGACTGCCCTGAACTCCAGTCCCAGGCGAGATGCTGGGAAACCAGACTCATTTGGGGAGAATCTGGACTGTCAGGAAAAGAGAAAGCACACTAAGACTCGGGAGCTGCAAAAGGCAGAGGTCCGGAGGCACATGCGCTGAGAGGACTGACTGCTGAATGCACGGGAGGCCGAGTGTGTGGCTGGCTTTCTAAAGTGGAAGGGAGATGGGAGCTCCTGATTGCGCTGAACTCCAGTTCCAGGCAAGTTTCTGGGAACCCCGACTCATTCGGGGAGAAACTGGACTGTCTGGCTGCGGGCGAAACTCAAGGGTGGCTTTCTCTGAGAGGTGCTTGCAGCAATTACCGAGGGACACTGAGACCCAGGGGCCTCATAGGGCAGGGCTGACGGGAAACCAAGGCTATCTGCTCTGCCCTGAAACTCCACCCCATCCAAGCGGAGCACAGAGGCTTTTGCAATTTTGTAAGTCTTGTCTCATAAGAGTGTCTCCAGCACAGAAGTTCTCCCAGCATAGACACAGCTGATCCTCACAGCCAATTGGCCTGGAGGTCAATTCCTCCCAGTGATACCAACAACAATCAAGACTTAACTACAACAAGGCTGAGCACACAGTCCACAAAGGGGTGCACCAAGAGTGTCCACCTCAGGTAACTGGGGAGGCTGAGCCACTGTGCCCTAGAAGACACCTACCACACAAAGCTACTCTACCAACTCAGGGAAGCAGCGAAAATGCGGAGACAAAGAAACAGATCACAAATGAAAGAAATGGAGGAAAGCAAACGACTGGATATAGAATTCAAAACCACAGTTATAAGGTTTTTCAAGAATTTCCTACAAAAGGCCGATAAATTCCATATCCTTAAGGATATGAAAAAGGACCAACTAGAAATTAAACATACACTGACTGAAATAAAAAATATTATACAGAGACCTAACGGCAGACCAGAGGACTGCAAGAATCAAGTCAAAGAGTTGAAATATAAAGATGCAAAAAACACTCAGCTGGAAAAGCAAAAAGAAAAAAGAATCCAAAAATTTGAAGATAGTGTAAGGAGCCTCTGGGACAACCTCAAGAGTACCAACATCCGAATTATGGGGGTGCCAGAAGAAGAGAGAGAGCAAAATATTGAAGACCTATTAGAAGAAATAATGACAGAAAACTTGCCCCACCTGGTGAAAGAAATAGACTTACAAGTCCAGGAAGCACAGAGAACCCCATACAAGAGGAATCCAAACAGAACCACACCAAGACACACCATAATTAAAATGCCAAGGGCAAAAGACAAAGGGAGAATACTAAAAGCAGCAAGAGAAAAACAGTTAATTACCTACAAGGGAGCACCCATATGATTGTCAGCTGATTTCTCAACAGAAACTATGCAGGCCAGATGGGAGTGGCAAGAAATATTCAAAGTGATGAATAGCAAGAACCTACAACCAAGATTACTCTGCCCAGCAAAGCTATCATTCAGAATTGAAGGTCAGATAAAGAGCTTCACAGATAAAGAAAAGCTAAAGGAGTTCATCACCGCCAAACCAGGATTACATGAAATGCTGAAGGGTATTCTTCTTCTTTTTTTTTAATATATTTTATTGATTTTCACAGAGAGGAAGGGAGAGGGATAGAGAGCCAGAAACATCGATCAGCTGCCTCCTGCACACCTCCTACTGGGGATGTGTCCGCAACCAAGGTACATGCCCTTGACCGGAATCGAACCTGGGACCTTTCAGTCCGCAGGCCGACGCTCTATCCACTGAGCCAAACCGGTTTCGGCAAGGGTATTCTTTAAGAAGAGGAAGAAGAAGAAAAAGGTAAAGATAAAAATTATGAACAACAAATACATGTCTATCAACAAGTGAATCTAAAAATCAAGTGAATAAAAAATCTGATGAACAGAATAACCTGGTGAATATAGTAGAATCAGGGGCATAGAAAGGGAGTGGACTGACAATTCTCGGGGGGAAAGGGGTGTGGGAGGTGCGGGAAGAGACTGGACAAAAAGCATACACCTATGGATGAGGACAGTGGGGGGAAGGTAAGGGCAGAGGGTAGGGTGGGAAAGGGTGGACGGGAGCTATGGGGGGGAAAAAAGAGGAACAATTGCAATCATCTGAACAATAAAGATTTATTAAATTTAAAAAAACCACACAAGATCCTACCTAATAAAAGTGCAATATGAAAATTAACCATATCTCCTCTACACCACAAGCCACGCCCACCAGCCAATCAGGAGCGAGTATGCAAATTAACCCAACCAAGATGGCTGTGGCCACGAGAGAGTAGGAGGGAGGCCTGGGTTTCCCCGGCGATGGAGGAAGCTAAGTTTTCCACACACCCTGGCCGGCCCACTCCAGGCTACAAAGTTTCAATTATAGAAGGTAAATAAATCCCAACAAAAATGGCGGCAGCCACGGAGCTGGAGAGAGCAGGAGGCTAGGGTTGCCCCCGGTGATGGAGGAAGCCAATCTTCTGAAGCCCTGGCCTGCCTTGCCCTCCACTACAAAGTTTCAATTATAGAAGATAAATAAATCCCAACAGAAATGGCTGCTGCCATGGAGCGAGCAGAAGGATTGGCTCCGCTCCAGGTTACAAAGTTTCAATTGTAGAAGATAAATAAATCCCAGATACCAGGGCCTCCGGTTGGGTCACCGGGGGGCGTGGCCTGCCTGCAAACCACCAGAGGCCCCTCGCCAAGGCCGCCCCACGCCCCAAGGGAACCCCCACCCTGATCTGGGACACCCTTCAGGCAAACCAGCTGGACCCCACCCATGCACCCAGCCTCTATGCTATCTAATGAAAGAGTAATATGCAGATTGACCATCACTCTAACACACAAGATGGCTGCCCGCATGTGGTCAAAGATCCCGTCCCCATGTGGACACAAGATGGCCACCACAAGATGTCCAGCAGGGGAGGGCAGTTGGGAGGGACCAGGTTTGCAAGGGAGGGCAGTTGGGAGGGACCAGGCCTGCAGGGGAGGGCAGTTAGGGGTGACCAGGCCGGCAGAGGAGGGAAGTTGGGGGCGACTGGGCCTGGAGGGAAGGGCAGTTGGGGGGGTACCCAGGCCTGCAGGAGAGAGCAGTTGGGGGGGACCAGGTCTGCAGGGGAGGGCAGTTAGGGGTGACCAGGCCTGCAGGGGAGGGCAGTTAGGGGTGACCAGGCCTGCAGAGGAGGGCAGTTAGGGGCAAGCAGGCTGTCAGGGGAGCAGTTGGGCATCAATCAGGCTGTCAGGGGAGTGGTTAGGGGGTGATCAGGCTGGCAGGCAGAGGCTGTCAGGGGCAATCAGGAAGGCAGGCAGGCAAGCAGTTGGGAGCCAGCAGTCCTGGATTGTGAGAGGGATGTCCAACTGCCACCAGGATCAGGCCTAAACGGGCAGTCGGACATCCCTCAAGGGGTCCCAGATTGGAGAGGGTGCAGGCTGGGCTGAGGGACACCCTCCCCACCCCCCATGCACGAAATTCATGCACCAGGCCTCTAGTTCAATAATAAGTCGTTAACAAAAGACATTTTATTATTTTTATTTTTTTAAAAAAAATATATTTTATTGATTTTTTACAGAGAGGAAGGAAGAGGGATAGAGAGTTAGAAACATCGATGAGAGAGAAACATCGATCAGCTGCCTCTTGCACACCTCCCACTGGGGATGTGCCCGCAACCAAGTTACGTGCCCTTGAACGGAATCGAACCTGGGACCTTTCAGTCCGCAGGCTGACGCTCTATCCACTGAGTCAAACCGGTTTTGGCAACAAAAGACATTTTAAAGCAAACAACAACAAAGAACAACATAGAAAGGTAAAAAAAAAAATGAAAAAAGATAGCAAGTTTAACATACAACAACAAAAAAAGATTTTAAGCCTAAAATTATAAGGGGAGATGGAAGTGACCCTGAATGAAACGATGTTATTTGAGTATTTGCTGTTCTTATCATATATTCACCTGAAAACACATGCTCAAATTTTCTCAAGTAACTACTGATAGAACTGAAGGGGGAAATATAAGCAGGGATACAAAAAGCATGAAAAACCATTAAAATATTAATATACTTTGAGTATTACATAAGTAAACAGACCAATACCAACCAATAGATATTTGAGTATGCTCACACACAAATAGATCATGCATAAGGTTAAAAAGTATAACTAGGGCCATTTCATTCAGACTAAATCTCTGACCACAATGCAATAAAAGTAGATATTAAGTGTTGCTTAAAAGTAATCCCCTGGGAAGGGCAGGTTCAGGGTAGAGGTCAATGGGAAAAAACCACCACAAAAGGGACATCTGTAATACTTTCAGTAATAAAGATAAATTAAAAAGAAAAAATAATCCTATGCTGAGACATAAATGATTCAGGGATTAAAATGGAAAGTATAAAGATTATTAAAAATATTAACACCGAGTAATAATATTAGACTAACTGCAAGGCATAATTTATGGGACATGGCCAAACCAGTATGTAAAAGAAATGCATAGCTTTGAATACACTGATGAGAAAACAAGGAAATTTAAATATCCACAAGTTTAAAAAATAAAATAAATAAATACCCACAAGTTAAGAATTCAATTCAAGATAATGCAAAAGAGCAATAGCAAAATAAGGCAGCAAAGAAATAATAAAGGCAGGAATGAAATTAGTATATAAAATAGTAATAAAGAAGACTGATAAAACTAAAATATTTTCTGAAAATATGAAATAAAAACGAAACTGGTGAGACTTATCAAAAAGGTTTAAAAATAATAAAGCCAAAAAAAAACAAAACAGGAAAAAAATGCTAAAGTAGGAAATTCTAGATGAAATGGCTAAATTCTAGAAGAATATAAAATATTGAAATTCATACAGGGAAGAAACAGATAACTTCAAAAGAATAAATTAGTAAGATTTAAAAAAAGGTAAACACTACCTATTAAAAATATCAAGAACCTATGGTTTTATAACTGAGTCCCACTAATTCCTATGAGATTCATATCTATTTTACATAAGTTGTTCCATAAAAAAGAAAAATGTGTAATAAACTGACTAACTCCTTTTATGAGGATAATAAAATATTAATTCCAAATCTAGATATAAACCAAATAAGAAAAGTATAGGCTCATTTCACTTGCAAAAATTCCAAATATTACCCAACAAGACTAAAAGTGTATTAAAGAAAAGAAAAACATATTTTAATCAGATAGCTTATCCCAGGGAAAAGAATATACCAGCTTGGAAAAATTTCTAAAATAAGTCAATAAAGCAAACAAACAAACAAACGATAAATTTATCAACTGTGGATATTTAACCTTTGTTAGTCCCTGATCAACACCTATTTATGCTTCAAAAACCAAAGTAAAACATTCTTACCAAACTAGCAAAAGAAAGTTACTTTCTCAACTTGGTAAAGGTTATTTACCAAAATCTTTCAGCAAAGATTATCCTAAATGAAAAATTTTAGATATATTCCCTTAAAAAAATGAAATTAGATAAGGATGATGGATAATGACAAAGAACCAAAAGTTCTAAACAATGTTATAATAAATTTAAAAAAAGACTAACATGTAAACAATTAAAGCTAATAAAGAGCTCAACAAAGTTTCTGGATCTGAGATTTTCAGGTATTGAGTAGTCATTAGTTTATTTATATAGCACTTATTATTTGCTAGGTACTATTCTAGAAACTGCTTAAATGTTAACTCGTTTTAAAATCTCCTACAAACCCTATAAGATAGGTACTTTTATTGTCCCCATTTACACAAGGCTTAAGCTACATGGCCAAGGTCACACATCTACTGATAGTCAGAATTTGAACCCAGGGCACTCTTAACTTCTATACCAGTAATACTAACTAGAAAATGCATTACACAAATACCCTTCACAAGGTAAATTACAAGGTCAAAAAAAATGATGAATTCGATCACATCAAAATTATTTCTTGACTTAACTAAAGACATTGAGAACAAAGTTTACAAATCAACAATAAGAAGTAGCAACCTCAGTAAAGAAATGGGCAAAGGACAAAAATATCCAATTTACAAAAGGGAAAAGCCACAAGCTATTAGCCACATGAGCAAAGGGATACCACATTATTCCATTAGTTTGGCAAAAAATTAGAAAGCTGGACAATGTCAGTGTTAGTGAGGAGATTAAAGGAAGCCCTTTAGAAACCAACAATTATAAACTGGGAGAACCTTTCTCAAGAGCAATTGGCAGCAGTACTTAGCCAAACTATTTGCACACCTCATGATCTAGCAATTCTACTCTTGGGTAAATAACGCAAAGAAATTCTCTTAGGACCAACATGCATTCTGATGCTTCATCTTTGATGGTAAAAAAATAGAAGTGTTCTAGGTTTCCATCACTGAAGGAGTGGCTAGGTAAAATGTGGTGAAAGCACATTAGAAGTATACATTGCAAATGGCTGGACTAAAAACATAGCTCTAAATGGAAAAAAGCAAAATCCAAAATAGCAAATCCCATTTATGCCATTCTGTAGGAGTGATTTCAAAAATGAGTCAGCAAGCATCTCTAGTTTCAAATACACACTGAGTTGTAGTAATAAGGTCATATAGTATGGCTTCATGTCAGTGTTAGTCCTCTAAAAAATATTTCTCTGTCTTCTATACATTCTATTTATCTCATTGAGAACCCATCAGTGTCTGGTACATATTAGGGACTTAGCTAGCTTTTTGAAAAAATTAATGAGGGAAAGATGAAGGCCTGCTGTAACTATACAAATATGTTCTATTTTTATTTGAAGGAGCCAAAAATTCCCAAATTATACTTAACTGACTTGGTAATATGTTGGACAAAGACACATTAAACAGTTTTTTAAAGCAAGATCAATAAAGATGCTACTAAAGCAATATAAAGGGAACTGCTTATAACTTCATCTTTAAGAGAAACAAAGCAAATAGTTTTAAGTTTATAATATTATTACCTAGTTCAATCTGAAAAAGAAAATTCAAAACATACCATAAGTCTTTATTTTACTGAGACAGGAGAAGCTGTTGGCTTTTAATTCTTCTGTCCTCTTACATTTTTATTATTTTTCTTTCAACCAAATTCCATCTGCAAGATCAAGTACATTTCAGTTATTGTATTACTCAAAACATGCTGTAAAAGGCTCACTCAAGTAGAAATAAGACAAAGCCTTTTTGCAGGCATATGTAAATTCTAGAATGAACCCATTACTGTTTTTTTCTTTATATCCCATGTGCAGTTTTCCCATATCAAAACTGAATTACCACACCTATTCTATATATGCTCATGTATAATTTACCTTTAAAGAATGCGTTTTCTGTAATTTCAGAACTAAACATCCTTACCATACAAATTCTTTAGTTTTGTTATTTCTTCAACTAAGTTTCCCAAGGATAGGAAAAGATTTATTCCCAAAGTTGCTATTATTTGTTCTTTTCCCCCATAACACTAAAAGTAAAATTCAAGAAATAGGCTAAGCTTCAAGACAGTGAAACTATGGTGTTTAAATTGTAGTGTAGCATCTGTTTTTTTTTTGTTTACCAGCTTTAATTCAAGTATAATTGACAAATTAGATATTTTAACATGTATGATGTGTTATTTTGATAAATGTATTCACTACAATTACCACAAATTAATTATCATCACTTCAGTTACCATTTTTTTGTGGGTGGTGAAAACACTTGAGATCTACCCTTCTCAAGTTTCAAGTATATATACTATTTATTAACTATAGTTACCATGCTGTACATTAAATCTCCAGAACTTACTTATCACTGAAAGTCTGTACCCTTTGACCAGGATCTCTACATTCCCTCCACCTTCCATTCTACTGTTAGAGTTTGACTTTTTTAGATTCCACATGTAGTGGGATCATGCAGTATTTGTCTTTCTGTGTCTGCATTATTTCACTTAGCAGAATGTACTCCCGATTGACCCATGTTGTTGCAAATTGCAGGATTTCCTTCTTTTTAAAAGACGGCATATCCCATTGTGTGTATCTCACATCTTTATCCATTCATCCATTGATGGATACTTAGGCTGTTCCCACATATTAGCTACTGTGAATAATCCTGCAATAAATGTGGGAGTGCAAATATATCTTTGAGATAGTGACTTTATTTCCTTTGACCATATACCCAGAAGTGAGATTGCTGGATCACACAGTTCTATTTTTAATTTTTTTGAGGGACTTTCATACCGTTTTCTATAACGGCTGTACCAATTTACATTCCCACCAACAGGTATAAGGTTTCCTTTTTCCCACATCTTTGCCAATATAGTTTTCTTTTGACTTTTTGAAAATAGCCATCCTAACAGGTACCAGGTGTTATCCTATTGTAGTTTTGATTTGCATTTCCCTGATAGTGATGTTGAACACCTTTTAAATACCTGTTGGCCATTAATACGTCTTCTTTGGAAAAATGTCTATTTAGATCTTTTGCTCCCGTTTTAATTTTTTTTTTTTATTGAGTTGTATGAGTTCTTTATATATTTTGGATATTAACCCACTTTGAAATAAATGGTTTGCAAATATTTTGTCCCACTGCAAAGGTTACCTTTTCATTTTGCAGTGTATTATCTTTTAAAAACTTTTCCAGATTATAATGTTCAAAAAGTACTGAAAATGTTATTAATCCTAAAAAAAAAAAAAAAAAAGAATTAAAATATAGTTAGGCTGACCTCTGGTGGCCAGATGCCTCACCCTTTGGTAACTGACAAAATTGTATGAAGTTGCCCTGGCTAGTCTGGCTCTGTGGATAAGTGTACACCTGAGGATTGAATGGTCCCTCAGACTGATGGTCCCAGGTTCAATTCCGGTCAAGGACAAGTACCTTGGTTGCAGGCTTGATCCCAGCTCTGGTTGGGAGACAAACAATTGATGTGTCTCTCTCACACTGATGTTTCTGTCTAGCTCCTCCCTTCCACTCTCTTTAAAAATCAATGGAAAAATATCCTCGGGTGAGGCTTAACAACAAATACAGTCATTTCTCATTTGTGGCAAGATAACCAACTAAAATACAGTAAAAGAAATAATATTGTTAGAAACTTAAAACAAAGCTACGAAGGTAGCAGGCACCCAAAGCATGAAGAGAGCTGAGCAAGTAAAGGCCATAAAAGAAGAAAATGCCTCCAAATATTAGTTTGTTCTAGTTAGTTAACCAGTTGACTGACTTTACATGAAAAACAAATGGTATATATAGAGGTTCTCAAAGTAAGAATAGTTCTGTACTATCCGATACTGTATTCACTCGCTTTAGGTGTCTATTGAGCATCTGAAATGTGGTTAGTGTAAAATAATGCCCAATTGTAATGACTTAGCAGAAAAAAATATAAATTATCTCATTAATTATTTATGTTAACATGTTCAAATGTTGTGGGTATATTTGGTTAAAAAGTGAATGCCCTTTCTAGGCTTCTGTCACCACAGCTTTCTGGGCAGTCTACATTTAAGCTATAGTGAGTTTATAAATGTTATCAGTATCTTCCATGCATTCTTAGGCCTCCACACGTTTCCTCTAACTTATTAAGTAAAAATGTTTTTTCAGAAATTACACATCTTGATCATTTTGAAATCATGGGCAACCCAAACGCTTTCACATTAATTACTTTGAATACCTAAAATGTTTAAGGAATTAGGAATATGAAGAGAGAATGGATGAATAAATTATGGCATATTTACATAACTATAGCAATACTATAGCAACCCGTGCCTCAGTTTCCTCATCTTAAAAGAAGATAAAAGTTACTTCACAGGGGTTGTTTGTAAAGATTAAATGAAGTAAAGTGCTCACACCAGTGTCTGGCACCTAAGTGTCCACAGATATAAGTTATTATTATGAAACTATCAATATGAGTAAACCTCAAAAAACAGTACTGATTAAAAAAGGGAAATTGTATATTTGAATATTCATATTAGAACATGGGAACAATCGAGTATACTTACTCAGAGATGTATTTATAAATTATTAATCTATAAAAATTAACCGTGAATTCAGAAAATCCTGGCTCTAACAGTAAAGTGCTCACACCAGTGTCTGGCACATAAAGGTCCACAGAATATCAACATGAATAAACCTCAAAAACAATACTGATTGAAAAAAGGAAATTAAAAACTTGACTTTTCATATTAGAACACAAAACAATAGGGTATATTTATTCAGAGATTTATTATCTATTATTAATACATAAAAATTAAGTGAATTCAGAAAACCCGTTACTGCTAGGGAGGGAAGGTGATTCAATAGGAAAAAAGATATACGGGCAGCTCTGTAATCTACTTCTTTATATATATATATTTTTCATTGATTTCAGAGAGGGAGGGAGGGGAGAGGGGGAGAGAGGGGGGAACATCAATGACGAGAGAGAATCACTGACTGGCTGTTTCCTTCACGCCCCCTACTGTGGATGGAGCCTGCAACCCGGGCATGTGCCCTCACCCAAATCGAACCCTGACCTCCTGGTTCATAGGTCGAGGCCGGGCTGTAATCTATTTCTTTAGATGGCTGTGAGTACTGAGATGCTCACTCTGGTCTGATATAATTAATTCCATTAAAAAAAAGTTTAAAGGCTTAGTTCCCCTTGAAGGCGGCATTCCAAATTCCTTTATCTTAACTACCCTGTAAACTTTGGTCCCATCCTGTTCTCCGTTTAGTACACGGTCGTTACGCACCTTTGTTAGCTAGGCCTCGAAAGCTGGCACATCTAGAGTAGGCTGTATCTAAATGGAATAGTGACTCTCTGCGCGGAGGCGCCCCGCCTGCTTCCCTCCTTTGCCGACCTTCCGCCAGCCGAGGGCCCTAGGCTGAAAAAGACAGCGGCCCGCCTCCATCTGGAGACCTCGGGACGGTGCCCTCGGCCGACCCGGAACGTCTCCCTTCGCGGCAGAAGCCAGGCCGCGGCCCTGCCCTCAGCACCCGCTATCTTTCCCTTCTCGACGGAGCTCCAAACGAACCCCTCCTCCCAGGCTCCCCTGCTCCCCTTCCGCTGGATTCCCCTCAGCAGATTCCCCGTTCTCACCCAAGGAGAATTTTTTTTTTTCGCCTCACGCCCTGCCGCACAATCAGGCGAAGCCCAGCGCCGCCACTCCACTCGCCCTCTCCATCGGGCACTACTTCCGGGCGAGCCTTCGCCCCTCCTCTTCTTAGAAACGCCACTTCCTACCCGAAAACGGCTGGATAAACCCTAGCGCACGCGCCCAAACCGCAACGTTGGAGGTGGGCGGTCTTCCCGTTCCCGTTCCCGCCTCCTGCCTCCCGCCTCCCGTCGCCCGTCTCGGCAGTCTCGCGATATTTGCCTCTCCCGCGGGAGTTATTTAAACGCTCGGGCGGTAATCACGCCCTGCGAGCTCCGAGGCCCGCAGAAGGGAGTCTGAGAGGGCTCTGGGGTTTTGGCTTGTTCGGCGGGTCGAGCTGCAGCCGAGCGGTGACAGGACTTGTCCTCGCGGAGTCGCGCCACCATGGGGGCCGAGAAGAGGCTGCTGTCCATTAAGGAGGCCTTCCAGCTGGCGCAGCAGCCGCACCAGAACCAGGCGAAGCTGGTGGTGGCGCTGAGCCGCACCTACCGCACGGTAAGCGCGCCCGACCCCGAGGCCCCCCTGGCGCTCGCTGCCCATAGCCCTCCCGTAAGCCTCCGGACTCGGCGCTCTTCCAACCTCCTTAAACCTCCCGACCTGCGGGAGATCGCCCCCCGCCCCCTCGCCTCACCCTCACCCCTCTCTCCCCAGCGGCCTCCGGTGCGGACCGTTATCCTTTGTAGGCGCTGAACTTGGGAGAGAAACGTTTACCGGCACCGAGGCGACCTGGCACCAGTGTTGGGTGGATCCCGAGCTGTGGTTCACACTGCCGACCACCAGTCCACCCGTTCTCACCTCTCCCCATGGTTAAATGGAATCAAATCACCAAATAGCACGTTAATTATCAGGACCTGGCTCTTCCTATAAATGTAAATACTGTTTGTTTTGAATGGAGCCGTGAGAAGACGAGGACAATGAATTTCGGAGAAATAAAGTATTCTGGGGTCCGAGAAAAATTGTAAGTCAGTATAATACGAGTTGAAGATAGGAGACAGATGTGAAAGTTTTAGCAAAAGGAAGTTTCTGGGCAACAGAAAGGCTAAATATGATGAAGTATTAAAGCCACTGGTGATCTTGAGTTCATGAAGCATACTTTTACTAAACTGGTACCCAGGCATATTGAGAATGAAAGGATGTTGGGGGGGAAAAAAAGGAATCCTTTCATTGTCAAAATTCATGGTTGTTTTTTTCCCCAGGAGAAGTTAATATCTCAGGAGAGAAATTCATGCACATTTATTTCCCTTTTGATGGTTTGGATAATTCAGAGTTTTCTAAATGACTTCAGTTTGAGTTATGGCTGATGCATTCAGCATTCTCAGAGTAATGTTGGTAAAATAAGGATTTTATCAGTGCAGTTTGTGAAGGTTTCGTTTGTGTTTCAGATGGAGGATAAAACAATTTTTCACGAGGAGTTCGTTCATTACCTTAAATATGCTATGGTGGTCTATAAACGTGAACCAGTCGTGGAGAGGGTAATAGAATTTGCAGCGAAGTTTGTTACTTCATTTCACCAATCAGATGTGGAAGACAATGAAGAGGAAGACGGTGGACTTTTAAATTATTTGTGTACTTTTCTGTTAAAGGTATGATGAAAACTAGAACTTGGGGGAAGTAATTGCAGAACATTTTACTATATTAAAAGGGCCGGGGGAGTTTGTATATTTTAGAGATTGAAATACCTGGTAAATGACAAAATGTCTGAATGAATCTGCTTTTTTAAAAAAAATATATTTTATTGGTTTTTTACAGAGAGGAAGGGAGAGGGATAGAGAGCTAGAAACATCGATGAGAGAGAAACATCGATCAGCTGCCTCCTGCACACCTCCCACTGGGGATGTGCCCGCAACCAAGGCACATGCCCTTGACCGGAATCGAACCCGGGACCCCTCAGTCCGCAGGCCGACACTCTATCCACTGAGCTAAACCGGTTAGGGCTGAATCTGCTTTTTATAGGAAACATTAAAACTGTCATTAAGATAAAAAGGTGAACCTTCTTAAAATTTTTCTTTTCTTTTATTGGGGTGATCCTGGTTAACAAAACTATACAGGTTTCAGGTGCACAGTTGTGCAACACAAAATCTGTACACTGCATTATGTGTTCACCACCCCAAATCATGTCTCCATCCATCATCATCCCCCTCATGCCCTATAAAAAGTGGACTTTTAAAATAACACCAGCATTAAATTTTTAATGACCTCTCTAAACCAGTTCTTCCATATATTTAAATGAGTTCTCTACTTTAGAAATAAAGAGTTCCTACAAAGAGGAATATGCTCTTGTAATTTAACAAATACTTCAGACTGTTTTTTTTTGAGAATTTATGTGATATATTTTTAGTATGCATGTATCCTTTGCAGGCGGTGAACTTGGGAGAGAAATGTTTATGGGCACCCACCGAGGCGACCTGGCATCAGTGTTGGGTGGGGAGGGGGTGGGCGGCCATCTCCTGCAGGTCGGGAGGTTTAAGGAGGTTGGGTTGGCAGTGTGCCGGATCAAGGGAACATAGTTTTTCTGTAAGTATTGAATTACTGTTGTAATTTCTTGAATTCTAAACATACAGAATTGAATGATATGTGATTATTTAGTAATGGAATGTGACTACCTTTTGGTTTGTATCCATTTCAGTCTCATGAAGCAAACAGCAATGCTGTTAGATTTAGAGTATGCCAGCTCATAAACAAACTCTTGGGAAATATGCCAGAAAATGCCCAGATTGATGATGATTTGTTTGATAAGATTAATGAAGTCATGCTTATTAGATTGAAAGATAAAATTCCAAATGTGAGGATACAAGCAGTTCTGGCTCTTTCAAGACTTCAGGATCCCAAAGATGATGAATGCCCAGTGGCTAATGGTATGTGTTGCTACCTAAATCCTTTTTCAGTTTTGTTGACTTTGTTAAATTATCAGTAGATGAATTTTTTATTATGAACTATATATATGTGGAAGTATATACATATATATATATTTATATAAATGATTTAAAAAAAAAACTTGCCCTTGCCGGTTTGGCTCAGTGGATAGAGCATGGGCCTGCGGACTGAAGGGTCCCGGGTTCGATTCTGACCAAGGCACATGCCTGGGTTGCGGGCTTGATCTCCAGTAGGGGGTGTGCAGGAGGCAGCCAATCAATGATTCTCATCATTAATGTTTTATCTTTCTATCCCTCTCCCTCTCTAAAATCAATAAAAATATATTTTAAAAAAAACAAACCCTGCTGAAACCGGTTTGGCTCAGTGGATAGAGCGTCGGCCTGCGGACTGAAGGGTCCCAGGTTCGATTCCGGTCAAGGGCATGTACCTTGGTTGCGGGCACATCCCCAGTGGGAGGTGTGCGGGAGGCAGCTGATCGATGTTTCTCTCATCGATGTTTCTAGCTCTCTATCCCTCTCCCTTCCTCTCTGTAAAAAATCAATAAAATATATTTAAAAACAAAAAACAAACAAACCCAAGGAGATACCACCCAACTTAAAAAAATAGAGCATTATCAATAACTTTGGAACCTAACTTACATCACACCCCACTTACATCACTCTCTCAGAGATAATGATTATCCTGAATTTTGTGTTAATTTTCCTGTCTTTTTGTTTAAACAATTAACTACATGTGCATATCTAAATAGTGTTAAGCTTCGCCTATCATTTTGTATGCTATATGTGTCATAACTATATTTTTATGTGCTCTCAACATTATTTTTAATTGTAACATTCATTCATTTTGAGCTGTGTATTTACTGTTTTATAGAATTCTGTGATATGAACATAACACAATTTATTATTTCTAATACTGATGGACCTTCTAGTTTTTGGTTATTTTGCTTTAAAAAAACTGTTTCTATGAACTTACACGTGGTTTTTAGTAGACAGATTAGAGTTTTTCTAGGGTATATATGTGCATTCAGCTTTACTAGATAAGATACAAGTGTTCTGTAAAATAGTTTACCAATTAATAGTCCTAATAAAAGTCTTCATTGGTCTATATTCTCTCCAGTGTTTAGTATTGTCAGATTTAAAATTTTTTATTTATCTGGGTATATGATATACTAGTATGTCATTGTTATGCATCTTTTTGGAAATTAACAACCAATATTCTATTATATAATTCCTGATAATGTGTTCTGCCTATTTTTCTGTTGGTTTGTTTTATTGATTTATTGGAATTCTTTATACTGTGAATTGTAGTTCTCTTCCTACTTTAGATGGCTTATTGTTTCACTCTTTTGGGGATGTCTTTTGTTGGAGAGAATTCCTAATGTCAAAATTATCTCTCTTTTAATGTTTGGCACTTTTTATCTTTAAGAAATCTTTCTCTACTTTTGGGCTCATAAAGATAGCCTAGGTATATTTTGGGCACTCTTCTGTTCATTTTTCTCTTTGACCCTGTTACTAGCTTTATAATCAATTTTGATAACCAGTGGTAGTTGATATTTTTTGGTGTTAAATGGTACACATAATAATAGTGTGTAACACATCCTATCTAATAAAAGAGTAATATGCAAATTGACTGTCACTCCAACACACAAGATGGCCGCCACAAGATGTTCAGCAAGGGAGGGCAGTTGGGAGGGACCAGGCCTGCAAGGGAGGGCATTTGGGGGCGATCAAGCCTGCAGGGGAGGGCAGTTAGGGGTGACCAGGCTGGCAGAGGAGGGAAGTTGGGGGCGACCGGGCCTGGAGGGAAGGGCAGTTGGGGGGGACCCAGGCCTGCAGGGGCAATCAGGCTGGCAGAGGAGCAGTTAGGCATCAGGCTGGCAGGGGAGTGGTTAGGGGGTGATCAGGCTGGCAGGCAGAAGCAGTTAGGGGCAGTCAGGAAGGCAGGCAGGCGAGCAGTTGGGAGCTAGCAGTCCTGGATTGTGAGAGGGATGTCCGACTGCCCGTTTAGGCCTGATGCTACCGGGATCGGGCCTAAACGGGCAGTTGGACATCCCTCAAGGGGTCCCAGATTGGAGAGGGTACAGGCTGGGCTGAGGGACACCCCCCCCCCCCATGCACGAATTTCGTGTACCAGGTCTCTAGTGTTTAATAAACATGTACTTGATTATGAACCTGGGGAAAATTTGAGATGTAGAGGTAAATACATATTTAAACTCAGGAATGGATTTTGTTTAGGTGAGTAAAACCAGAAGTTATTTTTTTTAGAACTCATTAAAAATCAAAATAGTAATGGCTCTTCATAAAGCCATATCAGTTTAAAAGTAAACTGCCTGCTATACTAGACATTCTTCTAAATCTTGAAGAGTAGCAGCTTCATAATCCTGATGGTGGATTTTCCATGATCTTTAAGGCTATTTGTTTTTGGTTTAGCTTTCATGCTCAATCCATTGAATAATTTCCTATTCTGTCCTTATTAAGGGAAGTTGACAGAAGAAACTCTTCAGCTAGAATAAATATGTCAGACTAAAAAGTGATATTTTTATCATTTTAAAGATACTATTAAATATCAAAATGTGTGATCTTATGACTATGGTTAAAGAAATATTTATTTAATGTACTAAAATATATTGTTCTATTTTTAGCATATGTTACTTTGATTGAAAATGATTCAAATCCAGAAGTTAGGAGGGCAGTGCTATCATGCATTATACCATCAGCAAAGACTTTGTCAAAAATTGTAGGACGCACCAAGGATGTGAAAGAGGCTGTCAGAAAGCTGGCTTATCAGGTAAATAAGTTCAATATCTTGTGTAGGCATATTCTTAAAAGACAAAAAGCCGTATTTTTAAAATACTTTGAAAAATATTTGGCAAATAATGATTTCTTTAATTGAGATCTTTATGTTCGGAGAGCATAGGTAATTTAAGTAGAACCTTATTGCATTAACTGTGTTACCAGATATTAATTTGTTTTGGAGATTTTGGATCATTTTCTTAGATGAAGGCGTTATTGCTAGTTATGAAATGTAAACTATGTTGAGTTTAATGACCATTTTAATATTATCTCTTTAAGGTTTTAGGTGAAAAGGTTCATATGAGAGCCATGTCCATTGCTCAGAGAGTAATGCTCCTTCAACAAGGTCTTAATGACAGAGCAGGTAAGATAGACATCTTCATATACAAAACTTTTGTAGATTTCGAGTTCAGACTTAAAAAATTTAGGAAACAGGTGTCCTAAATTAAGTCAAATAAGCCTGTTATTCCACAGCCTGTAAAAATGCATCTTGGTGTATTGTATAGAAAACATTTCCTAAAGTTAGAGATCTTGATACTTAGAAGGAACAGAGTTCGTTTCAATTTTCCTGTGTTTTACAGATGGGGAGGCTATAGAGCTAATTTACATCAGAAATAGGGCATGATCTCTTTTTCAACTCTCCTTTACTAAAATGCTATCTTGCCCTGGCCTGGTGGCTCAGTTGGTTGGAGTGTCCTCCCATACACAAAAAGGGTTGTCATTGGATTCCCAGTCAGGGCACATATCTAGGTTGTGAGTTCTCCAGGGAGTGGGGGGTTGGGGTGGGGAAGCAACTGATTGATGTCTCTCTGTCTGTCTGTCTCCCTCCCTCCTTCCCTCCCTTCCTCTAAAAATCTAATGAAATCATATCCTGGGGTGAGGATAAAGTAAAAATGCTATTTATCCCCTTTGTGTGTATCTTGATATGAATGTTTTCTGTGCTTTAGAAACAACAGTCAGGAATGGTCATCCTATATAATAAAAGCCTAATATGCTAAGTGTCCGACTGTTCGACTGTTCCATTCAACCAGTCGCTGTGATGCGCACTGACCACCAGGGGGCAGATGCTCCGACCAGTAGGTTAGCTTGCTGCTGGGTCCGGCTGATTGGGACTGGGCTAGATGGGCTGGACACGCCCTGGAGCCCTTCCGGGGTCCCTCTCCGGCCCCAATTGTCTCCGATCAGGATTGGGCGAGACGGGCCGGACACACCCTGGAGTCCCCTTGCAGTTCTCCCCAGCCAGCCAGCCCAGATCGGGACTGGGCAAGACAGGCCGAACATGCCCTGGAGCCCTTCCGCAGTCCCTTCCTGGCCCCAATCGTGCACCTCTGGGGTCCCTTGGCCTGGCCTGCACCCTCTTGCGATCCGGGACCCCTTGGGGGATGTCGGAGAGCTGCTTTTGGCCTGATCCCTGCAGGCCAGGCCGAGAGACCCCACTGGTACACGAATCCATGTAGTGGGCCTCTAGTACTAGTATAATTTTCTAGTTTTTTTTGTTTTTTTTTCTCTTCCTCTTAAAACTAGAGAATCTGTTTATAGGAATGATGAGGAATAATCTAGTTTAAATTTCTAATCTGTATGAGAAGGCTGAGGTAGCTTAATTTTGCTCTAGCAAGAAAACCTGAGTTTGAAAACATTTATGTCACAGGACTAATGATTAGGATGACTTTAAAAATTAATAGGTTTGTTCAGTGATATATGCTTGTATGATTCACTACTGCAAATAGCAGCATGTGTAATAGATAAGTCAGTCAACAAGTGAAATAATAGGTAGTATTATGTAGTCTAGACTAAGACCTGAAGTTCACTGAACCCAGGGAAGAAAGAATACAAGATTGTGATAGTGGTTGTGTATTTGATTCTAACCTTTTTCATTTTATTCAGAAATGAGCATCATAGTGATTTTCGCAATATCATTGTACTTGTGTTTTTGTCATTGGCATGCTTTATTCTGCCTCTTAGTTTCTTTCTATTTTTATTGTAAATGTCAACTTTATGTTAACACTGATCTGGTAAATTAATTAAAACAGACAAAATACAGGAAATGGAAGCTAGAGGGAGCCTCTGTTCACCTATGTTTCAAATGACTTAACAGAGGCTGTGAAACAAGCAACAAAAAAGCATCTTCTCCAAGGCTGGCTGCGTTTCAGTGAAGGAAATATATTAGAGTTGCTTCATCGGTTGGATGTGGAAAATTCTTCTGAAGTGGCAGTCTCTGTTCTCAATGCCTTATTTTCGGTGACTCCTCTTAATGAACTGGCAGAAATCTGTAAAAATAACGATGACAGGTATATAAAGTATTCATTGTTTGAAATGTGAGACTGGTGAACTTCTATAATAAAAATTAGTCCGCTCCACCCCATTACTTCAAATTGCATCAATACTTTTTATCCCTCTTATTATTTTTTTTTAATTCTGGTGGACATCCCCACCCACCCCTTTTTCCTTCCTTGGGAAGAACTCACTACTTTTTCATAGACTACTTTAGCTGCATTAAAAAAAATATTTTCCCCTTTATTGATTAAGGTATTACATATGTGTCCTTATCCCCCCATTGCTCCCCACCCCCCCACTCATGCCCTCTACCCCCTGGTGTCTGTGTCCATTGGATAGGCTCATATGCATTTTAGCTGCATTTTTTATTGTTTTATTTTGTTACTTGATTTTTACATTAACCTACCATGGAAAGTTGAACAACATGCATCCTATAGTTTGCTCATTTGATTTTTATTTATTTATTTTTGTCTAAATATTTTCATTCTTTTTTTGTGATAACTTAATGATTTTGCAGTTTAAAAGGATGGTGGTTTTAAATCAAGTTTTCTTATTTTTATATTTAGTTCAAAATTTTAACTGAGAATTAAGATCATGCTTCCTTTTATTTTCTCCCTTTTAAATGAAGGAAATTGATTCCAATGGAAACATTAACTCCTGAAAATGCTTTGTATTGGCGTGTCCTTTGTGAATATTTGAAGTCAAAAGGAGATGAAGGTGAAGAATTTTTAGAGCAGATTTTGCCAGAGCCTGTGATATTTGCAGAGTATTTACTGAGGTAAAATTTTTTCCTTTGGTTTGGAATGTACTTGTGTTGCCATACATGTTAGCCTTTCAGCTCCCTCCCTCAAAGACAGGCTTGATTGGGAATAAGTTGAAAACCATTTTTTTGGACAGACAGAGATAAAAAGGTATGCACATTGAGTCTTTCTGAAGAAAGAGTAAAGTCAATATGTTTAGGGATATTTCCTGAAAACTTAAGATGTGATTATGTACATTTCTCCATGAAATTGATGATGATATGTTATTCTGAAATTGGTTAGAAACCTTTTCTAAGTGCCATATAGCAAATATGTGAGAATCTGTGGGCAATTCACTGTGGCAGTGCAGAAGCAGGCAAAGACAAGACGTAATGAATAAGTGTGACTTTTTCGATAACACTTTCATTGATTTTATGGATGCTGAAATTTGAATTTCATGTGATTTTCACGTGTATATTTTCACGTATATATTTTAAACTACTATTTAAAAATGTAAAAATCTTAGCTTGCAAGCTATAGAAAAACAGCCAGTAGGCTGATCTGGTGCATGGGCCATAGTTTTCCAACTGACAGGGTAGACATTTGTGGCCAGAACTTAAAACTGTTACTGTTTGGCTTTTTATTTTCAGGTTTTTTTCTTAAATTATTGGAATTACTCTAACTTTTACTTATTTTGCTTTAAAATTATACAAATAAAATATGAATTCATTCTTGTCAAAATTCCAATATATTGAATAACAATGTGGAATTTCCTCTCTTATCTGCTAATTCCTCAATCAGTGATTTCCTTGGGTTAACAACTAAACAATTTGGGGTGTATACTTTCAAAGCGTTCTCTGCATTTACATACATGTATACTAAATGCAGAAATGCTTTTTTAAAATATAGTGCACTATACATAATTGTTTGGTTTTTTTAACTACTGGTGTCTGAGATCATTATATGTTGGTGCATATAAATATATCACAGTCTTAACAGTTTATCATTCAATAGTGTGGTAGTATTGTTTGAATTTACTCCTCTGTTGATGGACATTTTAGGTGTTTACGATTTTCACTGATGTTATAAGTGTGTTAAACTTCCTTGTACATTTTTATGTATATTTGAGATTTTGTGGGGTTGATTCCAGAGTGGAATTGCTGGGCCAAAGATTATATATATTTTCATAGATATTGATGTGTAGATGTTTAACTTTATGTTTTTGATGCATTTATAAAAGCTTCTATATAATAGGGATTATAGGCCTGAATTTTCTTTGCATAAAACATACTATGCTGCTTTTGCTTATAAAGGTCTCACATATAAATTAGGGAACAAAGCTCTAAATGGATTTGAATTTCACATGGAAAATATTAAATACAGGATAAGTATCTTAAATGTGAGCCAATATGAAAACTGAACAGTTTGAACTCATAATAACATCGTGAAAAACGTGTAAATTTACTAAGTGTTTTAATGGTAATTTCAGGCTTTAACATTTAGTTAGAATATCCTATCTAATAAAGAGGGAATATGCTAATTGACCGCCATGCCCTCACAAGATGCAGCACCCACAGCCAATAAAGAGGGAATATGCTAATTGACTACCACACCCTCACAAAGATGGCAGCGCCCAGTCCCCTCATCCCCGCCTCATCCAGCCTCAGTCCTCCAGTACCTACCCTCAGCCCTGCAGGGGAAGGCAGTTGGGAGCAATCGGACCAGCAGGGGAGGGCAGTTGGGGACGTTCATGCTGGCAGGGGAGCAGTTAGGTGTTAATCAGGCCGGCAGGGGAGCGGTTAGGGTACTATAAGGCTGGCAGGCAGAGTGGTTAGGGGCAATCAGGCAGGCAGGTGAGTGGTTAGGAGCCAGCAGACCCAGATTGTGAGAGGGATGTCCCAGATTGGAGAGGGTGCAGGCTGTGCTGAGGGACATCCACCTCCTCCCCCCCATGCACGAATTTCATGCACCGGGCCTCTAGTCTAATACTAATAATAGAGGAATTTGCAAATTGGCCGGGACACTGTCATGTAATGACCACTCAGGATGGGGGTGGGGCTGCGGCGGAGAGCTCTCAGCGCGCCTGTGCCAGGGGTCCATAGGACATGGAGAGGAAGGGAGAGCAGATAGGCAGTTAGGGCGATCAGGCCAGGAGGGGAGAGCAGATAGACATTTAGGGTGATCAGGCAAGGAGGGGAGAGCAGATGGGCAGTTAGAGGGATCAGGCCAGGAGGGGAGAGCAGATGGGCAGTTAGGGGGATCAGGCCAGGAGGGGAGAGCAGATAGACATTTAGGGTGATCAGGCAAGGAGGGGAGAGCAGATGGGCAGTTAGGGGGATCAGGCCAGGAGGGGAGCGCAGATAAGCAGTTAGGGGGATCAGGACAGGAGAGGAGAGCAGATAGGCAGTTAGGGGCATCAGGCAGGCAGGCAGGCAGGTGAGCGGTTAGGAGCCAGTGATTCCGGGATCCCAGATTGGAGAGGATGCAGGCTGGGCAGAGGGACCCCCCCCCCAGCTCTGCCCCTTGTGCATTAATTTCGTTCATAGTGCCTCTAGTTCATTATAATGCTGTTTGGGTCATGTTGAAATGTTTCCAAAAGAAATGGGTTTGATGTAATGCTTAGTAATATGTATTAATATAGAAGTAATAAATGCTTATAGAAGATAGAGAAAATATTAAAAATATGAGGAAATGTTAAATATTTAAATAACATAGAGGGGAAACCTCTCATCAAAGACTGCTTCACAAATTAATTGATTCTTAGTTAATATTGACATGTATAGAACGTGGTTACTTATGGTTATATTTCCTTTGTCATTTAATCTGTGAGTTTTGTAATAACTTCAGTCAACTTGTGTGTTTTTTCACCTACAGAGAAGAAAACTTTAAAAGTTGTATTTTAATTATTATTGAAAGAATACTTAAGAAATAGAATGCTTTTCTTTTTGGAACAAAATTACTAGGTAGGATTAGTATACTCAAGTAAAGAAACAAAATTAAATGGAAAATTGTTTCATGATACTTTCAGGAATATATTTTCAGGCATTTTGTAGCAAGAAGAGTTAATTACTCAAGGGTAGTTGATGGTGCTACTCAATAGCACCTACACTAAAATAAGAACAATACAGAGATTAGTAGAGCCCCTAAGCAAAGATAATACAAATTAATGAAGCTATCTATATTTTTCTGATTTTTAAAAGGTCATTGTATTCATGGATTACTTGTGTAATTACTATTATTATTACTACTATTCTTTTAAACAAAATAGTGGTTAATTAGAGATGATGATGGAAGACTAGCTCTTTATGAAATTGGATTTTGGAAAATGGATTCAGAACTTTAAAATTGAGAATACTAGTGACATATACCTGAAACAAATATAAAATACTGAATTATCAAGTGTAATAGAAAAGTAAAAAGATTAAAAATACGAGAATACTATTGACATTGAAATAGTTATCAGTTTGAGAGAACTAAATATGTACCTCTTGAAAATTTCCCATAGTAAATTTGAATCTTCAATGAAAATGTTTTTCAAATTTTTTTGATTCAAGTCAGTAAATTTCTGTGCAAAAAAGTTCAGGATGATAGCATAGAATTTACTCTGTAAACCAAATTATTACCACATGGTATAACATCTATATATTTGGATTACTGTGAACTGAAAAAAGACACTTTTGTCACCTAATGGGGAGCTGTTTAATGTTTCTTAACACATCCTACATTTATTAATTTTCTTGTTTTAGTTATATTCAGAGCATTCCAGTTGTTGATGATGAACGCAGAAATGATTTTTCTTACATTGGACATTTGATGACAAAAGAGTTCATAGGTCAGCAATTGATTCTAATTATCAAGTCTTTGGATACTAATGAAGAAGGAGGAAGGTATGTCTAAATGTTAACCCTAGTTCTAATTTGTTCTAATTCTAGATTGAAATATAGTCTTGTTTATATAGAGTGGGCAATTAAATATACAGAGTGGGCAAAAGTAGGTTTACAGTTGTTCCTATGGAAAATAATAGAATAGTTAGTAAAAACACAAGAATAAACTGTTTCATGTACTCACAATTGTACACCTACTTTTATCTACCCCTGTATTTAACCTAGTTCTCTAACATGTTATAAAAAGTATTCTCTCTCTTCATATATATGTAATATTTAAAAGGAAACATACCCTTCCCTCCCTCTCTCACCCCCTCCCCCAGAGTGCGTGTGCATATAAAATATATGAGCTCTTTTTTTTATGAGGATTCTTTATTTTTATTTATTTTTTGTTTACTTTTAAATTTTATGAGGTCTTTAATTCAATTTCTTTAGAATAAATCAATGAAATCGCAGGTTTATGCATAAAAATATATTTGTCTTCATGACAGGGCTAGTAATTCTATCTAAAAGGTTTTATTCACTTATGGTATTTTGTCATTTCATTATGTTGATTTATAAAAGATTATAAGGCCATTTATAATTTTTTTTTGCAGAACATAAATTTTTGACCTAAAATCTCTTCATATATTTTTTTGCCTATAGTGATAAATATAACAAAGAACTGAGATAAATGTGATTTAAGTCTGCAGAAGAGGAGAAATGTTAGAGATAAAATGTGTTTCTGCTGTCATATTTAAATTAAAATAGTTCTTTTTGAATGCAGGAAACGACTGCTGGCTATTTTACAGGAGATTCTTACTATACCCACAACCCCAATGTCCCTAATTTCTTTTCTTGTTGAGAGACTGCTCCACATCATTATAGATGATAATAAGAGAACACAAACTGTAAGTAATTTTCTTCATTGTTGATGAAGTTAAGAGGTTTTGGTCAATGACTGAGGATTGTCTTTTTTTTCAATACTTTTGCTTTGTCTTTAACTTTTAATTTAGTCTCTATGAAGTTTTTAAATTTAAAACCAAATCTCTCTCCTCTCTCTCTCTCTCTCTCTCTCTCTCTCTCTCTCTCTCTCTCTCTCTCTCTCACACACACACACACACACACACACACACACACACACACTTACTTAAAAAAAATATGTCCTCCTCTTAGATACTTACCATTGTGTTGTATCAATTTGAAATGGAGCCGGTTAGGAAAGAGGTGACATTGGGCATGGTCACTAGTGTGTTTGAGAGCTGGCTCAAGTTATACATACCTGGGTTCAAACCCCCTCTGACATTTTCTGGCTTTGTGATTTTGAGCAAGTTATTTAATTAAGATTTTTTACTTGTCTGCAAAATAGAATAACAATAAAATCTACCTTTCATTATTTAATGAAATAATGTTCATGAACTGCTTTGTAAATACAGAAATAAATGTTAGTATAATATTACTGTTGCCAAGTGTTATTTTCTTTGGGGTAGCCAAAAAAGACAACTTTATCATTGCTTTTCGTAAAATCATAAGTTAATTCGCAGGTTGTCTTTTCCAACTCCTCCTTATAAATACATACTTATACATAAATCCCTTCTATGACATTCCTAGTTAGTGATTATCCAGTGTCTGCTTAAGTACCCTCATTTGGGATGCAGCCTTTTCCTGAATTGGCTAACTCCAATAGCTCTGGAAGGAAAGTCTTTAGTTATGCTATTATTATTTATGCATTGTATATCCAGAAGAACAATAAAGAGTATTCTATTTCTTAAATTTAGCTCCCATGGAGCTGAATAAGGGAGGGAGGTGAAAATTTTAAGCAGAGAATTTGTTTTATGGTACCTAAGGTTAAGCACTATATTCATTTTTTCTGTTTCTCAAGCAATATTTGAGAACTTATCTTCAGTATCTATGTGCCTGTTATCTTTCATAATATTAGTTTTTAGTCAGATGTATTTGGTAACTTTTTTCTAAACTTGTCTAGCAAATAGGATGTGTACCATTTTTACTTGTATATTTTGCTTTATTTTTCAAGAGATTCTGGATACTAATGAGTTGTATATAGCAGTTTAATGTCATTTTCTGAAATAAAGCATATATGACAGCGTGTTTGCTGAATTATAACTTTACTTACCAGGTTACAGAAATTATCTCAGAGATTCGGGCACCCATTGTTACTGTTGGTGTTAAAATTGATCCAGCTGATGCAAGAAAGAAAGAACTCAAGGTAAATCTCTTCTGAATTAAAGAAATGCTTGAATATAATGTAGTTTTGCAAGTCTTTTATTCCCTCTTGCTGTACATTTTCTATTCATTAACGCGTTAAGCACCCAGCCTGTTCTGTCTTCCGGATGGAAAGTAGAGTGTCAGTCACTGGTGACTGACATGTGGCTTAAACATGTTAACTATCTATACTAATAAAAGGGTAATATGCTAGTTAGACCGGACGTCTTCAGGACATCCTTCTGGTCATCCTTCCGGTCAAAGCCACGGTAGCAGGGCCAAGTCAGAGGCAGTTAGAGGTGATCAGGTTGGCAGGGGAGAGCAGTTACGGGGATCAGGCAGGCAGGGGAGCAGTTAGAGGTGATAAAGTGGGCAGGGGAGCAGTTAGGGACAGCAGGCAAGCAGGCAGAGTGGTTAGGGGCGATCAGGCAGGTGAGTGGTTAGGAGCTAGTGGTCCTGGATTGCAAGAGGGATGTCCCGGATGGAGAGGGTGCAGGCTGGGCTGAGGGACCCCCGCCACCCGTGCAAGAATTTTGTGCACCAGGCCTCTAGTCCTATATAATACAAGGCTAATATGCAAATTGACTGAACGGCGGAACGACCAGTTGCTATGACGCGCACTGACCACCAGGGGCCAGACGTTCAATGCAGGAGATGCCCCCTGGTGGTCAGTGTGCTCTCATAGGGGGAGCGCCGCTCAGCCAGAAGCCGGGCACACGGCTGGCACACAGTGGTGGGGGTGGCGGGAGCCTCTCCTTCCTCTGTGGCAGCGCTAAGCCATCAGTTGGACATCCCCCGAGGAGTCCCAGACTGCAAGAGGGCGCAGGCTGGGCTGAGGGAGGCCCCCCCCCCCCCCAATGAGTGCATGAATTTTGTGCACCGGGCCTCTAGTTAAGCTATAAAAGTATATAAAATGTTGTCAGATTATGTTAATGAGAAAGAGTTTTGCAGGTTTCCGTTTCAGGAAGACTATAACTTTGTATATGCCTGGCTGATTAACTTCTGGGACATTGAGATGTAATATTGTACTCTTCAGTTTGCTACAGATTTTCATATTAATAGTTTTTGTTTGTATTTACACAATCAATTTATATCTTTCCTAGATGGCTGAGATAAAAGTTAAACTTATTGAGACAAAAGAAGCTTTGGAAAATTGCATTACCTTACAGGATTTTAAGCGAGCATCAGAGTTAAAAGAAGAAATAAAAGCATTAGAAGATGCCAGAGTAAACCTATTGAAAGAGACAGAGCAGCTTGAAATTAAAGAAGTCCATGTAGAAAAGGTATAGATAACTTCTTTATACAAATTTCAGCTGATATTTATCTCAACTAAACCTGGTGTTTTTAAACCCAGAAAGCTGCCAAAATATATTTACTTTGGAGGGCTTTTTCATAGTACCATGAATTAATATGAAAATATTTTTTCCTCTCCTGTTCCTTTCTATTTTGGACTTTAAGAGGCCTTAATTAACTTTAATTATTGTAGCTAGGATTTTATTTGCCCCCTTATGTGCTAAAGTCTTCTGCCCTGGCTGGTGTGGCTCAGTTGGTTGGAGCGTTGTCTTGTACACTGAAAGGTCATGGGTTCTGTTCCCGGTCATGGCACATACTTAATGCTGAATATTTTGTGTTTCATTTTTAGAATGATGCTGAGACACTACAGAAGTGTCTTATTTTGTGTTATGAACTGTTGAAACAGATGTCCACTTCAACAGGGATAAGTGCAACCATGAATGGCATTATTGAGTCTTTGGTATGTTGGTGGCCTTTGAAGCTTTATTTTAGTGCACTCCTTCCTCACTTTATAAGTAAAATTTTCTCTGGTGTTCAAAAGAATGAAAAGATGACCATTTTAAATATCTGGTAAATATAAATGGTAAAAAAATGCAATGGCTACAATCATATTATGAAGATTAAATTGATAATAATGATATAAAGGACCTGGTATATAGTTATTCCTTTAAACATTGTGAAAAAATTAATTTATGCTGGAAAGAGATATTGAATATTTTCATTCCTTTAAGTACTGGAATCTTGCTATATAGTAAGAGTAGGAAAAGATACATGGTGAGTCCTGTGAAAGGAGTTTTTTATTACTTTATATTTAAGAGACTTTTTACTAAAGTAGCCCTTCATAGGTAATCTCCATTTTACTGAGCTTAGGGACATAAATACTGCAAGACTCCAGAGCAGCATTGTCTGATAGAAATATCATACAAACCTCATCTGACTTTAAATTTTCTAGTAGCCACATTTAAAAAATAAAAAAGGAACAGGTGAAATTAATTTTAATATCTTTAACCTGATCTACCCAAAATATTATAACTTCATAATTTACTCAATATTAAAACTATTGAGATAGTTTAAATTCTGTTCTGACATACCAAGTCTAAGAGCACATCTCAGTCCAAACTAGAGAAATTTCAAGTGTTCAGTAGTCATATGTGGTTAGTGGCTACAGTCTTAGACATTGCAGATGTGGAATCTTTTTTTTTTTAGTTGTGTACTCATCCAAAGCAAATTTTGAATGTGTTTAAGTTCTTCCAGGATTCTCCCAAAATTGTTTTTACTTGGGATTAGTGAAAAACAGCTAATGAATGTGATCTAAAATTTACATTTTGGGTTGTCACGAGTTTCTTAATTCAGTAAAGAAGACCAATTATCCTATATAATAAAAGCCTAATAGGCAAATTGACTGAATGGTGGAATGACCAGTCGCTATTACATGCACTGACCACCAAGGGGCAGACACTCAACACAGGAGCTGCCCCCTGGTGGTCAGTGTGCTCCCACAGAGGGAGCGCTGGTCAGCCAGAAGCCGGGCTCACAGCTGGCAAGCGCAGTGGCGGTGGCGGGAGCCTCTCCCAACTCCATGGCAGCGGTAAGGAGAAGTGAGCCAAGCAGTAAGAAGCAGTGAGCAGGTGGGCGGTAAGGAGCGAGGGGGCCCAGATTGCGAGAGGAATGTCCAAATGTTGGCTTAGACCTGATCCCCGTGGAGAGTGGGCCTAAGCTGGCAGGCGGACATCCCCCAAGGGCTCCTAGACTGCTAGAGGGCAAAGGCCAGGCTGAGAGACCCCTCTCCCCCCAGTGCATGAATTTCATGCACCGGGCCTCTAGTTGTTTATAACAGCTTAGAGCTTTTGATTAAAACTAGATTCTATTAAACCAGTGGTTCTCAACCTTTCTAATGCTGCGACCCTTTAATACAGTTCCTCATGTTGTGGTGACCCCCAACCATAAAATTATTTTCATTGCTACTTCATAACTAATTTTGCTACTGTTGCGACCCACAGGTTGAGAACCGCTAGCAGGGTCGCCTAAGACCATCGGAAAACACAGATATTTACATTAAGATTCATAACAGTAGTAAGATTACAGTTATGAAGTAGCAATTTATGGTTGGGGGTCACCACAACATGAGGAACTGTATTAAAGGGTTGCGGCATTAGAAAGGTTGAGAACCACTGTATTAAACCATTAGAATGTAGTATTATTTTGAGTGAAGCAGATGTCATCAGTGAAAAGAGATGCTTTTAAAGTTCTGCTTGCATACTTCATGTCTAGTAGTAATTGAAGTAGTAAATATATACAATGTTGAGGGAAGAAAAAACACAAAATTGAATGGTCATAATGATTTTAAGTATATAAAAACTATCTAAAAACTGTCTAAAGATTGAAAGAGACTATAGAAGGATGCAAATGAGTAAGATATTTAGATACAAAATTTAGAATATTTTTATGAAATTACTATTTTTTACATAAAATAAATTAATTGAGCAAATATTTAGTGAACCTCCACTATGTACTAAATACTGGGGATAGAGTATACATGGTATACGAAACATATATAGACTGCCCTCATGGAAACATCAATCAGATAAGAAAGTAGAAGCTTATACTGTTGATAATGGCTATGAATAAGAGCTATATGAGCATATGTAAACTTACAGCAGTAGAATTTGATGTGTTCATGGAAGGTGACTTTGGTCTGATATTTGAATAGACATTAACTATGTGAATGAGGGAGGAAGAATGTTCTAGATCTGCTCTCCAGTACAGTAACCACCAGCTACATGTGGTTATTAAAAACTAGTTTAAACTGGGATGTGCTATTAGTATAAAAATATTGGGTTTTGAAGACTATAAATTACCTTAAATTTTAAGTATTAATTACATGATTTATGATAATATTTGGGTTATATTGACTAAAATAAAATATACTAAGATTAGTTTCACTTTAATATGACTATTAGGAAATTAAAAATGACATACGTGGCCTGCATTATAGTTCTACTGGACAGCACTGAGTGGGAGGCATTACAATCAGACCAATTAAATAAGCGAGAGCAAGGGGTAGCATAATATAGGATGACACTGGGAAGGAGTTCACAGTGAGAAATTTTATATGTCATGTTAAGGAGTTTTATCATTGTTCTGTGAGCATTGGGAAGCCATTGAGAAAGTTTCAGCAGGTAGAAGAGGAGGAGTCTCATGATCAGATTATTTCACTCGGGGCTGTATTCTTCTTTTTAGCAATTTAATACTTACCTTTTCAATTGAAAATTGAATTGAGTTAATAGATAATATGGAAATGTTGGTATACAAAAACCATACAAAAATTATTTTGAACATATTTTTATTTTTTTTTAAATTTTTTTATTAAGGTATTATATGTGTACATATCTTACCATTGCCCCCCCCACCATTTTGAACATATTTTTAATATAATATTGTAAACTTCTTTCCTGGTAAAAAGTATAACCTCTAATTCATTTCAGATTCTTCCTGGAATAATAAGTGTTCATCCTATAGTAAGAAATCTGGCTGTTTTATGTTTGGGATGCTGTGGACTACAGAGTCAGAATTTTGCAAGTAAACACTTCGTATTGCTCTTACAGGTAGGATTTATGTTGTGACAAAATCTTGATTGTTTTTTTTAATATACTCAGAATCTGTGATGATAATGCTAGTACTCTAAATTTAATATTATTGAAAATGATGATTATCATGACTTTGAGACACAATTTTTATCTTTCGATTTTTCTTATTCATTCAAACATCTCTATAGAAAAGGGGTGAAATGTCAGTTATTTAAGGATTTTTAAAATTAATCATACAGTAAATATTTGAGTGCATATTATATGCCCAGCATTATTCTAGGCTTAGAAAAAAATAAGATAGGATGGTACATTTTAGAAGACAAAGTACAATGAAAAATAAACAATATATAGTACAGTAGGCATCAGTGATTCTGCTAGTAATTCTAAAGGAAGTTCTTGTTTACTATTGTGAAATGTAATAGCTTTTAGGTGATCAGGAAATAAAATCCTACATTTTCAAAGAGATTTTGCTAAGAAATTAGAACAGAAAGTTCTTGACTTCTGTTTCCTGTATTTCTAGAAGTTTAGGGTCTTGAAGTGTCAGATTGACCCTGGTTATTACTTTTCTTTTTTTTTTTTTTACAATTTAAAAAAATTTGTTGGGGTGACATTGATTAATAAAATCATATAGGTTTCAGGTGTGCAGTTTTATGATATAGCATCTGTATATTGAATTGTGTGCCCACCACCCGAAATCAGATCTTTTGTCACCATATATTTGACCCCATTTACCCATTACCTAAGCTCCCCAACCCCTTTTCCTCTGGCAGCAACTACACTGTTGTCTGTGTCTGTGAATTTTTGTTTGTTTGTTTTTCTTGTGTTCATTTGTTGCTTTCAGTTTTATATCCCACAATTGAGTGAAATCATGTTTTTTTACTTTTTTCTGAGTTATTTCACTTAAGCATGATAGTCTCAAGATCCATTCATGTTGTTGCAAATGGCAGTGTTTCATCTGTTCTTATGGCTAAGTAGTATTCTATTGTATATATGTACCACATTTCTTTATCCAGTTGTCTATTGAAGGACACTTCGGTTGTTTCCATGTCTTGGCCACTGTGAATAGTGCTAGAGTGAACAAATGGGTACATGTACTTTGGAAATGAATGTTTTCAAATTTTTCGGATAGATACCCAGAAGAGGGGCTGCATTTTCTTTTTTTTTAAGTGGAAGAAAAAAATCTTAGTAGAATATTTGATAGTGAAGGGTTCATTTATGTCTAGCTTACTAAATAGTTCTTTTTGGCTCTAAAACTGAGGTAAAACATTCTTTAAAATGTCCTATATACCATTGTGAATGCTGCTAAAAAGTTATAAGTTGTTGTAGTCAAGTTGGAACTCTGACAGAGGAGATTGACAGTTATGTAAAGTTTCTAGTACAACAGCAAAGGAAATACCATTGAATTCTTTTAAAAATATTTATGTTCACTTGACCTTTATAGAGGAAATGTGAATTTTGATCCTTTTAACTTTTGCTGACATAATATCAGTAATAATAATGTGGTTTGGTCATTTCAGACAGAAGAAATGCAATATGAATTCAATGCTCAAGAGTGTCCTGGAGCATTTTGAAGTGATATAATACTGAGTTACTGAGTCACCCCAGAGAGAGAGAGAGAGAGAGAGAGAGAGAGAGAGAGAGAGAGAGCCCTGTGGGAGCCTTGGTACTGTTTGTTCCTAAGGACTTGTCAAAGTCAAGTTGATGTGGAAGATAAATGAATATTTCTTATCAAGACTATTCCACAATTTTACCTTCTTTGAAATCAAACCAGTCAAGAGCAGCCTAGTCATGGAATAAAGTTATAAAGAATTAAGTTTATTTTTTTAGTTTAAACAACTTTGCTCTCTAAACTTACTTTTTGCAGGCATTTGCTATTAATATTTGCTTGAATAAAATAACTATTTTTTTATTAATTTCTTTATTGATTAAGGTATCACATATTTGTCCTCATCCCCCCATTCCCATCCCAAACCCCTCCCCACGCATGCCCCCACACCCCTGTTGTCCGTGACCACTGGTTAGGCTTATATGCATGCATACAAGTCCTTTGGTTGATCTCTCCCCCTTACCCCTACCCTTCCCTACCTTCCCTCTGAGGTTTGACAGTCTGATCGATGCTTCCCTGTCTCCAGGTCTGTTTTTGTTCATCAGCTTATGTTGTTCATTATTTCCCCTAGATGAGTGAGATCATGTGATACTAGAAATACACTTATAAGAACCGAAAATTAGACAAGCAATATTTATTTTTTTAGTTTAAACAACTTTGATCTCTAAACTTACTTTTTTCAGGCATTTGCTATTAATATTTGCTTGAATAAAATAACTTTTTTAGAATTAAAAGTGTGAATGCTGGATTCAAATGAAATAAAATGAGTTACATGTTGAAATTTTGTGCACTCTAAAAGTAATCAATATAGTCAAGTAGTTTATCACTCACCAAAACTTAAGTCATTAAAGATTATAGTAAATCTCTTTATAATAGAAATATTCCGCTCTATTTTTTCATGGTTGTGAGGTTTGCTGTGTAGGAATTCAGTTTTCTTACATGAGGATAGATCACACAAATTTGCTGGGCTTTCCAGATCACCTCCAGTCCAGTTCACTGAAAACGGAATTCACTGTTAACGAAATCTGAATTTAGCTAAGAAGAGAAAATCAGAGTTGAACGTTTTTGTTTTTTTTTTTTAAATAAAAAAGAACAAGTAATATAATTCAGCCTGACACTACTTCCAGACTTTTTGATTGAAGATGAACTTCTTCTGAAGGAAATATAACTGTTACGGTACAAATAAATAAAAACAATAACTAGAAAATGGAAATTTCGGTTGGTTTTGAAAAATGTTTTATGTAGGTTTGACACTGTTATGAAATTATACTGAGAAAATAAGATACATGTTAATTTTATGCAGCATAACCAAAGTTTACTGAATTCCCTTTTTTTGTTGGGGGATGTTTTAATTTAGGTTTTGCAAATTGATGATGTGACAATAAAAATGAGTGCTTTAAAGGCAATCTTTGACCAACTGATGACATTTGGGATTGAACCATTTACAACTAAGAACGTGAAAGCCGTTCAAAGTGAAGGTGCAGAAATAAACACTGATGAAGAGCAAGAGTCAAAAGAAGCTGAAGAAGTGACTGCTGCAGCCAAGAATGTTCTGAAGCTTCTCTCTGATTTCTTAGACAGCGAGGTAGGAGATCAGCACAGCCCTGTTGTTCCGAAAGGTCCTTCTTAGCATGTATGTTTATGTTCCTTATAATATTTAGGCTACAGTTTAAAGTTGGCTGACATTTAGACATTTTGCCTTTTGACTATCATGATTAAATTCTACTTTCACTACCAGTATACCTACTTCCTTGCTATCAAATTTCATGTGCCGAGAATTACAGTGTAACAAAAAGGAAATGACTATTGGAAGGGGTTGCTATCATATTTTCATCTTTTTCCCTGTCTTTGTGATTTATGACTTAAAATACTTTTCCCCCAAGAGACTTAAGAAATAAAGTAATTTTACATTGGGTGGGTGGAAGATGGAAGATACGGTATGGAGTTGCATGTTTTTTCTTAATGTATTCTTGAACTACATTTTCCAGCATATGTAAACATTTAATTAAAAATTTTTATATTGATTTTTTTTACTAAAGTAAAATTGACATAACATGAACTAGCAATTTTAAATTGAACTATTTATTGGCATTTAGTACATTTACAATGTAGTACAAGCACCACCTCTAATTTTAAAAAATGTTTACATTATCCTAGGAGGAAAGTTAACCCATTAAGCAGTTAATTTCCCTTCCCACCAGCCCCTGACAACCATGAATCTGCATTTTGTCTCTACAGATGTAACTATTCTAGATATTTCATATAAATGGAATTATATACAGTGTGTGACGTGGTGTCTTTCACTTAGCTCGTCTTTGTGTATCATCCATGTAGTAGCTTGCATCTGTACTTTATTTCTTCTTATAGCAGAACAATATTCCACTTTATATACATACCACTATGTGTTTAGCTGTTCACTACCTTTTGGTTATTGTGATTTGATAGTTCTGCCTTTAACAAATTCATAGTAACATGAATGATTTTGGATAGTTCATATAAAAATATTGTAGGACAGGCTACATTTTAAGGCTTAAAAAGGAAATAAAAATAAAACATTTCTTTTAATGAAAGTCATTTTTGTTAGGTGTCTGAACTCAGGACAGGAGCTGCAGAAGGACTAGCCAAGCTGATGTTCTCTGGGCTGCTGGTCAGCAGCAGGATTTTGTCTCGTCTTATCCTGTTATGGTACAATCCTGTGACGGAAGAGGATGTTCGACTTCGACATTGTCTAGGCGTGTTCTTCCCCATGTTTGCTTATGCAAGCAGGTATTTATTTAGCCATATCAATGAATCAGAATTTGATTTGAAATTAAATTCACACTCCCCAGGATCATATCTGTAGTATTGTTTTGTTTATTCTTTTTCTTCAGTGTTAAGTGGTGAAATAAGAACTTATTAATCTACCTGAATTATTTTTTTCCCAGATGAAATTGTACTGTGTCTTGATGGGATGAATTTTATACATAATACTAGAGGCCTGGTGAATGGTGTGTGTGTGTGGGGGGGAGGGGTCAGGCTCAGCCTGGCCTGCCTCCTCTCGCAATCTGGGACCCCTCGGGGGATGTCTGACTGTGGGTTTAGTCCCCATCCCTGCAGGCCTAAACTGGCAGTTGGATATCCCCCAAGGGACGTAGCAGTGCACCAAGCGGCAGGTGGCCAGGGAGGAGCCCGAGCCGGGGTCAGGCGCTGTGCCACTTGTGCTCATCCCGGCCGGCCGCTGCGCCTGCTGCCACTGCTCGGTAGTGCTGCTGCTGCTGAGGCGTCGGGAGAGGCTCCTGACCCCGTGGCAGCTGCGCTCATCAGCCGTGAGCCTGGCTTCTGGCTGAGTGGCAATCCCCCTGAGGGAGCGCACTGACCACCAGGGGGCAGGTCCTGTGTTCCGTCGTAATGGTCGCTTAGGCTTTTATATGGACACATTTTTAAGAATCATGTGCTTTGACAGTATACTTTCAAATTGTTTTTCAATAGGACTAATCAGGAATGTTTTGAAGAAGCCTTTTTCCCAACTCTGCAAACACTGGCCAATGCCCCTGCGTCTTCTCCTTTAGCTGAAATAGATATCACGAATGTTACTGAGTTACTGGTAGATTTGACAAGACCAAGTGGATTGCATCCTAAGGCCAAGAATTCCCAAGATTATCAGGTGGGTGTGACTATATCAGCCTATGGATGGTAGGGCTGATTAGGATGCAGGCCACTGTGTTTTGTTTTTTTAAATAATCCCTCTGAGAGATTCCTTGAAATAGAAGATACATTTTGATCTTGAGATTTCTGGGAAGAAATACGTTAATAGGTTTTAGACATTTTGCATTTGGGATGAAGGCAGATAATTAGTTGGAAATGTTTGTTAGATGGGTAGGACTGTAGTATAATGATAGAATTTTCAATTTACAATGATTTTTCCCTTGCTTTTCCAGGCCTTAACAGTTCATGACAATTTGGCTATAAAAATTTGCAATGAGATCTTAACATGTCCATGTTCACCAGAAATTCGGGTCTATACAAAAGCCTTGAGTTCGCTAGAACTCAGTACCAGTCTTGCTAAAGATCTTCTGGTTCTGTTGAATGAGATTCTGGAGGTAAAGTAGTTTCTAATTACTCTTGTTATGTATATATTCTTATCAAAGTAGAATTTACATGGCTGTATTAAATTATACATGTTAGCATACTGTGACTTTGCTCATCTGAAGTAAATATTTCCTTCATAAGTTTAATAGAATTTTAGAATGTCTTTAAACAACTTGATATCAGCATACAGCTTTTTTGCAAAATTAGAAAATGCTGTATTTAAAAAGTGTTAATGTTTTCTGTTATAGCAAGTAAAAGATAGGATATGTCTGAGAGCTTTGGAGAAAATCAAGATGCAGTTAGAAAAAGGAAATAAAGACTGTGGTGAGCAAGCTGTGGCAGCACAGGATGCCAGCACGACCACGACTGTGTGTGAAAACGAGGGTAACGGCAAACTAACCTGAATAAAATTATTTCCTTCTCATCTTTACTGAGACACGTTTTTTCTCCTATAACATGTGGTTGGGTTTCAGAAATGAAAAGGAAATTTTTCTAATTAATCCCCTTGGGAAAGCATATAACTGCTAAGTGTTTATCCTACTTTTACAATTTTTTGGTGTACATTTCTCACCATATGACTGGGAGTTTTGCTTACTTCCTTGCCAGTATTCACATTTTTGGAACATTTATGATAAATTTTCAATAGCTGCTAATGGGACTAGTTGTGATTATTAAAAATGGACTTAGACCATTTAAAATATTTCATGAGGCTCTTTTTTATTTACATTGTTGCATTATTTCCTGTAATAGAAAAGAAGAAAGAAGTATGTGTAACTCCTCTCAAGGATGTAAACGCAACCCGAGCGCCAAAATCCACTCAGCGAAAGCCTGTCCGAGGTATTGCATGGGTTGACTAGTTTTATAATACAGCTTTCCAAGTTCGTTTTCCAATGAACTACTTTGCAAATTTCCTTATCTTTGTTTCCATAGGGAAAAATGTCTTAGGTATTCTTTACTTTTCTTTCAGCTGATAATTAGGTTTTGCTGTGTTTTCTAAAAGATGGTCGGTGTTGCTCCAAGTGGTTTGGTTTGAAATATGATGCAAAAGATCATATTGCAAAGGATTATTTGGGTTAAATGGATTTTTATCAGCAAATGATCAGTGATGATCTTATATTATTAGTTATGTTGTAGTCTTTATATGGTTAAGCAATTTTGTCCCTTTTATTTGCCTAGTATTTTTCTGGGTTTCTGTTTTCCTTTTTTTCCATTTTATTTCATATTTCCCCAACATAATTTATTTCCCAAGGGATATCCAATAGGGGACTTGTTGGAATAATGTAAATGTTGACTATTAGGGGATCACTTGGGAAAAAATCTGTAATTCAAGACTTTTTTATTGTTTTATTATTTTCTTATTACAAAAGCAATGCATGCTTATTACAGAAAATCAGGAAATACATCCAAGCATACCAATATAAAGAACACTAATAATACCACCCATGAGCCAACAATTATTTTAATCCTTGAAAATGTTTTTGAGGTTTTTCTTATGCATTTTATATTTTTGTAAATAAAATCTATCCATAATATTTTGTAGCTCGTCAGTTAATTAAGTGCTAATTGCTGGATGTCCCAAATTAGTCCCATATTGTTGGATATTTTCTTGGGGATAGTTACATTAGAAGCTTAAAAGCAAATATGTAAGGTTTATTGGTGAATAACCAACAAGTCTCACACATGAAAAAGTTGGGTTTACAAATTTCAACCAAATGATCATATGAACAATATAGTTTTGATAAGATTGCTTTTAGTTAGATACTATCCATTAGACCACCACCTTTTTTTTGATAGCTCAAACTTTTAAAATCTATTTTGTTTTATTTGTTATCGTAAATGGGGAGCATCCCAGGCTAAACTCTTTTTAACCTTGTACATTTCTAGCAAGTAGAATTTTTGCAACTTCCAAAAACAACATATAAAGAATAATTTTTATACTGAAATGTTTTAGAACATATTTGGATTGGCCATGTATATACTTGAATATTTCCTAAGAAGCCATTACTTTATTGATTCAAGTTCTGTTTCTTTAGGATCTGTTTATGGGCTTAACCTACCTACCTTTCTGCTTTAATTTTCATTAGCTTCTCCATACACTGTACTATAACCTCTTTATATAGCATGTTTTTCACATGCTTCTTTCCTAGTATTTAACTGAAATTTGCCTATTTATAACTTAATATCCCTCTTTTCCCTTGCCTATTATCAGAGCTTACAAAAGAAATTAATACATTTTTAATCTTAAGTTCCTTTTCTCCGTGGTGTTGAAATTGGTATCAAGGAGGAAATGTGTTAAAGAGGGAAAACAAAGGACTTAGGTAGCCAGAAATAGATTAAAAACAATAAGCAATTGATAATTTTGATAACAAACTGTCTTTAAGGACGGAGAAAAGTGACAGCTTCAGCCAGGATTAGCAGGAGACGACAGACTTCTGAGGCTGACTCGGAAAGGTATGTTATGCATGTGTAGTGTATGTAGAGGTCTACTTTTTTTTTTTTTTTTTTGGTCTAGAAGTAGAAAAAAATTGTACGGTGCTTCTATTGGGACAGAAAAACTCAATATATAACAAGATAAGCAGTGAAAACCGTACATGGCTATGTCTTGGATTCCACCGTTAAGAGCATTTGATTTCCTGCGGCTTATTTGCTTTTCCCATTGGTTGGCATGGCCTTTACTATTAGGTAGTCATCTTTAGTATGTTCCTTCCATTTATATTTCCATGTATTCTTCTAATTACATGGTCGTGTGTATATGACTCCTCTAATTTTGAATTAGCAACTCTTGAGATTTAGGTTTGGGTTCTCTACATTTATAGTTACAGAATAATTCTGCCTGTGATTTGGTATATTAGTGGTATAGTGTTTGTATTTGGTTTCTGCCAATTAGCCACTGTTGGAAGCCGACAGTTGTAGCTCTCTTGCATTCATTTATTCATTGGTGAAACTGTACTTTCAGCACATACCTTTAGATTAAGTTTTGACTAAATTTAAAAATCTTTTGGGGAAACATGCTGTTTACAGTGTTTTAGGATTTTATTGCCTAAATCAAAAGAACCTAATTTTTTTTCTTCCATTTCTTAAAATTCTCCAAAAAAACTCTTTTGGGCAGTTGTTATGATCCCTGTTTAATGACAACCTTCATTACAAAAGTTTTTTTCTTTCTTATGTATAACACTAGGTTCCACATAGATATAAGAAGAAATTAGCTAGGTTTCCCATGCTTTCAATTTGCTGGATAGCCAGTCAAAGTGTTTTGGTTTTGGTTGAGATTTTAGTTTTAAGCTTAGTGGAATCAGGTTATCAATTACACATTGTCAGAAACAAAAAACGTTTTATTTATAAATAAACAGTGCTTTTAAAGCTTGTATTTAAATGGATGTATTTTCAAAATCTGTTTAGTGATCATGAAGTTCCAGAGCCAGAATCAGAAATGAAGATGAGATTACCAAGACGAGCCAAAACAGCAGCACTAGCAAAAAGTAAACTGAACTTGGAGCAACTTCTCAATGAAGAAAGAAATTAGGGGAAGAGATGATGGAGGTGGAGTCCTTTTACAATTATTTTTAATTCTTTGCCTTAATAAACTTAACCCTTGTGTCAACATTAGACAGATTTTGCCCGATGTCTTATAGGACTTTCTGCCAAGTGGTTCCGTGTGACTTTGGCCTGTATGAAAGCATCAGGACACGTCTGTCAATGCGCTCCACAAGCCATCTGCATGAGTCACAGGGATTGCATCAGAATCTAAAGTGGGCCCAGGAACCCGGTTTTTAAACTGGCTTTCCAGATGATGCCTGTGAACTCTATGCTTAAATCATGGCATTGTGGGCAACTTTTAAGTGTAACTAGCTAGTAGTTTGCATTTGAGAAGCATATGGCAGATCAAACACAAATGAACACATTTCCCATCTCAGAACACATTTAAAAAACAACACCCCAAGAGCAAGTGAAGTACCACAAACTTGCTAGAAATGAGCTCACTTTCAGAGCGGACTAGTATAATGAACCAGAGTACTCAGTGTCCAAGTTCAACAGCTCTCATTTTGATTTTGTTTTGCATTTTTTATATTAAAAACATTTTTGATATGCTATCTGAATGGGTAATTTCTTTTCCTAAAATGATGCTGTTTCCTGGCCTGGGCTGGGGAGATGTTCACATGTACATATTAATCATGGACTTGCTTTCTATTTTTTTGGCATAATAAAATACTTACGGTGGCTAAAAAATACTAGTGGGAAAATAATGTGACAGGAAGTCCTCTATATACTAATTTATGGGCACTATTTTTTCATTATCAACTTCACTTAGTTTCTGAAATTGGCATTTGCCTGACTTATGAAACATGTACTGTATGAAATCAGTCCCCTTTCCTCAGGCAACACCCAACAAAACACCTTTTCTTATCCATCTGATAATTGCCTTTTCTCTTTATTATTCAGAATAGAAATGCCCTAACTTTGGATCTGTTTTAATAATTGTGCTTTATTTAACAGAGGCCATTTACTTAGTGATGTTCTAAGATGGAGCTAAAGATTGTTGTGCTTTTTAGAACCAAATTGCTATATTACATACATATAAATGCACTTTATAAAACTCAAAAATATAAAAGGAGCCTGAAAGTTACACAGTAAGAATGCTTATTAAGCAAAAAGAAAAGGCAGATATGGTGGTGATATAAACAATGAAAAATAGGTGAGTTCCATTCTGTTGGATCTGTCTTTTTCTGTGCTTCAGGTTCTTTAAGTCTTCTTTTGTTAAATCCCTGTTTTAAAATAAATTTGTTTGGGGGGGGGGGGGGGTGGAGTAGGGAGAAATAAGGACTTAAAATGTCCACAAACTAAATTCCATTTACCTCATAGCCAGGCTATGCAAAAGGACTACCATACTAACATGGACCACCATATCAAAGCTTTCTTTATCTGGCTGGGAAAAACAAATTAAGCACCAAACCTTTAGTATTCTTACTGTTCAAGTTTTAGACACGATCACATAAGCCATTGCTGAAGCTATGCTTTTGCACTATTAGAGTTAAAGGTAAGGAATATCCTGATTTAAAAAAAAAAAATCCCTTTACACTTTAAAATAAATGGCTAAAATACAATAAAATCAGTAGATGTAAATCCATTTACCATTTTTCTTTCAAAACTGGTAACTTACAGAAACCAAATAGTATTGTCTGAAAGAGGCACACATTTGCTGAAGAGTAAACATGCAATTGTGCTATTGTTCTCGCAGACTTGAAAGGTTTAAAAATACAGAGAAAGAAAACCGATCAGCTCAAATTCTATGAATGGAAACATGCTACTTGATAAACTGTGATCAAATTTTCTCTCTATAACTTTGAAAATGATATACTTCTAAGAGATACCTTTGCCTTTCTCCAATTCGAGGTAGTTGGTATCCACCAGCTTAAAACTGTTTATGGGTCAGGTCGTCATCACAAATCTTACACTTCCAAATCACGCAGGATGTCATATATTAAAACTTTGTGCACAGAAATAAAATTGGGGACAACTATGTATTTAAACGTAGGGCATACAAATTTCACAAAATACCATTAAAGAGAGAAACATCAAAATCCATCGTACTGCAAAATTCCACAATGGTCTGATGTAAAACATGTAAAAAACATACAAAGAATATAATCAAAGTGATTAATGCTAATGATATAAAGACAAATCACAGGACTAGAAATATTTCAAGATCAATTGGTAAATGCTTATTGTTCAGCAGAAAGAATATTGACGTACAAAATAAGGATAGTGCAAGAAGAGCTGCAATCTATTTCTCTTCACTTGTGAGATTTTGGTTTTGAACTGTACAGCTGGCTAGAGATGCTGTCAAATTCAGGTTCCATTCAGTGGGATGATTAAGGCACATCTTAATGGGACTCAAAGGGCTACTTGCTGTATTCCCATCAGACAAATTCAGTTTCTCATCCTTTTTCATTTGTAGCATGCTGGAAAAAAAAAGTGTAAAGCATTTCAGTTTGACTTCAGTTTCAAAGAAATTATCAACCTTGTAAAAGAAAATCTAGTTTTATTGGGACCTCTAAACATTAGTGGATAGAGCATGTGTTATCCTGAAAGTATAAGTATTTTTTTGTTTATAACTCCTGCCTCCTTACTGAACTGAATACACAGTAAGCCATTGAATACTGGAGAAGTCGGTCACTCAGATACCACTGGCTAAAGAGCTCCACTGCGTTTACAGATTTCATCAGTATATCTCAGAACTGCTCTGGCAGGATTTGTCCCTTTTAACCTGTCCTTCAGCCTACCAAGACTCAGAGCCACTTTGAGACAAGAATTAACCTTTGTTGAATGCCTACTAGGCACATTCACATGTATTATCGAAATTTCATAACAAGCAAGGTTAGTATATTTATCCTCATAATAAATGATAAAAGTGAGTCTTGGAGACTTATGTACAAATATGCCTGAGGTTATAGTCACCGGGCTGGATTTGGACTACAGTCCCTGCTCTTGCCCTTATGCCTGCCTTTTAGCTCTCTGATGAGAATCTTTAGACTCACAGAAACTTGAGCGTCCACTCGACATGCAATGCACATGTAATCCTGAGCCTTCATGAGAGTCAGTTCCCATCTTCAGATGTGACCATTGTTTATAAACTAACAGCTCGCTATACATTAGCTCAGTTGATATTTCCTAAGCTTTATGTAACCACACAAGTCTATGATCCCATTAGTAAAGAGGAGAATGAACTGTGTAACTAGAATTAAGTGACTTGGAGTTGGTAAATGGCAGCAGCATCCAGACTTCAGTAGCATTTCCTGATCCTTGCATCCTCAACGAAATGTCTCATTTGCCATTCAATAATAAGCCAGAGGTTAATCTCTGGCTTATTATTGAATGCCAAATGAGACATTTGCCATTCAATAATGTAATTTAACAGCCATTGTGTTCTGAGTTCTCCCCAGGCAAACAGTCCCAGTTCCAGTGAATGATATGGTTTCTATGTATATGAAACAAACTATAAACTACCTTAAAAGATTACTCATTTAAAAATAGTAAATCAGTGTTGGTGAAAGTCAGAGGTGGGGTGAGAGCCTGGTGGAGGGGGAGGAAAGGGAGAAAATGGGGGACATCTGTAATATTCTTAACAAAAGTAAAAAGATAAAAACAAATAGTAAATAACTTAAGCCAAAAATAAAGATGCGAATAATACGATTCTATTTAAAGTAAATCATGGCTTGATATGTGACAAATCAGAGATCCAAAACAACATTTTCATTTATATTAGAAATTTTAACTGATTTTTGATAATATTTACATTGGTTACTATTAGACTGGTGTGTCTGCATGGATCTCAAATTCTTTTATTTTTCAAGCTGGCAAAGCTCAGATAAAGCAGTAATGTTTTCCTTTCCTCCAAGGACTCTAGTCTTCAAATTTTTGTGTTTACAAAACAAATCTGATGTACACTTCTTTGAGAAACTCTAATGCAGGCCATGAAAATACAATTATATTAATTGTGGTAGATAAGTACATCAAGTATCCAACAAATCATGGTCATAAAAAACTTGTTTTCCGTAAGTTAATTGATTGACAAAGGTGTATTCATTACAGAAGAATACTTTAATAAAATAACCAATGATTCTTTGCAATACTGTAAAGACAGTTTTTCAAAGAAAACTTCTAGAGAGTATAGTCTAAATTTGGGCACACAAACTCCAGGGAGGCACAAAACCACATGCATAGGAAGAAAAAAAAAGAACTAAATGTTGGTACTAATACAGATGGACATGTATAATTAACAAATATACACTTAAACCTAGGATTCTATCAAAAGCTCAGCAATAGTGTATACAGTAGCATTCTTGAGAGTAAAGATTTAGGGGAAAGAATGTAAAGACCTGGATTCTAATTCTGACACTAATAATAATCAACCTTATTGACCTTGGACAAGTAACTTTAGTCCCCTTCAGTTTAATTTTCCTCATCTGTAAGAAAAAAAAATGACAACTTCCTTGCTTACCTTCTATATTCCTGATGATCTAATGAGAGCCCATTAACATGCTCTAAAAACCACACAGAGCTATAGAGAAATGCAAAGGGTTAGTTAACACTGCATATTTTGGTGAAAGGAGGAAGAAGCTGGAAGAGAGGCTCTTACTGTAAACTAGATGGTAGGTGAAAACTGAAGAAGGGCAAGGGGTGCTGAAATGATTATCTCAACATCTATTTTTAATATTTCAGGGCTTTAATCTACCCTAAATGACAGCTTCTATACCAGCCATGGGCAAACTACGGCGTTCTATCCGGCCTGCGGAGCCAAAAGAGCGGAGGGTTCTCTTGCTCTCCCCTCCGCTCCTTTAAATTTATATTAGTTCACACAAACACTCCATCCATGCTTTTGTTCTGGCCCTCCGGTCCAGTTTAAGAACCCATTGTGGCCCTCGAGTCAAAAAGTTTGCCCACCCCTGTTCTATACCATTTGAATGGAAGCTTATAGAATACTAGAGGCCCAGTGCACCGATTCATGCACTGGTGGGGTCTCTCGGCCTGGCCTGTGGGGATTGGTTCCAAAACTGGCTCTCCAACATCCCCCAAGGGGTCCCAGATTGCGAGAGGGTGGTTCTCGGGTGATGTACCCCGGAATCGGGCTCCCTCCTTTCTGGTTCCAGGTGCATCACCTGAGAACCGCAGCTGCCAAGTCACGGCAGCTCAGCAGCTCCTGCATTGAGTGTCTGCCCCCTGGTGGTCAGTGCGTGTCATAGCTACTGGTCAGAGCGTCTGCCCCCTGGTGCTCATTGTGCATCATAGCTACCGGTCAGATGGTTGCTTAGGCTTTTACATATACAGATAGGCATTTGCAAAGTATGAGATGAAAATCTTTTGTGGGTCATCGAAATACAATTATCATTTGTGACTTATGGTTACTGGTAATTCTAACAAAAATAATGTTTTAAAAATCCAGCTCTAATAACTTAAACTGGCTTTATTACTGGAAAAATGTTATTGTTCATTTCTGTCATACAGACAACACACTTTAATGCAAGCTATCAACTACAGGAAACAATAAAATTTAGTGTGATTAAGGTCTGAAAATAATTATGGAGCAGTTGCTATATGTCAGGCACTATGCTAAAAGTCTTTTTTACATTACCTCATTCAATTCTAACAACACACTGAGGCTCAAAGAAGTAAAATGACTTATCCAGGTCACAGAACATAAAGTAGAAGTCTTCAGGGCCTATGATCTATGACTGTACCCTGCATACTAACTCTTGGGTTGTAATTTTGTCATGATTCTCCATGTCAATATCCATTTATATAATACTTAAAATATGATAAGTATCTGATCTGCAGATTTTAGACAGAAAGGTATCCCAAAGGGCTACAGCAATAACTATCTAGGAGAGCATGAAGTTTCCTCATATTTAACTAAATAAGGAGCTGCTAGTCATACCTTTCAATTTCTCAAAGCACAGAAAGGAAGTGTTAAGGCATAAACTGATATTTTTTAGAGCTACCATTTAGACTGGGTTTCACAAACATATTGATCTTTTCAAAGGGAGAAAGAAGTCAGCTGTATGGGGGGAGAAACTGAATTCTGTGTTGGGATTTGGAATTGCAATAGCTACTCTAGAGTAACTGAAACCACTGATTTTGAACTCATCCATTTTAACTTCAAATTCTGGAGTTAGGTTACTTTGATGAGTTACACTTTTACTATCACCATTTTCTTCTCTCTTATTCCTAACCCACTCCCATCTGGCTTCTAGGTCTTTCACTCCATAGAAATAGCACTTAATAAAGTCACCAATGATGTCTAAGGTCTGATGTTTAATTTTCAACTTTTTTGCCTTCCTAAAAACATTAAACACAGTTGACCATTTCTTCTACTATGGACTTAACTGTGTATCTCCCATGTTTATATGAAACTCCCTATATGAAAAAATACAGGGCCTTTAGGAGGTTATTTAAGGTGAACTGAGGTCAGAGGGTGGGTCACTAATCTGATGGTATTGGTGTGTCTCTAAGTAGAGGAGACACTAAAGAACAGAAAGGTGGTCATCTGCAAGCCAGGATGAGCGCTCTTACTAGAAACAGAACCCTCCAGACATTGATCTTGGATTTTCCAGCCTCCCGAACTGTGAGAAAATAAATTTCTATTGTTTGCCATACAATTGATTAAATAATTTACTATTATATTTTTATGGCACCCCAAGCAGAATAAGACATCCTCTTTCTTACATTTTTTTTTTTTTTTTTGCTTTTGAGACATAACACAATTATTGGCTCTCCTCTGCCTCTTCTTTCTACTGCATGTCCTGTTCTCCCTGGCTAATGAATGTTGGAATTTCTCAAGGCTGACTCCCAGGCCTTCTTTTTTTCTTATCCTATCATCTCTTAGGGGTTCTCCTCCTAATCAGTTTCAGTCAGCAATGATATCCTAGATGTCTCCACTCCACCACCGCTATGCAATACTTCTTCAGAAAGCATTTTCCTGAGCACTCAACCTAAATAGCTCCCCCAAGAAATTCCTTATATCTTCTAATTTCATTACCAGAATTAACCACTGTCTCATGTTTTCTATTTTATTTTTTCTTCCCACTAAAATACAAACTTGGTGAAAGTAAAGATTCTTGCTGGTCATATTATTTTCAGCACCTAGCATATAGAAACTGGATAAATATTATTAAAAAATAAATCTGGGACTTCCAGCCACGAAGAAGAACTGAATTTCATTTAAGCAACTTACAAAAACAGACACAATATATAAAACACTTTTTTTTTTTTTTTAAGACTGGGTGACAGAAATTGCAAGATGACAGTGATCCCTGAAAGAAGGGACGCGAAGGATGTAAGTGCTGAATTTTCTCTGGCTACTGCCTGGCGAGTTTCCAGACCCCAGTCTAGGGAGAGGAACCCAAAATAGCTTAGCTTGGAAATCTTCCTGAAATGAGAAGACAAACTTTGGAGGTGAGGGAGTCCACATCAGCTAGATTTTGTGGGGCAGAGTACAGGAGAGAGAGCTGCACAGAGAGAGCTCCAGAGATCTGTGTAGGGTTCCCCTGGCTTCTGCAGATACCGATCAGAGCAAGATTGTTTCCCAAGGCTTTGAAAAAGACTGCTGAAAAGGACCAGGCAGAAAATCCCTAGATAGAGACAGTATAGGATTAGACATAATCGTGTTCCCCCCAGCAAGAATGGAAAGACTTTCTAATACATGGGCAGGATACAGTCTTCAGGTATTGGTATTGCCTACTGAGTGGTGTAAAATTAGTCCTAGACAGCGTTTCTCAACATTGGAACTACTTATATTTGGAGTCAGACGATTCTTTATTGTGGGGGCTATTTTATTATACATTGTAGAATGTTCAGCAGCAACCCTGGCCTCTACCCTTTAGGTGTGGCAATAAAAAATGTTTCCATACATTGCCAAATATCCTCTGCAGGGCAAAATCGCCAGTTGAGAAACACTATACTAGACTAAAAGCTATTCTCTGTCTAAGAATGCTCAAAAGCAAGATTTGAAAGAATAAAAATGTTTCTCAAAAGTTAATGATGCCCAGAATAGAGCCCAAATACATTGAAGGCACTGAAAAAAAAAAAAAAAATCCAGCATACAATGTAAAAGTGACAATGGTTAGCATCTAATCCAAAACTTCTAGGCATGCAAAAAACAGGAAAACATAGTCTATAATGAGGAGAAAAGGCAATCAATAGAAAATGACAACACATATTGTAAAATCAGCACACAAGGAAGTTAATGCAGGTCATTTTAAATAGACTCCACACAGCAAGAAATTGAGGAAAGCACAAATATGAGGAGGATGTATATGGTAGATACAAAGAATACTAAATCTAAATTTCTGGAGGTGAAAATACAAATGTATGAAATGAAAAGTACCCTGGAATTTATCAACAGCAGATTAGACAATGCTAGAGAAAAGGTTAATAAACTTAAAAACATAGAAATAGTATAATCCAAAGTAAAACAAAAGAATTGGACAAAACATATTTAACAACTGTAACTGAATTAAATTATAAATCAGGAGACATTTTTGAAAGAATAAATTAATGGGGTTTAGATTTCTATATTTATATAACATAAAAACAAAGTTAGAAACAAATGAATTTTCCAGGTTGCCTGGAACTGGAATTGGGGGAGGTAGAAGCCAAGATTTTGCTTAAAATTAAACAAACGAACAGAAAAACAAGATAAAACCTGGCAGGATGAATTCATTCAGATACCTACTCTGCTTTTATTTTTGTAATTAAATGACAGGTACATTCAGCAGACTTAACATAGTAATCACAGAATGCTCAGCTCCACCACAAAGAAAATTGTATTAATGCCTAGGAAAATGAAGTGGGGAGGGATGGTAGCCAGTAGAGCTGAACTAAAATTTTGAATTCCTATGTGAAGAAATAGAAAAAAAAATGGGGGGGGGGGGTAGAAAAGGAGAGAAGAGAACACTTGGGGAAGGAACATAAGGTGTGAAGCACCAAGATCAATCTCTTTCCAACAGGTGGTAAGGCCTGGTTAAGGAAAAGAAGGATGACCCTTGAACTTACCTCATATAGACAAAGCAGGACTGGAGGCTGCAGGGAGAGAATAAAGATTTACAAAACAATAAAATTGGCACTCATGGCTCCCCCAGCATCACTCTGCTGGATGCAGACAAGTGTTGTCCCACAGAGAGAAGACAACACTACCTGTCAGAAATACACTGCATTGTATGGGAGGAGGGAATGGACAACGGGAGTGAGTGGATGGTGTTGGGTATGAACTGGATGTAACAATATTAATCTACTAAAAAAAAATCCAATGACTTTTTTCTAGCCACTCCATATAAAAATTCTATTGATATGAAAAGGCATGAACACACTTTTCCTGCAAAGGGCCAGGTGAATATTTTAGGCTTTGGGGGCTCTATATGATCTTTGTTGCAACTACTCAGCTCAGCTCCTGTGGCACACCAGCAACAGAAGACACGTCCATGAAAGGGCATGGTGGTGCTCCAACAGAGCTTCTCTTACAAGTGCGCCACGGGCTAGCCTCCTGACTTAGGGAGTTAATATTATCTTTAAAAATAATTTTATACTCCATACCCACTGGTATGGAAAATCAGCCAAATTATCTTTCTTCAACTTATACTTAATTATGTTGCCAAAGTAAAAACAATTTGAAATATTTCTTTATTAAAGGGAATGGTTTTCCATGAAAGACATGGGGCAATTAGTGAAGCAGGATATCCTAAAAAAACTCAATGATGGTTGACAAAGTAATGGGATATAAAATATTCAAGAAGTCTAGAAAAAACATCAAGACAAGGGATTCTCAAAGTAGCTGATTTATCTATATATAAAAGCCTAAGTGATCGTTACAACCACTTGACCGAACACTATGATGTGCACTGACCACCAGGGGGCAGATGCTCAATGCAGGAGCTGCCTCCTTGTGGTCAGTGCACTCCCACAGCCAACCTCCCGCAGCCAGCTAACTTCCCGCGGATCCTCCCCCCAGCCAGCCCCGATCGGCCCCTATGGGGTCTGGCCAAGATGGCCCGATCGCCGGCCAGGCTGAGGGACCCCACCCGTGCACGAATTTGTGTACCAGGCCTCTAGTAGTTTAATAAGTATTATGGTAAAAATCAGAGGCTTTTCAAGACTTAAAATTCTTCTTTACTCAGTTCCTATGAAAACGACAATAGGGACAAAATTGAATTGTAAAGAGAATAACTTCTTAAAAATTCCTGATTTCATTATAAAACTTTAAATAGTTTTACCTAAGGCACTGGCCATTAGCAAAGTGGTAATATGAAGCCCATATAAAAATGAATGTCAATGAATTTACTAATTTTTACATTAAAATATCTATCTTCCTTTCATCTAGTTCTGACCAAATTAAAATTGTGGATTAATTGAGTTGAGGAGACACTGATCTCGTATTTATTTATTTATTTTTAAATATATATATTTCTTTATTGATTTCAGAGAGGAAGGGAGGAGAGAGAGATAGAAACATCAATGATGAGAGAGAATCATTGATCAGCTGTCTCCTGCACACCCCCTACTGGGGATCGAGCCCGCAACCCCGGCATGTGCCCTTGGCCGGAATCAAACCTTGGACCCTTCAGTCCGCAGGCTGATGCTCTATCCACTGAGCCAAGCCGGCTAGGGCTGATCTCGTATTTAAATTCACAAATTATTTTCTCATGATTTGCAATACTGATAGTAAAGCCACTTGAATGCACTGCTACCACACACTACCTTTAACTCAGCATGAAATAAAATCTAGTATATAAAAATGAAACTTACAAAATAGACTGACCAGAATGTGATCATCTTTGGCTTATAGGTATTTACCAGAGTCCTTTTAATAGTGAATCTTAATAAGGCACTTGCAATTTTGATGACTGTAACTTAATTGATATACAAGAATAAATCTAGTTTGTAAACTAAGTTACATTTTTATAGTCATTGCATTCTTTCTGGAAATATCACAGTAAATAAAGAGAAACCCTATTAGGAAACCCTAGTAGGAAACTATGTAGAGCAACATTTTCCAGTTTTGTTCCGCAATATGATATAAAAAGTTGTCATAAACATAAAGGTTGGAGAATACAGTCTAACAAGCTAATGGGGCACGCACTGTGATTTGAGAAGCACAGGAAAGAGAACGGAGCATTCTCAGTGTTGTTAATACCGTGGGATCCTTTGCACACAGAACACCTTGGGGGACTAGTATTTCTTGAAATACATCTTTGGAATGCTTGTGAAGCCAACTAGATTAGGGTGACTGTGAATCATTTGGAAACTGATCAAAATGAGATTTAGAAAATCATCTATTCTAGCTTCATAGTTTTTCCATTAAATGATAATGATGCTGAATAATGGCACATGAAGAAACTCTGAACTTTAAATTGTATTAAAAATGTTTAAGAATATTCTGTGTTAAGGGTTGCCTCAATCACACAAATTTAAAAGAAAATCTTGAGTTAGAATTCAAAAAATGTGGTAAAATGTTCAAAAGCAAGACCAGAGGATGTATGGTTCATTAGTCTGGGTTTCAGCTTGTTGAAGAATATACTGTTAATTAAAATCACCTATCAGTTATATACCTGTGTGAAAACCAGCATTTGAAAAGAAAAATGTATACTCAGTCATTTTTAAGGAAATATGACAAAACAGGAGAAGCTGACAAACTGAACATTTTTCAGTCTTCTCAGAATGCAATTCAAAGTGTCACCTTGAATTCTGAACTTTTATGGGAAAATTCAACATTTTAGAATGAGAACCATGAATTTAGTAGCTTCAAGTCCACATCAGGTTATTCTAGTTTTAAAATTTCCTCAAAGGTGTCCAAAGTCAGTTTATTTATATCCACATATCTATCAATTAGGAAAAGGCAACACATTTGCTTTGGGAACTCAAAAGAAAGTAATCGCTATTTAAAAAGCCTACATTATTATTTCCAATAGTCATACTCCATTATCACCTCAAAAACCATGTCTTGTAACTAGCCCTTCACATACCCTATTTTGTGGTACCCCTCAAATCTATACTGCATGCTACTTTTCAAAGACTCTTTAGAATTACACCTTGATCATATAGTTTCTCATTATTCACTGAATGAATTCTTGGCTTGATCTCTTTGTCCTTCTATTATACCCACTTGGTGATCCCAATAACTATAAAACCTAAGGGCCCATCTTTCTCCATGCTTATACTCTGGCTGCAGAGATAAAATCACAAAACTGTTCAATCCTGTTATTTCTTGAGATAGTATTTTTAATCTTATTCACATTATCAACATTCACCATAGAACTCTTGATTCACAGAAAATAGAGTCTAATATCATCAACATTTTGCCTGTCTTATATAATAAAAGCCTAATATGCTAAGTGTCTGGTCGTCCAGTTGTCCATTCAACCAATCAAAGAGTAATATGCTAAGGCCGCCCAACTGCTCGCTATGATGTGCACTGACCACCAGGGGGGGCAGACAGTTGCCTGGTCGACCAGACGCTATAACGTGCACTGACCAGCAGGGGACAGGTGCTCCAACTGGTAGGTTAGCTTGCTGCTGGGGTCTGGCCAATTGGGACTGAGCGAGATGGGCCAGACATGCCTGAAGCCCTCCCGCGGTCCCTCCCCGGGTGGCCAACTTCCCGTGTCCCTCCCCGGCTGGCCAGTCCTGATAGGCCCCGATCGGGATTAGGTGAGACAGGGCTGGACACGCCCTGGAGCCCTCCCACGGTCCCTCCCCAGCCCTGATAGTGCACTGGTGGGGTCCCTCGGCCTGGCCTGTGCCCTCTCACAATCTGGGACCCCTCGGGGGATGTTGGAGAGCCAGTTTCAGCCTGGTCTCGCCAGCCAAGCCAAGAGACCCCACTGGTGCACAAATTCGTGCACTGGGCCTCTAGTGAATTTATAAAGTGATATGTGTCCTCATATATACCCCACTCTTCTTACGTTTTAGGAAAGAAGTGACCCTTATGGCCAAGGCTAATCTTGCTAATGATGCCTCATAATATCTAATCATCAACTCAGGGGCTTCACCCCAACTTTCACTACTTGCCATCTCATTTTTGTATCTTCAATCTTTCATTTTCCACCGATCTTCCTATTAACATCTAACATTTTTTTAAAAACCTGCCTTAAACAGGGCTTCCCTTTCTTTTTTTTTTAATATATATTTTTTCTTTATTAAGGTATTACATATGTGTCCCTATCGCCCCATTGCCCCCCCCCACCCTCCACTCATGCCCTCACCCCCCTGTTGTGTGTGTCCCAGGGCTTCCCTTTCATTACCTCTCTATCTCCTCTCCAATCATAGCCATTTATAGTTTTCTGTGCTAATTTCCTTCATTTCTTCTTCCTGCATGTATTCAATCATTAGGTTGCTTGCTCTGTTAGCCCACCAAACTGCTCTCTCCCAAACCAACTGTAATTGATCTGTTATCAACAGTTCACACTGCTATTTTCTCCACTGTTGTGACACATTTCCTTTTCACCATCCTCCCCTGGCTCCCTTTCACCTCCTGACTAATCTCATCAGTCTCCTGTTGTACACATCTTTTCTTTTCTCCATATTTTGGGGCCCTGAGATCCTAGGCTCTTCCCATTTCACCTGAATGATCTCTCCCACTCTCATGGCTTCAATGACTTGCTGATACCCAAATCTTTATCTCTAGCTCAGACCTCTCTCCTGAGGAAAAAGGCCCTATTAACTAATTGCTTCCTAAACACCTTTTCTTGGATATCTCACTGAATCCCTCAAATTCCTTATGTCTAAAACTGAATACCCTGAGTGTTCTTATACCTCAGTGCATATTACTACCATTTGCCCAGATACTTAAGCCAAAAACCTGGATGTCGTCCTTTAATTCCTCTACTCTCTAAGATGTATTGATTCTACTTCACAGAACTCTCTCAAACATATCTATTCTTCTCCATTAATGTCACTATTAGGGCTCAAACCATTTTTTTTTTCATGAACGTACAATTTAGGTGAAGCTTCCCTAGGTAGCTTTATCTTTTGCCATTTCCCCATTCACCCCCTGCCCCATCCTTTATCCCTATTTTATGACTCAGCTATTTGGACAAAATTAGTGTTCCTAACAAGCCTTCTTTTTGTCACCCTGATTTTCCACAAGCAATTTGCTCTACTGAAATACTCTCCCAACTTCTTTCAGCACCCTTCCAATCTCAGCTTAGATGTAACCATATAGGAATCCTTGCCCAATTCTCCAAACCTGGGTTCAATTTCCTTCCCATGTGCTCCTACAATTCACCTCCGCCTGCAATCATAGCACTCATCTTTCCACTGGAGTTGCCTATTCACTGTCCCCAAGAGATGAACTTCATGAAAGCACAAACCATGGCTTTAACCCTTTAATCATTAAAACATATTCTATCCCTCTTAAAACATAAAATATACTGTATTTGTTGGATAAATAAATGATATAGGTCTTGTTTATCTACTTAAGCAGAAAGAGAACTTTTTGAACCTTCTACATGCCTAAGAGCATATTGTAGGCATTCATTAAATATTTGTTGAACTAAGAATAGAATGAAATTGTATTTCTTATTCCTCTTTTCCATAACTACAGATATATAGCAATACAAATGTAGTAAAGTATAAATCTTAAAACTCCTATGTATTAAACTATATCTGAACAGTTAATTTTGAAATGTACAAAAATAAGACATTCATTCATGGTAGAAGCAAAACTTTCCATCAATAGAAATATTCTATACTACATTATATACACTGAACTAGAATCTTTCTAGAAAATCCTATTGTTAAAAGTCTCTCAAGTCTCCACTCACTAATTATTCTATGAAAATAAGAACACATATAAAACTAATAATGAATTTGTGTCATTTCCAAAAAGGCAAAAAGAAATATGAAATACCAAGTATCATGAGAAAAAAAATAACACCTCAAGAAACATTTAAAAATTAGACAAATATAATATTGTTTCAAATACAACTTTACAAAAATGTCCTTGATTAAAAAAAAGAATGTTAAAAAATAAAGAAGGAAAGTTATCAGTAAAAGATAAATAAAACTTTAAGCAGAACAGGAAAACAGTACTAATAATTTTTAAAATGTAAAAACAAGTCTTGCTCTGATACTAATTTTTTTTTTACATAACACAAAATGATTTTGAACTTAATTTGAAAAGTAATAATTAGGCATCTTCCACCTTATTTTTCTAGGGTAACCTAATATTTAGTGCGATGAAGAATCATATTAAAATAAATTTTATATTTAGACCTTAGGAAGATACAATGGCTAAGAAGCTGAAAGACAAAATACAGTTCTGTTGTAAAATGAATTAATGCAAACTACCTTTGGTAAACTCAAAAAGCATGAAATGAGGATGGTATAAAGAATTAAAAATGAAAGACTACACTTTATTCTCCACTCATGACAGTCTTTTAAAAAAAAGATGTGTGTATATTTTAGGTGACTTATGTTGTTTTTTTTAAATCACTATCAAGCTTCCCTTTTTTTCCTGACATACTATTTGTTATAATGTTATTTTCAGTTATCCTGAAGGTAGAAAACAGAGTATAATTTTAGATTTGATTCTTGTTTCAGAATGGGAACTAATTTAAAAATTTTAATCATTGAATTTCGTTAAAATTTTTAATCACTGCATGTTAGATATTATTGAAACAGGTATTTTAAAGTTACCTCTTTAAATAATAGAATATAGGGGGTCAGAAAACTCAAGTTTAATTACTGCTTTTAATATTTTAATGTAAGATCTAATAGTACTTTTTTAACTTACAAAAAATGTTTTAAAAGGTAAAAATAAAGCCACTAATACCTCCTTAACCCCAGAAAAATCCCCTTATACAATGTAACAATGCAATTATATGAAAAAAATCCTTAAATTTCCAGTGTAACCTGGCACTCTTTCGTGTCAGGAAAGAAATCTACAAGCACTACCATACTTCTACTTATCTTATCAATAAGCAGAGTTAGAAATGGCTACATTGGCAGCGACAGTGTTCATAGCCTATTTCTGCTAGGTTCTAAGATAACAGTTTCCCTGAGGCACCAATGTCAGGTTAGTATAACAGAGGAAAGCATACAACTGCTTGACAAAGTAATTTCAGTTTGCATTACCTTAAAATTATCTATATATGACTTTCTTCCTAGATAGGCTATGGATTATCATTGGAAAGAAATCCTTATCTTTATGTCCATGCAATCTAGTTCAGAGTCTAATAGAAATAAATCTATTCAACAAGTTTGATTTGTTGAAAAACATTTTTGTTCCTTGACACTATTTAAAAAAGCTGAGTATTAAAGTGGTTCGCGAAGCAGTACCAAAGGGCAAAATGACTTAAGGGTGAATGTGAGACTGATATCCTAGAATTATTATATATGTTATAGCCTTTATTAATTTAGTAATGAGACAGAGTCTTTACTTCTTTTCCACATGTCTGGTCTCAAAGCTATTATCAGATGATAAACATATATTAGTCTGTAGTATAGTCAAGTTTTAGATTGTTACTTGGGCATATTTATCTATCAAATAGTTTTTTGTATTTTATATTAGATTATATTAGATAAAATGCAAAAGTAGACAATATAACTTTTATATTAATGGTACATGTTTAGAGGCTTTCTATGTCTCTACTAAATATATTTTAATTTGCTTGAAATACTGGACACATTATATGTGGGGAAGTGCACTGGTACATTTAGCAGCACCTAATTTCACGAGTTTCATACTAGGTGCCAAGAAATTAGGTTGTCCAAATATTTTGGAAATAAATGAAAACTCAATCAGCTGTTTCTTTTCTACCCATTATCTTATACTTTACTCAAGGCACCTACAATGAAACTTTAAAATTAAGTAGAGAAAAACTTACCTAGTTGGGATTTTGAATAATAGTTTGCCATTTGTCCACTGTTGCAAGACTGTCGTTTATGTCTTTTTGTTGAAATTTCTGTGGTCTTCCATGGTGGTCTTTTTCTTTTCTTCAATTTGCTAAGAACTTCAGAACCATCAGAAGGAGTCTTGTCATAATTAACACATTTATTTAATTTACTACTGTCAAGTTGGCCAGGAAATTTATCAGCTGTACTATTTGCCTTAGCATTTTCTAATTCTTTAGATTGCTTTTTAAAAGAATTTTGCCTAGCAGAATGGGATCTTAAGGTAAAGCGCTTTGATTCTTCCATATGAGTCTGAAGATTACTTCCACTGTTAACAGTTTCAGGAGAGTAAATGATTGTATTTAGCTTAAAAGTATTTCTGTGTTCAAGGTAGTTGATCTTTCTCAAAAATATTCTACAATCTTTTAAGGTTTTTGACCTCCAATTACTTGGACATACATTCCCTAGTCTTGGTCCCTTTTCAAAATCTTTTTGGCTGCAATTTGTTCCATTTTCCTTTGCTTCTGACTTGTATTTATTCTCTAAACTAGCATGTGTTTTAACATCAGACACTGCCACCCTCTGTTGCAAAAAGTCATCCCTGATCTCGGGTGGCAAAATAAACTGGTTACCCACTGCATTTTTTCCTTGGAGTGGGATGTCAGCATTTGGTCCTCCCTCAGTCTTACTTAAAAATTGGTTCTGGCAGAAAAATCTCAGGTTCCTCCTTTTAGAGATCCAATTAACCTTTCCGTGGTTGTGCAGCTTTCCCTCTCTTCTCCACCTTTCATGTCGCAATCTCTTAAACTCAGTTCTTTTGAATCTACCTAGTGTTAAATTATTTTTCACATTTAAGAGTGGAGAGCTAACCATTTTATGCAGTATATGCAACTTCCCTGATTTTGAAGGAGAAGATAGTGCAAATTTTTTAAAGTGCTTCCTGAAGGGGCTGGTATTAAAATCAGAGTATTTGGTCCCTAATTTAATTCCTCTGGTATTTATTACTTCCAAAGGGTTTCGAGCATTTGCTTTTCTAACTAGTGAAAGAGACTGTGTTTCTGTCGTTTGCATAAACCAGGTACAGAGTTCATTCAAATCATATTTTTTCCGAAAAAGCATTTTTACAGGTGAAACTTCAAGTTCTACAAGACAGGTTTCCAAAGGGCTTGCTATTTTGAAATTACTTTTAGTGTCTTCCCTTTTAGTATGAACATAATTTTCAGCTTCATCTCCACTGACTCGCACCCAAGCATTTGTAATTTGCTCAAATCTATTGTTTAACGCCTCTAATAAGGAATCATTTGAAGCAGAAGCAGCCCACCACCTGAGCAAAGGGTTTGATGAAATTATAGGGTCCAAAGATACTTCAGAAATGGGTATTAATTTATCTTCCAAACATTTTTTTGCATTCCTTAAATTTCTAGTTCCTGGTGTACCTTTGGGAGCTATTTTTAACCTTGACTGCCTATTTTTTTCCTTCTGACTTTTGCCTTTCTGCATATGGAGTTTATATGATTTATGAAGCAGAGTATTTCTATAAATAAGTGAGCTAGAAGATGCTAATGAATGTAAGAAATGCAGAGATGGTTTTCTGTCCCTAATAGAATGTCTCAAAGGTATAGCAGCAACCATACTTTTTGATCCATTCTTGAGTATGTCAGCTTCAGCGTGCCTTGTATCCATCTTATTGCATTGAGAAGCATATTTTTCTTCAGGCAAACTCTTTTCTAACACAGTCTCTTGTTCTAAAGGAGGTAAACAGCTGCTAATACTCACTGCTCTCTCCTGAGGTGAAATTCTATTAATAGTTACAGATATACCAGAGATTTTCACTTTTGCAGGTCTACCAGGCTTCCTAATTATTGCCAAAGGCTTCTGATTTGGTCGAACAATGTTCTTAGAAGGTTGAGGTATCACAGACTTGTTCTTGATAGGTCTAACATATTCAAAGCCCAAGATCTCACTTTCAGTTGTCAAACTTGAAATGGCACTTATTCTTTCACCCGAGTCAAGTTCAAATTCTCTAGTATTTCTGAGACTATTACATTCAGTTGGAAAATCAGTAACCTTACTGTTTAAAGATGTAACATTGCTTATGCTTACACTTCCTTCAGAAACATGCCTTTTAGTTCTTCTTGACCTTCCATAAATAACAGTTACAGTAATAGTCTTTTTATAAATACCTTCCTTTTCTTCTGATAGGGGAGATTCTGGGCTTTTCTTTCCAGCACTAAAGGACTCATTTTGACAAATGGTAATGTCTGTTTGATCAGTTTTCGGTTTGGGTGGTCTTCCAATTGGTCGCTTAATCTGTTTCACAACCTGGGGACCTATTTTTTTAGGTCTACCTGGTTTTCTTTTAAAAGATGAATCAATTGCACTGTTTGAATTTTCTATAGGTTCTTCCTGTGGCTTATCACTATTTGTATCATCGATAAACATTTCAGAAGATTCTGCTGTTTCTTTTGCACAATTTAATTTGTTTAGTTCTTTTTGAAGGGTGTCACTATCATTAAGATTAGAACTAACATTTTCCAAGTTAGCATTTGGAATGTCCTCATTTGTTTCTGTTATTTTTTCAATTATATGATGGTTTGGATGTTTTTCAGAAGAAGGAAAATCAGTGTTTGATTCAGAATTATTGACTGAAGTTAAAGTATATTTGACACCTTCACTGCTTTTAACCTCAGATAAAAACATGAGTTTGATAGGACTAGAATAATTGGAAAAAGAAGAGCTTCTGGTGGCTTCATATTTTGTTGGTATATTCTCAACAGAGGAAATCAAGCTACCTGTATCTAAAATAGATGACTTTTTCAGATTATCAAGTCTTTTGTTATTCAAATCTATTGAAGGCATATGACTGCTTTGGATATTGTTGGATACTGCCACAGATTTTGATAAACTCTGCTCTTTGCATATCATTCTACTTACAGTAAGAGTTATATTTCCACCAGCATTTGGATCTTTACCATCAACTTCTTTCAATTTTTTGGATGCTTTATATCCTTCCAATAATGACTGATTATTCCAAGATTTCTTGGCCATATTTATTGTATCTTCCAAACGCTCCACAATAACTTGTAAATTAGAATTCATTGCAATTTTACTTAGATCTATATTGTGTGAGCTTTCGGTTTGAATATTTTTCACCTGATCTTTTTTTTTTGTAGATTCAGAAACCTTTTTGGCCTTAGGGGATTTTTTGAGAACATAATTATTTGTTACATATATAGAATACCATCCTGGAGGCACAATATTTCGTTTAGTTCTGTTCAAAAGTCCAGGAACATCACATTTCAAAGGAGTTTGAGTTTCTAGTTTTGAATTCTCATGATTTTGTAAAAAAAATTTTCCAGCTGCAGATTTCTCTTGTGAATTTCTTATGCTCATTTTCTCAGGGATAGTTGTTTTGAAGCTTTCTGAAAATGTGTCAAAAGCCAAGTTAGTATCTAAATTATGAAGGGGTAGTTGCAAGGACTGCAATGCATAATCTGGTGAAAATGATATTTCTGCATGATTGCTATCTTGAAGGCTTTTAGAATTTTGTAAAGAAGGCCCTTGGCAATTATAGAATTCTTCTTTGTCTGTTGAAAGTATCACATTATTGCATACCAATTTCCTTGAAAATTTTTCACTGCATTTTTTTCTTACGAAGTTTTCATCAAGACTAGCAAGTTCTCTTTTTATCTGTAAAGCCTGCCTTCTAAACATGGGTGAATCAGGAGAGTGGTGCATTGCAAATAATGTTTCTTGACGCTTTCGAAATCTTGTCTGAATAATTTTATTTTCTAGCTTTTTATCATGTTGACTCAGTAATTCCATAAAACTGTAATCACTGGCCTTTGCATTATGCAAGAGGGAGGTTATTAAATCTCTCAATTTTAAATCATTATCTGTATTACAATCACTGCTAGACAACTTTATAAGGTTTGTCGTATCCGTAGTTTCTATTGATTTTAATTTTTCATTAATACGGTCCATTAAATCTTGAAAAATTACAGTAGTCTCACCTTTTTCATAATTTGTAGTACAATTATTGCTGCCTTCCAAGAGCAAAGAATCAGAGTTACTGGATATTTTGGTTTTATGTATTTTACCTTCATGATCATCTTTGTCATTACTTATTTCTGCTGGTGTGAGGAATGGAGGTTGGTTAATGTTTGTTTCAAGTCTGTTATTTTCTAAGGCTGAAAGCTCTGAGATGACATCTTTCAATTTTTCAAATCCTTCAGTCTGTACAGGTGATAATGGTGGGGGTGAGGGACTTCGAGATCTACAAATATCTTCAAGACTGACTGAAACATCACTGAGTACTTCCCTTGATGAAAAAGGAGTATGAAAGGCCGATTTTGTAGAATGAATGTTTGGAAACAGTCCAGAACAGCACCTGTGAGAAGTATAACTGTTTGCAATTCCTCTATTCACTACTGTCTTAATGTGTTCAATAGTTACAGTTTGGCAAGACAAACAATGGAAATCTTTAATACAGACTGGCAGAGGCACAAAACCAGGGCTTTGTCTTTCATTTTGTAAATACCCTCTTTCTGCCAGCCTATATTCACAATGACAGAATAGACCATGTATATCATCTTCAATTAGAGGCTTTTGAGATTCTGAAGACACAGTATAAGATGTATTACAACAGCAAAGAGAAGCAGCATTCTGCTCTTGGACTAGAAATTTCAACATAGCCAAAACTTGTTGCTGGTGATGTATGCACAAAGATTCCAAAACTTTGCTTAATGCTGATTTTTCTTTTTCCATTTTAGTAGCTTCCTCTGATTTTGCATCAACAGTTGAACTAAAAATAAAAATCAAACAAAAAATGAATTACAGTAAAAATATCAATATTATAAGGAGTTATAATTTTAACAGAGTTTGAACAAAAGATATTTTGATATTGCTGGACTCCTAATTCCTATAGAGCTGCAATAATGGCATCTTGATTATTGTTTAGCAAAAATATAATGAAGCACTGATGATAATTTCCTGCGACAAATATGAGTCCAAACAAAGCCCAAATTTTGTGATATAAAAGCTGATGATTATCGATATGACTATATTTACAGATTTGCTAATGTTTAGTTCTTTGAATATATTAAGAATATTTAATGGAAAGTGCTTCACCAGGAGTTAAATTTTTTTTGTAAACATTTTGTTATTTTGATAATTATCAGTCTGTATTACTGCAAATAAGAAAAATAAGATGTACGAGAAAAAGCTTATCTTTATTTAAATATATATTTTTTCAAGGTAATGAAAATAAAATTATTAATAAAAGCTTTGTCACAAGAAAAATTAAGGGATTTAGATTTCATAAATAACAAAATATCTTTTCTAAGATTAAGCGGCAGGCATTTTAACCTATTAAGAAAATAAATAATTTAAGCTATTTAAAAATGAAATCTATTTTTAATTGATTTTAAATACTAAAGTAATTACATTGAAACTAAAGGCATTACTTACCTAATTATTTAATTTCAAATGGAAAATGTCCACTTCAGAAACTAATATACATCTAATTTTAGCTAAGACTCATTATTACTTAGCAACCAATGTAGAAGTCTAAAAATTTTTTTGAAATCCAACTACCAGCAGTAAGAAGATAAAATATATAAAAGAATTCTGTTTCAGAAAAGTATCCATTTAAATTAAACATATCACCAAACTCTGTACATGAAAATAGCCTCCCACTCCTGACTTCTTATATTTGTTATTGATAGTAGCTCCTGGTTTGTAAAAATTTAGGGTTGGAATTGGGATATGCTGATTATGAATTGCTACAGAGAATGTACTTTATTTAATAAAAGGTTATGTTCATGTATATTAAAAATTAGAGAATTTTTTCTTTTAAAATGAAAAGTGAAATTTTTTATTTTGTTCCCTAAATATCACTTAATTTGTTTCACAGTTAAGTATGCAATATTTTATCTACATTTTATAAAAATTGTTATTCGAATAGGAAAAATACCAAAGCAAATTTTGAACATTAGATCAATTTTTTCAAGGAAAAACGACAACTTTACTAGATTCAACCAATATTTCACTAAAACTAGCATATGATTTAACATTAAGTAGTTATCAAAGTGAGAATAGATATGAAATTACAATAAAACTTCTTAAATCCACTGCCCCCTCTAGACAGATGAAAATAGGACATGACCCCTGTAACTTTTCCTTTCTGAAAATAAATTTTCGTGAGTTTTATCATGATTGGGAGTGTAAAATGATGCAACCAACTCCCAAGATTCAATATTAGATCATTTAAAAAATATATGTAGGGAATAAAGGCAGGAGAAAATGTTAGCTATCAAATATAAATAAAATTATGATCTTTTTCAGCAAATTAAAAATTATAATTTTCACATAAGCAAAAGATAACCCACAAAAGTTCTGATAAGCACACTTCAACAGTTTCTTTAGTTATGTTACGGCCTATTAAACATCTGTGACTAACCAGTTAAACAGATTTTATATGGTTCTAAAGAAAATATATTACACTGTATCTTAAAGATTAATATGCTTGCCTAATAGTTCCTGAAATGCTTAAGTGATTTTTTCTATTAGTAAAGTCAAGTAAAATGTAGAAATAATAAAAACTAATGACTAGTGTTAACTATTCTGAAAACCACCACAAGATTTTTGTATTTCTCTTCTGACATTCTAAGGAAATCTTTTAAAAGAGTTTCTTATTCAGTTTATTACTTCTATTAATGACATTTAAAAAATACCACAGTGGCTAGTAATTTCCACCTAATGCTATATGAAGAACAGCTTAATAAAGTTCCTAATTATTCAGATATTAGATTAGATTCAGTTATTAGATAACTAGGTTCTCAAATCATAAAACTACACAATATGCTTACTTGTCTTCAAAATTCTTTTCCATATTTAATGCATGTTAAAATCTCAAAGAAAAACCCAATATATGAAACCTAATATAAAAAATAGTTGAATACACATAAGTCTACAATCTAGAATTTATTCCCAAATGATTACATAAAGGTTCTAAGATTGTACCTCTCATAGATGCCTTTTATTGAATGCTAAGTTTCTAACCTTTTCCTACTTGATTTAGAAACCAAAACACCCTGCCTATTCTTTGTATGTTACTATCCATTTTGCCCATTACAAGTTTTGTTGTTGAGATAGTTTTGGAGAAAGTCAATTTCTAATATTTAATATTAATAAAACTGCTTCCTAAAATGAATTAAAGAAGTCAGTGTAGTCAGTCTTTTTCTTTGCTTTTCTTTTTTTTCTTTTACTGAATGAGTAAATCACACACAAACAGTGTTGTAAATTTAAGTGCAAAAGCATTGAAGTGCTTTACTACAAATTACAACCTAGAAACACGTTAACTGAACAATTAAAATTCATACAATCAGATTTAGATATATAACAACACAAAGTAGGAACAGAATTACAGTACATTACAACACAAGACAGATACATGAATTCATTAGAAAATATTGTAATAAATAATTCATGAATTATAGTGCAATTGATTTATGCATAAATATAACTAATTGCCTAACAATCAGTTTATATTAACAAAATCTGTCAAAATCAAGGCAGCACAGAGTTTTACTAAATTACTGCGACAATGAAAATACTGCAATTAAAAAACAAATACAAGTATTTGTACTGTAAACAACTAAAAAAATCAGTCTCACTAAAGTTAGTATACAATTTAATATAAAATTGTCATTAGCTACCAGAAGTGGTTTAAACAACTTTACTGAACAGTAGTTTTCTAAAAACAGAGGCACTGTTTTTTTCTTTTCCTTCTTTTTTTTTTTTAAATATAAAATACTTGAGGAACATTCAAATAAGTAGAAAGCACATAAGGTTTGCTTTCACCTTCATTAAAAGTCTGCTGAAACTGGATATTTCAGAAAATTGTTGATTGATAAATAGTAACTGGTAACTAAATTCATAAAGTACTTTGAAAGTTTAACATAAAGAACATCTTAATAGAATCACTGGGGAGAAGGGGAAGCCATAAATTTCCCTGCCTTTCCTAGTTTGTATAATCAAAAGTTAACTCAATAATTAGAAACATTTTGTTTCTTTTAAAAGTCATGGGTTATTACCTATAAACTATGAAAAAATATTTAATTTACTATTTCTGACCAAAAATAAATAATACAAGTACTAAAATGCTGCAAATTAACTATAATATTACCTATAAAACTACTGATCACTGTGAAGTCAATAGCAAAATGATCCCTGATTTTATGAATCCTGTAAAGTTTTTGGTCAGGTCATCTTTTAAATGATATAAAAGAGTTCTGTTAAGTATCCCTTTACTATAAACTTCTCAATCAATTTGTTAATGTAAATATACTGTGAGGAATAAAAAAGCTCAATACAATACAAATATTATGTAATGCATTCAAGCCCCCAAATTTTTGCAAGTAAAATTCTGTATAAAGAGGTCAATAAAATTGTGTTGAAACATTACTTTAACTTTGTTTTTTAGTAGGGAGAGGGGTAATAGATTAAATAATCCAAGTTCTGGCCCTCACAAAATATGGCTTAATTCTTTAAAAAGAAAGATGACCCTGACATCTGCTGTTTTGCAATCTATTATGTATACTTTCTTGGAAAAGAAAAGAGCAAGAGGATTCATCATACCCTACTATGCAGGTAACATTAATAGCTAAAGAGTGTTCAGTATAGATCTAAGAGACCAAATAACTACTTGTTTAGTTCCCACTCTTCAGTTTCTTTAAACATATGTAAGCAGTTTTTAAATGTAATAGCTGAAAATCTCTTTAGTATTACATGTATATGTGATTATTAGATACACACAAACACAAGTGTAAAAACACAAGTATTTGACAAGGTGCACTTTTTTTTTTTAAATTCAGCTTTTGGATTTACGAAAAGTGGCTTAGAGAAATGTTTAAAACCTGAATTTTAACAGAGAAAAGGGGCACTCAGAGAATTTTGAATATATGAAGCAAATCCCCATTCTTTAAATGGAGGCACATGCTTTATAATATTTTACTACTAAAACGGCATACTCCATAACACCAACATGGATACTCTGAACCACATTTTAAAACTGCTATATAAAAATTACTGGTCTCTCTATGAGTCTGGTAAAAGTTAAAATGCACTGCCCAGCTTCTAACTACCCAATTAGTAGAGTTTACATTACTGAAAGTTCAAAACAGCTTCAGTGTTAAATATTTGTAAATCTACTCAAAACCCTGAACAAACTGCAAATTTGGTTATTAGCAAAATGATAATGTTTCGCCCACCAAAATGAAATCTGTAATTCATTTTGATAAACTGAAAATGTTTTGAAATGTCACAGCAGCAAATATATTAAAGTTACACTGAGGTTTTTCAATAGTAGGAGTGTGTCACAATCCTTAAAATTTAAAGTAGTCATAACATCAACTAACCAGCACATTTAAACCAAAATTATCATTCTCAAGCTTTTTCTGTGCACATTATAAACATGCTCTAAGCTGCATTCCAACTTTCTTTTCTAACCTTACAAATTAGCTTATTTTTCAAATAAAACACAAAATTAAATTATTTTAATAATTAAATTTAAATTACTTTTTGTTCTTAGTATTCCACCTTATATTAAAGAATTCTATAGCTGCTGGGGTTAACCATGTGTCAGTTTTTTTAAAAAAAGCATATATCTTATAAACCCCAGCGTCCTGCTAAATCAACTATTAAATGATAAATACTGAATTTCATTATATATATAATTTAAGGTTTTCTTTTCAATTCCTGGTGGATGCACTTGAGTGCATTTCATATTTCATAGAATGCACTACAGTGTACTAATACTGTATATATTAATTTTTCTTAGTATGGAGATAGCTGTCTATTTAAACTTTGATTGGTTGTTTGACGTACTTACAATAACTGTAAGTATGTTATATTAAAATGTTTACAAACGATTAGTATCATCTTTCCATTATAAGATGGTTCAACTGAATGGCTGGAGTGGTCTTTCACCAATAAAAATGTTTCACTTGACAATTACTTGTTTTCCCACAACGCTTTATGCTATTGACTACTAAAGAAAACCTGAATCTTTTTCACCTATTTATACAAGGATTAAATACAAACTATCAGAAGTAAGCAACTATATAATCTGTCCACAGTGAAAACCCTGAATAAAACTTTTTTTCAAAAGGCATGTAAGTGGTTTTTGAACTGTAAAATTTCTTGTCTCCTGTCAGAGTGAGCATCTGTAATTCCCACATGTGTGTATATAGACATACAAATACACACCTGTGCACATACACACACACAAACAAACACACACACGCGCGCGCACACACACACACACACATTTTCCTAACAAGTAATCTACACAGGCTTGCTGCTGTTTTTGCAGCTGCCAGTCCCTGAATCTGTCATATTATATAACCCAGTGTCTGGTAATCGGAGTTTCTTCTTCGGAGGAGTCTTCAGTGTTCCAGATCTTTCTTTTACCTTGTATTCTAAAGTGCTGTGAGGTACCCCATAAATTCCTTGTGCTTTGGAAACACTCATTTTTCCACTCATTACCATTGCAATAGCCTCTTCCATTATTTCATGATCATATTGCCGATAACGGCCACGTTTTTTCCTGGGCTGCTTATTATCTTTTCGATCCAATCCATCTTCAGTATTTTCAGAGGTTCCATCAACTGTTCCATTTTTAGAATTAAGACACAAAGGAGAGATGTCCCCATGTATAAAATAAGAGTCAACACTTGAGTGAGTTATGGACCCAGAACATTCTATTTTGTTCTGTTTAGGGAGTATATTTTTCAGCTTTTGGAGAGCTGATCCTTCAAGGACTGGAGAGGTTTTGGAAACTTGATATACAACATCCAGCAGACCAGGACCATCAGGTTGTGGTTTTGAAACAGAGCTTACTCGTAGCTGAGGAATTTTTAACTGTACAGTAGGATGTGAAGTTTCATATTGTAGGCTTTCATTTTTTTCTTTAAATTGAGTAACCATTTTCTGTAGAGTTAACTGATGGAGGTAACTGGAAGCTGTTGGGAATTTTAATTCTGAGGTTTCAAGTAGATTGAGTTTATTTTTTTCTGTGCGCTCTGCTTGAGCTCTTGCCCACAAGGCTACTTTCTGCAGCACTGCACAAGTTTCTTTACTGTCTTTATATGAACAACTATCATTGAAATCTCGAGTTTTGTTTTTAAAAGATGCAGGCTTCCCTGCTGGTAAGGCTTCTAAGTGGAGAAGTAAAGTTTTTTGAGGTATGCCATAAAGTATGCCTGCTTTATTTATGTCCAGTGCTCCAGACTGAATGTCTTTCAAAGCTTTTGAGAGCAAACCATCTGCAAACTCAGCACTTCTTTCCACATAGTCCTCTCTGTTTCTGTGTAGTCTCCTGGATGGATGGAATGAAACGATGGTAAACTGATGCATGAGAGACTCTCACACAGCTATGGAAGGGGAGGGTCCACTCCTTTATTATACTCCTTGCTTAGGTAACATCACTGCTTATACACTTTTAAGTCTGTGAGATGTAGTAGTTACTCCTTATCAAAGCAAACGCTACAGTCCTGGTAGGACAATGTGTCAATCATACGGTGGCCTCAACAGGCAGACCTTCCAAGAACATAAAATCCTAATTCAGTATTTGTAAAAATATTCTCATGATGTTGCTATTCCTGACAGATGCTTGCAGAGCAACACTTAGATTTTTTACTTGTACAATTAGAGTTCCATTATAAAAAAAAGAAAAAAAACCAACCCAAATCCTAAAGGAGTTTTTGTTAGTAGAAACGTGACGTTACCACTAAACAAGTAATAAAAGAGTCAACCCCTTTAAAGGAAATTTGTAGCAGTAAGAATATTTCCAAACACAATATCTCATATTTCCACAAGACCCATTTTTCTCTAGACAAAAACTAAAAATTGGAAACAAGTAGATAAGTTATATTTGGGTAAAATACTTTTAGATTTTATAAATGTTTTTTCTATTTCCAATGTATCATTGTAATTTCAAAGTTTCTCAAACAGAAAGCTTAATTTACTTCATGATTCAAAACCTACTACAGCTTTAGTTTAAGCAAATCACACTCTACATCTAAGATTTAAATGTGACAAAAAAGCTTTCTGTGTAGTTTGTGAATGGGAAGATGCAAGTTACAAAAAAGATAAAAAAATCCAACAGAACAGCATTTCGCTACTAATTACCTATTAATTTAGTAATAGATTTTAATCAAAGCATAGAAGGACTTTTTGTGGTGATTACTAGATATATTACATAGTCTGCCATCATGCCTAAAGCATAATGGAAAAAAACACAAACACTATAAACTAACTACAAGAATTAGTAAGTAGAGTACTTTTAAAATTTATTGTTTTAAAAAATTAAATAGTGAAATTACGTATTTCCCTTAAATTTGACTCCTGAATCTGAATTAAAATTCTCTTTACTTGTCCTGCTTCTTAGTTTGTATTCTATGGTTAAGTTGGTAGTTCATTTTAGTAACATGAACTAAAGTTTGGTGATTGTTCTGATAACTTTTCTTTAACAGAAAGAATAAAAAAGAAAGAGGAAGGACAAAATGGAAGGTATGAGAGACAAACACTTATGAGTGACAAAGCCTCTGGAGGAAACTATATATGTCAATCTACTCAAAGTAGCATTACGAGTTCTCTGAAGAGATAATTTTATATTAATATTAAGTTATATTTCCTGGATATTGCTTACCCAGCCATTGAATTTTCAGAAGGATCACATATGGATGACTCTTCAGATTTTATGCTGATTTTCTTTGTAGAGAGATCTAACACTCCATCCCCTATAAGTTTTGCAAGAGAAAAAACTTTATATTTGTAACAGATTAATAAAACAAACAGGCTATGATATAAAACCTGTTTAAAATCAACCCTTGGTCACCTTTCCCACTGTTTGCAGTGCACAGCCATCTGACTGCTCATCCATGACTGTTTCTATTCAAGGCTGCCCAGATGATGCTTTGGGAAAGTAGGAATGATGTCAATTGCACAAAAGAGAGCATAGAAAATACGATAATAAGTAAGAACAATAATTAGCATTTATTAGAACTAACAATATGTGGAACATATACTTTAGGTAAACTATGACTCTGCATAACCATTGTGTTTTTAGAAATTACAGTGTAAAATTTTACTGTTTTAAACAACTGAAATGAACAACAGTTGAGTCAGTGCCTATGTAATATATCATGGTTATATACGTGATTGTATGAAGATATAACTTATAACAATATAACACTTTAGGAAAAATAGCAGTTAGAAAACACTGCCCAAGTATTTGTTATTAAAAGATAGTTATTTTTATTACTGTTATAATAGTGAATTTACATAAATAAGATTTCAGCGATTCAGACATATTGTTAATAGAACAACTTCAGGATCAAGGAGAATAAAAATAAACTAAGAATTTATAACACATCAATAAATAATATTGTTAATATTACTATATCTCTACTGACAGCTAAAATTTAAAAATTTAAACTGTAAGAAAGGAGTCATTATAAAAAATATGCTTAAAAATATACTCAAAAATACTGAAAAAACAATCAAGTAGGTTTTACTATTATCATACAAATCTACTTAATACTTACGTGCCCTACCAAGACACAAAGATGAAAAAAATAACATATCCCACCCATAACATACTATGCATAATTCAATAATAATTTTATTGAGTGCTTAGTATGTGCAAAGCACTATTTTAAGAATTTGGAGAGCAGCTGTAAAAGTGGGATACAAAGTACCTATTCTCATGGTGCTTAGGACCTAGTGAGATAGTCATACATACACCACCACCATCACCACCCAACATATTTTAGATTGAGGATAAGGGCTCCTTAAAAACAAACAAACAAACAAAGAAGAGTAAGCTGATATTGTTCTGGCTTCAAGGATTGACAATAATTTCCCTAACTTGTATTAACAAAAGCTACTTGTTCTATCTTTTTGAGTCAAACACTTATTTGACATCCTCTACAAGCACTTAAAAGGCCCTTGCCCCCTTTCCTCTGTAAATTATGGCTCTTCTTTCAATAAACTATTAGATAAATCCAATATAGCTCTCATCATTCGGCTCTTATGAAAAAACAGATCTCTATATAGTTAAGTACAAGATTACATTATATTTATCACATATATTACCTTTTCTTTTTCCCCAGTTACATCAACAATTGAAGATAAATCAGTTTCTTTTTATTTTTCAACTAAGTGTAAAAAACTGAACAGGAAGTGTTTACTAAATGTTCTCAGCTAAATATTATAAAAAATAATTTTTATCATATACATCTCTTTATTTGTATACTTTGCTTTTAAGTTGCTTTTTAGGATTCTATCACCATAGACTTCATTGTGAAAAGAGATTGAGAGCAACTCAAATTTCTTTTTTTATAAACAAAAGTCAAATGTAATACAAAAGCTCAAATTTAGCAGTTCTTGCTAGTCCATATTACATAGGCTAATCACAAGTAATATTACTTTTAAAGTTTATCTATAAATATAACATTACATATATTTAAGAATATTAAAACATAAAACTACATATTACACAAACACAAAAAATCTTACCTTGCTGAGTATTTTGTTCTTGCATTCGATTCACAGTGAGGTCTAAGGGGCCTTCTTGCTCTTCCTGAAGGGAGTTTTCTGCTTGATTCATTTGGATACTTTTACATATTAGACTTGGTCCAATTGAACCATTTCTATTCTCTTGAATTTTACCACTTTTTGAAATATACTCAATTGCAAACTGACGTATCATCTTTTTCATTAATTCCTGAGCAACTAGGGGAATGTTAGGATCACAGTTCTGAGGAAGATCTAGAGAAGAAATAAGTATAATAAGCATTAAAAACTGAAATGCAAAATACCCGTATTTAAACTTATATTTTTATGACAAATTAATAATTTCAGAAGTCTTTTTAGTGTCAGTCTGTAATTGCCAATGGTTCCTAGGACTTTGCAATAGAAACCCTGTAGATTTAATTAGTATTATGATATCAACCTCAAACTTGGCACATTTAACCATTTCTTCAAAATAACATTTTTGTTCACAAACTAAAATATAGGTAAGAAATTAAGACATAGGAAGCTCAGTACTATGACCAATTTTTAGAGTTTTAAATGCGTTCTACTAGATATTAAAACACTTTAGTACGTGAATATAAACTATATATAACCAAATTTTAACTTAATATACAAAGTGCATGCATTAACTATTAAAGAAAACATCTCAACTTTCATGATTGTTAATTACCATTTAATTCTTCAATTCTGTCAAATATGCATTTCCTATACAGTTTAAATGTCATCATCAAGAATTTTTTTCTTTTTAAATATATTTTTATTGATTTCAGAGAGGAAGGGAGGGAGAAAAACATAAATGATGAGAGAGAATCATTGATCGGCTGCCTCTTGCATGCACTCTTCTGGGGATCGAGCCCACAACCCCAGCATGTGCGCTTGACCGAAATCAAACCCGAGACCCTTCAGTCCGCAGGCCAACGCTCTATCCACTAAGCCAACCTGGTTAGGGCTGGATATTTTTTCTTTCCTCAAATTTTTATATTTAGAAATTTAAATCAGAAACAAATAAAGAACAGTATAATCACACAGACAGCCTCGACCAAGATTTAAGAATTGTTAGTATTCTGCCACACTCACTTTCTTTTAACATTTTTTGGTTTGCAGAACTACTAAATTTTATAATTATATTTCATGCCTACATGTTTCAGCAAACATCTACTAAGATTCTCCTATAAAAATGGCAATATCATTATTATGTGCCTTAATTAATCCTTGATCCCCAAACATATTGATCAGCTACAACTATAATAGTCAGCAATGATATTCAGTTCTACTTGAAACTTTTACAAGAGGTCAAAACAGTTGAATGATTTTACAGTGAGAGGTACAGAATAAGGACAGACCAGTTATGAACACAGCATATAATAGTGATAAAGTTTTGGTATTAGGGAGGGGGGTTGTTGGTGGCTTTTCACATAACTTCCGGCCTCAATCCAATGCTTTTATTTACTCTGTTTCTTTGAAGGTAGAATGGCTGGTAAATTGGAAAGGATTAGTAATCATACTTGGTTAGGCTCCACAGAAGTGGTCCTACTTCTTGAGAGACTAGTTCAATGCTCCTTAGATGCCTCAACTCTTACCCAGGCAGATCAGTATTATGTTAATAGGTCTGCATTGGTCCAGGGCTGTTTGAGACAGAAGGGTCAACTCTCTTTAGTTTGAGGATTCAGTATTAGCTGGAGAACTTGCCTAAGTCACGTAAAGGAAAGTCTTTTAACTAGCATTTATTGTTACAGATCCCTGATTCTAAAATGCAAGAAGGCTTGAAAACACACTATTTGGAGGTGAGAAGAGGCAACAAACACCTCCACTATGATCAATCCCATATTTGGTAGCAAAAGGTGACCTATGATAGCATGAATCTATTTATGGTCCTTGCAGAAATATAAATATATTTGATCATATGGTGCTGTTTTGAACCGGCTGGAAATGTTACATAATAAACATTTCCATTATATCACATCTTTAAAAAATATTTTAAATTCAGAAGAAACATCTGAGAAAAGGGATTGTGGGCCTATTTTAAAAAGTAACATTTTAGCCTTTACACATTTATTCTTTGACCCAGTAGGAAAGAGAGGAAGTATTGGTTTGGGGGTACTGGAAAAAAATAGACTTAGCTTATCTCCTCCATTTTATAGTTTCTTTGTTCACAAAAATGGAAATGATAACAGAACCTTGAAAATCATAATTGGACTTGCTCATAACATATTTTAAGGTTATATGAAATTGCAGATCAAATACTTGACATTTTTACAGTGTGGTAAACATTAGTGCTTAATTATAGTGGAGATAACAAGATAAAAAGATGCAAGCTAAGCAATTATATTTTATTTAAATCACAAGATGTCAAATAAGTAAAAATATTAAGGCAAATATAAAATCAGTAACTGGGGGGAAAAAAAGGACATAACAGCCCATTTTTTGGTATAGCCCATTAGCACATGTAACCTAAATAAAGTGATTTATCAAAACAAAAAGTTCCATGTTGCCCATAAGGATTCCAGTTTATACCATTTCTCAATTATTACCTCCAGGAATCTTTGAAGGTTTCTGTGAACAATCTTCTTCACCTTTTTTCAAAACTAATTTTGCTTTACATTATGTGTTAAAAGGAAATGCTGAATGTACTTCTAGGTATTTTGGTTAACTGTTCTGTAATTTATTGACCAATATCACCTTATAAATTTAAAATAATTAAATTTTCCAAAAGAGCAAAAAACATACTTTATGATTGAGTTTAGAATTAATTTAATGCAGAATAGACACCACTACTCTATTCCATTCACCTACTCAGATTTTGTCCCTATATATTGGGAAATTAGTCTATGTGTGAAACCAAAGGACTTGGCAAAAAATAAATTAAAAAAATAAGATAAAAAAGAGAAAGAGAGAGACAATAAAAATGCTGCTCAGTTGCTAGTTAACTAATGAATCTTCTGAATTACATGTACAAGCTCTTATAATTACAAAAAGCAAATAAGCTGATTAAAGATCTAGGCCAGGGATTAAAGTCAACTATTTTGAAAGATCAGGCAAATAATAAATATTTGGCTAGAAGATAAAATGTTGCCACTTGGAAATGGTGTCTGCTGCCCTTAAGAAGATAGAAGATGGCACGATTTGATTCCTGGGCAGGGCACATGTCTGGGTTGTGGGCTCAATACCCAGGAGCGGGTGTGCAGGAGGCAGTTGATCAATGATTCTCTCATCATTGATGTTTCTATCTCTCTCCCTCTCTCCCTTCCTCTCTGAAATCAATACAAAATACATTAAAAAAAAAAAGACAGAAGAAACTTATTTTTGCCCTCTCTTTTCATTTCTCAAATTTAACTAATTCAAAGTTTAACATGCTCTTTGTGGTAGCTAGTATCAAGATCGTCCTCAATGATTTCCACATCTTGGTTTCCTACTGCTGTGTAGTTCCTTCCACATTGTATCAGGGGTGGTATGTGTGATTAACAGCATAGCACAGAAATGTACCTCATTTCTGATATTAGGTTATATAGGTATGAGATTTTATCTTGGATACTCCTGAATATTGATGTTCGCTGCCTCCTCTCTGCTCCCACCCCCACTCGATCCTTGCATCTCTCTCTCTTTCACTACCTATTCTAGAGGAAGCCATAGTGAGGCTCATAAGAGTTTGACGTTCTTGGAGAAATCAAGATGGCGGCATAGGTAAACACCTGAACTTGCTGTCTCGCACAACCACTTTAAAACTACAACTAAAAGACAAACGGCCATCATCCAGAACCACAGGAAGGCTGGCTAAGTGGAAATTCTACAACTAGAATGGAAGAGAAAAGCACACCGAGACTCAGACGAGCTGCAGAAGTACGGAGAGGGCTGGCAACTGAGTAGGCAACTTTTTCAAGCAGGAGGGAGATACAAGCTCCCGACTGCTCTGAACTCCAGTTCCAGGCAAGACTCTGGGGATCCAGACTCATACGGGGCGAAACTCGAGGGCAGCTTTCTCTCAGAGGTGCTTGCAGCGATTACCGCGGGACACTGAGACTCGGGGGCCTCTTAAGGCAGGGCTGACAGGAAGCCATTGCTGTTTGCTCCACCCTGAGACCCCGCCCCACTCAAGCTGTGCGCAGAGGCTTTTGCATATGAATAGCCTGGTCCTTTGAAATCTAAACTTACCTAACAAACTGCAGCTGAGTCAGAGAGACCCAGAACATCCAAAAGAAGGCCCAAGGCCCCACAGCAGCTTGAATTGCTTCACAGCTGGGCCTCATCTGGGCACCTCCAAAACCCAAACAAAGAAGAGGAATCTGCAGATCTCTCCACAGCTCCTGCTGAGTGGCCTCAGGCAGAGGCTAAATTAGCACCTCCTTGGAGATCCAAGAGCCAGTGTACCCACGGGTCAGAGTAGGACCATCCAGATTACAACTACTCAGATCCATAAGGGACACGCTCAGGGGACAGACTCAGTGAGCACCAAAGCCCCACTGAAGCAAGTCTTGCCACACAAGGGTGTCTCCAGCACAGAAGTTCTCCCATCGTAGACACAGCTGATCCTCACAGCCAATTGGCCTGGAGGTCAATTCCTCCCAGTGATACATACCAACAACAATCAAGGCTTAACTACAACAAGACTGTGCACACAGCCCACAAAGGAGTTCACCAAGAGTGTCCACCTCAGGTAACCGGGGAGGCTGAGCCACTGGGCCCTATAGGACACCTAGCACACAAAGCCACTCTATCAACTCAGGGAAGCAACCAAAATGCGGAGACAAAGAAACAGGTCACAAATGAAAGAAATGGAGGAACAAACGACTGGATATAGAGTTCAAAACCATGGTTATAAGGTTTTTCAAGAATTTTCTAGAAAAGGCCGATAAATTTAGCGAGACCCTTGAGGATATGAAAAAGGACCAACTAGAAATTAAGCATACACTGACTGAAATAAAAAATAACATACAGAGATCCAACAGCAGACTAGAGGCTCACAAGAATCAAGTCAAAGATCTAAAATACAAAGAAGCAAAAAACACCCAACCGCAAAAGCAAAAAGAAAAAGAATCCAAAAGTATGAAGATAGTGTAAGGAGCCTCTGGGACAACTTCAAGAGTACCAACATCCGAATTATGGGGGTGCCAGAAGAAGAGAGAGAGCAAGATACTGAAAACCTATTTGAAGAAATAATGACAGAAAACTTGCCCCACCTGGTGAAAGAAATAGACTTACAAGTCCAGGAAGCGCACAGAACCCCAAACAAAAGGAACCCAAAGAGGACCACAAAGACACATCATAATTAAAATGCCAAGAGCAAAAGACAAAGAGAGAATATTAAAAGCAGCAAGAGAAAAACAGTTAGTTACCTACAAGGGAGCACCCATATGATTGTCAGCTGATTTCTCAACAGAAACTATGCAGGCCAGATGGGAGTAGCAAGAAATATTCAAAGTGATAAATAGCAAGAACCTACAACCAAGATTACTCTACCCAGCAAAGCTATCATTCAGAATTGAAGGTCAGATAAAGAGTTTCACAGATAAGAAAAAGCTAAAGGAGTTCATCACCGCCAAACCAGTATTACATGAAATGCTGAAAGGTATTCTTTAAGAAGAGGAAGAAGAAGAAAAAGGTAAAGATAAAAATTATGAACAACAAATACATATCAACAAGTGAATCTAAAAATCAAGTGAATAAAAAATGTGGTGAACAGAATAACCTGGTGAATATAATAGAATCAGGGACATAGAAAGGGAGTGGACTCACAATCCTCGGGGGAACGGGGTGTGGGGGATGCAGGAAGAGACTGGACAAAAATCATACACCTATGGATGAGGACAGTGGGGGGGGGTAAGGGCATGGGGTGGGGTGGGAACCGGGTGGAGGGGAGCTATGGGGGGGAAAAAGAGGAACAACTGTAATAATCTGAACAATAAAGATTAAAAAAAAAAGAGTTTGATGTTCTTGAGCCATATGGATGAAACTGAAAGAAGGTACTCCAGATCAATCAAATGCCATATGATTGCAAACCTACCTGACCCCTTGATTACTGCCAAATGCAAGACTGCACCACAAACATCCAGCTGAGCCTCTCTCAGATTTGTGGCTCAGAGAAAATGTGAGATAATGTTTGCTATTTTAAACTGCTAAATTTTGGAGGTAATTTGTTAAATAGTAAAAGAAAAATAATATTATGGTCTACATTGGTGGGATGCTGCTGTATTAAAACCTAAAATGTACATGTCACTTTAAAACTAGGCAGTGGTCTTTAGGGAGAGTGTTAAATATAAGCCTGAAGTACATTGAAATTGTGAATAGAAGCCTCCTGGTCTTTGATAAAGCTGGAGTGTGAAGACTTGTAGAAAAATGAGGTAAATTTTACTGGAAAGTGAAGGAAACAATATACTTATGTAGTGGCAGAAAGACAACACTTGTTTGCAGTAAGTTGGAAAGTAAAAAATGTACCTCATGAGTTGGGTCATCTGTCTAGGGAAATTTCTAAGCAAAATGTTGACATGCCTTTTGATTTCCTCTTGCTAATTATCTATACTAATTAAAGCCTAGGTGGTCCTCGCGCTCTTGCATGCAATGCCGCCACAAAGATGGCCGCCACAAGATGGCTGTGCGCACAGCAGAGGTGGGGCCTGGTGGCCGCTCTGCATGGTGAGGCCTGGGGGTCCCGCAGCTCCATGTGGTGCATAGGAGGCCAGTCCCGGTGTCTCCGTGGTCCTGGCGGAGGAAACGGGTTGTGGCTGGGAAGGGCAGTTGTGGGCAATCGGGCCATCAGGGGAGGGCAGTTGTGGGCGATCGGGCAGGCAGGGGAGGGCAGTTGGGGGTGATCAGGCTGGCAGGGGAGGGCAGTTGGGGGTGATCAGACTGGCAGGGGAGGGCAGTTGGGGGCAATCGGGACGGAAGGGGAGGGCAGTTGGGGGCAATTGGGCTGACAGGGGAGGGCAGTTAGGGGCAATCCAGCCGGCAGGGGAGCAGTTAGGTGTCAATCAGGCTGGCAGGGGAGTGGTTAGGGGGTGATCAGGCTGGCAGGCAGGTGAGCAGTTAGGAGCCAGCGGTCCCGAATTGTGAGAGGGATGTCTTGTGGGATCGGGCCTAAACTGGCAGTCGGACATCCTCCAAGGCATCCCAGATTGGAGAGGGTGCAGGCTGGGATGAGGACACCGCCCCTCCCCCCCCCCCCCCCCCCGCCCACCGCGCACTAATTTCGTGCACCGGGCCTCTAGTAGTAAAATACAAGGAGAAAGATATACCGATTAAACAAACAAAAAAACAGGTCTTGATTGTTTTGAAAATTTTCAGTCAATGCAGATAGTCTAAATGAGTCTAAAATTAAGAAAGGTTGAGAGCCCTAGCTGGTTTGGCTCAGTGGATAGAACATCGGGCTGTGGATTGAAGGGTCTGGGTTTGATTCTGGTCAAAGGCATGTACCTCGGTTGCAGGCTCAATCCCCATGCAGGAGGCAATCAATCGATGTGTCTCTCTCACATTGATGTTTTTCTGTCTCTCCCCCTCCACTCTCTGAAAAATCAATGAAAAAATATCCACAGGTGACGATTAACAAAAAAGAATGGTTGAGCAAAGGCTAAACCAGGGGAACAACCAGGAAAATATGCTTCAGAAAGCTGATGGGTTTTCTCCAAATTTGACCTTCTTAATAATGTTGTGGGTATCATTTGAATTTTTTATTTTCATTTTTTTTTGTGGGAGGAATTTCACTCCACTCTTCTAAACAAAGAACTCTGGAAGTAATCAAAATCTTTTGAGAAAGTGTCTATTCAAGAACACTGGTTAAATCTCTGTAAAAACAACAAGCTATATAGCATTTCCAATTGCCCTATTCCCATCCTCCTATTACAGTTCTGAGGTAGCCTTCCCCAACACACTCACAGTTCCTAAGCAAAGACAGAATCTCATGGTTCTAGAAATCTAAGGAAATCTCTGTTCAATCTGTAGACAACTACCTAACTAAGAAATGTCAGTGGCCTCAAAATAAAAAAAAAAAGTGACTTCACAAATCAGTCCAGGAGAGTCACTAAACAAATAAATGACAATAACACACAGCAACAACAACAAACTGAGGTGGGGGATAACCCGATTTCCATGGCTGTCACATTGTATTCTTTAAAACACCCAGTTTTAAAAACAAACATTATGAGAAATGCAAAGCAAGAAGTATGGCCTATACATAGGAAGAAAAAAGTCAATAGAAAATGTCTCTGAGGAAGTGGAGATATTGGACCTACTGGATAAAAAGTTTAAATTAGCCAATTTAAACATGTCCAAAGAACTAAAAGAAACCATGTGTAAAGGAATAAAGGAAAGCATCAGAAGAACATCTCACTAAATAAAAAATATAAATAAACACAAGTTTTTAAAAAGAACCACACAGAAATTCTGGAGTTGAAAAGTACACTAACTAACATGCAAAATTCATTAGATGGTTATAAGAGCAAATTTCAAAAAGTGCAGATTGACAAAAAAATAATCAGTGAACTTGAAAGTAGGCCAACTGAGTTTACCCAGTCTCAGGTGAGAATGGAAAGAAGAAAGAAGAAGGGAATAAAGGAAGAAAATCAGGCAGGCAGGAAGATAGGTAGAAAGGAAGAAGGGAGGAGAAGGAAGGAGGGAAAAGAAAAAAAGACAACAGCCAAGTTCTCTTTTAAAAAAGAAAGAAAACTAAACGGAGGCTCTGAGATCTGTGCAGTATACCAACATACAAAAATGGTAGTCCCAGAAGGAGATAAAAGAGGCACAACTATTAGAAAAAATGTCCCAAATTTTATGAAAAACATTTATTAACATATTCGAAAAGCCCAATGAACTCCAAGAGGAATGAAAGAGAAGTCACATTTGGATGTACCTAGACACATTTAGATGCATTCTAATCAATCAATCAAAAACCAAAGACAGAGTCAATCTTGAAAGCAACAAGAAAAAAATCAATTCATCACAAACAAGGGACCCTCAATGAGATTACAGCCAATATCACATCAGAAGTCATGAAATCCAGATGTCACAGTGGGATGACATATTCGAGGAATTGAAAAAGACTGTCAATCAAGAATTCTATTTTCAGAAAAACTATCCTTCATTTAAAAAAAAAGAAATTTAGACATTCTCAAATAAAACTTTTTTTTTTTTGGTTAGCAGACCTGATCTAATGAAAAAACACTAGATAGTAAAGCAAATTCACACAAAGAAATAATAACCACCAGTAAAGTAACTACACACGTAAAATATAGTATAAATGTATTTGTAAATTATAAATGTATTTTTTTGGTTAATCCTCACCATAGGACATTTTTTCCATTGATTTTTAGAGAGAGGAAGGGAGGGGGAGAGATAGAAAAACATCAGTGTGAGAGAGACACATTGAATGGTTGCCTCCCAGGGCCAGGGGTTGAGCCTGCAACCAAGGTATGTGCCCTTGACCAGAACTGAACCACAACCCTTCAGTCCATGGGCCAACACTCTTACCACTGAGCAAAATGGGCTAGGGCTATAAATGTATTTTTAGTTTGTAATGTTTTCCCTCCTATTTAATTTAGATGATAACTGCACAAACCAATAATTATGAATCTGTATTGGTGGACAAAGAATACCTAAAGATGTAACAGAAAGGACAATACAACATAAAAGAGGAGAAATGGAATGGACACATGTAGAATCAAGGTTTTTGTATACTACTGATATTAAGTAGGTATTTAGCTAAACTAGATTGCTGTTTATTAAGATGTTAATTATAATTCCAAGGCAACCACTAAGAAAGTAACTGAAAACCATATAGTAAAAGAAACAAATAATTAAAATGGTACACTAGAAAACTGTTATTTAACACAAAAGGAAGTAATAATGGAGACATAGAGAAAACAAAAAAATATATAAAACACTAAAAATAAATAGTAAAATGACAAATGGAAATCCTACCTTATCAGTAATTACATTAAATGTAAATAAAAAGGAAAAGATTGGCAAAATGGATTAAAAGAATAATCTAACCATATGCTGCCAAAAGAGACACTTTAAATTTAAAGAAACAATCATATTAAAAGAAAGGATGAAAATACAGTCAAATCTCATACCTTGAACATCTCTCATCTTGAACGATTTGGTTCTCAACCAAGTTGTTTACTGAAAAAATGTCTGGGTTATAGAACCAAACTCTGGGTTTTGAGCTGACAACCCTTTCATGCTAATACCTCAGCATGACACAAAGCTTCTCTCAGGCAACAACCAAAGGAGAGAATGCTTTTGTTGCTAGTGAAATCAATGATAGCACAATTTTAAAACATAAAGAGGCCATCAAGAGTGCTAATGTTGCTAAGGGTCTGAAAGAAGCAATGATCACAGGGAATTGTTGATTTGGATAAACAAAAAGCAGTAAGCCAGTGACAGCATTTCGGAGGTAGTGATGTATGTACTGCATGCTAACCTGAAAGACTCCCCTGGAACGATTGCCAAAAGTGGTTCCTTTAAGGCTAGTAGGAGGTTGATAAATTTAAGAAAAAAAGTGTTTATAAGTTAAACAGTATATATTAGAGATGCACTGTATATAAGAAAGGTTAAAACAGGGAATCATTTAGGGGGGGTCTGGAACAGATTAATTAAATTTACATTATTTCTAATGGGAATCACATAGTAGTAGCCTTCTCAGATTGACTTCTTTCAGTTACTAATATACATTTAAGGTTCATCCTTTTCATGTCTTGATTACTCATTTCTTTTTAATGCTGAATAATATTGCATTATCTAGATTTGGCATGTAAATAGTAACCAAAAGAATGATAGGGTGACAGAAATACAAAGGATTGTAAAAAAATACTATGAACAACTCTATTCCAACAAACTGGTCAATCTAGAAGACATAGACACATTCCTAGAAAAATACGACCTTCCAAAACTCAATCAGGAAGAATAAAAAAATCTGAATAGGCCAATAACTATGGGGGAAATTGAAGCAGTAATCAAAAAACTTCCAGCAAACAAAAGCCCTGGGCCAGACGGCTTCACAGGAGAGTTTTGCCAAACATTCAAAGAAGAACTAAAACCTATCTTCCTCAGACTATTCCACAAAATTCAATAGGGAGGAATACTTCCAAGCTCTTTCTATGAAGCCAGCATTACCCTAATCCCAAAACCAGATAAAGACACTACAAAGAGAATTACAGGCCAATATCTCTGATGAACAAAGATGCTAAAATCCTCAACAAAATCCTAGGAAATCAGAGCCATCATTACATTAGAAAGATCATACACCATGACCAAGTGGGATTTATTGTAGGGATGCAAGGATGGTATAATATCTGCATATCAATAAACTGATACATCACATAAACAAATTGAGAGGTAAAAATCACAATCATATTAATTGATACAGAAAAAGCATCTGACAAAATCCAACATCCTCTATTGATAAAAACTCTCAGCAAAGTGGAAATAGAGAGATCATACCTCAACATAATAAAAGCCTTATTATGACAAACCTACAGCCAACATCATATTTAATGGGCAAAAACTAAAACCATTTCCCCTAAGAACAGGAACAAGACAGGGATACCCACTTTCACCACTCCTGTTCGACATAGTATTGGAAGTGCTAGCCATAGCGATCAGACAAGAAGAAATAAAAGGCATCCTAATTGGAAAAGGAGTAGTAAAGCTGTCATTATTCGTAGATGCCATGTATTGTACATAGAAAACCCTAAAGACTCCATAAAAAAAACTCCATCATTAGATTTATTAAATGAATTTGGCAACGTAGCATGATACAAAATTAACACTCAGAAATCTATGGGTTTTTTATACACCAATAATGAACTCACAGAAAGAGAAACAAACAAACTAACAATCCCATTTACCATTACAACAAAAAAATTAAGATACCTACGAATAAACTTAACTAAGGAGGTAAAAGACCTGTACTCGAAAAATTACAGGACATTGAAAAAAGAGATAGAGGAAGACATAAACAAATGGAAGAATATACCGTGGTCATGGATTGGTAGAATCAACATCATTAAAATGTCCATACTACCCAAAACAATCTATAGATTCAATGCAATTTCCATTAAAATACCAACGGCATATTTCACAGACCTAGAACAAACTCTCCAAAAATTCATATGGAATAAAAAAAGACCCTGAATACCTGCAGCTATCTTAAGAAAGAAGAACAAAGTTGGAGGGATCACAATACCAGATATCAAGCTGTATTACAAAGCCACTGTTCTCAAAACTGTCTGGTATTGGCACAAGAACAGACATATAGATGAATGGAACAGAACAGAGAACCCAGAAATCGACCCAAGACAGTATGCTCAATTAATATTTGACAAAGGAGGCAAGAGCATACAATGAAGTCAAGACAGTCTCTTCAATGAATGGTGCTGGGAATACTGAACAGATACATGCAAAAAAATGAAACTAGACCACCAACTCACACCATATACAAAAATAAACTCAAAATGGAAAAAGGACTTAAACGTAAGATGGGAAACCATAAAAATCAAAGAAGAATCCATAGGCAGCAAAATATCAGACATATGTCGTATCAATATCTTTACCGCTACAGCTCCTAGGGCAATGGAAACTAAGGAGAAAATAAACAAATGGGACTACATAAAAAATAAAAAGCTTCTTCACAGCAAAAGAAACCATCAACAAAACAAGAAAGCCCACTGCATGGGAGAACATATTTGCCGATGTTATATCCAATAAGGACCTAATCTCCAAAATTTATAGGGAACTCATACATCTTAACAAAAGGGAGATAAACAATCCAATCAAAAAATGGTCAAAGGACTTAAAGATACACTTTTTGAAAGTGGACATACAGAAGATCAAGAGACATATGAAAACATGCTCAAAGTCAGTAATCACCTGAGAGATGCAAATCAAAACAATGAGATACCATCTCACACCTGTCAGAAAGGCTATCATCAACAAATCAACAAATGACAAGAGTTGGCGAGAATGCGGAGAAAAAGGAACCCTCGTGCACTGCTGGTGGGAATGCAGACTGGTGCAGCCACTGTAGAGAACAGTATGGAGTTTCCTCAAAAAACTGAAAATGGAAATCCCATTTGACCCAGTAATCCCACTCCTAGGAATATATCCTAAGAAACCAGAAACACCAATCAGAAAGGATATATGCACCCCTATGTTCATAGCAGAACAATTTACAATAGCTAAGATTTGGAAACAGCCTAGGTGCCCATCAGCAGATGACTGGATCAGAAAACTATGGTACATCTACACAATGGAATACTTTGCTGCCATAAAAATGAAGGAATTACTACCCTTTGTAGGCACTTGGATGGAATTAGAGAACATTATGCTAAGTGAAATAAGCCAGTCAATGAAAGAAAAATACCACATGATCCCAGCAATCCCATTTCTAGGAATATATCCCAAGAAATCAGAAAGGACATATGCACCCCTATGTTCATAGCAGCACAATTTATAATAGCTAAGATTTGGAAACAACTTAAGTGCCCATCAGCAGATGAGTGGATTAAAAAACAGTGGTGTATCTACACAATGGAATACTACGCTGTTGTAAAAAAGAAAGAACTCTTACCATTTGCAACAGCATGGATGGACATGGAGAGCATTATGCTAAGTGAAATAAGCCAGTCGGAGAAAGATAAATATCACATGATCTCACTCATTTGTGGAATATAATGAACAACAAACTGATGAACAAAAATAGATCCAGAGATAGAGAAGCATAGATCAGACCGTCAAACTTCAGAGGGAAGGTGTGGAGGGGGTGGGGTGTGTGTGTGTGTGGGGTGAGATCAATCAAAGGACTTGTATGCACGCATATAAGCATAATCAATGCACAAAGACATTAGGGAGAGTGAGGGTATGTGCTGGGGGGTGGGGGTGACCTGGGAGAGGTTAATGGGGGAAAAAGAAAATATATGTAATACTATATGTAATACTTTAAGCAATAAAGAATTAAAAAAAGAATGCAATATCAGACAAAATCTATTCTAAGACAGAACTGTCATTAGAAAAAGGTCATTTTATAATGAAAAATCCAAAGTACATGAAGAAGAAACTAACAGATTTAAAGGAATAGAATATTCAATAGTAATAGTTGGACACTTCAATAAACTACTTCTAATAATGAATAAAAAAGTAGACAAAAGATCAACAAGCAGAAGACTATATATATAAACCAACAATACCTAACAGACATATATAAAGCACTCTACACCAAACAATAGAATATATTATTTTGTAAAGTACACATGAAAATTCTCCAAGACAGACCATGTTACATCACAAAACAAGTCTTGATCAAATTAAAAAAATTAAAAAAATACAAAATGTTTTCAAAATTAAAGAAATGAAAAAAATCATTAACAAAATGAAATTTGGGAAAATAACAAATGTGAAAATAGAAAAACATACCTAAATATCTAATAGATAAAACATGGAGTCACAAGAGTTATTAGAATACACTAAAAGTTGAATGAACAGGAAAACACTACATACTAAAAGGTATGAGATATAGCTAATAAAGCAGTGCTTAGAGGACAATTTATAGCTGCAAACACATATAGTTAAATTTTTTTTCACATTTAATGACCCAATAACCTAACCTTTCAACTTATGAGAAAATGAATTAAAAACTAAATCCAAAGCAAGTATAAAGAAATAAAAAGTTAGAAAAGAAAAAATAGAGAATGGAAAAACAACAGAGAAAATCAATAAAACCAAAAGATGATTCTTTGAAAAGATTGAAAATTTATAAAACTTTAAACTATCAGAAAAAAAACTAGATAAGATTTAAATTGTGAAAATCATAAATGAAGTAAAATACATCACCATTATCATTAAAGAAACACAAAAGATAAACACCATTAAAAATCCATTAACTAATTAGATCTTCTAGATGAAATGGCAAAATTCCTAGAAAGACAAACCAAACTGATTCAAGAAGTAATATAAAATGTAGCCCGGCCGGCATTGCTCAATGGTTGAGCGTCAACCTATGAACCAGGAGGTCATGGCTCGATTTCTGATCAGGGTACATGTCCGGGTTGCAGGCTCAATCCCCAGTAGGGGGTGTGCAGGATGCAGCTGATCAATGATTCTCTCTCATCATTGATGTTTCTCTCTCTTTCTCTCCTTCTTCCCCCCCGTAACAAGAGCTTGAATCAATAACCAAAAACTTGCCACAAAGAAAAGCCCAGGGACAGACAGATTAACTGGTGTATACTGTTAGACTTAATGAAGAATTGACACTGATCCTTCAAAAACTCTAAGAAACACTTCCCAACTCATTCTATGAGGCCAATAAGTAGCCTGATATTAAAAACAGACAACACACACACACACACACACACACACACACACACACACACACACACACAAAACAACCCTAAAGAAAAACACCAAAAAAAAGTGCATGAAAAGAAAACTACCCAACCAAATAAAAAAATATCCATTATGAATAGATTAAAAAAAAAAGCCTAAACAAAATACTATCAAACAGAACCCAGCAACATAAAGAATACAAGGTTAGTTAAACAAATAAAAACCAATCAGTCAGTGTCTTATTTTTGAAAACTTTCTTATTTTGGGGCATATAAAAATATTCTATATCCACTTTCTACTTTCCTGTCCCTGGTGTAGTTAGAATCACCAGTATTTCAAATATCCAACTTTTCCTTCATTTGGTAGGGATTGCTATTTAGGCGTTAAGTGTGGTCATTGTTACTTTAGTGTCACTGCTTATAGAATCTTATGGCAGGCAAATCTTATAAATGCCACACACAATTTTTCCCATGTTCTGTATTATCATATTGATAATACATCTTTCACAAAAATTAACTCAAAATAGGTAATATACCTAAATGTAAAGTACAACTATAAAGCCAATAGAAGATAACACAGGAGAAAATCTTGGTGACCTTGGGTTTGACAATGACTTTTTAGAAAACAAAACATAATGCATTAAAAATACTGATTAAGACTACATTAAAATTTAAGAATTTCTGGTCTGTGAAAGACTGTTAAGAGAATGAAAATGCAAGCCACAGACTGAAAGAAAATATTTGCATAATCTGATAAAGGGGTCTTATGTCCAAAATGCACAAAGAACTCTTAAAATCAACAATGAGAAAATGAATAACCCAATGCAAATGGGTTATAAATGTGCAAAAGATCTGAACAAGTAACTCACCCAAAGAGACACGCAGATAGGAAATAAGCATATGAAAAGGTGCTCAATATTATATGTCATAAAGGAATTGAAAATTAAAACAATACTGGGATATCACTACACACCTATTAGAATGGCTAAAATCCAAAACATTGACAACAACAAATTCTTATTGTTCCCCAACCAGGATGGGGAGCAATAAGAATTCTCTTTCATTGCTGGTGGGAATGCAAAATGGTACAGGCACAGTGGAAGATACTATGGCAGTTTCTTACAAAGCTCAATAGTCTTATCATAGGACCCAGGAATTGTACCCTTAAGGTATTCATGCAAATGAATTGAAAATACAGCTACACATAAACTAGTAAATATTTATAATTGCTAAAATTAGAAACAACCAAAATGTCCTTTAATAGGTGAATGGATAAACAAACTATGGTATATGCGTAGCATGGAATATTATTCAGTAATGAAAAGAAATGAGCTATCAAGCCACACCAAGGGAAAAAAAAAAGGAACCTAAAAAGGCTACATACTGTAGCATACCAACTATATAACATTTTGCAAAAAAGCAAAACCATGGAGAGAGTGATATCAGTGTTTGACACAGGTTGGGGGCAAGGGGTGGAGGGACGAATTGGTGGAGTAGAGGACATTTTTAAGGCAGTGAAACTATTGTGTATGACATTGTAATGGTGGATACATGAAATTGTACATCTGGCAAAACTCACACAACTGTATAAGACACAGGGTGAACCTAAGGTAAAGTATACGCTCCATTTAATAATAATGTATCAATAGTAATTAATCAACTATAAGAAATGTAGGGGGAAATAGGGAGCTCGAATATATGGTGATGGGAGAATTGACTCTGGGTGGTGGGCACACAGTATAATATACAGATCCTGTAACATAGAAACCCACACCTGAAACCTGTATGTTCATGTTAACCAATGTCACCCCAATAAATTTATTTTAAAAAAAGAAATGCAACACACTAATGAAAGATTGTTAATAACAGGGAACACTAAGGGGGGGGGGGGAGGAAGATGAATTTTCCACACTTTCTGCTTCATTTTTCTGTAAATCTAAAAATGCTCTAAAAAATAATCTCTATTAATCTAAAAAACAAAACATAAAACTGGATTAAGTGAAAAATTCATCTGATTTCATATACTTTTCTTCCTTTGAAAACTATTCAGTAGATGGCACCAGAGAACCTTTAGAATAAGAAATTACAAGATGGCATTGCACTATTCATAAAGACTAGTTTTGATGTTGATACATGCTTTGAGACTGTATTTAGTCATTAAAAATATTATAATCGCCACTTTTGAAAAAAAAATGTATTACAGACAACTAAATTTAGATGCAAATTATATAATTCCAGAAGATGGTAAATAATCATGGAACTCTAGGAAAGCAGATCTGAAGAATTACATTGCAAGAGTGTCTCTACATTATCTATATTATCTAATAAAAGAGTAACATGCAAATTGACCATACCTCCGCTACACCATCAAGCCACACCCACCAGCCAATCAGGAGCAAGTATGCAAATTAACCCAACCAAGATGGCTGCAGCCATGGAGAGAGCAGGAGCCTTGGGTTTCCCCCAGCAATAGAGGAAGCCAAGTTTTCCGCCTGCCTTGGCAGGCCCAGGCCTCCACTGAAGGCTACAAAGTTTCAATTATAGAAGATAAATAAATCCCAACAAAAATGGCAGCAGTCACAGAGCTGGAGAGAGCAGGAGGCTTGAGTTGGTCCCGGCAATGGAGGAAGCCAAGCTTTCCGCCTGCCCTGGTGGGCCGAGGCCTCAACACAAGGCTATAAAGTTTCAATTATAGAAGATAAATAAATCCCAACAGAAATGGCTGCAGCCACAGAGCAAGCAGGAGGCTTGGCTCCGCTCAAGGCTACAAAGTTTCAATTATAGAAGATAAATAAATCCAAATATCAGGGCCTTCTCTTGGGTCGCCGGGGGGCGTGGCCAGCCTGCAAACCACCACAGGCCCCTCGCCCAGGCCACCCCATGCCCCAAGGGAACCCTACCCTGATCCTGGACACCCTTCAGGGCAAACCTGCCAGCCCCCACCCGTGTACCAGGCCTCTATCCTATCTAATCCTATCTAATAAAAGGATAATATGCAAACTGACCATCACTCCAACACACAAGATGGCTGCCCCCATGTGGTCTAAGATCCTGCCCCCATGTGGATACAAGATGGCCACCACAAGATGGCCAGAAGGAAAGGGCATTTGGGAGGGACCAGGCCTGCAAGGGAGGGCAGTTGGGGGTGATCAAGTCTGCAGCGCAGGGCAGTTAGAGGTGACCAGGCCAGCAGAGGAGGGAAGTTGGGGGCGACTGGACCTACAGGGAAGGGCAGTTGGGGGGGGACCCAGGCCTGCAGGGGAGGGCAGTTAGGGGTGACCAGGCCTGCAGGGGAGGGCAGTTAAGGGTGACCAGGCCTGTAGGGGAGGGCAGTTAGGGGCAAACAGGCTGGCAGGGGAGCAGTTAGGCATCAATCAGGCTGGCAGGGGAGTGGTTAGGGGGTGATCAGGCTGGCAGGCAGAAGTGGTTAGAGGCAATCAGGAAGGCAGGCAGGCGAGCAGTTGGGAGCCAGCAGTCCTGGATTGTGAGATGGATGTCCGACTGCCCGTTTAGGCCCGATCCTACCTCGATCGGGCCTAAACGGGCAGTCAGACATCCCTCTAGGGGTCCCAGATTGGAGCGGGTGCAGGCTGGGCTGAGGGACACACACCCCCATGCACGAATTTTGTGCACTGGGCCTCTAGTGTGTGTGTATATATATATATGTGTGTGTGTGTGTGTGTATGTGTGTGTGTGTGTGTGTGTGTGTGTGTGTGTATATATATATATATATATATATATATATATATATATATATATATAAAAGCCTAAGTGACCATTGTGACTAAATGACTGGAATGATGGGAATGACTGGTCGACCAGTCACTATGACGTACACTGACCACTAGGGGGCAGACGCTCAATGCAGGTGCTGCCCCCTAATGGTCAGTGCACTCCCACAGCCAACCTCCTGCAGCCCGTCACCCTCCTGTGGCCTTCCCCCCTGGCCGGCCAGCCGCCCCCATTCAGCCCCAATCGGGGGGGGGGGGGGCAGCCGACCAACCTCCCACAGCCCCTCCCCCTGGCTGGCCGCCCCCAGAATCAGCCCCAATCAGGGGAGCCAGCCAACCTCTCATGGCCACTCGCCCCTGCTGGCCAGCCTCCCCGATAGGCCCCGATCGGGACTGGCTAGCCAACCTCCTGGGGCCCCTCCCTGCAGCTGGCCAGCCCCCAAATAGTCCTCGATTGTCAGCCAGGCTGAGGGACCCCACCTGTGCACGAATTCGTGCACTGGGCCTCTAGTAAATAAAAAAGGTGCACTATGAAGCTATTTAAAAACCAAATCCTAACTCACATTTTGACAACTATATAACACATCTATCTGACACTTCTTGACTACTAGTGAGCAAGTATCTCATTAGTAAATTGTCTTTCTTCACAGGCTAAAAGCATTCACTAAATGTGGCATCAGGGCATTTAAAAATTCTTTTTATCTTCAAGCTAGGACAGAAAAAGTATTATCTTTCTCAAAAGCAGAGGGTAAAAACATACCCACCAAGCAACCACTGCTTATCCACCAACTTTTAGACTGACAAAGCAAATATGCAGTTTTATAGAGAACAAATGAGTTAGCCCTGACTTACAAAAATTATCTCTTTCTCCATATTCTTAATTTATTTCCCTTTAAAGTGATACTATTATACAGGTATCCAGATTTTCTGTACTTTATCCATTAATGAAGACCAAACACTATATACTGCCACTCTGGTGGAGATAGAAGAGAAAAAGGTAGAAGAAAGAAGGAATCAAAGAAGTATTTGGGGAAAAAAGTAAAATGTATTTTTACTTTTCCAAATTTAGACTTCAATTCTCACAAAACAAATTATTTAGGTTAGTAATATAAACAAGTACATTAATCTTTGATTACCATTATAGACTTCTGTATACTCCTGAATTACAATTTAACATTTATTTCCAAGAAAAAAAATACTACTCAGAGTTCCAAACAATTTAATAAATTTTTGGAACATAGTTTAACTGTAGATGTGGAACAATAGAAATGGAATAAAATACAGCAGGAATACTTCTTTTTTATAAATTTCTTTATTCATTAAGTTATTACATATATGTCCTTATCCTGCCATTACTCCCCCATCGCCCCCACTCATGCCCTCACCCCCCTGTTGTCTGTGTCCATTGGTTTGGCCTATATGCATGTATACAAGTACTTTGGTTGATCTCTCTCCCTTACCAACCCCCCGCCCCACCGCCACCGCCCCGCACCTTCCCTCTGAGGTTTGACGGTCTGATCGATGTTTCTCTGTCTCTGGATCTGTTTTTGTTCATCAGTTTATGTTGTTCATTATATTCCATAAATGAGTGAGATCATGTGATATTTGTCTTTCTCTGACTGGCTTATTTCACTTAGCATAATGCTCCCCAGTTCCATCCATGCTGTTGCAAATGGTAAGAACTCCTTTTTTATTGCAGCGTAGTTTTCTATTGTGTAGATGTACCACTGTTTTTTTAATCCACTCATCTATTGATGGGCACTTAGACTGTTTCCGTATCTTAGCTATGGTGAATTGTACTGTTATGAACATAGGAGTGCATATATCCTTTCTAATTGGTGTTTCTAGTTTATTGGGATATATTCCTATAAGTGGGATCACTGGGTCAAATGGGAGTTCCATTTTTAGTTTTTTGAGGAAACTCCATATTGTTCTCCACAGTGGCTGCACCAGTCTGCATTCCCACCAGCAGTGCACGAGGGTTCCTTTTTCTCCGTATCCTCGCCAGCACTTGTTTGCTGATGATAGCCATTTTGAAAGGTGTGAGATGCTACCGCATTGTCGTTTTGATTTGCATCTCTCGGATGATTAGTGACTTTGAGCATGTTTTCATATGTCTCTTGGCCTTCCTTCTGTCTTCTTTCGAAAAGTTTCTATTTAGGTCCTTTGCCCATTTTTTGATTGGGTTATCTTCCTTTTGTTAAGTTGTATGAGTTCCCTGTAAATGTTAGAGATTAAACCCTTATTGGTGATAACATTGGCAAATATGTTCTCCCATGCAGTGGGCTTTCTTGTTTTGTTGATGGGTTCTTTTGCTGTGCAGAAGCTTTTTATTTTGATGTAGTCCCATTTGTTTATTTTCTCTTTAGTTTCCATTGTCCTAGGAGCAGTATCGGTGAAGAAATTGCTTCGGCATATGTCTGAAATTTTTCTGCCTGTGGATTCCTCTAGTATTTTTATGGTTTCCCGTCTTAATGTTTAAGTCCTTTATCCATTTTGAGTTTATTTTTGTGTATGGTGTAAGCTGGTGGTCTAGTTTCATTTTTTTGCATGTATCTGTCCAATTTTCCCAACACCATTTATTGAAGAGGCTGTCTTGACTCCACTGTATGTTCATGCCTCCTTTGTCAAATATTAATTGAGCATAGTGGTTTGGGTCGATTTCTGGGTTCTCTATTCTATTCCACTGATCTATATGTCTGTTCTTATGCCAGTACCAGGCTGTTTTGAGAACAGTGGCTTTGTAATACAGCTTGATATCTGGTATTGAGATCCCACCTACTTTGTTCTTCTTTCTCAGGATTGCTACAGCTATTCAGGGTCTTTTTTATTCCATATGAATTTTTGGAGAGTTTGTTCTAGGTCTGTGAAATATGTTGTTGGTATTTTAATGGGGAGTGCATTGTATCTATAGATTGCTTTGGGTAGTATGGACATTTTGATGATGTTGATTCTACTAATCCATGAACATGGTATGTTCTTCCATCTGTTTATGTCTTCCTCTATCTCTTTTTTCAGTGTCCCAGCAGGAATACTCTTGCCCCCAAAGATAAGACGTATAGCTAAGCCATATAAAAAGGAGGTTCTTCTATTTTTTTTTCAAATATATTTTTTTTGATTTCAGACAGGAAGGGAGAGGAAGAGATAGAAATATCAATGGTGAGAGAGAATCATTGATTGGCTGCCTCCCACATACCCCCTACTGGGGATCAAGCCCACAACCCAGGCATGTGCCCTTGACCAGAATCGAACCCAGGACCCTTGAGTCCACAGGCCCATGCTCTATCCACTGAGCCAAGCCGGTTAAGGCAAAAGGAGGTTCTTACGTCATATTAATTATCAATTTATCCACTGAAAAGCCTACCTACATATCTATGTATATAAAAGAGTAATATGCAAATCAACAGAACGGCGGAACGACTAGAACAATTGCTTGACCAGTGGCTATGAGGCACACTGACTAGCTCCTGGTCCCTCCCGCAAGCCAGCAAGCTCCAATCCCCCAATGGCGGATGGGGAACCGAGGGTGGGTGGTGGCAGGGGGTGGGGCCGGCTGCCGGTAAAGGTGGCCCTGATCACAGGCCAGGCCTAGGGACCATACCCACGAATAAATTTCCTGTGCCGGGCCTCTAGTTTCTCAAATAAAAAGAACTAAAGAACGATAAAGCAGAACAAATCTGGTCTAGTTTTATATCTAGCATAAAAGTAGCCAGGAGTCCTTTGATCTGGGCCTCACATTTAAAAATTTGCCACATATTTAGAATAAGATTATATATATTTTATGCAGGATTGAGAAAAGGCTATAACCTTACAACTTCAAATTTACAGCCATCTACTGGACTACCTGGATAGATCTAATAATGATCTCGTGAATACAACTTTATTTCAATTTGTAAATGTGTTTAAATTTAATCTGTTATAGAAAACATTTAAAATATACATCAGTTTTAAAGCCCATCTTCTTAAAAAAATAAACTTGTAAAGATTCTCAACTTTTCAGAGACCCCCTTTTTATTTTCTTAGGTATTAGCTTAGTTTCATCCATGTGTCTAGTTTCTTTAGCTACCACATGGAGGATATCAAAACTTTATTTTCAACTTCACAAAGCACTTCAACAAGATTAAAGCACTATTCAACAAAAATACAAAACATTACTAATAATCTGATAAAGTACGTGCATACAAAATTTACAAAAATCACATACATATCAATAATTGAAGGCAAACAACCCAACTAAAAAGGAGTCAATAATGTCTATATATAAAAGCCTAAGTGACCTTTAAGACCAGTCAACTGAACGACCCTGAACGACCAGTGCTATGATGATGTACTGACCACCAGGGGGCAGACGCTCAATGCAGGAGCTGCCCCCTGGTGGTCAGTGCACTCCCACAGTCATCCTCCTGTGACTGCCAACCTCCCGCGGGTCTCTCCCCCAGGCCGGCCAGCCCTGATGGGCCCCCATCACCCCGATTGCCAGCCAGACCAAGGGACCCTACCCGTGCATGAATTCGTGCACCGGGCCTCTAGTACTTGAATAACTATGTATGGTGTCAGATGGGTATGAGATTTATAAAGATGATCACATAGCAGGTTATATAATGTCTAATCACTGGGGTGTACATCATAAACTAATATAATATTATATGTCAACTGTAAGTATAAAATAATAAATGATTTAAAATGGGAAAATGACTTGAACAGATTTTTTTAAAAAATATTTTTATTGATTTCACAGAGGAAGGGAGAGGGAGAGAGGGACAGAAACATCAATGATGAGAAAGAATCATCGATTGGCTGCCTCCTGCATGCCCCCCCTGGGGATCGAGCCCACAACCCAGGCATGTGCCTTTGACTGGAACTGAACCCGGGACCCCCCAGTCCGTAGGCTGACACTCTATCCACTGAGCCAAACCGGCCAGGACTTGAACAGATTCTTTAAAAAAATATAGAAATCACCTATAAGAATCTGAAAAAGTGCTCAATATATGTTACCAGGGAAATGCTATTTAAAGCAAAATGAGATAGCATTTCAAACATAATAGAATTAGCTAGTAACAAAAATTGGTAACAGTAGTTGCTGACAGGAATCTGGAGCAACTATAACTCTCATGCATTTCTAATGAGTTTTGACAGTTTCTAATATATTTTAAATATACATTGACTTGGAGGATCCAAGATGGCAGCGTAGGTAGACACCTAAACTGCTGCCTTGCACAACAATTTTAAAACCACAACTAAAAGACAAAACGTCTATCACCCAGAACCACGGGAAAGCTGGCTGAGTGGAAGTTCTACAACTAGAAGGAAAGAGAAAAGAGCATTGAAACGTGCACAAGTGCTGAAAAGCTCAGGTACAGAGGCGCGCGAATTGGGCTGATGACGGGCGACTGGGAGCGCTGCTTTTTTCAACCCGAAGGGAGACAAGCTCCCGATTACTCCGAACTCCAGTTTCTGGGGAGACGCGGGGGACCCAAACTCCTACAGGGAGAAGCTGGACTGTCTGCCATCAGGTTGGAAAGCAAGGGTGGCTTGCTTGCAGGGCTGCGCGCAGGAATAATTATTTACTGCACTGGGGCCCAGGACGCTGGGACCCGGTCGGAGACGCAGAGCCGGCTTACTGGCAGCCATTGCTGTTTGCCATGCCCTAGCCTAGTGATGCCCTGAGACCCCGCCCTGCACAATCTACAAACCCACCCAAGCTCCAAGCAGCGGCTTTAGCATATGAATGGCCTGCCCTATTGCAGCTTAACCTAGCAAACTTGCAGCCCGGGTCAGACAGCTCCAAAACCTCCAAACCCCAAGCAAAGAGGAGAAAACTGTAGTTCTCACTGTAGCTCCTGCTGGGTGGCCTCAGACAGTAGCTGACCTGCACCCCATTGGAGATCCAGAAGCCAGTGTACCTAGTGGTCAGTGTGAGACACCAGATTTCAACTCCTCACATCCATAAGTGACACATTCAAGAGGCAGACTCAGTGAGCACCAAAGCCCCACAGAAACAAGTCCTGCACCATAAGCGTGTCTCCAGCGCAGCAGTTCTTCCATTATAGACACAGCGGATCCTCACAGCCAATTGCCCTGGAGGTCAATTCCTCACAGTATACCAACAGCAATCAAGGCTTAACTACACCAAGACTTTGCACTCAGCCCACAAAGGGGTGTACCAAGAGCGTCCACCTCAGGTGATTAGGGAGGCTGAGCTACTGGCCCCTATAGGTCACCTACCACACAAAGCCACTCCATCAACACAGGGAAGCAGCAAAATGTGGAGACAAAGAAACATGTCACGAATGAAAGAAATGGAGGAAAGCAAACTCTGGACAACATAGAGTTCAGAACCACATTTATAAGGTTACTCAAGAATCTTCTAAAAACCGCCGAGAAACTTGATGAGACCTCCAAGGATCTTAGTGAGACCTTCAAGGACCTTAATGAGAATGCCAAAAAAATGGAAAAGGACCAGTCAGAAATTAAGCATACACCGTCTAAAATAAAGAATATACAGAAACTCAACTGTAGATCAACGTACCCCAAGAATCAAACGAAAGATCTGAAATATGAGAAAACAAAAAACACCCAACCAGAAAAAGAAAAAGAAAAAAGAATCCAAAAATATGAAGATAATGTAAGGAGCCTCTGGGACAACTTTAAGCGTACCAACATCCGAATTTTTGGGGTGCCAGGAGAAGAGAAAGAGCAAAATATTGAAAACCTATTAGAAGAAATAATGACAGAAAACTTTCCCTACCTGGTGAAAGAAATAGACTTACAAGTTCAGGAAGCGCACAGAACCCCGTACCAGAGGAATCCAAAGAGGACCACACCAAGACACATCATAATTAAAATGCCAAGGGCAAAAGACAAAGAGAGAATCTTGAAAGCAGCAAGAGAAAAATGGTTAGTTATCTACAAGGGAGCACCCATATGACTGTCAGCTGATTTCTCGGCAGAAACTATGCAGGCCAGAAGGGAGTGGCAAGAAATATTCAAAGTGATGAACAGCAAGAACCTACAACCAAGATTACTCTACCCAGCAAAGCTATCATTCAGAGTTGAAGGTCAGATAAAGAGCTTCACAGACAAGAAAAAGCTAAAAGAGTTCATCACCACCAAACCAGGATTACATGAAATGCTGAAGGGTATTCTTTAAGAAGAGGAAGAAGAAGAAAAAGGTAAAGATAAAAATTACGAACAACAAAATGACATCAAATACATACCTACCGACAAGTGAATCTAAAAATCAAGTGATTAAAAAATCTGAAGAACAGAATGGACTGGTGAATATAATAGAATCAGGGACATAGAAAGGGAGTGGACTGACAATTCTCAGAGGGAAGGGATGTGAGGGGTGCGGGAAGAGATTGGACAAAAATCTTACACCTATGGATGAAGACAGTGGCGGGGGGTAAGGGCATGGGGTGGGGTGGGGAATCAGGTGGAGGGGAGCTATGGGGGAAAAAAAGAGGAACAACTGTAATAATCTGAACAATAAAGATTTATTTAAAAAATACATATATTGACTCTATGTCCTATGGATTTTCCTAAAAATAAAAAAAACAGCATCCAAAAAAGTATGAGAATGTTCATAGCAGCCTTATTAATAATCTCTGGTGACTTATTAATAACCCCAGGTGACTTATTAATAACCCCTTTCAGATACAAAATGATTCTTGTACTTTAATCCTCTGTGAGTGCAAAGGTGTCAATGGCACTGATTAATAAGAAACACAGGAGGAAAAAGAATGTATTTAAAAGTAAAATGGGTTTAGCATAGACTCATTGAACTTATTTAAAATTCCTCCCCCAACATATATATGGAGATGTCTAGAAAATAGCATGGAACTTGGAGAGAGGTTAAATGTTGAAGCCAAAAGAGGGAATGAGATGGGAAGGGGGAGGGGAGAATGCATATAAGTACATAAATATACATATATATGTGTATATAAATTCTAAGGACACAGTCCTTAAGGTATAACATTCTGGGGACAGCATAAAGACCAAATAGTAAAGGAGGTGGATAGGATTCTTACCCCTTTTTGTGCAATGGCTCCTTTGATAGTGTGGAGAAAACTATGGGCTCCCCAGAATCATGTTTTCAATGCTCAAATATATAGGATTAGGAAAAAAAACCAAGTATATTGAAATATAATTGTAAAAATATATTTTTAACTGAGATACAGGGATATGTGCTTTTTTCTTATGTGCTTTATTAATTTTCTTAATAATTAAAATATAAAATCTAGTAGAGTATAAGTTTACTATGTGCCATAATTTTAAAGCAGTGAGAATGTAAGAAATAACTGAAGATATAATATGACACGAAAATATCTGATTATTTACTGCTAGACCAGGTATTACTAATGTTACTACTGTTTGTTGTCAATATTTGTATTTGAAGAAAATGTTAAATTTCAGCTAAGTGTTAATGAAAATAAAGGTATCATTTTTCCTCCATTTAATTTCATGGACCTAAGAAAAGCCTACCCATGAACTTGTTGCGAAGTATCCTAGGTTAACACCCCTGAGCTAGGAAGTACAATTAAAGAGAAAGAAAAACTTGACAAAACAGTATCCTGGAAATTATAGCAGCAAAATGGAATGCTATTTTTAAACTGCCATGATAAAATACTATACCCACTGCTTCATTTCTTACCACTGTGAAGTAGAATGAGAAGTCAGACAGAGAACAGCACGTTAAGCAAGTTTCTGAGTATTTTCAGAAAAAGAAATCACAACTGTATTTAGACTAATTTATAAAAATGTATCCCCATTAGGAATCACCACCACAGACTGCCAATATAATGATCATTCTATGTACCAGACATTCTACTTCCAATCTGCTTCATCCAGCTTCTATTTTTTATACAATCTACTTTTATATTCTGCCATGCAAGCCAGGGTCAGAACAGATGAGTAATAATGGCACAAGTCTTTCATCTGGCCTAACTGCCACCCTAGAGATAGGAAACAATCTAACAGGATATTGAATAGGAGGGGTGAACCATTTTCCTCTTTACATGGATGCAGTCAGGCAAGTTACTCTAGATACACTACCTGTATGCTCATATTTATTTCTCTATACGATACTCTGTGTTATAGTAAAAATTTGACTAGAATTTGGAATGCTGAGACATTTCCCATGACAGGCTTTTTTTCTGCCTCCTCAGTGGCTATGACACTTGCTATTAAGTAGGATCAATCTCTGACCCAACCAAGTAGTTGTTTAGATAAAGCCTTTCTTATACCACAGCCATCTTCAACAGAGCTTAGAAGTAACGGTCCAGAGGATATTGTGGGGAATTATGGCCAGCAGGGGCACAAGTGTTGGTAGAACACTCCCACTTGTAGAACATACCCACTGTAAGCAATGTGGCACTCAGAGAGATACCAGTATCTCCAGACAAGCATTTAGATCTGCTAAAGCTGGGGCACTCCTGGGAATAATTGGAAAACAAAGTAAAAGTATTAAAAGGAGACTCCCTACCAAAGAAAATCTAATACAATAGAGTAAAACCCAAATAATGTTAAAAAATCTATTCTAAACAAGTTAAGTTTGATAAAAATTACCATGGACTACTATAGGATTTAAATGTACTGTTCTCTGGGCATGACAAAATCATTTAGAATCTCTAATTGCTACAGTAATGGGCAGAAAGATAAACTGAGGAATGAGGCTTAATACTCAACTGACCAGGTGAGAGAAACAAAGAGAACACAGAACCAACCATAGGATCTCTCCCTTTATAACATTTTAGGATTGTGTTTTTTGTGGGGGGAAGGGGCTGATGGTTAGGGAGATAGAACCACATTATCATAAGAATTCATACAATTATTATAAAAGAAAACTCTTGCTGCACCCCAGTTATACTTCCATGTTTCATTTCTTACAGCCTACTTTAGGTTTTAATAAAAGCCATGACCTACCACAGCTTAATGTAACTATTTATCTATATGGTTTTCCTTAAAAAAAAAAAAAGAATATGAACATGATATTCTCTTTTAGACCTAAATCATTTTGCCCCTCCTCACCCTTCATGCTCCCCATGCTTTTTGTCTCTGTAAAGCCATGACCAACCACTGTATTAGTCAACTCCTGTGACTACAACTTTTCCTATTAGACCTTTAGCAATTAAATATTCTTTGTAAATCAGCTCACCAATTCTGGACTCTGAAGAATCAGTCAGTCTCTAAAATCTTCAGAGTAGTTCCTCAAATTTTGTTGAACATTAATCTCATCAATTAACAAAGTTGATAATGTACTTTAAAATATGTATATTATATATAAACTAGAGGCCAAGTGCACAAAATTCGTGCGGGGGGCAGTGGGAGGTGGTGTACCTCAGCCCGGCCTGCACCCTCTCCAATCTGGGGCCCTTTGGACATCCCTCTCACAATCCGGGACCGCTGGCTCCTAACTGCTCACATGCCTGATTGCCCCTAACTGCTTCTGCCTGCCAGCCTGATCGCCCCCTAACCACTCCCCTGCCGGCCTGACACCTAACTGCTCCCCTGCCGGCCTGATCACCCCCAACTGCTCTCCCCTGCTGGCCTGATCACCCCCAACTGCCCTCGCCTGCCGGCCTGATTGCCCCCAACTGCCCTCCTCTGCCAGCCTGATCGCCCACAACTTCCCTCCCCTGCTGCAACCTGCCTCCTCCACCAGGACCCGCCTCCTCCGCACGAGGCGGCGGAGATGCCGGGACCAGGCTCCTCCACGCTGCGCAGAGCCGCGGGACCCCCAGGCCTCACCGTGCGGACCGGCCACCAGGCCCCACCTCCACTGTGCGTGCAGCCATCTTGTGACTACATGAGGGCATGACGCCACCTAGGCTATTATTAGTATAGATTACATAGACATTCTTATTATGAACCACATATTTCAAGGCACAGCATATACTTGGACGAGGTTTGTCATTGACAGTACCTTCTTAACCCTATTTTTCAGACTTAATTCAGTAACTACAAAGTAGAATATGTATATCCATGTTACCTTGGCCATGTAAATTACAATATATCACAACACTCAGAACACAAACCAAAGAATGAGCCTATTAGAAATATGGCACTAAGCTAATGTTTCATTTACATTATATTAATCTTCACAGTGATATATCACTCAGTAACCTGATCAAAAAAAAAAAAAAAAAAAAAAAGCCAGCAACACATCTAGTTTTGACTCTGTAGCCCATATTCTTTTTTCCACCAGAAGCTACTATAGAACACGGTATACCTATCAATGATTAAAACACTGAAATCTAACTAATATCTTGTTTTAATAAAACTATTTTTTGGTGTGTAACTATAGACAACAGAGTATAATGCCTCTTCTCTATCTGAGAAAACTAAGTCACAAAAAGGGTAAACAGTTTGTCAGAATCATATCTAATATATGGTGGGGCACGATTTGAGTCCACATTTGTTCAATGGCAAAGCTTATGCTTTGCCCATTCTACAGAGAATATAAACATTTTATAAGACTTCACTCAAAACACTTTAAGGAGAAAAAGACACACATAAAAATGTAAGTTCATATGGAGAAAGGCATGATTGCTACTTAGTACTAACAAATCAATGAATTCTAATCAATAAACTTTATAAAACCATCTGTACAGGCTATGGATATAATGTAATTAGCTAATAGCAAATAGTAAACTGTAGCTGACAGTTCACAATTACATGTTATCTAAAAATAGTGAGATGATAATTTATAAAACTATCACATTTTACACCCTCTGCTAGAGTCCTGGACTCCTTATATCTCAGTGAATGACATTCAGAATTCATCAGCCACTAGGGTTCCAAAGTAACAGAATAGGTAATTCTTTAAAACAACTTTATATCATATTAAATAAAAAAGGAAAGCATATGTGTTAGAGTATATTTAACAGCTATTTCTATAAAAAGTGGATTTTTTAAAATGATCGTTTTTTTGTGAGAACAAGACTCAAAATTATAAGACAAAACCTTTTATAAAAGAGTTGAGATGTGGCTGGTTTATAACTCAGGTGCTTTTTTGTTTTGTTTTTACACTGTAATTTATCATCCATAAAACTAAAATATATAAAAAAATTAGGGAAAAAACAGGTGACCAGAAACATCCCCCCCTCTCCCTTTTTATTTTATTACACATGAAATACTTCAATCCTTGACCATTAAAAGTTTTCTTTTTTTCCTTATAAGGCCTTAATCCTGAGATTCTAATATTACCCAATTTAATATGTTAGGCTGTCTTAAATTTGCAGGCAGACTACAATCAGGTTTAAAGTTTTATAGCTGAAAACTAAGAAGAAATATTTTTAAGAATTCTAAATTAGACTTGTGGGGGATGGGTGGAGGTGGAAGAGGGCACAGAGATAAATAGTGATGGAAAACATAAAAAATAAATTAAGAGTTGCACATGCATTACTTACAAGGCCAATGAAAATTTTGTGTATTTATGCTTTATGATGTACAATTAGCCAATAGCAAATAGTAAACTAGTAAATCTTTGGGAAAAAGTAGGCAAAATAATTGACTAAAGTCATCTAACAACCTGATCTTTTAGGTACAGAATAACAGATAACACTGTTTTTAAAGTATACAAACTAATAAATGTTGTAGTTTAATTTTAAAAATTTAAAATACCATGAACTTGAAAACCTGATGCAGAATTTAAAAAGAAAAAAAAAATCAGAGAAAATCTCCTCTAAGGCATGTAGGTTTTCCAAGAAGTTTTAAAAACACCAAAGCCTTATTTTTCAGCATCTAACAAACACAAAATCTGTGGCAGGGGAACTGAATGAATGTGTAAACACCAGTTCTCATAAAAATAAAAACAAAACCCATCGTTTAAAAAAATCTTTATTGTTGAAAGTATTACATATGTCCCACTTCTCCCCCCACCATCCACCACTGACCCTTTCTAGCCCACTCCTGCCCCCTGCCTTCACCACACTATTGGCTGTGTCCATGGGTTATGCATAGATGTATACAAGTTCTTTGATATCTTCCCAGCCACCCACCCCAGCCTTCCTTCTGAGATTCCCCAGTCTGTTCCATGCTTCTGTCTCATCAGTTTATTTTGTGCATTAGATTCCACATATTACTGATATCATGTGATACTTGTCTTTCTCTGACTGGCTTATTTCACTTAGCATAATACTCTCCAGGTTCCTCCATGCTGTCTCAAAGGGTAGGAGATCCTTCTTTTTCACTGCAGTATAGTATTCCATGGTATAAATGTACCACAGCTTTTATATTATCCACTTATCTACCTATGGGCACTTGGGCTATTTCCAGATCTTAGCTATTATAAATTGCACTGCTATGAACATAGGAGTGCATATATTCTTTCTGACTGGTGTTTTGCGTTTCTTAGGATACATTCCTAGATGTGGGATCACTGGGTCAAGTGGCAGTTTCATATTTAATTTTCTGAGGAAACTCCATACTGTTTTCCATAGTGGCTATATCAGTCTGCACTTTCACCAGCAGTGTACTAGGGTTCCCTCCTCTCCACATCCTTGCCAGCACTTGTCATTTGTTGATTTGTGCATGATAGCTGACAGGTGTGAGGTGATACCTCATGGTCATTTTAATTTGCATCTCTCTGATTAGTTACTTTGAGCATTTTTTCATGTCTCTTGGCCATCTGTATATTCACATTGGGGAAGCGTCAAATATTTAGGTCCTTTAACCCATCTTAAAGCATTATTTTATAGAAAATTTTAGGACACCTGAATATATTGCAACCGAGATGAATGCTTACCAGGAAACTGCTTTTGCATCAATTTTTTTCCCCCTCTCTTTATTGTTGAAAGGATTATAGATGTCTCATTATTTCCCCCACTGACCACCTCTCCACCCTGCTTCCCACCCCCAGGCCTTCACCACACTATTGTCTGTGTCCATGGGTTATGCATATATGCATATAAATTCTTTGATTAATCTCTTCCCACCCCTGCTCCCCTCTGCCCTCTTTCCTCTGAGATTTGTCAGTCTGTTTCACGCTTCCATTTTCTCTGGATCTATTTTGTTCGTCAGTTTATTTTGTTCATTTTGGAGTAGGCTCTTCCTGTAATTGCTTGGCCTCTTGGCAAAACTCCTGAACCACATTGCTGTATGACATCCTAAAACTTGTTAGGCAACTAAGATATGTTATTCCACCACACATGCATGCAGTGTGCATGAACATGCATTTTTTAAAGATTCCATTTTTCATTACTTTTTTATCTAAAATGAATATTTCCTAAACTGAGTGTCAAATATCAACCATATGTTGAAGAATGTCTTCTATGTTTGTTTGTTTGTTTACAGTCTTTGACCGAAACTCTATTCAAGGAACTGAAAAGATAAAAGTTAAGGTATTCTTTGCCTCCGAGGAGTCCAAAATCTACTAAAATCAATACTCCTGAGGGGATATGATAAAATTTTATTTAAAACAGATAAAGGTAAAATCATTTTGTAGAATCAAAATTATTCTTAAAAATGTGTTAAATAACCCGTAAGTGCAGTATATACATCAGTTAAGGTCTGCAGTCCCACACATTATTATCTATATATAAAGCCCCGATGCACGAAGATTCGTGCAAGAATAGGCCTTCCTTCCCTTGGCTGTCGGCACCGCTTTGCTCCGGCCCAGAATCGCCTTTCTGCCTTCGCTCTGGCCCAGAGCCACCTTTCTACCTTCCCATGCTGCCCAGAGGCCTGGAGTGGCTGGGGTGGTGCGGAACGCCTGCATCCCACCCCCGGCCACTTGGCACCTGCATATGCAAATTAACTCGCCATGTTTGTTGGGTTAATTTGCATACTCACTTCTGATTGGCTGGTGGGCATCACGAAGGGATGGTCAATTTGCATCTTTCTCTTTTATTAGTGTAGATATAAAGCTCTCGTATGCAAATATACCGAACGGCAGAACAACCAAACAACTGGTTGCTATGACCACAAGGGGGCGCGCGTGGAACATGGTGGGTGTCGGCCATGGTGGGATGGTGGAGCAGGTGAGTGAGGGCACCAGACCAAGGCGGGGTGCCAGTCGCTATCATTGGGGTGAGCCTCTGGTGGTTACTGAAAATTCTTTGCTCCCACACGCTGCGGTCCCACCTGGTGCTCGCACCCGCAGCTGGAGCCGCTGCTTGCACACGCTGCCAGTGTCCAGTGCCAGTCCCAATTGCTCAGCGCCGTCAGTGGGTGTGAGCGGCAGTTGCCGGTCCCAATCGCCCCGAGGGCTTCTCCACCACCCCTGCTCCTGAGGGGCAATTGGGGCAGCAGCCACCACTTGCACCCTCTGATGGCACCGGCCCCGCTCGCACCCGCTGCTGGCGCTGGCCCCAATCGCTCTGCGCTGTCAGCAGATGCAAGCGAGGCCAGAACCGTTAGTGCATGGGAGCAGCGGTGGCGGGAGCAGGGCTACCAACAGAGAGTGGACCAGGGGGGCCACAGCCAGAAGGGCCAGGCAGGGGAACGGAGGATAGGCCGAGACCTGCCCCTGTGCCCAACCAAGCCTCGCAGTCCACAGTTCCTTTCAAGATGCACAAATTCGTGCACTGGGCCCCTAGTTTATTATAAAACAAACAACTTTTAAACAAGAGAATCACGCTCTATTTGCAGAGCTGCTTTAAAGCACCAGAGGCATGTAGAAACTAAGAGCTATTGAAAGGATAGTGAATTCACTTTATTTCCCATCTCATGGTCCCTAGGGGGTGTATTCTGACTAAGTAGAAGATTGGATAGATATGCCCACATGATTCATATTATTTTTCACACTCAATGTGAAATATCTTCTGCTATGGTATGCTTATGCATTTGACACTTCTAGATGTAGGATTTATGAAATCATTTTTATAAAAAGACTAGAGGCCCGGTGCACGAAATTCGTGCATGGGGGGCGGGATTCCCTCAGCCTGGCCTGCACCCTCTCCAATCCAGGACCCTTTGAGCGATGTCTGACTGCTGGTTTAGGCCAGATCCTGGGGATTGGGACTAACCCAATCTGGGACCACTGGCTCCTAACCTCTCATAATCCGGGACGCTGGCTCCTAACTGCTCACCTGCCTGACTGCTTGGTCACTCCTAACTGCCTTCCTCTACCCCCCCGCCACTGGCCTGGTTGCCCCTCACTGCCTCTGCATGCCAGCCTGATCGGCCCTAACTACCCCCCCTACTGGCCTGGTTGCCTCTTACTACCCCCCCTGCTGGCCTTGTTGCCCCCAACTGCCCCCCCTGCTGGCCTGGTCACCTCCAACTGCCCCCCCCCCCCCCGTGCGCCTGCCTGGTAATCCCATGCAGCCTGCTGTTCAGTTGTTGGTCGTCCCTCACTAACCCCCCTGCCGGCCTGGTCGCCCCGTGCAGCCTGCTTGTTCAGTCGTTTGGTTGTCCCTCACTAACCCCCCCTGCCAGCCTGGTTGTAGGCAGCCATCTTGTGAGGGTGTGAGGGTTAATTTGCATATTACCTCTTTATGATATAGGAGGATATTGTAAGTCACTCAGGCTTGGGTAAAAGGATCACAAATAAACAATGAATAGAGTATGAAGGAAATGTTGACTGTAAAGCAAAAAGTCTTACAACTTGCTAAGGAAGCCTTGCTAAGGATTTAATGAAGTGAAAGTGAAAAAAATTAAAGAACTGCTAACATCACATAGTGATGATTCACAAGTACTTGATATCATATCTTTAAGGGAAATTTCAGAACATGTGTCTGAATGTGTTGTTACAAGTAAGTTTGGTTATGGAATGAGAAGTCTCCTCACATTAAAAAAATGAAGCTCCAAGCAAAATATGTGTGACCAGGAGCTGAAAAACTGCAAGTGAAAGGAACTTAAATAGTTCATCCATTTGCTAGCTTCATTTTATTATTTTTTAAATCCCATTGTCTTTTTTATAACTTCAGCTGATGGTTCAGAACTAGAGACATGGATGAACCTTAAACATTTAATACTCCCATTCACTATTTTATGACCCTCCTTTGGTTTAGCATTACTAACCACCAAAGAGCAACAGAAACTAAAGCCTCCATTTCTTAACATCATTCTTGAGGTGGGCAACTCTATAATCTATTAAACATTTTTTAAACTTTATTTTTATTGTTTACACTATTACAGATGTCCCCATTTCCCACCTGCTTTGCCCACCTCCACCCAGCCTCACCCCCCCCTTCCATATGGCCATTACCACACTGTTTGTCTGTGGGTTATGCATAATTTAAAAATTTTAAATGCCTTTTAAAAGAATTTTTTACTATATGCTACTGGCAATCATTAATTATCTTACATTTTTTCATTATTTATTGCATTACAGTGTATGTTCCTTGGTCAAATTATATTTAACTAATATTTCTTTGTATGGAAAGAAACAGACAAATAATCCCCTACCTGATTTAAAATTTTATAATTTTAGATTGGTCTTAAAAGGAAAATAAATAACCTATAAGACTGAGGAATAAGAGTGGCAATCATCTACCACATGCCTGATCTATAATTTTTTAAAACTGATATTTTTAACTCTTAAAACTTATTTCCCCTAGGATTTCTGTAGTTTGCTATCTTAATTTTTTTTAATATATCTTTGCTTAAATGTATCTCACTACTCTTTATAAAATTTCAATCACCACCTCTTTTCTGGCAGTCCCCAGGCTCCTCTCCTAATTTGTTTCCACAGCATTTATATAAAGGTGGGGCAAAAGTAGGTTTATAGTTGTTCATATGGAAAAGAATCTTATCTAATAAAAGAGTAATATGCAAATTAACCATCACTCCACTACACCCACAAGCCACGCCCACCAGCCAATCAGGAGCAAATAAGCAAATAAACCCAACCAAGATGGCTACGGCCACAGAGAGCAGGAGGGAGGCTTGGGTTTCCCTGGCAATGGAGGAAACCAAGGTTTCCGCCTGCCCTTGCGGGCCTAGGCCTCCACTCAAGGCTACAAAGTTTCAATGATAGAAGATACATAAACCCAAACAGAAATGGCGGCAGCCACGGAGCTGGAAAGAGCAGGAGGCTAGGGTTGACCCCGGTGATGGAGGAAGCCAAGCTTTCCGCACACTCTGGCCGGCCCAGGCCTCCGCTTAAGGCTACAAAGTTTCAATTATAGAAGATACATAAATCCCAATAGAAATGGCTGCTGCCACAGAGCAAGCAGAAGGCTTGGCTCTGCTCCACGCTACAAAGTTTCAATTGTAGAAGATAAATAAACCCCAGATACCAGGGCCTCTGCTTGGGTCGCCAGGGGGCGTGGCCGGCCTGCAAACCACCACAGGCCCCTCGCCCAGGCTGCCTCACGCCTGAAGGGAACCCTCACCCTGATTTGGGACACCCTTCAGGGCAAACCAGCTGGCCCCCACCCCTGCACCAGGCCTCTATCATATCTAATAAGAGTGTAATATGCAAATTGACCATCACTCCAACACACAAGATGGCTGCCCCCATGTGGTCAAAGATCCTGCCCCCATGTGGACACAAGATGGCCACCACAAGATGGCCAGCAAGGGAGAGCAGTTGGGAGGGACCAGGCCTGCAAGGGAGGGCAGTTGTGGGTGATCAGGCCAGCAGGGGAGGGCAGTTGGGAGGGACCAGGCCTGCAAGGGAGGGCAGTTGGGGGCGATCAAGCCTGCAGGGGAGGGCAGTTAGGGGTGACCAAGCCGGCAAAGGAGGGAAGTTGGGGTCGACCAGGCCTGCAGGGAAAGGCAGTTGGGAGGGACCCAGGCCTGCAGGGGAGAGCAGTTGGGGGGGGACCAGGCCTGCAGGGGAGGGCAGTTAGGAGTGACCAGGCCTGCAGGGGAGGGCAGTTAGGGGTGACCAGGCCTGCAGGGGAGGGCAGTTAGGGGCAAATAGGCTGGCAGGGGAGTGGTTAGGGGGTGATCAGGCTGGCAGGCAGAAGTGGTTAGGGGGTGATCAGGAAGGCAGGCAGGCGAGCAGTTGGGAGCCAGCAGTCCTGGATTGTGAGAGGGATGTCTGACTGCCTAGTGGGATTGGGCTTAAACGGGCAGTCGGACATCCCTCGAGGGGTCCCAGTTTGGAGAGGGTGCAGGCTGGGCTGAGGGATACCCCCCTCCCCCGTGCACAAATTTCGTGCACTGGGCCTCTAGTATAATAAATAATCTATACTAATAAAAGGGTAATACGCTAATTAGACCGGGAGAACTTCCATACGTCGTTCCGGACAAAGCCATGGTGGCGGGGCCGAGGCAGAGGTGGTTAGGGGTGACCAGGCCAGGAGGGGAGGTCAGTTGGGGGTAATCAGGCCAGTGGGAGGGGCAGCTGGGGGGCAAGCAGGTTGGCAGGGGGGGCAGTTGGGGGTGAGCAGGCCGGCAGAGGAGGGCAGTTGGGGGCGAGCAGGCCGGCAGTGAGGGGCAGTTGGGAGCGATCAGGTCGGCAGAAGGGGGCAGTTGGGGGCAAGCAGGCTGGCAGGGAGGGCAGTTGGGGGTGAGCAGGTCGGCAGTGTGGGGGCAGTTGGGGGCAATTAGGCCGGCAAAGCGGGGCAGTTGGGGGTGAGAAGGCTGGCGGTAGGGGGCTGTTGGGGGCGATCAGGCCAGCAGGCAGAGTGGTTAGGGGCGATCAGGCAGGCAGGCAGGTGAGTGATTAGGAGCCAGCAGTCCCGGCTTGTGAGAGGGATGTCTGACTGCCAGTTTAGGCCCGATCCTGGTCCCAGATTGGAGAGGGTGCAGGCCAGGCTGAGGGACACCCCCTACCCCCGTGCACGAATTTCATGCACTGGGCCACTAGTATAAGAATAAAGTCTGTGTTTTGCATACTCACAAATGTAAACCTACTTCTGCCTCACCCTGAATTCATATATATCCAGCAAGAGTGTAAGAGGTGTGTGTACATATATATAACCACAAATATAACTTGTTTACTGTCTGCCTCCCCTCACTAGAACATAAAGGCCCATGAGGACAGGGATGTTTTTACCTTTTGTTCCTGGAACAGTTCCTGACATGTAGATCCATTAGAATGAATGAACTTCTCTCATCATGGACCAAAAATATGTTTTATAAAGCCCAACATACTAGTGTTGATTTGGGACAGTCATACTCAGGGAAAGAAAAAGAGAGGGCTACAAAAGCATCTTTTATGAATACAAAGGTTTTAGTTCAGCAATAAAATAAAAGGAAAATTAAGAGAAAAGACTGAGGATATAGGGGATTTTGCTGATCAAAGACCACAAATTCCAGAAGACACAAAAAGAATTTGGGTGCTTGTAAAGGGTAGATGACTGGGTCACATTAAAGAATCAAAAAGAGAAAAGGAGGTAAGAATCTAGGTGATAATGAATGACCTGGTAGTTGGCCTTTTAACTCCTGCTATGGATGGTGTTGCAGGTAGAAAGGTGATTTTCCCAAAAATGCAAAAACCTTAAATTCAGTTCTAATTATAGGTGTGTTCTTACAATTTCATTCATGTCCTCAAAGTAGATGGTAAAAGAAGAAAAATCTTTTTATGAACACCTCTGAATGTAGTTCATAATGGTATGTAAATTATTTTATGGCACTAACATACAGTTCCCTGAGCGTTCCAAAAAGGCAAGCAGGATAAGAAATTCAATATATGACCACAACTGTATCACAAAGGCACATTAAACACTTAGGACCTGAATGAATCAGGTCAAATTTACAGTTACTCAAGGATGCCTGCATTTAGAGAAAAGTAATCTAAAAAATTAATATCCCTGTTTCTAAGAAATAAAATGCTTTATCATCAGTCATAAGGGGTTGGTGAGCAGTATTAATATCTATTACACTGCTATAGTATAAAGCTTAAAAATTAAGAGTTTAGCAGGCAAAAGGTCTGTGTTCAGAAAAGGCTTGGAAAACTTTATATAAAACCTGGCTATCAATTAATTTAAGGGGGAAGAGTGGATTAATAGCAGCTTTCAACTAAATGCATCAAATACATCAAGAAAGCCTTTGGAGCTCTGGCCAGTTTGGCTCAGTGGATAGAGCGTTGGCCTGAGGACTGAAGGGTCCCGGGTTTGATTCCGGTCAGGGGCACATGCCTGGGTTGTGGGCCCCAGTGCGGGGTGTGCAGGAGGCAGCTGATCGATGATTCTCTCTCATCATCGATATTTCTATCTCTCCCTCTCCCTTCCTCTCTCCGAAATCAATAAAAACATAACTGGAAAAAATAGTATCTATACTAGTATATATAAAAGGCTAAGTGACCGACTGTACGTCCGACCAACCGGTACATATGACGTGCACTGGCAACTTAAAAATAAACGTTGACTCGCGCATGCGCGATACATCTAAAGCTCTCGCTGGCGCCAATCGCATGCATGTGTTTCGATCTGCCAGTGATATTAAATTATTTCTTCTAATTAATTTCCTTTCAATGTGCACGAATCTAATTCACTGGGCCACTAGTCTATGTATATAAAAGGCTGATATGCTAAGTGTCCCTCCCTCCATTTGACTGTTCACTATGACGTGCACTGACCACCAGGGGGCAGACACTCAATGCAGGAGCTGCCATGACATGCACAGAGAAATGGCACTGCAGACCTAGCACCCACAAAGCAACACTTGGCTTCCCCCAAATGGGACACAGGCCCCGCTACCACCCTGGAGCGACAGCCCACCAAATCACAGCTGACGCTGCCGAGACCCCATGGTGCAAAATGCAGCCCACAGCCCAGCCTAGCGACCTTGCAGTTTCTTCAGCCCAGGAATACAACTTGCTTTATAGTCAGGTGCAAACATTTCACACTTTAACCAAATGTCTGTGAAGCATTTTCTGTGCCTCATCTCTTTGATCATCACAGAAGTGGAATCCTATTTTCATTAGCTGGAAAACAGATTTAGAAAGCTTAGAAACTTGACCCGACTGAAAAGAAGAAATGGTGGACCTTAAAAATGATGTCAGATTTTCTCACTGTGCAGAATATAGTCAAATTCTGCTGCAGTTAAATGTTTTACCCTTTGTTCTCCCTGCGTGATCTACAATAATAATCTGCTTCATGTTGATATTTACTGCTGTGTTGCTGACAATTACCTGAAGAGAAGTTGGGGTGCTTCACTGGGCTGGAAAAAGTTTAGCTAAACCAGAAAGCAGGTCTAATTAAGCAAGTTTATTCTATATCTATAAAAGGCTAAGTTGACTCATGCATGCATGATACATATAAAGCTCTCACTGGCGCCAATTGTATGTGTGTTTCCATCTGTCATTGTCGATTGTGAATTTTGTTGACACTTCTGTAGAGAAAGGGCGAAGAGCGATGTTAAAATATTTCTCCTAATTAATTTACTTTCAATGTGCACAAATTCGTGCAACGGGCCACTGGTTAGAAAATAAAAGGCCAGAATAGTAGTTACATGAATGCTAATATGTTGGCGGTAAAAGATAAAGCAGGAAAAACATTATATTTTGATTAAGGATGGTTTCATTTTATTACATACTAGAGGCTCAGTGCATGAATTCGTGCACGGGGGGGGGGGGTGTCCCTTAGCCCAGCCTGCACCCTCTCCAATCTGGGATCCCTCTCACAATCCAGGACTGCTGGCTCCCAACTGCTCGCCTGCCTGCCTTCCTGATTGCCCCTAACCACTTCTGCCTGCCAGCCTGATCACCCCCTAACCACTCCCCTGCCAGCCTGATTGATGCCTAACTGCTCCCCTGCCAGCCTGTTTGCCCCTAACTTCCCTCCCCTGCAGGCCTGGTCACCCCTAACTGCCCTCCCCTGCAGGCCTGGTCACCCCTAACTGCCCTCCCCTGCAGGCCTGGGTCCCCCCCAATTGCCCTTCCCTGCAGGCCTGGTCGACCCCAACTTCCCTCCTTTGCCGGCTTGGTCACCCCCAACTGCCCTCCCTTGCAGGCCTGGTCGCCCCCAACTGCCCTCCCCTGCTGGCCATCTTGTGGTGGCCATCTTGTGTCCACATGGGGGCAGGATCTTTGGCCACATGGGGGCAGCCATCTTGTGTGTTGGAGTGATGGTCAATTTGCATATTACTCTTTTATTAGATAGTATAGAGGTCTGGTGCACGGGTGGGGGCCAGGGGGTTTGCCCTGAAGGGTGTCCCAGATCAGGGTGGGGGTTCCCTTGGGATGTGGGGCGGCCTGGGCAAGGGGTCTGTGGTGGTTTGCAGGCTGGCCACGCCCCCTGGTGACCCAAGCAGAGGCGCTGGTATCTGGGATTTATTTATCTTCTACAATTGAAACTTTGTAGCCTGGAGCAGAGCCAAGCCTTCTGCTTGCTCTGTGGCAGCAGCCATTTCTGTTGGGATTTATTTATCTTCTATAATTGAAACTTTGTAGCCTTAAGCAGAGGCCAAGGCAGGCCAGGGTGTGCAGGAAAGCTTGGCTTCCTCCATCACTGGGGGCAACCCTAGCTTCCTGCTCTCTCCAGCTCCGTGGGTGCCGCCATTTTTGTTGGAATTTATTTATCTTCTATCATTGAAACTTTGTAGCATTGAGTGGAGGCCTGGGCTGGCAAGGGCAGACAGAAAGCTTGGCTTCCTCCATTGCCAGGGAAACCCAAGCCTCCCTCCTGCTCTCTGTGTCCTCAGCCATCTTGGTTGGCTTTATTTGCATATTTGCTACTGATTGGCTCATGGGCGTGGCTGGTGGGTGTAGGAGAGGTATAGTCAATTTGCATATTACTCTTTTATTAGATAGGATTTAGCAGTACGATGCATTCAGCTACTATGTGCATACTGTCTGTCCAATTTAGTCAAATTAAGTAGCCTTCAAATCAAGAGGAGACATTTTCCTGAATAACAAACCAGTGACTTACACTGCTTCAGTTGATCAGAGAATGTGAAGTTAAAATCAAAATAATTTAGTGCACATCTTATGGGGATGGCTTTGTAAAAGACCTATCTATATGCTTATGTTTATCACATTACAAAACAAATAAGATGACTGATATTTAAACTATATACAGTAATTAAGTACAAAATAGAGAGAGGTAAACTATATATAGATGATAAATAATTTTCTTCTTTAAACAGAACAAATAAAACTGGAGTATGTAGAGAAACTGGAAAATATATAGACAGTTTATCTTAGTATTCACTCATTCATTCATTTATTCATTCAAGAAAGTTACTGAAATCCAGGATTATGACAAGTACTGTTCTAGATACTGAGGATTCTGCAATTAACAAAACAAAGTCCCTGCTATCAAGACACTTTCACTCTACTCTAGCATTCTAGACAATTTTAGGATTAACTTCTAGAAGAAAATTCAATTTTGAATAATTTCTAAAGTAAAGAAGAAGCAAAACTAGTTAAGTTCACCTCTGTACTAAAATTTCCCTTTCCTCCCTGATTCTATTTATCAACCTGTGAGATTATTTTTGAATAGCTCCCAATTACAAGGGGTCATCCAAACGGTATGTAGCTTAAATAAGTTTCCTCAGTTCTATCTTTAAACACTGTAAGGTAGTGATTTTCAACTATTGTACTGCAAGAATTTTTAAAATATGTAATACCTGACTAGTCAGCAGCACGGACCTCTTTTCTTTAGATTATAAAAAAAAATAAAATAAAATGACAACAGCCAGCACAACAATAGCTGTCTGGTGTGAATGAATCAAAATTACACCTATTTTTTTTTTTTGTCAGATTGACAAAAAAATATTTTATTTTATATAAATGTTTGTTGCAGGATTTTAGTCATTAGTTTATGTGTGCCATGAGATGAAAAAGGTTGAAAATCATTACTATTAAGGGAACTAATCACTAAACCTATTCAGTTCATATAAAGGAAAAATGGAAACCCATGAGAAATATAGAGTATTTCTCATAGGTCCTCTCTGTAGTCTAACTAATTCAATTAAAAGAATTCTAGTCCTAGGCTGCTAAGTAGCAGAGAATAGGGTTTCTCTACTTAGTGCTTAAAAGGATCTAGATGCTCCTCACACAGGACATCTTATACCTTTTAAAATTTATTCTTGAGGACTCACATATTCATAACACAGAACTAAAAGACACTTAACTTCTCTGTACTTCATTGTCTCTACCTGTTAAAAAGATAACAGTACCTACCTCTTAACATGGTTTAACTAAATGAGATAAGGTACAAAATGGGCTTAGTGCTCAATCATAATTGATGACATCAATCATCATTATCCTGAGTTGTGAGTTCTTAATAATAATAGCATATAATTATCATCATCATCATCCCCAAAACCACTGTTAGAAAAGATAATAAGCAAGCTACAATAAGGATATTAACTGATTTCTTACATTTTGGCAAGATGATCAACATGCATATGTTCCTCAAACTAGTAACAGATTTAAAGTGTCAGTAACACTAATGTTATTAATATCCAGTAACTAAAATGTTCAAGTTTGGGAAATTTACAGGAATCAAATAAAAACTTAACCAGTAAGATGTGCTATCAACATATTATTTGTTACTCCAAAGACTCAGAAGTACTTACTGTCTTTTAAACACATTTTTTGGCCTTTTATTTCAAAGTAGAGTTAATAGAACAAACTAAACAAATGAAAATGTTGAGACTATTTACAAGATATTATTATTCTAGCCTAATCCTACTCAGAACATATTGGAAATCTCTAAAATGATTTTATTCAAAGAAAATTAAAAAACAATTGCCTGGCTCATGTGACTCAGTCTTTGAGCATCAACCCATGAACCAGGAGGTCATGGTTTGCTTCCCAACCAGGGCATATTCCCCAGGCTGTGGGCTCAATCCCCACGAGGGGGCATGTAGGAGGCAGCCGATCAATGATTCTCTCTCAACTTTCATATTTCTATCTCCCTCTCCCTTCCTATCTCTGAAATGAATACTAGTAAAAACATATTTAAAAAAACAACACAAAACAAAAACAACAAAAAACCCAAGTAAACAAACAGAAAAACTGTTACGTTTAATTAAATCTGGAAAGTTATGACGGATTACAAATAAAAAAATTAACAAATATAAGACCAAAAGTAAAGCATAAATACTAATAAGAATCTTTCATTTAAAAACTCTGTGATCCTTCAAAAACCTTGAAGAAAGCCAAAAATCCCCAAATGGAGAGGTCACTTAATATCTATGAATACTCACCCACTAGATCCAGATGCTTGAATCCACCAAAATAGTAACAAGTTTTTACTGATTACTATAATAGGGCAATGGAGCACAAGTTAACTCCACACTCTCCCAAATTAAAGGTTATTATTACTGATAATTCCAGCTACCATTACAAATTACTCAAAGGAAAAGGAGACTGAATAATGAGTTCCAAGGTGAGTGAAACTTACTGTGTGCATGTGTGTAAATGTGTGCATTTCCTCCAGTACTCTTAGTGATATAAATCTGAAAATATAATTCTTCTTGTAAGTGTAAATATATTGGCAGAATAAAATTTTTAAAACTAATGCTATAAAATTCTTAAAGAAAGCATGTAAACTATTTTTCATACTAGTTCAGATAGAAATTTGAGAAAATAATTTGTTGTTTAAAGACAATGCCAATTTCTCAACACAGTATGTCAGTAACACAAGAAAAGATTTTCAGTCCCCTGCATTAAAAAAAATATAATTCTTATGTTAGGCCTTTTAATATACTAGTGATTCTTCTAATCAGAAAATTCTCATATTTCAACACATAAAAGACTTCATTACACTTAAGATTAAACAAAATCCTGCTTTCTTAAAGGTGAGAACTGTTTTCAATATTATTGATTAAAACTTGAAAGTTAACAATTTAACAGAAAATATTTGATATTACCTAATTTCAAACAGGAGTAAAAGTAAAACAGGGTCAATACCTAGATAAAAAGACAGTAATGTTGTTCTCAATCTCTGGAAGTTGGGAGGTTAGAATTATCCCCCTCCCATCCTGTATTCCTCTACACCATGACTTACTATGTGGTAAAAATTAAGACACTCTACTACTATAGAAATGGCCAAGAACAAAAAATGGAAGGTCCTATATTTCTATATTTTCCCCAGGTAACGAAGATGTAAAAGTAACTTCTGCCTGATAATATATCTCAAGTAAAGTAATAAATGAAACAAGCCTCATTTGGTTTATACAGTCTAGAAACAGGAATTAAAAAGAACACTGACATTTTAATGTCAAGTAAGCATACTCATACTACCAAAGAAATAGCTGATAAATGCTATTAACTTATTCTAAAGATAGTTTTACAATGTAATATGTCTATCACTAAGCATGAAAGAACATTTGAAGACTTGAGAACAGCAACAGGATAAGGAAGACCAGAAGCATAAAAAATGTATACCAACATTACCTTTCTTTCGAAAGAGTGCATTTAGGTAATTTTCTGCTTGGCATTCAATCTTTTCAGTGTTGGACTGGCCCTGAGATGATAGTTCCTCTGTTGGTGTTGACTGTGAAGAATCAAGAGATGGTATACAATCCTAAAATTATATATAAAAAAAACACCAACATTAAAAAAATCACTTTTTAACTGTGGGATTCCATTAAAAATGGCAAAAAAATTAACTCTCTAAATGCTCATTTGTTCTATCTTTAAATATATCAAATTATATAGAGAATATTAAATTTGAAACAGGAGTCAGGAAAAAAGAAATTTAGCTCTGATAGAGGGCCAAATTAGCCTTATCCCTTAGCAAAACTATAATCAAAAAAGAGAGAAGAGCAGATAAGATATATTGCTGAATAATTTCACTATATAACATGCCAGCAATGAGAATTTTAGCAACAAAGCAATTATGTTTACCTACTAATCTAACCAAAATAGGTACCGGTTCTTGAGTTCTCATTTCCTCTCAGACCTCTCACAACAGTACATAAAGAATTAGGATCCCACCATACAAGAAGATGCTGCTTGTCTAGTTTATACCTGTTTACAGTAGACACTAATATTTAATAATTTACACAGGAGAAAATTATAATATCCAAAAGACTTCAAGAGAAAGAAAAAAGTTAAAACGTAGTACCACATTATCCTCCAACTACTGATTCCTAAGAAATCAGCCTGTAGGATGGTCTTAGACCAAACCAGGCCTCCAAGATCATCAGCCTTGTCTATGTAAATACAAAACAGATCTGAACTGATTTCATGAGTCAGGGAGCTATGAGAAAGAAATGTGAAATAAGCAAAAAAGATGAGTGGTTTGGGATTTTCACCTACTAGATAAGCTAAATGATAGACTTCTAACATGAGATTTCAATATTCTTCTCAATACCAAAATCAAGTATTTATATTCTACTATAAGTCACAAAATTTCAAAACAAATTAAGTTTAAAAATTGTTACAATTGTGCAAATAGTTTAGAAATAATTTCATAGCACTAAAACTTACACTGACTGCTTCTCTTTGTAGGTTACAAAATGAACATTTTTCATCCATAGACCAGTCAGTCAGTTCTTCTGGTTCACAGTCTTTAAAAGAGGGAAAAATATTCATTAAATACACTAACTTTATTAAAACAAATAAAAATACCACTCTCCAGAGCAATGGCTCATATAAAAAATACCTAACTACTAACAGTAAGGGGAGAACACCTAAATTAAATGGTGACATCTAGAAAGAAAGAAACAGAGAAGGCTGTAAGGAGAATATTTTTGCACTATTATGGGACAAAGTAACAAGAACAACGAGCTGGTTATAAATTAATTTTCTAACAACAGGGTTCATCTAGCCTTCTGAAAGACTCAATTTATCATTGCCTATTAATTTTTTATTTTCACTCTGAAATAAATCAGAACAGAGAGATATGGGGGGAAAGGAATAAATTTTGCATATTATGAAAGACAACATAAAACGGAGAAATGAAGTAAAGTACCAGAAAAGCCCACAGATTTGAGAACATGGAATGCTGTCCAAGAAAAAAGTAGAAATCCACAGCTAAAAAGTCAGACCAGATTTTATTACATTGTTTAAAGGCTTTGTTGCAAGAGTTAGAGCAAAAACCAGGTAAACAAGTTATATTATTCAACATACAACATGACTTTTTTCAGAAGAATGTTCCTTATAATTCAACTACTGTAATATAGAGTATTAGTGGAAAACAAACATTTTGTAATGAAAGATTTTCTGAAGAGATAACATTGTCATCCCAACTATACTTGTGATTTTTGAAACTTACTCCCAGTAACAGAACTTCCCCCACCCCTGCCAATTTCTTTTCCCAAGTAAATTCATATGTAGAGCCTCAAACCATAAAGCAACCATTATCAATCTGAGGCAGTTACACTAGGACTAATTTGAAAAGCACTGGTGTACCATAGTAATTTACTCTCATACTTTTGAAATACATAATGAAGTTGAATGTTTCTGGTAAACTACACAGAAAATACCCTTATCTGTTTTTGAAGTGATTATGAGTAAAATTTAGTTAGAACCAGCCCTTAGGATACTCTTGCATCAATCCAAACATACATTTGAAGATAATACATAGAAGGTAATATAATTTTTGGAATATAATTTATAGTGATAGCTTCCTTTGATTTTTGGCAGTGGTCCAGAAATATTCCTGATATTTATCTGGACTTGGAAAAGGCAGCAAATAGGAACATAAGATCCAGTACAGAATAAAGGAAAGATAACTGTATTTGAAGTCTATGAAAATCTAGGATTTGAACTTACTAGCTCTAACTAGTCTAGCCATAAAGTTGTTTTTTTTTTTTTTTAATTTCCACACCTATAAAATAAGGATCCCACCATCACTTAACTTATTTGTGGATCAAATGAAAAAAAAAATAAAAAGTGAAATACTTTATAAACTACAATCATCATGCAAAAGCTATTAGCAAGGTAGAATTACCAGTCTATAATAACTCCTGTACTATCACACTTATATTTAATAAGGTTAGTTTGCAGAAGGCAGATAATTTTAATTTAATATCTGCTTAAGATATTAAGCATGCTTTTGTAAACAACCTGACAAATCAAAAAGTTTATGCAATCTATACAATTAAAAATCCAGAAGTGTAGCTATATATATTTATAATTTTTTCAACCTTTCACTCTGTCACTGGAACAGAATCACACATTCATTCTCACTCTTGAATGCAGGATCATGTGGTGTCTTACTAGGGGGCCAGAGCTCTCTGACCAATGGGATGAATATGGAGAAGTGACAGTATACCATTTCAAACAGAGGAATAAGAATGCATGGAGAGTTCCCCCAGTTCTCCTGAGCTTCCACCATCCAACGTGTGAAGAACTTGCTTCATATAATCATTACTCCTTTACTCTGTGACCTGTAGTCATGAGGTGATGTGATCCCCATCCACAGCCTGGAGTTCAGTGAATCTGATCACGCATAAGCATGAAACAGATTTTGGAGCTGTTTGTTATGCAACTTTAGTGAAGCAAAAACTTGACTCATGTGCTAAGCAGAAGATAATTTTGATAAATCAATAAAATCGAAACTGCTTTTTTATTATAACTGCATGAACAGGGAATATGAAAGCAATCAGCATTGTGATTTTTGAAAAACAGGTGGTAGGCTAGGGAAGGGGTACATCTGAAAAATCATTGTAAGGTTTCATGAAGTTTCAGTGATAAATATGTTGATTCAAAGGATAACTTTGGATTAATTAAAACCATTACCAGTTGTAAAATAAAATTGGGCATGCTGAGATTATCCTCATTTACTTCAGAAGTTCTTCAAGGAAATGTTAATTAAAATAAATGTCTACATAGTTAAATAAAAAGCAATGAATAGTCAACGATTATATAAATGCCAGTAAATTTTGCTGGGTTCAAAAAATCTATGACTTTACAAATATTTAAAAACTAGTGACCTGGTGCACGAAATTCGTGCACATTAAAAGGAGATTAATTAGAGGAAATAATTTAATATTGCTATTTGCCCTTTCTCTATAATAGAAGTGTCAGAGATGAAAGAAAATTAGTAAAATGTATATGAAAACCTTCCTCCTGTCAGAGTCTGGGGCACACTATGGGACCCAGAGTCAAGTCCCCACCCACCCACATGCACCTCAAAATTGCGTGAGACCCAGACCTGGCCACTCCGCCCCCACATTGGGCTAGATCCAGACCTGGCCAGTCTCACCCTTGTCAAGCCCCCGGGCAGGGGGCACAGCCTCAGTTCCCCTGGCCCAGCACTGGGAGGGGGGCACAGCCTCAGGTCCCCCGTCAAGCCCCACTGGGCGGGGACGCGGCCTGAGTTCCCCGGAACCAGCACTGGTGGTGCACCTTGAGGTCCCCCATCAAGCCCCGCTGGGCGGGGGGCGTGGCCTCAGGTCCCCTGGCCTGGCACTGGGGCGGGGGTGCGGCCTGAGGTCCCCCAGCCTGATGCCAGGGCAGGGTGCGTGGCCTGAGGTCCCCTGTCAAGCCCTGCAGGGTGGGGTGCGCGGCCTGAGGTCCCCTGTCAAGCCCTGCGGGGTGGGGTGCGCAGCCTGAGGTCCCCTGTCAAGCCCTGCGGGGTGGGGGGCGCAGCCTGAGGTCCCCTGTCAAGCCCTGCGGGGTGGGGGGCGCGGCCGGAGATCCCCTGTCAAGCCCTTCTGGGTGGGGGCGCAGCCTGAGGTCCCCTGTCAAGCCCTGCTGGGTGGGGGGCACGGCCTGAGGTCCCCTGTCAAGCCCCACTAGGGCGTAGCCTCAGGTCCCTGCTGATTGCTCGTTAAGACTCCTTATGGGAACTTGGCCTCAGCTGTGGGTGCAGCCATCTTTGTGATGGAGTGATGTTCAATTAGCATATTCACTCTTTATTAGCTAGGATTACTCTTCCTCCAGCAACTTTTGATTTTTGAGTCCAAATAAATGATGGTAGGATTATATATATGTGTATGTGTGGTGTGTGTGTGTGTATAAACAGATTTTGAAAAATCAACTGTAGGCCCAATTTCTCCCTCTGTACAGGTTGTCTTTTTATGTCCTAAAAATTAAATAAGAACTAAATAGAAACAGAACATAATCATTTTCTCTCTCAAATACACTTTGACAATGAATCAGATACCTTCTTTAAAATAAGTTGTCTCTCATTTTGAAATTTTAATACATGATTGTATAAGTTCAAAAGTGTCAAATAGTGTACTTTACAGGAACAACCTTATTAATGTCATGCCCTAGCCTGTTTGTTCAGTGGATATAGCGTTGGCCTTCAGACTGAAGGGTCCCAGGTTCGATTCCAGTCAAGGGCACATGCCCAGGCTGTGGGTTCTATCCCCAGTAGGGGGCGTGCAGGAGGCAGCCAATCAACGATTCTCTTTCATCATTGATGTTTCTACCTCTCTCTCCCTTCTCCCTTCTCGGAAATCAATAAAAATGTATATTTTTAAAAAGGGCAATGTCATAATGAAAACTGATAGTAAATGAATGACCATCCTTTCCACTGTGGGCAAGTACTCTTGTAGTCAGTTTCCCTCCAATCATTTAACCCCGTGGTCGGCAAACTGCGGCTCGCGAGCCACATGTGGCTCTTTGGCCCCCTGAGTGTGGCTCTTCCACAAAATACCACGGCCTGGGCTAGTCTATTTTGAAGAAGTGGCGTTAGAAGAAGTTTAAGTTTAAAAAATTTGGCTCTCAAAAGAAATTTAAATCATTGTACTGTTAATATTTGGCTCTGTTGACTAATGAGTTTGCTGACCACTGATTTAACCTAATCTATCTTGGAAAGGTAACAGGCTTGGAAATTAGAAAACCTTGGTACTGAACCATGGGTTTTCCACATTCCAGATGTTGCCTTGGGCAAATTACTTTCTCTGAGCTTCAGTTTCCCTCTCTGTAAAATGATGATAATTGCAGCTTAAGGCTGTAGTAAAAATTAAATAAAAATATGCAAAACACCTAATAAGCCCTAATAAGATATTACTTTTACTTTATTTTAAATAATAACACATTTTGAATGTTTTTATTCTATTCAGTAGCCTTTAACCGTAAGAAATAAATGTGGAGTTCCCAAAGACAAAACCCAATGAAAAGTGAAAAAATAATACCGAACTAGATTTTTCATGAAGGTCATGAAAAAGTGATTATCACTATGTTGATTTTGAGGTAAGATACTGAAGAGTGGGCAATTTTAAAATAATTTTCCAAGGGGTTGGGAGGAGGAGGTTGTAAAGGGGGGAAATAGGAGATATCTGTAATACTACCATTAATAAAAATATCTTTAAAAAAGAATTTAAATAATTTAGCCTGTAAAAAATAGTAAGATAAAATAAAATAATTTTCCATTATGAAACTACATATTAACTATATTGAAAAGTTCAAAGAAAAACTATTCTTAATCCCATCAGCCAGAGATAATGATTAATGCTTACAATATATCCTTCCAACTTATCTATGCCTTTTTAAAAATTAGAATCAGCTGATTATTTGAGAATCAATAAAATTGGGGATAAATCTCTAGCCAGAATAACCAAGAAAAAAAAAAAAAAGAGAAAACAATGGAAAGTAAATGATGGGCCATCACTATTGGTCCTATGCGTATTAAAAGAATATTGTGAACAACATTAGTTGCCCACAAATTTTATAACTTTAGATGAAATGGATAAATTTCTTAAAAGACACAATCTACCAAATTGCACACAAGAAAAAATAAAGAAGCTCAACAAGCCATTTCTATTAAAAATTTAAAATCAATAATGAATAACCTCCCAAAACAGAAAGCACCAGCCCAGATGGTTTCTCTACAATCTGCTCCAGAAAAAAGAAATATTTCTTCACTTATTCTGATTCCATCATTACCCAAATAGCAAAACCTGTCTGAATAGATACCTCAACCAAGAAGATATGCAGAGAACAAATTAAGCAAATGAAAAGGCACTCAACATCATATTCCATTAGAGAATTGCAAATTAAGACAAGAAACCACTACACACCTAATAGTATGGTTAAAGTCCAATACACTGACAACATAAAATGCTGGTGAGGATGCAGAACTAAAAGAAATGGTGGGAACGCAAAATATTATGGCCACTTTCGAAGATAGTCTGGCAGTTTCTTCCAAACCTAACCAAAGTCTTCCCAATGCCATGGTGCTCCTCAGTATTTACTCAAATGAGGTGAAAAGATGTCCACACAGAAACCTGCACACAAATGTTTATAGCTGCTTTATTCATAATTGCCAAAATTTGAAAGTGACCAAGATGTCTTTCAAAAGGATAAACGAATCAAGCAAACTGTGGCACATCTATATAAGGCAGTATTATCCTATCTAATAAAGAGGGAATATGCTAATTGACCATCATGCCCTCACAAAGATGCCAGTGCCCACAGCCAATAAGGAGGGAATATGCTAATTGACTGCCATACCATCAAAGATGTCGGCGCCCACACCAACATGATGGTGGCGCCCAGTCCCCTCAGCCCCGCAGGGGCGCCTGCCTCCAGAGTCCCACAGTCCCCTCAGCCCCCAGCCTCCCAGGGCCGGCCCGAGGTGCAGGCAAGCCTCGGATGTCGGCTGCCCATCCTGTGGGGCAGACTCCTCGCAGGCGCCCAGCAACTGGCACCTGAGTGCCCACTGCCAGCGCTGCGTCACCAATGCCCACCATGTTCCGCACCGCCTCCTGGTGGTCAGCACACATCATAGCGAGCGATCGAATGACCACGGGAGGGGACAATTTTCATATTAGGCTTTTATTACATAGGATTAGTGCAATCATACTTAAGCAACTTTAATTAGAAGTCTTTTTAAAAAAAGAAAAAAGAATTTTCCTATGAAATTTGGAAAAAAGCTAGAACATTAGGGATGAGAAAGGGCAATGAAATTATGTGCCTATATAAGAGAAAAAGATTGAGTTCCAAAGCTTAGCTAATTTTATAAATATACTACCAAAAAAAAAAAAAAAAGCACAAAAGTGGAGATAAATTACAAAATCTATTGGAATTAAAAAAATAAATGGAATAAGATATACAGCAATGGGGTATGAAATTAACTAATTAGTTAAATTTGTTATAATAGATCCACAATGTAATACTGTGCAGCGATTTAGAATAATGATCAAGAACTTTATATACCCAAATGATATACTAGTGAACAAACATAGTAGGTACAAAAACTATATACTATATGTACAGTATATACTACTTTAATAAATCAATAAATACATACAAACATATTTTAAACTTATATATAAAAATGTTAAAGGTTATCTGTGGGGCATGGGCTAATTTTTTACTTTTGGGCTCATTCACATTTTCTAATTTCCTAAAATAAACATGTGTTACTTGTACACAAAATAATAGTCAAAAAATAAAATATGGGTATTTATTTCCTTAGAACATTCTGCCCTTTGTATAGTAACTAATTTCTGAAGGAGCATAAATACATACATATATTCATAACTATATATGTAAATAATTGAAAGCAAGAGGCTAAAAATCACAAGCTGGACTTTGGGTTATCAGAAAGCAATTAAGTATAATGCTGCCTTCTGACATGAATGAAAAACAGCAGGCTGAAGAAATACCAAGCATAGGTTAAACTCTTATTTCTTTAGATTTTTCCTTTATTTATAAGCTCAGAAAGAAAGGTGGAACTATAATTAGTTAGTTTTGCTTGTAAGTATAACAGGTAAAAATATTTAATTTAGTGTTAAGCTATGACACAGTGAGAGATGTTGAAAGTTTAAAAGATAGAAGATAAAAATCTTAGCCATAAGAAAGATAAAACATTGGAACGGGTATATTTTGGAGTCTTGGTCCTTATTGTCATGTTCTACATGGATATCATTCATCTGACTGAAGATGGGTGGTTGGGACAAATGATCTTGCATAGATACTGTCAGCTCTATGATTTTAGCTCAATAATCCTCCTCAACATTAACGAAGAATGAGCAGAAAACTTCTGACTACTCAACTTTCACTGTAACTACCTCAACGCAAAAGACTTACATACACAGAGAGAAGGGCCTTTAAGTCTATTAGATAGGACTTTGGTCTTAGTAGAATGGAAGGTAGCAGAGTAGGGCAGAAGGTAAAAGAGCATTAAAAAGTGACAAGATACAGAAATAATTCAATCAAAATCGAAGTAGAAAACCTATTCTAGCATTACCCATTTTGTAAATGAACTGTACTACAAAATTTCACATGCCTACAAAAATGCTCTCTCCTAGGGCTCTATGTTTCCAAGCTAGCAGTAAAACAGCTAAACTATGCTACTACAGCAATTATATCACAGATCAAAATCTTACACCAGGATTTATGCAACAACATGGAAGGGTGGGCTATAATAAATAGAGGAGGCTATACATTAATAGAAAACTCTGAACACATATGGCAGGATTCTCAGTGACAATCTGAGTTTTAGACTGCCTGTATCATAAGCAACAGGCAACTTGAACCCCTTTAAGTCCTCTTTAAGAATAAGTCAGGGAATGTAATGTATAAAATGACAAAAAACAAATTTTACCACTGAGCCAAAACAAGCTTCATTTTCAATTTTGATCAGTGTACTAAATTTTTTAAAGATTGTAACATCATTTAATAATAGGAATATTTGGATCACTTTATGTATTCATTTAAAATATTTTCTAATTAAACAATAACACAAACTCATGTTTAGTATAGTTAGTGTAGAACAACCATTTCTCATTTGTTAAATGGGACAGAAGGTTAAAATTTTGAAATAAAACGTTACCTTCAAATAAACTGAGGTCTCTTCGTAGCCGTGGTCCATAAAGCCCTTCTAAAATACTCTCAAAACCTGTGTTATTAAAGAAAGAAAAGAATATTAACTATGAAAGAAAGCTTAATTTTACAATAACAAAAAACCATAAACTCTATGGGAATCAGCAAATTTAACACTACTAGGTGTAATTTTTCCTATAGTTGAATTAATTTGAATTAGGCAATACATAACAGTCATACAATAATTATCAGAAATTACATGATTATAAAGAAATATTCAAATGTAAATATTCACTACTAAAACAGATAAACATTTTTGTCATTTAGAAATATTCCCAAGTTAAATTATTACAGGCAGATTTCTTCTGTAATAATTTTATAGAGAGGAGAATAACTAGAAAAGATGTATAATTCTGTTTATATCTGTAACAACATATATTAGCTTATAAAAAGTAGCACCTTTAACCTCAATTACCAAAATGAGTAAATGCGTGTCAATGGGGAGAAATTCTTGCTATGAAAAGTATGATGGCCCCGGCCAGGTGGCTCAGTTGGTTGGAGCATCGTCCAGGGAACCAAAAAAGGCTGCAGTTCAATTCCAGGTTGGGACACATAACTAGGTTGCAGGTTTGATCCCTGTGGTGGCACCTACGGGAGGCAATCAATTGATGTTTCTCTTTCACATCCATGTTCCCCCCCTTCCCTTTCCTCTCTCTTTCTAAAATCAACAAACATATCCTTGGGTGAGGATTAAAAAAAATATGAGGTATAAAATGTTAACCTACTTGTAAAAATCATGATATAATAATTTATTCATGGGTATGGACTGTTTTAAAAAATTATTAAAAACCTTGTCAAGTTGAAAACCTCGTTCATGAACTTACATAGTATTCTACTTTCTGGATATACTAATTTTAACATTTTGCAATTTTCTTTTTGAAATTTGTATTATATTAAATTTTAAGTAGTTTTTTGATAAACTACAAGGCATCCAAAGGAAAATGATCAGAATGGCAAAATAACTGGGAAATTAAGAAAAGGAACTATTTAAAGAATGCTTACATTAGAGAGGGAAAATATTAAAGGTAGAATGATAGGTCTGAAAAATGAAAGGTAAAGGATATTTTCTCAGTGATATTCCTAAATTGTAAAAATGCAGAAATACTACTCTAGAAATGTTCCATAAATCATGCTTTAAAAAGACATGTTAACATCTCTATAATCAAGATGCATATTCAAGTCAATGATGTGTCATAGTAAAAAAAAAGTAACATTTTTTCACATAGAACATGAAAAAATGATGCATCTTATCCTATATAATAAAAGGCTAATATGCAAATAGACCGAATGGTGGAACAACTGGTACAATCGAACAATCAAACAACCGGTCCCTATGACATGCGCTGAACACCAGGGGGCGTGCGAGGAACATGGCGGGTGCTGGCCACTGCGGGATGGAGGAGCAGGTGAGCAGGGGTGCCAGACCAAGGCGGAGCACTGGTCGCTGTCATCAGGACGAACCACTGGTGGTTTCTGAAAATTCTTTACTCCTGTTCTCCATGGTCCCGCCCAGCACTTGCACCAGAGCCAGAGCTACCGCCCATACTCACTGCCGGCGCCCAGCATTGGCCCCAATCACTTGGCGCCATCAGCAGAAGCAAGTAGTGGCTGCCAGCACCAATCACCCCTCTGGGCTTCTCCGCCTCCCCCTGCTCCTGAGGGGTGATCGGGGCAGCAGCTGCCACTTGCACCCGCTGCTGGCACCAGCCCCAATTGCTTCGCGCCTTCAGCAGGTGTGAGCAGGGCTGGCGCCATCAGCGTGTGAGTGCGGGGCTGCGGGCAGACAGGTGATTGGGTCCATGGTGGGAGGGGCCAGGTGGGGGAGTGGAGGATAGGCCAACACCCGACCCTGTACTACCGCAGCCTCGAGGCCCACAGTTCCTTTCAAGGTGCACGAATTTGTGCATTGGGCCCCTAGTAACTTAGGATGTCTTGGATTTGACAAAGTAGTTATCATGAAACTTAGAAAATATGCACTTAATAAAATCTTTGTGAAATGATTCAGTACTAGTTCCCATAAGTGGACATTTGAGGCAGAAAAGTGAATGAACTAGTACCAGAGAGTGCTTTCAAGAACACTATCGAAAAGACTTTCCTACTGGGTAAAACCTCAGACCCAACAAGCCCCAAATCTCTTTCTATTACTAAGATAATCTAATTCTATTTTGCTGTGATCAATGGACTCCAAAAATTAACCATGCAAACAAACTATTTTAGGATGTCATTCTATTGAACAAAATATATAGCCTCTCCCTATATAAGTTTACTAAACTGGCTTTCTCATAAATTGCTGGTGGGATGCAAAATGGCACAACCATTTTAGAAAAGTTTGACAATCTCTACTAATTTAAACAGACACTACCACATGGTCAAACAATCCCACTCCTAAATATTTACCAATATTTACCAAACAGAAATGAAAACTACATTTACACAACTACACAAGTATTCATAGAGTTTCATTCACATTTACCCCAAACTGGAAACAATCCAATGTCCTTCAACCACTGAATGAAAAAACAAACTGGTACAATAGAATACTACATAGCAAAAGGAACAAACTACTGATACATGCAACAACATGGATATATCTCAAAAGCATATTGTTAAGTGAAAAAAGCCCTACTCAAAAGCATATACTTTATGATTTCACTTATTATTCTCTAGGAAAAGCAAAACTACAGAGTCAGAGCAGACCAATGGTTGCTAGTGCCAGGTTACCTAGGTAAGGAAATAACCATGAAGAATCACAAAACAACTTTTAGGGATAATGGAACTGTTTTATATCTTGTATATTGAGGAGTTGGTTATCCAATTGTTTGTGTGTCAAAACTCATAGCACTGTATTCTGTAAATTATACCTTAATAAACCTTGCTAAAAAAATTTTTTTTTAAGAAAGGCGTAAGACATGGTTTCTGCAGCAGAAAAAGATGAAGGTCAGTAGATAACTTGATGGGTTATCCTTAAGAAACAAACAAGCAAACTAAAGTCAATCATGAATAATGGTCAGGGTTTAGAGTAAAGATGGAAGACTAAAATTTAGGTGTCAAAGTCATCAGTAAATGTAACAGGGAAAGGTAATTACAGACATATGAAAACATGCTCAAAGTCACTAATTATCCGAGAGATGCAAATCAAAATGACAATGCCATACCATCTCACACCTGTCAAAATGGCTATCATCAACAAATCAACAAATGCCAAGTACTGGTGAGGATGTGGAGAAAAAGGAACCCTTGTGCACTGCTGGTGGGAATGCAGACTGGTGCAGCCACTGTGGAGAACAGTATGGAGTTTCCTCAAAAAACTAAAAATGGAGCTCCCGTTTGACTCAGTGATCCCACTTCTAGGAATATATCCCAAGAAACCAGACACACTGATCAGAAAGGATATATATGCACTCCTATGTTCATAGCAGCACAATTTACCATAGCTAAGATTTGGAAACAGCCTAAGTGCCCATCAGCGGATGAATGGATTAAAAAACTGTGGTACATCTACACAATGGAATACTACACTGCGGTAAAAAAAAAAAAAAGAAGGAATTCTTACCATTTGCAACAGCATGGATGGAACTGGAGAGCATTATGCTAAGCGAAATAAGCCAGTCAGAGAAAGATAAATATCACATGATCTCACTCATTTATGGAATATAATGAACAACATAAACTGATGAACAAAAACAGATCCAGAGACAGAGAAGCATTGATCAGACCGTCAAGCCTCAGAGGGAAGGTAGGGGAGGGCAGAGAAGGGGAGAGATTAACCAAAGGACTTGTATGCATGCATATAAGCCTAACCCAGTGGTCAGCAAACCGCGGCTCACGAGCCACATGCGCCATGTCTCCCTTCGCCCAACTGACCGACACCCCCACTTCTTCTAATGCCACTTCTTCAAAACAGACTCACCCAGGCCAAAACCGACTTCTGCGCATGGGCCATGAAGTTTCAATCGCACTGTATGTCCACGTCTGCATGTGGTATTTTGTGGAAGAGCCATACTCAAGGGGCCAAAGAGCCACATGTGGCTTGCGAGCTGCGGTTTGCCAACCACTGGCCTAACCAATAGACACAGACACCAGGGGGGTGAGGGCATGAGTGGGGTGGGGTGTGGCGGGGCAATGGGGGGATAAGGACAAATATGTAATACCTTAATCAATAAAGAAGTAAAAAGTAAAATAAATAAAACCATTTAGCTAAGTAGCTGTCTACATGCTCACAGCATACTAAAAATTCCATGATCCTCAAAAATAAAGAGCTTTTTGTATTGGATAGAACAATGATTTGAAAGCAAAATCATGATACAGACTACACAGAAAAACTATATTTGGAAAAAAAAGCTTTTGAGACTAAAAGGGTAAAAAGACAAATATAAGGAAAATATGATATGTTCATTATATATGAGACTTATAGAAGAGTTTATCAGATGATCTTAATCCCCTCCCTGCTAGGGGAAATCAACTCCTATATGTACAGGTAGAAATTAGAAGAAAATCAGAAGAAATACTATTTTTAAAAATGAAAGACTAAAAAAATAATTTTTGAGGTTTTTCCACTTTACATAGCCAAGCCTCTTTTACCACTAGTCAACCCTCTACTCCAGTAAGGTGTTCTTATCCTGTCTCAACTCTATTCCCAAAACACTCTGATCATTCCTTTTTCTTTGCCTCTATAGGCCTCTACTTCTTGTCCTTCTCCATTCCTTCTTTTGCCTGGCTCAAAAATTCTAGGTTTTCTAAGAAAGCACCCGTAATAATACCATTCCTCATTAATATCTATTTGTTTTTAAATTCCCGGGGAACTTGTACCACACAATTGAAGTATCTTAACCTCTATCAATGAAGCCTTTCCAACTACAAGAGTGGCTAACTCAACTGAATTCAGAAATGTGGTGTTTTGGTAGTTATAGCTTTCAAATTTGAATGTTTGAAATCAGAAATATATTGGGAAATTGATTGTTTTCATAAGCCATAAAGTGCCATTCTAACGTTTGGCATCTAAGTCTATCCCATGATAGCCTCATTTAGCTGGGTAGATTAACAAACCCCTAACCAAACAAGAAGAATGTGTCTTTTATCCCTTTCCTAGGACAAAAGACCAACCCTATGCAAAAATTTGGTCTTCTCCAACAACAACAAAATTGTATTTTTCTTTATCTTCTCTTTGGCCCACTAATAATACAACTTCTGAAGGCCTAAACTTATGCTGAATCAAATCTCTCCTTTTCCTGGTCAAACCAAGTAATGGTGAGATACAGGCAGTAGTGGGTAACTACTATAAAGTAGAGCAGTGGTAAAACTTGTTGATAATAAGTATCCATATTACAAACTCCAGAGTAGGTTTCCATACTGATACTTTCTGCATTCCCCACTCTGCTTATCATAATGCTAATGATTAAAGTTGAACTGATGGCTACAAATTAAATGCTAAATTTCTGTAATGAAAATACATCTGATACAAGGCTTTTCTACTTAGAAATTTACCTTCAGATGGATTCTTGAGTTGCTACTAGATTCAATTCTATGTTTTAAAATCTGATTAAATGTATGCAATTATCATTCAAGCAGCAAATCTGGTAACTTTAACCTACATAACTGGCTGTTTTTTCCTACAGTCACAATTACTTACAGAAGTGCTTCTTCAGTTAGTATTCAAATGATAAATCCATTTCAATGTATCTTTACTTCTATGGGGTGAATCTATGCACTATCCTATCTAATAAAAGAATAATATGCAAATTGACCATCACTCCAACACATAAGATGGCCGCCCCATGTGGTCAAAGATGGCTGCCCCCAAGTGGACACAAGATGGCCACCACAGGATGGCCAGCAGAGGAGGGCAGTTGGGAGGGACAAGGCCTGCAAGGGAGGGCAGTTGGGGGCGATCAAGCCTGCAGGGGAGGGAAGTTGCGGGGGGGGGGGGGGGGGACTCAGGTCAGCAGGGGAGGGCAGTTGGGGGCGACCAGGCTGGCAAGGGAAGGAAGTTAGGGGTGACTGGGCCAGCAGAGGAGGGCAGTTGGGGGTGACCAGGCCTCAGGGCAGGACAGTTAGGGGCGGCCAGGCCTGCAGGGGAGAGCAGTTAGGGGTGACCAGGCCGGCAGGGGAGGGCAGTTAGGGGCAATCGGGCCGGCAGGGGAGCAGTTAGGAGTCAATCAGGCTGGCAGGGGAGTGGTTAGGGGTGATCAGGCTGGCAGGCAGAAGCAGTTAGGGGCAATCAGGCAGGCAGGCAGGCAGGCAGGCAGGCAAGCGGTTGGGAGCCAGCAGTCCTGGATTGTGAGAGGGCAGTCAGACATCCCTCGAGGGGTCCCAGATTCCAGAGGGTTCAGACTGGGCTGAGCGACACGCCCTCCCCATGCACAAATTTTGTGCACCAGGCCTCTAATACTTAATAAAAAACTTTACAGACTGAAACTAAAATTAGTACACAAATTTCAATACTTTGTATCTTCTATAATCTTGTTATTAAAAACTGATTCTTATATTTAAATACAAAAGACATTAAGGCAAAAGGCAAGAGTTCAGACTTTTGGGATGGGCAACAGGAAAAGATAGTGTCTGAGAAGGTTTTCCAGAAATAATGTTATCCAAACTGTGTCTCAGTGAAAGAATGAGAGTCAGCTAGACAAAACATGGAAGATCACATCACACATTTAGAAAAGGAGAATACCATGTATAAAGTGATAGGGAAAAGAGAGCTCAATATACTCAAGAACAGCACTTCACAATATAACTTTGTGTAATGATGGAATTTATCCGAATCTGTGCTCTCCAATACAGGTTGGGGCAAAAGTAAGTTTATGGTTGTTTGTATGGAAAAATAATACAATAATTAGTAAATAATAATACAAGCATAAACAGTGTGTTTCACATACAACTGTAAACCTACTTTTGCCCCTACCTATTTGGAGTTGAAAAACTTATTTTTACATTTTATTTAGTTTTGTTAATTTAAATTTGAATAGCCATGTCAAGAAACTAAAAAAGTCTGGCAAAAATAAAGAATGTGATGTGAAGGGAGGGCAGCATAAAAGGCTGAAGAGATATGCACAATATGGATCTTGAAAGGGCTAGCATGTTTTGCCAAGCAGTTAATTTTTAACATGAGAGCAATGGTAGGCCTTTAAGTAGTCAAGAGACAGGATTAGTTTTGCATTCAGAAAAGATCACTCAAGCAGCAGTGCGAACAGACTAAAATGGGAAAAGAATAAAGACAGAATGGTTAGAACACTTGCAGAAATACAGCAAAAGAAACAGAACATAAATTTAGACAGAAGTTTACTTAAGAGAAATAGGGTAACTTTTAGTGATATAATACAATTAAATGGACTAATAATGATACCATAGTTTCATTAATTTAAGGTGGGCATGCGAGAAGTAAATACTTCACCACCGCAGAAGTAAAGATACACTTAACTGGACTTTTCATTTGAATACTAACTGAAGAAGCACTTCAGTAAATAATTGTGACTCTAGGAAAAGACAGCCAGTTATGTAAGTCAAAGTTATCAGATTTTCTACTTAAATGATAATTGCATACATTAACTACAATATTAAGTAGTGCAGTATAGAAGAAAACTCGATATGTCATCAGATACCATGCTACCTCCTACCCCCCACTCTTGCCAATACTCAAACCCTAAAAAATGCCACACTGTATCCCACCTCAGGCATCCACACAAAGCTGTACTGTCAGCCTACTACACACATTCCAACTCCTATTCCCACCCCCAAACACGTCTGGATAAATCCTACTCAGTCTTAAAAAAAATTATGGTTTAAAGAATCACTGAAACTGTAACATTCCTAGAAAAAGTACAGGAAAAAAGATTACTCACACTGGTCTTGGCAATGCTTTTTTGGTATATATCAAAAGCACAGGCAACATAGTAAAAAGAAACGTGGGACAACATCAAACTAAAAAGCTTCTCCACAGCAAAATAAACTAGCAACAAAATAAATAGGCAACCTACAGAAAATATTTGCAGCCTTGTACTTGATAAAAGGTTAATATCCAAAATATATAAAGAACTCATACTACTCAACAGCAAAAAGCAAACAATCTGATTTAAAAAATGGCAGAGCAACTGAATAGACACTTTTCCAAAAAGAAATACAAATGGCCAACAGGTTCCTGAACAAGGTGCCCAGGGCAATCAAATAAAAACCACAATGAGCTCAGCTGGCGTGGCTCAGTGGTTGAGCGTCGACATATGAATCAGAAGGTCATGGTTCAATTCCTGGTCAGGGCACATGCCTGGATTGTGGGCTCAATTCCCAGTGTGGGACTTGCAGGAGGTAGCCAAACAATGATTCTCTCTCAACACTGATGTTTCTATCTCTCTCCCCGTCTCCCTTCCTCTCTGAAATCAATAAAAATATATTAAACAAATAAAAAATCACAATGAGGTATCATACCTATTAGGATAGCTGTCATAAAAAAGCAAAGCGATAAGTGTTGGTGAGGATGTGGAGAAAAAAGGAACCCTTGTGCCCTGTTGGTGAGAATGTTAATTGGTGTAGCCACTATGGAAAACATTATGGAGGTTCCTCAAAAAATTAAACATAAACTATCATATAATCCAGTAATCCCACTTATGGGTATACATCTGAAGGAACAAAACCATCTCAAAAAGATATAACCCTAATGTTCACTTCAGCATTATTTACAACCAGAGGACCGGTGCACGAAATTTGTGCAGTGGGGGTGGGTGGGTAGGGTGTCCCTGAGCCCAACCTGAACCCTCTCCATTCTGGGACCCCTCGGGAGATGTCCGACTGCTGGTTTAGGCCCGATCCCTCTCATAATCTGGGACTACTGGCTCCCAACCGTTCGCCTGCCTGCCTGCATGATCACCCCCTAACCACTCCCCTGCCAGCCTGACTGACACCTAACTGCTCCCCTGCTGGCTCGACTGCCCCCAACTGCCCTCCCCTGCAGGCTCGGTCGCCCCCAAATGCCCTCCCCTGCCGGCCTGGTTGCCCCCATCTGCCCTCCACTGCAGGCCTGGTAGCCCCCAAATGCCCTCCCCTGCAGGCCTGGTCACCCCCAACTGTCCTCCCTTGCTGGCCTGGTTGCCCCTAACTGCCCTCCCCTGCTGGCCTGATTGCACAGAACTATCCTCCCCTGCTGGCCATCTTGTGGTGGCCATCTTTGACTACATGGGGGCGGCCATCTTGTGCGAGGGCGTGAGGGTCAATTTGCATATTACCTCTTTATTATATAGGATAGCCAAGGCATAGAAATTACCAAAGTATCCATTGATGGATGAATAGATAAAGATGTGGTATGTACAAAGGTATGTATAGGCAATGTACTCAGCCACAAGAAAAAAGGAAATTCTGCTATTTACAACAACATAAATGAACCTAGAGGATACTATGCTAAATAAAATTAGCCAGACAGAGACAAATACCATATGATCTCAATTATATGTGGAATCAGGGGGGCGGGGGGAAAGTCAAACTTATAGAAACAAAGAGTAGAATGGTGGCTACCAGGGGCTAAGGGTTGGAGAAGATGGCGAGATGCTAGTAAAAGAATACAAGCCTTGCATTATAGGATGAATGAGCTCTGGTGATCTAATGTACAGCTTGAAAATTATAGTTAGTAATACCGTGTTGTGTACTTGAAATTTGCTAAGGGAGATTTTTAGCTTTCCTTTCTCTCTCTCTCTCTCTCTCTCTCTTTCTCTCTCTCTCTCTCCCCCCCTCCCTCCCTCCCTCCCTCCCTCCCTCCCTCTCTCTCCTCTCATAACTGTGAGGTGACAGATGTGTTAACCTGTGGTAATCATTGCACAACATATAGACATGTCAAATCACGCTGTACACTTTAAATATACATACTGTTATTTGTCAATTATGCACCAATAAAACGAGGGAAAAAGAATCACTGCCTTAAAGTTTCATCTAATTTAATTTAGACTAGAACAGACCTATTGTTACATGTTGTATATTGTATAATACCTTACATTATTCCCTTTGAAGCACTTACCAAAGTTCCATTTAATCATATGCAATTTGTAAAATTTCTCTTCCCAAGTAATCAATTATTCATTTAACAAATATTTTTATGTCTATCATATGTTCTAGAAGCTGGGATACATTGGTGATTAAAAAGAATCAAAAATTCTCCACCAACTCAAACTGGGGAAAAGGAGTGATAAGGGAGAAAAAAATCAAGTAAGTTTTTATTTGATATTTTCACTTAATAAATGCCACCACATTTTCATGTCATCTTGCTTACTATGGTAGCCCTAGTACTGGCCCATATTAGGCACTCAAATATTTGTTTGAGGGAAAAATGTCACTTTGAAACTAAAGACATTCATTCTCAAAATAACTTTTAGAGTACATCCCAATTTGTAAGTTAAAAACTGTTAATAACTAGAAGCCTGGTGCACGAAATTCGTGCAGGGTAGGGTCCCTAGGCCTGGCCTCCCTGCCTCCCCCTTCCCTCGCTCCCTCAGCACCCTGCTGCCACCGCTGGTTGCCAGTCGTTTTCCACGTCGCCCCCTAGTGGTCAGCGCATGTCATAGTGAGCACTCGAACTCCTGAGCAGACAATATGCATATTAGCCTTTTATATATATCGATTATATTTCTTCACATTATCATTCTGAAATTCACAGTCATTTCATCATTTACAGCCTACCTTGTTCTAAGAACAACCCATATTTGTGTCTTGCTTAGTTTAGTGCTTTTTCTATTTCTTAAAATCTAAAACACTTAAGTCTAACAACTGCCTCTTTCTTTTTTTAAAAAATAAATCTTTATTGTTCAAATTATTACAATTGTTCCTCTTTTTTCTCCCCATAGCTCCCCTCCACCTGGTTCCCACCCCACCCTCTGCCCATACCCCCCCCCACCATTGTCCTCATCTATAGGTGTACGATTTTTGTCCAATCTCTTCCCGTACCCCCCACCCCTCTTTCCCCCCGAGAATTGTCAGTCCACTCCCTTTCTATGCCCCTGATTCTATTGTATTCAACAGGTTATTCTGTTCATCAGGTTTTTTATTCACTTGATTTTTAGATTCACTTGTTGATAGATATGTATTGGTTGTTCATAATTTTTATCTTTACCTTTTTCTTCTTTCTCTTTTTAAAGAATACCTTTTATCATTTCATATAATACTGGTTTGGTGGTGATGAACTCTAGCTTTTTCTTATCTGTGAAGCTCTTTATCTGTCCTTCAATTCTGAATGCTAGCTTTGAAGGACAGATAAAGAGTAAAGTAATCTTGGTTGTAGGTTCTTGCTATTCATCACTTTGAATATTTCTTGCCACTCCCATCTGGCCTGCATAGTTTCTGTTGAGAAATCAGCTGACAGTCGTATGGGTGCTCCCTTGTAGGTAAGTAACTGTTTTTCTCTTGCTGCTTTTAATATTCTCTCTTTGTCTTTTGCTCTTGGCATTTTAATTATGATGTGTGTTGGTGTGGTCCTCTTTGGATTCCTTTTGTTTGGGGTTCTCTGCGCTTCCTGGACTTGTAAGTCTATTTCTTTCACCAGGTGGGGGAAGTTATCTGTCATTATTTATTCAAATAGGTTTTCAGTATCTTGCTCTCTCTCTTCTTCTGGCACCCCCATAATTCTGATGTTGGTACGCTTGAAGTTGTCCCAGAGGCTCCTTACACTATCTTCATACTTTTGGATTCTTTTTTCTTTTTGCGTTTGCAGTTGGGTGTTTTTTGCTTCTTTGTATTTCAAATCTTTGACTTGATTCTTGCGATCTTCTAGTCTGCTGTTGGATCTCTGTATATTATTTTTTACTTCCGTCAATGTATGCTTAATTTCTAGTTGGTCCTTTTTCATATCCTCGAGGGTCTCACTAAATATATCGGCCTTTTGTAGGAAATTCTTGAAAAACCTTATAACCGTGGTTTTGAACTCTATATCCAGTCGCTTGCTTTCCTCCATTTCTTTCATTTGTGACCTGTTTCTTTGTCTCCGCATTTTGGCTGCTTCCCTGAGTTGATAGAATGGCTTTGTGTGCTAGGTGTCCTATAGGGCCCAGTGGCTCAGCCTCCCCATTTACCTGAGATGTACACTCTTGGTGCACCCCACCGTGGGCTGTGTGCACAGTCTTGTTGTAGTTAAGCCTTGATTGTTGTTGGTATGTATCACTGGGAGGAATTGACCTCCAGGCCATTTGGCTGTGAGGATCAGCTATGTCTATGCTGAGAGAACTTCTGTGCTGGAGACACCCTTATGAGACAAGACTTACAAAAGCCTCTGTGCTCAGCTTGGATGTGGTGGAGTCTCAGGGCAGAGCAGACAGAAATGTCTTCCCATCATCCCTGCCCTAAGAGGCCCCTGGGTCTCAGTTCCCGTGGTAATCGCTGCAAGCACCTCTGAGAGAAAGCCGCCCTCGAGTTTCACCCGTTGCCAGACAGTCCAGTTTCTCCCCGAATGAGTCTGGGTCCCCAGAGTCTTGCCCGGAACTGGAGTTCAGAGCAGTCGGGAGCTTTTGTCTCCCTCCCGATTGAGAATGCCAGCCATGTACTCAGTTGCCAGCACTCTCCGCGCACACGCGCCTCCGTATCTCTGCCTTCCGCAGTTCCTCTGAGTCTCAGTGTGCTTTTCTCTTTCCTTCTAGTTGTAGAAGTTGCACTCAGTCAGCCTTCCTGTGGTTCTGGATGATGTCCGTTTTGTCTTTTAGTTGTAGTTTTGAAATTGTTGTGTGAGGCAGCAGTTTAGTTGTTTACCTATGCCACCATCTTGGTTTCCCCTCACAACTGCATCTTTCTTAAGTGTTTTCTACTATTCTGTCTTTTCTGTGAGCATATGTCAAATATATTTTCCATTTTGACTTAAGGGTTGCAGTACCTCTATTAATAAAGGTGTCTGTGCTACAAGCTTTTGTAATCTCCATAATCTCTACACATGAGCATACATATGGAACTACTGGTTATCTACTGGCATCATGGATGCTGCTAAACACCCTACAATGCACAGGACAACTCCTCACAACAAAGAACTGCTGACCCTAAAATGTCAATAGTGCCCAGATTAGTTCAAAAGTCAGTATTAAGGAACTAGATCCAATATCTGAATAGGTGTTAAATAAAAGGAAACACAAAGAATACCTTAATTATACACCTTTCTCTCTATATATACTTACATAACAAGTAGAAACCAAATTGGTCATAAAGAATTACTGAGGAAAAGCACACATATAAGATAAATGGTTACCCTGTTCAAAACTTAAACACAATTGATTTGATAGTAGGATAATTATTTCACTGTATTTAAATGTTTCTTGGTTACTGCAGAAAACTAGATATATATAATTCTGGTGTCTGAATCAGATTTTACTCCTGAGTTCACAGGCATAAATTCAGGAAATAGAGTATGACCAGGCTGTATTCACATTATTTCCCTTTATCTTTTACTAAGTTTGTAAATTACTCTTATAAGGTTATAATATGACAATGTTCATATTTTATAGCATTGATTTTTAAGCAAACCTAATGAATAAATCAACTAGATTTATATACAAACTAAGGCCCTGCACTGGTAGGGCCCCTAGCGGCTGCTGGCTGGGTACTCCCTCCCTTTCTCCGGCCACCTGCCACTGCAACTGTCCAGGGCCTCCGTCCCTTCCCCCAGCCAGCCCACCTCCTGGTCGAACTCCAGGAAGAACTCTGGTCAATGGGACAATTTGCATATTATGCTTTTATTATATAGGATAAAAAGATACAAGGAGGAGTAATTAATATGTTTTAGGGAGAAAACATACTAGTATTAATATAAGCTTTGTTAAGCATTTAAAATTAAACGGAAAAACTCAATATGCAATTTCTTCGAAAGACGCCTAGTACACAAAGTTTATCTGACTCTTACACTGAAATAACTTATAGAATGGGACTGGCAAATGATAGATGAGAATTTCAATTCCATGTGCCATGATTTACTCGGTTAAGATGTACATTACTTGGTAAATTTATTGGAAGTTTGATATAATCAGTTCATAAATGGAAAAAAGTTTTGTAATTCCAAACTGTAAATTTGTTACCTTAAAAGATTCACCTCTATTGAACATTATTTTCAGCAGTACAGGAAACCTGAAGTTTACTGGAATACCTCTCTGATTACCAAGGCTCTTATAATGGATATTGGAATCATTGTTCTTTTTTTTAAAGTTTTATTTATTTTTATTTATTTATTTGTTAATCCTCACCCGAGGATATTTTTTCACTGATTTTTAGGGAAAGTGGGAGAGGGAAAGATAGAGAGAAACATCGATGTGAGAGAAAGCACATTAATTGGATGCCTCCTGCCCGAGCCCTTACCAGGACAGGGTTGGGGAGAAGCCTGCAACCACGGTACATGCCCTTGATGGGAATCGAACCCGGGGCCCTTTGGCCCAGAAGCCAACGCTCTATCCACTAAGCCAAAACAGCTAGGGCTGAAATCATTGTTCTAATCAACTTTCACTATCTAAAATAGCATAAAAATATATTAATTCTGTTTAAAACTCTGCAATGGGTCTCCACTGCTTATAGGAGATTCTTAGATAGCATACACAGACTTTTCTGAACTAGCCCCTGCCTATTCTCCAACCTCATTTTACATCACTTCATAAGTAAATTGCATGCCACTTATAAGAACAATTAACTCATTACACTGTTTACAGTCTGAGCTTACTTTGTTCACAGTCAAGTGTCACATCTTCCAAACTAACCTAAAACATTTTTTTTCAGCTTTCCAACTAGCTGAGTAATTAACCATATTAAGTAGCAGTTAGTTCATGCGTAAAATACACAGATCTGGTATACAACAAGTACTATCTGAATTATATCAAAACGACTTTTCCAGTCTTATTTGACAGAATTCATTGTTATCAGCATCACATTCTCCAAGTATGTTTACATCCTAATTTAAGATATTTTCTTTCTTCCTTTTTCCCCCCTCTTCTCTTGTTCCCTTATGATTGAGGAAAGGGAGCTAGAATGTTCAGGTACTCAACAACAGAATATTATTGCTTCTGTATTATCCCTAAGACTTGTCGTAGTGATTCTCCTAATAAATGTGGTTCAATTTCATGGCCTGACAGAGGATTTGGCTAAAGGGAGAGAGGGACCATCTTTTCCCAATAAAGAGGCAGAAGAGTTTTTAAATAATAAGAAAGATGACAAATGTAAAAATGAGCGTTTGTGGGAAATGAGAATACTTTAGAAAAGACTAAAATAGGTGACAAAGTCTTCATATGGTCAAAAACATTTTTGTTAAACTCCTAATAAACACCTGCCTGATGCTCATAGTTTAGTGAGGAAGAAAGACAAGTTCAAGAAATATTATATAGAATGCCTGAGATAAGCAAGAATGGAGAGATCAAGCCTAAGAGACACTGGGAGAAATAAGATGGTAGAAGGTACATTATTATTATTATTTAATTGGAGGGTAGGGGCAGGCACGAATGTTAAGAACAGGCACAGTGTTAAAGCAAAGATGAATATGTTAATTTCAGAGAAGACAAATTCATAATAAAAAAGGCTAATAATAAAAAAGAAAACACTCTTATAAATTAAATTATCTCAATTATAAATTAAGTATGAGATAAATAACTTGTAAAAGTAACCAGTTTGGAAAGCACAAGAAACTCAAAAGCACAATATACTATAAGCTCTGGCCTGGTATCTCAGTTGGTTGTGCTGATACACCAAGGTTGTGGGTTCAATTCTTGGTCATGGCACATACAAGAATCAACCAAGGATACATAAATAAGTAGAATAACAAACTGATGTCCCCCCCCCCTCCCTCTCTTCTCTCTAAAATCAATCAATAAAATTTTTTTAAAGCACAACATACTATAAACTCTGGCTTATTTCAGTGGCTTAACTCTACCTGAATTCAGTGACTTAATTCTATAAAAGGAAAGTTTTTTTTTAAAATATATTTTATTGCTTTTTTACAGAGAGGAAGGGAGAGAGGGATAGAGAGAGTTAGAAACATCGATCAGCTGCCTCCTGCACACCTCCTACTGGGGATGTGCCCGCAACCAAGGTACATGCCCTTGACCGGAATCGAACCTGGGACCTTTCAGTCCGCAAGCCAACGCTCTATCCACTGAGCCAAACCGGTTAGGGCTAAAAGGAAAGTTTTTAAAGCCACAAGGGCATGGGAGCAAGGAGGAGAATCTATGTATCTTGAAATCTCACTTTTGATAGCTTATCATTCATAAAATTCCCTTTTGGGCTCCAAATCTTTTGGCTATTTCCAAAAATTCAAGACCACTCTCAAAGGACAAATAACATTATCTGCCACAAATAAAGTTAAGTATTAAATGTGCCACAAATTATTTTTTAAAATTCCAAAAACTTAATACAGTAGCTGCATGGTAGAACAAAATTACAAAAGGGACAACAGAGATGCCTGACAGATTTAAAAATGTTAACATAACTTGATAATAATCCTCTTTTTTGTTCTTGCCCGAGGATATGTTCATTGATTTTTAGAGAGAGAGGAAGAGAGAGAGAAAGGAACATCAATGAGAGAAACAGATTGGTTGCCTTCCTTATGCGCCCTAATAGCGGATGGAACCTGCAACCTAGGTATGTCCCCTGACCAGAAATCGAACCCACAACCTTTGGTGTATGGGACAATGGTCCAAAAAATTGAGCCACCTGGCCAGGGCACTAATCCATTTTAAAGTAACTAATTCTGCACATCTAACTAAAGAGAATAAAATAAAGGCAGAGAGCAATTAAGTATATTAACCAATTTCCATTATACAGAGGTGGACAAAAGTAGGTTTATAGTTATGAGTACATGAAACAGAGTTTACTCTTATATTATTATTTATTGTACTATTTTCCATACAAACAACTGTACACCTAACTTTTGTCCACCCCTATAATTATAATTTTTTTTTTTTAGCAATGAAAGAGTAAATGTATTACAAAATTCATTCACTCAACATTTAAATACACAGTGTGTGCCAAGGTGACAAGGAAGGAGAAAACATGGTTTTATCTTTACACACACACAAACACACACGCACACTGAACTTTGTGGAAAATATAGGATAAAAGTTTATGACAGAAGAAGAGAGTGACATCAGTGCATACAGAATCCAAATCCAAACCTGGAGAGATTAGCAAAGTTTTCCTGCAAATGTGAAATTTAGTTAGCTAAAATAAGGCTGAAAAATATTCTAGGAGTTAAATTAAAAGAAAAAGTGTATAATGTATAAGAATGTCAACTGTATTGTTTGTAATAATGTAAACTGGAAATAACCCATATATCTTTCAAAACAAGAATAGATAAAAAGCTATTACATATTTCCATATTAGAATATTATAAAGCAATGAAAATGAATAAACTATATCTACAGGCAACAACATGAATGATTTTCACAAACATAATACTCAGTTAAAGAAGTTAGACACAAAAGAATAAATGCTACATAATTCAATTGAAATAAACTTTCCCAAAATAGGCAAAAATAATCCATGGTGTTAAGAAGTCAGAATACTATTCACATTTGGGGAGGAGGGAGAATTTATTGACTAGGCGGAGGTAAGAGGGGACTTCTTAATCTGTGGTGGTTATAAGATCAGATTAACTTTGCTGAATGAAGTTTATGATCTGCACACTTTTTTTCTATGTAGTAATGCTTTTAAAAAATGTTTACAAAAGTAAAGAAGAACAGTTATTGGTAATCCAGAAGGAGAAAACAAATATGGAAAAGCCCAGAGGCACAGTGCTTGAGGATCCAAAAAGGGTTGTGACTCCTCTGTAAAATACTAACTATAATACCTAGCTCAAGATTATTTTGAGGATTAAAAGGTAGACTACATGTAAAGCACATACCTGGCACAAGTACTAACAGGTGTTCAGCAAGTGTTAGCAGTTATTATCACCATACTACTATTACTGTGCCACTGATGCAGGTGCTTGATGGTAGTGCCCAAGGTAGAAAGATAAAGCCATGTTATGAATTAAGACTTTATGCTAAGATCAGTGGGGAACCAAAAAAGATTTTTACACGAGAACAATATGATCACATTTGAGTTTAGGAAAATTATAGATAAGAAAAATATAAAGCTTTTTTTGAAAGATGTCAAGAAGAAAATGTCAACAAATCTTGTAAAGAAGTCCAATATAGGAAAGGAAGAATGAAAAACACACACACTGATTTGAAAATCGAGATGATTAGTCATGTTGAGCAACTTTTCAAATATCTGTTGGCCATCTGTATGTGCTCTTTGGGGAAATGTCTATTCAGGTCCTCTGTGCATTTTTTAAATTAGATTGTTGTTTTCTTTTTCTTTTCTTTTTAGGGTTAAGTAAGTTATGTGAACTCCTTATATATTGTGGATATCTATTAACCCCTATCTCCTCCCATTGAGTTGTCTTTCATTTAGTTTGCAAAGTGCAAACTTTTTAGTTTGGTATAATCATATTTCATTTTTTCTTTTGTTTCCCTTGCCCGAGGAGACATATCCCCCCAAAAAATATTGCTATGTGTGATGTCAAAGAGTTTACTGCCTATATTTTCTTCAAGGTGTTTTATGGTTTCACGTCTTACATTTAAGTCTTTATTCCCTTTTGACTTTATTCTTAAGTATTGTATAAGAAAGTGGTCTAGTTTCATTTTTTTTGCAGGTATCTGTCCAGTTTTCCTAATACCATTTAATGAAGAAACTGTCTTTATCCCACTGTACATTCTTGCCTCCTTTGTCATGGATTAACTGACCATACAGGTATGGATTTATTTATGGGCTCTCTATTCTGTTCTACTTTCTTTGTGTCTGTTTTCATGCTAGTTCCATGCTGTTTTGATTAATACAGCCTTGTAGTATAGTTTGATATCAGGTAGCATGGTACCTCCAACATTTTTCTTCCTTTTCATAATTGCTTTGGAAAATCAGTGTCTTTTGTGGTTCCACATAAATGTTAGAATTGTTCAAGTTCTGTGAAAAATGCCATTGATATTTTGATAGGGATTAAACTGAATCTGTAGACTGCGCTTTGGGTAGTATGACTATTTTAATAATGTTAATTCCTACTAATTATCAGGGCAATGTAAATTAAAACCACAATGAGATATTACCTCAGACCTGTCAGAATGTCTATCATCAATAAACAAACATCAGTGTTTCGAGGATGTAGAGAAAAAGAAACCCTACCACACTGTTGGTGGGATTGTAAACTGGTACAACCACTATGGAAAACAGTGTGGAGGTTCCTCGAAAACTTAAAAATAGAACTAGCATATGACCCAGCTATTCCACTTCTGAGTATTTATCTGAAATTAAATTAAATTAAATTAAATAAGATATATGTACTCCTACATTCACTGCAGCATTATTTATAACAGCCAAGATTTACAAGTAACCTAAGTGTCCATCAACAGGAGAATGGATAAAGGAGATGTGTATGATACATATATATAATGGAGGATTTATTGATCTACTTGCCATTTATGACAACATGGACAGACCTCAAGGGTATTATGGTAAGTGAAATAAGTCAGACACAGAAAGACCAATACCATATAATTTCACTCATATGTGGACTCTAAAAATCAAAACAAATAAACAAAACAGAAACAAACTCATAGATACAGAAAAGAAATTGATGGCTGTTAGATGGGAGGGGAGTAGAGGGACTGGGTGAAAAAGGTGAAAGGGATTAAGTAAAATCACCACGTATAAAAATAGTCACAGGGATAAAGTACAGAACAGGGAATATAGTCAATGATCCTATCTAATAAAAGAGTAATATGCAAATTAGTCATCACTCTGCTACACCCACCAGCCACGCGCACCAGTCAATCAAGAGCAAGTATGCAAATTATCCCAACCAAGATGGCTGCAGCCACAGAGTGAGCAGGAGGCTTGGGTTTCCCCGGCAATGGAGGAAGCCAAGCTTTCTGCACACCCTGGCAGGACCAGGCCTCCACACAAGGCTACAAAGTTTCAATTACAGAAGATAAATAAATCCCAACATAAATGGCTGCGGCCATGGAGCAAGCAGGAGGCTTGGCTCCGCTCAAGGGTACAAAGTTTCAATTATAGAAGATAAATAAATCCAAGATACCAGGCCTCTATTTTACCTAATAAAAGAGTAATATGCAAATTGACCATCACTAAAACACACAAGATGGCTGCTCCATGTGGACATAAGATGGCCACCACAAGATGGCCAGCAGGGGAGGGCAGTTGGGAGGGACCAGGCCTGCAAGGGAGGGCAGTTGTGGGCGATCAGGCCAGCAGGGGAGGGCAGTTGCGAGGGACCAGGCCTGCAAGGGAAGGCAGTTGGGGGTGATCAAGCCTGCAGGGGAGGGTAGTTAGGGGTGACCAGGCCGGCAGAGGAGGGAAGCTGGGGGCGACTGGGCCTGCAGGGAAGGGCAGTTGGGGGGGGGCAGGCCTGCAGAGGAGAGCAGTTGGGGGGAATCAGTCCTGCAGGGGAGGGCAGTTAGGGGTGACCAGACCTGCAGGGGAAGGCAGTTAGGGGTGACCAGGCCTACAGGGGAGGGAAGTTAGGGGCAATCAGGCCAGCAGGGGAGCAGTTAGGCATCAATCAGGCTGGCAGGGGAGTGGTTAGGGGGTGATCAGGCTGGCAGGCAGAAGCGGTTAGGGGCAATCAGGAAGGCAGGCAGGTGAGCAGTTGGGAGCCAGCAGTCCTAGATTGTGAGATGGATGTCTGACTGCCTGTTTACACCCAATCCTACCTACCAGGCCTCTATTCTATCTAATTCCTATCAGGATCGGGCCTAAACGGGCAGTCGGGACATCCCTCAAGGGGTCCCAGATTAGAGAGGGTGCAGGCTGGGCTGAGGGACACGCCCCCCTGTGCAAGAATTTCGTGCACCGGGCCTCTAGTATTGTAATAACTATGTATAATGCCAGATGGGTACCAGACTTACCAGGGTGATCACTTTGTTAAGGCATATAAATGTCTAATCAATATGTTGTATACCTGAAATTAATATAACACTACACTGTCAACTATAATTGAAAAAATTTTAAAAATTCAATATGTAACAACTTTTGAGGGAATAGCTTGTAATTTTCTCAAGGTTACACAGTTAATAAGTGACAACTAGAATATAAGGTACTCAAAATTTACAATCTACTACAAAATCTCAATTTAATATATGTTATATAATTGTTACTTTAAGCACACAAATGGCAACAGTACATTCTCTTCAACTTCACTAAAAGTACTTATTTTTTTAAAAGTCTCCTGGAATTATCAAAATTGTTATTACTAAAGGCAACTTACACACGTGTGTGTATCTGCATATAATCTAGATATCTATAAAGATATTTGGTATGGGTTTTTAATAAACACCCAAGACATAAGTACTACCAAATTATCATAAGTGCTGTCCAGTATAAGATTAATGTGAAAATATTTTTAGTAAATTAGTGTTATACGAAGAGCAATCAAGTAAGATGAATGATCTAAGGGATTTTGACACATTAGTTATAAGAAGGGAGAGAGGAAGATAAGAGTGGTGGGAAGGGAGAGAAAGAGGAATAGAGGGGGAGAAGAGAAGAGAGAAAGAAAAAAACAAAGAGAAAGAATAGGCTTCTGAAGACTAGAGCTCAATTTTTTTGGCTTAAAACCATACCATATGCAACCCAAAATTGCTCATATTAAACCTAAATGTAAGCAGTGAAATATCATGAACATCATAATATATACATATATTTTTTTCTTTTAGGGAGAGTGGAAGAGAGAGGGAAAGACAGAGAGAAACATTGATGTGAGAGAAACACATCGACTGGTTGCCTCCTGCACGCGCCTGACCAGGGAGGAGCCTGCAACCGAGATACGTGCCCTTGACTGGAATCGAACCCGGGACTTGTGGGTCCACAGGCTGACGCTCTATCCACTGAGCCAACCCGGCTAGGGCAATCATCATAATATTTTTTCACAACTCTGGCATAAATCCACAACTACTGCAACAAAATGTGTAATCTGGGTTCATTCACATTACTAGATCATAGAATGGATTATAGCATTCAAACAACCAACATAAAGTTTTTGTTCCGATTGAAAACTTTAATATCAAACACTAGGTTGATCATTATCAGAACTTGTAATACTGTTAAAGCTGGATCACAGGAATATGGAGATGCATTATGCTTTCTTCCACATTTGTACACATTTGAAATTTCCCATAATGGATTTTACAAATTGCGCCCAGTTTTTCAAACAGTCTCCCAGGAAAGCTACTTTTGATTTCCCCAAAGAGTAATCAGGGTTTGCATAGGGTTGGTATAAAACAGAAAACTGAAACACTAAATTCACTGGATACACTGTGTAAAGAGGCATTCCTATGAACCTCCCCACTTAAAAACAAGCTAACAAAAATGTCACCTGAATCCCAATTAAACATCAGAGTAAGCGTAATTCCTCCAACTTTGTTCTTTTTCAAGATCACTGTTGCTATTCAGGGTTCCATATAAAATTTTGGAATATGTGTTCTAGTTCTGTGAAATACGTCCCTGGTATTTTGATAGGAATTGTGCTGAATCTATAGATTGCTTTGGGTAGTATGGACATTTTAATGACGTTAATTCTTCCTGTCCATGAACACAGAATATGCTTTCACTTATTTGTATCTTCTTCAGTTTCTTTCCTCAGTGTCTTATAATTTTCAGAGTACAGGTCTCTTACATCCTTGGTTAAGTTTATTCCTAGGTATGTATATTATTCTTGTTGCAGCAATTGTGAATGGGATCATTTTTTAGTTTCCCTTTCTGATAGTTCATTACTGGTATATAAAAATGCAACTAATTTCTGGATATTTATTTTGAATCCTGCTACTTTACTGAATGCATTTATCAGTTCTAGTAGTTTTTTATGGAATCTTCAGGGTTCTCTAATAGATATCATCATGTTATCTGCAATAATGACAGTTTTACTTCTTCCTTTACAATTTGCATGCCTTTTATTTCTTCTTGGTAGCTAAAGATAGTCTATTCAATAAATTGTGTTGGGAAAATTGGACAAATACATACAAAAAAAAACTAGACCATCTTCTTACATGTACACAAGAATAAATTCAAAATGGATTAAAGACTTAAATGTTAGACTTTAAACCATAAAAATCCTAGAAGAAAACATAAGCAGTAAAATCTTGGACATTTCTCATAGCAATATTTTTTTTTTTCTGATATATCTTCTCGGGCAAGGGAAACAAAAGAAAAAATAAACAAATGGGACTACATCAAAATAAAGAGTTTTTGCACAGCAAAAGAAATCATCAACGAAATGAAAAGACAATCCACTGAATGGGAGTACATATTTGCCAATGATACATCTGATAAGGGTTAATATCCAACATTTATAAAGAACTTACAAAATTCAACACCAAATAAACAACCAATCCAATTAAAAAATGGACAAAGGACGTGAAAAGACACTTCTCCAAAGAGGACATAGAGATGGCTAATAGTATATAAAAAGATGCTCAATGTCACTAATCATCAGTGAAATGCAAATTAAAAATCACAAGGGGATATCACCTCACACCTGTAGGAATGGCTATCATCAATAAATCAGCAAACAAATGTTGGCAAGGATGCAAAGAAAAGGGAACCCTTGTTCATTGTTGGTGGGAATGCAGATTGGTGCAGCGACTGTGGAAAGCAGTATGGAGTTACCTCAAAAAATAGAACTCCCATCTGACCTAGGGATTCCACTTCTAGGAAGATATCTGAAAAAACCCAAAACACTAATTCAAAAGAATATTATGCACCCCTACGTTCAATGCAGCATTATTTACAACTAGAGGCCCGGTGCACGAAATTCGTGCACTCAGGGGCGGAGGGTTCCTCAGCTCGGCTGCGCCCTCTCGCAGTTCGGGATCCCTTGGGGGATGTGGGCCTAAGCTGGCAGTCAGACATCCTGAGCGCTGCCATGGAGGCGGGAGAGGTTCCCGCCACCGCTGCCACTGTGCTTGCCAGCCGTGAGCCTGGCTTCTGGCTGAGTGCCACGCCCCCTGTGGGAGCACACTGACCACCAGGGGGCAGCTCCTGCGTTGAGCGTCTGCCCCCTGGTGGTCAGTGTGTGTCATAGTGACCGGTCATTCCACCGTTCAGTCTATTTGCATATTAGCCTTTTATTATATATGATAGCCAAGATTTGGAAGCAGCCCAAGCATCCATCAGTAAAGGAGCGAATAAGACTGCTATGGTACATTAACACAATGTAATATTACTCAGCTATGAAAAGGAAAAAAATTTTACCCTTTGCAATGGCATAGATGGACCTGAAGAACACTATGCTAACTAAAATATGCCAGTCAAAGACAAAACTGAACCAACAAGCAAAACAGAGACAGACTCATAGAGAGCAGGCAGACAGCTCTGGTGGGGATGCTGGGGGTGGGTGGGGAGTGGTGGTGGTGGGATTGAGCAAAAAAAAAACACACAAAAAAACGTCATGGACATAAACAGTGTGGTGATTGTTGGAGGGTGGTGGAGGTGAAAGAAGGTATAGGGGGATAAATGATGATGGAGAAAAAATTAAGTAAATAATAAATAAATACCAGAATAAGGACTAATTCCTTAGGACAGTATTTTTTTTTAAAAGTTCACAACTTGGCCTTAAGCCAATAATTTAAAACCACACACACAAACAATGTTATACTTTCATGCTTTTGTCTCTGATGCAAAAGGAAGTCATTGCTGGATTGAGAGTGGAACAAATATGTCATCAGATTTTTGTTTATAGCACAGAAGACTAAGCTAAAGAAAAATCAGAGCATAAAAGGGAAAATCATGAAGAATTTTTGCAGGCATCCTGGCAAAAAAAAAAAAAAAAAAAAAAAAAAAAAGACAGACTGGAGTGGAAATGGAGGAAAAGAATGGACTTAAGATGTATGTGGCCCTAACCGGTTTGGCTCAGTGGCTAGAGCGTCGGCCTGCAGACTGAAGATGTATGTGGAAGCATAACCAATAATAATTAGTGGCTGGGTGTTAAGAGATGAGAAGGAAGGTAAATGAAAGCTAACTTCTAGTTCTCTGACTTGTGAAACTAGATGTACTGAGATGAAGAACACCATAGGAACAGATTTGGTATTTGGTAGAAGGAAATCAAGAGTTCATTCTTAAATATATTAATATTTAGGATATCTGAAAGACATACAAGTAAGTGGAGAGAGATCAAGTAAATCAAATATTGAGATAGGCTAGTGACTGGAAGGAGACAGAGAAAATAAAGGTCAAGGAAGTGTTTGGATTTTGTTTAAAGACAGAATCATATGTCAAATCTACGGGGATCTAAAACCTAACCCTAACCCTAACCCTAACCCCCACCCCAGGTATACAAATGTGTTTCTTTAATGTTTTTATTAATTTTAGACAAAGAGGAAGGGAATGGGAGAAACAGAAACATTGATGAGAACATCAATATTGATAGGCTGCCTACTGCATGCCCCCCAGCACGTGCCCTGACCGAAATGAAACCAGTGACGTCCTGGTGCAAGGGAAGATGCTCAACCACTGACCCACACAGGCCGGGCCATAGAAAATGTGTTTTAACTGTTACTGGTAAGGCTCTGAACAACAACAGGCTATTTGTAGTTAACTTTTTGGGGAGTCAAAATTTATGTGGATTTTGGACTGCACAAAGGGTCAGCACTCCTAACCCCCAAATTATTAAAACGTTAACTGTATATAGGCACACACATTTACTTCTATATTTCTGTATCTTTCTCTACAGATAAAATGAAAATCAGGATTTCACACTAATATCTCCAATTTCTAACCCAACACTATAGTGAGCATTTAAATTTTCTCCATTACCATATTTATATCACTTCTCAGACAGTGGGAAGCTTGGCACCCCTCCTATAAGAATACTCTTCTCATCCTGCTCAAGGTCTAACATCCCATACTGAGCTGACCCTTCAATGGATACCTTCTTCTTCCCACCCTTAGGCTCTGAAATCTTGTATTAGAATGCTTCCGTGCATGGATTCCATCCTCACCCCAGTTGAGCCTCAGTATATCCACACCAGTCTACCCTCCTGCATGTGGATGCCTTTCTACAACCTCACACAACCAGCCCCTCCACAGAGATTCAGAATATATCATCATTTAGACTTCTACACCTTTGCTTATTCTATCCCTCTGCCTGTCCCCTCCAAGCTACTCTCCTGCTGGATCATTTAATTAACTTACGGATCAGCAATCTGTGGACTGTAGGCCAAATCCACCTTTTTTTTTTTTTTTACTGGAACACAACCATGCTCATTCATTGATGTAATGCTTACATGCTACAATAGAGACCATGTGGCCTTCAGGTCTAAAATATTTACTATCCAGCCCTTTACAAAAAAAGTTTGCCAAGCCCTACTTTCACACAGGCTTTTGTAGCCTAGTAATTTCAGATCCTTCAAATCAAAATTAAACGCTCCCTCCTCTGCCTTCCCATTATATTATACCAACTCTAATGCTTAACATCCCCGATAAATGTAAGCTCTTTCAAAGCAAAGTCTAAACCCTATTCCTAATGTAGACAATAATTTTCTTTTTTTTTGTCCAATCCGCAGTTCCCACCTTTCCCAACACTTATCACATTCTTGGGGTAAGTATTTTAGAAGAAACTTCTGCCCTTTTTCTCTACCCCTTATTCAGTCCTCCCAAAGGAAAGATGAATGACTAATACTGGCAACATCCTGATAGTGGGATGGATTAATGTTTTAAAGGTCATTTTTCATGCATGACCTCCTGCTCACTTTGTCTAGTTATACCTACCAATAAGTAAATCACATGGTAAATTCACCAGGGTAGAACTTATTTTACCTATATTTCAGAAGAGGCCCACAGCTTCAGCTGCTCTGTCTTTGATAGACTGGTAAATTCAGTCCAGGGGGATAGGAAGTAAAAAAGCCCAATGTCTAATTTTGGTCTCAAGTTAAGTTCTTCAATACAAACTTGTCACTTAGAAAACTAGTATTTTTTAACCAAGCTCACAGACACAGAGAACATTATTGGTGGTTGCCAGATGTAGGGAATTGGGGGGCAGGTGAAATGGTTCAAAAGGTACAAATGTCTAGTTATAAAATAAATAAGTCACGGGGATGTAATGTGTAGTGTGGTAACTATAGTGAATAATACTGGATTGCATAATTGAAAGTTGCTAAGAGAGTAAATATTAAAAGTCCTCATGAAAAAAACTCAATCAGCTAACACAGTAGAACTCAAAATATCTGATGATTGACAACTGTAAATTAATAGAAAAAAAAATCATTCCTTTAAAATGTATAACACACTAATGCCACACACACCATATTTTAGTGATAAACTTAATTGGGAAAATGTTCTTTGAAGAAAAAGAAGAGATACACTTAGAGTCCACATTCAGTGATTCAAACCAACCCCATCCTATTATTCATCTAATTTTTTTTTTAAATGTATTTTATTTTTTTACAGAGAGGAAGGGAGAGGGGTAGAGAGTTAGAAACATCGATGGGAGAGAAACATCAATCAGCTGCCTCCTGCACACCTCCTACTGGGGATGTGCCCGCAACCAAGGAACATGCCCTTGACTGGAATCGAACCTGGGACCTTTCAGTAAAAAAGTCCAGGCCGACGTTTTATCCACTGAGCCAAACCGGTCAGGGCGCATCTAATTTTTCTGACTCAATATTTTGTTACTATCAAGTCTCAGCTTAAGTAAACATGAAATATCATGAATATTATTGACTCAAAAAAATATTCCTCATATTACCTAGTATTGTAAATGGTATCTCCCATCTAAAAAACCCCACAAACATTCCTAGACCCCAGATCCTTTCAATTACTACTCCATTGATCTATTCTTCCTCAAAATGTAGCTTCTCAAATGAGTAATCTACTACAAATGTCATCTTTACTTATACACTTAGTTACTTTCTAACCTATTACAATAAGGCTTCCATATTCCCACCACTCTGCTGAAATTTATTTAGTCAAGATCACCTAGAATCTCCATGTTGCCAAAAAAACTATACACTTCCCTGTTTCACGTTAAGTGACATCTCATCAACATGTATCAATCCCTCCTTATTATAACACTAGAGGCCCAGTGCACGAATTCGTGCACCTTGAAAGGAACTGTGGGCTGCGAGCCTGCCAGGGGCACAGGGGCGAGTCTCTGCCCATCGCCAGCCCCCCCCCCCCCCGCGCTCCCTCCCCCCAGTCCCCTGTCTGCCAGAAGCCCCGCTCCCACCGCTGCTGCTCCTACATGCTGACGGTGCTGGTACCGCTTGCACCCACTGATGGGCTGACGGTGCAGAGCGATTAGTGCCGGTGGCTGCAGTGGGTGCGAGCGGCGGCTGCTGCCCCGATCACCCCTCCGGAGCAGCGGGAGGTGGAGAAGCCCGCAGGGGCGATTGGAGCCGGCAGCCCCCGCTCGCACCCGCTGACGGTGCCAAGCTGATGGCGCCAAGCTATTGGGACCGGTGCCGGGCGCTGGCAGCAGATGTGAGCGGTGGCTCCAGTGCCGGCTGCGGGTGTGAGTGGGGCTGGCGCTGGCAGTGGGTGTGAGCAGCAGCTCCAGTGCTGGCAGAGGGTGCAAGTGGGGCCATCGCCAGCAGCAGGTGCAAGAGGCAGCTGTTGGCCACGATTGCCCCTCAGGAGCAAGGGGAGGTGGAAAAGCCCTGAGGGGCCATCAGGGCCAGCAGCCACTGCTCACACCGGCTGATGGCGATGAGCGATTGGGGCCGGCACCAGGCACCGGCAGTGGGTACAAGCGGGACAGTGCCAGCAGTGGGTGCGAGCACTGGATGGGATCATGGCACTCGGGAGCAAAGAATTTTCAGGAACCATCAGAGGCTCACCCCGATGACAGTGACCAGCACCTTGCCTTGGTCTGGCGCTCCTGCTCATCTGCTCCACCATCCCAGCGCATGCCCCCTGGTGGTCAGCACAAGTCATAGCGACCGGTTGTTCGGTTGCTCCGCCGTTCGGTTTATATGCATACTAGCCTTTTATTACATAGGATACTTCTCTCTTAGATTTGGTGATACTACTCTCCCCAGCTCTTCTACTTAGCCAATAGACTTATTTTCCAGTGTAAAAGTTCAGTGGCCTTACTGAGTAGTTTTCTACTTAGCCAATAGGCATATTTTCCAGTGTGAAAAAAGTTCAGCAGCCTTACTCATTCTTTGCCCCCAAAATGTTAAGCTTACTTAAAGCATGGAACTTTACTTCTCTCATTATATTATCTTTTACCCCTGTGTGATCTCATCTATTTCATGGATTTAAACATCATCTTTATGTTGATAATTCCCTAACTTATATATTCAGCAGAAAAACAACAACTATGTATTACAGCACCTTTCATTAAAAACAAAATGTAGTGAACACATAAGGACAAATATTATCCTAGTTTCAAATTTCCATCTGTGGAAGGTGAAATGACTTGTGCCTAATGTTATGATGATGGAGGTTAAGAAAGAAACTGTGCTCTTTCAATTCTTCATTCTTTCTATCATTTAGTCCCTTGTTTAAATACTAGAGGCCCAGTGCACGAAATTCGTGCAGTTGGGGGGGGTCCCTTAGCCCGGCCTGGGAGCCCTCGGGGGATGTCCAACTGCCGGCTTAGGTGGGACAGGCCTATGTCGGCAGTCAGACATCCTTAGTGCTGCCGCAGAGGCGGGAAAGGTTCCTGCCACCACCGCTGCACTCACTAGCCATAAGCCCGGCTCAGGGCTTCAGGCTGAGCAGTGCTCCCCCTGTGGGAGCACACTGACCACCAGGGGGCAGCTCTTGCATTGAGCGTTGCCCCCTGGTGGACAATGCGTGTCATAGCGACTGGTAGTTCCACCGTTCAGTCGATTTGCATATTAGCCTTTTATTAGATAGGATGAAGTCTATTGGACAAAGTTACTTCTTATCTACACACGCCATACACATATCCACCAGAAAAGAATTGGATTTGAATTAATGGAGAAAATATCTCAAACTTGTTTTTCAATAAATACTTAAGACTCCAGATTACAACTGAATTATAAAGGTGAGTATGTAGGGTAGGAGATATGACTAAAAAGATACTCAAAATTTTGGGGCAATGGGTGTAATAGAGAAGTAAAAGTAGATGCAAATGGTTGGGCTGTCTAAAGAAGAAACTAGAAAAACAAATAGGAAAGAGTAGACTATGATCAACTAATTGAACATGGTTAGGAGCCTTACTTGATGAAAAAGAACAAATGGGAGATAGTACTGCTTTGTAAACTATAAAATCAAAGCAGCTATTTCAAATAATGATTTAATGTAGGATTATAAGCTAGACTGAAAGACAGCAAAACCAGCAATGCAGATACTGATATACACCAGAATCTTACCTGAATCTGCTCAAGTGTACTTACTCTATTAGAAAAACTGAATCCAGGAGATATTTTAAAGAAAGTAATAATTTTTGTATTTGTAACAATACTTTCTTTAAAATAATGTGGCAACAATATTAGGGTAAAGAAAAAAAAAAGAAGCAAATATAAGTAAGCAGGATAGGGTTGTGGCCAATTAGGAAAAACTCTATGAATGGAAAGGAAAGGAAATGAGATGTTCAGAAAAGTGATTCCAATCTGGCCAGTGTGACTCAGTGGTTGAGCGTCAACCTATGAACCAGGAGGTCACGGTTCCATTCCTGGGCAGGGCACATGCAGGAGACAGCTGATTGATGATTCTCTGTCATCACTGATGTTTTTCTATCTCTCTCTCCTTCTCCCTTCCTCTCTCTGAAGTCAATAAGAAAACATTTTTTTTAAAAAAAGTGATTCCTCATAAGTTTTATTTCCTAGAAAACACAAAAATCTGAAAGCAACATTTTTATTTAGCTTTAATAAAAAACAAAGTGCCATTATTCAAATACAAATATGATATTGTTACCTTTGTTTCCTAATGGAAGCAGTAGGTTGGTCTGAGCCTATTCACATTCTCCTATCTATATTCTGTGGTGGGAAAAAAACAACAACCCTTTTGAATGAATTACTTGATAATACGTACATTCAAACCCAGTATGGACTCTCATAATACAAAAGTTAAATGGGTATCCAAAATGTTGAATCTATGAATTTGGTGCTCAAACCAACTGTTATCTATCACCCATGAATGCTGGCCATTTGATAAGGATTATTATAAAAAAAGAAACTTCACACATAAAAAATGTAGGTTATTATAATTGAAAGACTGAATTTACTGATAAGGAAAAAGAAATTACATATCCCAAATATCAGCATGTCTTTGTTGCTCCTCCCAGGACAGCACTGTGATAGAACCACCAGGGTTCAAAGTCATACAAGTCAGGGGAACGTACAGGACACAATAAACACCAACTTGTCACTGTGCAAAGCCAAACAGGAAGGTGTGCATGCATGTAGTCAGCCAAGGAAAGGAGCATGGGCATGAAGAGACAGCTCCACGCAGAAAGGATGCTATACTATGCTCCAACCAGCCTGTAGCCTCAATCTAATATCTGCAAAAACACAAAATTCACACAGGTGGCAGAATTTTACACTTCCAAGTATAAAATAATTCAGGAGTACTCAGAATTTTAAATCTTGCATGCAAAATTCATTGATTTTACAGAGATATTTGGATGTATATCTTATTCATCCAACTACTTCTAAGTCCATTTATCTAATGCATGCTATTAGGCAGTGTCATAGTTTATATCCTTTTAAGTGGATAAAAAACTTGCTAGTGCTTGAAAAAAAAGTTGTATAGCCAAGGTTTTAGGGTAGTTGGCCCACCATACCAGTCCTTACCAAATCCAGATTTCTAAGTGAATCCACTCTTCTGGGATTTATATTGCCACAGTGACAGATGAGCTAGACATCAGTGGAAAGTCAAAGAGGAGAAAGCCAGAAGCAGTCAGAAAGAGGTATTAGGTTGATTATCCAGAATTTTATTTATGGCCTATTCAATGTTTAAGTATACAGCTCTAGGAAGTACTCTTATATAACTTCTTCAGAGGTTAAAAAAAAAAAAAAAGGAAATGAACATTCTCTGACATTGACACTGCTGATTATAGATGGGGCAGGTAGTTTGGAAGAAAGTCCATTCTACAAACACTTGCGGAGTGCAGATCTCAAAGACAGTTATGAGGTTACCAGGAAAATTACTTAGAATGTAAGGCATCAAATGTCTTTTGGTCTCATATACCAAAAAGGTAGGTAGGGTTCGGCTAAGTGAAACACTGCGATTCTTAAACTATGACTCTGACACCATAGAAAACAGATCATTCAAGCCCTTACTATCTTTTCCTCTAACATGCCTCATGATCTTTTTATTGTTCATCAGCATTCCCACCAGATTAATCTAATGGCAAAACTATAAAGCTCAAACCTGCTAATATCCTGTGTAAATCAACAATAATAATAGCAAAATTCATGGAATGCTACGTGCAGACACATATTAACATATATTTTCCCCCAAATTACATATTGATTACAAAGGGATAAGTGATGACTTTCAAGGAAAAATATGGGGAATAATGCTTTAACCAAAATTTCAAAGCTAACAACATGAAGCTCAAGATATGATGTACCAGTATTAAGAAGCACAGAACATCTCTTCAGAGGTATTACTGACAAAAAAAAAAAATAAATAAATAACTAAAATGCATAACCAATCTAATCATGAGAAAATAACAGACAAATTCCAATTGGGAGACATTCTACAAAATAACTATTCTGTACTTTTCAAAAATGTCAAGGTCAAAAAATACAAGAGAAGCTGAGAAAGTGTTGCAGATTAAAATAGACTAAAGGGATGTGACAACAAAATGCAATGCATGATCCTGGACTAAGGAAAGGAAAGCTTACAGATAAAATAGAGAAATAAATAAAATTTTGAATATGGATTATGATTGAGATAACAGTATTATGTCAATATTAAATCTCCTGGTTTTAATAACTACATTGTGGTTAGGTAAGCACAATGTCTTTGATTTTAGAAAATATACACTGAAGAATTTAGGAGTAAAGAGGTACAATAGCTGCCAACTACCCTCAAATTATTTCAAAAGAAGAGAGAAGGATGAATGGATGGATAGATAGAGAGGTAGACAGAATGATATGGATATAAAGCAAGAATGATAAAGCAAATGCAGCAAAGTATAATACAATTAGTGAATGTGGATAAGCATATACGAGTTCCTAGTATTATTCTTCCAACTTTTTGTGTAAATTTGAAATTATATCAAAATTAAAAGTAAAAAAATAAAACAATAAAAAGAAAAAACTTGGCCTATCTCCCAGATCAAATATCCTAACACAGTGGTCGGCAACCTGCAGCTCGCGAGCCACATGCGGCTCTTTGGCCCCTTGAGTGTGGCTCTTCCACAAAACACCACGTGCGGGCGCGCACGTACAGTGCGATTGAAAGTTCGTGGCCCATGCTCCGAAGTCTGTTTTTGGCTCTCAAAAGAAATTTCAATCGTTGTACTGTTGATATTTCGCTCTGTTGACTAATGAGTTTGCTGACCACTGTCCTAACAGACTATACAAGTTCTGATAATATTTAAAATTATATTAATGCTTTTTCTCCTGGACTTTACTGTGTTTTAAATGTTGTAACTTATCAGTTACTAATGATATTATATATGCCACAAGATTCAGGGCTATATGTTATACCTCAATATTATACCGAGCACTAAGATACTGTTTACTGTATCCAATAACCACTAAAACATTAGTTAGATGAGCATACTCAAAATTACAGCACAGCATATGATGATTATAGAAAAGTAATTAAATTATAAAAAGTACCACATTTCATATAGAGGTATTGAGACATAGGATGTATAGGACAACTCTTAAATTATAAAAAATAATAAATCATAATCATAAATCTAAAGAGATGAGTTCCACAAATAGAGAAAAGTAAACATTTTCCTTATCAAGAGTTATACATCTTAGCTAACTACAAGGATGATGAACTTTCTCCCCATAAAAGTAGAATATTATATATGTTATAAAAAAGTGAATCAAATTAAAGACTTTAGGAATTGAGATTTAAAACATCACTACTGGGTTAATACTAACTTGTGGTACAACCCTAAGACATTGCTTACAATTTCCTTATTTAAAAATAATGCTTTTGAATAATTTTCTTCCCCAAAGGCAGAAAGGATAATATTTTATAAAAACAATTTCAAGTCGTAAGAGCACTGGATATGCAATACGAAAATTTATATATACACATATAGTATATTCACACACATACAAACCTGCAAAGGAAAAAGAATGTCGGTTTGCAAATGTTTACAAAGTAAAATATTGAATGTAAGCACATTAATAGCAAAAGATAAATTAAAATAAGTACACAAACTACATGTAATCCCAATTCACACTATGAATAGATGCTTCACATATGGGGTACTGAAAACAAAACAAAACCCAATCAACAAGTGTACATCCGGTTTAAAAGAGTTTCATTGTTTATTTAAAAATAACAATGACAAAAATAAAAGTATGAGATGGGTCTTACTAGGTCTCCTGACTAGGACTGGGACTGTGGGGGAAAATTCACAATACAGTTAGAGCCCAGTTAAAAATTTCCTTTCAAATATGATATAATTATATATTACATTAAAATGTAACATAGAGATTGCATGTTAGACATAACAGCATGAACTCAATTTTCCCAATCCTACTTCAGTATCCAAGTAGGTAAGGCAGAAAGTCCTTTTTTCCCATGAAATCCAATTAATTTTGTATTTAATTAAAATTTGACTTTTTTTCAACATCACATATATTTTTGAGATACAGAGCATACTTAATGTACCCAAATAAGCGAAAAAGTGAGGGGATAAAAACCTTAAATTATAAAACCTCTTTTTATAGACTTTAGAAATTGAGATTTAATACTAACTTGTGGTACAACCCTAAGACATTGCTTACAATTTCTTCAAAATTGTAGGATTCAAAAACTTAAAATTGACCAAAAACATCGTAAAATCACTGCGTGCCTCGGGGAAAACTTGACACAATAAGGTCTGGAGCCCGTGTTACAATGCCGTTATCCTGATCCTGATCCTAATGCAACGAACCCAATTCCTAAACAGGTTGTCAGTAGTAGAGATCTGTACAATAAAAACGGGTCCATTTTGTATTCTGGAAGCACTAATAACACTTAGCTTTAAAATTTTATATAAAGAATGCCGTGTGGTTTTTCTACACTTTTTTGAAGAACTAAAATCACTTATGAGAACTCGATTAAAGCTATTTTCCAGAATGTCCCTTAGATAAGACCAAAAATATTTTATAAGGGTAAACAGTAAATTGCTTAAACATAAAAGTGCCCCTAGTTCCTATGTCCATCGTATTCTGCAGTGCACGCTTCTGAGTTAAGTTGTACTAGTTCATCCTACAAGGATCTCCTGTTCACTAGCGGAAAAACAAGGATCTTCATCCAGGCGCGAAACGAACAAACCTGGGGGAAGGGGGGAGGGGGGGGGCTCGAGGTGGCGCAAGAACAGATGGAAACAAGGTAAGAGAAGGTTAGTGCCTCGACTCCCGGGTGCTAAGACTTAATCGCCCACCGAGCCAGCTGCTTCCAGGATCCACTCTTCTTCCCTTACTCTCTCACCCCAAATCCCCTTCCAAAGCAAACACGCACAGCACACCTCATCCCATTACCCGCGCCGTCCCCTTCCAGCCCACTAAACCAACCTGCGGGATAACAGCTCCTGCACACGTCCCACTCAGACAAAAAAAGCGAGCGACAGCGGCGGAGGTCCGGAGGTCCCACCACCTCCCGCCGCCCCAGGCAACCCGCAGAATGACAGCTCCCAGCCCAGAAGTTTGAAAAGCACGAACGATGCCGACCCCACCAACTGGGAAGACGGGCTGTCAGGAGGACGGGAATGGGAGGTGGGGAGGGAGATGTGCGGGTAAGTGCAGGGACCGGTCCATCACATGACAGTGAAAGAGGACCAGAGTCGCCGGGGCGTCCGCACAGAGAAGGGGGGCGAGGGTGTCATCTCTATGGCAACAGTCCCCACCACCACCTCCCCGCCGTCCAGACTTCCAAAGAGGGAGGAAGAACTTCAAATCCCAACCGTCAGCGCTCCAGCGGCTCCTTCTTAAAGGGGTACACACAGCGCCGCCGCCTAGCGCGAGAGGGCAGAGTAGGGCGCCCCCGCCCCTCGGGCGCCGCCCCCGCTGCCCCGAGCCCCCCGCCGGCCCACCCGAGGTCCCGGCCCGCGAGCGCCTGGGGGGGTCGCCCGGGATGCCCTCCTCTGGAACTCGGTGGCGGCGGCCGGCCCGGCCCCCGGCGGCGAGAAGGGGGTGTGTGTGCGCCCGGTGGGGGCGCGGACCAGCCCGCCTTTCTCCCGCCGGCTCCCCTCCGCCCGGACGCCGACCGCTGGGCCGCTTCCTCCCTCTTGACAGGGCGGACGCCGGGCGGCGAGAGGAGCCGAGGAGTTTGGGGGACAGCGCGAGCGAGCGGTTCCCCCTGGGGCTGGGCGAGCGCGTCCGAACTAACAGTTCACGGGGAGCCCAACAGCTCCGAAGGGGAAGGAGCGCGGACCACGCCGGGCCAGGAGCCCCCAGACAAAAGGCGAGCCCGGGCCGCCGCGCCGCCGCCGCTCCCAGCTCGCTCCCCCATTGAACTGACCCGAACGGGAGATTCAACTCAGCCCCTCAGCCCCAAACTCCTCGGGTCGCGGCGGACAGCGCCGCGCGGAGCCGCGGCCCCAGCCCGTGTCTCTCTTACCTACACAGTGCATGAGGCGGTGGCGCCAAGAGTCGAGTTCCCGCCGGAATCCTCTCCTCTCCGCCGCGCACCGAGGGCTCCGGCACTGAGCGGCGGCAGCGGCGGCGGCGGCAGCAGCGGCGGCGGCAGCGGCCATTCTCTCTCTTCCCTTGTCCATCTGCGTCCCGCGTCACGCGCCCTCATTTACATACGAGCGGCGCAGGCACGAGGCAGGGGCGCGAGCCCTCGGCGCGAGCCCCGCAGCGCGCGCCCCCCGGAGGGGGGTTGATTGACACGTGTCACTACCTTCCCTCGGCCCTGCCTTCCCCCTCCCACCGCTCCCTCCGGGAGAGGCGGGGGGTGGGAGGGGAGGGAGGGAGCGCGAGGAGAAGGAAGCAACCTGCCGCTTCCGCTGACCCCGCCTCCCCATCCACTCGCCGACGCCTCCTCCCCCCGGAGCTTACTCAAGCGAGCCATACTGCTCCCGCCGCCCGCGAATTCCCGGAGCGAAAGCGAGAGGCTCCGAGCCTGGCCAGGAACCGGCGTGCGATGGAGCGGACTAACAACCCCTCCCTTCAGCCTTCCCAAAGCGACTTGGGCTGCACGGAGACTTCACTTCCCAGGCTCCGTTGCGCCTAAGTCCCAGAGCGGAGCTGGACGCCGCGGCGCCATGCATGCTGGACCTTGTAGTCCAGCAGGGATGGGCACTCTTCAGTCCTCCTTGCACACTTGAGCTTAGTCCTTGGACGCCTTTGCGCTGCGCCTCTGGTGGACTTGGCCTCCAACGCCCCGCGACCAGGACTGCTCTACTCGAGTTGCAGGGTCTGATCGAGCCTCAACTTCTTTAGGTTCTACTATAGAAGGGCGGTGAAAACCGCAAGAGTTGACCTCTCCTTGATGGTTCAAGCTATACTTAGTGCTTTAAGTGCTGGAAATTTTGGGGGGTCACTGTCATCCCGCCACTGCAGGGAAAAAGCAGGCTGGTCATTTGGGCCGCATCCCAAATAACTGCGAAATATCTACAGAGATCCCGCCCTAACCTAAGTTTCCAGGGCGAAGAGATTTCGGAAACTGGGAATATGTGTAAGGCTTAAGGAAAAGATGCGGGGCTTTTCACCGAAAATTATTTACGGAGGGCATTGGGTGTGACTGGATGAAAAACCCCCAAAGAGGAAACTTTTTATCCTCTGCAAAATGTAAACTCCTGGAGGACAGCGACCCATTGAGACTTCTGTACCGTGACATCTTTCACTTGCCTGACCCTAGTACAGCGAGTGGCGTGGTATTTAGCACTTTACAAATGTTATGGAATGAATTCTATGCTATGCTAGAGAAAATATTTTTTTTCTTCTTCAGAATGAGCTTTTCATTTAAAATAAACTTCAGTGACACTTTTGACTTTTGCATCACAGCAATTGTGCATGTGTTTCTGTATATGTGCAGGGGGCCGAACCCAAAATTTACTAAGAAGTTCTGTGTATTACTGAAAATGTATGCACAAGTATGTGGGAAATATGTTTTAATTCTTCCTGGAAACTCCTATGAATTCTGAGTTCAGTACTACCCTCCCTGTTTTGTAGTTTATCCTTATCCATCTTTCCTTGCTTTTTTTCTTTCCTACAAGGAAGTATTTCATTGCTCATCACTACCTCTCAACAGTGAAGATATAGTTTTACGTTTCCACAGATTAAGAAAATGAAGTTTGAAATCTCAAAATCACCTTTCTAGAATGGTCACAATTGGAGAAGTAAATAAAATCTCTTGTGAAGGTGCTTTAGGAATTATCAGTGGATAGTTTCAATTACTGATCCCACTTATAATTGCCAGCGATCAGCATTTGTAGCTTTCTGATCACTTTTACAGTAATTGACATTAGTTAGGATGGTCTAGTTTATGGAGCAATAAGCCCTAACAAAGGGTCCAAAATTTTGGGGGTTGTGGGGGTGGAGCTTCAGAGCCGGTCCTTGTCACCAAGCAACCTGATCATTTAGGAGAGCCCCAATCATTGTAACTTCCCCACTTGCACGATAGGTCCAAGGAAGATGAATGACAAATTGGTTCTTCCTGAAAATGATACAAGTCAATTCCACTCACGTTTCTTTGATAAAAGCAAATTATACAGGCATGCCTATTTTTCAAGGGAGCTCAGAAGTGCAATCCTCCTATTTTTCCAGAAGGAAGATAACCAGAATTTACTGGTGAAGAGCACCAATGATTACTGCAATCCATCTTTCTAGTCACCAATTTACAGTTCACTCTCTTTACACTACAAAATATATTCACCCCTATCACAAGTGAGACAATCCAAAAGTTCTATTCAGTAATGGCATTTATCTCAGTCTAGCATCTCTGGGTGATGGCTGATGGTCCCCTATATTAGAACAGGAATAAGCTTCTATTGTTATAGGGACCTCAAAAGACAAAGAATCATCCCTCTCTGTTTACACACACACACACACACACACACACACACACACGCACGCACGCACTCAATGTACAGCGGTGGGACAGAGTCAGGATAACCACAGTAAAGGATGGAAGACTCACATATTTTACCACAGCTAACATGGATTACTAACTTTCCAGCCTCTAGCAGTTTCCTTGCCACCACCCACTGAGCCTCTAAGTCACAGCCACATACTTTAGGTTTTCCATTGTCATAACTCTACTCCTTTCTACATGGTCAGAATGGGTTAGATTATTCTCTAGTAATGGAGACTCAAAACCTCAGTAGCTTAAAACAAAGATTTCGTTTTTACTTAAACTCTATGTCCTCCAAAAATGAGTGTGAAGGAGGGTGGGGAGAACTGTTCCATGTCCATTCAGGGACCCAGGTTTATGGAGCACCGCCACCTGGAACCTCCCCAGTCACCATGACAAGAAAAAGATGTTAAATCACTGTCCAGCTCTTAAAGGCTTCTTCCAGAAGTGACATATTTCACTGGGTAAAGCAAATTATATGGTCATGCCTAACTTTAAGAGAGTAATGTATCAGACTAGAGGCCCGGTGCACAAATTCGTGTACAGGTGGGGTCCGGCTGGCCCACCATGATGGGGGCCAATCAGGCTGGACCAGTGGGAGGAAGGGGATGCGGGAGGTTGGCCAGCCTCACCCCCGATCAGGGTCGGGGGGGAGCTGATCAGAGGTGGGGCCGGCTGGGGGGAGGGGCCATGGGTGGTTGGGGGGGCCAATTGGGGCCCCGATTGGGCTGGTTGGCTGTCGCAGTATGTGTCATAGTGACTGGTCATTCTGGTCATTCCGGTCACTTGGCTTTTATACATATGGACTAAAGGCCCGAAGCATGAAATTTGTGCAAGGGGCTCGGCCCTCAGCCCTCGTAGCCCCGGCTTCATCTGCATCTGGAAGGTCGTCCAGACGGTTGTTCTGCTGTTCGGTCTAATTAGCATATTAGCTCTTTATTATATAGGAGGATAGCTTTGCAGGTATAACCAACCACCCCCAAACTTAATAGCTTAAAACTTCAACAATTGATTTAGCTTATGATTCCATGGAATGGCAATTTGTTTGGTCTCCGCTGGATAGTTCAACTTACCTGGGCTGTGCTCACTCAGATGTTTGTGATTCGCTTCCTGTTAGAGAGGCAACTCTGTTTCTGAGGGTGAGTTGACTGTCACCTGGAACCACAGACCAAGCAGGCCAATAGTCCCTTATCATCAAGAGGCTAGCCTTGGCTTGTTCACATGGATTTCAAGGTCAGTAAAAGAGCAAGCCCTAATGCACAGGCACTTTTAAAGCTTTGGCTTGGGTCACATTTGCTCCAGTCCAAATGGCTAAAGCAATCATATGGCCAAGCCCAGAGTTAATGAAGGTGAGTACCTTTTAACAAGAAGAGCTGCAAGTCACATTGCAAAAGGGTGTGGATAGAGGGGAAAAATAATCTGTGGCCACTTTTGTAATCAACTGCAGATGGGAAAGTGTAATATTACCATGTTCCTTAAAAGAAGAGGGAATAGAAATATTAATGAACAAAATTAATGAATATAGTATCTCTAGAATTTCTAGGCCAGATATACACAAATCTAAGGATAGAAGAGGGCCATATTCAAGATTGTCTCCTACACTGGAAACCTAGTTACTCTCAAAGGAAATGTTAATGTTCTTTGCAAAGATGTTTTTGTTCTGCAATCTATTTCCTATATATAGTGTATCATTTGTTTACTAGAGGCCTGGTGCATGACATTTGTGCACTGGGCAGGTGGGGGGCGGGCTTCCCTCAGCCGGGCCTGCACTCTCTTGCAGCTCAGGAGCCCTTGGGGGATGTCCAACTGATGGCTTAGGCCCGCTCCACCTAAGCCAGTCAGACATCCTTAGTGCTGCTGTGGAGGCAGGAGAGGTTCCCACCACCTCAGCTGCACTTGCCAGCATGTATCCTGCTCAGGGCTTCTGGCTGAGCAACACTCCCCTGTGGGAGCGCACTGTCCACCAGGGGGCAGCTCCTGCATTGAGTGTCAGCCCCTTGGTGGTCAGTGCGTGTCAGAGCGACCAGTCATTCTGCTGTTCGGTCTATTTGCATATTAGCCTTTTATTATATAGGGTTGCTGTGTAACAAGGCAATCCATAACCTATCGGCTTAAAAGATTATTGCTGGAAAGTCTATGGGTCAGATGGGCAGTTCTGCTGATCTGGCAAGGTCCTGCTGATCTTGGCTGGGATTGTGAATGCTGGAAACTGCATGATCTAGGAAGGCTTCACTCTGGTCTGGAGTTTGGCTCCTATATGCTGAAATAATGGGAATGACTGAGCCATGTGTCTCATCACTCAGAGGCTAGCTAGAGCTTATTTACATAGTGGCAGCATGTCAAACACAGCAAGAGCATAAGCACTAATGTGCAAGTGCTTTTCAAGCCTTTGCTGCCTTATATGTGCTTGCTGCTGTCCCATTGACCAAAGCAAATCAGATGACCAAATCCAAAGTCTGGAGGACACTAACAGATGGCATGGATACAGAAAGGTGTGAGCAAATTGGGGTCATTACTTCAAAGACACCACCATAAATAGCCATCAAGTTCACTATTATTTACCTAAAATCGATAAACACATCTGTAGAGCTCTTATACAGTACCAAGTATAGATATAAATTGCTGGGAAAATTAACAGTTTCATGATTTATTTGACCATTTGGAAGTCAAAAAGCTATTCTTTTACTTTGCAACAAAAATAAACAATCCAATATACTAGTAGGGTTGTAAAATACTGATTCGATTACAAATTATCAACATGTAACAAAAGTAATATACATTTTCTAATTTAATATTCTAAATAATTTTGTATGAATTAGATATTTGTAATTGAAGTCATATGATTAGATGCCTTAAGTAACTATAAAATGATACATAATGCTGAAAAGCCATTTTTGAGTAAATTTAGTACCTGCTTTAAAAATAACATACTTTACTATATTTTCTTTAGTCCTGAACTGTAATGCACTCCAGTTCTAAAAATCAGATAAATTTGATCAACCAGTTATTTAGGACATGAAACATAGCCCCCTTCCAGAAAATTTCTGATTAGTTACATTATCATTATGTTAAATTATAGCAAAAATCTTAGATTCCTCCATGTTTATGAGCCAGAGATTTCTCAGTATTGTTTTTCTTATGGGAGTTTGAACTCTAAGGACATGATCATCATCTCAGATGTACATGCTGATGCATTTCATTTCAACAGTGCAGTCAAATTTTAGAGATACCTAAAATATATGAATGATTTTGTCTTCTTGATACATATCCAAATATCATCATCATCTTTTTTGTACATTTGGTAGGGAACAAAGATAAAGTTTCATAGGAGGGAATAAAAATTGAAGAAACGGAAACGTAATGGTGATATATTTCATTTCTTAAACTGTAATATCCACCTATTTTCTATTCCAAGACTGCCCTTACAGTACAAAAAATGGGCAAGATAGTTGATCTAATACTGACCCTCATCTCAGGGTGGTATCTCAGATTTTTGTTTTTCATGTCCTTAGTTTATTGTAATCATTGGGTATTTTTAGAACCTTACTATTACACCCTAGTACTGTCTTCATATTAAATACATTCTAGTTGGCTCTGGCTGGTGTGGCTCAGTTGGTTGAGTGTCATTCTTTGCACCAAAGGGTCACCGGTTCGATTCTGAGTCAGGGCACATGTCCAGGTTCTGGGGTTCCATCCCCCATCAGGGTGTGTGCAAGAGGCAGCTGATTAATATTTCTCTCTCTCTCTTAAAAAATATCAATAAAAACATATTTTTAGTCCAGCCAGTGCAGCTCTTTGGTTGAGCCTTACCTTATGAACCAGGAGGTCATGGTTCTATTCCTGATCAGGGCACATGCCCGGTTTCTGTGCTCAATCCCCAGTTGTGGGCTTGCAGGAAACAGCTGATCAATGATACTCTCTCATCATTGATGTTTCTATCTTTCTCTCCCTCTCTTTTTCTCTCTGAAATCAATAAAGATATACAGTTTTGGATACAATTTTCACTGCATTAGGAATACTCAGGTCCTAAACTGTGAAAATAACGAATTAATAGGGTGTGCATTTTTAAAAATAATATTATACATCTTTGAACTTGGCATTTAACTTTTTAAAAAATACCATTTACCATCTATTTTCTCTTACATTCAGGCAGATGATAGTAGGACCTGATCTATCACTACTGTTTTTGTGTCCACTTGAAATCACTTTCCCAGCCTAACTCATTATCATTTTCAGCCTTTTAATTAAATTTCAATGTATTATATGCTTACATTGGTGGTTTTTTCCATTTAATCCAATTGCATAGTTCAGTATCAAAGTCAAATAAAAATGTTGTCTATAGCACTTACACCACCACAGTTTAGAGAGAGTACAGATCATCTAGGTCAATGCCCTATTTTTGCAGATAGGGAAATTGAGGCCCAGACAGGGTAAGCAACTTATGTAGGCTACACTGTTTATAAGCAGTAGTACCCAAACTAAAGATCAGATTTCCTGATTCCTAATCTTGACTCTTTTTGCTATCATTAAGCCATCATTGTTAAACACTGACATACATTATCAATTCATTTAATCTTTGTCATAACTATATACAATAAGTACTACTCTTGGTATCCCCATATCACAGGGAAGGGATTAACAAATTGGCCCAGAGAAGTTAACTTGTCCAACATCTCGCAACTAATTTGTGGGAGAGCTGTACTTTAAATTTCTGTCTTTCCAAATTTAACCACTTCTGTACACTGGAAAGCAGATTTCAAGGTGACAAAGCTGTCTTGAAAGGAATCAGAAATGGAGGAACTTGGACTTTATCTGATTTTCATGAGGGACAGTGATATTTGGGGGGAAGACAATGACACAAACACAAAAGCATGGTCCCACAGTATTCAATCTGTCACCCAGCCAAACTGGGGTTTTTGCTGCTCCCCATCTGATACTTCCATGCTATTCTACTCTCATGGAAGTTGTTCAATAATTCCCAACTATATGATAATTACTCCTTTCTGTGCTCTTAAAACATTTTATTTATATATTTCCCCATTGCTCTTACAGTCTTCTATGTATTACAATTGCTGTATTTGTGAATGTACTTTATTGTTTCACTCTCCCATCTTGAAGATTGTGAAGTCAAGGCCTGGGTATTCATCATTTCTTTTCCCTAAAATGTTTTAGGGATGCCTGTGTTCTACGGTTATTTGATAGCAAAGACACTTTTGTTGGATTAAAATGAAAGGGATTTTTACAATAAAATATGAAAGATATAGGTCTCTCACCCACATACCCACCATCATTCTATTCATAAATCTAAACTTATTTTTCATCCCTGATGTTAAGACAATGACAAAAATAGATGGCATGTTTATAATTTACAGGAATTATGTTCCAAACCAGAAATTAACATCATTTGGCCTTCCTACTTGTTGAAACTCCTAATATAAAACAAACCACAATGTCTTATATAAATAAAGCATATCATTTTACTTACTAAAACATTTTAGGGAAAAGAAATATAAACAATTCATGAATTTAAAAATGGTTTTCCATGCTATTGATAATATTTGGGTTTGGTCTTCAGTTGCAACATATAGAAAATGTTTATTTTGATATGAAAATAGTACAAAATACCAATATTTGGTAAAGAAACCCAGTAATAAAGCTCTGAAGTGAAATCCAGTGAATTGAATACCTTCATTTAAAATTATTATCATAAAGAAGGTTTATTAAAACAATGAAATATGATAAGGACCTATATTAATACCAACCTAGAGAATAGAGGTGAAATAAAGATAGAAAAGAATGAAGCAATTCAATTATACTATGATTTAGCCTTGTAAAATAGAAGAGATAGAAATTAACTAGTATGACATTGGTATAGTGTTAGTACCTTTTAACTTAGTGGTCAATATGTCAAGGTCATATAATATTTGAAGATTTAAATTGCAATAATAATCTTATACTAATAATAAGATTTAAGTTATAATTAATAATCACTTATGCAACAGTGAAAGGTAAAGAAAAGTTTAATATTATCCTATTATAGGTTTTCAAATTTAATAAGCAAAATAACCTGATATGTTCTTATAAACCAAAGCCATTCATCTCTAAACTGAACACTTGAAAGAAAAAGAAATCTAAATATAAAACTCAGCAACTATTTTGAATATCATTGGTCTCCAATCCCTGTTTCTCCATTGTTCACAGAAATTAGAATTTCAAGACAAAAGTTAGAGGTGAGAGCACAGCTGAAAGCCTAGGGCCTGGTTGAAAGATTGTGTAAGAAGCTGTGAGAACCATCCACCTTCTCCTCTAGACTCCCTCTCCATACATGCAGCCAGGCATTTTTATCCCAACTTTGTTTTTATTGTTTAAAGTATTACATATGTCTCCTTTTTCACCAATTGACCCCCCCCCTTCCACGCCCTCCCCCCAGGACAAGCCCTGTCTGCCCCAGTGTCCCTGTCCATTGGTTATGCTAATATGCATGCAGACAAGTCCTTTGGTTGGCCTCTTACCCTCCCCACCCACTCCTCCCCTGCCTTCTCTCTGAGGTTGGACTGTCTATTCAGTGTTTCTGTCTCTGGATCTATTTTTGTTCATCAGTTTATGTTTATCCCAACTTTTTTTTTTTTTATATTTTATTGATTTTTTACAGAGAGGAAGGAAGAGGGATAGATAGTCAGAAACATCGATGAGAGAGAAACATCGATCAGCCGCCTCTTGCACACCTCCTACTGGGGATGTGCCTGCAACCAAGTTACATGCCCTTGACCGGAATCGAACCTGGGACCTTTGAGTCCGCAGGCTGACGCTCTATCCACTGAGCCAAACCAGTTTTGGCTATCCCAACTTTTGCAACACATAGGCAGAAGTTTATTTTCTGGAGAAATTGGGCTGGAGATATTGTGGATTTGAGCACACTAAACACAGTAGAGGGAGGGGCCAAACTTGCAGACTGAGTTTGCTAAATCTACCCTACTTTGCTCATAGGACACCTATAACCGGATTTATACCTTTTAGCAGGAAATTGGAGATCCTTCTCAAGGGGATCTTTCATCAATTTCTAAGGCAATTATTTTGTCCAGGAGAATGGAATATTTTGATTGGTTAAGCCTGGATCACGTGACCAACTCGAGCATGAATCATGGATCATTCTTATCCACAGAAAGAGAGATGATCAGAGAGATGGTTTCTCAAAGGAACACCAGGCCACTATTACCAGAAAAAGGAATATAGATATGCAGACAGGCCAAAACAAAGAGCCGTTTTATTGAAAAAAAAAAATCACCTGCTTTACGCTGACCTCTTTTTGAGAGAAGAATATTCCTCCAAATAAGCCTTTCAAAACAGAAAATAACATTTGAGAATGCTAATCACATAAACTTTACATCTTATATATCTCATCTCTGACCATTCTTACTTCCTGGTGTGTTACTTGTGGACCAGCTCTGTTTAATAGAAATATAATGTGAGGCACAAATACAAGCTATCTATATCATTTAAAATTTTCTAGTAGTTGCATTTAAAACGTAAAAGTGAAATAAATTTTAAGAATATATTTTATACTTTTACACATCCAAAACATTATCAACATATACTCAATATAAAAGTTATTAATGAGATATTTTTACATTGTTTTTTCCATTATCATCTTTGAAATTTGAAGTGTATTTTACACTTCCAGCACATTCCAATTCAGATTACCCACATTTCATAGTCACAAGTGAACAGAGGCTACAAATTTGGCAGAATATTTCTGAACTATGAAAGCTTTTATATGCTACTAGAGGCCCGGTGCACAAAATTCGTGCACTGGGGGGGAGTATCCCTCAGCCCAGCCTGCACCCTTTCCAATCTGGGCTCCTCAGGGGATGTCCAACAGCCGGTTTAGGCCCGATCCCACAGAGAACGGGCCTAAACCGGCAGTCAGACATCCCTCACATAATCCAGGACTGCTGGCTTCCAACCGCTTGCCTGCCTGCCTGCCTGATTGCCCGTAACCATGTCTGCCTGCCAGCCAGATCACCCCCTAACCACTCCCCTGCCAGCCTGATCGATGCCTAACTGCTCCCCTGCCAGCCCAATCGCACCCAACTGCCCACCCCTGCAGGCCTGGTCCTCCCCATCTGCCTCCCCTGCTGGCCTGGTCACCCCTAACTGCCCTCCCCTGCTGGCCTGATCGCCCACAACTGCCCTCCCCTGCCGGCCATCTTGTGGAGGCCATCTTGTGCGAGGGTGTGACAGTCAATTTGCATATTACCTCTTTATTATATAGGAGGATTAATAGCATTTAGTCTCCCAACCAATTTCCTGTTTTAAAAACCTTTTCATTCTAGTCATCTTTCTTCCTTCAATCAAATAGTATAATGCATCAAACAGGACAATGTTAATTTATTCACAGTCTTATGATTTGGAAAAGGGAATAAGAATAAGTCACATATTTTTTATTTTTCAAGAGTAAGAGCTGAAATGAAATGGCAAATCACACTGGTGCTATCATTCAGCATGAGTTAAAGCCATATGAAACAGATGATCACATCTTGATGACAGTTATGGTACTATTTGGCAGGAAAAAAGTGAAGAAAGAATTTGGCCTGGTAGCATTAAATAGCTGCCCAAATAGGTTCTACAAGGAATAGGGAGAGTGAGAAGAATCAAGTTACCCACATGCAGCTAATGAAATAGTTGCATCATGCTGTTGGGGGAATCTCAATTGCTAAGATAGAATGTCTGTTAGCACACCTTCATTCCTAAAAAAGGTCTGCTTTGCACATACAGTACTCACTTTAGAGAATAAATCTTCAGATGTATTTCTTTGTATGTTTAAAAAGTAGGCTCTTTTTCTATTATGAATCCCTAGATCCAAAAGTTTATTTTGGCACCTTGAGGATTATGTAAAATTTATTGCCGAAGCAGCATTTTCTGTTAAAGCATTGGTTTCCAAGCACTTTTTAAGAAAGATTAAAAATAAAATAAAATAAAAAGCCCTCCAAAATGTCAACTACTTTGGGGTGGAGTTTTAATTTATATTTTCAATTTAAACAAAACTGCAGTATATATAAAAATGTGACAGAATTTTGTTTTGCAAATTCAGTATCATTAGAATTTATATACAGCTATAAAAATACTGTTCATTTTCATGGAAATACCTTAACTTGCATTTGTATAAGCTGAGTGATTTAATTTTCAAATGTCAATATTTAAGATATGTACCATATCATAAAATATATCTTTTAGTCAGAAAGCAATACCCCACACATAAAAATTCAGTGAACATTTTTGGCACCTAACTTTTGTCAGATACTGCTCCAAGTGCAGGGTCTTTGGTGTTGTTACAGTATCTAAAATTGTTAAATTATTTATTTGTTTAAGGCCTGATTCCATAAAGTAAAACTCAAGGTACATGCAGGCAGGACCTTGTCTGTCTTCTTCATAGCTTTATCCACACACAGCACAGAGAACATAACTCATAGTAAATAAGTATTGGACAACTACGTGGGGTTTGGTAATGAGGCCAATGCTATGAAACAGAGCTCACAAAAGGAGAGAGAGAAACCAAGTTCTATAAAGAGCTCTGTCTAAAGCCAATAACCTTGGACTAAAGGATGATAAGAGAATAAAGCAAATGAAAGGCAATGAGTTGAGGGGAAGGGGGATGGAGTTTAGAAGAGGAAAGAGCATTCCAGCCAGATAATATGAGACTAAAGGCAAATATAGCATGATGAAGGGTTAGTTTGGGGAGGACATAAAATGACAATAGATAGACTCTGTTTTAAGTATTTTTAAATAGATCATCTTAATGTATATCTCACAATAACTACAATTTGCTTACAGTTTACTCAGGTGATAAGTGACAGAGCCAGAATTTGAACCAAGTAAATTTAGTTACTGAACCTATCCCCTTAATCTCAATCCTATATTAACTCCAGGAACATATGTTCAGGCATCCAGTTGCTCCTATAAAACAATGAAGCCAATTACTTAACATATAATAAGTACTCAGTGAGTGTTCTTCAAATCCCCACTTTTTAAACTTGTACATCTTCGAAAGACTTTGGCTACTAAAAGTTTTTTAAAGGATTAAGATATGTCATCAATGAAGGACCATGACCAAAGCTTGGAAGGCAATTCTAGACTAATTATGTCTCAAAAATGTCTTCTTGCAGTATGAAAAAATGATTATACTGGGCTTTAATTTTTCTTAGTCAGAGTTTCTTTATTTGCAAGTAACAGGCACCCACACAAAATAGCTTAACAGAAGGGGCAATTTATTTTAAGTAATCAAGGCTATCTTGGGGAAATCCAACTATCAGAAGTAGAATTGTGTTTTGTAAATCTAACAGGATTTGACCGGTGATCCAAATCTACTGTTTATCTCTCTCTTCTCTCCCTGGAACTGCAAAGTCAATTATAATTTGTATTATCTGCATTATTATTTCTCATTCCTCCTCCTTCTATAGTTGCTCAGCTTCTCTGTGTACAAGGCAATGGAGAATAAGGGAGCAGATGGCTAATCCAAAAATGGAGTCCCAGTTCTCAGTATACAAGCTCAGCACCTGCAGATAACTGATGTGTGCTCCTTATCCCAGGTTCTCAATGACAAATTCCCAGTAGAGAGAGTTCAGTAGTCCACCTGGGTTTAGTGTTAACCCTTGTCTAATTGATTATGGTTAGGCCATAGAATGGACTCAGTAAAAAGGCCCAATAAATTAGGTGAAGTAGGTATGGGAGATGTCCTCAGAGAAGGGGAACAGGGACTGGGCATATGTACCAGACGTGTTTTCTATGACTTTCAAGGTGACAATCTTAGGGGAGGTGGTCATTTAAAATTATTATAAATACTTGAGTATTTGCTTTAGAAAGCCAGTTTAATTTCTTTATAGTTACCTTGTCTTTACAATTTGTGGAATTCTGGCAGAGTTAATGTGCAAATAACTCATAGTTGACAGTAAGAGGGTAGGATAAATTAAGTATATGGAGATGAAACCTTACAAAATCATAATAGTAGGTACAGATTCATCATTTTGTAATATTGGAAACAGAATTTTCATTATCACATTCCAAATAAGAGAGTTCAGAAAGGTAACCAATAAAAATTTCAAATTAATCAATATATTTTCCATACTACCAGCAATAATTACTGAAATAAGGAGAATGAAAAATGGAATAAGAAATAGTCCTAAGAGTAATGTTAACAAGAGAGTGTAATATCCAGAAAACTATGAAACTTTGCTGAGAGATAATAAAAAGAAGACTTAAATAAATAGAGATACCATGTTCATGGAGAAGATGGGTACCGTAGATACAAATTTGGAAGGCATGCAGATGAGTGCATATATCCAAGCCTGGGTCAAATGTCGTACTTCATTTCTCTTGTTAGAGTAGCTAGTCCAAAAGTCAACTGCTCAAACCAAACCGGGGCTTTCAGATACCATCTTGACATTTCTAAAAATTAAAGCAAGAGAGATATTCCACTGGCTTTTAGGTCTTGGAACTGAAAGAACAAATCTGGGTCTTCTGGAAGTCATGTGCCCTACCACTTGGAGAAAAGCTATCTGTGGTAGCAGAGAATAAAGCCCAGAGAGACTAGCAGTGATGAGGCTTAAAATCAGCAATGTCCTGGAGGCGTCAGCTCCCTGGTTCCAGTCTCCGAGCTCCCCAGAGCTACTTTAGTCCTTATTTTATTATTTATTTATTTCTGTGACTACTTTAGTAACCTTCCAGGAAGTCCTTAAATCTTTCAAAAAATGTTTTGCAACATTTATTGAATATCTGGAAGATGTGAAGTATGAAAGGGATTATTCTATCTGAGGGAGATTCTCCTTTGCTGACTGTGCAGAAATATGGGCAGCCACTGGGAGCTAAGAGTAGCCCTCAGCTGACAGTAAATGTAGACTTCAGTTCTACAACCAAAAGGACCTAAATTCTGCCAACAATCTGAATGAGCTTGGAAGCAGATTCTTCTCTAGAACCACCTGAAAAAAAGGCTGCACAGCTAATACCTCGATTTTAGCTATTCCAGATCCTGAGCAAAGAACTCAGTCACATCATGATCTCCCCTGGGGGATTGGGCCTAAACTGGCAGTCGGACATCCATCAAGGGATCCCAGATTGTGAGAGGGTGCAGGCCAGGCGGAGAGACCCCGCCCTGTGCCCAAATTTCGTGCACCGGGCCTCTAGTCAGCTAATAAATGGGTACTGTTTTAGGCTGCTAAGTTTGCGATAATGTGTTATGCTGCAATAGAAAACCAACATATTAACTTTTTGGAAAAAAGTAAACATGTTCAGTCTTTGTATTATATTTGGTCAATATTTGTATTCTAAGAGAAAGCATGTGATGGTGTATCTTGGGTCATGGATATGCTATTGGGAGTTGGAGTTCAGATCACCTTGATTAACAGTTCCAGACACAACAAGGGAGAGGTAATTATGTACAAGAAAATTGGGGCACTGTTACTAAAAGAGCAAATGTCCACAACAAACGTGTAAGGGGAGAACCTAGAGAAGGGATCCAGTGAGAAAAGTACCATAAAGTACCATATTGCAAAAAGTACCATATGGGGCGAAGAGATATTAGAGTAGGATGAAGGAGATACTTACTATAAGGAAACAGATACACAGATTGATGATTCGGGGGATGCATGTAGTGATTTGAGGGTGATGACATGGCCAGGCAGTAAACTGGTTTTATAGGAAGGTGTAGAAATGTATGTTGTTTTTGGTTTCCCAGCACCCAAACGTTCTTTATATTTTGGAAGAACCCCAAATAGGAATCCCACCTTCCACCATGGGAACCAGAAGTGTGTGCAGGAAGTCATGTGCCCTACCACTTGGAGAAAAGCTATCTGCGGTAGCAGAGAATAAAGTCCAGAGAGACAAGCAGTGATGAGACTTAAAGACTCTCTCTCCAAGCTTCTACATACAGTAGCTAAAGCGAAGGTATGTCACCTGGGCTGGGCTCATCAGATGCGTCCATCTGGAGCCTTCGTTCTTGCAGGAATGATGGATTGGGGTAGGGAATGGTTAAAGATTATTATTTTGTGGCAGAGCTGCGAGTCCAGAAGGGTGAGAGTAAGTGGTGGTGATAACACAGGGACAGCATCTCTAGCTGCCTGGGTCTGTGGTGGGGTTGTGGCTGTGACTTGGATCTCCTCAGTTTCTGCCGGTTTTCTGAGGCAGGTTCTCCAGCCCTTCCATCGATCCTGTGAGCTAGTCCACATAGACTTCCAATCAATTCATTTTCTACTTAAGCCAAGAGTTTGTTCCTTTGGTTTGGAAAGATGGGTGATGATGTACAGAGGCCATAATAGGGTTGACAGTGATTGGCATTTTAGTCATGACAAGTGAAAGCAAATAGCATAACAGTCACATAGAAATGTCCGGAGTCAGCTGGATATGTGCAAGGAGTGCGTGCATGGAATCTGTGGTGGAGGTGGAGTTGGTTGTTATCTACCTAGATGTGATTAAGGCAATTATGACAGCGGATGAGTTTGCTGGAGAGAGAGAGAAAGCGAGTATGAAGAGAAAAAAGAATACCAAGGGCTAATCTTTGGGTACCGCACAGTGAAAAAATAGAAGAAAGGAATAAAAAAGAGTAATCAGTGAGGTGGGTGGAAAGACAATACAGTTCAATCATATATATTTAGGAAGGAGAGAAGTTCAAGGAGAAGTTGAAGGGTCAAGTGGGTCATAAAGTGTTCAAAGAGAATGATAAATACGTATAATGTAGTCCATCAGTCATTTGAAGCATTTAAAAAAGTATACATTTCAAAGCAAAATATAACCTATGTGGTGCTAACATTTATTTGAATGTTATGTGGTGGGCCCTGTGAAAAACACTCTATGTATATTATTGTATGTGAAATAGATAATATTACCTGCCTTGTGTGTATAAAGAAACTGAACCTAAGTGAAATGAAGTAATATACCTGTGTTCCCATGACCAAGTTTCACATCTAGGATAGAAACAGGTTTGTCTGATTCCAGAGGTCAGGTCCTTAATCACGCCACTAAGTGGAGTGGCAACATGACTGTGTTTGAATGGTGACCTCAAAGCTGAGCTTGCCATTGATATAACACACTAACCTCTCACCCCCTTTGCTATTGATTCATTCGCACCTTGCACCATTTTACCGTTTCATGCTATTGGATCTTTGCCACTTACAAATGCAGTCAGACAGGGGTCTGTTTATGTTTGGACTGTGATTATGGTTAGAATCTTTGGAATAGAATGATTCTTAGTACCAGAGAGTTTATAGAACTTTTGTAAAACATGGAAACCTCTCCCCTCATACTTCGGTTGTTTCAATTTAAACAAACAAACTTGGCCCTGACCGGTTTGCTCAGTGGATGGAGTGTCAGCCTGTGGACTGAAGGGTCCCAGGTTCGATTCCGGTCTAGGGCATGTACCTTGGTTGCTGGCACATCCCCAATAGGGGGTGTGCAGGAGGCAGCTAATTGATGTTTCTCTCTCATCGATGTTTCTGACTCTCTATCCCTCTTCTTTCCTCTCTGTAAAAAAAAGCAATAAAATACATTAAAAAAACAAACTTGTACACTGCTTTCAACAATTTCCAGAAATTAGACCAGAAAATAGATAAAAATCATGTATGCAATGATTTATGTGGCTGTACATATGTTTACATATATGCAAAATACATCTTTATCTTTAATACAACATTTTAAGTCTACAAAAAGAAAAAACCATTCAGAAGTCATCATTTCCCTTGCTTTTCCCCTCTCCTTCCCTTCCACTCTAGCATAATAATTAGTTTTGGACCTAATGTTAGACCTCTTGGGTCTAACATTCTTGGCTGTATAACTTACTGTTTGGCCTTAGGCAAAATATTCAACTACTTTGAGCCTCCGTTTTCTCTCTGGAGTGAAGATTATAATTGTACTTTATTGAGTTCCTGTGAGAACTTAAAGAGATACGTTGGGTAGAACTAAGAATAGTGCCTGATACATACTGAGTCCTCATTCAATGTTATCATTATTCCAGGTTGCTTCAATCTCCTTTGCAGGAAAACTTGTTTGTTGATCTTGGTATGTAGTTTATTTAGAGCCTTCAAATGTCTGCAGCCACCTCTCTCTCCCACCTGCTGCTTTCTCCTTTCCATCTTTCCACATTTCCCATTTCCTCACAATAAGATTTCAAAGTATTCTTGTGTGGCCATCCTGACTAACCTTATGAATATAACCATTTCATTCACTCAGGAGTTTTTCTCAACTCCTAAGTCAATTGTTTCTCACAGCTGCATCAACTTATAGTTCCTTTGTACACCAAGGTTTATGTGTATTCAAGATATTTTTCCCACTTCTATTTTTTGTTGTTATGCTGGGTTGGAAAGATAGCTGGACTAGTGTTGTGAGAACTTACGTGACAATGCCTCGTCTGATACTCACTAGCGGTGTTGTTTGGACAATCCTTTAGGCTGCCTGGGTCTCATTTTTAACTTCAGGAAACTAGGGATTGGGCTAAGAATAAAAGCGAACATGGACTGATTTCTGTAAGCCAGACACTGTTCCAACAGGTTTACAATAATCTATAAAGTAAAATCTATAATTATGACCATTTTACAATGACACAACTGAGGCTCAGACTGCTAACTAGTTTGCTTTAGCTGAGCCAGATTTATTTAACGTTTGAGTTTGTACTTTTATATTTATGATGATCCTAGAAAGAAAGAAATTTCTTGGCATCTAGACTGATATTTTGTTTGTTTGTTTTTCTTTGTATGTTTAAAAATATAATTTTTGTATAAGTCAGGGAACCAAGTATCTTGATTACTTACCCATCCATTTGAAAACTAAAAGTATTTAGGTCTACTATGAGGAACTGAAGCTAATCAAATTTTGGGCAAATTATCACACACACACACAGCCCTGATATAGGTGGAAGAGCATTATCAACATTTTTAAAAGAATGCAACTCATTTTTTTAACCGTTGGTTTCAAAAATATTTTAAAAAATATAAAACTTAGACTTTTGAATTCAAAATTCGTTGGGGATTTTTAGTTCTTTTTATGCGTATAGAACTAGGTCACTGAGTAATGTTCAGATTTTTTGGGGGGTTGTTAACCTTTAAGAAATTATGTTGACTTTGGGATAAAGAGTTGTATTTTTATCTCAAAAATATGATAAAGATGGTAAATTGGTGTTTACACAGTCTGACAAAAATAGACCATTAGAGAACCTAGAGCTGGGCTATATTCTATAATCAAGCTGGTTAATTTTCCCATAATGTCAGGAAACTAAATAAAATTTAAGAGATTTTAAGGCTTCTCCATCCTTCTTGAATGCCCCTCTCTAATAGGAATTATTCAGACCACTGAATAAGAATATGATTGCCTGCCAGGGCTAGTCAAGATTCTAGAGAATTCAAGCAAAATGTTCCTTAACCTTTAGAGCAAACTGGGTTTTCTTTAGCTTGATTTACTCTGCCCATCAACATTTCCCAGAATGTTACCCACCAAAAGCTATTTGAAAAAAATTCTGTGTTTAGATATATTTGAGTAACTCTGGGGGAAGCAAAACTGAAAAAAAAAAGTTTAAATGGTACTTTTTGTTAGAGTATTTAGTATTAAAAATACACATAAGTTTTTGATCAACAAATATTTTTTGAACACTTTCCATGGACTAGACACTGTACTACTAGCCTTTGGGGTATAGTAGAAGCATCATTTCTGCCCTTAGGAAGGTAAGGGCTGATATGCAGTTCTTATACTTATTTTTGGCCATAAGAATATTTTCTTTTTCTCTTCCTTCCACCATTCGTTTCTTCTTTCCTCTTTTGTGTGTGTGTGTGTGTGTGTGTGTGTGTGTGTGTGTGTGTATGTGAGCTTAGAAAATAATCTCTGGAGGCTATTTTTCTGAGGAATGTGCTTTGGGAAATGCAGGACTATAGTTATTAATTGATTCCCTGGATATTACTTTTCTCAGTGATTTCCCTAGAAGTCCAGATGCTAGAGAACAAAGCCAGGATGAGCAAGCAATGAGGCAGATTCAACTGATGATGTTATACACCAGTCTTCTCTGAGTGCACCCAGCCATGGTGAGACCAGCACTGGCAGCATAGGGACAAGATGGGAAACAAGTACTCGAAGCAGCGAAATCTTTCAATGGTTTAATGTCAACAGAGGTGCTGATGGACAATACTTATATTTGGAAGTTTTCAAAATATTGATTACCAATTTGAATTCTAATCAGTGATTCTGGGGGTGCAGTATCTTTTTTCCTGCCTGGGGGTAGGGAGGTGCCACCAGGAGACTACTCTGTGCTCACAGGGTTAAAGGACTCTGGTTATCTTTTCTTTGTGAAGAAGAACCAAGGAGGCAAGGGTTTGAGATGGTGAGAGCAATGTGCTTGGACAGGAGAAGGACCTGAGTCAGTAATGCAAGAGGTTGGGGAACTGATATTACTTCCAACCTGAGGCCAACTAACTTAAATCTTACATAAAACTGTAGACCTGCTCTCGATAAAACCCTGACCACTGCTTCACAAAATGAGTGACTAGTTTATGGTAATAGGGTGGCATCAGGAAAGGAATGTTTTCAACATTAGATAGACCTGGATTTGAAACTAAGCTGCTTCATTTTTTATTGGGTGCCTGTGACTTATAATTATTATGCCCTCAACTGTGTGCAAAAGCCCTGTGAAGAAGTTACAAAGATGGAACAAACAGGAACTTTGTCCTTGAAGAGCTTATGATTTGAATGGGAGATAAGGCCTTTTAACCCTATATTTTCCATTTAAATTTCATTTGTTTGAAATAATAAGGGCCTTTCTAGCATCTGGATATTGTATCACTGTGAATCCAATTTCTTAAGAAAAAAGTATTTTGTTGTCAAACATACCAAAATCACATCTACCTATCTCCACGTTGGTTGCATTTCTAGCAAGTTTTGCTTTTATTTGTTAAAATTAGTCATTAGTTAAACAGTTAATTTTAGTTCTACTAATAAATAATTTGAATAATGTATAGTACTTTTTAACTTTCAACCTGCTTTCATACTATTTTCTCATTTGTTCCTTCTAACAGTTAGATGTGGTAAGAAAGATGTGGCACTCCTATTTGACAGATGAGGAAACTGAAGCACAAAGTCATTGGGTGACTTACCTAAGTTCAACAAATCCTACATAATAAAAGCCTAATATGCTAAGTGTCCAGTCAACTGGTTGGCCATTCAACCAATCAAAGTGTAATATGCTAATGATATGCTAAGGCTGCTCAACTGCTCACTATGACGTGCACTGACCACCAGGGGGCAGACACTCTGACCGGTAGGTTAGCTTGCTGCTGGGGTCTGGCTGATGGGGACTGAGCAGGATGGGCGAGACACGCCCTGGAGCCCTCCCGTGGTCCCTCCCCTGCTGGCCAACCTCCAGCGTCTCTCCCCAGCTCAGATCGTGCACCGGTGGGGTCCCTCGGCCTGGCCTGGGCCCTCTTGCAATCCAGGACCCCTCGGGGGATGTCAGAGAGCCAGTTTTGGCCTGATCCCGCAGGCCAGGCCGAGGGACCCCACTGGTGCACGAATTTGTGCACTAGGCCTCTAGCGAGGTAATAAAACCAAAATTCATTGGTTCCAATTCCTGTGCTTTTTCTTCCAGACTGTGGTTTCCCAGCTTTTGGGCTTCAGAATCTCAGAAAAGCTACAAATGTATTGCAAGAGTTTAGTGAATCCAAACATACATTGAAAATGAATGGTAGTCTAAAGAAATACATTCTCACGCATATATTCACTATTACTTCTCTATGCAATTAAGATGCTATTGTGAGACTCCCAGAGGCAGTGGGGATGGTGAGAGGATGAACAAGGTCGAGGCACTGAAAGGTGATGGCAGTGGTGACCACGATCAGAATGAAGAAAACAGCACACAGAAAGATGGCGAGGAGGGAAAAATGGAACGGGACAAAAGTCAGAGCAGCAGCAAGAGGAAGGCTGCGGTCCCGGGACCAGCAGGGCATCCCCTGCAGGACAACGACCCCTTCTGGTTCTCCGGGGGAACCCGGCCGACCCGCCAGCTCGCAGAGCTGTGAACACAATATCAAACAGATGGGCGCCTTTGCTTCTGCGGAGCAGTTCTGGAGGTTTGACAGCCACATGGTACGTGCTGGGGACCTGACCGGCCTCAGTGACGTCCATCTCTTCAAAGAAGGAATTAAACCCGTGTGGGAGGACGATGCAAATACAAACGGTGGCCAGTGGGTTATTTGGCTGCGGAAGGGCTTGGCATCGCGTTGCCGGGAGAATCTCATCCTGGCCGTGTGCGGGGAACAGTTCATGGTTGGGGGGGAGACCTGTGGGCTGTGGTCTCTGTCCGGTTTCAGGAGGACATTATTTCCATACGGAATAAGACTGCCAGCGCCCCAGCGCCCACAGCCCGAATCCGGGACACGCTTCGGCGAGTGCTTGTACCTCCCAGCACCATCATGGAATACAAACCCACACCCACAGCCCCGAGATGCCCGCAGGCGGGGCGCCCACAGGCTCCTTTCCAAAACCTCTGGAGGCCGCGGCTGAATGTGCCAGGACCCTCTCCCTCTCCGGGTGGCACCGTCACTGAAGCTCATCATCGGAGTCTCTTGTTCTGCTGGCGTGCCACCTGGAAGATTCTTCTGTCCTGGACAGGAGGAATGGGAGGAGCATTTTATGGTTTAAGAACAGGCTGACACCCAGCAGCTACAATAGCTGAAATCACTTAATAAGTGGTGCTAAACTAAAAAAAAAGATGCTATTGTGATAAATATAATGTAATCTCATTTAAGAAAGTAATTAACTCATACGTTGTCTGTCGTTATGCATTTTCTTCAACCATCATATGGAATGTCTATTAGTATTGTTATTGTTTCTTTTTTTAATAATATATTCTTATTGATTTCGAAGAGGAAGGGAGAGGGAGGGAGAGATAGAAACATCAATGATGAGAGAGATTCATTGATCAGCTGCCTCCTGCACGCCCCACACTGGGGATTGAGTCCAAAACCTGGGCATATGCCCTGATGGGGAATCGAACTGTGACCTCCTGCTTCATAGGTCGACACTCAATCACTGAGCCACGCCGGCCTGGCATTGTTGTTATTATTTCTAAATTGGAAAAGGAATCCTTGCTGCCTACTCCTCCAGAAGGGAAATTATCAATTATTTTAAGTAAAGTGCAAATCAATCCACTGAAAACACTACAAAGAGAGCTAGTTTGCTTCTTCTCTTTCTTCCTTTCTCTCTTTTCTTTCTCTCTCTCTCCCTTTTCTTTCTTTTCTTTCTTTCTTTCTTTCTTTCTTTCTTTCTTTCTTTCTTTCTTTCTTTCTCTCTCTCTCTCTCTCTCTCTTTTTTAATTTCGTATTCTTTTTTTATTTTTAAAAGAAACTTCCAGCTGGTTAATGCTTTGGAAGCCTGTGGTTTCTTTGTAGTCTAATGCGCTATTTTTAGTCTGCACCCCAAGGTCTGGAATTCTCATATTGACCCAGATGACCAAATTTTCCTTTTGACTAAGCTGTTGATGAGACAGGATACAGAAGTCTGTTTCTACCTTTCTTTTTGCAATTGCTCTTGTGAGATATTAAGTATTTATAAATAGGTGATCCAGAAAACAACAACAAAAAATCACCTTATAATGTAATATCAGATTAAACAAATAACTGGTTCTGCTACTGTTACATAAAATGATAAAATATTTCCATTTAAATCCTCAATAAAAAAGGCGCAGCTTTTAATTGGGGTTTTAAAAAATATGTATTATCTGGGGCCAGTAAAAAACAATGGCAGACTACAGGGAAGAAAACCACACAGGAAAACGGAGAAGTAGGAAAGAGAATCATACCAGCCCCCTCTCTCTGCTCCCATTTGCCACATGTCCCTCATTGCGAGGACACTTTGCAGATGAAAAGAAGCACTATTAAGAATTATGCTGGTATATCCTGGACAGTACACCCCTAGCAAACTTGGAACCATGGTCTTCTTGCTTATCACCACAGACACAAACAATTAGGAATTGGCTTCTGTAAGGTACATTTTAAAACAGTTGAAAAATTTTAGAATTCCTTTTCCACTCTCTCATACTTGAACTTTGAGTCCCTGTAATAGCAAAATGGTATGCAAGCTTAGTTGCTTTATTGTTCAGAGATGGTCAGATTAGAAATGCCTCCAGATTAGGTTAGAGTGATACCACTATCTGTCCCCCTCTGTTCTTTTATAAGTTTTAGTACTAAGATAAGAGGCTGAGAGAAGCAAATCTTGCCAAACATGCAAATGAAGGAGAATAATTACAGTAAAAGGTTATTTCCATTAAAAATGTCTTCTATTTTCTAAGGAAGCAAAAAATTAATTTAAAATTTGCTGCAAGAATTAATATGAATATAAAGTTTCAAAGTGTTTAAGGCCTTCCCCCAGTTTTCCTTCATTAAGCTCACTGCTTTTTGTATTCCACTTTTTGTTCCATTAATTTCATTTGTTTGTTCGTTGCCACTTGTTGCTGGGTATTGGCTAATTTATAAAGAAAATGATGGAAATGGTTGACTATTCTAAAGATAACAGAGATTTCCCTCTGGAAAGTGGAAGATGTACCGAGACTCCTACAGAAATTACAAAAGTATCCAAAAAATAATTTACAATAATTTTTAAATAAAGAGAAAACACAATGTGCTTTCATACCCAGAAAAGATGGTTGATGCGATCACATAAATACTCTGACATCTTTTCAGGAATTTAAGGAGGCCAGAACATTATGATTAGAACCCGTTTGATATTAAGAGAAGAGAGAAAGCAGCTGGTAAAGCTGAAAGAATATACCTAGTTGGATTTTGTTCCAGGCTTTTAGATAGCTTATATATATTTTTTATTCATGCAAAATTCTATATTTAAAAAAAATTGTGCTGTGCTTGAGAGAAAATAATATTCAGTTGCTTTTCATGATTTATGGTGGTTATTTCTGTAAAGTTGCCATGAACACTGAGTTATCTGCTCCTGGGGGAAATGCAGGGGTAGGGTCCCATGGAGGCTCTGGTCACATTTCCAGCGTTAATCAATACATAACCTCGTTTTTAATGTGTGTCTCTGTTTAAAGCCACCTCATGTGACATATATTGTTGATGCATTAACATTGACCTCATGGCCGTCAGCACTGCAACCCATGCCTGAACAAAGCTCACCTGAGACCTATCACAGACTCCTTGTGCTTAAGAACACTAGACAGCACTACAGCCCTATGCGTGGGGACCACTTTACATAGCAAAATCACCTGCCCGCTTTCCCCCCGCCCCCCCCCCGCCCCAGCCCAAGAAAAAGAGCACAAAAATGAGAAAACTACGTCATGAAACAGACACTTGTTTACTATGAGAGCTGTCTTCTTGTTTGACTTCAGTGGGAAAGTGCACTAAATTTTCCTAACCAGTGCATGCCTGCAGATGACCATGAAAATCCACCTGTGACTGTGGATTTGAGGGCTGCAAACAATTGTACTGCGGAGGTGAATTTGTAAATGCAGACTCCATGAGGAAGGGAATGGACTATAACATATTCACCTTTGTGACCTTTCTGTCATGGGTAAGTACAATGTTGCTCAATCCATACATGCTACATACATGGAAATAGTGTCCCTTAATTTTTAAATCCTAATTGTATTGTCCTAGTCTGTTTTATGCTCTTGAGGAGTTTGTGGTACGCTAACTTTGTAAAGGTGAACATTTTAGAAGAATATGAATGCCTGTTTGTTAGGCTCCCAATCTTTGCCCCTTGGGACTTAGAGATATTGCTCCCTTATCTCTGGCATCTAAAATTAATGACAATTCTGACGCCAATCTAAATTTCATTCCTTTGTAATATATCTGTTAATATTCTCCCCCCACAGCCCCCAGTTGGAAGCCGTTAGGATTTTTAAATTTTCCTTGGAATACTGAAAATTCATATGTATTTAGATAATTTGAATTGGAACATCTCTATCTTTCTTTGGTTCTGGGAAATTTTCTGCTTTTATTTCATTTGTTATCTCTTCTCCTCTATTCTTTCTGCTATTGTTTACAGAAATCCTGTTAAATGAGTTCAAAACTTATGAATCTAGTCAACATAACTAAGTTTCTTTTATACATTCCTTCCATGTCCTTTCTTACTGTGTCTGGAAGCACACATTGGCTTATATTTACAACTCACATATTTATCTTCAGTCTTATCCATTATTCTCCTCAGTTAATGTGCTGAGTTGTTTTTTTGAAAATTGCATGTATATTTTTTTGAGTTAATTTTTATTTATCATAAAAGGGGTAAGGTACATCCTCACTTTTTCTGCATGTGGATATCCAGTTGTTCCAGCACCATTTGTTAAAATGATTATTCTTTCTCATAGAATCATCCTTTACACTTGTTAAAAATCAGTTGACCATAAATTCAAAGGTTACTTTCTGGACTCTCAATCCTATATCATTGATATATATGTCTATTCTTGTATCAGTATCACACTGTCTTTTTTTAAAAAATATTTTTATTTATTTCAGAGAGGAAAGGAGAGGGAGAGCAAGATAGAAACATCAATGCTGAGAGAGAATCATTGATAGGCTGCCTCCTGCACACCCTACACTGGGAATCTAGCCCACAACTCGGGCATATGCTCTGACTGGGGATCGAACTGTGACCTCCTGGTTCATAGGTCAATGTTCAACCACTGAGCCACACCGGCTGGGCAGTATCACACGGTCTTGATTACTGTAGCTTTGTATTAAGTTTTAAAATAAATAAGACTTCTAACTTTGTGGGTTTTTCCCCCCAAGATGATTTGGCTTTTCTGTATCCCTTGCATTTCCTAAGGAGCTTTAGAATCAACTTGTCAGATTCTGAAAAAACTGCAGCTGGGATTTTGATAGGGATTGCACTGAATCTGTAGATCAACGTGGGGCATATAACAATGTTAACAGTACCAATTCCAATACCAATTTCAAGTCCATCAACCTGAGATGTCTTTCTGTGTGTTTGGATCTTCTTTAAATGCCTACAGCAATGTTTTGCAGTTCTCAGTGTACAAATATTACACTTCTTTTGAGAATGAGATGAGGAGCTATTAGGCAACTTCAAGCAGAAGAGTGAGGTGATATGATTTATGTTTTAAAAGGATTCATGTGATTTATGTTTACTGAACAGGTCTGGCTTGGAAGGCCAAAAGTTTCATTTTATCCATCTTAAGTTTGAGACGCCTGACATCTCCAGTAGAAATATTGAGCAGGCAAATTGGATATAGTCTGGAGTCCAAGGGAGAGGTCTGAGCTGGAGATATAAATTTGGAAATTGTCAGCACATAGATGGTATTTAAAGTAATACGTTTGCATGAAAGCCCTAGAGAATGAGCAGACATGAGGAAGAGGTCCAAAGATGAAAACGTGGGGCTCCAGCGTGAAGAGAAACCCACAGGGGAGCCTGAGAAGGAGTATCTGAGAGGTAGGAAGATGACCAGGACAATGCGGTGTCCCAGGAGCCAAGAGAATGAAGTGTTGAAAAGAGAAGAAGAGTCAACTGCGTAAAACAACCCAGAACTGGTGTGAGCAGAAGGGAGAGGGGAGAGAGAACTATTTGGGGATTTGTCCCTTTGTTTCAGCTGAGAACGTTTTCTTCCTCCCCAAATCCTCTGTAAGTTCAGCCATGTGGTGATGTAAGGTGATGGGCTGGGTTGGGCGCCATGGTTGACTTGTTTTTGGTATGTGTAATCCCCCTGTCCCTCTTCTGCCTTGATTACTGATGATCCTGGCGAGGAACATTTCCATGGGGATGTGTGCATTTGCTATGCCTGGCGTGTAGACAAGTAAATACAAATGCTGCTTTATCAATTTACAGTACAATTGCTCCGTGGCCAAAAGCAGAGTTGGAAGTCTGCCTCCAACTGCCTCCAGGATAGAGGCCAAACTCCTTAGCATGCCATATCAGGCTCCATCAGATGGCTTCATTTCTTGCCATCCTCCCACTTCTCCACCTCCTCTACCTTCTCCCACGTCTCCTCCGCCCACCGCATACCCCCATGCTCCACTCACTCTGGACCTCTTACTCTGCTCTAGGCACACTGTGCTCTTCTATGCCTCTGCCCCTTCGGTTGGCAATGCCCTTCCCTGCTTTTGTGCTCAGGAAGGCACTGCTGGTCCTTGGAAGCCCTGCTCATGTGGCGTTTCCATTGTATAGGCTTTCTGACCCGTAGGCTGCAGAACTTAGTCCTCTCTCTGCTGCCCGCTCTCCTGTTGCATTCCCACATTGCACTGAAATTGTTTATATGTCTGACATTTCCACTGGATTTTATAGTCCTCAAAGTGAAGGATCTTACTTTTCTCAGTATCTCTTGCTCTGTCGGGCACATAGTAGGTATTTCATGATAATAACAGCGAACTTAAGAAAACAACTTAACAACACGCTTATCTCTGTGCTAAATGCTTTTGCATGATTTTTTTCAGTTAATCCTAAAAAAGATAAGGTTCCCTATTTTTCCCACGTGATAGATGAAAAAGTGAGGTTCAAAGTGGTTATAACCTCGCTGAAGGTTATATAACTTATATTTCAAATCCAGTTGATTGCAGGACTCAAGTACTTAAATTCTGTTCTATAGCCTTAAATAAAGGAGAAAGACAGGGAGGGTTATGATTCGAAGTTCTATTTTCATTTTCTGGTCCAAAACGCCCATATTTTATCTTGTATTCATTTTTAAATGTGCTTTTAATGTGCTCTGCATCTTCCCTCTTTCAAAATGATTATGTGGCATTCTTTCCTTCTTCACATGTATTACAATAGTCCTATTTCTTTATCCAGGAAACGTTAAGTAGGGATCTGTGCACTGGGCGTGCCCACACAGGCAACTCAAGCCCGTCCTGAGTCCGGGCAAAGGCTCCACATAATCAGGAGTGGTGGGGTGGGAGAGGAAGGAAATCAGTGAAGAAGCAGGCCTCCCACATTGCACAATCCCTGGAGGAATCTATCTCATTGTGATATTTCCTGAGTGGTATACTTGGGATAGATGGCTGAAAGAGATGGATGAGTGTGATGATCAATTGTATGTGTCAATGTGGCTAGGCTATACCCTACAATTATTAAATACTCATCTGGGTGTTTCTGTGAAGGTCTTTTGTGAATCTGATTACTATCTACTATCACTTGACTCTAAGTAAGGGGAGATTATCCTGTAAAAATCAGGGTGGGCCTGATCCAATCAGTTGAAAGACCTTAGGAACAAACTGAGGTTTTCCTGAGGAAGAAGAAATTTCACCTCTGGACTGTAGCATCATCTCAGGCAGGAGAGTTTCCAGCCTGCCCTTTCCAGCAACCTGCCCTAATGATTTCAGACCTGCCTAGCCAGCACCTACAATTGTGTAAGCCAATTCCTTGCAATAAATTTCTCTCTCTCTTTCTTTCTCCATATATATATATATACACACACATACTAGAGGCCCGGTGCACAAAATTCGTGCGGGGGGGGGGGGGGTCCCTCAGCCCGGCCTACACCCTCTCCAATCCGGGACCCTTTGGGGGATGTCTGACTGCCGGTTTAGGCCCGATCCCGCAGAGATTGGGCCTAAACCGGAAGATGGACATCTCTCTCACAACCTGGGACCGTTGGCTCCTAACTGCTTGTCTGCCTGCCTGCCTGATTGCCCCTAACTGCCTCTGCCAGCCAGCCTGATGCCCCTAACTGCTCCCCTGCTGGCCCAGTCTCCCATAACCGCCTCTGCCTGCCAGCCTGATTGCCCCTAACTGCCTCTGCCTGCTGACCTGATCACCCCTAACCACTTCTGCCCTGCTGGCCTGATTGCCCCTAACTGCCCTCCCTTGCCAGCCTGCTTGCCCCTAACCACCTCTGCCTTGGACCCTGCCACCATGGCTTTGTCCAGAAGATGTTCGGTCTAATTAGCATATTACCCTTTTATTAGTATAGATATATAGTAGAGGCCCACCGTGTGAAATCACAGGAGACCCAGACCCGGCACGCCACGGGACCCAGCATCAAGTCCCCGCCCACCCGCGCGCACCTTGCCACAGCCCCGCCCACCTTGAAGACAGTTGTGGATGGACATAAGAATAATTTCCTGCCCTAACCTTTCCTTCTCAGGAGTACTTAAATTGACCTTCATTGGAAGATGAGAACTGAACAGAGCAAATTGAAAATCTCTTTATTTCTTTATCTAAATCCTACTGTTGGTTGTGTGTTTTTTTTGTGTGTGAAACCTTTACTGAGACAGTGAGCTAGTAAAAAAGGGGTCTATAAGAGAAGCCAAAGGTGGGGGGGGGGGGGAAGAAATAACCTAGTAAGGAAAGAGAAGAATATAATACAGTATAATAGATATGTGAAGAGGGGCCAAGGAGTGGAATTGGAGGATTGACTGTCATCCTTTAAGACTCTGCCTGGATGCTTCCTCCTCGACACTGCCTTCCTCTGCCTCCTGGCCTAGGCAGTTGTTCTTATTCTGCCTCACCTATTGTCAACGATACAACAATTTCATGCTGGTTTGTTTGTGATTCCCCACTCTCCTTTCCCATCCCTAGTATGTGAGTTTTGAAACCTCAGGATACAATTCATCTCTTTATCTATAGCACTTAGCTCAAGGCTTGACTCATAATAGAAGCTGAGTAAACATTTATTGATGAGTGAAAGAGAGTTCACAGCCTTTTTTTTTTTTTTTTTTTTTTTTTGAGAGTTCACAGCCTTAGGTGCTCAGAGATGCCCAGCCCAAGCCAGACCACAGACCAAGGAGGGCTTTCCTGAGGAAGCAGTCTCTGAGGACCATCGGAAGGGAAACTGCAGCCAGTTGCTCTGGCTCTCTTTCCCTCCATGTCCTGGTGCCTTCAGGAGCACACAGTTCACTGGGTCCCCTTCTCTGCAAGGTGGTCTCACCAATAGACTTCTGGTGCCTCTAGGAAATGGCAGGCAGTGCTTCTTACTTGATACTGCATCATCGGAAGACTCAATGGCCGCCTGGCACACACTGGCAACTCTCACAGGGCATCTTGGTATCTTGAGAGGCCTGTGGATATTTCCATCTTCACCAGTGACTTTCCCTGGGCTCCATTCATTCTTCTCTTGGTGGCACCAGAGTTTGAACCATTTCTGGAGGACACAGGTGTGCTGGATGGGTGTCTTTGCAAGGTGAGATGCAAGGGCCCTCCCTGCAGGAAAAAGAGAGCACAGGTTCTTCTAGAGATAGAGCACCCACCCTAGGGATGCTCTGATGGGATCCAGGGAGGGACTTCCTCCTGCACATGGACCCTACCCTCAGACAGTCTGGACGTATGAATCACTTCCTGGAAATATATGAAAAGGAAGGAGAGAAGCCTTTTCTTCCTTTCTTCTTGTAGGGATCTGCATCTTTTGAACTTATTTTGTTATGTCTGCTACCTATCTCTTCTTTGTTGTAAGCAAAAAATGATAGAACCTCATGTCTATTTATTGAATAAAGAATTGTTGAAAGAACTAAAATTGATAGTAAACATGAAAATAAAATTGGAGAAATGGCTGATTCTAGGATTGGGGCAGGAAATGACATAAGATGAGCTTGTGCATCTTGCAGTGCCCCAAAGTAAGGAAGTGCTAAGAGATTAACCAAAGAACTTGCATGCATATATGCATAACTCATGGACACAGACAATAGGGTGGTGATAACCTGGGGTGGGGGAGGGGTGCGGGTGTGAGCTAGAAGGGGTCAGTGGGAGATAAAAGGGAACTTTCAACAATAAAGATTTAAAAAATAATTGAGGAAGTGCTGAAAAGAAAAACTAAATAAATAGAAACCCACATAGATGTGTGTATGCCAAAGGGACACCAGAGTCAATTGAAATAGCTGCCACTAGCTACAGCTGGAACAATGCAAGCAAAAAATAAAGTAGTATTGGATTATAATCCAAGCTATAAAATAAATATCCATGAGTTCACACTGATATAGACAAATGATCGAATGAAAAAATAAATGGGAAGAAGAGACAAGTCTCCCATGTAAAAGTCCAAATAAGTTGCATAGATGCTCCACTCTAAAGGAAGGGAGAATAACTCCTCACTCCTTAGGTGTGGGCTGACCCAGTGAAACTACTTACAAAATGTAATCGGTGCAGAAAGGAATAAAAAGTAATTTTATAGTGGCTAAAGCTGACAAACATTCTTTGGCCAGGTGGTCAAATTCAACGTCAATAATAATTAGTTACGTTGATCGTATGCACCCTTGGTATGATGTGGCAAAGATAGCCCTTTATCTCTGTGATCTTCCTCCCCAAACCCATAACCTTAGACTAAACATGAGAAAAAAACATTAGACAAACTCGAATAGAGGAACATCCTACAATTCACCTGACCAGAACTCGTGAAAAATGTCAAATCATTAAAAACAAGGAGAGTCTGAGACTGTCACAGTCAAGAAGAACTTAAAGGGCCATGACTACTAAATATAGCGAATGTAGTATCCTGGATGGGTTTCTGCAACAGGAAAAATGACATCAGGTAAAAACTAAGAACATCTTAATAAACTATGAACTTTATTTAATAATAATGTACCGGTACTGGTTCATTAATTGTAACAAATGTACTATATAAATGTAAGAAACTAGTAATAGGGTATGCTGTTTGGTGGACGGTATATTGAAAATCTCTGTACTACTTCCTAAAATTTTCTGCAAACCTAAAACTGTTCTAAAGTCTATTAAAAACTGATGAGACAAAAGGGAAAAAACGTATAAGAGCCTGCTATGGTTGTAGAGATATACAGAATTAAGTGAGTGCACACACACAGACATGCACATACACACACAGTTTAACACCTTACTATAATCTGCTAAAATGAAGGCTCAGATATTGCATAGTAATTATGTGTCATCTACCTTTTAACTCACTCATCTTCCTAGTAAGTCTTTGGCCTTGGAACTGGTTATTGATTCTCATGACCATGGTATCTTGGAGAGAGAAGGAAAGATAGAGGAAAGGAGGTGCTATGCCTACTTGAAATACTTTCCCACTTTGACATTTCCTATTGTTTAAGGTTCTATTTATTATGGCTAAAATAATATGAAGAAAGAGTGAAGGAGAGAGTAAGTAGCTCACAGGCTGAACTTGCATGTTCTTCTAACCCTCACTCTTTAAACTCACCACTGCCTTGGATGAAAAGGGGAGTAGGCAAATACCATTCCATATGAAGTTTAATATGCTCTCTTGATGTATCTTATGAAGTATGGTCTGGCAATGGTTCCAAACCCTCAAGAATGTTAAACTGAATTACTGAAAAGAACAAAAATTTGACAAAATGGTCCAAAAAAGAAAAAAGAAGGAAAAACCGAAAGAAGACTTCTTGGGATTTTAGGTTCAGGGTCAACTGTGCCTAAATTGAAAATTAAGAGGGATTGAGGGATTGTTGAAGAATATACCAGAAAATAAGCAAGTCATTTATATTTACACATATTTTCCGATCTAAAGTCAGAACACAGTTTATAGGGACAAAGGGAAGAACATTATCAACTGAAGCTGCTTTGGGAAATCTGGGTCACAGAACCAGTGAAAAGTGAAGTGGGTGGGAAAAGGCAAAAGTAGATGAATAGGTAAAGGGCAGAGAAGCTGTTGATTCTGCCAGTCCTGCTTATCTTTTGTGATGGATGTTCATAATTGCTAAACTAATATTCATTCTTTTTTTCCACACTAACTGAACCCTTATTCTGTTGTGTGTAAATATGCCTCGCTCCAAAGGGCATTTCCCAGACTCCCTTTCAGCTGTGAGTAGCCACATAACACAGTTCAGGACAATGAGATGTAAGCAGAAGTTGCCGAGAAGAGATCCTGAGAAAATTCTTTGAAAGGAAGAGAATTAGCTGCCATTTGTCTTTCCCCTCTTTTCAATGAGAGGATGGACTCAACATTTAACATGAAGAAACAGTCTTGCCACAAAGAGGCAGCGTGAGAATAGGAGACACCTCGAAGGAAGAATGATGGAGTGGAAAATCAGAAAGAACCTAGGTCTTTGAGAGCATCAGAATGTTACCATACATTCTTGGACTGTCAAACGGTGGACTTGTTTTTCATGAGAAAAATAAACCCCCTAAATTGTCTGGGTTATTATTTTAATGGTTTCTTGTTACTTCCAGCTGACCCCCAACTTCAATAGATAGACCTCTTAATTAGAGCATTTTCTGAACATGCCCCACATTCTTTTAAGCAATGACTAAGAGCAAGAACTGCAAGAACTAATAGGATCTCTATACCAGTAAGAATGTAAATCTTCATAGGGACTCAAATGGGTACTAGAGTTTTCTGGATAATAACTTTGTAAGTTATATAAATGTCTAATGACTATGTCATATCCCCAATATTGTATGTCAACTGTAAGTGAAAAAAATTAAAAAAAGAATATAAACTTCGGCATATAAACCTTTCCTGGGTAGACCTCAAATGAAGTTGGTGCTGACACTTTGGTTTCTTTCTTAACTCATAACCTTGTGGCTAAGCAGTGGCATGATGAAATGAAGTCAGAGGCCTTATGTTTAAGAATTATGTAGTTGCCACCAGTCTATGTAATCTTTGACTACTCTCTTAACTTTTTTTGTACCCTCTGTTTATTCATACATAAAATGGGGCTGACAATACCTGTCTTGTAGGATTGTTGTGAAAATGGAATGAGATCTGTTGTATATATAATTTGGCATAGTTCTCAGCATGTTGTAAATTATTTCCTCAGTAGTAAATGATTATTATTTCAAATACATTTTTAAAAGCTTTACAAATTGCAAAGAGTATACAAGTATAAAGGATTAGTCTTCTGATTATAACTGTGCCAGTTATTAAGTTACCTTTCAACTCCAAACTCTCCTTTCTAGACTCAGCTCCGCAATGTTGGGGCTAGGACTCGGCAAATGCCATTGGGATTGCAACCATTCCACTCCTCTTCCATCAGGCGGCAGTAGAGGGAGACTGGGAGGCTGGAAGAGGAAAGGGGTGGGGTCCTTTCCATCTGCTTCCTGTTCTGTGAGTTGTGCTCCAGGGGCTCTACCCGTATGGCTTTCTTTCCATAGTCAGAATTGACTCCAGGTTACAGCTTCTCTGACACTTGTAAATATTGTTTCCCTTTCAGAGTCACCAGCCACACTTCCATTTTGTTAGTTGTATTTATTATGCATTTATTTATTTTTCAAACTTGAACAGATTTGTCCTTTTGAAAGGGATAGATTTTGACGAGAAAAACCATGGAGCAGAGAGGTATGGAATAGAAAAATACAAATGTAGCTGTTTTGCTAATTGTTTTATAACCACAACAAATTAAATGCAGAGAATGCCCTGTAGGAAACAACATAATAAAAGTTCAAAGGTCTATCTAGGTGTCCCTTAGGAAAGGCTGAACATGGCAGTCTCTGGTGTTTGGAATTTAGGCTGCAAGTCTTGTTTTGGGGTGGATCATGGGGTGTGTAGCACAGTCCATGCTTCCAACCAGATCTGAACGGAAGAATGGCCACTTGGCCCAGGTAGAGGAAGTGTTTGGTTTTATGTGTCATGTAACTACCGAAGTTCCTCAGTTTGGGTCATGATATCCTCCTCTATGTTACATTTCTCCAGCACCTGAGCAGCACACTTCATGGAGTCCTGTTGCATCCTCTCTAACATATCTGCATGCTTGGTCATGGCCTCTCGGTCATAGCTCGTGGTTCCCTTGGAGCAGGGCCTGGCTGCCCTTCTGCAAAGTCTTCTTCCCAGAGGGGCTGGTGAGGCTCAGCTTTGCCCCACACTTCCTTTTCAGAAGTGCCTTCTTCTTAGGGCCTCAGGCCCATGGACCTCCTTTCCCTCCACCAACACCAGCTGATCCCCATTCCCTTAGATCTTTGCTTCAGCTCTGCAAGGCTCCTCCTCCAAGCTTCTAAATTTTGATTAATTTCAGCTTCTCTGTTCCTTGGGGTATTAGCTGTTTCCTGCAGTTGCTATCTCTGAGCTAGAGCCAGCCCATCCATATTGGCTTTCTAGAGTTGATTGCTAAATTTTCAGGAATTTTGCAAGTCCATTGTTAAATTGTTGGTGGCTAGAAATCTGCCATGGTGGGAGTATATACATCAGGGAAACTGGCCAAATGCTATAAATTAGGTTTCTCCCACCACAGAACTGGTTGAACTGAGAGCAGCTCACCACTACCATAAAGTTCTCTTTTTACGCCTTCTGTGACTTAGTTAATCACTTTATATAGAGTTAGGAATACTTTGTATTCATTTCTCTCTGTTCAACGAACTAGTGTGGTTTCTGTATCCTGAATGGACCTTGAATGTAGAGCTGTGCCTCTACCAACCCAGATGAACTCCAGGAAAACTGGTAAGTGTGTGTAGTTTTTTTTGTTTTGTTTTGACAAATATCTTTTGTAAAAAGTGCCTGACACTTAGAATGTTTATAAATATCCAATTCATCTTAGTTGTCTTCCTAACATTTGTTAACATTGATAACATGAGTTGATGCTGGCTCAGAGCCTCCTGTTTTAGGATATAGTTGGCAATTCTTTTCTTTATATAGAGAGGAATGAGATACAGCCACTAACCATATTTTTGCTGAGCAAGGAGGATGGCATGTTTCTTGGGGGGGGAAAAAAAAGAAACAAGTCGAATCATTTTAAAACATGTTAGGGTACATTGAGTCATAGGAATCTTATTATAAATCCTTTGTAAATGAAATATTCATTCCCTATTCGGGCACTGGTATAGATTTGATTTCACAGTCAGGTTTCTAAAAAGCAAGGGATACTTGATATCTCTCATTCCTTAAGATATGTACTCTAGCTCTTGGTAAGGATACACTTTCTGTTAAGGCCTTTGATCTCAATTTTAACAGCATAATTTTGCTTATTAGACTTGGAGAAACCTGTCGTTGGCTCTCCAAATCTTTGATCTTGCTCAGCATGTCTATGAGGTTCCACAAGGTTATATCTGGGAAGAGATGCCAACATTCTAACATGATTATCAAAATAACTTGTAAGAAAAAGCAAACTTTTCACACAACTGCTATATTTAAAGATGCCTTACTTCCAATACCATTCATTAAGCGACCATCTGTTTGCCTTTGATTATCATCTGGACCACTAATAAGCGAGTTTAATCTGAGCAATGTTATTTGCACGCTACTTCTAAATTTAGTGCTTTTCAAAGAAGTTGCAAGGCTGGCCTCCAGGAAATATTGGCTTTGATGTAACATCTGGTTTTCAGGGAGTTTCTGTGTAGTGCCCAACTGGGGGTGGACCAAAGGGCAAAGGGAAATCAAGTGACTTGCCCGGAGTCATGCAATTAGTTAACAACGTAACCTGGATTACCTGTGGTTTCTGTCTGTGGCTACAATCCTAGCCTGTGTCTGTTTCCATTTCTATATGTTGCATGAATATGTGCTATATATGCAGACATACTCACCCCCAACCAGATATTCACAAGCAGATCAATGTGTGGATCTGAAAGACTAATTATACATAGATTTATTTATTTGAGTCTTTCCTTTCCATATTTTAAGAAGGAAAGAAATTTTTCTGCTTTATCCTGTCCTTTATAAACAATTATTGGAAAAGAACTGTAAACTGTAATGGCCTGCACAGACTTCTCTACAAGTGAACTGATCTTGTTCCTTGCAAGGGAAATAGTGGGTTCAAGTGAGTGGACTACTCACTTGATTGAGGGTGATTGGAAGGCATCATCAAGATTTAACCTTTTTCCCTCAGTTGTTTTCTACATCTCTTCCCTCCTTTCTCCTTCCCTGGGCTGGACATCACAGAGCTGTCTATGCCTAAACTGCATAATTATAAAGAAAGTTTATGGTTATGATGTTTTTATTATAAAAGCAATTCTTTTTTGTTACTTTACCAGGTCAATACATTTTATAATCAATATGTGATTTTAATATCCTTGTACTAATTATAACAATACATTCAACCCAATTAGTGCTTTTAGCTTTAAAGGTATTTGCACAATTATGGCTTAATTTAATCTTATCAGGCTTTTATTATAAAACAGTTTGCATATTATGTATGCTTAGAATTGTTTTCCCATTACCTAAAGGGCCACTCCAATTTTTGTACAGCCAAGTATTCCTTAATATCTTATAAATTAAGAAAATTAAAATTCTAATCTGACAAATTGGGGCTTAAGTCTCAGCTTTACCAGCTGTGTGACCTTGGGCAAATTATTAGATCTTTCTAACCTTCAGTGTCTTCATCTGTGAAAATACCTATCTCCTAACATTGAGAGTATGAAAAGTGATTTTATGTAGAGCTGTTAGCACAGTGCTGTGGTACACACCGAAAGGTCAGGAAATAGTCTTCAATTTTTTTCTTGTTCTTTTTTCTTTTCTTTTATAAATTACATTAACATCCTGGACTGGTTCCTGCTCGACTCCTAGAGATTTTATGAAAATCTGGTCACATAGTGAGGTGAAAGGTAGAGATCTTGGAAGTCTTAGGAATCTTAGAAACCTCAATTAAAAAATGAAGTGAAATGGTGTGTTAGGGACTTTTGTATCTGGCTGGACAAGATCTATTCCCTTTGCTTTGGGTGATCTAACCCGATTCCCTTGAAGGAAGTTCCTTTTGCTCTTTTCTGTGCAGTCTGGGGAATGCTGTCAGAACAAGGACATGCCCTCCCTTAGCCAAGGGCTGGGCATGAGACCCAAGCCATTTCCCATCATTCTAATTGGGCCTCCTCTCCTGGGAAATTGAATCCTGGAGAAATAACACAAGGCAGGAAAATGGTTGTGGTCACTTGGGGCCCTAAAGTGACTGCCCACCAAGGAGGTCATGTAGCACAGAGTGTCTCAGATCAGACAGGAGCGCCAGAGAGCATGGGTTCAAACCCCTTACTAAGTGACCATAATTGGGCAAGTTATTTATCCTCTCGGCTTCCTTATCTCTAAAATGGAGTCATTAATAGTACCCAACTCACAAGGTTTTTGTGAGAATTAAGTAATCTAGAATATCTAAAGAGTTAGGATGTGCCTGGTGCATATTAAATACGGTATACTTTATAACTGCAGCTGTTAATACTTGTACTACTATAACTCTGTTCTTGCCATGATACCTTAGTTCATGCGGTTCTTAATCCTGGCTCTCTAACCTTCCCTTCAGTTTGGAGAGGTACCCAATATCCCTTTTATACACTTCTTTATTGCCTAAGTAGCCAGAATTGGTTTCTGTTGCCTATAACCATCTTAAGCAATAAGAAGGGCATAATAAACCATGACATCCCATCCACTGTTTTTATAGTTTTTGAACTATAGATTATAGATTAGAAAACTGTGAAATCTTTTCACTGATATTGCTTAGCATATAAGTGTCAGTATTTGGATTAGAGTCTGACTATTCTGACCACTACTCATGGACTTTCTTTACTGGACTAAGATTATGCTTATTTTGTCTTTACTTTCTCTCTCTCTCTCTCTCTCTCTCTCTCTCTCTCTCTCTCTCTCTCTCCTTTAAAAACAACTCCACTCCCAGCTCCTTGCATTCAGTCTTCACTTCCATTGTTTAATTGTGGCCCTGCCCCTCATTTGACAGACCAATGCAGTTATAATTTGGGTCTCACTGCTATTTAGGGACTCAATTGAGACAGATGCTTGGTCCTTGCCTCATACTCATTTCTAGTAGTCACACTCCTGTGTTTTCACTTTGAAAAATTTTATCAATTGGTTCATTCATTAGTTCGCTTATTCGTTTATACAATTATTCAATCAGTAAATACTTACTGAACATCTATAACATTCTAGGAATTATTCTAGATGCTTGAGATATGGCAATAAACAAGATGATGTTCTTTACAACAAGGGGTTTACATCCCCAGTAGATTTATAGACAAATAAAGAAAATTATAGTAGTATGTTACACAATGATACAAATGATCAAGGGAAAGAAGGTGGAGAGGAAGGGTTTCTGTGTCATATAGGATATTGAAGAAGCAACGTTTGAGCAGACACTTCGATGAAGTGAGGATGCAAACTCTGAAAATATCTGTAGGAGGAACATTCACTGAGATGTCCATATGCTTGGAATGCTTGAGGAATGACGAAGAGGCCAGTGTGTCTGGAGAACAGTGAACAAGAAAAGTAGTGAGATCGGAGAGGTAGGAGGAACAGACTGTGAAGGGCTTTGAATTCATGATAAGGGCTCTGGATGTTTTTCTAAGTGTGGTGAGAATGGTGATGTCCTGGATACTAATTTTCACTACTCATGAGATTAGACTACTACCATCTCTTCCCATCCCTGTGTTTGGCGATGTCACGCAGGTTGTTAAGCGTTGACCCATACCACTGGATGGGGCGTTCTTGGAGGGTTAAGAGGAGGAGAGTGGCACAGTCCCATTTATCTTTCAGAAAGATCACTCTGTTGGCTCTGTGGAGAACAGCTCATAGGAGGCCAAGAGTGAAAGGAGGGAGCCAGTTAGAAGTTTGTTGCAATAGTCCTGGGAGTGTGATGCTCAGAGTTGTGGAGTAGTGGAAAGCTATGCATGAACTAGTGGAATGTAGGATATATTTTGGAAATAGAGTGACAGTATATGCTGATGAATTAAAAGAAGGGTATGGGTGAAAGAGAGGAGTCAAAAATAACTCCAAATTTGGGTTCTGAGCATCTGGGCTAACGGGGGTGCTGATTACGGAGACTGGGAAGACTAGGAAGTGGCAGATTGGAGAGGGAACTTACCATATTTTTCCATGTGTAAGACGCCCCCATGTATAAGATGGCCCCCCCCCCCACTTTTCCAACCCAAAATTAAGAAATCAACATTTTAAACACTTTGCTGGTTTTCTTCTTAAGACCTTCTTTTTTGGCATCTCAAGGAGCTGTTCTTCCTGTTTTCTCCACTGTATGATCATACACTCAGTGGGAGGAGGTCCAAATTGTCTCTCTGCAGCTCTATTTCCATGTTCTTTTGCATAGCTGATTACATTCAGTTTGAATTTTGCAGAGTAAGACAATTGCTTACCGGTATTTATCTTTTTCTTTTTTGACATCTTTATGGGCTCAGAATGCTTTGGTTCCTGTTGTATCTGCGCACTCTCCACCTCCACCTCCAATTACAGCATCAGATGATGTCAGTAACAATAAAGCATGTGATTGGAGGAAGCCTGTTTGACGAAGTATGGGCAGCTAGGCACCATCCACCCGGCTCCCTCCTCAACTGACTTCCGTGTATAAGATGCCCCTCAATTTTCAGTCTAACAATTTTAGAAAAAAATAGCATCCTATACATGGAAAAATATGGTCTATTCAAAGGTTGTAGTTTGGATTTCTGTTTCCAGGGTAGGGAACCCTCCCCCCCCCCAAAAGGAATAAAAAGAATAATTATTGGGAAGAGTAGCTATTGTTAAAAGGCCATGCTAAGAGGAGGATAGAACTAGGACATTATCAAATTGGCCAGCTTATTGTTGAAAGTGAAGAACTGGAATTGAAACCTTTGAGGGCAGGTATTAGCCTATTAGATGAAGAGTTGGTCACTTTTTTATTACAGTATAAATAAGTTTCTACCTAGCAAAATATACCTCTTGCATGAACACCTTGAACAAACATAGATGCAGAAAATAAAAACATTTGATTAATTGTTTTAATAAAAATTAATTATTAGTTAATATTTTAATTAAGTATTTTCTTCAGCCAGATTCTCTCCAATGTCTACAGACATTGTTGATTACTATAAGGTTTCTACTGAGCAATTTTAGGCCACACTATTACACTGGCAAAGTATGGAACAACAGTTAAGAGAAAAGGTTCTGGAGCTCAAATGCTTGGATGCAAATCACAGCTCTATTGATCGCTGTGTGATGGGGTGAACTGATAGAGCAGTCTCTTTGCGCAACTTGCAGGTCTCACAGCAGTGGGGAAATACATACGGCCAACCATGTGTTAATTCTTAAAGTCTCTTTTCAAAAGTGACTAATGTGAATTTAGTTCACATTTCATTGGCCAAAAGCAGTTATGTGGTCAAGCCTGACATCAACAGGGTAGGGATATTTTAATCTTTTCACAGTCACAAGACCAAGCCTGATTTCAGTCCCCTTTAGGAAGTAACAGTACATACTTTGAAGAATAATACAGACTTCTTGAAACTAATATAGGTATAGGGTAATACATGGACCTCATCATAAATCTAATGATATATGATCTTAAAGCTGTGAGTCCATGTTTATTATTACTGGCAGTACCAAGATTCTCTTTAAAAAATGAAAACTTCTCATTAACCCCTAGGAGGAACAGACCAGAGAATTAATTCGTGGCTGCTAATGAGAAGAGAATGGCTTTCCAATCTTAGGGTTTTAGATGGTGCTTTAATAGTAACTTCTTTCGGAGGCCTGAGTTTCTGTGGTTTAGTGCCTGGATTTTAGAATTGCTAGCTACTGCTTGGGTTTCTTCCCTGGCTGCCCACAGATGTCGTGCAGAAACTCTGTCCCTCATCTCATCCCCTGGGCCTCATCATGTTTCTGTGAAACAAGGTAAACCAGTTGTCATCCACTTGACTCACAGTCATGTTGTGAGGACTAATGAGTTAAGGTTTGTAAAATGTCTTCAGCTCTGAAAGGTGATAAATAGAAGGCATCATTATTGGTATTTTCCCATCTTTATTTAGACTTGAAAGGCCTTTCTAGTCACCTTTGCAATTTTGACATGAGCCAGCTACTGTGGTGAATTTCATTTGTTTTACTCTCTTCTGTTTGACATTTTTTCTACCCTCATCCCATCACAGTGACTTACTTTAAAGAAGAAATGTCAACCTTAACCTTTCATGTCTCCATCTGTTGAGATCTTTGGCTCGTCTTACTGTTATTTTGTATATTTTATTCTACCATTTACAGGAATATGCTCTCCGATCTATGCTATTAGCTAAGTAACACAGAGGCATAAAGGATAAACTGTAGTCACCTCTTTATTTTGTATAGTGCCTGGTAAGTTTATAGGATGGTTCAGTGATTAACCAAGATTATTCACAAATAAAGGCTTCCAGTGAGCTGTTGATTGGAAGTCTCATTCCTAATTTAAAGTAGAGTTCAGAACAAACGTTTATTATTAACACATTCAGTGCATTAATGTATAGTCTCCATCCCTGGCTTTGACCAGATAGCATACAGAGAGAGGTGAGTTGAGAGGGGAATATTCTATGTAGAAGTTGTCATTTCAGGGATGTCATTTTAATCAGCATTACTGTGTCCACTAGGATTTTTCCTTTGGGGTACAAAAATGAAATATAATGTTTCTCCATCCAGGCAAATTTGTTTTCTCTCAAGAATATGCAAATAGATGGCTTCCATTTTCACATTTTCATTCATTGCGGTCATGAATGTAGATTCCCTACAATCTGCAGCCTGGGCATGTGCCCTAATTGGGAATCAAACTGTGACCTCCTGGTTCATAGGTCGCCGCTCAACTACTGAGCAACACTTGCCGGCCTTAACAAATATATTTTTTTAACAAACATTTCTAAAGTGCATAGTAGATGTGGAACTGTCTATCACACCATCCAGTATTATCTATCAAGTATACAGTGAGTCCTTGATTCATAGCAGTTCATTCAATATGTGGTGACTGAGTACAGGAATGTGAGAAACCAGGGACTGCTTTTGTCAGTGATCTTTACATGGAGTGTGCAAATAATAGACTGGCCATGGCGTAGGCCTTCCTGGAAGGGAGTAATTCAATATATGCTAATTTCTACCTCACAAGCATTTTTTGAGAGTTAGAAATTAGATGCACGATTGTAACTGTTTCCTTAGGCTGACTAACTGCTTTTATTTTTTGTTTGGAAGACTTGTTTATACGCTGAACAATGTTAATGACGAGTATCATTAATCATTACTCAGATTTAATTAAGCAAGCATTCTAAATTGCTCAATGCTTTATTCTATTTATGCTTCTGAAATCCTCTGTGATTGATTTTGGGCAAGTTACCTTCTAGTTTCTTTACCCAGGCAGTATGAATGATCTTGGTTACCTTTCCGGATTGTTATGAGGGCTAACTGAAGCTATGTGGTCCTCAGACAAATATTTACTGAGTGACTCCTATGGGTGAGGCATGAGCCAGCTCCTGGTGGAAGAGCCATGAAACAAATGTGACATTGTCCCTGCTCTCACGGAGATTGCAGTCTAGGGAGGGGAACCTATGAAATGATATGGATTGCTATTTAATTCTAGTTGTGATCAGGGCTGCAAGGAAAAAAGCAGGGGGTGCCCTGAGGGAGTATGTCTGGGAAACTGACTAAGAATGTGGAGTCAGGGAAGAAAGTCTCCCTTGGGAAGGAGACATATAAGCTAAGACCTGAGGATGAGTAGGAGTGAGAGGTGGGGAGACTCAGGGAAGAACATTCAGAAAGAGGAAATAATCTCTGTTGAGAGGAAAGTGATGTAAGGCTGTGGTTGGATTTCAGTGAGCAAGAGATAAAGGGATGCCTGTGAGCTGGGGGGTCATTAGGGATCTGAGGTGCAGGGCTTTGTAGGCTACGGTAAAGAATTTTGATTCATTTCACTTAGCATAATGCTCCTAAGTTTCCTCCATGTTATAGCATGCTACCTAATAAAAGAGTAATATGCAAATTGACTGTCACTCCAACACACAAGATGGCCGCCCCCATGTGGACACAAGATGGCTGCCGCAAGATGGCTGTCAGGGGAGGGCAGTTGTGGGAGATCAGGCCAGCAGGGGAGGGCAGTTAGGGGTGACCAGGCCTGCAGGGGAGGGCAGTTAGGGACAATCAGGCTGGCAGGGGAGCAGTTAGGCGTTGATCAGGCTGGCAGGGGAGTGGTTAGGGGGTGATCAGGCTGGAAGGCAGACGTGGTTAGGGGCAATCAGGCAGGCAGGCAGGTGAGCAGTTGGGAGCCAGCAGTCCTGGATTGTGAGAGGGATTCCAGATTGGAGAGGGTGGAGGCTGAGCTGACGGGCACAGCCTCCTCCCCGTGCATGAATTTTGTGCACCAGGCCTCTAGTGGCTAAATAATATCCCATCATATTACATACTGCATTTTCTTTACCCAGTCATCCATTGATGGGCATTTAGGTTGTATCTTAATAAAATTGGAAAAAATATTTGGAATCTACTTTATGGGTTATAGAAACCATTGAAACATCTTTATTGACTTTTACTTGACTCTGATAGCATTGGGAGAAAAGTGTAGAAGACCTTTTCAGGGAAACCATTAGGAGGTTACGATAGTTGTCCAGATAAGAAATGCTGGTGCTCTGGGTCCAGGGAGGTGTCCATGGGGATAGAGAGAAGGGATGCACTAGATGTAGGTTAGGGAGAGAGAGCAGTTAAGGATAACACCCAAATTTTCTGATATGGGATACTGAGTGAAAGGTGTTAGAGGGTTCTTTATTGAGAGATGAGACACTGGAGGAGGAGAAGATTTGGGGTAAATAGAATACTAGGTTCATTTTCAGGCATGTTAAGTTGGAGGTGCCTGCGAGACATCTGAGTGAAGACAGTAGGTACAGAAGTGCACATACAAAGGTTTAAAACTCAGAAAAGAAGTGGGATGGAGAATAGATTTTGATGTAGAAGGGGTGGTCATTATTGTCATGGAATGGATGAGGTAGCTTAGGGAAAAGGTGCCAAGTAAGAAGAATAGAGCATCTAGGACCTGATATGCTGTAAGGTATATCAGTATTTAAAAGTCAAATAGAGCCGAAACCGGTTTGGCTCAGTGGATAGAGCGTCGGCCTGCGGACTGAAAGGTCCCGGGTTCGATTCCGGTCAAGGGCATGTACATTGGTTGCGGGCACATCCCCAGTGGGGGGTGTGCAGGAGGCAGCTGATCGATGTTTCTCTCTCATCGATGTTTCTAGCTCTCTATCCCTCTCCCTTCTTCTCTGTAAAAAAATCAATAAAATATATTTAAAAAAAAAATAAAAAATAAAAGTCAAATAGAGTAGGAGGGATAGGCCAAGAAGGCTACGAAAGAATGGCAAAAAAAGACAATAGGGAAATTAAGAGTGTCCTGTCATAGGACCACGCAAAGGGAGCTTTTAAGAAGGAAGGCTAATGGACCCAAAGGATATTTTCAGAATGATGGAAATGTTCTCAAATTGGACTGTGGTGATGATTGCATGAACCTGTGAATTTACTAAAAAGAATTAAAATTTGCACTTACATATAGATGAATGTTATGGCAATTAAATTATGCCTCAATAAACTGTTCTGAAAGAAAAAAAGAAAGAAGGCATGGTAATCGTGTTGACAGTTGAAGAGCGATTGAGACAGGTGAAGACCAAGAAGTATCTTTTTTTCCCCCCATGAAAAGGAGACCATTAGAAAGATGGAGGGGTGTTTGGAAGGAGCTGAGGAGTGAATATAGTGCGTGCTGACAGCTCGTTAGAGACACTAAATTGCTTTGAAAACTATAAATCACATTATATTATGTTGTGATTTTACTTTTCTAAAGCATAACGAACTCTTTCCTTAGAACAGTGATTTCCAAAGTGGTGTGCAAGGAGAAATATTAGAATTGGCAGGTATTAATTTCATCTAATAATAAGAAAAATTAACTTAACTACCAATTTGTAATATATGGATGGACAGTGGCTCTCTCCCTTTGTCCACATGCCGTTTTCATAAACAGTACAGATGGTGTTGGGGGAAAAGGTGGGAGGGTGGGCACAAAGTGGAAGGTGGACAGTGGTACTGGCCTTGTTAGCTTGTTCACTTTCAGTAAAATGTACATTCCAGTTCATGTTTGGGGAAGAAGCTTCGAAGTTATATTATCAGGCTGTCGTGAAACAAACTTTAAAAAAGTGGACATTTCTTTAAAATGGTCCTGTAGTTAAACGACATTATTAAAGAGAATTTTAATAATTTAACTACAATGAACAAGAATGCTCCCTCCCCTTCTAGTATAAGTTCTCTGTCAGTCACATTACAATCTTGAAACAATTTTTGAACTGGCCAGAAGTTGGCCAAAACACTTGTAACAACTCACAATGAATTGAAATATGAATGTCATCTATTGTTATTAAAGGTAGTTCCGCGTATTTTCTATTGTGTTCAGTGTGCCTGTGCAAGCCCTATTTTCCAGCAACACAAATAGCTATACATCCATTGAAACCAAACACTGAAATAAACTGAACTCAGAAGCAATCTTTGCATTGCTGTGTCACAAAGTATTAAGCCAAGGCTTAGGAAAAAAACCAAGCATAATCAATGCATTCCTGGCATCAACATTAACATCAATTATTTTGTCAAGGGCAAAATAATGTAGTTAAAAATATGTATATGCTGCCCCTGCAATCCCCTTGTTTCCCACCCTGGCCAGTCCAGGGCAAACACTGAAGAAAGTAAAGTCTGTTTCCATATTCCCCTCCCTGGTTCCCATTAGTGGCCTTTCCTCTAATCTAACCTCCTTTGCGAATGCTCCTCCTAATCCATCCTATGTGAGATCACTCCTGAGGTCAGTCCTGCGTAGTCTCTGGGCAATAATGGTAGCTCTAGGTGCCACTCCTAAGTCCTCTCTTTTCCTGCCCTGTCTGGGAGGGTGTAAATGGACAGTGCACACAGACATTCTTAAAACTCTGCTTAGCCACTGACCCAAAAATTCCACGTCTAGGAATTTACCTTAAGGACATTTTCAGAGCATCCCACAAGATTTAGCTTTAAAGATGTCACATTGCTGATAACACACACACACAAAATTAGAAACATTTAAATGCCCATTAGATAGGGTTAAATTACAGTACTTCCACTCAATGGACATTTCTCAGCCATCAGAAATGATGTTGCAGAAGGACATTTATGGACCAAGCCACTGGGATATACAACATTTAGTGAAAAAAGCAGGGTACAAAAATATGTATTTGATTCCAGTATTAGGAAAAAAAAAAGATTATGAATAGAAAAAAGACTGGAAGGATATGCATGAAAAAATTAAGAATCATTACTTTTTGATTAGGGTATTATGGGTGATTTTTAATTTCCTCTTTGTGCTTATCTAGATTCTCTGTATTTTCTAGAAGAAACATAATATGTGTTACTTTTGTAATGAGGAAAAGTTATTGAAAAAATTTGCCTATTGCTTTTCTTCCCCATCACTCCCAAAGAATGGGCAGTTGAGATGATTAGGAATATCAGAGTTTCCAGTGAGAACATTATTGCTTACAGATGGCCTCTCTGATATTCAGGACCCTTCCTGTAACCCAGCACCTCTTTTCAGAGCAGGGAGAAGGGCAGTGAGCATGGAAGCATCAGTCACAGTCAATGAGCACCTATCTCTGCTGAGCATCCATTTGGGCTCTTGGAACACAGCAACAAACAATATGATGCTCTGGCCTCAGGAATTTTACCTTCTAGTGATCAAATACAGTCAATTAATAAATAGACCAACAAATCTATGTTTCAGGTAATAAGGTCTATGGAAAAGTATAGGTAAGAAGGTAGAGTATGATTGGCATGTGTGTGTGTGTGTGTGTGTGTGTGTGTGTGTGTGTGTGTATGTACTTGTGGGATACATTACATCCTATATAATAAAAGCCTAATATGCTAAGTGTCTGGTCATCCGGTCGTCCATTCAACCAATCAAAGCGTAATATGCTAATAATATGCTAAGGCTGCTCAACCGCTCGCTATGACGTGCACTGACCACCAGGGGGCAGATACTTGACCAGTTGACCAGTCGCTATGATGTGCACTGACCACCAGGGAGCAGATGCTCTGACCAGTAGATTAGCTTGCTGCTGGGGTCTAGCCAATCAGGATTGAGCGAGATGGGCCTGACATGCCCTGGAGCCCTCCCATGGTCCCTCCCCGGATGTCCAACCTCCTGCATCCCTCCCCTGCCCCGATCATGCATCAGTGGGGGTCCCTCGGCCTGGCCTGTGCCCTCTTGCAATCTGAGACCCCTTGGGGGATGTTGGAGAGCCCGTTTCAGCCTGATCCCACTCAACACAGGAGCTGTCCCCTGGTGGTCAGGGTGCTCCTACAGGGGGAGAGCCACTCAGCCAGAAGCCGGGCTCATGGCTGGCAAGCACAGTGGCAGTGGTGGGAGCCTCTCCCACCTTTGTGGCAGTGCTAAGGATGTCCAACTGCCGGCTTAGGCCCGCCTTCTGTGGGGAGTGGGCCTAAGACAGGGGTGGGCAAACTTTTTGACTCGAGGGCCACAATGGGTTCTTAAACTGGACCAGAGGGCCGGAACAAAAGCATGGATGGAGTGTTTGTGTGAACTAATATAAATTCAAAGTAAAGGAGCGGAGGGGAGAGCAAGAGAACCCTCCGCTCTTTCGGCTCCGCGGGCCGTAGTTTGCCCACGGCTGGCCTAAGACGTCAGTTGGACATCCCCTGAGGGCTCTCGGACTGCAAGAGGGTACAGGCTGGGCTGAGAAACCTCTGCTCTGACTGCATGAATTTCGTGCACTGGGCCTTGAGTAGGAATATAAAGAAGGCAATTCTGTTAAGGTTATATTTGTGCAGAGACCTCAAAGAAATAATGGATGGACTCAGGTGCTTATCTGTTTTTCTAGGCTGTGGAAACAGTCAGGAAAAGGTCTTGAGGTAGAAATATGCATGCCATGTTTGAGGAACAGAAGTGAATTGACATATGATCCAGCAATTCCATTTCTAGATCCATGCCCAAAAGAGTCAAAAGCAGCACTCAAACAGATAGTTGTATGCCAAGGTTAATAGCAGCATTATTCAGAATAACCAAAAGTCTGATACAACCCAAACATCCATCAATAGATGAATGGATAAACAAAGTGTGGTATAGACATATAATGGAATATATGTCTATATATTCAGCCTCAGAAAGGAAGATGAAATTCTGATACGTGCTTCAATGTGGATGAACCTTTAAAAAGGGCTAAGTGAAATAAGCCAGGCATGATAAAAAAAGTTCCAGAAATGGATAGTGATGATGGTTGCTCAGCATTGTGAATGTACTTGATTCCACAGAATTGTGTGCTTAAAAACAGTTAACATGGCAAATTTTACATATATTTTACCACAATTAAAAAAAATGATAGTGGCTTGAACTAAGAGGCAGAGGAGGTGATGGGAAGTGTTGGATTTTGGATATATTTTGAATGTTAACCAATGGGATTTTCTGATGGGTTTGATTTCTGTGTGTCAGAACGAGAAAGAGAATCAGGGATAATATCAAGTTTGTGGGCCTGAGAGCAACTGGAAGCATGGAGTTACAATTTCCTGAGATGGGAGGCCATGGGATGAGAAGGTAAGGGAATCAAGGAGTTACGATTTCCTGAGATGGGAGGCCATGGGATGAGAAGGTAAGGGAATCAAGGAGTTACGATTTCCTGAGATGGGAGGCCGTGGGATGAGAAGGTAAGGGAATCAAGGAGAAGTTTTTAGATGTGCTGTATTCTAAAGCATCCAAGTGAAGCCTGGCCGCAGTGGCTCAGTTGGTTAAGTGTTGCCCATGCACTGAAAAGTTGCTGGTTCGATTCCTGATCAGGGCACATGCCTGGGTTTGAAATCAGTCAGTTGGAGAGCTTATGGAAGGCAACTGATTGATGTTTCTCCCCTCCCTCCCTGCTTCCTCTGTCTAAGCATGGCCTCGGGTGAGGATTTAAAAAACCACAAAAAACATACAAGTGAAGATGGTGAGTTATCTCTGTGCTCATCACTGGTCCATCCAGCCAGGACTTCCCTTTGGAAATCCATTAGGACCTTATAGGGCCTGTTATTTAAGTATATCAGTGCCCAGCCAGCATGGCTCAGTGGCTGAGAGTTGACCTATGAACCAGGAGGTCCCGATTCAATTCCCAGACGGGGCACAGGGTTGTGGGCTCAATTCCTAGTGTGGATCATGTAGGAATTATTCTCATCATTGATCTCTCTTTCCCTCTCCCTTCCTCTCTGAAATCAATAAAATATGAAAAAAATATGTCAGTTACTAAAATTATCTATCAGATTTTATTTGAATGTATCATGTGAAACAAGTAAACACATAGACAGATAAATAAATATGTGACTAAAATAAATCAAACCATCTTTCTAGGATGAAAGAGATGTGGTGTTCTGGTGATTATCCTTAATGTAAAATTTGTGGCTGTGTAATCTGAGGCTAATTGCATTTTTGAAATCAGTACATCTTGTTCATTATCTTTTATCATGAGGTGTCCCTAATTCACTTGGTGCTTCAGATAAAGTTTAATGGAAGAATCTCAGAGTCACCCTGATCTTCCTTACCTGACAAATTAAGGTAATATAATACTCAAATCTTACCCAAGATCAAAGTTGTTAAATAGTTTAATTTTCATCTGTGTTTTGTGTTGGAAAATAATTTTACTATTAAAGGACAGCTGTAGACTGCTAATGACTTGAATACAGTTTGACTGTTTTCATGAAGTGCTCTGTGGGATGTCAGAATATTTAATTCAGGATGTTAAAAACATCCCAAAATGTCACAATAATTATATCACAGCAGGCAATTAAAACACTGGAAAATGCCAACTGACTAAGAGTGTTCCTTGTTATTTAGGAAACTATTAAGAACCTGACATCTAAAGTAAAAAATGCTGGTTATAACTTTCTATTTCGATAGTTTCATCATCATATATGAAACTGACGCTTGATACAGTCAGGGTCACACTAGAAATACAGCCCAAGGAAGAACTAAGGAAGAGATCTCCACTTGATCTTAAACTTTATAATATCTATATTCACACATTATAAAAAAACATTGTTTGGTCTTATATATCATACCATATGTGCTGCAATATCCTCCATACAATGGTTGTGTTAATTATGTCATATGTTGGCAGCCTTAATTGATCTGATTTTGCCATACTGAATTATGGGCAATGGAATTATGCCCTTGTTTTTCAAATTGTACTTTTGTAAATCCTAGTGGATTAACAATGTAAAATCAGGGGCAGTGTTTGCTTAATCCCCGAGGATTAGAGTGTCATTCTCAGTGGGGATGTTAAGAATTGACTAGATGAGCTGGAAGGGAATATATTCAGGGAGGGTGAGGGACAGAAAGCAGAGTGTGTCCAAGTCCCAAGAGTTTAAATGCAATTACTGACAGTTGGTTATCTTGGGTATAGGTGAACAGCTTGCCCACAGAAGGCCAATATTTGGAAAACGGTGTTAATGAACAAAGAATCCATGGTTAACCTGAAGCTGCATTTTTGGGAGCTATGTCTGAATTTAAAATGGGTCACCTGAAAGGTTGAATGTTATCTTTAATCAACACACTTAACAAGGACTGGTTAAGATATATAGTTAGCGCCGAAACTGGTTTGGCTCAGTGGATAGAGCATCGGCCTACGGACTGAAGGGTCCCGGGTTCGATTCCGGTCAAGGGCATGTACCTTGGTTGTGGGCACATCCCCAGTAGGGGGTGTGCAGGAGGCAGCTGATCAATGTTTCTCTCCCATCGATGTTTCTAACTCTCTATCCCTCTCCCTTCCTCTCTGTAAAATATCAAAAAAAAAAAATATATTTAAAAAAAAAAAAGATATATAGTTAGCACCATAGCTTTTATAGAAAGCCAGAATTCTTACAATCAACATTATTTTTGATTTTGGTAAATGTTAGGGAAAACAATCACCCTGCCTTCAAGAAATGGATAGGACTCAATGAGGCAATGTCATAGGCATCTAAAGTGATGTTCGGCAGAGTGTAGTTGTTGAAACATTTTAGTTTCTTCTTTCCTGTGTGAAAACACAAAGAACTATGGCATAGAGGTAGCATTTGGGCTGAGTATTGAAGGGTAAGTAGGCTAGAGGGAAGAGGAAGACAATGTTTTGGAATAATGTCCAAACTCAGGGCAGATTTCAGTGTTAATACAATTTTGGGGGCCCTCTTTCAGAAGAACAGCACAAACTTATCAACACAAAAACCAGGAACAAAAGTAATTACTTAAGAATGAGAGAAGAAAAACAACAAATTACACATTAAAAAATCTTACAAATAACACAAATAGCCTACAATTGAAAAATATATTTTATTTTTTTAAATTATCTACCTGCACCACTAGAATACAGAATGTGGCAAAAGTAGGTTTACAGTTGTGGGTACATGAAACACAGAGTTTATTCTTGTATTATTATTACTTATTAACCTTTATATTATTTTCCAAATGAACAACTGTAGACCTACTTTTGCCCCACCCTATCTTTATTTTTTTTTAGCTATGTACTATTTGATCATCTTTCATATGACAATGATTTTATAATACCTTCTATAGAGAGTATAAGTTGACAATTCAATGTTTTCTTTAGCATGGTAATTTAATCAAGCTATGATTTTTAAAAGAAACATTATTGATATTTTTAGAGAAGTTTTTAAGAAAAGTTTTCTTTTTAGAAAAGCGTCATGCCCTATTATTTATATGACTGTTGTCAAATTTGGGAAAACATCTATTAAATTCTTCCAAATGTGTGTTATAAGATTTCAGGACATTTCAAATTTTCTTGTTTAGTGTAATCTTTAGTGCCAGTAGTGTTTATGACACACATTAAGCAATTTGTCATTGATGTCCTCGCTGAAGTGGAGAATTAAGAGTTAACTGTCATCTTTGTTGATTTAAGTATTTCATGTCAAATTAGCAATAAATTTAAGTCTTTTCCCAATGTGCTCATATAACTTATTCCTCTTCGTTAATTAGGTTATCGAAATATTCAAGAACCTATTCATTATGTCTTTTCAAAATTTATTTCTCCCTCTTAATCATTTCATTTGGTATGATCTGAAAGGTTGTTACAATTTGATTTTCAGAGTCAGAATAAATTTTATTGATTTCATTCCTTTATTGCTTTATGTCATATTTCCTTATTTTAATCTGAAATTTATTAGTTATTTAAAAATAATTTAAAAGTGATAAAAGAAGATACCTATCATATGCCCCCAAGTTAGGAGTATGTAATTCCTCATTTGTTTTATGGATATGTTTTCCAAATGGCAATTAAAAATTGTGTATCTAAACTTTATCAAGTGTGCCATTCTCATAAAAAAAGGAAAACACCTTTCTTACACAGAGATGGCTTGTAATAAGTTCATCATATTTGGAAATGATTATGAACAATAAATCCAAAGTAAACATATAGTCAACTGCACTTCCCTTAGCTAGATCCCCTAAAAATGTCCTAACCGCTCCAATGCCACCTGACACCAGAGCAAAATTGACGGCCAGGAAATCAGAGCAGAATAGACAGCTGTCATCATCAATTTCAGTGGGCGTGTCTTTCTTTTGCAAAAATTTCCAAACCCTATGACTCTATGAATCCCCTGTGAGGGCCCTTCCCAGGCCTTGGAAGTGTTCTATGGAGATGAAAGCCTTGGAGCTTAAGATTCATCAGCTTTAAGGTAATTCGGCCTTTGTCTAAACTTCTTAATATAGCTATTTATGATCTGGCTTCTGCTCACTTCTCCAGCTCAGTCTCTCATCATTTTCTCCCCTTGCTTTCTCTGCCTGAGCCTTATTCGGTCTCTCTCAGTTCCTGACTCTGACATGCTCGCTCTTCCCCCAGAGCATTCATTAGTACTATTCTTTGTCTGGCTAAATGTTTGCACTCCACATGTCATTTTAGAAGTCTCTTAGCTTTCCCTGGCTACCAAAGTCTAAGATAAATGCCTCCTGTGTTTGCTCTCATGGTATAGTATGTTAATAAGAGAAACAACAATAGCCAGTAATGAATAATTCCATGGTGTAATGTAATAAGTGCAATAATTAAAATCTGTATCATATCTATTTAGTATGCACTTGTTTTCTCACCTATAGCTGCCATTAGAGATAAGTTATGTGAGAGAAGAGACTTGTCTTTCTTCTTATCTATTGAAACTCCATTTCCAGGCCCAAGTCCTGGAGCACACAGTAAATATTTACTGAAATATGAAAGGTGGAATATTCCAGGCAGAGGAAATAGTATCAAAAGAAATAGAAGCATTGAAGACAGTATAGAATAGTAGTTAGGAGAATATGTTCTGGACCCAGATGTATGTTGTTTAAACCTCAGGCCCATCAGCTCCATGACCATGGACAATGACTTAACGTTTCTATGCTTCAGTTTTCTCACCTGTGAAATGAGCATAATGGTAGTACCTACCTCATATAGACTCTGAAATTTAAATAGGTCAAGACATGTAAGGTGCTTAGGACAATGCCTGATACATAATAATCACCTAATAAGTATTACTTATGATAACATTCCTAGCTTAATCCCAGTGAAAAAGTTTACTGATTTTAAAGTAATCACCCTTCAGCTTTCATATCAACCTGCCATTTACAAGCGGTCACTTTTGAGCTAGTAGACTTTAGAGATCATCGATCTTACCTCTTCATTTTACAAAGAAGGAAAATGTAGTGCAGGAGAGCCAGACTAGAATCCAGGTCCTGACTGATCAAGCTGATGACCATGGTTAATTCAGAACCAGAGGCTTAAAGTGAATTGGGAGGTGAAGGTGTTTGAGCTGTCCCCCTAAAGATGGTGGTTGTGCTTTGATGCTGTGGAAGCTGTTGCCTACTTTAAGGACCTATATTACCATTACTTTTACCAATGTGGGCATCAGGCTCTGGAAGAGCAATGAGAAGGGTCACAGTAGACTTCTGACTTGTAATCCAGTTGCTTGACTTGGATGTGATAAAGGCCAGTGCTGTGGGTAGACCATCACCAAGATGACTCTGGATTCTGGCTCTTAGCCTCCAAATAAAAAAGCTGCATTAATGTATCTCCCCTGAGTGTATGTTCTGTTTACTTCTACATGCCAATACCCTCCAAGCAGGAGGAGGCTGTCCCTCTGTGGAATTCGGCCCAGAGGCATATGAGTTCTAGGAGAATGGAGTATCTCAGATGTTAGAGCTCTTGTGCTTAGAGAGATACCACATATACCACATATACAGGGTTACAAAGAAGATATTCCCCACCCCACCCCCACCCCAAATCTTTGACTTAGGTGGCTGGCTTTGAAATTCATCGCACTATATATACTGTGACCATTTTGCATGCCCGATAAGATGTTGCTCAGACAAATAGCAGGGCTCCCTAGTCACATGTAATTTTGTTAGGAAGACTATTTATCACTTCTGCTCAAATGAAGCACTAGGATCTTATCTAAAACATGGATATGGTCTACTGGATTCTGCTATCTCTCTTTAGCAATAAATGGAAAAGGCCCCAATTGAGCTTAGGACTTTGAAATATAAAAGATTGATTGAGAAACATAAAATGGACAGTAAGGAATGAACTATGCTTATTTTACTAAGCTCATGTTAATATACCCAGAATACTGCAAATAGTACAAAGATAACTAGATAGAGATTAGATAGATAGATAAATAGATAGAATGGACCAGAATAGGTTTGGGTCTGGTTTTAACCTATCTTCAGAGTGCTTGTTGGTCAGCAGAGCTTTGTCAGATTACAGTGTCTGTTATTTGTCAAATATATTTTTAAAAATATTTATTAAACTCTTACTATGTGATGGAAGCTGTGCTATTATCATGTATGTGCAGTTCTCATCTTCAGGCAACTTACTTTTGAAAGAGGCTGGTGGAGGTCCTGTGACCTGAGCCAGTTAGGGATCATTATTATTTCTTTTTATTGTCCTTTTGTGTTCATGATCATTCTTCCACTGGGCATCCACCATGGGACTAATTGCTTCTTGGTATGAGAATGTTTTTCCTCAGCTTAGAGCAACTTCAGTTGGTTAAAGTTCAATCTTTCACTATCAATTAGAATTCAACTACTATATGTTTATTGCATTAGCTCTTTTCATTTTGACTTGCTATTGTACAAATTTAAGCAATGCAGGAAATAACGCAATGAAAAGAGCCTCTGATGCTTTTTTTTTTTTTTTTTTTTTTTTTTTGCCTATGATTGCTGAGGTGGGAAGAAGTTTATGGTTCATTTCGGTTTGGAGCAGGAAAAAAATGATATATTCAAAGCTGGGTGTTGCCTAGAAGATTACTTGCTGTCCCTCTCAAGTCCTTTCCTTTAGTCCTGTTTCCTGTCTCCCACAAGCAGTTAAATTCCCTCAGCACAGATAACATTTAGAACTAAGAGCTGTTCCTTGTGAAAAAAGCGCAGTGCTCCTGGGCTCTTCCTGTTTAAAACCTCATCTATTCTCTGTGTGAGTAATACTTAAATAAAGGTGTGTGAAGGCTGATTTATGATTATTAAGACTGGGTCATTAATTTGGTTCGCTTATAATCGCCAGTATTTTTACAAAATTCCCACATTTATACCATGTCTCTCTGTGTGTACATTGTTCAGATTTAAATCTTACATTTTTCTCTTATGTAAATATTTTTTACCGTTTAGAGAGCTTTGCTATCATTCTCTTCTGATCTTCAAATCTGCCCAGTGAGTGATACAGCAGGAGTGTGTGAGATGACTACCCAATGACAGGTTAGGAGACTAAAGCTCAAATAATTGAGTAGTATAAAGTAAGGAGTGGAAATTGCCTACTTAGGTGTTTTTCTCCCTAGAATCTTTTCCCCTTCCTTTCATCAATATTTTTGTGTTTCAGTTGGAGACCCATGCCTTCCCCCATCTTCTGTCTGCGTGGACCAAATGGGACTCTGCTCATTGTTTCAGGGGTGTATCTTGTCCCAAAGGTCTAAGACAATCGCATCTTCATTGTCTGGCCGAGTGATGAGTTCAGAGTAGGCAAGGGACCGACTCAGGCCCATCGGAAGAAATACTAGTCTTTGGGGAAGAGGCATGGGATCCTCTTTTCCTCTGGGTTTGGTATTGGGAGGAGATGGGGTTGGAGTCTTAGAGGAAGCCAATAGAGCAGAAGGCAACGCCAGATAAGGAGAAAAGGGAAGCCATGTGCTGGTTACACCATCGATGTAGGTAAGCACCTAAACCAGCCACACCTCAAAGTCAGCCTTAGCTTTGGACTTTTTAGTTACGTGAAAAGTTGTTTTTGGCTTCAGCCTGTTTGGGTTTGCTTTTCATTCTTAGCTACAGGTATAACTCTGTAGGTGAACAAGCGCAATTCTAGTTTTCAGTGATCACAACTTCCCAGTCTGGAAAATGGAAGTGCTTCTCTAGCCTGTGGCAGCTCTGGGGCCATTATTCCATCATGATCCTCTGATGCTCATCAAAGCAGCTTCCTGAGAGGCAGCATATCCTCTTTGGTGTCTGACAATCTGAGTTTACGCTTGGGTGTAGTGTTTCTTTCCCTTTGGGAAATAGTTAATTTTCCCCAGGCTAATAGAGCCTAGGAAAGATTGATTGTAAGTAAAGATTACTATTCAGAAATGGCTATGGTGTCATCCTTTAAAATGTTAATAAAAACATGGAAGAAATCAGTCAAAAGTCAACACCAGCTAGACTATAACCATTCTTACATAAATCTATGCACTAAATCTATGCATTATTTTGGCATTAAATAATTTGTGTCTTAGTATATAAAGAGAGTAATTTCCTTTCATGACAATAAATGTGGCCCCCCAAATTTAGTCATGAAAATGCGGTGCTCTGTTGTTTAAGGTTAAGCAAAAATGATATTTGCATCATACACTGAACTGAAGAAGGGCTGGGTGACGGGGGAAGAGTCACTTTTAAAACCACCCCTGTCCTCACAGAAGAGAACCAACACTTCAGAGTTGCCAGGTGGGGATGCTGAATGGAGAACAGGAGCAAATTGCCAATGGCTTCATGGCCCTATTTGTTGCATTGTGAAGTTTTTGATAAAATGGCATAAATACCTTATTTAAATCCTCAGGACAAATTAAATGTTTGGGAAAGGATTCTAGAAAGAGATATCTTATGGTGCCCTGAACACCAGGGTGTTTCATGTTTCCATTCTCTTGCATGTGCAATTCCCCCAGCCTTAAATGCCATTCCTTGCCTTGTCCACCGAATGAGTCCTTCAGACCTTTCAAGAAATAGTTCAAGAGCTTTGTTTTTTTCCTGGCTTTTCCTCTACACATTTGGTTGCTATATCCATGTTTCCATGACTGTACCTTGTCTATCTATGGTTGCTAGAATTGGTCAAAATCTATTGAGCTATTTCTCTGCTCCCTGTCTCTGCCAGTGGACTTTGAGGACCTTGCATTCAAAGACTTGCCTGACCCTGCAAGTGCCCAATAGAGGTTTGCTGGATGAATAACCTTAGTGGCCTTTTTTGAGTGAACCTTCTAACCACAATGATGATGGCTACCTATTTTGAACACCTAATAATGGCCAGACAATTTGTATGCACTACAGTTAATTATAATTAACTAATAATATAATTTAAACTAATTATAACTTTATTATAACTAACAATATAATTTAAAGATATCATCTTTAATCCTGCAAAGTGCATGTTATCTCTCTCCCCATTTTGCAGATGAGAAAACCGAGGTTCAGAAAGGTTCAGAGGGTTGCCCGAGATGTCCCTATTAAGTGGTAGTGCGGAGATTCAAAGTCTATGCTCTTTCCTCCACATAACGTCTCCAACTTTGCTTGAAATAGTTATTTTAAAAAATTTAAAAAATGCTTCCTTTTCAGCATTCCCTGAATATTCCCTTGAGGGCTCTGTTTCCTGCTAGATTCGTGCTACCTGCTTCCGTCTGCGAAATCAAATAAGCTACTTTGTGCAGCTCCTTCCTCAGGAAATCTGGAAAACGGAGCTGCTCTTTCTAGGAACGCTAACAATTCATCTTCATTTACTGGCCTGGCTTATGATGTTCAGCTTAACCCATTGTGGCGCATGGCCCCGGGCTGGGGCTGTTAGCCTCATCCGTCTAAAACAGTTTTTATTGCCAGCAAACAGAATCAGGAAGTGGAAGCAGATTTTTTGGAAAAGACTGGTTAAGAAAGAAGTTTTTTTTTTTTTTTTTTTTTTTTATCACTAATAGAAGCCAAACAAACATTTTGATTCAAATGATCTCATTCCAATCGGTGGCTCTGCTCTGGCGGTGTAGATCTGGCCCGCACCTGTTACAGACCGCAGAGCACTTCGCCCTGGTAATTGCCACATGCTGGTTTGTAAATGCGACCTGCTCCGGGTTTGGGTGAGGTTTTCATCAGGTGGGAGAGAAATCAGAAACAAAGCGAGCGTATTAAGAGGAAATGAGAACTATGCCTCTGAATTTATACGCACATATGCACATCACACACGAACACTTTCACAATCCCTTTTTGGTAAGGATTGTTTTTTTTTTTTTTTTTTTTTTTAATTCGGAGATTATTTCTGTGGACCACCTTTTGGCATTAAAATACCCTTTCTCTTAAGAACATGGTATGACTAGAGGATACTTTTCTTGATGCCTTAACCCGCCTGACAAAATAAAAATGTCATAGAATGCCCTGTCCACCTTGATTTGGAAACACATTTTATGAGGCCACGACATTTCCGAGTCCCGGAGCCACGTCTCCCTGCCTTTCCCCTGCTTCGCTGGTTGACCACAGATAACAAACCTGCTCCCAAAGAAGGAAGACTCACGTTTTCAAAGTGGATTCCCCTCTGGACTCTAGCCTCACCGGCTGTCTTTTCCCTTCATTGGCACTTAGAATTGGATGCCTTGTTTCATTCATATAGATTTATGTCCTAGCTAATAAAACAAATCCTAACCATGCCTACCCGAGATAGGAAGTGTCTCTTTCTAGTTAGGTATCGAAAAAATGTACACATAATAGAGGCTCTGCTGTTTTAAAAATAGATTTAACATCAGGAACTTGGGGGAGAGGTGCTGGAAATTAATAAGATAATGATGACAATAGATTACAGTTAATATTTATTAAGTGCTTTCTATACACTAAGCACTATTTTAAGCATTCCACATGTATGACTCATTTAATCCTCTCAATAGTAAAAAATAAGCTTTTATTGTCATTGCCTTGGTTTTACAGGGGAAGGGGAACAGAGGCAACAGAGGGTTAAGTAACTTGGCTAGAGACATGGTTTTTCTTGACATGGTGGGATTTGAACCCAATAGCTTTAGCCTGAGACCTGGACATTACTGGCCACCGCACCATGCTGCTTCTTGCAAGGACAGTTCTGACCGCTGCATCTGGAGAAGAATGACAGCAACAGCAGCAGCGATTGCAACAGCTAGGATTAGGAGGGCCCCAGGGCGGCATGTGGGCTAAGGGCTTCAGGTGGATTATCTCTCGCCCACACCAACTCTATGCAATCTGGGCTCCTTTACCATCCTTTACAGATGAGGAAGCTGAGGCACAGAGGTCTTGAATGCTATGCCCAAGACCGGGTAGTGGCAGAACCTGAAACTCAAGCATAGGTTTGTCTGAGTCCACACCCCGTGAGCTATGATGGTGAACTTGGATGGGCGTAGGATAGAGGGCAGGAAAATTCCATCTCCAGGCTCCCCAGCAGCTGAGCAGCCGAGGCCAGGTCCCTGGGCTCCCGAGATTATTCCATCATCTATAAGGAGGAGGACGTCTGTGTGAGATGCTTAATCAACTGCTATGTGCTACTTAAATGTCATTTATTTAAATATGTGGCGGAGGTTTGTTCCATTTCCTGTTCCTCTGAGCGTCTCTGGAGATTCAGAGAGCTCACTGCCTTTCCTATTGCTTCCCTCGCTAGCCTTCCCTCTCAGCAGGCACCTCAGGAAGATTTGGGCTCCTGTTGCTGAGTAGCTCTAGGAAGTGCCTTTCGAGGTACCAGTCACCTAGAGCCACAGAAAGACAATCCAGACTGACAAGCACCATGCTCATTAGGCAGACACTCAGCTCTATGCAGTCACAAAGATATTAAGAAATGATATTTATAGCTGACCTTTCAAGATTAATAATTCCTGTGAAGGAGAAACCGTGGTATTCAATGTAATTAAAAAAACCTTGAGTGTTGAAGGAAATAATTATTTTACTGTTTGTAGTACAGTTTGTTACATTTATTAAAAATTTAATAAAATGCACGTGCATACCTATCAAAGTTAAAAGAGTGATAACGAAAAGCCAGTTTGCTTCTTTTAAATCTGATGTGTGGTATTCTTATGACTCCTAATTATTTTCATATTTTCTTAAAAACATGTGTATTAATCTTGTGATTTGAGAAGTAAAATTTCATAACGATCAGTTAGTAATTTAAAAAATGGATCAGTTAGAAATTTAAAAAATGGATCTTTAAGTCACACTAAAGTCAATTGCCAAAGCATTCATGATTTAAATGCTAGGAAATAAAAATAGAAAAACATGAAATATTAACATGTTCTTTTCCTTAGTTTTTGATTTCCCCTTATTCTCCCTTTTGACTCCACCTTAGATTTGACAAGTAATATGCTCAGATATTATGTGTCTGGTGAAGATCTTCCTGGCTTATCTTATTGTCTGGAAAAGGCAAGAATTAGGAGGGTCCATTTTGTCTCCAAATAACTGCATTCTCATTGAGGCAATGTCAGTTGAAACTCCTTATACCACATGTAATTAACTGCTTTGTGCTTTGATCATAAAACATGCCACACACTGAGGGCCAAACCCCCACAACCTTTCTAAATGGGATGGGAGTGAGTGGCCATTCTGAGGTGGGGAGGGGGAAGGTAGAGGCTGACAGGACACAGGGTTTGGGAATATTTGCTTGAGTATTTGATGCTTTTTAGATTGCTGTTCTGGTAGAGAGAAAAGGTTGTTACAAATTAAACAGAAAAACAATTAAAATAGTTTCATAAACATAGAAGCATTTTCTGAATAGAAACACTTCATCCTTTCTTTGTAAGAATTATAACTTATTATAAAAAGATTTTAGAGGGATTATTAGAAAATAATTGCCATGAACACACCAAATAACCATTTTATTTGTGCATATTACTTTAAAGTCCTTGTTCACATCTATAATAATAAAAGCATGATATGCTAATTAGACCAGACAGCTGAACCACCTTCCGGATGTCCTTCCGGATATCCTTCCAGATGACCTTCTGGACAAAGCTGGGGCTGCGAGGGCCGAGCTTCTTGCACAAATTTTGTGCATAGGGCCTCTGGTATGATAATAAGAATTTTCAATTTTATGGTACTTAAAAATTTTAACTGACATTACACTGACTTCATTATTATCATTATTAAAGTCATCATAGTGCCTTGATTTGGTTAGTCACTACTTTATTTAACCTTTACCTTATTTTTTGATAATTAGATGTTTTCTTCATTTATTTTGCTTTTCTATAAGTGGCAACTACACATTTTAGATTTTCTAAATATTTCCATTATTTCTACAATTGTCTTTGTATTTTTGTATCCTGCTTTTTGCTTTAAAAAGTATGGTCTTAGCCATAGCTGGTTTGGCTCAATGGATAGAGCGTTGGCCTGTGGACTGAAGGGTCCCTGGTTCTATTCTGGTCAAGGGCACATACCTGGGTTGCAGGCTTGATCCCTGGGTGCATGGGGGAGGCAACCAATCGTTGTGTCTCTCTCACATCGATGTTTCTCTCTGTTTGACTCTCCCCCTCCCTTCTCGTCTCTCTAAAAATCAGTGGAAAACATATCCTTGGCTGAGGATTAACAATAAAAAAAGTATGGTCTTGAGAACCATAGTTAATATTTAAGCAAAAGCCTAAATATTGCTTATATAGATTTTTTTTCCTGTGGTGAGTTATTTCCTTTGTTCAAATTTTCTTCCCTCTGCCTGAATTACTTCCTCCTCCCCCATATTCTCATGATGAAGACCTATTGATTATTTAATACCCAGCTTTAATATTTTTTTTGCTGCGCCTTTCATTGATACTGTCGAGCAGTGTTTATCCTTTAAACATTACTTCTTTATAGCAGGGAGTACATTGTAGCACAACAATGTTTAATTTCAAGAATATACTGCTCCTGCTCCACTATGCTTTTGTTGAGAATGGTCCCTAGGCACATTTTGTACATACACCCCAGCTTCACAGAACAGTTTTGAACAAATTCAGTATTGATTGTATAACTGAATGAGTTAAATAAAAGAGCTGACAAGGGCCTAGGTTTATGTATTAGAGGAGTTCAGGGAAGGAGAGACCTAAAGGGCTGGAGGAGGAGGAGAAGGAGTAGGGGAAAGGCAGGAAACCTGTTTCTATTGAGCTTTGTTATGTACCAGGCGCTATGCCAGGTACTTTACACACCTTATCTCGTTGAACGCCGAGAGCAACTCTTGAAGTAGGTCTTGTCACTGTCATACTGTGTATTGCAGATAAAAACATTAATGTTCATAGAGATTGAGAAATTGCGTAAGTTCACTTCATTAACAAGTGCCAGAGCTGGAGGAGAGAGAGAAGAAAGGGCGTTTTTCTGAAGTTCAAAAGAAGGAATGGTTGGGTGGATTCTGTGTAGGCCTACGCACAAACGCAGATGGCAGTGACCAGCTGGCATTTATAGGTTACCGGAGAGGCCAACCCGGCTGACCTACAGAGTATGAATGGGGGTGGGTAGTCGGTGTTCACACGCCTAACAATCTGTAAGTCATTAAGGCCTCTGACAGAGTAGAAGGGGTTAAGGTTCTGCTGAAGGGTGTGTCTGTATAAATAATGATTACAGCTAGGTTGGCCTGGGCAACTCCTGATACCCAAGGCAGGTTCTATTCTCACTACTGCTCTGTTACTAGATGATTATGCTTGGGCCCATAAGAGTTAATTCACATTCATTGCCAAGAGCCTTTGGGAATGCCCAGCTGAGAGATTTAATGAAACAAAAGAGATAGTTGAACTAAGGACAATAGTTTAAGATTGAAAAAAGGCTCTGCTAATTGAAGGATTACATTAAAAATCAAAATGTATTATTTAAAAGGAAAAAAAGATTAACAAAATTTGTTACTAAATTTTCATTTTTCTTCTGTAAAGGAGCGCTTGTAAAATAAAATACAATTTTTTAGGCATGGGCAGTGTCTTAGTCTGTTCAGGCTTCCATACAACAATACCATAGACTGGGTGGTTTATAAACAACAGAAATTTATTTAATTTATTTCTCACACTTCTGGAGGCTGGGAGGTCCAACAGCACTGCCCTGGCAGATGTGGTGTCTGGCGAGGGCCCCACTTTCTGGTTCATAGGTGGCCATCTTCTTGCCATAATCTCACATGACAGAAGGGCTGTGTTATAAGGAGATGGCAAGAGTGAAAATCAAACATTTGGGGATGAGGTGAGCAATGAGTCAGATGCAGTGCCCCATGTTGATCGTTTCTGGAAAAAAAAAATCTAGATGAGCTTGATTGGCTTAATCAAGGTCCCAGGCTTATATATGCTTATTCTCAAACTGCCTAAGCAAGGTGGGCTAGAAAAAAGGAATTTTGAATTCTACCTTTGAGAGGTGAGAGTCATAATTTAGGGCTTTCCTCAAACATACGAAAACGGTTCAGAAGATGCTGGGAGAGCCAAAATATCATAGGCCCACTACAGATAGAAATCATCTTTGAATCCATTTCCACCTCTTTTTTTTTTCTGGATTAGAGAGATCCATGAAAATAGTGCCTAGGCTAGGGCCACTGTGTAAAGATGTATTGGCTGTGTACTGCATGACTTCTCAGTGTGTGCCATTCTTGTAGACTCTGCTATGAATGGCTCCCCTAGACCCAAGCAACTTGGAAGCCCTCAGTGAGACCCTTGCAGTTACAATATTAATTAATAAGAAAAGAATTATTGAGTGCCTGGCCTGACTCAGGGACCCTCCTACCATAGGACAATGGAACAGTCCAGAGCACGGGATTGAATTTCACGTCTGCCACTTATTAGTCGTGTGGTATGGACAAGTTATTTAAATTCTTAGAATCTTATTTTCTTTGTAAAGTGAAGGTGCCTTTACTTACATGATTAAGTTGTTATACACGCCTAACCCACTGTGAACATGCCAGGAAATAGCAGATATAATTATGATTCACAGGCATTTTTCATGTAATTCCATTATAGTCTTATAATTTAGCTCTAATTCATGGGGAAACTGAGGTTCAGAGAACCTAAGACCTACCCAAGGTAAGATAGCTGTGGGGTGGCAGAGCATGGATTCCTCCTCAGATTTGGGAGCCTGTGTTCATGCTACACTGATGAGTTGATTTTTACCCACATCCAAGGATGAATCTTCAATCTAAAGTCCTTTTCCTCTGAGCCTTTCTTGCCATGTTCAACATAAATATTAATGCAGCTACCATCTGCCACCCTGTAAAAACACTTGGTCAAATCTATTTTAGCAAATGAAGCAAAATTGCCTTTTATTTGGTTTAATATATGTATGTTTTATGCTTTCTTTTGACCATCCAGTCCGTTTTTGAAGTGGAGTTTGGTTACCAAGGGAACGAGTATACAGCACTAGTCTTTTTTTTTTTTTTTTAATTAGATTCAAGTTCAAAGTTGTTAGAATTGTTGGCTGAATTTCAACTGGTGACCACTTATTGACTGGAAAGTAACATAATTTCACTTTTTTTTTGGTATAAAAATAAAAGCTAAAGTGAGAGAAAATGAAAGGAATTTATGAGAATTGGTGAAAAATAAGAATCTTTAAGTTGCAGACATTCGGCTTGCAGCCTGAAGCTGGCTAATCGATATCTTTACTTCAGATTGTATAATCTGCACATAAGTCTTAGTGCTTTGGGAAATGTTTTATATGTTTTTAAATAGAAATAAATTTCACATGCCATGTTTTAGGAGATCTATAGCCACTAATGGTTTTATATTCCTTTCTGGAGTGGCACTATATAAAGTCTATGGGATCTTGCCTCTCCCTAGACTCATCTCTCTTTTTCAATAAGCCTGGGTTTAAGCTCAGTGATTCACAACTCTCAAAATGCAACAAATGTTCTTGTAAAAATAATTAAAATTAAAAATGAAATAAAAATTCCCCAGAGTCCCTTCCTCCACCTCCAGGGTTACAAATAAGGTCAGGGCCGAGAGATCCAACCTGAAGTGACAAAGGATTTGGGGACCTAAGGCATGAGTTAAAGCAATGTTTGCCTGAGAATTGTGAGGCTCCGATCCCAAGGAGTATACCGTGAGAGCCAGTCAGAAGGATTGTAGGGATAGAAATACGAGGATTCAGAATGAAGAGTTTGGAGCCAGGTAAAGACTCAAAGGTTACGAAGCTGATTTGCGAACGAATGAGGGAAAGTTGGATACTATTTGTTTTACTTTAATGGCGGCAGGTCCAAAGAACATATAGGCATAGTCCATGGACACAGACAACAGTGTGGTAATGGTTAAGGGGGAGACAAAGGAGGAGAGAATGGGGGGTATCTGTAACAGTGTCAACAATAAAAGTAAAAACAAACAAAACCCCCCACTAAAAACAAAAACAAATACAGAAGCAAAACAAAACAAAAGAAACTTGGGTTTGTCAGACTACATTAAGAGACCAGGGTTAGGCAAACATGTTCTCACAGAGCATGCGTTTTAGTTTTTGTTATCTTTTATATTAACCAGAATTAAGTTGGGCCATGAGGGACTGTCTTCAATCTGGCTTCCTAAAAGCACTGCCTGAGAAGATGGAGTCAAGGGAGGTATGTTAAGCGGTCCAGAGCTGAGTTTGGAACTGAGAGCCAAGTGCATAACTACCAATATGTTAATTGAATGGGTTTGGGAAGAGAGATGACCAATTATGTCTGGAAGTTAGAGACACCAAAACAGAACACGCAGGATGGTAATAAAAGCGGGAGGTGCCCTGAAGTGCTGGATGTAGCCACAGAGGCAGTTGCTAATGTGCCTGTGGCCTGGTCTGTTAGAGCGAGATGGAAAGTTCTTACGGGCTCTCAACCAGTTTTGACTAATTCGACCTTAAAGGATGGGTAGGGCCTGATGGAGAGATATAAGGGGGAGGACATTGCAGTGGAAATGTGCCCAGGATGAGCCAATATGGGGGGAATGCCTGAAGAGTTTCATACATCTCTTGAACCTATGCCCCTCAGCTGGGTGACACCAACATTATACCATTTAAGATTCGCTCTTTTGGTACATCTGGGCCCTTTGAGTTGAGCCCTTACCTTATCAAATAGTGAGATCATAAAGCCAGCTGTTGGTGATGCCACGAGTTAGAAGGTTAGTCATTAACATTGTTCTAAAGAGTCTCCCTCACACTCATAACAATGTCATTCTCTGATTGATGGTGAAATATCATCAAAAACAAAGTGGCCTTGGTCTATCCTCTAAAGACACTCAGACTGAAAAGATGAGGACTTTCCCGGATGTTCATTGGGAAGCCAAGTGTTCTCAACCTGGAAAGGGCAGTGGCAGTGAAGTCCAATGCCTAGGCTGAGCAAACGCGGAAGAGAGAAAAAGTGTGCAGGGCCAGTAATTAGAGGAGAAGGAACAGGTGAGCTTTCAAGAAGTAGTCTTGGGAGCAGGAAAGCCTGAATAATGCAACAAAGAAGTGCAGAATAAAGATAATGAGACTGTGTAAGCTGCAACCCACACAAGATGACCAAAGGAGAAGGGGCCACAGGCAGAGGGAGCAGGCACTCACTGACCGGCCATGTACTTGGAGTATGTGGACCAGCTCTCGGTGGGAGGGGGGACTGGTGGTCAAAACTAAAGCACAGGTGATTCATGTGCATGTGACATGTATCTTGTTTAATATTTTAGAAAAATAGTTTAGTATGTATAATGTTATTCTCAAGCTCATTCTTTATTAAAAATTACTAGCTCCAGTGGAGAATATTAATATCTTAGTGAAATAATTCCATTTGGGTGGATTTTACCAGCCTCCCCCCCTGGATTAATACCCAGACTGGACAGTCTATCGCAGTTTGAGTCTACCTATGTCTTTATTCTCCTGATAGGAATGAAAGGACTTTGGGTACTTATTGTGTACTTAAAATAAAGGATCTTTGAGTAATGGAGTTTGGTATAAGTGTAGACAAGCTGCCTACACTTAAAAACACATTTTGCAAGCGCAGCAAGGTGTAAATTTAATGACAAATTCAAACAAATAAGTCACTCCATATGCACTTGCCAATGTGTGTATATACAATGTGTCAGAAACAAATAGAAATGGACTAAAATGTATATATGGACATGTAAATTTTTCATTTGAAAAATATGACCAAGAACATTGAAATATTCAGAGAGGCCCATTTTCAAAACAGTTGACTTCAGACTCCACCTGCAACAGACTGTATTGAATTGTAAGAGGAGAACTAGAGAAATCTACACAGTTGTCCCCAACAACAGGTGCCAAGGCTAGAGCTCTGGTGGAGGACAGTTCTGAGTGAATTGTTGGTAAATTATAAGCCTTCTGGAAGCCCTGAATTATTAGATTTAAAAGAGCAGGCATGCATAGTCGTCACGTAAATGCTATGTAATCTAGTTATAGTTACATATGGGGCTGTTTGATAGTATAATAAGCATGGCATGGAGGCATAAAAATGCACCTTTGAATAAGATGCACAGAAAAGTAAACCTTGGCTTTATTGGCTTTAATACTTGTGGTTTTTACTGTTTCTGAGTGACCCTGGAAATCCATGAACTATAATCCTTTGCCATTTTGCTGAGGCATGTGTAGTATACAGCTTATATTAATCACAGAATTTATGTTCATAACGTTGTACATTATTTTGTTTCTGTCTCTGTAGAATCTGTATACTGCATTGGAAGGGGTCAGTTGAAAATTTTCAGTTATACTTATTCCACATTTATGGGAGAAATTATGTGTCGCAAGTGGCATTTTAAAACATTTCTCCTGGATGTGAAAGGTGTGGGGTATGCATCAACCTGTTAGAAATATGTTTCCATGTATAATAGAAATTCCAAGGGGGGACAGAACCTGACAACTATGAGCTGTTAGAGCACACGTGTGAGTGGTCGATGCGTAATAATAGAAGTCATGTAATTTGCTGTCTATAGCTGTTTTCTACGATTGCTTGTGTGTTTAATTCCTAAAGAAAACTGTTTTAAGGAGATAGCAAGGCCAAAAATGCAGGTCAAGTTCAAAGAGCATGGCAAGGATTGAGGGCATTTGGCAGCCAAGAGAGTAAGGGTATGTAGGACAGGGATGGAAGCATGAGCAGAAGTTCACAGGAGCAAACGTAAGCAATGTAAAAGAGGAAGCCTAGAGATTGTCATATTGCCTGGAATTGCAATCTCCAGCTTTCTTACTAGGTGGTTGTTCAATCTGTTTAATTTCTTTTTGAATACTGCTTTAGAGATGAGACATTCTGTTGGGCGGTAGCTCTAATATTCTAAAAGTTATCTTCTTTTATATAATGACACAAATCTAATTTTTTTATGCATTGGCATTAAATAATTCCAGATACCTCACGATTCCTTCTTTCTTAAAAAATATATTTTTATTGATTTCAGAGAGGAAGGGAGCGGAAGAGAGAGATAGAAACATCAATGATGAGAGAAAATCATTGATTGGCTGCCTCTTGCATACCCCCACTGGAGTTCAAGCCCACACTCTGGGCATGTGCCCTGACTGGGAATCAAACCGTGACCTCCTGGTTCATAGGTCGACACTCAACCACTGAGCCATACCAGTCAGGCCATGATTCCTTCTTTAAATAAATATTTAGTGAGGCCCTGCTTTGTGTAGGCACTGTTATTGGTGTTGGGTATACAGTGTTAACAAGACAGACAAGAGTTAAACACATAGAGCTTACATTTTAGTGAGGGAAGACAAAAAATATGCAAGGAAATAGTGAACACAAAAATATCAGAGAGTGACAAGTAGTGTGCAGAGAATTAAACAGGGTGACATCATATGGAGTGACTGGGAGGCCAAGAGAAGAATTCTGACATGGTAACTTGCAAACAATGCAAAGATTGGATTGGGTCAGGTAGGGTGGATGGGGAGCAGAGCTTCAGTGTGTCAGAGGAACTTAAGCAAGGCTTTTATGGCCACGTCTAGTGTATGAGGCAGAAAGTAGCCCAAGATGTGGATGGAGAGAAAAACAAGGGGCAGGCCACCTAGGACTTTGCGAGCCAGGAGAGAACTTGACTTTTATTTTCATTGTGATTGGAAAGTCAGTAGAAGTTTTAAACAGGGGGAAAGGCCATGCTATGTACATTAGAAAAGGATCACTCTGGCTACTGGGTAGAGAATGGATGATGACAGCAGGGGCTGTAGTGATAGTTCTGGTGAGAGGGAGTAATAACTGGGATAAGGATGGTAGTGATGAAGAGAGAGAAGCGAACTTATTAGAGCAGTGGTTCTCAACCTTTCTAATGCCATGACCCTTTAACACAGTTCCTCATGTTGTGGTGACCCCCAACCATAAAATTATTTTCGTTGCTACTTCATAACTGTAATTTTGCTACTGTTATGAATCGTAATGTAAATATCTGTGTTTTCTGATGGTCTTAGGTGACCCTGCTAGCAGTTCTCAACCGCTGCTGTAGAGCCTAAGACCATCGGAAAACACAGATATTTACATTATGATTCATTAACAGTAGCAAAATTACAGTTATGAAGTAACAACAAAAATAATTTTATGGTGGGGGGTCACCACAACATGAGGAACTGTATTAAAGGGTCACGGCATTAGAAAGGTTGAGAACCACTGTATTAGAGAGATGTCTTGGACGGCCTGATAGATAGATTGGACATTGAGTACAGGGAAAGAGAGGAGTCAAGGGTAACACTTAGATCATTGGCTGGCACAATGGATAGTGCTTTTGTTCCTGAGAGGAAATACACATTGTCATTCTTCGTCTGTATTAAAGTATTGCAAGTGTATGGTTTACAGATGTATTTGACATATTAAATGAAGGGCAATTAGTAAGGAAGATGTCTCCTATTATAGAGTTTATTCTACTTTTGCTAGAGTTCAGACACATACACCTATCCTAAATTTATCTAAAAGTTTAAATTCATTAAAAATCTGAAGTAGTTTTAGAGACAAGATGTTTATAGGATGCATTAGTAATTGCTTAATATGTTAAGACCTCATAGACAGTATTTAACAAAGAAAAATCACACATTTTGAAAGTTTTAAAATAATGTGAAAACTATGGAAGATAAGGTGACAAAAGAAAAATATCCGGGGAAATATTTTAATGGATAAGACTTATAAAGGGTTAATATCCGTAATTTCTAAGGATTCTTAAAAATCAATTAAAAAAAAAACAACCAACCAAATTTTGTGCCAAATACTAGGAAAATGCACAAAACATGAAAAGGCAATTTATAAAAGAAAAGGTCAGGGAGGGCTGGTGGGGGGCTGGGTGAAAAAGGTGCAGGGACTGAGAAGTACAAATTGGTAATCACAGAACAGTCACAGGGATGTAAAGTACAGCATGGGAAATATAGTCAATAATCCTATATAATAAAAGCCTAATATACTAAGTGTTTGGTCACATTATGCTAATATATGCTAAGGCCGCTATGATGTGCATTGACCACCAGGGGGTAGACGCTCCAACTGGTAGGCTAGCTTGCTGCTGGGGTCCAGCCAATTGGGACTGAGCAAGATGGGCTGGACATGCCCTGGAGCCCTCCCTCAGTCCCTTCCCAGCTGGCCAACCTCCCACATCCCTCCCTGGCCCCGATCGTGCACTGGTGGGGTCTCTCGGCCTGGCCTGTGCCCTCTGACAATCCGGGACCCCTTGGGGGATGCCAGAGAGCCAGTTTTGGCCTGATCCTGCAGGCCAGGCCGAGGGACCCCACTGGTGCATGAATTCGTGCACTGGGCCTCTAGTATTGTGATAACTATGTATGGTGCCAGGTGGGTACTTGAAATGTCAGGGGACCACTTTGTGAAGTATATGATTGCATAACCACTATGCTGTACTCCTGAAACTAATCCTATATAATAAAAGGCTAATATGCAAATTGTCCCCTTGACCTGGAGTTCGACCAGGGAGCGAGGCCAGCTGGCTAACCACCTGTGGCCCCTCCCCACGGCCAGACCCCACTTGTGCATGGATTCGTGCACCGGGTCTCTAGTACAAAATAATATTGAATGCAAACTGTAATTGAAAAATAAAGTAAAAAAAGAAAAGGTCTAGAACAGCGGTCGCCAACCTTTTGGACCCTCACGAACCACCACGGACCACTAGTGGTCTGCGGACCATCAGTTGGTGACCACTGGTCTAGAACATAAGAGAAATTTCCAGCACACCAATAATCAAATCATTCGAAATGATGAAATAATGAGAAACAATATCATAGCAAATAAGAGCATACAAACTCTGGAAGTAGAATTATTGAGACCTGCTAACTGGGAAACTTTGGTCAAGTAACTTAAACTTTCTTTGCTTTAGTGTCCCTACCTGTATGTAACATGGGGGTCATAGCAGTGCCTTTAGCAAGATTGTTTTGAGTATTAAATGGGTGTTAATATAGGTAAATTGCTTCAAACAGTTCCTTGGATATAGTACTTGCTGTGTAAGCTTTAGAAATTCTTCTTTATATTATTACTGTTTACTGGTAGTGTCTAATTATTGTTAAATGCTTATAAAATGACAAGACCTAATATTGGCTAGGTGTGAAAAATGGGCATTTTCATACATTGTGAATGAGAGTATAAATTGGTCCATTATTTCTGGAAGGAAGTTTTACAATATATTTTAAAAGTTTTAAAATAAATAAAATCCTTAATAAAGAAAATTTATTTTGTGGAATTTAGCCAATGACCCATGTGATTGTTTTCTGTTTGTTTGTTTGTTCATAAGCATGTTCACAGCAGGATGACTTATAATGGTAAAAAAATTAGCAACACTTGACTTCTAGGTAAAGAGGTGGTTTGAATATATATATTTAATTTCACCCACTCTCTAGACTTTATTATAACTACTATAAAAATTACATTTTATTGAGGTAAAATTCACATATAAGGAAATACACAAATAGTAAGTGTATAATTTGATGGGTTTTAGAGAAATGTGTACACCTATGTCACAAAGCTTCTAATTGACCCAGCAATTCCATTCATTTCCACCTCCCTAGAAAGTTTCCTCATGACCCCTTCCAGTAAATTCTCACCTCCATAGGCTAAACTATTTAGATTTCTATCATCATAGATTAATTTCACTTGTTCTTAGACTTCATGTAAATGGAATCATACAGTATGGATTCTTTTGTGTGTGGCTTCTTTATGCCTTTTTATTCCTATAGTCTCTTTTTTATTGCTGAGTAGTGTTCCATTTTTGAATATAATAGAATTAGTGTATTTATTTTCCTATCGATGATATTTTGGTTGTTTTTTACTATTATGAATAAAGTTGTTATGAAAATTCTTATGCATGATTTTTTTTGTGGTTATATGTTTTCATTTCTCTTGGGTAAATACTGAGGAGTGGAATTGCTGGGTCATAGGGGAAGTATGTTTAATGTTATACTAAACTGCTCAACAACTGTTCTATAAAGTGATTGTACCATTTTATATTTTTACCAGCTTGTATGTTGTTTAATGTTATATTGCTTCATATCTTTGCAAGCATTTCAGTGTTGTCATATTTTTATGTATTTACTTATTTTATTTTTTGTTAATCCTTACCTGAGGATATTTTTCTATTGAATTTTAAAGAGAATGAAAGGGAGAGGGGAGAGACAGAGAGAAACATTGATGTGGGAAAGACACATGGATTGGTTGTCTCCTGCATGCACCCCAACCATGTGCCCTTGACTGGAATCAATCCCGAAACCCTTCAGTCTGAGGGCTGATGCTCTATAAAGTTTTAAAATTTAAACTATGTCTACTAGGTGTGAAGTGCTAACTGTAATTTAAATTTACACTTCTCGGCTTGCTAGTGATGTTGGGCATCATTTCATGTGCTTATTAGCAATTTACACATCTTCAGTGAAGTACCTATTCAAAACTTTTACCAAAGGTTGTAAAGATATTCTCTTGAATTTTCTTCTGAAAGCCTTATGGATTTAGTTATACATTTTGGTTTTTGATCCATCTCAAATTAATTTTTGTGTGTGATGTGAATTAGAGGTTGAGATTCATATTTTCCATAGTTCTTTTTTTATTCAAATTCTTTATTGTTTAAAGTATTACATGAGTCTCCTTTTCCCCTCATTGACCTATCCCCAGCCGCTCCCACCCTAGCACATGCCCTCACCCCGCTACTGCCTGTGTCCATTGGTTATGCTCATATGCATACATACAAGTCCTTTGGTTGATCTCTTACTCCCTCCCCCCTTCCCCCTTCCCTTATAGGTTGGACAGTCTGTTCGATGCTTCTATGTCTCTGGTTCTATATTTGTTTATCAGTTTATGTTGTTCATTATATTCTACAAATGAGTGAGATCATGTGATAATCTTTCTCTGACTGGCTTATTTCATTTAGCATAATGCTCTCCAGGTCCATCCATGCTGTTGCAAATGGTAAGAATTCCTTCTTTTATACAGCAGCATAATATTCCACTGTGAAGATGTACCACAGTTTTTTAATCCACTCATCTGCTGATGGGCACTTAGGCTGTTTCCAAATCTTAGCTATTGTAAATTGTGCTGCTATGAACATAGGGGTGCATATCTTTTCTGATTAGTGTTTCTGTTTTCTTGGGATATATTCCTAGAAGTGGGATTTCTGGGTCAAATGGGAGTTCCATTTTCAGTTTTTTGAGAAAAGTCCATACTGTTCTCCACAGTGGCTGCATTCCCACCAGTAGTGCAAGAGGGTTCCTTTTTCTCTGCATCCTCACCAGCACTTCTCATTTGTTGATTAGTTGATGATAGCCATTCTGACAGGTGTGAGATGGTACGGCATTGCCGTTTTGATTTGCATCTCTCGGATGATTAGTGACTTTGAGCATGTTTTCATATGTCTCTTGGCCTTCTGTATGTCCTCTTTTGAAAAGTGTCTATTTAGGTTCATTGCCCATTTTTTGATTGGGTTGTTTATCTTCCTTTTGTTAAGTTGTATGAGTGCCCTGTAAATGTTGGAGATTAAACCCTTATCAGAGATAATATTGGCAAATATGTTCTCCCATGCAGTGGGCTTTCTTGTTGTTTTGTTGATGCTGTGCAGAAGCTTTTTATTTTGATTTAGTCCCATTTGTTTATTTTCTCCTTAGTTTCTATTGTCCTAGGAGCTGTATCAGTAAAGATATTGCTACAACATATGTCTGCTATTTTGCTGCCTATGGCTTCTTCTAAGATTGTTATGGTTTTCCGTCTTATGTTTAAGTCCTTAATCCATTTTGAGTTTATTTTTGTGTATGGTGTAAGTTGGTGGTCTAGTTTCATTTTTTTGCATGTATCTGTCCAATTTTCCCAACACCATTTATTGAAGAGACTGTCTTGACTCCATTGTATGCTCTTGCCTCCTTTGTCAAATATTAATTGAGCATACTGGCTTGGGTCAATTTCTGGGGTCTCTGTTTCCCATAGTTCTTTTTAGTTGTTCCAGCTTCATTTATTGAAAAGACTTTTCCCATTTATAACTTGGCATGCTCATTGAAAATCAATATATTGTACATGTACAAGTTTTTTTTTTCCTGAATTTGATATTATGTTACACTAGAGGCCCGGTGCATGAAATTCATGCAGGGGAGGGTGTCCATCAGCCCAGTCTGCACCCTCTCCAATCTGGGACCCCTCGAGGGGTGTCCGACTGCCTGTTTAGGCCCGATGCTGGTAGGATCGGGCCTAAATGGACAGTTGGACAACCCTCTCACAATCCAGGACTGCTGGCTCCTAACTGCTCGCCTGCCTGCCTTCCTAATTCCCCCTAACCACTTCTGCCTGCCAGCCTGAGCATCTCCTACCCACACCCCTGCCAGCCTGATTTCCCCTAACTGCCCTCCCCTGTAGGCCTGGTCACCCCTAACTGCCTTCTCCTGCAGGCCTGGTCACCCCTAACTGCCCTTCCCTGCAGGCCTGGTCCCCTCCAACTGCTCTCCCCTGCAGGCCTGGGTCCCCCCCAACTGCCCTTCCCTGCAGGCCTGGTTGCCCCCAACTTCCCTCCTCTGCAGGCTTGATCGCCCTCAACTGCCCTCCCTTGCAGGCCTGGTCCCTCCCAACTGCCCTCTCCTGCTGGCCTGATCACCTACAACTGCCCTCCCTGCTGGCCATCTTGTGTCCACATGGGGGCAGCCATCTTTGACCATATGGGGGCAGCCATCTTGTGTGTTGGAGTGATGGTCAATTTGCATATTACTCTTTTATTAGATAGGATAGAGGCCTGGTGCATGGGTGGGGGCCAGCTGGTTTGCCCTGAAGGGTGTCCCGGATCAGGGTGGGGGTTCCCTTAGGGCATGAGGCGGCCTGGGCGAGGGGCCTGTGGTGGTTTGTAGGCTGGCCACACCCCCCGGTGACCCAAGTGGAGGCCCTGGGATCTGGGATTTATTTATCTTCTACAATTGAAACTTTGTAGCCTTGAGTGGAGGCATGGGCTGGCCAGGGTGTGCAGGAAGCTTGGCTTCCTCCATTGCCAGGGAAACCCAAGCCTCCTGTTTACTCCATGGCCACAGCCATCTTGGTTGGGTTAATTTGCATACTCGCTCCTAATTGGCTGATGGGGCGTGGCTTGTGGGTGTAGCGGAGGTACGGTCAATTTGCATATTACTCTTTTATTAGATAGGATTGATCTATATATCTATGTCTGTATTTCATTTTATAGAAAGAGTGAAAGGGGAAGTAGAAGGTCTGAAGCTTCCTTTTAAGGATGTGAATTAGAAGTTGCACACATTACTTCTCCTGTCCCACCATTCAGAACACGGACATTCCAACTGTCTTAGCTTGGGCTGCTATAACAAAATACCTCAGACTGGGCGGCTTATACATAGCAGAAATTTATAGCTCACAGTTCTGGAGGTTGGAAGTCCAGGATCATGGTTCCAGTATGGTCAAGTGAAGGCCCTCTTCTGGTTGCAGAATTCTTCTTTAATCATGTAGAAGAAGATACCCTAGGGATGGTGGAACAACTAGATAGAAAGATCTGGAACTTTGCTTTACTGTGTAGAGCAGAGCTGCCTACCTGCCAAGACTGAACAGCAGCTCTTACAAAGGGAAAAATAAGCCATTTTGTTTAAACACCATTATTGTCAAAGCAGTATATTGTATGTACTGTTTTTAAAATTCCTTTTTAAACTTAATATCATGTTGAAAAATGCTTTATTTACCATTAAACATTTTAATGGATAAATAATATTCATGGTGCAGTTATATCATTATTTAACTAATCCCCTATCATTGGGCATTTAGGTTGTTTCAATTTTCTATGTTATAAATAATACTGGAATGAAAATTCTAATTCTATAAATATTTATATATGTATATATATATTTATATGTATACACATGCATATAACCACACAGTAAACACACATATATGTATACCATGTATGTAGGTGCACAAAGAGAGCTCTGATTGTTTCTCTAAAATAAATTACTATAAATAGAATTACTTGATTAAAGGCCTTTCACATTTTTAAGGCTTTTAAGATTGGCAAGTTGACTGCTCATACATCTGCACTAATTTACCCTTCCACTAGGAATATATATAGATTACTATCCAATGTTGAATTTTAAAATACTTTTGAGATATAATTTGCATACTGTAAAATCCACAGGTCTTAAGAGCTTAATCTCATGTTTTAACAATTGTATACACCCATGTAACTGCCACACTAAAAAAGACAGAGAACATTTCCATTACCCAGAAAGTTATATAGTGCCTCTTCCCTTCATCCCTACCCCACAGAAGCAAGTGCTGTTTTGATTTCTAACTTTGCATATTTTTTGGACTTCATGTAGATGAAATCATACAGTAGGTATTCTTTTGTTTCTAGCTTCTTTGCTTTCATTTTTGAGATTCATCCATTTTGTTGCAAATAGCAGAGTTCTGCTGTATGAAATTACTACATTAAAAAAGTCTGTTCTGTTGATAAATATTTGTGTTATTTCCAGTTTTGGGCTATTATGAATGTGACTTTTTGTAAACACATGTTTTTCATTTAGTTACTCTTCAGTAAATACCTAAGAATGGGATTGCTGGGTCATAGGGTAGATGCATATTTAACTTTCAAAGAAACTGACACGTAGCTCTCAAAAATGATTGTACAATGTTAGGCTCCCAATGTTATGTCAGTCTTTTAGATTTTACTCATTCTAGTAGCCGTGGGAATGTTGTTAGATTTTCTTTTTTCCTAATGATGTTGACTGAGCTCCTTTGTATATACTTAATGACTATTTGTATATCTTTTGTAAAGGTTTGTTAAAGTTTTTTTTTTTGTCCATTTTTACAAATTGAATTTTCTTTTTATTATTGATTTATAGGCATTTTAAAAAAATATATTTTGGTTACAAGTTCTTCATCAGATATATGTTACGATTGTTTTTCTTCTAGAGAGTAACTTATGAGCAGAAATTTTAATTAGAAAGAAGTACAGTGGATCACTTTTTAGTTTTATACTTAGTTGTTTCTTGTGTATTCTAAGTTTTTGTATATGATAAGTTTACAAAGATATTATCCTATGTTTTCTTTTAGGAATATTTTGGTTGTAATTTTTCCAATACAGTAAATGATCCATTTCAAATTAACTCTGTTATTAGAATGAGGTAGGGCAGTGGTCGGCAAAGTCATTAGTCAGCAGAGCCAAATATCAACAGTACGATTGAAATTTCTTTTGAGAGCCGAAACTGACTTCTGTGCATGGGCCACGGAGTTTCAATCACACTGTACGTGCGCGCCCATACGTGGTATTTTGTGGAACAGTCACACTCAAGGGGCCAAAGAGCCACATCTGGCTCGTGAGCTGCAGTTTGCCAACCACTGAGGTAGGGGACAAGTTTCATTTATTTTCCATTTTTTTTTATAACAGGTTTTCTATTACATTGGTTAAAATAACTCTATTTTAGATTTTGCCAATGATAAGTACCAATGGCATTTTATTGTTTATGACTTGATGAATCTTTACTTTGAATACTTCCCCGAGTTTTCATGTTCCTACAACTCTGAGTCAGAGATATTCCCATAGCCAACCCCAAAGGGCAGACTTCTTGACTTCAGCAACATCTCTCCTTTTCTCTTTGAAAGGTGTGAGATGGTCTCAGGGCTGATCCAGTGACATCTGTGTCAATGAAGATTAGAAAATACTCAGAATTATTGCCAACCATCAATCTATTTTAAATTAATAAGGACTTAGACTGACTCATGAAGCATTAAGAAGGCCATACTTATATGATGTTGTTCAACTTGAAGAGGTTGAAATTTTCAATATAAATTAACACATAGGAAAAGACTAATTATACCAAATACTAACAATAATATAATAACTGTTAAATCTGAAAAGTACGAGCTATGCTTCCTAGGGAAATAAAAGAAACCTGTTTAAAATATATTTAATGAATGTATTAAAGAAGAACAGAGAATACATTTCAAAGAAGCCGTTTATGCTGACAAGTTAAACCAAATTACTTTGGCGATTTTGCCCTTAGCTCTCCATGACCTACAAAATATAGGAGCCATCCACATGCTGTCAAAATCTGAGTTTCTCAGAAAAGGGTAAGTCTCAACCCCATTGAGTTTGATTATACTGTACATAGATGGGCTAGCGCTCTGAGGAGAGTCAAACATTCACATTCATTTTGGAGAGTTAAGGTCTGTGAAAAGTGACTAGCTAAGCAGCTATAATAATTCCAATAGAGAGTACATTTACATTTTTCTAATAATACAATTTATGTAAATCTTTTCCACACACTTCCAGATATTTGGCTTCCATATGCGCTATAAAAGCTCTAAAATGAGCTCAAATTTTTTATCAGTTAATTTCTTTCCATGACCTCTAGTAGTTACATTGTATCATAATTTTTCCTCTATTTTCCCCATCTTTTTTCCCCCCTGACAAATATAAGGATTATTATCTTAAAATATTTCTCACATATATTCTATCATAGTTTGCATTTTGTGACTAACCACATCTTTATTTCTTATCAGAGGCCCGGTGCACGAAATTTGAGTGTCCCCCAGCCCAGCCTGCGCCCTCTCGCAATGGGACACCTCTGGTAGGGTCCCTAGGCCCGGCCAGTGATCAGGGCCTATCCGGGCTTTCCTTCCCCTGGCGGCCAGCAGCTGGCCCTGCCCCTGCCACTGCCACTGCTTGCCATCTGTGCGGCGCTTCCCTCCTCCCCCAACACTGGTTGCCTCTCTCTGTGGGCGATAGGCATGGGGTGCCATCACTTGGCTGACCTGGGCCTCCCTCTGTGGGGTGATCACTGGTTGGCCTGGGCCTCCCTCTGTGGGGCAATCCATTGCAGGACCCCCAGATCAATCACTCCGCAGAGGGAGGCTCCGCCCACCCTCCACAGTGCCACTGGCCTGGTAGCCTGGGCCTCCCTCTTTGAGGCAATCATGCCCCCACCCCCCACATCTATCACCCCGCTGACTGCTGGCCTAGGCCTCCCTCTGTGGGGCGATCAATCGCGGAGCCCCCCCCCCACCCCCATCCAATTACCAACCAATAGCATTGCATCTACCTGGTGCCAGTGTGTGTCATAGTGTGGTTGTCCGGACGGTCGTTCTGCTGTTTGGTTGTTCGGTTAATTTTCATATTACATGTTTATTATTATAGATTTTCTATTGGTGACTTAAAAATAAGGCAAGGCTTTATTTAATACAAGGCAAGTAATTGCCACAAGGCGACCATTGTCACAATTTCCCCCAAGGAGCTCCATCTTGTTAACTGTTTAAAATCGCCTAGCACATTTTTCTTAAGGGATTTAGCATTTATTTATTTTTCAGTGCTTTTAGGATGCTGACCAACTACTTTATGTTTGAGTAGAGTTCTCATAATATCCGTGACAGCAGTTCTGTCAAAACACTTGAAAAGTGTGCTCACTCATTATGGAAATTTTGAAAGCCCATGTCCCTTCAAAAATAATGTTTTGCTTTGGAAGCTATGCCAAACAGTTCAAATTTGGGAACAGCATTTGGAACAGTCCTCAAAGAAACCATTTTTGTTTTCTAATTGGAGAATCCAGGACAATGTTAGTGAAACCAGTGGACACAACATCACTGTGTCTAAGACAGTTCTAACAACGCCTTCTAAAGGGTCCTAACAATGTGTCCGCAGCTTAAAGCGTTGCAGCGCCTGAAATGCAAAGCATTGGGAATCCAAAGGCTGAGTTGATCCTTCCTGACAGAGGACAAAGGCCAACAAGCCAACCCCAAATGGTCTGATAGAAGCCCTGCGTAATTCACAGCCATCTGCGTGGCCCTTTCTGTATGTGAAATAGGGCCAGCACTATGTGAGTACTTAAAAGCTCCTTTCAAAAAATTTAAAATTCTTATTGAGGCATTCCCCTGCAGTACAGAGAATAAGACAAACCAAAGTATTCATGGCCAGCCCCTCCCCCTTCTTATTTTCTTATAATATGTATGAGTGATTTACAACCAAATTGACATGATGCCATACCAGCACACTAGAAATGTTTATTGTAGATTTAAAAATATTCCATAATTCATGAAAAGAAGTTCAGCTCTAGGAGCTAAGAAAACAATGTTGTGTGTCTCCATCAAGATTATAGTCCTAAATTTATTCTGAAATCTAAAGGAGTATACTCCTACAAATGCTAATTCCCAAGGCCTCAGATTCAGAAGTTTTATTATTTCTTCTTTAGGATAAACAATTTCTAAGCAGATATTTAATGTGTGTGGGTTTTTTTTTTCAACTAGAAAGTAACTGGTAAAGCTACCTATCCATTAATTCTTGTAATAAGCATGAGTCTTATAACCAGATGATACTCCCTTTAATTCTGGATGATAGCCTGGCTAGTTTAAGAGAACATATGTGTTTAGCCCATAATTTTAGAAGATTACACAGATCACCAGTAGTGTCCAAGAGCACATTTTCTTGTTGTGTCCTTATGGTTTGGGGTGTTATATAAGGAAATCTGGATTATTATAGAGGGGAAACTGGTCCTGATACACCTTTAGAAGTCTTTCTAGCTCTTAGATTCCGTGATTTTATGAGTTTTAGTTTTATTTATTTTATTTTTATTTTTCAACTACAGTTGACATTCAATATTGTATTAGTTTCAGATGTATAGCATAGTGGTGAGACATTTATATAACTTACAAAGTGATCCCCCCAATAAATCTAGTACCCACCTGGCATAATGCATGGTTATTACAATATAATTAACTGTATTTCCTATGCTGTACTTCACATCCCTGTGTCTGTTTTGTAACTGCTAATTTGCACTTCTTTCACCCAGCCCCCAAACCCCAAGTTTTAGTTTTAAAACGCTGTATGCAACAGTCAGTGAAAATATGTAAAGTTATTCTATAAATTCATAAAAGAATATTCAAAGATTTAGAATTTAAAAAGTTTATATTTACATTAAAAATTTCTTTAATGGTTTTGCTTCCTACATATTGCACCTGTAGAATTTGTATCACTGCTCTATACTCTCTCTAATTCCCACAACACAGAATCCTTTCTTTTGAGATTTCAAACCTAACTTCTCACAGGTTTAATTTAATACTTCTTCCCAAATGTAACTGGTGTGTTCAGGTTGGTGTACAAATAATTGATTTTCCCAAATGCAACATTCTGAATCCCCACAGGCTTGTATATTAGCAGATAATCCATCCAATATTGCCTTAGAGATTCTGCTGATAGCCCTATAATCCCCAGGGGTTTATTGGCATCTAATTGGTCACTTCTGTTTTTTTTCTGGGTCACTCACAAAAGCAGCCAGAACTCACTCTTTGGTTCTTTTGAAGTCAGAGGACTTGGTAATCCCAGAATATCATCCCTTGTCTGTGTTGCTCTTGTTTTTCATGCCACAAAACCCACTGTGGTTCTCCGTGGCCGGGGGCTTCCATTCCTGAACTGTGCCAGGCCTCTCTGGAGCTCAGGGTCTGTGTGCAGTTGGTTTTAGCTCTAGAGAGAGGAAGAAGTCTTTCTATCTTCCAGTCTTCAGACTACATTTTCTGGTTTAGGATTATTCTTTTCATGGGATGATTGAGAAGGAAGATGTATTCCCTGCAGGGAATACATCATTTCCCACCTCGGAACATGGTCTGGCTTCAATGGACTTGACAAGACAATTAGTAAATAACCTGACATGAATCATTAAGGGTTATGGGGTCATTTTCACTGTCAACTTCTTAAGCATGGACAGTCTAATGAAGGGATTTACTGAGTTGATATGTACATGGATTTTATGGGGAAGGAAATGAAAGTGTATTAAAGTATCAATTTTTCCCCTATTCAAGACTACACCTTCTAATTTTAAAAAATCCCAGTACCTCAAAATTTTAGACCTCCATAATGACTCCCAATTCTGGAATACTCTCTGTTTAACAATGATTATTATAAATTGTACACAGGTTTGGAATTTATTCACCAATAGTTGTGGTCCTGCTCACTGAAATAATATATATGTGGTATCACATTTCATTAAGACCATAAATATTTATGTCATGTCTACAATGTGTCATCAGAGTTATAGACCCTCTGGAGACCATGAAGAATAGGAGACAACTCTGAATAAAACTGTTTACATTTGAAAACCTGGAGCACAGTGGTCATAATAATTAATCACAATACAAAATCAAGAGATACAACAATAAATATGAAACCGTTTATTAAAGATTGTTTTCAAAGAAGTATAATAAAACTCTGTGGAAATATAGATAAAATTGACAATTATTTTAACAGCTACGAAAATTAGTATGACAAAGAATTTGAACACTATTGCTTATACAAAAGAAGAAAACAGATTTCTGAGAGAATTTCTGCTTTCCTTTTGGCTATGGCAAAATGTTGCTTCCTTGCCTTCTTTTCTTATTTTCCCCAAGCTGTAGTATGAAAACAATCCTTTTATTAAAAGAACTAGAAATATTTTGATGCAGTAGTTCAAGCTGATGAAACAAGATCAATGGATTCATTGTTTAAGTGGTGTTTTACATAATTGGAAGGTACGGTTTCAAGGATGTTGATACTGAAATAAAATTTAATTACTGATTTCATTTACATACATGACTACTGACATGGAAGGATTAATTCTCTTGTTTCAAAAGTAGATGTTTGTTGCTTTTTAAATCGTGCTTTGAAACATAAATTAGAGATTTTATTTGATTTCATGCCACTACCAGAAATGACAGGGAACTAATATTTTTTTAAAGTCACGTAGTACTTTATGTAGACACTTTCCATGCATTCCCTCACTTAATTTTCACAACTCTAGGGGAAGCTCCTCTCTATTCATCTATCCACTCATTGACATACCCAACAAATGTTTATTGAATGTTTACCATACATAATAATGGCAATAATAACAAAAGGTGTGCCTTAGGAGTAAAGGGAGAATCTGTGTCCATGATTTCAGTGATTGGAAGGGAAGAGGGCTGGTCCTGGACTTAACATGTCACTGGTGCTAAAATCCCTGCTGATCCCAGTCTCAGGGGAACTATTGTAGAAGACTGCAGTGAAGACAATGATCAGGAATTTCCCAGGACGCTGCAGTTTATTGTCGATGCCATATGGACAGTCAATATCAGGAAAGAGGTCCTTTTGCACAGGCTGATGATACTCTCTCACGTCCCAAATGGGATGGTTGCTGTGGACAGAGAAAGCAGCACTTGTAATCTGAGGGAATACCTAGGAATTAGCATGGACTGAGAGTCACAGCATGGGATTTGAGATGTACTAATTAAAAATATTTTTTTTCAGTCATTCAGAGCCTTTATTTATTTATTTAATATGTGTTTCTTTTAATTGATTTTTTAAAAAGAGAGTGGAAGGGAGAGGGGGGAGAGAGAGAGAGAGAGAGAGAGAGAGAGAGAGAGAGAGAGAAACATTGACCGTCTGCCTCCTGCACAACCCCACTGGGGATCAAGCCTGAAACCAGATCATGTGCCATGACAGGGAATGGAACCTGCAACCTCTCAGTACACAGGATGAAGCTCAACTGAGCCACACCAGCCAGAGTGAGAAGCACTAATTTAGATAAAAAGAGCGACATCACTGTGTACCCTAAGATAATAAGGTTGGATGAAAGGGTTATATAAATGTGAAGAAAGTGAAGCTTTGAAAAGTCATTCATTGATAAGCAAAGAAACTGGGATTCAAATCCTGGTTTGTACTACTTTCTTGGGCAACATTATTTTAATTTATTTTTTAAATTTAAGTATAGTTACTATAAAATCATACATCGGTAATATTAGTTTCAAGTGTATTAGATCCAACATTTTTATACCTTATAATGTGATCACCCCACTCATTCTTATACTAATCTGCCACGATGTAAACTTACCACAGTATGATTGACTATATTCCCCTTCCCCTTTCCCCCAACTCTCCAACTTCTCCCTTCTGGTAAACATCCCTTTGGTCTTTGTTTCTATGACTCTTTTTGTTTTGTTTAGTTTGGAAACTTTTATACCATTTGTAGACACTTATTTGAAATGCTTTCCTTGGAATTTGCTTTTGATACTGCATGAAAAAAAATCTGTATAAAGTGGAGTATATTTTTGTAACAGCAAAATCGTAAGTCATTCCAAGTTGTACTCTGACTCTCTGTCCTTTGTTCATATTGTACTATTCACATATTAAGAGACAGAATGTCTCTATGACTTAATTATGATGAGTATAATAATTGAAAGTAGGTGATTATATTGTGCCAGAGGAGATAATTAAAAAAGGAATTGCACTATTAGCTTGGCTTTTAGTACCATGCACTATCCTTATGAAGGATGTTGTTATGATTACAACTATACATTGCTTAGATAAAATTATATATACAGAGTCAACACCAGATCAGAGGGCATTAAGATGTACATTAGATATAGAGGCACCCCAGAGATATTAATACTTTGGAAATTTTACAAACGTAAATACAGCTACCATTGACTTTGTGACTAGTAGTTTTATTGTCTGTAGGAAAGGCAATTCTTCCTGTACCTACAATTTCATAAACTGACCATATCTGTGTAACCAGCACCCAGATAAAGAAACAGAATATACTTGGTCCCAGAAACCGCTTTGTGCAAATACATATCCTGATTTTCACTCCATTGCAATCTTTAGAGTACAATTTTTAAATTTGTCTCTCATGTTCTTGATTACTTCTCCCACTTTTGCTAATTTTCTTTCCACCAGAAAGGAAAATACCTCCACATTATAATTTTTTTGCCCTATTACTTCTTAACAACTTGAAGTCGTGAACAGAAGAGAGAATTTAAAGCTACATTCAGCCCAGCAACATGAAGCTAACACAACAGCATCCTATAGGATGACAGTATTCTTTTTCCCTAAAGAGACAGAACATAACGCTGAGAAATAGCATAGTATTTCACTTTAAATAGATTTGAGAGCATGGTGCTTTGTATCTTCAAGGTAGCTTATACACAATCTAATGACAAAGTTGCTATGGAAACTATTGAATGATAGAAAAAAAAACACTTGCATAACATTTGTATAATTCATGGATTTCTGAGAATTTTCATCTCTATAATTATAATACACAGAACTTCTTGCCCAGTGGGCCAATTTTGTATTTGGTAAACATCTCTTTTTGTCTATAAGTGCTGAAATACTTCTTCTGTTGATTGAATTACTCTGGAAAACCTGCCTGGAATTATCAAAATTCTGTTTTGAAGGTTTAGAATTGTTAACTATACCATTTTCATATAGAAATGCATACACACATATTTTTCACTTGTTTAAAGAATCAATAAAGTCCCATAGATAATTTATATTATAATATAAAGATGTTGTTTAGTCCTTTAGAAATTTGACAGGGATAGATGAGCTGTGGAAAACAAGAAGACATAATTTAGAAATTAACACATTACACATACTAATTTTTGACTGCAAACTGGAATTAAAAACAGTTTAGAAAAGATGGTAGGAATCTATGCCCTAGGCCACAGCTATTTTCACCCTCCTTTTCAATCAAAAGAACAGGAAGCATGAATTCATTAACTCAAGAAGCATTTATTAAAAGCCTTCTTTGTTTTAGTATTCTTCAGGCACTAGGGTATAGCTGAAAACAAGACCTTAGGAGCAAAATTTCTGTTCTCACAAGGCTTACATTCGAGCAGCGTTAGATGATAAACAAAAATACTAGCTAGTCATAAGTGCTAAGATGAGAGTTAAATGGAAGGGTTATTTATTTTGCTAGTGGGTGGTCACAAATGGTCTAACCAGGAGATTCCATTTGGTCTGAATCCTAAATGACTAGAAGGGGGCAGGTGGGTGAAGACTGGGGGAACAGCATCCACACAGAGAAAAGGCTAAGGTAATGTTCTAGAATATGGTGAGCTCTTTTCTCTCTCCCAAGAAAGAGAGAAATGTTGCTTTTGGTGCCTGGTACCCACATCCACATGAAATTCAGGGATCACCCCATTGTTGGACCTTTGGATATGACTTTAAAAGGGGAGAATCATTTTGCCTTTTTTGTTGACTACCTTCTCTGCAGGCATAGATGATGCTTTGAGGTGATCTCTTCTCCTCTCACACAGAAACAGAAGATCCAACAGCTCGGCATGCACTCTTTTCCTTGTATATCTTTGCTTTTTCTTTTCCTTTCCATCCTCCTCCTTGCTGGCTAGTGTTTCCTTCTTTCTTCCCTCCCCTCCCTCTGCCCTTCCTTCTTTCCTCCTTCCCTGCCTTTCTTCCTTCCTAGATTCCACAAACATCTGTGAAATGCCCAGGGTGGGTGCACACGAAAAAGGCACAACGAAAGAAGTTTCATGGGAACAGATTCAGCCATTGGAATTCACCAAGAACAGGTGGTCCCCATCCAAGAAATTCAAACACACAGCTTGCTTCAGCTTTGGCTGATTTTCTGAGGCAGAATTTGAAAGTCCCAGATCCCCAAATTTCAAAACACAATAACCTCTTCTGTTTGTTTCACTTATTACAGCAAATGTCTCTCATTTGTGAGATCAACATTTTTGGCGTGTGCATTTTGAGGTGGGAGTGTGGGGGAAAGTGTTATGCCAACAATCAGGGAAAAGGAAACTCTGTTCTTTATGTATGAAAATAGTGACTAATTCCTTTACATCAGGTTGGCCTTTGGGATATTGGTTATGAAAACTTAACTCACTGGTGGGGGTGGGGGTGGAGAAAGACAACAGACATGCAAGTGAAGCCATAAAGAAGTACAAAGTGTAGCATGTGATAAGGATAAATGTGAAGACCTATCATAGCATGGAGCACATCCAGACAGGAATATGTTTTAAGCATTTTTTATAGAAATTGTGTAAGTGGGTAGGGAAGAGTTACTTAACCTGTCTGACCCACTCTGGACTTGCATTTCCTGGCCTCTGCTCTTCACCAGTGTTCCTTGACTTGCAGGTGCATCACTCCAGTGACATGGCCATGCTCTTCTTGTGTGTCTTCACACCGTCTTTCCTCTATGTCTGTCTCTGTGTACAGATCCATCCTTTTTATAAGGACATCAGTCATGTCGGATTAGAGCCCATTTTAACTTGATTACCAGTAAAGACTGTTTCCAAATGAGACTACATTCTGAGGTCCTGGGAGTTATGACTTCAACATAATTCAAACCATAATAACCACATAATATGGATGTTTTTGTTCAATGGGCAGCTTTCCTACCCATGATGACTTAGGAACCAGGCTCCTCCCACTTTGTGGCTCTGTTGTCCCTCAGACTTTGACATCATGTGTATCGAGCTGCTGAAAGCAGAGAGTGAGGGTGCATTACCTCATTTCCAGGGTGGCCCAGAGGTGGAGCACATCCTTTCTCCTCACTTACCACTGGGGAGGACTTGTCCCAAGGCTCCACCCAGATGCAAGGAGAGAATGTGAAATGCATTCTGCTGGGCAAAACTTCTTAAGCCATTTGTGGTGGAGAGCTGGTCTTTCTCTGAACACTTCATCACAGACCAGTATTTTATACACTCTTATTAAAATGTGTTATATTTAAAAGTGAATTTTAAAACATACCAAAGAAAAGAATTTTTATCATTAAAATGTAACAGACATAAAAAATTATTCAAGTTCGGTGTTTATAAAGACTTAATTTCCATGCTTACTAGTACTCTCACTGTGGACCACTGACAACTGGCAGATGGGCCCACACTTTGAAAAACATTGCCTTACACTGTGAAGGGGAGTGGTCTTAGTCACTTTAGGCTGCTATAACAAAACAGTGCAGACAGGGTGGCTTACCCAGCAGCTGTTAGTTCTGGAGGCTGGGAAGTGAGGACTCTTCCCAGCCAGAGAGCCAGCCAGGTCCCGTCTCATCCTCTTCTTACAAGGGCACTAGTTCCGTCAAAGGGGCTCTACTCTCATGACCTCATCCAAACCTAATTACCTCCCAAAGGTTCCACCTCCAAACACTATCACATTTGGGGGGAGGGTAGAGCTTCAATATGAATTGGAGGAGGGTACAGGAGTTTTGTATTTATTGCATAGATGATTATTTCTGCCTTACTCTGAATTAAAAACAGTTCTTAACTGGTACTTACCCCACCCCTGCCTTAACACTTTATTATATTAGAATTATTTGTTTGGCATTTGGTTTTCTATTCATCCCCTGGACTCCACGTTCTGTGAGGGCAGGAACCACATTTGTCTTATTCCTGCTGTGTCCTCAGCACTCGGTTGAGTGCTTGGTCTAAATTTGGAGATTATTAAATAGTTGTCAAAATTCTGTTTCTGGTCTGTACCTGGGGTAATCCCTAGGAAAATATGTTTACCTAAAATTTGTGAAATTAATTCACGAAACAGAAGCTCTGTTATTTTAAATGTTGTCCTCATGTCTTGTTGATCAAACACTGGTGCTCTCTGCCTACATAATGCAGAAAAGAAGGCTTTCCTTGGAAGAATGAGTTTAATGACATGACAAGCAGATGGTCAGGCCGTGTGGTTGTCGTGGGTTAGGGCAAGGAAAGTGGCAATAGTTGTCAGAACTCGGACTGCACACAGGAAGAATAATTTTGTAAGCAAAAATAAGAATATTCTGCTAAAGAAGTAAATATTTAGAAAAAAGGAAAAGGCCCAGGTAGTGGCAATGAGAACTCTCCTAGGAAGATAGAAAATAAAAATTATGGATAAATGATGCTAAAAACATGTAGCCGTGGAGAATGGAATGCCATTGAGTTCTGAAAAGGATAAATTTTGTGAGTTTTCTAAATGCCAAATTCAGATGTGGCCCCATTAGTCAAGCAAGAATCTAATAAAAGACTGGAGTAGAATTATTTACAGTATTTTTCTCCATCAGCTGGAAATTATTGTTCTTTAGGAGACAACTGGGGTGGACTTTTTTCTAATTTGTATCTTAGAGTCTTTCTCAAGAGTCTGGTTGCTACATACAGAAAGGAATGTATTAGCATACACACAAATAGCTACCATTTACCGAGATCTTACTTCTGTCAGGTACTGGACTACGTACTTTATATGCTTTGTTCATTTAACTTCCACACAATTCTACAAGGGAGGTTTTATCATTTTCTCCATTTCATAGGTAAAATAACTAAATCTATAAAAAGTTACATGATTTGCCAAAGTCCCAGAGCTTGTAACTAAGGAATATACCCAGTTGTTAATAACTTCTTATTTTAATACCAAATTCAATCATCCGAAAGTCATGCTTTCCTCTAAGGACAAATAACCATAGATGTCTTTTTTTTTTTAAAAAAAAAACCAACAATATATTTTTATTGATTTCAGAGAGAGGAAGGAAGAGGGAGAGATGGAAACATCAATGATAAGAGAGAATCATTGATCGTCTGCCTCTTGCACGCCCCCTAGTGGGGATCGATCCTGCAACCCAGGCATGTGCCCAGACCAGGAATCGAACCATCACCTCTTGGTTCATGGGTCGACACTCAACCATTGAGCCACACCATCTGGGCAACCATAGATAATCTTTTAGTTTTTTAAAAAAATGACATTCTCTGTAAACATATTTTTTCTTATTGAAACTCTTTATATTATGTGATCTTATATTAGGTTATGTTGTATTATACTATATTGTGTTGTTAATTTTTGATCATAATGATTTTCTTAACTGGTCACTGTTTGAATATGACATCACATCACATTTTATGAGTCAGAGGATGAAGAGATTTAGTTTAACATCGCCCAAGATTTCATAGGCAACCCACTGCTCTCACATAATACCCTCAGGAGAAGATCTTGAGCAACAGAGAAAAAAGTTAAACCCCAGTGACAATAACCCAGCAAAATACTATGTTAAAAGAATGTCTATGGAAGATGGAATTCTGATGGAATAAAAGTTATTGCTGCAAGAAAGGAGACAATAGCAACTTTCAGTAACTCAATTTCTTTCCAGCAGTTAACATATGTTTTAAATTCATAAGTTTTGTTGTGTTATTACTTGAGTTTCCTGTTTAGCAATCGCATTGATTTAGTGTGGTATGGCCTTTTCTTCCTCCTTTAAAGTGAGAACTAACTCAGGTTGTGTGTTCCTTTCCTTCCTTTTCTTCATATCCTTGGGTGTGTGACAGATGTGCACCCCACTCGCATGGCAGGCATCCTGGGTAGAGCCTGAAAGGTACCTTGCTTGGCCTAGTGTCTGGGATACAGTAAACTGAGATACAATATGCTGTGCACCCTGAAAGTATTAGTGTAGCTTGCTCTGGATGCACAGATGAGGGAATTAGTTGTATTTATGTGGATGCGGGAAGGCTTAACACAGGAGGAGAAACTGAAACTGTGTTTTTGAATGCACCAGATCAGCAGTTCCATGAAGACAAAGCGTAAACCTATTTTTACCACCATATTATCCAGAACTTATGACCATTCTTGATACACAACAAGCACAAAATAAATATTTGCCAAAAAAATGAATAAATGGATAAACGATGGAGAAAGCACTGTGGTATAGAGGAAAGATATAAGGACTGTGGAGTTGAATATTCTAGGTTTGCTTTCTTTCTGGGTTTGCTCCTGACCAGCGATGTGTTCTTGGTGAAGTCACCTAACCTGAATATTAGCTTCCCCCACTGTGAGAGAGTAAAGCCAATGTTCAGATACCATCATGAATGTCAAATGAAGTCAAATATGTCAAGTACAACAAAATTAGGAAATTAATATATTTCAGGGTTTTTTTTTCAATCCTGAATTTGTAAAGATTTATTTAATAATATACCTTTAAGCATCCTACATTTTACAGTGGCTCTTTCAGATTTTCCAATTACCATTTCAATAAATCTTTAAAGCAAAAATAAACTTAGCCACCACTTATTATTCTATAGTTAGTGGTGTTATATAAAAATATTTTCTCTAAGGACAGATGTCCTTTTTTTTTGGCTCTGCATAGGCAATTTTTATAAATCTAAAAATGTGAAATCATTTTCTAAATACAAATATTGATATTTTTCCTATAGTTGCCTGTATTTATTTGAAAGGATTGTTCAGTGAATCTAATATTATGATATATGAAACTAGACTTTCAGAGACACAAAGAGCTGATCATAAGGTATCCAGCCTCTTCCATGATTTAAGACCTAGTGCCCATCCAATCTCCCTTTCATAAACACTGAAACCCAGCATTTGGTGTTCTAGCAGTGTTAATAAAACACAATCTGACAAATAAATTTAAGTAAAAAGGAAGGGAGAGGGATATAGAATCGAGCCCACTCGGCAAGGAACCATGGGCAACCTGTAGACGTTGAGAGTGGTTCCCAGCTACTGACAGCTAGCAAGAAAATGTGGACTTTTCAGTCCTCCAACCACAGTTCTATCTTTTCATGATTAAAACATGTTCACAATCCTTCTGGTATTTCGGGGATAGAAGTAGGGTCAGTCCAATCCTGGAGATACATTACTGGAAATTTTTGTATCAATCAGACGAATCCTCTAGCATCTCTCACCATTATGTAGCATAACAGCAAACAGACCCTTTGGTTGAAGTGCCCTTTAATCTTTCCTAGATCCCTGTCAGGCTTTTATGGAAGTTCTTGTGTTCGGTATTAGTCTCAGTCTACTGATGGTGATGCTGTCTTGCTGTCTGCTCGGAATGCCTGCGGGCACTCACCTTGGCCTGCACTGCTTGTGGACAGTCCCCACTGACATTTCTCCATCTGGGGCCAATGTTGTGGCTAGAGCAGCCCTTCCGGTTCTTACTCTGATTGAAAGATGCACTTTGGCAACAACGATCAGGGACATTGAAAAAACACGGTTTAATACTCAACTCTGGAGGGTACTTGCACAACCAGGATGACAGAGTGAGGTCAAGGGGCGGGGGTGGAGAGAGAGAGAGAGAGAGGAAGAGAGAGAGAGAGAGAGAGAGAGAGAGAGAGAGAGAGAGAGAGAGAGAGAGAAAGAGAGAGAGAGAGAGAGAGAGAGAGATGTCTCTTAAACCTGAGGTTGGGGTGCATAGGGTTTCTTGGGTTCACTCTTTATTGATTAATTTAAAACATAAGATTGGAGATTAAAGTGGAAGGAAAATGCAGGGTCAGTCAAGCAGTCATTTATCTAAGTCACCCAGTGCTTTCTAAAAAGGGAACTTCACAGCTGGGTTGGGTTGGCCTGGCTGTTTATTTAGTAGCTGGCACTGTGTTTATTAGAGATGGATGTCTCTGAAATAGATACCTCAGCAATCAAAAGCTTAATGACAGGCACTTACACTGCAATAAAAAAACGCTAAATGTCAGACACTTACACTACAAATTGTCATTGTCTTTGTTGCTTTAGTTGTTTGTTTTATCTACTAGATTGTGATTCCTGGAAGATGAAGATTTGGTTTAGGATTTCTCTGAATTCCCAGTTCCTGGAATAGGGCCTAATAAGCAAAAGGCATCCAATTGATGTTTTCTGAACAAATGAATGAAGGTAATAATGTCCAATGGTTGTGGGAAATTGGAAGGGAATAATGGGACTGTAGACTAAACATAGAACTGAGAACTAGAAGTTTGGAAAGAAACTTGAAGAGATTATTTCCAAAGTTCTCATTAGTTACATAGTTGGTTAGTCACAAACCCAGAATGTGAATATGTTGGCTGACTTCTAGTTTCTGCTTTTACTACACCAATGAAGCTACAACTATATCTGAATTAGGAGATGTTTAGGAAGGACATCTTAATTTTTATTTATTGATTGATTTTTGGATATATATATATATATATATATATATATATATCCATTTGTTGTTCTACTTATTTATGCATTTTTATACATTCATTGTTGATTCTTGTATGTACCCTGATGGGATCAAATCCACAACCTTGGTGTATCTGGATGATGCTTTAACCAGCTGAGCTCCCTGGCCAGGTCTAGGAAGGACATCTGAAGGAGAGGTGACAGACAGGAGCAGGATACAAAATAGAATAAGAAGTTCCAACTGAACTCCCCTCTGGGAAAGGGAGAGGGGCTGGAGGCTGAATGAATCACCAGTGGCCAATGATTTAATCAGTCATTAGTACATACTGTAGCCTCCATAAAAACGCTGAAATATGGGGTTCAGAGAGCTTTGGGGTTGGTGCTGGGAGGTGCACACCTGGAGAGGGCATGGAAGCTCTGTGAAACTTCCCCCATACCTTGCCTTATTGGATCTTTTCCATCTGGCTGTTCCTGAAATTTGTAATAAATCAGTAGTCTAGTAAGTAAACTGTATCCTAAATTCTGTGAGGTGATCTAGCAAATTATCAGGCCTAAGTGTGTGTGGGGGGATGAGAACCTCTGATTTATAACTGGTGGGCTATACGCGCAGGTGACAACCTGTCTGAAGTGGGACTGAGTGCTTACCCTGTGGGCTCTATCTCCAGGTAGTGTCAGAATTGAATTGTAAGACACTCAGCTGGTGTAAGAGAATTGCTTGGCTGGGGAAATCTCCCACACATCTGGTGTCAGAACTATTGGAAATAAAGTATGGATTTCAGTAGGGTTCATTAATGGCCCTAATTCACTTCTCCATGTATACAGGGTAGAGCAAATGTAAGTTTACAGTTGTTCGTATAGAAAATAATACAATAACTAACAAATAATAATGCAAGAATAAACTCTGTTTTGCGTAAACCTACCTTTGCCCCACCCTATACACGCCCATTGCCAAGTGACTTTGTGGTTTACCCCATGAAAGAGGCAGGGTGTATTTCCCTACTCCTTGGTTTTATGTTCAGACACATGCCTTTACCAGCAGAATGTTAACAGGCATGACGTGACCAAAGGTTGAAACAAGCCTGCATGACTGAGTTTGCTCCTGTTACCAGGAGCAGGATGATAGACAACGGAGCAGAGGCTAGCTTCTACAGTTGAGCCCATTCTAGGGCCTTCAGACTTACTGACAACCTTTGGATGTGTGCGAGCCAGGGTGAGGGCAGTAAAACTGCTCTACTGAGCCCAGTGCAAATCAGTCTACCCGCAACAATGAGATGAATACTGGTAAGTCTTTATTATTGTCTGCTGCTGAGATTGTTATATAGCACTATTGTAGCCATAATTAACTTGTAGGGGATTATAGCCAGAAATAGGAAATACAGATGATGGGGAGGGATGTTGGCCAAGTTTCCTTGAAAAGGAATTGTGGGAGTTCAGGATTGCATTTCAGTGGTAGGGCAAAGCCAGTGAAATGCCACATTTGCATGTTAGACTTATAGTGGTGTCCTTTGACACATATTTCAGTTTTAGATGGCAATATTTCATTCTAAAAGTGATTAAATTATTTTCATGTTACAAGGACCAAAGAATCATGAACTAGAACATGTCCTGAAGTATGCCATGCAGACTAGATAGGGATAAGTGGGAAATAAGATAAATATGTTTCTGACTCTTAATTATTTCTGTACAGTTGAAAAATTAGAGGAAAATCCACTTTATTAAAAGATGGAGAGCTCAAAGTCATTTGTGATATTTGCACAATAAAGGGCATTTGCTTTATGGGGAGAGATGCCACTTTACTTCATCAACACATTTGCCTGTATAATTAGAGAACTCACCGCTGCCAAAATACATTATTGACTTTAAATTATGGGAGAAAATTGAAATGCTCTTGGCTGGGAATTTTTCAAATTTCTCTTGATTTAAATTGAGAGGCTCAATCCTGGGCAATCGCTCCTTTCTTCCGTCTCTCCTTCTGTAGCCAAGTCCTCTACCTCTATCATCCTTAGATCTCTTTTCTTTCATTTCTTTGCCTCTGGCTAGGAATTCCCTTCCTTCACCTTCACTATGATCACATTCTTTTTAAAAAAATATATTTTATTGATTTTTCACAGAGAGGAAGGGAGAGGGATAAAGAGTTAGAAACATCGATGTGAGAGAAACATCGATCAGCTGCCTCCTGCACACACCCTACTGGGGATGTGCCCACAACCAAGGTACATGCCCTTGATCAGAATTGAACCTGGGACCCTTCAGTCCACAGGCCGATGCTCTATCCACTGAGCCAAGCCGGTTAGGGCTGATCACATTCTTATTCTTCTTATTCATAATTCTTCTCACATCTCTTTTGTTCCAAAAAATATACTGAATCTAGGTGGGTAAAAGCAAGGATCCCCAACTATTTGAGAAAAAACCAAGCTGCTATAGCAAAGAGACCCCAAACTAGAGGCTCAAATAAAAGAGAAATTTATTTCTCTCTCACTTAATGCTCCTTATAGAAGGAGTAGTCTAACACAGGAAAATGTCTCTGCCTTACCAAGTCAGCCGGAATCCAGTTGCTTCCATCATGTTGCCCTGCTACTGACTAGGTTGTTGTCCACATCTGCATTTTTGATGCTGGCATTTGATGGCCACATTGATGTTTCAGTGTTTAGGAAGAGGAAAAAGGAAAAGCAGAGGGAAAGTGATTCCCATTTAAGAAAATGATGAAAAAGCTGCATGCATCTCTCCTCTTTATATTGCATTGATAATAACTTAGTCACATTGCCATATTTAACTGCAAAGCAGTCTGGGAAATGTTTTAGCCAACTGATTGGCCATTTTGGTGGGGATGGGATATTTAAAGGAAAGGAGAGACTGGACATTCAGGTCACTTAGCAGCCTCTGTCACAAGGACTCCCTAGAAGCACACACATGTTTATTAGTATTGCAGGAGTGCTTTTCTGTAATAGCAAGATTCTAGGGCTGGACCCATCAACTAGGCAGTAAATGGCCCCCTTCTTTAACTGAACCTGTCAACTAACTACTTAAAACAAACAAACAAAAAAATGAAGACATTGCATACTTATAAAATATATTGGACAAAATTATGGAATATATTTTTTTCCTTTAGAAATACCGATTTGAATAAAAAGTTCAAGTAAAAGTTTGTCAAAGCATATCAATATATTTTCTTATCTCTAACTAGAGGCCGGATGCACGAAATTCGTGCAAGGGTAGGCCCTCGCTGCCCTGGCTGCCTCGCGGTTCTGAGCCTCCCCCCCTCCCCACTAGTCGTTCTGCCTTCTGGTCTAATTAGCATATTAGCTCTTCATTATATAGGATTCTGTGCCACCAAATGCTAAAGCATTGTGGAGTTGTTTTTTCCTTATGTAATTGCAACAAAGATCCTCAAATAATTTTCTAGTTTATCTGGAAAAGCTTTGCGGGGGGGGGGGGGGGGGGCGGGGGCGGGCACGGATTTGAAAGGGGTGGAACCTTTTCATTGCATTCTGTCCCATCTATTTCTTTTTTTCTCTGTTCTATTTAATTCCACACTACTGAGTTCCTTCCTCCATCCCTTCCTTTTTTCATCCCTCCTTGCCTTCCTCCTTTCCTTCTTTAGCTTCTATTATAGCAATAAAGGTTCAGTCAGGAAGCATGAGTTATTCAATTATTTAATATTAAACAAATCTATTGAAGTATAATTGATTTACAGTAAACTGTGCATATTTAATGTGTAAAATTTGATGTTTTGACATATGCATACACCTGCAAAAACAACACCACAATCAGGATAATGAGCATCTTAATCACCTTCAATAGTTTCCTGTGCCCCTTTATAATCTCTCCTCCCCAGCCTCATCCTCAGGTAAGCACTGGTCTGCTTTTTGTCACTGTTGATCAGTTTGCATTTCCTAAAACTCTATATAGATGAAACAATGCAGTATGAGTTCCTTTTTTTCTGTCTTCCTTCATACATCATAATTGTTTTGATTTCATCCATTTATAGCATGTATCAATAGTTCATTCTTTTATATTGCTGAATAGTTTTCACGTGCAGATGTATCACAGTTTATTTAATCACCTGTTAAGGGACATTTGGGTTGTTTCCAGTTTTGGGTTATCCTATCTAATAAAGAGGGAATATGCTAATTGATTGTCACACCCTCACAAAGATGGTGGCGCCCACAGCCAATAAAGAGGGAATATGCTAATTGACTGCCACACCTTCAAAGATGGCAGTGCTTACAGCCACAAGATGGCAGTGCCCAGTCCCCTCAGCCCTGCCGGAGCGACAGGCGTGTAGCACGGCTGGGCCTGCCCCCAGGTGGGCCTGGCCACTCCGTGCGCCTGCCTCCGGAGTCCCCCAGTTCCCTCAGCCCCCCAGCCGCCCAGGGCCGGCCTGAGGCACAGGCAAGCCTTGTATGGCAGCTGCCCAGCCACCCAGGGCTGCCTGAGGCTCAGGTAACCAGGGCTGGCTGAGGCTTGTGCTGCCGGCAGTGGCAGCAGCAGAGGTGTGATGGGGGCGTTGCCTTCCCCTGATTGCTGGGTCACCTCCTGCCCCTGAGGGCTCCTGAACTGTGAGAGGGGGCAGGCTGGGCTGAGGGACCCCCCTTCCAGTGCATGAATTTTCATGCACTGGGCCTCTAGTTATAAAGCTTCAATGATCACTCATGTACTGGTCTTTGAATGGATATATACTTTTATTCCTTTTGAGTAAATACCTAGGCTGGAATAACTGGATTATATGGTAGGCATAGATCTAACTTTTTAAGAAACTGTAAAATGTTTTCCAAAGTGATTATACCAGTCTTTTTTAACTTTTGCCTCTCTAATAGTGGTATCTAGTGGTATCTCACTGTGGATACAATGACTAATGTTACTGTACTTTCACTGTACGTATTATTTGGTAAAGTGTCTTTTTTATTGATTTTTGGTTGGGTTTGTTTTCATTTTTTTCCAAATGTTGCTTTTTGTTTATTGGTCAGACATAGTGGCTTTGATTTCTTGATGTGTTTTCTTATTATTTAGCTTTGAGATTTTGGGATTTTTAAAATATATTCTAGATACAGTGTTTTTTTTTAGATGTATGATTTACAAATATTTTCTCTCATTATGTTGCTCATCTTATTCTTGTAGCAGTGTCTTTCAAAGAGCAGAAGTTTTGAATTCAAATGGAGTCCAATTTATAACTTTTTTCTTCTATTGACTAAGAAAAAGGTATTATATCTGAGAAATATTTGCCTAACTAAAGGTTACAAAGATTTTTCTACTGAAGTTCTATAGTTTTAGGTTTAACATTTAAGTCTATGATCAATTTTAAATTAATTTTTGCATTTGGTGTTGTTCCAATACCATTTGTTGAAAATAATATATTTTTTCTCCACTGAACTGAATTTGTATTTATGTTGAAAATAAATTTTCTATACATTTGTGGGTCTATTTCTTTATTCTGTTTTATTTGTGTATCATTATGTTAACACCACACTCTCTTGATCACGCAGCTTTATGTCATGAAATCAAACAGTGTTTGTTTTCCAACTTTGTCCTCCCTTTTCAAAGTTGTTTTGATTATGATAGGTCTTTTGCATTTTTACATGAATTCTAGAATAAACTTGTCAAATTTTTTGTAAAAAATTCTATTTGGATTTTGATTGTGATTGCTTTGAATCCATAGATTAATTAAGGGAGAATTAACATGTTAACAAAGTGGAATCTTCTGTTCCATGAACATAGTATGTCTTTCCATTTATTTATGTCATACTCAATTTTTTAAAGTAATGTTTTGTAATTTTTATTGTACAGGTTTTTCATGTATTTTGTCCCATTTATCTCTAGATATTTCACATATTTTGAATCTATTGTAAACTGATTATTTTTAAGGTTTAATTTTTGATTATTTATTGATAGTGTATAGAAATATAATTGCTTTTACTTGATTTATCTAGTATATTAAAACTTGCTAAATTCACTGATTGATTATAGCAACTTTTTATAGATTTACTAGAGGTCCGATGCACAAAATTCATGCAAGAGTAGGCATTCCTGCTGGCACCAGCTTCCCTCTGGCACCTGGGACCCAGGTTTCGCTTGCAGAGGGGGCCCTGCACACCCGCCACAGCCCATCGGTCACTGGTCAGTCGGTGGCCTGGGCCTCCCTCTGCGTTGGGGGGACCATGGGGTGATGCTGGGGCCCCCAGCCAATCGCATCGCACCCGCCTTGGCTGGCCTGGCGCCAGTGGGTGTCATGGCATGGTCGTCCAGAAGTTCGTCTGGAAAGTCGTCTGGAAGGTCATTGGTCTAATTAGCATATTACACTTTTATTATTATAGATTTTACTTTCTACATAGATGTTTATTATCCACAAATAAAGGCAGTTTTAATTCTTCCTTTCTATCCTTGATATTTAAAAAATTTAAATATTGCCTTTTTTCACTGGCTAGAATCTTGAGTAAAATGTTGAATAACAATGGGGAGAGCAGACATTCTTGCTCTGTTACTAATCTTACAGAGAAAGCATTCAGTCTTTTCTCATTAAGTATGATTTTAGTTGTTGGGTTTTTGTAGGTGCCATTTACTCCTTTTATTCCTAATTTTCTGGTAGGTTTTTTCAGAAATAGATGTTGCATTAGGTCAGAGCCGCGGTTTGCCGCTCTGTTGACTAATGAGTTTGCTGACCACTGCCCTAGACTCTTGATTCCAATAATTACAGGCTGTTGTTGTTCCTTGTGATTAAGCCCCTATCCCAGTGGTCGGCAAACTCATTAGTCAACAAAGCCGCAGTTTGCCGACCACTGCATTAGGTTAAATGCTTTCCTTGCATTTGTTAAAATGATAATGTGGCTTTTATCTTTTAGTTTGTTAATTTTAGTTTGTTAACAAACATTGTATTCCTGTAATAAACCCCACTTTTATGTATAAATATATATTTTGCATATTACTAAGTCATGATATATTATCTTTTTCATATATTGTTGGATATTGAATAGTAGCTATATTGGCATATAATTTGGATACCATAAAGCTCACCTTTTAAAGTAGAAAATTTAATGATTTTAATTATATTAGAGTTGTACGACAATCACCATAATCTAACTTTAGAATATTTTTCATGACCCCCCCTTCAAAGAAATCCTGAACCCATTATCAATCTCCCTCATTCAACCCTCCCACACAGCACTAGGCAGACAATCTAATTTATGTTTCTATAGATTTGCCTTTTCTATACATTTCATATATTAAACCATACAATATATTGTCTTTTGGCTTCTTATACTTTGCATATTGTTTTTGAGGCTCAGCTATTTTGTAGAATGTGCCAGTAATACATTCATTTTTATTGCCAAATAATAGTTCATTATATAGATATACCACATTTATTTATCTAGACAAATGTTGATGGGCATATGAATTGGTTTTATTTTCTAGCTATTATGATTAATATTGCTATAAGAATCTGTATGCACATTTTTGTATGGATATATATTTTATTCCTTTTGGGTAGATACTTTGAAGCAGAATTGCTGGATTATACACTGAGTGGCCAGATTATTATGACCACCCTATCAGTACTTCATTGGGCCACCTTTTGCCTTCAACACTGCGGCGATTCTTCTTGGCATTGACTCCATGAGATGTTGAAAGGCGATGCGAGGAATCTGACACCATGCCTGATGAATAGCACTGTCCAGTTCTGTGAGAGTTGATGGTTGTGGAACCAGCTGCCTGATGGCTCTTTTAACTTCGTCCCACAAATGCTCAATTGGATTGAGATCTGGTGATTGTGGGGCCACCTAAGCAAGGTAAAGTCTCCCTCATGTTCTTGAAACCACTCCTGCACAATATGGGCACCGTGGCATGGTGCATTGTCTTGTTGGAAGAAGCCATCTCCATTGGGATACACCATCAACATGATAGGATGAATTTGATCAGTAGCGATACCTAGGTATGTTGTGCTATTCAGTTGTTGTTCCACACAAATTAAAGGGCCCAAATCATGCCAGGAAAACATGCCCCAAACCATAACACTACCCCCACCAGCTTGAAGGGTTGTACTCATGCATGTGGGGTGCATGCTCTCATGCTGTTTCCGCAAAATTCTCACTCTGCCATCTGCATGATACGACTGGAAACGTGATTTATCGGATCACATGACTTTTTTCCAATACTCGACTGTCCAATCCTTGTGTTCCTGTGTGAATTGGATACGTCTTATCTTGGTAACTGCAGACAGCAAAGGTGTTCGAACAGGACTTCGGCTTCCATATCCCATATGATGCAGTGTACGGCTAATTTGCCTACAAATGTCAGGTGGTCATAATAATCTGGCCACTCAGTGTATAGTAACTATGTTTAACATTTAGAGCAACTAAAAACTATTCTCCAAAGTGGCTTCTCTGTTTTAAATCCCCACTAGTAATCTATGAAGGGTTGATTGGATAAAAATTTTTCAGAATGTATTCATCTATGCTCACGAAGGGTTACCAGTTGTTTTCTTGTGATGTCCTGTCTGGTTTTGGTATCAGGGTAATTACAGCCTCATGGTCTGAGGTAGGAAATAGTCTCTCCTTCTCAGTTTTCTGAAGGAATTTGTGAAGATTGGCATTACTTCAGATTAGCTATGTCTTCATATGTAAAATCTGATCATTTTATCTTTCAAGGAATTTGATCATTTCATCTAATTTGAATTTATTGGCACATAACTGTTCCATCTTCTCAAAGAACAAATTTTTGTGGTATTCTCCATTTATTTTCTACTTAACTGATTTCCACTAAAATCTTTATTATTATTACTATTATTATTTTTCTTCTACGTACTTTGGGTTCAGTTTGCTCTTATTTTCTAGTGTTTTTTTTTTAATATATATTTTTTTATTGGTTTCAGAGAGGAAAGGACAGGGAGAGAGGGATAGAAACATCAATGCTGAGAATCATTGATCGACTGCCTCCTGCACGCCCCCTACTGGGGATCGAGCCAGCAACCAACGTACATGCCCTTGACCGGAATCGAACCTGGGACCCTTCAGTCCACAGACTGATGCTCTATCCACTGAGCCAAACCAGCTAGGGCTATTTTCTAGTTTTTAAATGTGCAATCAAAGTTTATTTATTTGAGGCCTTCTGTCTTTTTTAAAGATAGACATTCAGTGTTATAAAGTACTAAGTTAATGGCATCCCCCAAACTTTGATATATGGTATTTTCATTTTCTTCCAGCACAGTCAAAACACTTCCTAATTTACCCTTTGAAAAATTTCTTTGATCCATGGGTATTAGAAATGTGTTATTTACATTTCAAATATTTAGGCATTTTTCAGAAATGTTTTTGTTCCTGAATTCTAATAAAATTCCATTGTGGTCAGAGAACATATTTCTGAATTCATTGAAAAATTTTAATGACCCAGAGATATGACATATCCTGGTAAATATTCAGTGTGCATTTTAAAAACATGTTTATTCTGCTGTTGTTGCCTGGAGTGTTCTAAAAATGTCAATTAAATCAAGTTGGTTGAAAGTGTTGCTTAAATCTATGTCCTTTACTGCTTTCCATTCTACTGATTATTGCTATGGACTGAATTGTGTCACCCACAAACTCATATGGTAAAGCCCTAACCCCCGGTGGGGTGGTATTTGCAGACACCAGAGAGCTTGCATGCCCTCTTGCTCTCTCTCTGCCAGGTGAGGACACAGCTAGAAGGTGGCTGTCTGCAAACCAGGAAGAGAGCTGTCACCTGTACCTGACCATGCTGACACTCTGATCTCAGACTTCCTGCCTCCAGAACTGTGAGAAAGCAACTTCTGTCCTTTAAGTCATCCAGTCTGTGATGGCATCCCGAGCACACAAAGACAGTTATTGAGAGAGAGGTATTAAAATATCCAATCAAAATTAATTTTTTTCTTTCTATCTTCAGTTCTGTCAACTTTTGTTTCCTATGCTTTGAGGCTCTGATATTGGGAGAGCCTCATGTAGATGTTAAAATGTAAAAACTAAATGTAAAAACTAAAATTTTATAATTCCTAGAACAAAACATAGAAGCAATTCTTTGTGATCTTGGGCAGGCAAAGATTAGTTAGGGCACAATAATCACAATTCAGAAAAAAATGGATAATTTGGGATTCATCTCACAATTAAAATCTGTTCTTATAGCAAATGAAAGGGGAAGGCATGGGCTGGGAGAAAATATTCCAGTACATAAAACTGATAAAGAAATATTGCATCCAGACTATATAAATGAACTCTTATAACTTAATAGAAGACAAATTATAAAAAGGGGAGGGTAAAATATTTGGACAGATACTTTACAAAAGAAGATATATAACCAGCCAATTAATAATGAAAAGATGCTAAAAATCATTAGTCATTAGGAAGTGTAAATTAAAACATAATACTTAACAAAAGGAAGATAAACAATCCAATCAAAAAATGGGCAAAGGACCTAAATAGACACGTTTCAAAAAGAGAACCTATAGAAGGCCAAGAGACATATGAAAACATGCTCAAAGTCACTAATCATCTAAGAGATGCAAATGAAAACAACAATGAGGTACCATCTCACACTGTCAGAATGGCTATCATCAGCAAATCAACAAACAACAAGTGCTGGCGAGGATGCAGTGGAAAAGGAACCCTGGTGCACTGCTGGTGGGAATGCAGACTGGTGCAACCACTGTGGAAAACAATATGGAGTTTCCTCAAAAAATTAAAAATGGAGCTCTCATTTGACTCAGCAATCCCACTTTGAGAATATATCCCAAGATATCAGAAACACCAATCAGAAAGGACATATTCACCCCTATGTTCACAGCAGCACAATTTACCATAGCTAAGATTTGGAAACAGCCTAAGTGCCCATCAGCAGATGAGTGGATTAGAAAACTGTGGTACATCTACACAATGGAATACTACGCTGCGGTAAAAAAGAAGGAACTCTTACCATTTGCAATAGCATGGATGGACCTGGAGAGCATTATGCTAAGCAAAATAAGCCAGGCAGAGAAAGATAAATATCACATGATCTCACTGATTTGTGGAATATATGAACAACTTAAATTAATGAACCAAAATAGAGCCAGAGAAAAAATATTTTAGAATTAAATAGAAGTGATTCTGTTATTTGCAGTTTTTTTAATATTTCCTACAACTTTTGTGATATTACACTATGTTAATACAGTTTTGGTAATATTATATTTAAAATATTTTTTCTTGAAATGTTAATTTTTATTGCATTTAACATTATTATATTTAAAATCATTTCCTTGAAATATTAGTGTTTATTGCATGTAACATTATTACATTTAAAATAATTTTTTTGAAATATTAATGTTTATTGCTGTAACATTAAAAATAATAATAAAAATATATAGGTTTTTATATTAAAAAATACTCATGCAAACCCAGTGGAATGACTAAAATTATAAGGCTGATCATACAAAGTGCTGGTGACAATGTGGAGTAACTGGAACTTGCAAACACTGCTGATGGGAATATAAAATGGTACAACCTATTCAAAACAGGTTGACAGTTTCTTATAAAGCTAAGTGTACAACTACCAAATGACTCACCAATTTCACTACTAGGTGTTTATTCAAAACAAATGAAAACAAATGTCCATTCAATGACCTGTATGTGAATGTCATAGTAGTTTTATTTATATTGTCTCCAAACTGGAAACAGCCATATGTCCAATGACAGGTGAATAGATAAATAAGCTCTGGTGCATTAATGCAAAGAAGTAGTTAATCAGCATTAAAAAGAAAATTGCTGATTCTTATAACTACACGGAAAAATCTTAATGACAATATCCTGAATGAATGAAGCCAGACATAGAGAAGTACATACAGTATATGTTCAATTTCATGAGATAATTCTAGTAAAGGCAAAATTGAAGTGAGAAAACAGATTATTTGTTTTCTGAGACCTTGTTTGGGGAGAGGTATTTATTGCAAAGGAGCACAGAGTTACCTTTTGGTTGATGAAATTATTTGTATTTTAATTGGAATGATAATTAGTATATGTTAAAACTCATAAAACTGTACAATTAAAATGGCAACATTTTATTTTACATAAATTAAACTTAATAAAGTTGATTAGAAAGAAAAATTAGAGGAGCATTTTGAAATGGATTTAAATCTTTGACCTCAGTGGAGGGGCCCCAATTGCCCGGTATTGGTGTCACTGGGGCTGCTTCTACCAGGGTGGGAAAAAAACACACCCCAATATGGATGCTGCTGCTGTACCAGGTATAGCATGGCCAGAGGTGAGGAAGCATTCCTAAGGTGCTGTTCCTCTAGGAACAGGGAACAGACAGGATGTCCCCAGGAAGCAAACAAGAATGCACAATTTCAGGCTTCCTCCTCCAACCCTGTGTTCTCCCTTTAGGGACCCCTGGAGCAGAAGGTGGGTACAGGCCCAGCCTCATGCAGGAAGAGCAAGAGTGGGTTTGGAGCTGAGAGGCAGTGGCCTAAGAACGGCACACTGGTCAGCGGAATAATTCCTGTGATCCTAAAAAAATGGCTATATATGAAAGCCTATTATATTTAAAACATTAGGCTTTTGTTCTTCATTAGCTGATCCTCCATTAATAAAATATTTATTGGATAGCTAGCAAAAACAACCAATCAGTACAGCACAGTTTATCTCGGTTATAATTACCTCATTGAGTGTAAGTAAGAACTCTTTCATTGAGGTTTCTGATTTGCAGTGGGTTCCTGAAAGGTTTTATGAACTTGATGTCACTGAATATTATTATCAACTAGAGGCCCGATGCATGAAATTTGTGCAAGGGGCTCGGCCCTCACAGCCTCAGCTGCCTTGCCACCCCATGGCCCCGCCCTCCCCCCCCCCCCCCCCCCCGCAACTGACTGGTTGTTCTGGAAGGTCGTTCCACTGTCTGGTCTAATTAGCATATTAGCTCTTTATTATATAGGATAGGATTCTCGGGAGACACAGGTTAATGTGATGCTGCATGGGAGAAGGAGACATTCAAGTTGTTTTTCAAGGTCATATCTACTCTCTTTGAATGACAGACACAGGTAATATACCATAATTCTAAAAGGTGCTGGATCAGTGTCTCACCAGGTCACAATTTCATCATCCAATGGCTCGTGTCTAAAGATTTGCAACTGCAGCAGAGACATGGAAATTAAAAACAAACAAAAACTGGCACGTTTGCTTATCTGCCAAGCAGTGTGCTGAGCTTTATAGGATGGAAAAGGATGGAGTGGTGAGCGTTTGCCTTCAAGGAGATTACAGTTTTGCGGGGACGATAAAGCATGTGCGTCAATAGCTCTAACAAAGATGGAGATGAGCTATGGCTATTCTAGGATGATGAGAACAAAATGCTGAGGGTGGTCAGATGCAGGATGAATCATTTCAGATGGGGTTTGGAGATCTTCTTTGAGGAAGTGGTATTTTGACTGGTAACCACCTATTCTTCTTTTCTGAGTCCTCTGAAAGACTTCCCTTTTTTGGAGAAGGCTTCCTTGATCCCCAAAGCAAATGGGTGGATGGTCCTTCTGTTCTGTTTCTGTGAAGTCAGACCTAAGCCTCATTGAACACTATTATTATGGGCCAGACAGGCACTGGCCTAAGTCCCAATGTAGGCATTATTGCTTGTAACCTTCACAGTAACCCTATGAAGTTGGTCCTGTTGTCCCCCATGGTACCAAGGAGGAAGCGGAGCATAAGTAAGTTGCTTATTGATAGAAAAAAATGCCCCAAATTCCAATCTAGGTGACCAGGCTGTGCACTGACTTATCACCGCCAACTGCTTTTTGCCCTCTTTCCCTGTGAATGAGCCTGAGCTAGCCTTCTGGATATGGGAAGCCATCGTGGATGAGGACCCTGGTGACTGTGGGCATGCAAAGGAGGCCCAGCTGAGATCAGATGAGCTGAGCCCAAATCTCTGACCTACAGTTTTATGAACAAAATAAATGGTTGTTATTTTAAGACATTAACCTTTGGGGGAGTTTGTAAGGCAGCAAAGATAACTGATAGATAATCCCAGATCTGCTACTTACTAGCTATGTAACTTGGTGCAAATCATTTAATCAATAAATTCACTTTCTTTCCATGTGACATGGGGATGATAATAACATATTATAGGACAATTGGGAAGATTTCATGAAATAATGTGCATAAAACAGAGCCACGGTGCTGGTTACATAGCCAGGGCTCAATAAACTGTAGCTATTACGATGACAATTTCAGGCGTTTTCAGCTTGTCCGCTTTGTCTAATTGTTGATTCCATGTGAAAAAAATGGTGAGGAGGTTATTGCTTAACAGGGTACGGATGTTTTATTATGAAGCTGTCTTAATTTTGCTGCTGGCATGATGCCTCATGCAGGGGGCAGATATTTTGTTAATTAAAAATTTAAAAGTACATAGTCGTCTCTTTGGAATAAGTCTACATGTAACTCTGCAAAGCTGAAGTTCTGAGACAGAGGATATCCACAAAGGTGTGGCTTGAATAACAATTGTGACTCACGCACAATGTACGTTGTATTAGAGATGTTGTGGATGAGATTATGTCAAAAAGTGCAGGATAATAAATGGCTGAATCTCTTAAGTTCACATAAAATCGACGTGCGGGGCCATATTCCAGATGCTTGATTGCCGTTCTTTAATATAACGAGCTGCCAATTCCTTCCTCTAGCGCAGGACTGACAGACTGTAATGCAATCTGTTGGTGCTGTTTGACGGTGATTCTCAGGCATTGCCCCCACCGCTAAGGAGTGGAAATCTAAGCACGAGGTTTTGCGGGGGGACCTGGGTGTCAGTGTTGGGTGTCAGGGCCATTTCCACTGTTATTAGGAAATATAAACTATCAGTTAAAGAGTGGGATTTCAGGAGTTTCACAAAGAAACAGAAACTGGCTAAGAATATTACACAGAGCAGCCGACAATTAAATTACAGTGTGTATTTTACCGAACAAGATGCCATCATCGGAGACAAAGGAAAGCTGATAAAAATGAATTATAGGGAGATTAAAAGACCATAAAACCTCAGGTTTGATGAAGCCTGTATCTTCAAATCTTTGGGCAGAAATGAGGCTGGGGAGGAGAGGTTTGGTGTGGCTAGGAAGGTAAGCTTGCCTTTGGAGTATGTAAGAAAGAACACAGGGGAGGAATAAGCTCACAAGTCATAATGCTACTGATTTCTCGTTAGTAAATATAGTTGCTTTAAGTTGATATTTAGATCTTATTTTATTTACTCAAATTATAAAAATAGTACAGGTACACAGGTAGTAGTATGATACAGTGGCTAAGATTTGGAGTTGGCCTACCTGTGCTCAAATCTTTCATAGCTGTGGGATTTGAGAAAGGTTATTTCATCTCTTTAAGACTTATGTGTATAACTAGAGGCCTGTTGCATGAAGATTCGTGCAATAGGCCTCCCTTCCCCTGGCTGCCAGCACTGGTTTTCCCCCGGCACCGGGGACCCAGGCCTTTGCTCTGGCCGCCACCTTCTGTCTTCACTCTGGCCAGAGCCTTCAGTGTTCACTCTTCACTCGGCAGGAGAGTTCAGTCTTTTCCGCTCTAGCCAGAGCGCGGCTCCTGTAGCTCCCTCCACCCCCCCTGCCCTCCCGCCCCCCCCCCCCCCCCCCGCCGCATAGCTGGCGTCCCACCCCGCCCAGCCACTCAGTGCCTGCATATGCAAATTAACCCACCATCTTTGTTGGGTTAATTTGCATACTCACTCCTGATTAGCTGGTGGGTGGAGGTATGGTCAATTTGCATATTTCTCTTTTATTAGTGTAGATTAGGGATAATAGTATACTTCATATGTTTGTTTTGAGAATAGAATGAAATAAAGAATGGAAAGTGGTTAAAACAGATATTAACTATTAACTATTAGAGAAAATTTGGAAAAGAGTAAAGATAATAAATAAGAAAAAATGCCACCCATCATCTAGAAAAGCATTTTTCATCAATTTTTGGATGTATTTCCTCTGGGAGTTTATGTCTTTTTAAAAAGGATATTGGTGAACTCAGACAAACTCAGAGAGAAGACATCTCTATTAGAAAGTTTCTTTAGAGAGAAAATGGAAAATAAGATTGGTTAATTCAAAATGAATGAAAATATGTATATTAGAGCAGGTAGGTTTTAAAAAAGAATATAAATTCAGAAGATGCACTGGGATTGAAGAATATTTGACTATGCAGAAATCAGAAATAGTGAGATATCTATATATAATGACTTCATAAAAATATCATGACATAAGGGACAAAGGCCAGTTGCAGGAAGATGCCTACAACATTTATGTTACAAATAAAATAAAAAATTTCTACGAGTAGATAATATGTGATTGAATAGGAAAAAACTCAAATGATTCAAACTAAATTGGGTGGTGGAGGTGGGGAATGGGGACTCACTTTATCTATACTATTTGAATAATTTATAAGAATGAGACAGTCATGTATTGTTTTGTATGGTTATTAATAAATTGAAAAGATTAAAAATTTACATAAACTTGGGTATAAATTTATAGGATTTTATAGGAAAAGAATGGTATTTTTGATTGTTTGGACATATTTAATTTAGTAAAAGGCATTGTAAAACATATTCAGCACAATTAAGCAAGTTCATTTATGAACAGAAACATACCCAAATATAAAATAGGGTTTTCAGCTTTGATTCAGACATTCAACTCTATCTTCATTAAGAAGATTAAACATTTTTTAAAAGGATCAGAATTGCTGGCTTGCTTACATTTTTGCAGGAGGAGGATTTTCAAGATTTTGATGACAGTTATTTAGAGGTTCAGCATGTGGTGACCTCTTCCTTGAGAAGTTAGTAAAGGGACTCAGGTCCTTTGCAGCTTGACTCTTGCCTTGCTCATCTGGTTTGCCAGTTTCTTTCAGGAAATTCTAGGAATCCGTTACCAGGGGTAGGGAACCTTTTTCCTGCCAAGGGCCATTTGGATATTTATAACATCACTTGTGGCCATATAAAATTATCAACTTAAAAATTAGCTTGCTATATTTGGTCAAACATTTAATTAACTCTCCCCTAATGCCTTGGCAGGGCCCGACCAAATGATTTTTCAGACCTCATAAGGCCCATGGGCCAGATGTTCCCCACCCCATTCACTGGACCAATGGCTCTTTTTCCCCCTCAGCTTTATTGAGATATAATTGACATATAAATTTGTGTAACTTTAAGTGCAACAATGTGTGTTTTTAAATCTTTACCCAAGGACATGCTTAGAGAGAGGAAGGGGGGCTGGGAGAGAGAGAAAGAGAGAGGGAGAGAGAGAGAAAGGGAGAGAGAGAGAAAGGGAGAGAGAGAGAGAGAGACAGAGAGAGAGAGAGAGAGAGAGAGAGAGAGAGAGAGAGAGAGAGACATCAATTGATTGCCTTTCATATGTGCCCCGACTTGGGATCAAACCAGCAACCCAAGTATGTGCCCTGACCAGGAATCGAACTGGCAACCTTTTGGTGCAAAGGACGATGCTCAATCAACTGAGCCACTCCAACTGGCAAGGTACACAACATGTTGATTTGAAATAATTATATACTGCAAAATGATTTCCACCATAATGTTAGTTAGCACCTGTATCATGTCACAGAATCATCATTCTGTTTTTTTGTGGGGAGGAATTTAAGGCCTACTCTTTTAGCAACTTTCAGGTATATAATACAATATTTTAACTATAACCACCATGCTATACACTAGATCTCAAGAACTTACTTATCTTATAATTGAACTAGAGGCCAGTGCATGAAATTTGTGCATGGGGGGTGTGTCCCTCAGCCCAGCCTTCACCCTCTCCAATCTGGTACCTCTTGAGGGATGTCCAACTGCCCGTTTAGGCACAATGCCAGTAGGATTGGGCCTAAACAGGCAGTCGGACATCCCTCTCACAATCCAGGACTGCTGGCTCCCAACTGCTCACCTGCCTGCCTTCCTGATTGCCCCTAACCGCTTCTGCCTGCCAGCCTGATCACCCCCTAACCACTCCCCTGCCAGCCTGATTGATGCATAACTGCTGCCCTGCCAGCCTGTTTGCCCCTAACTACCCTCCCCTGCAGGCCTGGTCACCCCTAACTGCCCTTCCCTGCAGGCCCGGTCACCCCCAACTTCCCTCCTCTGCTGGCCTGGTCACCCCTAACTGCCCTCCCCTGCAGGCTTGATCACCTCCAACTGCCCTCCCCTGCTGGCCATCTTGTGGTGGCCATCTTGTGTCCACATGGGGGCAGCCATCTTGTGTGTTGGAGTGATGGTCAATTTGCATATTATTCTTTTATTAGATAGGAAGTTTGTACTTCCCTTGTCTCCCTTCTCCCTGGCCACTGGTAATCACCATTCTGTTATGTTTCTGTGAGTTTGGCTTTTTTTAGATTCCTCACGTAAGTGATGTCATACATTATTTGTCTTTCTCTGTGTTATTATTTCACTTAGAATAATGTCCTCAAGTTCCATCCATGTTGTGACAAATGACAGGATGCCTTTTCTTATGGCTGAGTAATATTCATATAACTGAATAATATTTTCTTGTTTCTGATGTTAAGTTTAGAAAAATAGGAGTTTCTGTTGGGCTGAATTTGAATGGTTAATTCCTTGGCCTATTCAATAAATTATAGATTTATATGTTATTACATATTGCTTCTAGGAAGGCAGTAAAGGTTCAATAAAATTGACAGATTTTTAAACACCAATTTGACAATGTCACTCTTCTGTTTCAAGTTTTTATGAGCTAAGTGCCCACTTTTACTATAATTTTGAGCATTTGAATTTAGAGATACAAACTTACCTTCAATTATTCATGTATTCACTTTCCCCCTGCAAGTATATATTGAGAATTTACATGTACTAGTCAAATAATAATTTTTAAAAGTGAAAAACTGTCCTCAAACTGCTGAACATAAAAAATGTAAATGCTATCTATTAAAATCCTTCTTAGCCTCAAGTGAAATTGCTCACTCATATAATCAGTCCCATTAGGCGGTGAAGATTTGATGGTTATTTAATAAATTTCAGTCATAAGGTCAAATGGAGAGCTGATGCTGCAGAGCTGGTTTCCTGGATCAAATGATCTGGTTTTGTTAGCCACAAAGACCAAGTTAATCGAGAATTTGCAGATATCTACTTCATTTTGTGTTGGGTGGACACAGCAGAGATGGGAAGCTGAGTTTTAAAAGGCAGGATGATTCCAAAGAAAGGATAACACTGTGGGAATGAACACAGTGTCATGTGGAAGAGCATTGATTATACAAAGCCGGATGGCGCTGGGTGATGGACCAGGAGGACCAGGTATCTGAGGCTCAAGGAGAGTCAAGGGGTCTGCCAGAAAGTGGCATAGAGGGCACTTGCCAAATGGTTAGTCTTTGGGGAAAAGTCTGAGGTGTGCTGGTGAAACAGGAAGATTCAGTGTAAGATGGAGTGAGCAGATCTCTGAGTCTTCTCTGATCTCATATTTGGTACTTTTTATTGCTGCCTAGAGTTAGTGACTGGGAAGCCTAGCTATGGATTTTGGGATGGAGCATCCAGGACAGTTTTTAGGTGGAGAGATGGGTCAGAAATCCTAGATTGTTCAGGATTTCAGGCTGTGATCCTTAGGTGCAGGGTCTATGTCTAGCTCACCTTTGTGTCCTGGGGCCAAGTCCTGACCCCAGATCTAAGAGGGTCACTAAAAGTGGTTGGATGCCTGCATCTTTTGTTTCCCTTATTACTTTTCAGATAAAGGTCCCTCCCGGGTAAACTCTCCCCATAATTGAAAAGAACAAGAATATCTGAGGAAAGGCATTTGTTTCAGCAGAGATATTTTACCCTGGAACATCATCTTTAAAATTTAATAATGAACACCTGACCATGGTGCAATCGGTTTAAAGAACTTTAAAGGGTTTAATTTTTTTGTTACAAATATAACTTCTTGCACTGTACATACTGATTTATTTAATATATATTAAAGTCATCAGAGGTTATTTTTTAAAAATTTCAAAAAAAATTGGGAAAAATATCTTGACTAGATCATATAAGCCTGATACTCCCACCCCTCCCCCCCGCCCCGCCAACATCCATATGTCAGCTTGGAGTGTGGGATGGGGGAGAAATATCTGAAAGACTGAACATTTTTTTGAATCATCCAAGAAGACACTAAGATACCTAAAGGAAATATCAAACACAAATCTCTCTCAATCTATTAATGATGGGGAGGGAAACTGGCCGTTGTTCCATGGATGGGCTTGAGTCAGTTGGGTAGGAGGTTTGTCTTTGTCTCTGCCAGCCCACCTAAAGGAAATATCAAACACAAATCTCTCTCAATCTGTTAATGATGGGGAGGGAAACTGGCCGTTGCTCCATGGATGGGCTTGAGTCAGTTGGGTAGGAGGTTTGTCTTTGTCTCTGCCAGCCCGAGCTCCTCATCTTTATCTCTGTGCCCTTCTCCACTTGTGAAAGACCAGACTAATAAGGTATGGGGTTGCAATAGGGCCTTAACTTCATGCAGCTGACTATACTTGTGCCACCTCAGTTAGGTAGGCTTAAAAAACTGCCTGCTCCTTCTCCTTGGCCTCCTATACCTTCTTCTTCAAGACAGCTCATATGTTACTTGCTCTCAAGTTCTTCACTTCCCTAGGCAGGATTTCCCTCCTGGGCACATTGTATTGTAATGATTTGCTTTATGTCTATCTCCATGGCTAAGCTGTGAGTCGGTAAAGAGAGCACTTTCTGATTTACTGTTGTATCTCCAGTGACAAGTAAGGGCTTGACCTATAGAAAGCGTTCAATAAACTGAGTGACTAAATTAGACTTTGAAGTCTCTGCATTGGGAACCTGTGGCTTTTCAGCTTTGACTGTGAAAGGGACATTCTAAGGTCAGAATGAAAAATCCATGTATTGAGCCCAACAACTGAAGACACTGAGTGGAGTTCAGGCTAGTGTAAAGAGCTCCACAAAAGGTTTGACCCACTGCTCTAAAAGAAGACTAATCAAAGTGATTCTACAATACCACATGCAGAAAAGACTGTTTCTGGCCACTGCCCCATGATCTTAGGATAGTCAAGTAAAAAATCCAATTACTTAGATTTATACATTGCTTTATAGTTTATGAATACTTTTTCTAATTGATTTCACTTGATACTTATAAAATACTGTGAAGTAGGTATAGATTTCAATTCCCATTTTAGAGATGTAAAAAGTGAGGATCAGTGATGATAAATAATTCACCTGGGTCACATAAACAGTGCTTTCTTCATTCCACTTCGGCTCTGAGGAGATGCTGTCTTGTTACCTGTCTGAGCAGAGCCCCTATGGTGGAATAATAAGAACAACCACTTATCAAATGGCCGTTTTGTGTCAGATGCTGGGTCAAACACTGTGCATTGACTCATTTAATGCTCACCAAATGCACTACTATTATTCCCCTTTCATAGATGTGGAAACTAAGGCATAGAGAAGTTAATCAACTTGTGCACAGCCACCCAGCTGCTGGGCAGCAGTGTTGAATATAGAATTCAGGCAGTCTGAGTTCAAAGAACACATTCTTAACCACTCTAGTACACTGTCTAGCAAGAATACAGGTTCTAAAATTAGATCACCATGTTTAGAATACTGGCTGCTACTCTTGCTAACTGGGTAGCCTGGCCAGTTTTCTGATTTATAAAATGCAGTTAAAAATAAAGCCAGGAATAAAAGAATGAAATATGCCAACATGCCTGACACATAGTAAATGTTCAACAAATGTTAGTTGTTATTTTGGCAGCAGATATTCTTTTATCCATTCCTAGATGACTTGATGGTAGGCAGTGATGGGAAGTCAATTCTTGGAACCTTGAGTATTTGATTAATGAAATCAGAACATAACAGATGAGAACAGAGCCATGAGATTCACTCTAAAGAGACAATGATGTCCTAACAGGTTTGGCTCAGTGGATAGAGTCTCGGCCTGTGTACTGAAGGGTTCTGGGTTTGATCCTGGTCAAGGGCACATGCCCAGGTTGTGGGTTTGGTCCCCAGTAGGGGGCATGCAGGAGGCAGCTGAATGATGATTCTCTCTCATCATTGATGTTTCTATCTCTCTCTCCCTCTCTGAAATCAATAAAATATATATATATATATATATATATTTAAAAAGAGACAATGACTCTCAGGCTCCCAAAACCTGATCAAAGCTTAACCAATAGGATGTGAAAGAGTATGAGAATGGGAGAGCAAAGCTCAGCATGGAAACCCATAAAAATGTTCAAAGAGGCCACATGGGGTGTATGTATCCAACACTGTTAGGGGAGAGAGTGACCCAACCTGGCTATGCTCCTATCTGGTTACTTGGAGGGTATATCAATTTGAGGTTAAGCATGAATCTGACTCCCATGCATTAATCTGATGGAGCATTTACTTTTCTCACATTAAGTCTGGAAGTCTGGCAATAGATCACCTGAGGCTGCTACCACCGGAGCCCTGCCTCCTCCTGTGTTTTTGCTCTGCCATCCTTGACGGTCATCTTCACGGCTGCTTCGTGGTAGCAGGATGGCTGTTCTTTCTCTGTCCTCTTGTCTACGTTCAGGTAGGAAGAAGAAGGCAGAAGGCAAAAGAAGGAAGGAATGACATTTATGTTTTGAAATGAGAAATTTTCCAAAACTTCCACTTCTAAGCAGACTTCTGCTTATATGTCATTGGCCAAAACTGTGTCATGAAGAGCTATTAAAAAAGAAAAGTGCAAGGGAAATAGATGTTGCTTAAGCAATTGTGCAGCAATTTTATCCCCATTGGTCCACTCTCCAATCTTTTCCATCTCTTCTGCCCCATAAGGTGTCGGATATGGTTTTTATCATCAAGTTCCCAGGCCTTTGGCTTCCAATTGGGTTTGGCCAGTGGAGCCCAGGCAGGACACAAGAGGGAATTAAGAGAAGGAGATCAGGGCATATTTCCTCAGCTCCCTCCTTGAAGGATTATCCAGAGGTGGCTGTGCCCTTGACCAAAGATCACAGCTCCTCTAAAATAGCTCTCTATGGAATCCTTTCTTCGTGATCTAGGTGGCTATTTCTCCCAAATCTCTTTATGCTTATAGAGTTGTAACAATCCCAGCATCATGCATTTCCCCTACACCATACCCACACTTTTGTAAATAATCCTTTTATTAAATCCTCTTTAAATCATCCCAATTTGTATGTGTGCTACTAGTTATTTGATGGGAAACGACTGATAGAGAAATCATCAGTACCTACCACTCAGCGCATATTCCTATATTACTATGGAGAAATGGATACATTCAAGCATTGTAGTGAATGACATCATTTACTTAGCCAGCATTTATTGAGCACCTATAATATGGCAGAATATGATGGTAGATAAAAATCCATTTCTTGCCCTCAAGTACCTCACAGTTATTTAAACATTTACATCACCCAATTTATTCTCCTTGTTCAGTTTCCAAGCTTGTCAAGTCATCTCTAAATTACAATTTGGCTTTCTGTGTAACTTTTCCACAGGGGTCAAATTCACTTTTCATGCTATCTCAAGACACAGTTGACTAATAATTATATATTCTTATTGAAAATGAAGACATATAGAATGATGCTTGAAAGCAAGGATTTTGGAGTCAGATGAGCATTCAAAAGTCACCAGATGTTTAGCCTTGGGCAGTTACATAATCTCTGTGGACCTGAATAGTATTATGTGTAGATGGACAATATTGCATTTACTCCCTCTGATTGCTGTAAAGACTAAAGGAGTTCATGTCCACAAAGCTCTTACTTAGCTCAGTGTCTGGTTCAATAAATAAGTGGCAGCTATTCTAGTTTACACATTACTTTCTTGTATGTTTGTTATAAGCAACCTGTAGATGATTGGTCATCTCCTGAGAGACTTGAGTTTCCTGCCCTGCAAAACTTAGGAGCAGACCCTGGTCTGTGATGAAGTCATTCACCCAGAAAATATTACCAAGGAAGGTTCTCTCTGGGTAGCCTGCAGGTTAGTCTCTAGCCTTTGCTTTGCTTGAGGATGCAATCCAGAAGAAAGTTCCAGTCCTTGGAAGGCTGGAGTCTGGAGACTAGATTTAATTCCAACAGATAAGAAGAAGGTATGTTATATTTTTAAAAAATATTTTTTATTGATTTCATAGAGGAAGGGAGAGAGAGATAGAAACATCAATGATGAGAGAGAATCATGGATCGGCTGCCTCCTGCATGCCCCTGGGGATCAAGCCTGCAACACAGGCATGTGCCCTGATTGGGGAATTGAATCATGACCTCCTGGTTCATAGGTCAACACCCACCTGCTGAATGGAAGGTATGTGATTTTAACTAGAGGAACAGATATGAGAAGATATAGCTAGTCTGATCAAAGCAGGGAGAGAAGGTTTAGAAATTCCAGAATTTCTCCCACTAAGACCTTGATTAGTTAAGACTCTAATTTGAAAGAATCTTGAAAGAATTTCATCCTGTTTGACTATTGAATTCCCATAACCAAAAAGCTTCAAATAAGCCCAAGAGGCTCTCAACATTAAGAATCCACAGAATAAACAGCATTATACTACTACTTTCTTATGTGGTTCTGATTACACATTGTTTTTAACTTAATAATACTTTATGGTTCCATAGCACATTATAGTTTTCAAAATATTTTTACTAGAATGATATAATTTAATCCTTATAGCAACACTATAAGGCAGTCATGATGATCACTCAGTTGTAAATTCAGTTCGGCTAAATTCCATTAAACATTTATTGAGCACCTACTATGTGCTGGCCTTCTGCTAGGTACTGAAGTTTAACTTCACACATAAATGAAGACTACCCAAATGAGAACAAGCAAAGGTAATTTATCCAGAGCTTGCTATGGCAAAAAGTCAGCCACCATCACTTGTGTTTGGAAGGACTCAAAGGCAGGAAGAGGAGTGGGAAAGCTTTTTGTGAACAAAGAAGAAAGTTTAAATTATGCCCTGATTGGAGGCTATTGCTATGGAGAAGTTGGCGGTGGGCTGTCTAGATGGGGAGCCAGATTTATGAGTTAGGGAAGCATAATTGGTCAGTTCCAGTTGAACCTGAATTGGGAATGGGGGAAATTAGGGAAGTTCTGTTGTTGATCAAGTCCTGGCTATTGTGGATGGATTGCTACAGAGGTTGTGGTTTTGTTTCTGGGACTGGTTGCTGCAGACGTTGTGGGTCAGAGTTCTATTTCTGTAGGTGGCCTGGCTATTTTCTGTGTGTATGTTCAATTTCTCAGGAGTGTGGGTGACAAATACATTACAACATGAATGGGCCACGAAGTAGGACATGAAGAGGAAATGAAGATATGGGCAGGGAGGTTAACAGACTTTCCTGAAGTAATAAACAAAGGGGAATAAAGCAGCAGAATGTAATCTGTGTTTTTCAGCTATGCTCCGTGCTTTTCACGGTCAGAGGTTTAGGAGTTTAAATTTAGGTTAGGGAAGATGTGAGCAGAGACTTTCTTTTATTACAGGAACAGTATACTTCTGAGCACGAGTAAAATGTCCCCCTTACATCTTGTGTTGGCGTGGCTGAAGATGGTGATCAGGGAAACACCTGTATTATTTGCACTCAAAGTTTGACAAGAAAAGCCTGGTGCGAGAGCAGAGACGCTGCAGACCCAGCATCAGGCCCCCAGTTTACCAGCCCTAGGCCTCTTTTTGGGGATTACGTGACCGTTTTCTGTTCTCCTGAGGTTTATCATCATTGTTTGCTAACCTCCCAGAGTCTCATTTCCTTTTTGGTTTTAACATCTGCTTTCCATCTTATTGTACACCACATCTCCCTCAGCCATCCCTGGAAAGTTTGACAACCATGCTGACCACCCTTGCCATAGTATGGTTTCACACATTCTATCTTTATTTTTCCCTCACTAAACAAAAACTTACTAGGCAATGATTAAATGACAGGGACTCTTCTAGGTGTGGGGAATACCGAGGGGAAGAGACAGTAGAATCCCTGCCTTTGTGGTGCTTATACTCTAGTGGAGAAGCAGACAAGATACCGATAAGTAAATGAATAAATATACTTGTGTTATGTCAGGTGGTGATAAGTGCTATGAAAAAGGTCAAAGGAAGTAGAGTATGGTGTGTGTGTGTGTGTGTGTGTGTGTGTATGTGTGTGTGTGTGTGTGTGTGTGTATGTGTATGTTGTGGGGGCAGTTGCTTTAGATAAGGTGATCAAGAATGATCTCTCCAAGGAGGTGACTTTTAAGCCCAAGCTTGAATGGAAAGAGGGAGTGAGCCATGGAAGTTCTAAAAGAATATCATTCCATTATTGAGAATAGCAAGTGCAGTTCCTGGAGGCATTGGTATATTTGAGGAATAGCAAGAAGTCCTGTCAGGCTAGGGTGGATTCGAGAAGTACCTTGTGAAGCTATAGTTTAATAACTAAATTTTTCACCTGAGGAAGAAATGTCAGTAAAGGCAGAAAGAGAACATTTGTTTGTTAATCACATTGGTTAAAGGAACACAGACAACTGATGCTCATTGTTTTTTTAGTATCAAGGATGCATGTGGCTCTTCAGCCCATTGCACCTTCCCATCAGGAATACTCTGATATAATTTTGCCTTATAAACTTTGAGAAGAGTCATTATTTTTGTTTCATTGTGTTGTTTTTATGTGCACATCCTTGGCCTTCACCTGAACATGTATAATGCTCATGCACCTGCAGTTGTATAGCCAACAGAGAAAAGAGTGAGGGGCACAGGAAGGAACATGGCATGAGTGTGGAACATTCAGTAGACACTGTTGGGTTGCCTTCCCACCACCACTTCTTCTTTCTCTAATAGCACTACTCTACCCTTTCAGAGGTGCTCTTTCCTCCACATCAACTATGGAGTTTGAATAAGAGCTGCCACATTTTTGTGGAAGTTTCCCCACCTCCAACCTCCCAATGTCATGTTGACTCCTTAGCACAGTTGATGATACCAAGTTGGACAGTTGACTTACACTGAGCCAATTAGAGAATTTTCCTAGTTTTTTTTTTTTTGGGGGGGGGGCTGGAGCTAGAGAAAAGGATTTATACCCTCTTGGAGTGCAACTCCTGCAGGTGGGTTGGGGGTTGAAATCTGCTGGTAACTTTGTTCTTTGCTTTATGTACTTTGTCAGGATGAAGCAGATACATCAATGCAATAGTAAAGATGAGCAGGGGGGTGTCTGGTGGCATTTTATCTCTGGTTCCATTAATCTTTGAAGCATGGCTGTGTTTATTTTTCCCTTGGTTAGCTGAAATTTCAAAAACACCTCTCTTTTTAATTTAAGCAGATTTGAGTTGCCACTTTCAATGGCAAGTGTTCTGACAAATGCAAAATACATTTAAAAATATACCATTTTGAGCTTGGGTACATTGTTTTTTACATTAAAAATTATGGTTATAAGTGATCCTACAATTACTTGATGTAATGCTTAGAGTCAACTAGAGCAATGTTTTTCATACTTTAAAGTGCATACAATTCACCAGGGAATCTTGTAAAAATGCAGATTCCAACTCAGTAGGCCAGGGCGTGTCTAGAGAGTTCGAATTCCCAGGGAGCTCCCAGAGGACACTGCATGTTTGAGAAGCATGGAACTGGACAGTGTGCATGTAAAGCATCCAGCACGCAGGTATGGTGGTCACAGATGTCAGCTGTTAAGTACATCCCCTACTGAGCTGAGTGAAAACTTTCGAATCCATATTGGTCTATTGAGGTTCAATAATGAAATGATGTCAACTGAGAGAACAGTTTATTTAATGCTTGGCACTGTGAGGTTTACCCACCAGAAAAACACACTCCTATATCTTTTTAAGATTTGAAATTGTGCTTAACACATTAAAAAGTTTTTGACAACCTGGAACCTAGTCTTTAGAGAGATGGCCCGGTTCCGTGGCTGGAGTGATCACTCCTGGAGCTACACAGCCTGGGGCTGGAAACACGCTCCGTTCATTTCCAATCGTGTGTACCAAGAATGTTCTAGTTCTTTCATCCGTATGTAGTGGGTAATTTTATGGTCAAATGTGCAAATGTGAAATTTTCTTTGTCTCTCTATTAACTGAGCTAAGTGTATCTTTTAAGCCTGTGTTCCTTAAGAGCAGAAAATCCAATCTTACTAACCCTTGGTAAACTCAAGCACATTTTCCTTAGTTTCTTGGAAAAATTTACTCAATTCGAGTCCTCCACCTACTTCTATTCTTATTCTCTTCAAGGACATTTCAGTTCTGGAGGGCTCCTGTGTGGTCCAGGGGTGGCCTTTACTTCTCATCCTTGGTCTTTCTAATTTCTGTGCTGGCACATTTGTTCTTTGGCAATCTCTTTCTAGACCTTATCTGTTAAATTATCTACTGCCCATAGTCTCTAGGTTATTGCAGACCATTTTGTATCATTTTTGTTCACTGAATATCTGCTCTTGGTCAAGTGACCAATTCTTAGGCTCTTCTGAACCCTTCTTGGGGGGCATGGGAAACATTTAGAAACTCTCCAGTTTCTTAAAGATGCATCTTATCCATCTTTAATGTGATTACTCAGTAAATATCAAGTGTCTCCTGTGTAACAAGCACAGTGCTGGACACTAGCACCAATATTCTCAACCCTAACCTAGTGCTTAGCATATAATAGATGCTTAATAAAAGTTTACTGAACAAATGGATATTTCCTAATATGAAAAAACTTTAGGAAGAAATGAAAGTATTTAGATAGATGTTTTCCAAAATAACAACCAGTCCTTCATGAGAATAAATAGAAATGTTTCAGAATACTTTATCTAATACAATCTAATCTCCCCGAGGGTGGAGTGAAAATGTCCTTTGATATCATAACAGGACACCGAATATATTTGATGTTCTACAGATGTCAGACTGCGGGCAAAATGTACCATAGTGCTCTGTTGTGGTATCATTGATTTATTTAATTGAATTCTTGATTTACTTAAACCTTAACTTGTTTTTTTAAAGTGTCACTAATTCCAATACTTGATTTTTCATGACCGTGACAGTTCCTTACTCTGGCTCATTTCCCGCCTCCCTCGCTCCTACTTGGGCTGCACCAGTTCCTGTGTGTGCATTTTGTGGATTAGCAGCATTACTGATGGACAGCATGCCAGGGGACATCAGACACATTTATAAATATGGAACATGTCTAATTGTGTTGTTCTGACATCTCTGTCCTATGTTATTCTTGGCTCTTGGAGGCTTTTGTAGGTGAGGAGGATTGGAGCTACTTAAGTTTTGTGTTTTTTTTTTTTTTTTTAAATTTGTTTTGTTTTGCCTAAGCATGGGCTTTCAAGTCTATGATGAGTTGGTAGTGGATAACTGATGCTGGGGAATGTGATGGTTTAGGAAGAGGCTTTATTTGGATAAGACTTATAGATTACCTTTGCTCAGGAAACACCTAAACCTACACGGAGTTTTACCAGCTTTCCTTGTGCTTCGGCTGGAGGTGGGCAGAAGGATCCCTTAGGTAACCACTACCAACAACCAAGTGTTATTCTAATTTTCTCCCTCCACTAGTTTTTTGAAATTTAATGTCTTTTTGTTGAGGGCTAATAAAGCTTGTACAATATAATTTATTCTTTTCTATTCTAAGTTGACATAGCTTTCTTATCTAAGTCTTCAAGTCATTAGTTTTTTTTTTTACCAAATTCAATTTCCTTTCTTTTAAGCCTAGCTTTAACATAGACAACTTTAGATTTCAAGACTATTTTCTGAGCTTTGGATTAAAACCAAACCAAACCAAACCAAAAATCTATTCAGGGACTCCTTTGCCTTCCTGTTTTTTATCTGCATTTACCCTCCCTGCAGGGTAATGAAGTCTCCCACTCAGAACCTAGTGGGTCACCGGGCAACAGAAAGACAGACAGAGAGAGAGAGAGAGAGAGAGAGAGAGAGAGAGAAAACACCACATCATTCACAATCCTAGAATTTTATCCCTTTGCATGTAAAAGGGGCAAAGCATCAAGAGAAAGGCAGACAAGGAACAAGATGACCTTCTCCAACAGGAACATTGGTACTCTTGGGCTCTCAGAAATGTGCTGCAAAGAATGGAGAGGAAAGAATAAAGGCAGCAGTTACAGATATAAGCAGACAATCAATTTTACTGACTAATAAGTAATTTAAAACATATTTTTATAGTAAACCAAATGTTTTGCATGTATATATGTACATAGAACACAAAATTTTCTTTGAATTTTAAGAAAGCACCCATAATTAAAATATCCAGCTGGTAGGGGACTACTTAAGCCTTTCCCCTTAGCCCCTGAGGGTACCTGTTGGTGCTTTGCTGCCATTAGGTGTATGTTCACCGCATAACCAGAGACACTGGGGGAAGGGAATTGTTCTAAACTGCTTGGCTGTGTATTAAGACAATTCTCCCCTTCCCCTCAAAGGAAATCGTCAATCTTTATCAAATGGCTAAAGCCCAATCTGTCTAAGAGAGGGAGCTGGCCGTGCTACAAGAATCCACATTTCTATCCTCCCAAGTCCCATCTGTGCCCTGGATGTCACCTGGAGAGATGGTTTTTGGAAGAGCAGAACAGGGACAGGCCAAGGACAAAACGTGAGTGAGTCAGTCCTTGCCTTCTTGCATTGTTCCCGATGTTGAGTTGTTTATTTTAACTCTCCTGTGCCTTTCAAGGCTGCTTTCTGAGATTCCAAAAGCTTCCTGAGACCATTAGCAATGCTGCCTTGTTACCTATCTCTGAACTCTTTTGAGGTAGAACCCTGAGATATTTGCTTCGCTTCCCAGGATTATATTTCTAATTTTAAGGTAATTTCTAATGGAGCCTGGCTGAGAAGAAACACAGAAAATAGTAATTTGTCATGGAGTTCCCTTCCCCCTACTAACGCACACACACACACACACACACACACACACCCTGCAAATGGGAAAAATGTTTGAAATAGAGGCAGACTAATTATCTAGGTTGGAACAGGGCCAGAATATTGGTCATTGGATTCTCTCTCTCCCCTCCCCAGTTTCTTTTCCTCTCCCTTCTGTCATCTTTCCCCAACCATCAGGTGGGTGGGTGGGTTGCTGGCTGGCTGCTGGTTGGCAAACAGAAATAGTTTAGGAGCAAGTGTTCTTAGGGTATGTTCACTGAAGGATGAACCAGAGCAACAAAGAATGATTTTTCTCTCCACGTTCGGCCTATTTACATCCAGGGAGAGCAGGTGGGGAGATGTAATTTGTAAAGGACTGAAGACATAGAAATATAAATCTGAGTAAGTGAAAAGATGGAATGTAGAAGTTAAATAATCTTGAAGAAACGTGAGTGGGGTGGGAAGTATTTCAGCCAAAGAGCAATAAATAAGGGCTGTACATATCTGCCACAGCAGACAATAAATTACTCCATTCCCGAGGGATGCGAGGCTGAATGTAGACAACTTGAAAGAATGGATTTCACTATGAAATGGGCATGAGGGTAATTAAAACCCATGAAGTTGAAGGCACCAGAAGAGGAGCAACTTAAATGGCCCGGTGTGTTTAATGAACTAGTCTTTTCCTGGCTGGTGAAATGTCCTTACATTAGCAGCATTATATAGTTCATACCAGGAAACTGTGCTCACAGATTAATTCATTCTTAAGATACGCCCAATGAGTGCTACAATTTGTAATCTGGGTTTCAAAGCTGCAGTCTGTTGATGCTCAGACAGTTTAAGAGGATTTGTTCAATAAGCAGAGATTTGTCTTGCAACAAGACTGTCTGGGCCACCTACAGAAGAAAGCAAGCTGAACTTCGCAGACTCGCCTTTGAAGCTCTTTAGTAACAGCTACTCCAGATCTTCCTTTCCATGTCTACTGCAGGCTTCTTTTGGGCTACATGATCCCTTTGCTCTACCCAGGCTGGGTCCTTACTACCAAAAGCACCTGTGTGGCTGATTCTGGGCAGCGTATCTGATGCTCTTTCTTTCATCAAAAAGACTTTTTCTTCTTCGTGGCCAATCTGGGTACATATTTTTTTTTTTTGAGGGGGCAGTTTCTCCTACTAGATGAATATCTTATAAAACATCTTCATTTTGTGATGACAGAGCCTCCTGGTTCGGAGAGAGGAATATTGAACATTACCTACTGTAGTCAGTCCTCACTGCGTAGTGTGTTGGGAAGGACACAGCCTTGAAGCCTGAGCTCCATTTGGTTACAGTTGCTATTTCCTTTAGATCTTGCATTAAGTAATTACAGTCACTATTTCATTTATTTCTCTTAGCAATCCAAACTGAGAAAAGTGAAGCACAGAAAGATTAAATAACTTGCCAGGGTGATGCATTGAATAAGGAGTCAATTTGGAATTAATAACCCAAATCTCTGTGATTCCCATTCCTGATGCATACTGCTATTATGATGTCTCTGGCCTGGGCAAGGTATTTGCATTTCCAGTGCTTTCCAGGCCACATTTATCAATAGTAGACAAGGATTCGAGATTAAACATTTAATATAACGGCTGACAATATTAAGTGCTTCCTAAATGCTAACTAGGTTCTTATTAGTAATCGTGTGGTTGTTTCACCCCTTGCTATTTAGAGTTTGGTCTGAGCACCAGAGCATCTACTTCAACTGGGAGCCTGTTAGAAATCTTGGCAGACTCTTGGTCTGACCCCAGACCTTCTGAATCAGAAACTGCATTTTAACAAGATCCCCAGGTAGCTGATCTGCATGTACTTTATATTTTGAGAAACACTAAAATACCCCATGCATACCCACTGAGAACAAATCTTGCTACCTTTTATTGCTTTTCTCTTTATTTAGACACTAGTGACCTGGTACACAAAATTCGTGCACATTAAAAGGGAATTAATTAGAGGAAATATTTTAATATTGCTATTTGCCCTTTCTCTATAATAGAAGTGTCAGAGATGAAAATAAAATAGTAAAATGTATATGAAAATCTTCCTCCTGTCAGAGTCTGGGGTGTGTCACAGTAACCAGAGTCAAGTCCCTTCCCACCCACATGTGCCTAGAAATTGCATGAGACCTAGACCCGGCCGGCCCCACCCCTATTGGGCTAGATCTAGACCTGCTGGCCCCACCCCAGTCAAGCCCCACCAGGTGGGGGATGTGGCCTCAGGTTGCCTGGCCCAGCACTGGGCCGGGGGGTGCAGCCTGAGGTCCCCCATCAAGCCCCGCATGGTGGGGGGCAAAGCCTGAGGTCTCCCAGTCTGGCACTGGGGAGGGGGCGCAGCCTGGGGTCCCCCGTCAAGCCCTGCTGGGCAGGGGGTGCAGCCTGAGGTCCTCGAGCCTGGTGCCAGGGCGGGGAGTTTGGCTTGAGGTCCCCTGTCAAGCCCCACCAAGTGGGGGGCACAGCCTCAGGTCCCTGCTGATTGCTTGTTAAGGCTCGTTATGGGAACTCAGCCTCTGCTGTGGGCACAGCCATCTTGTGTTACAGGATCCCTGCCTCCACTGTGGGCGCAGCCATTTTTGTTATGGCGTGATGGTCAATTTGCATATTCCCACTTTATTAGATAGGATATTTTCACGCTTAAAGAAATATAACAAGAATAGTACAAAGGACTCTGGTTCCCTTTAGTGGAGAATGGTATTTAGAAATTAAGATCCATGCACCAGCTGTGCTCAAAACCACAGGATTCCTGCCAGCTTTCCCCCTTTTTGTATTTGTAACTCACTTCTCTGATGGTGAAAAGACTGGAGCCATTATCCCTAGTATGTTTATGAATTTGTCTCCCTCCCCTTGTATGTAGCCCATTTCCAGATTGGCTGAGCTTCCCTTTTGCAGGGGTCCTGACCCCCGCCAGCTCACCACTGGACCTGGTGGTGTTACTGGACTAAGGTGGTCCATTTGCCTGCACACATCAAAGCCCAATAAGACACAAATGAGTTTGCAACAAAGAAAGTAAGGGTTTGTTTTTAGGAAGTTGCCCAGCCCAGAGACACAGATGAGCTAATGCTCAAAGACCTGACTCCCCGGTGGCTTCCAGGGGATTTGTTATATAGGGGGAAATCACTAATCATGTTGACTAAGGGAGTTAAGGTCATGGTGTCTACTGATTGGCCATCACTAGTGTCAAGATTGGGGTCCTTGATTTGTGCATCTGGTCCTGATGTCAGACATGGCGTTGCTTCATCTGGTTTGGCTGCTCTTCTGGGCCTGGAACTGAAACACAACTGAGGCCTAGATATTATCTCTAGTTTGACTGAATCTCTGTGTCTGTGGTCAACAGACCCAAGGCTTTGTTCCTAAGATTATTTGATGTTGACCAGAAGGCTTATGATTAAGGGAGTGGTCCTGCAAGGGAGAAGGAGACAGGTGACTCAGGGTGCTGGATGAGGCCAGTTTAAATTAAAAGGAAAGAAATGATAAAAGGTCATATTAAAGAAATAAAGTTTCTACATGGTTACTGTGGCCTATTATTTCCTGAGGCAGATCCTTATCATGCAGAACAGGTCTTACCAAAATAAGGTTCTTTCTTATATTGAACTAAAGCCATACTCTCATACCTTCCTCTCCCCTCTTTTCCTACTTGGGTGTTGGAAGTGTAAGTGTGCTCAGATGTCACCATGAGACATTTTCTCCCTGCCAGAACTGCTCAAGTTGTGTTATCTCCCATTGCCTCAGTTTTTCCATTTGCAAAACTAGGGACAACATACCTATTTGCAGGTGATTGAGAACCAAATGGAACAAGAATATGAATGGCTTAGCTGAGTGCTTGGTCCATATTAATGATAAAATAAAATGACCTTCCTTCCTTCCTTCCTTCCTTCCTTCCTTCCTTCCTTCCTTCCTTCCTTCCTTCTTTCCTTCCTTCCTTTAATACAACATTTCTAAGTACCTAATATGTGTTGCATGTCAGTGAACAAAAAAATATGGCTTTTTCTCTCATAGAACTTACAGGATAGAGGGTAAATAGGCATTAAAAAAATCACCTAAATATGCAATTAGAAACTGTGATAAGTATGTGCTATAGGTGTGGGGATACAGGAATGCGCTAGATAGAGAAGAGCCCTGCTCTCATGGAGCTTATATTCTAGGGATGAGAAAAATAATAAACAGGAAACAAATAAATACATGTATAAGTTAAATTCAGATAATGGTGACTGCTATGAAGAAGCAAAGGCAGAATGATGTGATTATAATGGAGCCAGGGGAGACTCTTTGGACTGGGTGGTGGGGGGAGGCCTCTCTGATGAGGTGGCCTTTGAATAAAGCCCTGGAAGTCAAGTAGTCGGCCAAATGAAGATAGGAGGAAGAATGTCCTGGGAAAATGGAATGGCTGGACAGAATGAATTTGTGTGTTTGAGGAGTAGAGAAAAGGCTCATGTGACTAGAGCTCAGTGAGTGATGGATAGATGATATGAGACAGGGCTGGAAAGGGAGGTCCAGCTGCTTCATGTGCATGGGTAGGGAACATCTGGCCCTTGGACTGTATAAGGCCTGTGAAATCATTTCGTCTGGCCCTGTCAAGGCATTAGTGGTGAGTTAATTAAATGTTTGACCAGATATAGCAGGCTAAATTTTAAGTTAATAATTTCATATGTCCCACAAATGATGCTATAAATATCCACATGGCCCTTGGCAGAATAAAGATTCCCCATCCTTGATGTTGTGCCTTGGAGGCCACAGTGGGCTGTTCTATGCCATCCTATCTAATAAAGACAGAATATGCAAATTGACCATCACTTCACAACAAAGATGGCAGTGCCCACAGCCAATAAGGAGGGAATATGCAAATTGCCACGACAAAGATGGTTGCTTCTGGGAAGTGCACAAAGGCGGAAGGCAGCTCCGGGCTGGAGCGGAGGCAGAAGGTGGTGGCCAGAGCGAAGGCCCAGGTCCGGGTGCTGGTATCCAGGGGAAAGAACGCCTATTCTTGCACAAATCTTCATGCATTGGGCCTCTAGTGTCACTATAAATAAGAAGTTAATTCTTTTGATGGCTCAGTTTCCCTGTCTGAAAAAAAGGGTGGGGGGCACTAATATTCTGCAAGCTAACGTCATGAGGTTTGTTGTGACTATAAATCATGAGGAAATAAAACAATTTTGTAAATCACAATGTGATTGTCATGTCTGGTAGGCCTTCCATAAAATTCTTGGTGATTGAAGAGACCAACAAAAGAATAAGGTAACAAAGGAGCAAAAGACAGCCAACTATGCAGTCTGTCTTTCTTATTCCTAAGAGGAAAGAACAAGAGGTGCTTGGAAAAGGGCTTCAGACTTGAGATCACAAGAGAAAAAGCTTTTTTAGCAAAGACATGAATTTTTAGGATGCATTGTCAGCCAAGCAGACAGAGCATTTCAATGGCTTGACAAAAACACTTTCTTTAAAATGCCCAAGTAGAAAGGTTAACAATTTGAATCTATCTTGACATTTCTGAGTGTAGTCTCAGGGCTGTTTTCTTCCTTGCTTAGGATAATCACTTTTCATATATGATTGAGATTGCTATTTCCTGGCTGGACCACCAACCCTGGAGTGGAGGCTGAGTGTGAATGTCAGTGGGGGCAGTCATTGGGCAGCATCCACACCATTTTGCTTTTCTCCCCTTTACCCTTCACCTCCTCATCCCAGGTTTATGTGACCTGGTCATCATGTGGGTCATGGTGGTATCACCCCATATTATCATGGTCTGGTGATCTTGTGGACCATTGTGAGTTTGGACTGGAGCCTATCCTTACACATGCCAGAAAACACTCACTAGATTGAGTAGATCCTGTGTTCCATAGACACTGACATTGCTCTCCAAGGAGCTTGGAAAACCAGCACATCCAGTGATCTTGATGAGTTGGGTTGCTTTTAGGGAAAGCTGTAAGAAGGTATATGATTTTGCCCTGTTTTTCTTTTCTTTTTTAAACCAGTGCAGTGGTGCATATCTTCCTTTTATTCCTCCTGATTTTCCTCTTCATTCTCTTTCCCCTACTCTCTGAGTAGGCTGATTTATATGGGCTCTATCAACAGGGCTACATTTGAGTTTTATTTGGGAGCAACAGGCCCCTGGAAGAAGATGGAGGGCGAGAGAAGAGTATTATTGGGATATTTTTACCTTTCCAACAAGGTCTCTTTGGACTGAATGTATCCCTGACAAGGTCATTACCTTTCACGAGAGGGTTAACCTCAGGGGCTGACCTAACATTACCTCCTCCTCTGGAGATTCTGGTAATCATACCCTCTCTTTCCTCTATGGGCTTCTGAGTGTCACCAGCTCAGTTGCGTGGTTGGCTCCAGGTTATTACACTAACCCTTATGTTTCCCATTCACCCCACTTTTGTTAACAGCCCCTTTGTAAATAAACCCTTTTCAAATCATCTTGTTGTGAGTATCCCATCTGTGTGGGACCCTGACTAATATCAGTGCTATAGGCTGGCTGATGTGGGACCCTAATATCAGTGCTATGGGCTGGCTGATAAAGCCTACAAACATGGCCTATGCTTGGAGGCAACACAGTGTAGTGGAAAGAGCTTTGAGTTTTTCTGGACAGTGTTTGAATTTAGTTTTGTTAATTCTAAGTTTGTAACTGTCGGCACATTTTATGTCTCTGAACTCAATGATAAAAATAGGATAACAAGACCTCTTTACAGAGTTGTTTTGATGCTTGTAAAAAATGTCTGCGCATAGTAGAGCCTCAATAATTGCTGGTTTGTCCCTATTCTCACAAGTGTTTGTTCATATTACAAAAGAAGCCAAGTGATAGATTAGGAGAGCAACAGGAAAGCTGGTGAAAAGTTGAGTTAGGCTGATGCCTGAAAGTCTCTTCACCCAATTCCAGCACTTGCTTGCTTTCCCAGCAGGCCCCTCTGCAGAATGGGGTGCTGAAGGGGGCTGCGATTCTCCTCAGGTCAGTGACACACTGGCTCTGATTGGAGAAATTCTCAATGGCCACACAGAGCAGAACTCAACCAGCCCAGCTGCTGTCCCCAGGTAGGGAGAGCCTTGGCTCCTGTGCTCAGCCATGATGAAAGGGCAAATGCTGGTGGTGGATGGAGTGTGAATGAGTCCAAAAATGCCTCCTAGACTTGGAATCTTGTTGAACTTCATCTGGCCTCCTTTTGGATGCCACTCTCACAATTTTTTTTGTTCAACTCTCTCTTGCTCTGCTTTCATTTTTGGCCCCACAGATCTACTCTCCACGGTAACCAAGTGTCTACCTTTTAAGAGCAGAGCCAAGGGATACTTAGAGTAGGGACAGACTTCTACCACATTCTAGATCTATCTACAGATACATTCCAGATCAACACACAATTTAAGAAAAACTGAAGTCTTAGGCAAATTCAATACACATTTTGTAGTATCACCTAAGTGTGCTGTGACTCAGTGCTTCCCACAGGGAAATTCTGGAGCCCCCCTATGCTGCTCTCTACTGTCTCTTAGCCCTTCCCTCATCTTATACCACTGACCCCCGCCCTGTCTTCCTCCAATATCCCTAATTTAAATGCAATCACTGAAATAACAGTAGTGAGTGTCTGATAGATACAGAACAGATATATCATTTCTCACTTTCCTGGGAGCTTCCAGAAAGCTACACACAGCAGGAAGCTTTAAGCATCGTCCACCTATCTTCTTCTTCCCTCTTATTGCTTCTACTAACTCAAAAACGATTTACTAACCCTTCAAAAATAATAGCTGTTTTCAACTTTTACACCTCCCCAACAAACACACATTTTGTCCTGCATAATGATGAATATTCTCATGTCTCATACACTTCTTTGGGCATACATTGGTTCATCATTTACATTTAACAAATGCATTTCAAACACCTACTATGTGTCAGGTTCTGTTTTAGGCAGTCATGAGGGCTTTGCCCTTGAGGAGCTTCTATACGTAGCTACTATCTCTGCCCTCCCTGCACCCAACCTCTACTAAAGCAACAAAGCAAAGAAAAACAAATAAAACAATAACAAAAAAAGAGAAGTATCAACTTTGCTTTGAAGATAGGGAAAGGGAACCCAATAATTGCAAGTGGCTGAAATATAAAGATTTAAGGCTCAGATTCTGGAGCCAGACCACCTGGGTTCATATCTAGGATCCATCACATACTAGCTATAGGACCTTGGGAAAATTACTTATCTCCTCTGTTTTTGTTTTCTTATCTGCAAATGAAAGTATCTATAGTGCTATCTGGAGTTGCAGGGATTTATGGTGTCTGTCATGTACAAGCCCTCCATGAAGTTTGTGTTTTAAGCCCATGAACAATGATTAAGTGAGTGATGGCCAATACTACCTTCCAAGCACAACTCTAAAGCCCTTCTATGTATTGAAGCCTTCACAACCACCTTATAAATAGAGTCTATATTACCATGTTTATTTTAATGAGGACGAAATGAAGACACAGAAAGGCTAGGTAACTTGCCTAAGATAACACAGCTAACATGTGCCCAAGTTGGACTTTGAACCTGGATCATTGGGTGTAGAGTCTGCTCTCTTCATTACTCTTATACTTTTAAGGTGCTGGGCCTTCGATCAGTTAAAACAGGCTTTGAACTATTTGTACCTGTTCCCTTTTCAGTCAGGAAACATGAGAAAGCACATTAGTGAACATAACCTCAGCTTTTTTTATTGTGACCTCCCTATGACCTTACCCTTTTCCTCACAGAGCAGACCTATTGGGACCCTCACTGAGGGATTCAAGGGCTCTGAGTCCATGTTCAGTGAAGAAAGGAAATTGGACAGATTCAAATGAAAGTGCACAGCACTTGCATCTTATTGGTTTTTCCAGCTCATGTTTCCCTCTGGGATAATTTCATGTCCTTGTGACGGTATTTCCTCATCATTAGTGTGAATTCATGAGCGCTGGAATGTGTAGTCCTGTCCCTCTCTCCTCCTTGCATGAAAGGGGCAAAGCCATTTTCATCTTATATTGCAGGGACATTCTCCTTATTCCTGCCACATACACAGGTCTTCGGTGACCTTTGCATTTCCTATCAGCCCCAAAGGCATCTGTCTTTGTAGGAAAAGTGACATGAGTTGCATGCATTATACATAAAAGTGAAGATGCCCCATTGACTTATGTTACAGCTATATGGCATTTTTCATATTTCTACTCACTTCTTAATATAGTCTAATTTATGCACTTTTTGACCACTGCCATGCATTCAACAAATATTTCTATTGGGCTGTCCATAACAATGCCTAGGTCTGCTTCCTGTGAGGTGGTAATTAATTCAGATATGTCGGCACATGAGAGCATTCTACAGTCTCCTCTCCAAGGTTCTCCTCTCAAAATGGGAATGTGAAATATTAACACATTTAATCAGTAGACACTACATCCATTTGTTCCTGAGGCTGTCTGTTCAAAAGGGAGATAAGCATTTTACAAGATGTAATTCTAATTGTGGGATGAGAATTTTAATGATATTTCTTTATAATGTACATCGGCATGGTATGGCAGTTTGGAATGGTATTATTCCATAGAGCAATTCTATAAGAATGCATTATAAATAGATCAAATAGTCTCTGTCTATCTGTCTTTACCCCTCTGTCACACACATGTAATGTGTAAATAGGGGTGGGGCAAAGGTAGGTTTACAGTTGTTCATATGGAAAATACAATAATTAATAAATACTAGTAGTAACACAAGGATAAAGTCTGTGTTGAGTGTACTCACAACCGTAAACCTACTTTTGCCCACCCATATACATATACATTACATATATATATATATATGTGTGTGTGTGTGCATATATATATATATATATATATATATATATATATATATATATAGTTAGACATACCTTTTATAATATGCAATGATACACACACTCATTCCCATACTTACACTCATACAGCACTATGGCTCCATAGGGTGGGTGACATTTTCTACCCCTGTTGATAGAATTGTATTGGTTTATCCTACCGCTGTTCCTGGTTGCTGTGATCACCTCTCTTTGGACTGTCTTTCCTTTTTCTCTCTCATGTAGAGGTCCTTTCCTTCTGAAAGCCCATATCAAATCCCACCTCATCCACAAAGCCTTCCCTGATTTTTTCCATCCCACTTGTTCTCTCTCTCTTGTTTCTATTCATGTAGGATTCATGGTCATAGCATACAATTGGGTATCACAGTTTGCTTCAGGTGAACTGTGTTCCTCAGATAAGATTAAGGACCCATGAGGAACTCTGATGATATGTAACTACTAGTGCCTGGAAGAGTGTAGGTTTTCTAGAACATTTTGAATTAAAATTTACTTATTAAATTAAAATTTACATTAAAATGAAAACTTTGTTGCTTCCAATGTTGAATACTAAAATCTTGTGCATTCTTCATAAACTTCAGTGCAACACCGGAGCAATGTAGCTGATGCCAATAAAGAGTTCTTTATGTGATACATTGATAAGGAAGGACACAACCTGCAGTAAAAGAGTAATCTTTTTTTTAATTTCTTTATTGATTAAGGTGTTATGTATGTGTCCTTCTTCCCCCATTACCCCCTTATCCCCCCCCACTCATGCCCTCACCCCCCTGTTGTCTGTGTCCATTGGTTAGGCCCATATGCATGCATACAAGTCCTTTGGTTGATCTCTCCCCCTTACCACCACCCTCCCTTACCTTCCCTCCGAGGTTTGATGGTCTGATCGATGTTTCTCTGTCTCTGGAACTGTTTTTGTTCATCAGTTTATGTTGTTCATTATATTCCACAAATGAGTGAGATCATGTGATGTTTATCTTTCTCTGCCTGGCTTATTTCACTTAGCATAATGCTCTCCAGTTCCATCCATGTTGTTGCAAATGGTAGGAATTCCTTCTTTTTTAGCGCAGCATAGTATTCCATTGTGTATATGTACCAAAGTTTTTTAATCCACTCATCTGCTGATGGGCACTTAGGCTGTTTCCAAATCTTAGCTATTGTAAATTGTGCTGCTATGAACATAGGGGTGCATATCCTTTCTGATTGATGTTTCTAGCTTCTTGGGATATATTCCTAGAAGTGGTATTACTGGGTCAAATGGGAGTTCCATTTTTAGTTTTTTGAGGAAACTCCATACTGTTCTCCACAGTGACTGCACCAATCTGCATTCCCACCAGCAGTGCACCAGGGTTCCTTTTTCTTCGCATCCTCGCCAACATTTGTCATTTATTGATTTGTTGATGATAGCCATTCTGACAGGTATGAGATGGTACTGCATTGTCGTTTTGATTTGCATCTCTCGAATAATTAGTGACTTTGAGCATATTTTCATATGTCTCTTGGCCTTCCTTCTGTCTTCTTTCGAAAAGTTTCTATTTAGGTCCATTGCCCATTTTTTGATTGGATTGTTTATCTTCCTTTTGTTGAGTTGTATGAGTTCCCTGTAAATGTTGGAGATTAAACCCTTATCGTTGATATCATTGGCAAATATGCTCTCCAATACAGTGGTCATTCTTGTTGTTTTGTTGATGGTTTCTTTTGCTGTGCAAAAGCTTTTTATTTTGATGTAGTCCCATTTGTTTATTTCCTCTTTAGTTTCCATTGCCCTAGGAGCAGTATCAGTGAAGAAGTTCCTTCGGTATATATCTGAGATTTTGCTGCCTGTGGATTCCTCTAGTATTTTTATGGTTTCCCATCTTATGTTTAAGTCCTTGATCCATTTTGAGTTAATTTTTGTGTATGGTGTAAGTTGGTGGTCTAGTTTCATTTTTTTGCATGTATATGTCCAATTTTCCCAACACCATTTATTGAAGAGGCTGTCTTGACTCCATTGTATGTTCATGCCTCCTTTGTCAAATATTAATTGGGCATAGTGGTTTGGGTCAATTTCTGGGCTCTCTATTCTATTCCATTGATCTATATGTCTGTTCTTGTGCCAGTACCAGGCTGTTTTGAGAACAGTGGTTTTGTAATAGAGCTTGAAATCTGGTATTGAGATCCCACCTACTTTGTTCTTTCTCAGGATTGCTGCAGCTATTCGGGGTCTTTTTTTATTCCAGATGAATTTTTGGAGAGTTCGTTCTAAGTCTGTGAAATATGCCGTTGGTATTTTAATGGGGATTGCATTGAATCTATAGATTGCTTTGGGTAGAATGGACATTTTGATGATGTTGATTCTCCCAATCCCTGAACACGGTATGTTTTTCCATCTGTTTATATCTTCCTCTACCTATTTTTTCAGTGTCCTGTAGTTTTTTGCATATAGGTCTTTTACCTCTTTAGTTAAGTTTATTCCTAGGTATCTTAATTTTTTTGGTACGATGGTAAATGAGATTGCTTTTTTAGTCTGTTTTTCTGTAAGTTCACTATTGGTGTATAGAAATGCCATAGATTTCTTGTCGTTAATTTTGTATCCTGCTACATTGCCAAATAATTTTTTGATGGAGTCTTTCGGGTTTTCTATGTACAGTATCATGTCGTCTGCAAATAAGGACAGTTTTACTTCTTCTTTTCCAGTTTGGATGCATTTTATTCCTTCTTCTTGTCTGATAGCAATGGCTAGTATTTCCAGTATTATGTCGAACAGGAGTGGTGAGAGAGGGCATCCCTGTCTTGTTCCTGTTCTTAGGGGAAATGGTTTTAGTTTTAGTCCATTGAGTGTGATGCTGGCTGTAGGTTTATTATATATGGCTTTTATTATGTTGAGGTATGATCCTTCTATTCCCACCTTGCTGAGAGTTTTTATCAAGAAAGGGTGTTGGATTTTGTCAAATGGTTTATCTGCATCAATTGATATGACTATGTGATTTCCCCCCCTCAATTTGTTTATGTGATGTATCACGTTTATTGATTTGCGGATATTGTACCATCCTTGCATCCTTGGTATAAATCCTGCTTGGTCATGGTATATGATCTTTCTGATGTACTGCTGGATCCGATTTGCTAGAATTTTTTTGAGGATTTTGGCATCTATGTTCATGAGGGATATTGGCCTGTAATTTTCTTTCATTGTGTTGTCTTTATCTGGTTTTGGTATTAGGGTGATGCTGGCTTCATAGAATGAATTTGGAAGTGTTCCTTCCTCTTGAATTTTTTGGAATAGTCTGAGGAGGATAGGTTTTAGTTCTTCCTTGAATGTTTGGTATAACTCTCCTGTGAAGCCATCTAGGCCTAGGCTTTTGTTTGCTGGAAGCTTTTTGATGACTGCTTCAATTTCTTCCATAGTTATTGGCCTATTGAGATTTTTAGAATCTTCCTGACTGAGTTTTGGAAGGTTGTATTTTCTAGGAATATGTCCATTTCCTCCAGGTTGTCTAGTTTATTGGAATAGAGTTGCTCATAATATTTTTTAACAATCCTTTGTATTTCTGTGGGGTCTGTTGTTATTTTGCCTCTATGATTTCTGATTTTGTTTATTTGAGTCCTCTCTCTTTGCTTCTTGGTGAGCCTGGCTAGAGGTTCATCAATCTTGTTTATCCTTTCAAAGAACCAGCTCTTGGTTTCATTGATCTTTTGTATTATTTATTTGGTCTCTATGTCATTTATTTCTGCTCTAATCTTTATTATCTCCTTCCTTCTGCTCACTCTGGGCTTTTCTTGTTGCTCTCTTTCTAATTCTTTGAATTGTAGTGTTAAATGATTTACTACCATTTTTTCTTGTTTTTTGAGGTAGGCCTGTAGAGCTATAAACTTCCCTTTCAGGACTGCTTTCATTGTGTCCCATAGGTTTTGGATTGTTGTGTTTTTATTGTCATTAGTTTCCAGAAGGTTTTTAATTTCTTCTTTGACCTCATTGGTAACCCAATCAATATTTAATAACATGCTATTCAGCTTCCAAGTGTTTGAGTGTTTTGGATTGTTTTTATTGTAGTTTATTTCTAATATTATGCCATTGTGATCTGAAAAGATGCTTGGTATGATTTCAATGTTCTTGAATTTGGGGAGACTTTGCTTGTGACCCAGTATGTGGTCTATTTTTGAAAATGTCCCATGTGCACTTGAGAAGAACATATATTCCGCAGCTTTGGGGTGAAATGTCCTGAAGATGTCAATTAAGTCCATGTGATCTAGTGAGTCATTTAGGATTGTTGTTTCTTTGCTGATTTTTTGTCTAGAGGATTTATCCAGTGATGTCAGTGCTCTATTAAAGTCTCCTACTATGATTGTATTGTTGTCTTTCTTTCTCTTGATATCTTCCAGGAGATTTTTTTATGTATTTGGGTGCTCCTGCATTGGGTACATATATGTTTACCAGGGTTATATCCTCTTGTTGTATCGATCCCTTTAGTATTATGAAGTAGCCTTCCTTATCTCTCATTATGGCCTTCACTTTGAGGTCTATTTTGTCAGATATAAGTATTGATACCCCAGCTTTTTTTTTCATTTCCATTTGCCTGAAAGATATTTTTCCATCCCTTCACTTTCAGTCTGTGTGAGTCCCTTGTTCTAAGGTGGGTCTCTTGTAGACAGCATATATATGGGTAATGTTTTTTTATCCATTCAGCCACTCGATGTCTTTTGATTGGAGCATTTAGTCCATTTACGTTTAAAGTTATTATTGAAAGGTACTTGTTTGTAGCCATTTTTATTTTTTGAGGCTGTGTTCCTTCTTACCTTTTTGTTTCTTCTTTTTACAGCATTCCCTTTAGCATTTCTTGCATTGCTGATTTGGTAGTGATAAACTCCCTTAGCCTTTTTTTGTCTGTGAAGCTCCTGATTTCCACTTCAATTTTGATTGATAGTCTTGCTGGATAGAGTATTCTTGGATTGAGTCCCTTGCTTTGCATCACTTTGTATATCTCCTTCCATTCCCTTCTAGCTTGATGTGTTTCTGTTGATCATTTGATAATCTGATGGGGGTTCCTTTGTAGGTAACTCTCTGTCTCTCTCTTGCAGACTTTAAGATTCTCTCTTTGTCGAAAACATTTGCCATTGTAATTATGGCATGTCTTGGTGTGGGTCTTTTGGGATTCATCATCTTGCTTGGGACTCTTTGTACTTGAGTAATTTTTTTCTTCCCCATATCAGGGAAGTTTTCTGTCGTTATTTCTTCAAATAAATTATCTAATCCTTGCTGCTCTTCTTGTCCTTCTGGCATCCCTATTATACGTATGTTATTTTGTTTTGCATTGTTCTAAAGCTCCCTTAGGCTCTCCTCCTGCTTTTTAATTTTTTTCTCTAGGTGCTTTTCAGATGGGCTTGTTTCTGTACCTGATCTTCTAATGTGCTGATTCAGTCCTCTGCTTCTTCTAGTCTACTGTTGAAGCCTTCCATGGTGTTTTTGATTTTAGCTATATCATTTTTCATTTCTTCCTGATTTTTGCATAGGTTGTTGATTTTCTCATCCATCCGGTGTATGAACTGTATGACCATTGCTCTAAATTCTTTTTCTGCCATGTTTCATGCTTCCGTTTCACTTATTTCCTTACTTGGCGATTCCTCCTTTTCTTTCCTCTGGGGATTGCTTTGTTGTCTCCCCATTCTGACTATCACCAGAAGGTTCAAATGTTGAGTTGCGGGAGCCTGGACCATGTGCAGTGGGAGTTTTGCACCCCCCAAGTGTCACTGAAGAACTCTGATACCAAGATGTGTGGTTACTGTGGGTTGGTGGGAACCACGCTCGCCCTGGGTCAGAGACACAGGCGCTTAGTGTGGCCTCGTGTGTGCACCTAGAATCAGGGACCCTGCCTGCACCACGTTGAAACAGAGAACCCACTGGCGTGTGCCAAAAATCAAAGTCCCCTATTGCGTGTCAGGAATCAGAGGCTCCCTGTGTCCATGCCGAGAATCGAGTATCAGAGTCTCTGTTTCTTGGTGCTACCTCACACTGAGAATCAGGTCCCTGTGTGCACATGCGCCAAGAATTGGAGTCACTGGCTCTTAGTGTGAGTGTACTGGGAATCAGGGATCTCAGGCACATGTAATGAGGAACGGAGTCTAGTCACTGGTCATCAATGCTGCCTCTTGTGTGGAGATTCAGGGTCCCTGATCTGCCCGGGAGACCGGGTTGCTCAGTCACACTGTGTTGGCAGGAGGTCCCCTTCTGCCCTGCGGTAAACAGCCTTCTGTGTGCGCTTGCCCTGAATCAAAGTCAGGTGGTTCTGCCCCTTAGTGTGGGTGTGGGGTCTGGTCACGTGGGTGTGCACTGTGGAAAACAAACTCCTGTGTCCATGTACCCAGGCTCAAATTCAGCGCTGCCTTCCTGTGTGGGTATGGGGTCTGGTTGTGGGGAACAAACTCCCTGAGACCGCACATCCAGGTTCAAATTCACTGCAGCCTCTCTGCTAAGGTTCAGGGTCTGGTCATGGGAAACAAACTCCCTGGGTTTGCACCCCCAGGCTCAAATTCAGTGCTGTCTCCCTGCGTGGGCGTAGGATCTGGTCACAGAAAATAATCTCCCCAAGGTCGTGCACTTATGCTCAAATTCAGGACTGTCTTCCTGCCTGGGCGTGGAGACGAGTCGTGGAAAACAAATTCCCTGAGTTCGGGGTCAAGTCCGGGCTCAAGTTCAGCGCTGTCTCCCTTCCCTGCGTGGGCACGGGATCTGGTTGCAGAAACTGCCTCCCTACAAATGAGCGAATGAGCGGCTAAGCTTGAATTCCACTCAGTCTCCCTGCCTGCAAATGGAGACTAGTCGCGGGAAACAAACTTCCCGTGTCTGACACCAAGGCTCAAAGTCAGGCAGAGTCGCCACTGCTTTGTGTGTGCAGAAAGCCTTATTGTGCGGCTGGGGTCTGGTAGTTTCTATGTTGCTGCGGGGGAGGGGGGGGGTGGCGGGGGAGGGGGATTGGCTTTGTGACTCACACAAATCTGCAGCTGGGTGCCTGGAGTCTTGGTGTCCCTGGGTCTGCAGCTGTGGTGGCAGGTCTTCTACCAGAGCGGCTGTAGAGTCCTGGTTTGCTTCCGAGACCAGACTGGGTGGTGGCGAGGCTAGCATCCTAGTCTCAAGCAGTTCTGTTCTTCAAGATGGCGTGGTCTCTGTGCCGCCGGTGTCCTCCTTGTGGCGGCCGCAGGGTTTTGCCCTCTAAGACTGCCCGGATTGGCAACCCCCTGGAAGAACTGCAGGGTCTAACTGTCCCTATTTCACTCACACACACCACACTCGTCCACACACACCTCTATCGCTCCCTCACTCCCTCAGACACTCTCCCTCCCTACCTTCCTGCCGGTCGCCATCTTGCCAGCCTAAAAGAGTAATCTTAAAAACACCGGAACATGGAACAAGTGTAGCCCCAGACAATTGTCCCCCCGCCCCAGCATACAACAGCTAATTTTTCATCAGTGTAGTTTTCATGAAGCTACATGGGCAGGAGAAGCCTTTGGGAGGTCTTTAGAAAAATAGCTGTCTCCCAGGAACTCTTAGAAAGCTGGCTTGCAGTCAACACTGCTTCTGGGCCACCCTTAGTGGAGCAGGAAGAAGCTGACGAATGCAAAGCGCAGAGAAGCAAGTGCAGGAGCCTGCCGATTTCTGTCCTGGTGTGAAGACTGTCTTCTTCAGTGGCTAGGGTACTGCCTGGCCCCCGAGGAGGGACTCAGTGAATATTGATCAGATTAATTTAGATATACTTCACAAATACTGATGTCAAGCAAGTTTTTTGATTTCTTAGTCTGTTGATCACAAATATTCATGCCAGACAATGTTTCTGGAAGGAGTTATAGCAGTGCAAGGCAAAGCCCAAGGCAGTCTTTGCATAGCCAGCTGGCCACGTTTTTGGTGTTAAGCACTGACATGCCCTATAGATCACTCAAGGGGCCAAATGGTTCACTTTCCCAGTTTCAGGACCAGTTAGGAACTTGATTAAAATGTGCCAGAATCAGATCTGTCTCTTCCGATCAGCTGGTGATTCCTGTTTCTTGCTTCCATGATTTTCCATTTTGCCAGGAGAAAAGGCTTAGAATGCGGGGAAGCTTGTAACAGGTGTAGTGTATGTTCTTGTTTTTCCTAGGCGCAGATGGTACTGAAAGAAGATCATCTCTGTGGGGCCATTACAGGATAATGCACAGGAATAAATAAGCACAGCGATAGATCTCCGCAAAGATAGCTGGGTCTCAGGGTCGCTCCCACATTTACAAATGGTACATATACACTGAGCAGGTTTATCTATGAGCTCAGGAAGTCCGATTTAAAACTCTAGCTCTTTCCTTTTTATTTTTCTTCATAAACAACCCTTCCCCGCCCCCCGCCACACACACATTCAAACCAGCCTGCTTCTTGGTGGAATTATAGGTAGCGTATTAACAAGGAGCTAAATAAAGTGAAGTTCTTTGCTACAGAGCTTGGTACTAACAGGGAGGAGGTAATTTTCCTTGGAGATCCTTCCCAGCCCCCAATAATTTCTGTTTTTATTTTAATGGGTTGGATGGGGCTTGGTCTTTGATCTTGGCCTCTTAAAATCCAAAGAAGCAGAGGAAGGTTAATTTCAGCAATTCTGCCCTAATGCATGCCTGCTGTTCTGCATGCAGGACACTGCATGAATATCATTTAACCTGGTATTGGACTGAAGATAAGATTATGTTCTTTTGTGCAAAGGTAATTCTTATCTTTCCTGGAAAACAATTAACCCCCACGGGCATTCGTTTTATATACGTTCATATATTTGTGTATTCACATATATGCATATATACGTATATTCGGCAGATTATAAATTTCTCATATTTAAATACCTGTTCAAATTGGACAATGCCAGAGCACTGTTTCAGCAGGACCTACGCTCAACTTCTCCTTCTCCTTGTTTAAATTTTATTTCCTAATATCCCAGCCTCAGCTGTATTTGAAGAATATTGTTCCCTTGGCCTAATGCAATTTTTTCCACATGATGTATTCTTAGTCTGTCCCTTATCTTCCCTTCACTTGCTGACACCACTGTTTAGTCCATTTGGGGCTGAAATGCATTGAAAGCAAATAATACTATTTTAACATTCTGCCTGATTCTTGTTCATTAGCAAGAGATTCTGTCCAGCAGTTTGGTTAAATGGCCTTTACCCTTTTAAGAAAAAAAAAAAAAAAAAAGCAAAGAATTCTTTTATGTCTTTGACAAGAGAGGTGATGCATATATACAAGCTTATCAAAAATAGTAACATTTCCCAAAGCATCAGACTATGTATATGTGTCTGTGCACATGTGTGTGGGTTTATACATATAATCATCTATCCATAACTAGATTAATTTTTTTAATTTCTCGGCACCGTAATCATTGATGCTTTCTGAAATCTCATTAAGCCTCTAGATCGAAGACCTACTGATGTGTTTCCTTTCCTATATTTAAAAATATACACTGAATGTAAGTATTTAAAATGTGGTTTTTGTATGGTTGAACTGTACATAAACATAGGCGTTTGAACTATGGTTAACCTCTGCAATGCAAATGTCTGTGGGCCCCAGTGGGTTAATCTTTGATTGCTTGCTCTCCCTGCATCCTTGGAATTGAAAGAAGCCTGCACAAGGAAGAACAAAAACAGACGGTCTTTGTGATGTCACGTGCATCTGCCTCTAAATTCCAGCATGGAACATAAATGCAATAAGAATTGAAAGAGAAAACAGAAGAGAGATGGCTCTTGAACTAGGCTGATTTTATTGTAAAGCTCTAAATTAATTATCTCTTCAGTTTTGCAATTTCTCAAACATGGGGTGCAGGTACGGGTGGTGATGGCGTGTGCAGGGCAAAAGAGGACTCACAAACATTGGCTGCTAGTAAATCTGAAGAAACCCCGTGTCATTCCCCTATCCTCCGATTTGGCTAAATTGCCAAATACCAATCACTGGGGTATAAACCAAGTTAAGAGAATGATGTGGTGTTTTTTGTTTTTTGTCAAGGTCTGTGTCTAATAGTAATGAATGGGTAGAGAAGGCAAAGTTATTATAGCGAGGATCATATTCACTGAGCTTATTAAATAAAAACAGCCCATTCTATAACTGAGAATCACATAAAAAAATTTTCGCTTTAGTTAGATAACATAATATGAATTTCTCTTATCATTTACCATGTCTAATTAGCCTTAGCTTCATTTCATGGGCAATCTTTAATTATTGGGATTTTTAATTTACTTAAAAAAAATATTATCATCTTACCTTGAGTGCAATTATCCATTCCTGTCTAGTGGGAGTAAATTTGCTCAGGAGTTACTGCAAGGTAAACATGGCTTAGAGACCATAATTTTGCTATTGTACTTGTCTAGTTAATAAAGGGAGGCATTTTATTTTCCCCTGGTTACCACTTGCACTTTGTTCAGTAATTAAGGAAGTAAGTCGGTGTGCCCACATTTTAGCCTTTCTGTAACCCCTGCAGGTTTGTCCAGAAAGCTGGGGCCAGTTTTGTTATGGGGTTGGCTAGTTATGGAAAAGCCTGGGATGAAAGCAGAGAGGATTCTAATAGCGATACTTTAAATTAGTATCAATAATTGGATCAGTGTCTAACACATAAAGGCTATTCTGCCTGAGAATAATCTGCAGGTTCCTTTGCAGCATGTTATGTTACAGAGTTCTCAGAAACAGCTCCTCCATCCATGATGCAACACATTAAAACATGCGCATCATCTCTGTGTATTTTTATGTATCCATTTGCTTAGAGGAGAAGCTGCATTTTGCTGTCAGATGAGGGTTTGAATCCTAGCTCTACCACTAATTAGCTGAGTGCTCTTAAGCAAGTTACTTAACTCTTTTCTTTAAGGTTTTGTTTTCTCATGTATAGAGTGAGGATAACGATATTGCTTATTTCATAGGATCAGTGAGAGGGTTAAATGAGGCAATGCATATGAAATGGTGCTGGACAAATACTAAGAGGGTGCAGCAATATTGTAATTATTCCCATTGTTTAAAATGTTTTATATATAGACTGTGTGTTGGACTATAAAGTTGTGTGCTGATTTTTGAATGAAGTTCGTGAAATTATGCTACTCGTTTTTCACCTTGTGAGTCCAAAGCACGGTTTTAAGCAATCCTTGTGAAGTCCACTTTTCTGTCTTGTTCCACTCACACTTCGAGTCTCCACCCAGATGTTCCCTCTTCCTGGAAGCTCTTCACCCACTCCCTCCAGCTGGGACCCTTATTCCATGTGGCACAGGCTTTAACCCACCTCCCCGAAGGTTCGGTCATTCCACGCGTGCTGTGACTGTTGCTTTCCGCGTCTTCCTCTCCAGGAGGTGCGCTCCACGTCTTGTTTACCTTGGCATTCTCACCGCTTTGAGCACATGTGGTCATAGCAAGAAATCAATAATGGTTTCTTGAATAAAAAAGTGAAATATAAAATACTGTTACTTATGTATGCAAACACCGATTTTTTTCAGTGATATTGTTCTTCCTTATATCATTTCCCCCTTATCTTTAACCATGGTTTTGTTTCTAGTTCAACTCATCTTTGGAACTTGGGACATACCTTTTTAAAGTGGGATACCATGAAGCATGCAGAATTATGTGTCATTTTACTTATTCCCTCATTTAGGTAGAAATTTAGCTGAATGGGGAAGCAAACCTGTCCAAAATCATTACATTTTTTAAAATCTGTTTTAGTCAGTTTAGTCCATTGTTAAGGTTAAAATGAAGAGACTAGCAGAAGCGACATGAAAGTGAAATTGTCATTCAGGGATGGCATTGTTTATGGAATTTGATTTGCTACTTACTAATTGCTTGGTCTTTGCCTAGTGTCTATAGAAAGCTGTGTTGCTCAAGTTTCTGGAAAAGTCTGGAATCTTAGAGAATGTAGCCCAAACTAGGCAGTTGCCTTAGGCTTCTCTGTTCCGACTAATATATGAAACCAAGAAAAAGGAATTATTTTTTTAACCACATGTGAGCCTTTAATGAAAGTGCACATTAAGACTTAAAAGATTAACCTACCTGAAAGTTAAAAAAAGACACACACAACTAATGGTAACTGACGAGCTATCTCAGTGGCAAGGAGAAAAACAAATGCTTACCAGTAAAGGCAGATTTTATGTAATTTATGTAACATTGATTATTTTTACTTTATATTTCTTTGAATAACTCACCCAGAACAGTTGAAAACTACCCCTTTCTTCCACTGAGGAAATATATTTCCTTGTTTGTGGAAGGACTTGCTAGATTGCTACCATATTGTAGGTGATATTTTGTGTGATAGCAAAATCATGTGAAACTCTAAGTACACGACACTTTGAAAATTAGCTGCAAATAAAAAACGCTATTTTACTTTTATAGAGATAACATCAATAACTATCATATTAAGAGCTAAAAGTGCAATCTGGGTTTAGCAGTGAGGTTAATATATATTTTTTTTTACTTAGCATGCCCTCATTTACCATGCATTCACCTCTGTTATGGACTAGGCACATGGAACACAGAGATGATTGGGTTGTGGGCCATGTGTCAAACAGCTTATGAATACAGTACAGGAGAAAAGAAAACTATCCAAATCACCATGGTGAGCACCCGAAGGCAGGGACTGAGCTGTAGGCATGTTCGGAGCCCTGTATGTCTGGGAGAATTTGTGAAGTCCTCTTGGAGACCTTGGTCTTAGAACCAGCCCACAAAATATGGGTAGGTCTTTGCCAGAAAGAGAAGGGCAGAAAGAGAAAGGAGGACATTTCAGGCAGAGGAAATGGCGTGAGCCAGTTGTGAAAACGGACACTTTGTGTGGTGGTGTTCGCAGCACAGGGCACATGGACTTGGCTAGAGTAAGAGATACATATAGGGGAGGAGTGGGAGAAACGCCTGAAATTATGGGTTCATCCCTGATCATGAAGCACTTGACCACATGGCTAAGGGAAAGACTTTGCTCTGAAGGTGTAATTACTAGACGTGCCGACACAGAGAAGTGGCAGGAAGGGCCATGCTTCAGGAAGACTCCTCTGGCAGGATGCGCAAGTTCTCCATTGATGTTGGGAGAAATTCCCAAATCCTTAGCATGTCCTATCAGTCCCTGCACCATCCCTACTGCCTCTCCAGTCCCCTCTCCTGCCATTGGCCCTCTTGCTCTCCAGGCCCACTTGGGTTCACTTAGCTTGGGGGTGAAAGTACCCCATGCTTCCTGCTTCTCCCACACACTTCCATAGCCCGCTGATAACTACTTCTTTCACAGCTTAGTTAAATGTCACATCCTTAGGGAAAATATCCATGACCACCAACCATCTTTTCTTTTTACTTTCTATTTATCACTTATCCAATGGTGAAATTACTAGATTTAAAAATTTAACAGAATCAGGAAGTATTTACCCCAGAATGAATAAAGAGAAATATTTTATGTATCTAGTTGATTTTATGCAATGATTTATTGTTTGCAGTCCTTGGATTAGAAAATATCAATACGTCCTCTTCCATAATAACTAGCCATTATGTGGAGGTTTGTAATTTTCATGTTCACATAAATATGATCTTCATATGTCACACGACTTCAAAACACCCCTGGGTGCAGAACAGGTGTTACCTGGTTTTACAGAGTCAGATGAGGGCAGAGAGGTGACTGGCCCAAGGGCATGATTGTTGAGTAACAATCTGGGACTTTATCCCTTCTGACTTTGAACCCTAGTCTTAAATTATTTTTTATTTTATTTTATTTTTATTTTTTATTTTTTTAAAAATATATTTTATTGATATTTTACAGTGAGGAAGGGAGAGGGATAGAGAGCTAGAAACATTGATGAGAGAAACATCGATCAGCTGCCTCCTGCACACCTCCCACTGGGGATGTGCCCGCAACCAAGGTACATGCCCTTGACCGGAATCGAACCCGGGACCCTTCAGTCCACAGGCCGACGCTCTATCCACTGAGCCAAACCGGTTTTGGCTTTTTTTAAATTATTTTTTAAAAATTACAGTTTCCATTCAATATTATTTTGTATTAGTTTCAGGTGTATAGCATGTTAATTAGACAATCATATTCTTTACAAAGTGTTCCCCCCAATATGCCAAGCACCCAACTGGCACCATTCATAGTTATTACAATATTATTGACTCTATTCCCTATGCTGTACTTTATATCCTCATGACTATTTTGTAACTACCAATCTGTGCGTTTCAATCCCTTCACCTTTTTCCACCCAGCCTCCTAACCCTCTTCCCTCTGGCAGCCATCAGTTTGTTTTCTATATCTATGAGTCTATTTCTGCTTTGTTTGGTCATTTATATTGTTCTTCAGATTCCACATATAAGTGAAGTCATATGGTATTTGTCTTTCTCTGATGCAAATGGTACATTTCCTTCTTTTTTATGGCCAAGTAATATTGCATTGTATATATGTACCACAGCTTTTTATCCACTCGTCTATTGATGGGCACTTGGATTGTTTCCACAGCTGGCTATTGTAAATGACACTGCAATGAATATAGGCATCCATTTATTCTTTCAAATTAGTGTTTTGGGTTTCTTTGGATATATTCCCAGAAGTGGAATTGCTGGATCATAAGGCGTCCCATTTTAATGTTTTGAGGTAACTCAATACTGCTTTCCACAGTGGCTGCACCAATCTGCATTCCCACCAACAGTGCACAAGGGTTCCCTTTTCTCCACATCCTCTCCACATCCTCTCCAATGTGTTGTTTGTTGATTTATTGATGATAGCCATTCTGACAGATGTTAGATGATATATCATTGTAATTTTAATGTGCATTTTTCTGATTAGCATCATTGAGCATCTTTTCACATGTCTATTGGCCATCTGTATGTCCTCTTTGGAGAAGTGTCTATTTCTGTCATTTGCCCATTTTTTAAAATTGGATTGTATTGTCTGCTTTATTTGGTGTTGAGTTGTATGAGTTCTTTATAAATTTTGGATATTAACCCCTTATCAGATGTATTATTGGCAAATATGTTCTCCCATTCAGTGGGTTGTTTTTGAATCCTGTTTTTTTGACTGGATTGTTTTTCCTCTCAAATAGAATATCATGAAGATAAATTAATATAAGTGTAAAAAGTGCTGTGTAATGTGTAGCATACACAGTCAATATTAAATTAACATATGAAGAAATGGTGGAAGAATAGAGAGCCCACAAAAACAACAGAGTGAAATAAGATAAAGGCTTTGACTCATATCCAACTTGTTAGAGAGTCACAGTTCTTTTAGTCAGTTTGAAAGATTATCCCGGAGCAAAGTATTTACATTTTGCCTACATGACCTCAATTTCTATCAGCAAATTACTGGTCTTCTTTGCAATTAGTCATCCAGCTTTTCAACCATATGAGCAGAGGATTTATTTTGTATTGCAGGCAGTTCTGTTGAGATGATGGGCAACACGTTATAACCTGGCTATGCCTCCAGGTAATATGGAGGAGGGTTGGTGGTGGAGGGGTGAGGCAGAAGCTGGGATTATCATCTCAAGAAGTTTTTTTATTATTCAGTCAACCGAGTTGATATTCAGGCTTTGTCCTAAAATTTAGTTTAAATGCACTGTTTGGAACTTGAGAGATTTCTTTCTATTGGTATGTCTGGTTCAAGGCCACATGGACAGAGGGGAAAGTGGAGTATGTCCTAGAAAGCATCAAGGGAGTGATGTTTAGTTCATCATTTGCAAGGTGGGATCCTGAGTGGCAGCCAGATTTAATTACTTGGAGATCACTAGAAGGTGCTGTGATCTGAAGCAGGAAGGAGCTGTGGACCAGAACCTTGGGAAACAGAGAAACCAGAGACCAAAATGTAGGAAGAAGTGGACACAGAGCAATGACTGATCCTGCCAGAGGATGTTGCTATTGCCCAGGGTTATGCTCACTGGATTATTGCAGGGATATGCCTTCTTGCCCAGATAGCTCTAAGTTGTCATGAGCATCACAAGTCAAGCTCCCTATCCTAGTTCCTCCTAAGACATTGTTCAGTAGTACCACCAAACCTAGACATCGTATGCAGCAAGGTTTCTATGGGCAATATAGTCAAGATTTCAATTTGGCCTTTCATTTTAGATTAATGTTTAGCTTCCTAACTGGTCTTCCTGTTCTACTCTTGATTTGCTTCAGGAATATCTCAATATGGAAGTTAGAGTGATCCTTTTAAACTATGTAAAATCCTGTATTTTTGTTCAAAACCCTTAGATGGCTTTTCATTTCACTCAGAGTAAAAGCCAGAGTTCTTAAGTTATTTACTCCTCATCCTTTCTTATAGGATCTTGCCCATTGCCCTAACCTCACTCACCTGCTCTGGTCTGTTCGGTGTCTTCGCAGCTACTCAAACGTGCCAGGCATACTCTTATACAAGGCCTGTGCACTTGCTCTCTCACTTCTTAGACTCTCTTCTGTCCTGCACGTGTCTCCTCTGCATGACCTTCAAATCTTGGTGAGCAATCACCTTATCAGAGTCCTTTCCCAACTGCCCTACTTAAAACTGCACCTCTTGCCCTTGCCATCCTTCTTCCATGTTTTATTTTTTTAACTTGCTATATCCTTTACTTAATACATTTATTTATTATCTGTTCCTCCCTAAGGTAATGTTCCATTAGGGCAGGGATTTTTGTCTTTAAAAAAATTTTGTTAACTCGTGTATCCCCAGTGCCTAGAATTATTCCGGGTGCATAACAGATATTCAATAAATATTTCAATATATAAGTAACCTTACATTGGGCTGAGTGTATTTTCCACCCATCCATTTATCCGTCCGTCCATCCATCCATCCATCCATCCATCCATCCATCCATCCATCCAATCATTTATGACCCAATCACTCATCACGACCTCTGATGCTCCTCTTTCTTTGTTTATTATTCTCCAAGTTTATTTGCTTTCTTGTAGCTTCTTAATCAGTCTAAATTGGTTTCCTCCTGAAAGACTTTGAACTTTCCCTCCCCTTTGTCTTGAAAGCTCTTCCTCCAGATCATCTCAGATCACTCAGATCTTACCTCCTTAGAGAAGTCTTTCCTGACCATTCCTACCTAAATCCTCCCTTGTTTCCAACCCCAATGACTCTGATCACTATCATGTTTCCCTATTTTAGTATAATTTTGGGGCTAAAATAGCACCATTCAGAATTGTTAATGTATTTATTTACTTGTGTACTGCCTTTGTCTCCTTCTGTACATGCCCCGGTAGGATGTTAAGTTTCTTTAGAGCAGGGACCTGGTGATTTTGTTTCCCATTGTACACCCAGTATCTAAACCAAAGCCTGGAACATGTTTGGTGCTTAATAAGTATTTGTTGGTTGTTGATTAGGGACATGTTTTCTGGAGTTCAACACCATCTTTACCATTGACTATCCCTCTGACTTGGGGACAGTGTTTAACTTTCCTTTGCTTCAGTTTCTTATCTATAGATGAGTTTTATAATAGTAAATCCCTCATGTGATTGTTGTGGGGAATAATAATGATGATAATAATTGTAGTTACTAAGAGGTAGAAAAGGGATTGAAGCCCAGGCAGGTTGGCTACAGAGCCTGTGCTTTTATATGTGCTCAGGACATAGTAATTACTCCATAAATGCCAGCCATTATTATTATTAACTATGCACCATTACAAATGAATACACTGTAAATCCTATTATTTCCCCAAAGATGTCCGCTGTGAAACAGGCAGCTTCATTTTAGATTCCAGGAAAAGCAAGAGGAAATACACAATGATGCTAGAATATAATTTGAAAATACCATCCTTTTTTTTAACTTAGGGAGTAATTAAAATACATATAAATAAATTTATTTTATTTAATTTGATCATTAACTTTTATTGAAAATATAACATGTGCTATATTATACTGGCAAGGGACATCTGTTAAAACAAGCTTCCAGAATGCCAGTTTGGCTTAAGTAATTCTGTGAAAGAGGTTCAATATCTGAGTTCTGGATAATTCCCCAATACAAATTTCTTGGCAAATTAGAGCATACAGGCTTTCAAATTTGCTTTTAAATAGTTAAAACTAAACTGCGAATTCTCAAATGTCAAGGGAATACTATGATTTTGGTTTCATACTTGTAACTTGCATTATGGACATTTATATATACTTACCAATATTTACTAAGCTGCATTTTTTTTTGCAAGCAGGTAGTAATTTTCCTAACTTTTTCTTACTGTACTTATGCTACAGCCTTGCATTTAATAGGGAGTAAGCAGTTTTTACCAATCTTAGATAACCATCATTAACTTGTACATATCTGGGACTTATATTTCATATTCAGGGAAATTGTTTTTTTCTGGAATTACATCATGACATTGAGTGATTAAGTGTCTATACATGTCAACTGTGTTTTATAGGAGATACAGCACCTCTGTTCAAATGGAAGATTTGTATTTAGATTTTTGATAAGGGCAGTGGGTCTCCCTAGTGAAGGCATTTAGAGGATGACAGAATTTTAGAGCTGGAAAGAACTTTGGGACCCTATAACCCAATTTTTTCCTTTTACAAATGAGGAAATTGGAAACCCAGGAATGTAAGTGACTTCTCTAAAATCTCAGCTAGTTTCTATTAGAACTGGAGCTTGGACCCAGGTCTCTTCATTCCTGTTTCGATGCTTTGCCAGAGCGAAGAGATAAAATGCTCCAGGAATTTTGCTTTCTTGACACAGACAGGAGAACTTAGAAAATCCAGATGAATGGATAGTTAATGTGCTCGTGACACCATCTGTCTCAATAACAAATGCATTTAGCAAAGTTTTCATGCATCTTGTAACTGAATCTGTTAATAAGAGTCTCTAGTGAATAGAGTTATATATTTTAGTTTCACTAAAAATAATAAATTTATCTGATTAAAACTAAAGCCACAAATTGGGAAAGGCTATTTTAACACATAAAATAGGTAAGGTATTAGATTCCAGGTGAATAAATGATAAAATAACTCCTAAAATTCAATGAGTGAAGACAAGACAATAGGAAAAAAGAGCAAGAGACGCAAGTGTAATTTCACAGAACACAAGAATGACTGAAATATGTGAGATGTTAAACCTCACCAATAATCAGAGAAATGCAATTTCAAACCACAACTAAATGACACATTTTGTATCTAACAGAGGCAATAAAAAACTGTGTGCCAGTAACAAATATTGATGAGGGTGTAAAAGACCAAGCACTTTCAATTATTGTAGGTGGGGATATAAATTGATACAACCACTTAGGAAAACAATTTGGGATTATGCTGTATGATTTAAAACACATGGGGTAAATGGACGCTATGCTGATTCCCAAGGATCTCCACCTCCTGGAATTTACACCATGTAAGTTCCCTCCTGAAGCAGGTCTGTGACATGCTTCCGTAGACTATGGCACAAGTGATGGAATGTCCCTCCTGTGAATAGATCGCATAAAATTCTGACTTCCATGTTGCTAGCAGATGCTCTGTCTTGCTGGCTTTGATGATACAAGCTGCCACATTCTCAGTTGCTCTGTGCCCAAGTCCAAATAACAAGCAGCTGCGGGTGGAAAGCAAGTAAGGAAGTGAAGCCGCTGGTCCAGCAGCTCACGTGGAATTGAATGCCACCAAAAACTACATGAACTTGGAAGCAGCTTCTTCCCAATTGAACAGTCCAATGAGACCCCAACTCTGGCTCACTTCTTGATTGCAGCCTGGTCAAAGACCCTTGAAGCTGAGGATCCAGCTAAGCTGTGTTGGGATTTCTGACCCAAGAAAATGTGAGATAATAAACATGCCTTTCTATGTTGCTACACTTCTGTGGTAACATCATCCTACAGCAGTAGATAACTAAAATAAGTTTCCTAGGACTCAGCAATTCTACTCTTAATTATAAACCTCAAGAAACTCACTTCTCCAGGAGGTAGGTACAAGACTATGTGTAGCAGTATTATTTGTGAAAGTAAAGGTATAAACATTATATGAGTCCATAAATACTAAATAGTAAGTGAAGTAGACATAGGGATAGTAAATGGAAATAGTCAATGGAATACTAAAAAACAGCAAAACAAATGAACTGCAACTATATACATGAACCTGATGAAATTCAGACACTGAAGAGTGCAAACAGAATGGTTCCATTTACAGATAAACAGGAGAAAGCTGAACAATATATGGTTTGAGGATGCACATTTTTCCGAAAGGGAATTATAAACAAAACTGAGATAGTTATTTTTGGTAAGGGTATTATAAGAATGAGTATTTCTATAAGACTTAGATTGGGGAAGTGAACATATTTGGAGCTATTGATAGCATTCTCTATCTTAAGCAGGACTGTAGATACCCTGATTATTTTTATAATTATACTTCATTCATTAATGTTTATTTTGTATATGTTCTTTAGTCTACATATAATATTGCACAAAAATGGATTCAACACTGTTTCTGTCCTAAAAACATTTTGTAGAGAACTACTAATGGTGACCCTTTCATTTGATTTAACTGAAAAATGTAGCCCTAATTACTGAAAAAATTGACAAATTCTTGACCGTCCCATCGGTACTTCATTGGTAGTGGATATCTTTATCTTCTAGTCTAGAGATTGGGCTTGGGAGCATAGCATCTCTAAGTCTTGTAGGGGCTTTTCTGGATTGCCTGTAGTTCTCATTTCCTGAGATCATTACCAAAATGATAGAATACAACTGTCTAATAATAATTCAAGGTAGAGAGATCTGAAAAGATGTGAAAAGAGAGAGTGACTGGGGAATTTTTAGACTCAAAAGACATGAATTCTCAGATTCAGGAAATACAAAATATCCCAATCAGATTAAATTAGACTCAGTTTTTCATAATGAAATTGTAGAACACCAGAGAAAAAAGATCTGAAAAGTAATCAGAGAGAAAAATCAAATTACATATAAAGGAAATATTAGCATGAGAGCTATTTCTTGGTAGCAATAATAGAAACTGGCAAACAAAAGGATATCTTCTCAAAGCCAAGCCTTAAAGGTTCTTAGAGAAGAGGCCAGTATATATTATTAGTTTAACAATAAATATAAGTCAAAGAAGTCTGTGGTATAAAACTCTGGGACAAAAGAGTCCTTATTTTACATTTATGACCTATTAAAACTATTAGAGCAATTTATTAGTATCTTATTGCTATGGTAACAAGTGACCACAAATTTAGTAGCTTAAAACAACACAAATTTATTATCTCAAATTTCTGGAGCTGAGAAGTCTAAAGTAAGTTTTATTGGGTTAAGTTCAAGATTTTGGCAGGAGACTTGAAGAGTGTGTTTCCTTACAGTTTCCACGAGGCTGCCTCTTCCTCCATCTTCAAAGACAGCAATGTCCGGTTGAGATTTTCTTATGCTCTATCACTTTGAAACTCCTTTTCTGTAGTCAAATCTCATTCTGTCTCCTTCTTATAAGAACACTAGAGGCCCGATGCACAAAATTCGTGCACGGGAGGGGGTGTCTCAGCTCAGCCTGTACCCTCTCCGATCTGGGACCCCTCGAGGGATGTTCGACTGCCTGTTTATAGGGATCGGGCCATGGGGGTGTGGCCAGCCTGGATGAGGGGCTGAGGGCTGTTTGCAGGCTGGCCACAACCCCCGGCGACCCAAGCTCCCAGCCCCTCCTTCTTTTCTTTTTCTTTTTTTTTTCAGCGCCTCCTTGAGCGGAGGCCAGGGCTGGCTGGAAGCAGGTATCTGGGATTTATTTATCTTCTATAATTGAAACTTTGTAGCCTTGAGTGGAGGCCAGGGCCGGCCAGGGTGGGCGGGAAGCTTGGCTTCCTCCATCACCGGGGGCAACCCAAGCCACCTGCTCACTCCAGCTCTGTGGCCGCTGCCATCTTTGTTGGGTTAATTTGCATACTTGCTCCTGATTGGCTGGTGGGTGTAGCGGAGTGTTGGTCAGTTTGCATGTTTCTCTTTTATTAGTGTAGATTTGTGTGTTTTTTAAATTGGGCCTACCTGAATAATCCAGGATAACCTGTCATCACATCTGCAAATATCCTTTTACCATTTAAAGTAACATGTTCATAGAAACCGGAATTCAGAGGTTGACATCCTTGGGAAACCATTATTCAGTGAACCACAAGCAGAAAGCAACCTTCAAGGTCCTTCAGTCTTAATATTATACTTTGGCCGAAACCGCTTTGGCTCAGTGGATAGAGCATCAACCTGCAGACTGAAGGGTCCCGGGTTCGATTCCGGTCAAGGGCATGTACTTTGGTTGCGGGCACATCCCCAGTGGGAGGTGTGCAGGAGGCAGCTGATCGATGTTTCTCTCTCATCAATGTTTCTAGCTCTCTATCCCTCTCCCTTCTTCTCTGTAAAATATCAATAAAATATATTTAAAAAAATATTATACTGTGAAGAATTCTAGATTAGCAGTGAATCCATGGACATTTGTTTTACTTTGTCATTAACAACCAGAGTGACCTTAGGCAGGTCTCTTCATCTCTCTGAGCCTCTGATTCTTCCTTCTTTCCTTTATATATTTATTCAAGAACTGTTTTTTTGAGTATTTCCTATATACCAGGTGCTATTGTAGATTCTATAAAAATTGCGCTTATCCTAAAACTAGAGGCCTAGTGCACAAATTTATGCACAGATGGAGTCCCTTGGGGTGGCCTGCGGGGGTTGTGCCCCAGCTTGCACCCCCAGCCTAGCAGCCCCACAGCCCTGCCATGGCCTGGTGCCGCCCCCTAACCTACTCCACCATCCCACTTGCGGGGTGATCAATCTGGGCCCTTCCACCTCTCCCCCCGCCCCCGCTGCCACTGGTCACCATCTGCAGGGTGATTGGCCCTCGCTTGCACCCACCTTGGCTTGGCACCGCCCGCTTACCTGCTCCACCTTCCCACTGTGGTCCCACTCTCATCGGTGCCCATCAGGGCAGGCAGCGCCTCCACTGCCGCCTGCTGCCAGTGCTGTGTCACCAATGCCTGCTATATTTTGCGCTGCCCCCTGTTGGTCAGCGCACATCATAGCGAGTGGTCGAACTCCCGAGGGGACAATTTTCACATTAGGCTTCCATTATATCTATATATATAAAGAGGTAATATCAAATTAGGCCGGGATGCCGTAATGGGTCATGACCAGAGAGGAGGAGGTTGCACGCACAGGTGAGGCCTGGAGCAGAGACAGAGAAAGAGATGGGAGCCCTGTCTGAGCTGGTGTGGTGGCTCCAGTGGCCTGGAGCCGACACAGGCAGGGGGGTTAGGGGCAATCAGGCAGACAGCCAGGTGAGCGGTTAGGAGCCAGCGGTCCCAGACTGTGAGAAGGATGTCTGACTGAATTTCATGCACCAGGCCACTAGTAGGATAATAAGAAATAATGTGAATTGCTTCTTGGCCTTTTGGGTAAGATCAAGTGCAGTATCTGTTCTTATCAGTTTAATATCTGATTCGTCCTCTATCCAAGGACATTATATTAAATGTATTTTTGGAGCAGGGAGAGAGAATAGGAGCTTGCTTCATCCACTCCACACATGGACCCAGTATTGCAGTACCTCCAGGAATGGTGCACCACAAGAAAAATAAAAGAAATAATGTGCTTAAAGCATCTAGTAAGATTCCTGGCATATAGTGAGAATTTAATAAACGAAAACCATTATTATGGATTGAAATAAAAAACTAAGACATTTAAATGACAGTTATATCTTCAGAAGTGGAGTCCAAGAGAGCAAACATTCACTCACTGAGTATTTGTGCAATGCCCACCACGTGCTTTGTGCTAGGTATTGGCAATACAGAGATGTATGAACCCTCTTCCCTGCTCCTGAAGAGAATGTAGGCACGAGGAACTCTGTACAAGTAGAGTCCTATGAGCACAGAGATGGAATTACAGAAACAGCATCCTAGACTAATTCTGGTCTGACTCCCAGAGGTGGAATTCTTGTTTTCACAAAATGAATTATTCTCAGGAAAGATCAGTTAAAGGTGTGTGTGTCCTACATTCTCTTTGTCTTTTGTGCTCTTGCCACTCCCAAGCCTCACCTTCTTTGGCTCCCCCATTACCACCATATTCCCATGTGTGAAATTACCCTCCTTCTGTGTTATTTCTCTCTCTGTCAGTCTGTGATCAGGGATTTCACTCTGCCCTTTGATATTTAGATCCAATTGACTACAGCTCTACTTTTATGGTCCTAGGGAAGCACAATTCTGTCCCCTTGGGGTCTTTATAGCAATGCAAACAAATCAAGATAGGCTATTATTCATCTCTGATTTTGAGTCCTTTGGCAAGTCTAACATATTGGTTCACTCCACAAGGTCCAGTTATTAGTTGTGTTGCTCTATTCTCTCTTCTCTGCTTTTCACTACCACTTAAATTTCTTTTTGTTTCCAAGGCAGAGAGGATTTGTATTCTCTTAATGCCTTTTTCCAATGCTTGCTTGCTAGGCAAACTTTATCAGAATACTTTCATAATCAAGACAGTTTTCTCCTTAAGAAAAACCTGATATTAGCCACTCATTCATCAACATTCACTCCAATGTCACTTCTGGTAAATCTTTTCTTATCTTCCTAGACAATATATGCCTCCTTCCTCTGTGTGCCCATAGCTTATAGCACTTGTTATACCATGATTATTTTGCCTTTGCCACTTAATCTGTGAGCAACACTAGGGAGGGACCAGATTTTATTATTTTTTAAATGAATGTGATTTATGCTTGGTCCAAGAGTGAGTATCAACTATTGATTGTTGAATGAATGCGTGCCTTCAGGATCAAAGCAGTATCTTGAGACAATTAGAGGACACACAGACTTGGTCTGATTCATTTCCTCAAAACTCAGAGATCCTCAAATTTAGGACTATACCCAGGTAGGCAGTCTTGCTTTTTCTTTTTGGCATTCAGGCCCTTGTGTATTTATTTAATAAACATATGTGTCAGGAGCTTTATGTGTTATTTTTTACCATCCTTCAGACAACTCATTTATGGGAACACCAGGATCCTTGTTTTAAAGATGTCAAAGCTGAAGCTAAGTAACTTGCTCGAGATAATACAGTTGCAGAATGGTAGAACCAGGGTTGAAACCCAGGCCTGTCCCTGAAGCTCAGGCTCATTCCACTGCATCACATTGTCCACCCACATGAGCTCTGCAGCCATGGTGTGACCACTTGGCTTCCTTTGGGGAGTAGACTGGCGGACAAGGAAACTCAGTTATGATACCATCAGGGGGTTGGTGCCATGATGTTCAAGAATTCCTGAGGACTGCTGCTGCCAAGATGACTGGTGACCACTCTGAACAAAGGCCAACATGCCTTTTGGGATAGCAGAATTTGGCTTTTTGTGCTAAAATAGCACAGCAAGTTTGTTTATTTGAAGTGGTTCTTTGGCATATGTCTTTATAGCCTCCCTTCTGTCTACCTTGCCTATGACTTCCGACTCTCAATGGTCATTCATATGGGATATTTTAGACATCCCATAGTGGTCAGTGCAACACTGGGTCCTACCTACCTGGAGGATATTGGCAGTTTTTTCCACTGGCTTGATTCAGGGTGAGAACAGTGTCAGAAGGGCTAAGAAAGTGGTGGGAGACTGATCCAACCAAGTGGGAGTGACAGATAGATTGGTGTCTCTCATTGAGGGTTTCAGGCCTCTAGGAAAGGAGATGTGGGTTAGGAGGGAAAAGACAGTACTGTGATAAGAGGCTTTGGAATCACATAAACCTGAGTTGAATGCTAGCTTTGTGCTATTTTGTGACTCTGTGATTTGATCTTTCAGGGCCTCAGATTCTCTTTAAAAAAATTTTAAGAGTAATGATGACCTCATGATGTTGTGAGGATTAAATGAGATAAAGTATAATGGGTCCCAAACAGAGCAGATACTTAGTAAATTCTATAGCTGATTTCCATATTCAGGCTCTTGAATGAGGAAAGAAAGTACTAAGGACAATCATTGCTTCCTCAAATTTTCTGAAATTCTCCAAATGCCCCAATTTTTTCCACTGACATGGGAGACAAGTTTGAGAACCATTCTTGTCAAAGTTACCTAGAATTGCAGAGGCCATTCATCTTTATTTCAATTAAGAAAAAGTTATCTTGCAGAGATAGAGCAATTGCCCCCTTACCCAAGTGACTAATCTTAGTACCAGTAACACTGGGGGCACCCTGACATCAAGAATCTCCTGATGTGATGCATCACCTACAAGTGTTCTTACTAAGAAGGTATAAATGGAATCTAATCAAGTCTCTATACCTAACTTCCAGCTTACAGGAAATAGGATAGAGGATCAAAATAAATGACATTGTAAGAAAATGGTCTAGAATGTGGGATGTTCTATAAGACAACTGGTCTGGAGTCTTTAAAAAGTCAACATCATGAGAAAAGGTAGAGACTGTCCTAGATTAAAAAAGTTAGCAGAGGCATGCAATTAAATGCAAGGAGTGGATCTTAACTGGGTCCTCAACTGGAAAATAAAACAGGTGTCAAATATATTTTGGTAAAATTTGGACAGTTGGTAAAATTTGAATATTTATATATTAAATGTTTGAAAATATGTTTGACACTCCACCTTCCCACACTTATACAACCTTCCTTTCTCCTCCACCTCGCCACCCTATATTCTGAATCAGTCATTTAGTTGGTCTGTGATGGGGGCCAGGGCATCAATATCTAGCAAAAATTCCCCAGGTTAAAAAAAACCTGTGCACCAAGAGACACATACAAGCTAGTTCACAGCAGCATTGCTTGTAAAATGGAAACCACCCACATGCCCATCACCAGTACGATGGGTAAATGGTGCTGCTTATGACGAAGGAAAATGATTGCTTTAAGGCCTATGAATACCTGATAGTTAACTTTCTGGTGTCTTAAGCTGAATTCCCAGTTTTCATTTATTCTATTCTCTTCTACTCCAGCATTAGTTGTATATTATAATAAGGACATTGCTATAAGAGCTGACGTTAACCCTTCATTTCTGCAAATTTCACTCACTGCTTATCAATTTCTCCAGAGTGAAGTGTGTCATTCTGCACAGATATCGAATTCCCAGTTTCCTGTTTGTGGCTTTTGGAGAAAGGGACCTGGCTTGCTTCTTTAAAAGCCACTTGCAGTAGCCTGCCTGGAGTTTAAAATTTTATGGCTTATTCCATTAGTCCATGTGATATTGCCCCATCTGAATTTAGCTAACCGAGCTGCTGCCCAATTAACATTTCTCTCCACTCCTACCTTTGCCTCCATAATGAGTTGGGAATTATGTTTTCACAGTGTGTATAGGAAGGCAGACATGCCTGGGATGACTTTCTGAGCTGATATTTTCTCTCTCTTCCCTGTAAAACCCCGCTTTACTATTTTAGTTATTGTTTTTTAAAAAAGATGCCCTATAGCCATTAGAAATATTATTATTAAATAAGCTAATCAGGTTTGTGGTTCCTCATAAACCTGAGTTTCAGCATTCTGACTTGCACTATCAACTTAATTAACTGGGACTCTCCGAATGAAAGCAACAGTGTTGTTTTGTTTCTTACTGTTGACATGTGTTAATGACTCATCAGCAGGGTATTAATGTTCATTTTCATCCAACAAGGACTAAAGATACAGCTTTCACAGTTTATTAATTTTAAGGTTCCCTGGATCAGAATCATCTGTGAGGGTCTGAAGCCTCTTAAAAATTGTAATGCACTTACCTGGTGCATTTATGATCGTTGGAGCCCATGTTTGTTTTGACAAAGGGAAGTATATTAGTTCATGGAGGGATAATGGTGTGTGATCAAAGCAAACACCTTTGGGAGATTCCAGGATAATTTCAGAAGCTGTCACTAATTAAAAACCAAGATTCAGGTGCATTTGCCACTACGAAGAAGGGAATCTGTGATATGAACCTTTGGATTTCATTTTTAAAACATTATAGGAAATAATATTGTGGCCTAAAAGAACATTAAATATGGAAACCAAGAGATCTGAATTTTTCTTGAGGTTTTTTTTTTTTTTTTTTTACAGAGCACAGTGTCAAGATTATTCAATTATTAGGTATATCAGTTAGCTTTTGCTTTGTAATAAACCATCCTAGCATTTAGTGGTTTAAGTGACAACCCTTCCTTTAGTTCAGAATTCTGTGGGTTGGCAATTTGGGTTGGGCTCAGCTGGGCCATTCTTTTGCTGGTCTCGGTTGGACCTCACTCATATGTTATTGGTCAGAGACAGGTTGGTCTAGGAGAGACCTCAGATGGAATGGCTGTTCTCTGCTCCATGCTTTCTCACATCTTCCAGGAGTTTAGCCCACCCTGGATTTTAGTGCTGAGAGCCTGACCACACCCAGGGAGGAGCCCCTTTTTTTATATATATATATATTTTTATTGATTTTTTACAGAGAGGAAGGGAGAGGGATAGAGAGTTAGAAACATCGATGAGAGAGAAACATCGATCAGCTGCCTCCTGTACACCCCCTACTGGGGATGTGCCCGCAACCAAGGTACATGCCCTTGACCGGAATCGAACCTGGGACCCTTCAGTCTGCAGGCTGACGCTCTATCCACTGAGCCAAACCAGTCAGAGCAGGGTGGAGCCCTTTGATACACATCATGTCACTCTGAGTGTCCGCTCAAGACCTGGAGCAGGTGGAGGCCTCCTGGTAAAGGTAGACAAACCTGTGAGGATCCAGGGACAGCAGAGATAGGGGGAGGTGAAGTGGAGGGATTTTCTACATTCCTCCAAGCAGGCCAGGCTGTTTCACGGTTTCCCTCCCATAGATAGAATTAGCTCCCCGCCTCTTCTGTGTCCTCCCAAGTTCTGTATATGTTTCTCTAACCTGTAACACTTTATTGCACATCAGTATATATGTAACCATCGAAGGCACCTGCAGTTTTATCTGGCCAGCTTCCATTTCTCTTTTGTTTGGTAAGAACACCTTGATTTTTAAATTCACGTCCTCAGTTTATGTGGTTTAAGTGGAGCTGACCCTCCTTCCTGCTTGGTGAGGAGACAGGGGTAACAGACCCCCCCTGACCACTGGTTGGTTTAGAAAAAGATGCATATCACAGGCCTGATGAGTCAAGCCCAGTGCTTTTGCTGGAATTATTGGAAAAGATCTTGCCATTGGTTTTGCCAGACCTGATGGGCTGGAGGGGATTTTGCCACCAAAAGTGTAGAAATTGACAGTAACAGAAACCAACATGGAAGAAAGCAGAGTGTTGTTTTTTTAAAATGCATTTTTATTGATTTCAGAGAGGAAGGGAGAGGGAGAGAGAGAGAGGAATATCAATTATGGGAGAGAATCATTGATCTGCTGCCTCCTGCACGCCCCTTACTGGAGATCGAGCCTGAAACCCAGGCATGTGCCCTGATCTGGAATCAAACTGTGACCTCCTGGTTCATAGATTGATGCTCAAAGACTGAGCCACGTCTGCTGGGCAAAAGCAGAGTTTTTGATGGAGACGGAATTCTGCGGATTATTTGAATATCTGCATTCAGAGGTGCCTAAAGCAACTGGGCACTTCCAATGACATAACCACTTCTTTTTTCATTTAAGTCAGTTTGTGTTAGCCTCCCTTATAATCAGAGTCCTGGCTAATGCAGTTTGTGTGTGTGTGTGTGTGTGTGTGTGTGTGTGCATGTGTGGTGTGTGTGCATGTGCGTGTTTTTCCCCACCACCAGAGTGGGAGCTTCCTGAAAGCTGGGACGGTCTCTTTATCTTGGCATCCTACTCTCAGCTCAGTATCTGTCTCCTGACTCCGCTTGTGTGATTTAATGAATTAGTGAATGAGCTTAGTAGACAATGGGTCACATCTTTAATGGGAACTCAGGATTTGGGATTTTTGTCTTTATCGGCTTGCTCACACAATTCACTATGTTCTGACCCCATATCAGCAACTGGAAGTATTTTGTCCTTGTGTCTTTAAAATGTCTATTAGCTTGTCTCACTGTCATTTGATTCTTTGTGCTGAGATGCAGGGGAAACAAATTCCCTTTAATTGAGGGTTCCTTTTATGAAGACTTACGTTATTGCTTGGTTTTAACAAACAGAATATTACAGAAACTGGTGATTATTGTGATGGGAAGGAGCGAACATGCTACATGAGTCATTACATCAGCCTCAGCATGTTTAATGGTCTGTTATGCTGAGCAGAGAGCAGCAGGACCCTGCTGGGGAAAAGACAAGGCAAAAGGCTCAGAGACTAATTTTTTTCTCAAACTGTCTAACTTATAAGCAGAGAGCTGTCACCATTCTTCCAACTGCAAAGGAAGCAACAACTCAGAGGAATTTCTCCCCCCCACCCACAGACCCCACTATGACCAATGAGTATGGGATGTAAGTTGATCCACATTGTTCAGGAATGTTCTAAAGTGGTATGATAACCGTAGTGATAATTGACTCTTATGACCAGATAAACTCAGTAATGCCTTAATGTCTGCTTTCATGCCTGGAAAAAGGAAAAGTAAGAGATACCCAGTTTAAAAAGTCATATGAAAACACATTGGCTTGTTAAAAGGTTTGTCTTTCAGAGGGAAAACATAATAACCAAAGTACAAAAGCACTGGGCTGGGAGTCAGGAGTCTGATTTTAGTTTTGGCTGAGCTTCTGTTTGGATGAACCAACTTGGGCAAGATAATTAACATTTTGAGCCTTGATCTTCTCATCTGCCCAAATGGCTTAGTACTTTTATATATCACAGAGTGGTAAATATTGAGAAAAGATTGGTGAAACGTGAGCAACCACACAGGTAAGAAAATTTGATCAAATAGTATTATTATTGATAACAATACTGCGGGTCACATGAAATATACCTTATGTATTTTAACTAAACACAAACCCTTCAATGTTACATAGTTCCTACAAAGGTAATGTGGCCGTTGGCAGCAGTATTGGAGACCTAACATTCACAGTGAATAAGAAGGTGCTTCTACTCTACCTTGGGCTGCTCAGTTCATTTCTGGAATATTATATTCAGTTTTGGAGGCCACAAATGAACAATAACACACATAACCTTGAGAATATTAACAGGAGAGTATCAAAAATGGTAAAGCAATTTGAAGCCATTGATAAAGAGAAAATTTTCAAGGAATTGGGGATGTTCAGTGAGAAGAGAGACGTTGTGTTTGTTGGAGTATTGGAGGAGGTGCATAATGTTCAAAGGCTGTCATATGAAGGAAGGGTTAGTCTTATTTATATTCTACCAAGTAACAGAACTGGAATTAATGGAAGTAGATGAAGAGATCAAGGGGTTGATAAGCTTTGTGTTGAATAGACATGTGTGGAACAGCCTTGCAATAAGTATTGAATAGAGTGGCACAATTCCATCACACATAAAGGAAGACCTTTGGAATTATTAGTTTTTTCCAAGTTGAAAGAGGCTGCCTCAATTCAATACCTCCGGAGGTTCATAAGTGGAGGTTTAGCTTCACTATCTAATGGACCACTGGACTAAATGGATACATGTCTCTTTTATCTCTGAAAACCAATAGTTATGTTGAGGATGAGGGTCTGGGTGTACCAGATTGCTCAGATAGGGGCTCTCAGGATGAGGGATAGGGGTGAGGGAATAGCAATGGCTGCCAACTCCATGCATTCACAACTGTTGCCTTATCTCTACTAGAAGGCAAGAGGCAGTAGGGAACTGGAGTGTTCATGAGTGTCTCTACTTGCCCTCTGTTGTTGGGCTGCATGAGCTATGACCTATGCTGAACGGGTTTATGGGAAGAAAGGAGATAGAACTGTGCACCCTGGAGTAGACTGGTCCTGGGATGATCTTCATCGATCTCTCCCATCATTTAAAAAATGAAGAATCCTTAGAGGTCAGTTTCCCAGGAGACTTCTGGGAATGACAGCGGCTCCTCAGAGGTAGGAGTTCCTGAAATGATAGAATAGTCTTGAATAAAAAACAATAGTATATGTTTAATACAATTTAAACATGAACACAATTATTTTAATGCCAGTCAAAAATTGCCCTACTACTCCTGTCTTGTGGACTATAGGATACCTATAAAGACACAGTCCCCATATGCTTAACAATACCAACATTTTGTGTCTTTAAAAATATTTGCTTGATTTTATGAAATTTTCCTAGTTTCTGGCAGCCCCCTCAAATCACATTTTACCAGAGGAAACTACGGAGGGGATGTAGAGATTTTTTTCTCTCCTCCCTGGGCTCTGGAAACAACACATTGTTCTACAAAAGATGGAATTGAGTTCATTGTCCGCTGCTGAAGGGATCAGCCATTTCTTTCTAAGAGCTGCTGCGATGACATATTTCCCCTCATTTACACTGGAAAGTGGGGCATTTGCTTGTGAGACAGGTTGAAAACAATTTATGTGGCATTTCAAGAAGGTGGAAAATGAACCAGCCTCCCCCCTCCCTCCCTCCCTTTCCTTTGCCCTCCCTTCTCCCTGCTTTTTGACAGTTTGCATGTAGGTAAAGAATATTATAGCAGTAGGGAGGCCAATTAAAACCAATTACAGCCTGACTGACCTGTCACCACAATCAAATTACCAAAAGAGCAGTGTAGCGTATTTGGAAAACAGTTTCTTCCAGACCCCGATTGGGTGGCATTTTATTGGAGGGATCTCAGCACGATAATCACTTAGCTGCAATACCAGTTGTCCCTCATCTCTTCTGTATTCATTTTTTCACTATTGGATCCTACTCTTTAGAAAACCTAAAAGGGGCTCCAGCCGGTTTGGCTCAGTGGATAAAGCATTGGCCTGAGGACCGAACGGTCCCGGGTTCTATTCAGGTCAAGGGCACGTACCTTGGTTGCAGGTTCCTTCCCAGCCCAGGCCCTGGTCCTGATCAGGGCTCCCACAGGAGGCAACCAGTCGATGTGTTTCTCTCACATCGATGTTTCTCCCTAAAAATCAATGGGAAAATATTCTCGGGTGAGGATTAACAAAAAAAAGGAAAAGAAAACAAAAAAAGAGAAAATGTAAAAGGAAGTGAGGAAAACATAAGAAACAAATGGGAAGGTAAGATAGGAACATCAGAGTTGCCTTGGATTAATTGAGATGGCGTAGCTTTCTGCAGGGCTTACCTTTCCTTATTATTCTTTTTACCATATAGTTGGTAGAGCCTTCAAACACATTAGCACAGGGTAGGGGGCCCATGTTGTCTCACTGGAACATATTTCTCCAGCCTCATTGCTCTATCACATAATTCACTCTAGTCACACTAATATTATATTAGTTAATAAAAATTCTCCCAATCCTCAATAACTGGAAGAGCTCTGAGCTCTATTTCATTCTTCTTGATGGCCGCATAATATTCCATGATGTCAATGCACCATAATTTATTCAAGTATTCTCTTGTTAATGAGTGCTTTACGTTGCTCTCAGGTTTTGTCACTACAAACAAAGCTGTGGGAAGCATCCGTCTACACAGATTGTTATGCATTTGTGGTTGTTATGCAATTCCAGGAGTGGGGTTTCCGGGTATAGAAAATGTAAAGTTTTAATCTTAATAGATGTTATCAGCTTGCTTCCCAAAACATAGGAATATTTCATGTAGCACTAATTTAAGTACAATTTCCCTCACATTACCACCAAAAATAAGTATTATAGCTGTTTTCAATTTTTTTATTGTTGATAATATTACAGATATCTCCCATTGTCCCCCCTTTAACTGCCCTTCTCCCAGCCCCTACCCACCCCCCAGGTCTTCACTACTCTATTTCCCATATCTATGGGCTATGCATATAAGTATATAAGCTCTTTGGTTTATCTCTTCTTGTCCTCCCATCTCCACCGAGAGGTATGTCAGTCTGTTCCATGCCTCCATGTTTCGGGTCTTATTTTGTTGGTCAGTTCATTTTGTTCATTAGATTCCACAAATAAGTGAGATCATGTGATATTTGTCTTTCTCAGTTTGGCTTATTTCACTTAGCATAATATTTTCCAGGTCCATCCGTGCTGTCCCAAAGTATTTTCAATTTTTGTTTGCTTTATGAAGGTATAAGCTGAATTTAATTTACATTTTCCTAGGTATTAGAAAATTTGAATATTTTCTAATATTTGGGGGGTCATTTGAATTTGATTTTTAATGAAATGTCTATTTAAGTCCATTGCCTGTTTTTGTGTATTGAATTTTATTTTTCTTGACAGTTTACAAGAAAGATTTATATACAGGAGTGGACAAAAGGAGATTAACTCACCAGCTGTCACCACCTAAAAGATAATTCATGAGTATGGATATAAAACAATAATAATAACAACAATAATAAGACAAGTAATATAATAATAAATAAATAAATAATAAGAATAAACTTTGTGTTTCATGTACTCACAACTGTAAACCTACTTTGCCCAACCCTCTATGATAGTTATTCTTGCCTATGTTAAAAAATTTCCCAATCATTTGTCAATTGGTTGTTTGTATTATCTTTTGCCATATACATATTTTAAAAAGACCTTTGTATAGACAAATACCTCTGTCTTTTTTTATTTTAAAAGTATCTTCTTGCTTCCCAATCTTGATTAAAAGGCTTTCTTTACTTTTGATTAGTAGTTTCCTAGACATTCTTACAATGATTTTTGTCTTCTTAGCCAATTTTATTTTTTAGATAGGATATATTATCTCCATTAAATTGAGCTACTGTATTTGTCATATGCTAAACATTTATATATCCTGGGATTATTCTCTATTTCCATGCTAGTGTCATCCTGATTTGATTAAAGGCTTTATGATATGTTCTGATATCTGATTGGGTCAGTCCTCTCAATGTTAACTACATTACATTTACATATTAATTTTAAGGTGCTTAATGATTTTTTTCTGATGTATCTTTTCTGGATTTTATTTTATACAGTTTCTAGGAAGAAACATCTCACAGATATGAAAAAGTATGTCATCAGTTAAATTCAAGAGGTTATTTTTAAATAAGCAGCTAACATGATACATTATCAGAGAAGGTTGTTATTGAAATTACAGAATCTCAGAGTTGGAAGATGCTTAGACAATTTACATCCACTATGCTAGGAAGACTCTTTCTCAAATTAGTCATAATTGATCCAGCAAGTACAGTTATATATTTATAAACATTTTCTGTTGCTGTGTAACAGATAGTGGCAAATTTAGTGGCTTAAAACACCTATTTATCATCTCACTGTTGCGTAGGTCAGAAGTCTGGCAACAGTGCAACTGGATTCTGTGCTTAGAGTCTCACTGGGCTGCAGTTCTGGTCTGAGGCTAAGATTCAAATTCATTGGTTGCTGGTAGGATTCATTTCCTTGTGGGTGTAGGACTGAGCTCCATTGTCTGCTAGCTGTCAGCCAGGAATGACTCTCAGCTCCTAGAGCCTGCCCTGAGGTCTTGCTCCCAGATAGTCTTCTTTTTGGCTATATCATTCAATTTTTAAAAGTTCATTTCTATGTTTGAATTATATCTGTTTGTCTGTAGGTCATCAGTTCTATCAATTTATAAATGCACAAAGGGAGATGTAAGTAAAAGGATTAAAAAAGATGGAGCATGGAAAGTGCAAGCATGGGAAAGTGAGTGTGGCCTTATCAATACCAGACAAAATAGATTTCAGCCCAGAGAAATGCCAGAGCTAAAGGGGACATGTATCAGAATGAGACAGGTGCCCCCTCCCCCACTATCTGACAGGAGGTGGATATTTTGTTTTCTGATCTGTATTTCTGATCTGATCTTTGACTGAGGATGGAGCCCAATCTACACGTCCTGCTATATGCAGGCCTTGGGTTTATTGTATGGAAAGTCCCTTCTCCGTGTGACCATCAGTCCTGGTTTCCCTTGGCTTCCCACCACTACCGCCTGCCAGCCGAGAAGTGTCGGCATTTGTATTTACTTCCTACTACCTTTACAATATGAGGCTAATTTTTTTGGTCTTGGGATTTCTATGGCTTTCTGTTGAGCTCAGAAATGGCCTTTTCAACCATATTGGCTGTAATTGATATAGCATCTAGATCAGTGATCGGCAAACACATTAGTCAACAGAGCCAAATATCAACAGTACAACGACTGAAATTTCTTTTGAGAGCCAAATTTTTTAAACTTAAACTTCTTCTAACGCCACTTCTTCAAAATAGACTCGCCCAGGCCGTGGTATTTTGTGGAAGAGCCACACTCAAGGAGCCAAAGAGCTGCATGTGGCTCGCGAGCCGCAGTTTGCCAACCACGGATCTAGATAGTTTTCAGTAGGAGGGATTTTTCAGAATAGCTAGTCTAGTGTACTGCCAAAGGGAAAGCCCTATCTCATTCCATCATTTATCAGTGACTTTGGGCAAATTAATCTCTATGATCCTCAACTTCTTCACTGATAAAAGGAGGTAGTAATCTGTACCTCACAGTTTTATGTCAAGTAAACTATTATAGTTTATATTAAACTAAATGTTTAGAAAGTATCTGACACATAGTAAGCACCCTATTAGTGGTAGTTATTCTTTTTTTTACTATGGTTTACATTATTAATAAACATGATGTGATCTTTACTGAATAAAGTGGAATCATAAAGCATTTGCTGCAGGAGTTGGTAAATGACAGCTTGCAGGCTGGACACCTGTGTTTGTAAGTAAAGTTTTATTGGAACAGAGCCATGCCCATTTGTTTGTGCATTGTCTATCACTGCTGTTGCATATTGAATTGTTGCAACAGAGACCAAAGCAAGCTTAAAATACTATCTGGCTTTTGAAGAACAAGTTCGCTTGTCTCTGTTGTAGTTTATAGGAGCAATGTATTTCAAGACTGAGCTGAATGCTAAGCTTCCTGAGAATTTGTACAAGATCTGGATTGGACTTTCCTTTGTACTATGTGGCATTTAGTCTTTAAAGCAATTCCCTTAATTACTTCCCCTTCATGCCCTCATTAGCTTTAAACTTTCCACTGTCTTAAACCCTGAATGTCCCACTGACTCCTCAAATGGGATATTTCCTCAACTATCCTTTTAATGTCTTCCACTATTAATCTTTTTTTTTGGCTATATTCCTTCTTTTTTATTGTCTCATTATTTTCATGTCTCTTTTATATCCTCATCTGAGGATATGTTTTTATTGATTTTTAGAAGAGAAGAAGCGGGGGGGGGGGGAGAGAGAGAGAGAGAGAGAGAGAGAGAGAGAGAGAGAGCTATCAGTTATCTCCTATCTGGGGACTGAACCCACAATCTAGGTATGTGCCCTGACTAGAAATTGAACCAGCAACCTTTTGGTGTAAGAGACAACAACACTCCAAGCAACTGGGCCACCTAAGTCAGGGCTATTTTCATATCTTCTATTGCTTCTCCTATATTTCACCTTTTTGCTTCACACAAAACCAAAAACCAAAAAATAAAATAATAAATGCATTCAATCAGATTTCTAATTGTGACAGTTCTTTTCGAAGTTGACTGCCATCCTTGAATCTGTTGACCTTACTTTTCATTTTAACTGCTCCTGCCCCGGTTTATGCCTTTGTTTCTTCATGTCTTCTGGATAATTTTCCTGATCTGGGCTCATCTTCCCATTCCATCCTCATCTTCCACTATAATCTTCATATACCTTAAGTTCAATATTCTTGAAGTGTTTGAAAAACCTTCCATACTTTCTTGACTTTGTTTGTATGATTGGACCTGGAAGGCTGTCAACCTCTTCATTTCTCCACCTATGATTATGTTCCAGTTCACCATTCAAGGCTTAACTCAAATTCTCTCTCTTCCTAGAATTATTCCACTGTGTCCCCAAGCACTGTCTCCTTCCTGCTTTCAATAGCCCATGCTCCTCCATTACATTAAAGTGTTGAACCTCTTTGTCATGAATTGTATTATTATTCTTTCTTTAAACATCTCTCTGCCATTAGATTATAATCTACTTTAAGTGTGGCATCTCATCTGTCTTTGTGTTTGCTTACTCCCCAAAGGAAGGATGCTCAATAAATTTTTTTAAATAAAGGAGCAAATTTAAACAGGTTCTAAATAATTTTCATCAAATTGTGAATAATTGCTCAGACTTACTTTTTTGGGGTTTGATAACACAGAAAAACAACCACAACCTCCTACACAAACACGGTTGGACTGAGCTATTGCCGACCTTGGATGGCACATTTTTACATCCATAAATAATCCTGAGCAAGCTGCTCTGTGAAAATTTATTTTCCCTGTAGGGAGTGAGCAAGCCAAAGATGTTAATTATGAGAATGAAGAGAAAGTCATAATCTGTAGAATTATAGCTTAGAAATCTTGAACTTTGGCTAAAAATAAGTTTATTCAGACAGGTCTCTTCTACTCATGTTGAACAGCATGAAAGCCTCATGACCAAAGGTTCAACTACTCACTGTACCCTGAACAGTACATGGCGTTTGGACACATATCACATATCATCTTCACAGGGAAGGTGTCTATAAACACCATTTCACAGGTGGGTCAGTCTGATGCTCATAAAGCTTCCCAGGAAAGGTGAGCCTAATCTAGGGGGTGTGTGTAGAGCATACCACAAAGCCGAGGTGACTTAGAATACATGGATGACCTTCCCCTAGAGCTGGATCTGACCTCAGAGTGGACTGCAACCAGTCATTGCAATAGTATGATTAAGTATTAAAGTAGAATCATTTAGAAAATGCACTGAGATTGCTAACATTAATTTGCAGATGAGGAAATGAAGGCTGAGTATCTTTCCAAGGTCATCTAGCTAATAAATGACTGAGTCAGAATTTGAACACAATTCTGTTTTACTCATATGTGTGTATTTTTTTTTTTTAGAGAGAATGGAAGAGAGATAGAAGAGGAGAGAGAGAGAAACATAGATGTAAGAGAGGCACATTGATTGGTTGCCTCCTTCACGCACCTCGACTGGGGTTAGGGATTGGACCTGCAACCGAAGAACGTGTGTTTGACCAGGAATCGGACCTGTGACCCTTCAGCCTCCACAGACTAACCCTCTAACCACTGATCAAAACCGGCCAGGGCATATGTGTGTATTTTTAATCAGTATGAGTCCACATTTCTGATAAATACATATACATACACATATGTGTTTATGTATATACACACATGCACATACTAGTATATGTATACATTTTTGGCAATATGTGGTAAATATTTAAGTGGCTCACCACACATGGGTAAATTAGGAATCTTGATCTCTATCTGTTTGTTTGATTATTGCTGTGTAACAAATGATCCCAAAACTTGTGGCTTAAAACAGCAACCACTTATTATTTCATACTTTGTGTGGGTCAGAAAGCTGGGAATGGCTTATTTGGATTCTTAGAGCTCAAAATTTCTCATGAGGTTGCAGTTCAGAATGGGGTTATGGTGTCATATAGAGTATAGACTGGGCGGGGGCTCTGCTTTCAGCTCAGTCGTGTGGTTGTTGGCAAGCCTGTCTCTCACCACAAGGCCCTCTTCACAGGGCTGCTTCACAACACAGCAGCTGACTTCTCCCAGGGCAAGCAATCCAAGAGCAAGCAAGCAAGAGCCCCTCAAGACAGAAGCCACAGTCTATTATAATGTAATCTTTGCAAGTGATGTACCATTACTCCTGCCATGGTCTATTCATTAGTAGTGAGTCACTGAGTCCAGTCCTCACTCAAAAAGAGGATAGTTACTTAAGAGCCTGAATACCTGGAGATGTGGATCATTGGGCTATCTTGTCTGCTTAACACAGGAATGTTTCTTAGTCTTTTTTATTATTAGCCTCTTCTAAAACCATGTTCAGTTTTCAGGCTCAGCAGCACTCGTGATTAGAGGACTGCCTAATCACTACTGCAGGCATCAGACAGAAATCACTATAACATGGCATCACATGTTATTCTGAGCAATCCTCACAGCTAGTATTTCTTGATGACAGATCTGCAGGTGGTAAAGCATTCTGTTCGGATCAGTAAATTAGGTTATCATTATTACAAATATCTTTGGCAAGACCAGAGGCTCAATAATATTTACCTATTTATTACGCTCAATGATGTATTAAATAATATGTATCCATATGTCCAATAGGTATAGTTAAGAGCAAAATTTACGCTAAGAAAATAGGTAGTGTGGCATGGGTTAGGAGGCTGGGACCTAGTCCTTGTCCTAGATGTGTGGACATGTTACTTAATCTCGCTGGTTCTCAGTGTTTTTATCTGTAAACCTCGGTAGTTGAACAAGAGTAGGGGTTGACAACGTCAAAGCCTGCAGGGATCAGACTAGTAATATGAGAGGGTGAAGCGTATGCGGTATAAGACAGAGATGAGTGGTGGGACTGTGACAACAAGAGAGAGCTCAGACTATTCCTAGAGGGGTCATTATTGCCATGGGGAGGTATGGGCACGGTATTGCCATCTTTTGAGTTTTCAAAATAAGTTAGAAATTGAGCCCTTTATGTTAATCCTAATATTCATTTTAGTATTTTGTTAATACTAACATTTTCGTATTTTTAAAACTCTGTATAGACCAAATAGTATCCTGTAGGTGGTCAATTTGAAATCCTTGAATGAGCACATTTTTAAGACCTTTCCAGTAAAAATACATAGGGTTTCTTCCAAAAATGTATACACACTCTAACAGCTGATAGCTCCATTTTGAAAATGGAATGTATTATAATAAACACTGCCTTTATAATTACTCAAAGTGCTTGTATACATTTTTCTGGGACACTCTATATGTTTCTGTTTTTCATTTAAAAATATAAACTTAGGAATACTGTAATGTAGAACATACTGCATACATTGGAAAACATCTCATTTATAGCATTATTGTTGTAGAGTCACATAAAAACATTCTTTGTCTTCCTTTAGGTTGTTTGTTTTTCCAACACTCCAATTGCTTTGGAAAGATCTACATTTCTGCTCCAAGGAATCAATAAAGAACAGTTAATGTGAGAGACACTTTCTCTCATTTCATTTATATTTGACCCTTCGTGCTGTGAGGGAAACAGAACAGAAATTACAAAATGAGAAATTTAAATGAATCTTGATGCTACCTGATAGGAAATCTTCACCACCTCAGGTCATGGACTCTGTGGTAACATCCATCTAATACTTGTTAAAATTAAGTCATAAATTATATTCATAAAGATTTTTATAAATAACCTCACGCAGGGTCAATGTCAACAGAAGAAATTAAAAAAGCAATTGAGAAGCCCTGATGAATGAGCTCATGGGCCCCACAATTGACTGCTTGATTGTCAGGACCCAATTTTTACCCAATAAACACACAAATTCCATCGTTAATATTGACGCAGGGAAGTTAAATGGCGATACTCTTTCTGATAAAATGTCATTTTGGAAGAATTAATATAAAGATCATGCAAACAGACTTGCAATAGAAAATTCTGGGCCCTGAAAGTCGTGGAAGTGTTAATTGGGCGGGAACTATTTCTAGAAGATTCTATGCATCTTTTTAATTGGTTAGGTGAAAGGGACTTCTATTGTACTAATTGCAGGGAAACTATTGTCATCATTGATTTCAGGCTTCAGAGAAAGGACATCAAACCCCAGTGAAATATGCTGCCTTTTCTGCCTTTGCATCAGCAGCAGGCCCTGACTGCTAGCTCTGCAGGGAGGAGACTGCCCAGCATAGACCTCGTGACTTGTGCTCCAGGGTCAAGTTTGCTAATCCTCCTGCAATCTGACTCCTAGCAAACTCATTAGACAGCACTGTTGGTTTTGCAGCCTTCTAGCAAAGAGATCCTCAGCATGAACTTTGCACTGAGACCTCCTGGGTTTGCCTCCTGCTTAGGTGCCCTCTTCATTAGCTCTGTGACCTTGGGCAAGCTACCTAACCCCTCTCTCTGCCCTGACTTTCTCATCTATCAAATGGGGATAATTCTTATACATAAAATTGAGGATTAAATTAGTTGATGCTTATAAAATATAAAAGTATTCATAACACACAATAAGCATAAAAAATTGACAACAGTCCATTTCAGCTATTACTGTTATTGTGGTTTCCATCCCACCAGGCCTTTGTCAAACTCATAGGACTACTCCCCTTGCTTGTCATGCCTACTGTGGCTACTACCAATTTCTGGTGCTAAACTGACTTCAAGGTTTGTATTCATGATTTGGAGAGGTTCTGTCTAGTCATCCCCTTCAAAATCATCAGGGGGTCAGAATTTCTTACAGATGGCAGGAACCTGGGTTGTACTTAATAGAAGAAAGGACTCCTGGATGTGTTTTAGGGAACTGGCCTACTGCAGAGCTCTGAATGTGGGCCCAAGATCCTGGTGATAGAATACCACCACTGCCATGGATGTTAGTATTAAAAATTCTATGTTAAGGTTCAATCTCTCTCCCTCGTTCTCTCTCTCTCTCTCTCTCTCTCTCTCTCTCTCTCTCTCTCTCTCTCTCTCTCTGTAATAAAGCAGCAGTGCTCACTTCTCTTTCTAGATTTAGCTCATATTTTCACAATCTTTTAAATGTTTTGAGAGCCATTATTGCCCACATAGAATCCAACACTTCCTCTTTGGTGCTGTCGCTGTGTCCTGCACCAACTTTTATCCTGGGAACCACAACATTTTACTAGTAGTTCAACTTCTGTCCGTGTCTGATCTTCTCTGCTTGTGAGTCCCTTGAAGGTATCTCACAACACAGGCCTAACATAGAATAGACCTTAAAAAATGCATCTTGAGTAAAGAGGAAGCAAGGTAGGTTGCCAGGAAAATGGTTCTGCTAGTGAGTTGTTTTTTTAAAGAGAGGGAAGGGAGAAAGAGAAACATTGATGTGAGAAGGAAACATTGATTGGCTGCCTCCCACACATACCTCAAAAGGGGATTTAACCTGCAACCTAGGTATGTGCCCTGTCGGGGAATCGAACCCTTGACCTTTGGGTATACAGGATGATGATCCAACCACTGAGCAACACTGGCCAGAGCAGTGAGGGCTTTTGATGGCATTTGTGTCTGAATACAAAAAAAGTGAATACAAAAAAAGTTACTGTCACCTAGCCTTGGTACAGCTACATTTAAAAATACTTGATGAGGGATAAAGACTCAAGAGTTTGTCAAGGCAATTAAAGGATTTTATGTTTGAGGATGTAGCCCAAATTGTAGAAAAATGAACTTGTGTTGTTATTAATATTCAGTGGAAGTATAAACTCATACACACAGGTACACACACACACACACACACACACACACACACACACACATACATCTCATGTAGAGGAGTATTGGAGTATGGCATTAAATGACCAAACTTTTACCGTACTGTAGTGCACTGAATACCTTAACTAGGAAGGTAGTATTTCTTCTGGCCTTATTAGAGTGTTCTCATCTTTGGAGTCCCTGGTTTTGGGTCTCCAACTCATTTGAACCCCTTTAGAATCTCATGTTGACCTTCTGCTCTGAAATCTTCCATGCATCTGAGTTAATATTTTCAGTGTGAACAGGTCTAGGCTACTGGTCAATAATATTTGAATGTAAATTCTTCTAGGTTTTCTGAATTGATTGTAATCTGAGTATAGCAACCACATTTAAATGGTCATTGCTATTTCCGTATCCAATTGTTATTACAGAATTAAGTTAAACTAGTTAAAGAACAGTGACTCTTTCTTAAGCCTCCAAATGACCTCAGCTGAAAAATATACCTTTTGAAGTGGTTGTGATTTTAGTTGGGGATCAAGAATTTCTTCCAGGTTGACTGATACCTTTAAGATTGTTTCCATTATTCAAATACTCTTTCCCCCCCACTCTGTTCTGTCTGTCACTACAAATGCATCATGATGACAGTAGCTGAGGTCAAAGCCATCTGCTAAGGTGTCTGTTACAGTAAATATTGGCTGTGCCACCCACATGTAGTAACACAATTTTGGTCTAGATTTGGCAACTAACCAGACAATTTTCCATGGCCAGATTTCACTATTTGAGTGGAACAAGGATAGTAACAGAAAAAAGTGGAAAGGCAGCCTGGAGCTGTGGAAAGAGTGGATTTGGAGTCAGGCAGAACTGGCTTTGAATTCCAGGCCCACATTTCCAAACCATGTCACATTGGACAAGTTACTTACCCTCTATGAGCCTCAGGGTTCTCATCGACAATGGGTGATTAATAAATAGTGCCCATCTCATAGGGTGGTTGTATTAAATAAGATTATAGAAATATCAATAAATGTTAGCTTAAAAATTAAAACCCTGTCAATCATTGAGGTCTTTGAGTTAGATGATTAAAACCTTTCTGCTCTGAGTTGGAAGTGGATTTGAATATGGAGACAAGTGGAAGCAAAGTCTAGAGACTGCAGTAGGAGTGAATGGCAGAGAGGACTTTAGGACAGGGAGTGCCATGAAAAGAAAGGGAAGATAATAGGACATTGGTGCTGTGTCGTAGACCCAGAGCTAGACAGTTTACCCATATGATCTTTTTTCCATTTTTAAAATCTTTTGAGTTGTACATTGAGACCATTATAAAATATGAGAAAAATGGGGCTCTTTCAAAGAGGGGAAGGGACTTGGGAATATGTAGCAGGGAAGTGACAAAATATGACTGATGGAATAGAGATCGATCTAAAGTTCATGGGCTGGGCCATAGTTTTCCTCCAGGGAAAGAAGTGAGGGGATATAATTTTAGAGCTATTAGTCTGTATGTAGTGATGTGATAGCATTTGTCTCCAAGGAAAAGAGTCCAAAGAAAAATTCCTACAATATTTCCAAGTGTTTTACAAAACAGATGATTTCGGAGATAATTTAAGAGACAATGTATCATTGGTTTCTAGGCTTTTTATTTCTTTCTTCAAAATTGGCCAAAAGGAAAATGTCAGGCTAAAATGTACTTAGGCACTTGGTCCTTGATGCCAGCCCCACCATCTACCAGAATGCCATTGGAATGAATGAGTTTCTGCTACGTGCCAAGCACTGTGCCAGGCCCTGGAAATATACAGGTGAACGAGGCAACATAGTCATTGCTGCATAGTAGTCTCACTCTAGGTGGAAGACAGGCCTTAAATAATTACACAGATAACTCTGTAATTACAGTAATGAGAACAGCTATGGAAGAAGAGTGAAGGTTATTAAGGTAATTATAAGGGGAGGAATAACTACATGGAGGTGAGGAGGGAATTTTCATCAGAAGCGGTCCCAAGGCAATGATATTTCAGCAGAGATCTGCAAGATGAGTTGAATTTATCCATTTGAAGAGGAAAGAGCTCTCCAGGCAAAGCATGTACTTGTCTGTCATCTGGCATGTCAGGTTTTTTTGAACACCTGCTTATACTTTAAACTTGGTACCAATCTCGCTATACTCTGGGCATATTCCATTTAGGATAGGAGCTAATTGGCTTGGGCTTCAACCAGTCACTATTCTTTGCCTCTGTCACTGGCTTTGGAGCTGGTTCACAGCTTCTTCTATATTGCCTTCTCTATGCCTCTCGGGTTTTGCTTTCTTCTGTCTGCTTTCTGCTTGCACATTAACAACGAAGAGGAAGAGATTTTAAAAAAATACATTTTTTTTTTCATTTTTAGAAAATGCTAGTTCTATTGAAGAGTGGTTCCCTGAGAGGCAGAGCAAATTTAAATTGCATCTCTTATTTGATATGACTGCTGGTGAACATAAGAAAATAGCATCCATTTATTAAGGAAGCCATGTGCAAACGCAGGGCATGTTTGCAAAGGCTTATTATAGTACAAGAGGCAATTGCTGCTTTGTTTATTTGGTTTGTGGCTAAGTCATTACAGTGCTCCTCTTCTATAAAAGAAAATGTACGTAGACTGAGATGTCTCTGGCGGCATAATTGCTTCCATTTTATATAAAGATAATCCAAATTTTGAAAACCGTTGTTGCAGGGCATATTGCTTATTTTGGTCTGTCCAGCATCTATTTGCCCTACTGTTGGAAGCATCACTCCACTGTTCTTGGCAGTATTGTATTAGTTAAAGTAATGCTTACTGTTGCAGTGCCTAAGCATTATGAAGGTGTTTCTCACTCATGTCATGGTCTCATGGGTGTGTCTGGCTTCCACTTTCTCATTCAGAGATTTCTTCTGCTTCTTCTACCTTCTTGGCTCTGATCTCTAAATTTCAAGAGTCTTCTCCTTTTAGTTGACAGGTGGGAACAAAAGAGAATTAAATGTGGGATGATGTCATGGGCAAGGTTTTCATGCTCTTTGTTACAATTCAAATAGCATGAATGCACCTAGCTGCAGCTATCTATCTCTTCCTCATGTTTCAGAGGATGCTGACTCCACCCCAGAAAAGATTAATCATGTGGCTCAGCCCTCGCCTTTTCTGCTCAGGGATGGACACATGCCTTCAGCTAGTTCAATCAAACTTGGATTCCAGACTTTTGTTGAGTGGTTGGGTAGCATATTCTTCCGTAATGTAGATAAACAAGGGAACCATCTTGAGATGAGAAGAGAGGTATGGAGGTGCCTTAGAGATCGAAGCCAACAACTAAAAGTGTACCCAGAAATAGGACACAGAGAAACCAGATTTTGGTCATTGTTTTAGCTGCTTGATGAAGCATTTTCTGAAGCCATATTTAGTTTTCCAGTCAGAGCGAGTTAGCTCCCTTTTAAAATTTAATTCAGTTTGAGTTATAGTTTCTGTTCTTGAAAATTTACCATCTTGCAGATTACATCATAAGTGATACAACCATACAAAGAGTTAGGGAATATACACTATTTATGTGACTATATTTGGTACATGATTGAATTGGAGAAATGGGATGTTTCTTAATTTCAAGTATTGTAATCACCCCTGATTATACACTGGCTATTTTAACAAAGGCTTTATATCATGTGCCTGTTTTGTTTTTTAATCTCACTTGGGGGAGTTCCCATTGTAAACACCGAGTTCCCTGCTGGACACCATTTTGACTTCCATATTCTTGGCAATATTTCAGTGATGGCACTCTTTTCAACTTATATTTACACTCATAAACTCAAGTTAAAATTGAGTTTTAAACAAAAGCCAAGGTAGGCCTGGGCTCAAACTTCTCCCCATGGTTATAGACACATAGGTGATAGTATTTAGTGTTTTCATTTAACACTTCATAATATCCAACAATTAGTGCAATGGTATATCCAAATATGTTTATAAATGCTTAGGTAAAGCACAGAACTTCAAATGTATAATGTTATGGTAGCAAAGGGATCTTTCAGGTTTCTTTGTGACTGAAGAGTAAGCAACCCCAGAGGATGTGTGGCCTACTTTATTAATTAAGACATAGGTTCACTTATAACTAAATAGAAGGTTTGAAACAAAATGGAAGTGTATTTCTCTTTCACAGATAAGATAGTACGGCTTTGCTCTATGAATTCTTCAGTGACCCAGGCTCTTTCCATTTTGTTGCTCTTGTATCACTAGGATGTTGTCCAAGGATTCAAGTGGGCTCAGCAGCAGTCTGCATATCAGCTAGGGTGAATACGGAGAGGAGAAGGGAAGGAAGTATTGGTTGGAAGAGGCTGGAAAATATTAGTGGCTTATTTTTGTTTGTGTGATGTGTTTTTTATGGACTACTAGGGGTTTTGTTTCATGTTTCTCACACCCAGGAATACCAGATGATGGACATGCATCGTCTGAAGCATAGGTAGGGACTGTAGCAAGAGAAGGGCAGCTGGAAAGTCTTGTATCAGAAGTTAAATGGCTTTGTCCTTTACCTATTAACCAGAAATGATCCCAGGGCCACATTTCACATCAGAGTCAGGCAGTACAACCCTACAGTAAATGTAAGGGAATAGTCCTAATGACTACCATAGAGGGCGTGCTCCTTCAAAGTTGCACACATCAGTTCTTCTCACATCCTATCAGTAAACACTCAGGCTTCACCTAGCCAAAAAGAAAGTTGGTAAATGCTAGTCTTCATTTCTGTTATAGTGTTTATAATTTCTGGCATTTCCATTTGAGACTTTCTTAGAGTTTCCATCTCTCTGCTTACATTATATCTGTTCTTCCATGCTCTGTTTTTTTCATTAGAGCCTTAGCATATTAATCATGGTTATTTTACCTGGTCTATGGAGATGTTATATTTACAGAGGTGTTAGCTGGGTCTCCAGCAGTCATTTTGGGCTATGAAGACAGGGGAGGAATGTCACACTTTAGGTTTGGGGGAGCAGTGGGCTAGAAAGATCCCGAGTTCCTGAGGAACATGAATTTGCAATACCATCCTGGACATTTCAGCCCGAGGCTTTTTTAATGATATAAATAAACTTCTATCTTATTTAAGCCACTTACCAGTACTTTCAGGGTTTCCATTTTTCCTAATAAAACCTAATTCTAACTGCTATAAAACCTACCCAAGATTATAGGCAGGGGGGAAATGGGTTCACGGGGCAGCTTTGCAGGTCTGCAGCAGAGAGAAAGAATAAACTTGATTTCTTTATTGTCTAAAGCTCCTTCACTAAACCAGTGACAAAATAAGAAACTCACAGCTGAGCAAGTTCTCCTACCTAAACAAAGAAAGCAGAGGGGAACTGTGTAAGTTCAGGTCCTTTAAGAAGCAAACATCAACATGAGATTAAATACGTAAGGATTTTATTAGGAGAAACACCCAAATGAGAGAAATTAATGAGGGAGCCAGGGAAGACTGGAAAGGCCATCAGATTGCTGTGCAAATATGACCCCATGTGAAGAGAGAAGGGGATAGTAGTGGATGTAAGCTGTGCAGTTGAAGGAAGGTTAGTCAAAGCCATCAGGGGTTCCTGGAGCCCAAGTTAACGCTGGGAGGAATCCTGTATCTCCCAGAGATGGGCCTGACGGTGCCACACTCAGTCCCTGGCCGGGGCAGCCCAGGCAAGGCAGGGCCTCACACAAGCCCTGCTGAGAGTTTCAGTGAGATCTCTGTCAATTACACTCTGTAAGCTGAGTGCTCTTGTGAAGTGCATTTTCAAGGCCATCACAGAAGCTAAGAGTAGGCAGCTCCAGACAATAGGTACATGGATGTGCACAGTGTGCCTGCATGCAAGGGGAATACACTCATGCCAGAGTGGCAGATTCACCCTGCAGCCAGCAGTCAGGTGCCACCATCAGGGTTTCCTGGGGGAGGTGAGGGAACAAGGTAAGGTGTGACCTTGAAGCAGATGTCAAAAGACCTTGATGTTGATGAAAACATGGACTAACGAGCCAGAGGCAGAGGTCGAATTGCACTCAACAGCAGCTGCAGTACAAGGCTCTGGGCAGGCCGGTTTAGTAGACGATAAGACATCCACAGCTTCGCTGGGTTTGCTGAGATTTTACATGTACAAGGGAGAGTTCCACCTTACAGGGTGAGATTACTTGAAAAGTCACCCGAGAGTTTTCCCAGTGTTGTATGTGTATCAGTGGTAATATATGATATTAGGAGATTCATAGATAAAATTATTATTATTTTTTGTTAATCCTCACCAGAGAATATTTTTTTCCATTGATTTTTTAGCAGAGGGGAGAAGGGAAAAGGGGAAAGGGAAATAAAGAGAGGAGAGAGTGAGAGAAACATTGATGTGAAAGAGACACATCGATTGGTTGCCTCCCACACAGGGGCTGGATATTGAACTTGCCACCCAGGTATGTGCCCTTAACCAAAGAATTGAACCCGAGGCCCTCTAGTGTGCAGGTCAACACTCTAACCCAGCCGTGGGCAAACTACGGCCCGTGGGCCGGATCCGGCTGTTCTATCCGGTTCTCTTGCTCTCCCCTCCGCTCTTTTACTTTGAATTTATATTAGTTCACACAAACACTCCATCCATGCTTTTGTTCCGGCCCTCCAGTCCAGTTTAAGAACCCATTGTGGTCCTCGAGTCAAAAAGTTTGCCCACCCCTGCACCACTGAATGACGCTGGCCAGGGCAATAGAATTATTTTTAATAGTTATGTTTAAGATTCATGGATGGTAAGACATTTCTGATTACATGGTGCTTTAAAGTTTATCATAAAAATTTTAGTTTTAAATTTTATTTAAATTTAAAGAAAAGTATTCAACACATGCAAATGGATTATGGATATGGCAAACATGATGAAGCGGGGAGGTTATCGGTTATGTTCACACAGTGGGCCAATGACAGGACACTGGCAAGAACCAAGGCCTGACTCTTTCTGAGGCATTATGTTGGCTCTCCCAGAAGGACTGGCTTCCAGAAGAGGAGAACTGTCCACAGCAGGATCTGGGTGACAGGCCTTTCAGAGAAGCAGACCCACTGGAGAGTCATATCAAAGGTTAAAGAGTGTCCCCACTGCCACTTCTATGTGCATATGCAGACGAATCAAATGTGAGGAGGGGAAATGAGTTTCAAATAATACCCAAAGGAAAACTGGCATTGAAATGTACACAGGTTGTGGAAAGCACTTTCTAGGAAGTAGGACTGAGTCTAGAGGCATCAGGACGGAGCTAGTAGGTTCAGAGAAGATAGAGAACAATAGATGGAATCCTGCAGGGACTCCTTCCTGTTGGACATCTTGAACTTGTCAATGGCTGTAAGAGGGAGCTTTTTAAGGGACAAAGCCACTCTGACAGGGACAGTCACGTTGGTAGAAGGTTTGAAAGGTTTCTTTTGTATTTCCACTTTAAACTTGAGAAGGTACATAGAAAAATTAAGACTGTATTTTAAGCAAGATGACTACTGGTGGGTAGGAGTCGTGTCTTCTTGAACTTGCTATGCACACAGTGGTTGTGTAATAAATGTTCAGAATGATTGAACGTTTGACATCATTACTCATCAACAAGCAGAAATAAACACTTCGGGAACCTCCCTCTTTGCCATATAATTTCTTTCCTCCTTGTGTTCCTTAAGCTCAGCTCTGATGCTCCATGAAACAGAATGACCTAGTGGCTTAAGAGATGCCTGGGTTGAATGTTGTAGGAATCAGCAGAGAGGGCATAGTTCAGAGGAGAGCAGGAGGATAGTGACAAGAAGGGAAATACGTCCGGCACTGTCAAATATTCTCATTATTTAGGATTGCCCAATCATTTAGAACCTTATCTTATTACTGAATGCCTGCTGCCTGGCGTTTTGCCCTTGTAAAGGAACCTAGGGATGGAGATGTTAATGACTTGCATGATGTTCTTAATGTTATTTCTGCCAGGACAGGAGGTTTGCTAGTCAGGCTTGCTTTTCAGGCAGCATGTTGGGCAAATGGTGTACAGATAGCACCAATTCTCAGATACCCACACCCCTCTCAACTGGGATATGCTGTGTGTCTGCTCCAAGAATTCTGGCAGTGATATTATGTCAAGTCTACAAGAGAAATAAAGGAAAATATTACCACAAAACACTGATTTAACTCTATGTTAAATACTAAAGGTATTTGGCCCATTCTAGATATTTAGTAACTACCTATTAATTAACTAAATAAGTAAATATTTATTACTCGAACTGTTTTAAATTGATTTAATTATGGTAACATTAAGTATCCCCCTGCAGTTTGTCAATTTCTTAGAAGGCAAGGACTGTACAATAAATCCAAAGAAGTAACGTACTCTATGGTTAAGACGTAAACACTAGAGGAGACATCATGAAATCCAAGTTCTACTCTTGGTTCTATCAAGAATAGTTATGATTAATATTTATTGCATGCTTATAATATGCTAGGAACTTTACACATACTATCTTACTTAGTCCTCACAGTGAAGCTATGTGGAAAGTACAGCAGGGTGCCTAGTTTTCCTCTGGGACTCACTATGGAATTTCCTCTCCCGTGGCACACTGCTAGACCATATTTCCAGCCCTCTTGCTTGTGGGCGTGGGTCTACAACTAGTTCTAGCAATGGAGTGGGGATGTAAGTGAAGTGAGTTCTTTCTGGGTCAAGGTGAATAGGAGCTCGTGTGTATTCTCCACACACTCTCTACATCCACTGCCTGGAGCAGAGATGGGGGTCCTAAAAATAGCAGAGCCTTGTGATGAAAGTTATCATTCTTAGCTCCAGTTCACAAAGGAAGAAACTGAGGCGATAGAGATCAAGTAACTTACATGGAGTAGGCAGGTGGCCATGCTGGGATTTGGTGGAGTAGATTAACGTCTTCATAACCACGAAGTGGACAGCTCTCTAAGCCTTAATTTCCTCAGTTATAAACAGAGATATTAAGATTTTCTTATAGGCATGTTATGGGGATTAATGAGTTAATGTGGAAAACCCTAGAGAAAACAGAGCACAAAATAACTTAAAATAATAGGAGTGTGTGTGTGTGTGTGTGTGTGTGTGCATGCACACACACACACACACGAACATATTTGGAATTTGGTCACATCAAGGTTGCTTTTTTATAAAGGATCCATGGCTGAAGCCTCAGAATCTTCTCATCACCCGAGGATTTCTGTTCCGTGACATTTGTTAGGTAGGATTTGACCTGTTGTATGAATTATGCCTTTCATCTAAGGAGACTGTTTAGATACTAATTTGCTCTCTTGCTCCTAAGCAACCAGGAGTAGGGAGAGGGTCAGGCAGCTCTCAAGCTGTGTCAGGACAGAGTGGGTTACTGGGTCCTAAAGGAAGCTGTGTTTGTCCCTCATGAGGAGGAGGAAGGGCAGCCAGCCTCAGGATGGCAAGGTGGCTGGTGAACAAATGCCCAGAAGTGCAGCACTCTCCTGAGCACCAGGAAAGCAGCGTCAAGATGCTAATTCAGGAATAAGAATGCATTGATTTTTTAAAATATATTTTTATTAATTTCAGAGAGGAAGGGAGAGGGAGAGAGAAATAGAAACATCAATGATGAGAATCATTGATCATCCTGGGCATGTGCCCTGACTGGGAATTGAACTGTGACCTCCTGGTTCATAGGTTGATGCTCAACCATTGAGCCACGCCGGCCGGGCTTGATTTTTATTTTGAATAAAAACATTTTGAAGCAGCATGGTGTAGAGGACAAAGAGAATAGTAGGATTTGAGCCTTTCCTTTAACTTATCTTTGGACTTCGGTGTGGTTAACAATTGCTATGAATTTAGTTTTCCTGTCTGTAAAATGGGGATAACACTGGCTCGGATGACCTTCCTAGAACTGGTGTGAAGCTAAAATGCAGTCATGCTTGTGGGTTGTACAAATGTAAGTCCTTGTAGTTGCCGTGACATTCTTGTGATCCAGAGGGTTCATATCTAAAAGAAGAAACCCCACACGTTCAATATGGAAGAAATGATGCATCTGCCCACCAGTCCTGTCTGATTGTTCGCTCACTGCATGCTTGTCAGAAAACTCTTCTGTCTTCATTGCAAATGGTTCTGTATGGAGGACAGGCCCATGATGGTGCAGATAGTACCCTGTGAACTTAATTAGAAAGGACAGCAAAGATGGCAAAGAGCACTGACTAATTCATTAGTTAGTTTGCTTGGTTGTTAAGTCAGCATTTACTAAGAGCCTGGTAGATGTGCTGGGTATGAGGACAAAAAATGGAATAAGACAGAGTCTTGATCTTGCTGCCAATTTACTTATTATAGAGTCGGAAAAACAGACACCTTGGTGGATATTCTATACAGTGATGTATTAGATGCAGTGAGAGAATTGATTTCAAGGGACTCTGGAAGAACAGAGAAGGGGTCCTTAATACATTCTGCAGGTTGGATGTGGAGACCAGGGAAGGCTTCCTGCAAAGGGTGACATCTTGAGTCTTGGAGCATAAACAGAAAATATTCAGGTAAAATAGTCTTAGAAAAGTAAGAAAAAAAGGACATTCTGGGTACAGAGACTACCATGCTCAAAATTACAGAGATAAGAAAGAGCACAGTGTGAATTGGTACTTCTGGAATATAACTCTGTGTGTACAGGGGTTGGGCAATGGGGGTGGGTGGAACTTGTTAGGGAAGTTTTATCCTGAATGGAAACATCAAAGAGTTTTCAGCAGGTGGTGGTTGGGGGTGAGGTGGGTATTGCAGTGATGTCAGGAGAAATCCTGTTGTAATTTATATGAGGGATGGTAGAAATCTGAACTATGGCTGTGGCAGTTGTGACTGAATTTTTAAAAAAGCAATCAAGACATAATCCTGGGTGGAAAAATAAGCAATTCTGAGAGAGGCAAGAGTTACAGTTGAATTCTAGGTTTCTAGTTTGGGTAATGGGTTGATGATTTTACCACCAACTGAGATGGAGAATGCAGGAAGCAAGTCAGATTTAGGAAAAGACAGTAAATTCCATATTGCACTTATTTAGTGTGAAAGAATTTGGGGTTCACCCAGGTGGGATGGTATCAGGCATCTGGAAGCCGGACAGCGCTCAGTCAGAGGGGGCTTTTGGCTCCATCCCCCATGTGCTGTTAGAACTTCCTGGGCATGTGTGGGGCGAGTTCCATACGTTCAGGGGCAGGTTAGCTGTAACTAAGTCGAGGAGTTTTCATTCTTTGGAGCAGACACTGCTTCTTGCTTTCCATGGCGGCTGTAACCCAGATTTGTCTTCTCTCAAACTCTCTCCCCTTAATTTCTGGTAGTGTCCCTGGGACTCTCCTGGATGAAAAGTAAAAAATCAAATGTAAGATTCTGCATCCGATTGCAGCAAAGAGTTGGGATTCTCAGGTTCAAGTCACTTTTCTGCCTCTAATTTGGTACCTGTTGGGCCTCTCCTTCCTTATCTTTTAAAGGATGACATGCAAATTGTTGCCTTGCAAATTTCATTCATGTCTTGAGGCTCTGTGAACTATCTACACTGTTTTTCTGTTTTATGATGCTGACTTTTAATTTTGAAATAGGTAAAATATTGAGCAATAGACTATCTCAAATTAAAAAAAAAAAGGTGCAAAATCTCCTAAATTACTGAGTTCCTGGAAATTGGTCATAAATCTGTACCCAGCACCCCTCTGCTACCTGGATTTCCATTAACCCAGAGCTCTATTAACCAGCCCTGCACACGCAGTGCAATCTCAGAGTGGGACTCTGAGTGTATGCCCTCGGTATGCTGATGATTGATATTCATCGTGGGTGCCTTAAGGCAATGTGAGAATCCAAAGTCATCAAAGACAGAGGAAATTATGTCCAGCCTAGTTTCAAAGGTGAACTGTATTGCTTTCCCATGATTTGAAAGTCATTAATCTATGTGTGGTGTATATCACGGCTCCCTGACCTTTTTGTGGAGAGAATTTTTTAATTTCCGTGAGGCAGATTCTTTGATTAACCAGAATTTCCTTTTCCCCTGAATATATTAGATAAGAGGATTTCATATTTACTCATGAGATCCATTGCTATATTCAGCTTAATTTTGTGCTCATGTGATGTTAAACACAAGTGAAGATGAATCTGATCTTTGAGGTACAGTGGGAAGATCTCTATATTAAAAGTCAGGAAACCCAAGTTTAAGTCTTAGCTCTGTCACTAATGAACTGTGTGACCTTGGACAAACCACTTCATTCTCTGGGCTTTGGTTTCACCATCTGTAAAATTAGAGGGTTGTAATAGGTAAATTCTAAGGCCATTGAGGTTCTAAATTGGCATGCATATCGATTTTCTACACGCTTTAGTTAAATTGAACATTGACTATACCATAGTGTTTTGCATATAAGATCTTATCTAATCAACATAATGTGAGCCCTATTTTCTAACTAAGGAAAGGAACTGCAACCTACAGAGTTTGAATTCCAGTACTGGCTTCCAAGCTTAGTTGGTGCTCTCTCCTATACATGCTCTCAGAGGGGAACACACTGGGTGCTTTGGAGGACAAGAGGCTTTGCCTGTCCTTGTCTCTGGAGAGGATGATGTGTATTTTGCTGTCTTTCTCGGTTTAAGAAATGCTCTACACTGATTTTTTCCTAGCTTCTGATTGTTGCTTTCAATCTTTCCTGGATCAGAGCATGTCTCTTGGCAGCTGCGATGCTATAATATGAGGATCAGATCTGCCTGCCTATCTCAATAGCTGGCAATTTATCTCTGGGTATTTTTAGGTGCCTCAGATAAAAGTAATATAAATATAATGAAAAAATGGATTTCTTTCTGACACTTGGTGGCATTTGTATAAAAGAACTACAATCTCCTTTAAAAATATTGTTTTTCTCTAAATGTGTTCTCTGGATGGAACTTGGTGTTACAATACTATAGAAACATTTTAGTGACCAAATGAATTTAGGAAACTTTTCTTAATATAGTGGGAATTCTCAGAGCCTTTAAAAGAATAATGTTAATTGTGAATTTAAAGGAGGGGAAAAGCATATTTTTTTCCCTAACATTTGTTAACTATAGAATCTCCCCCATCCTATCTCTGGCCCCAATAGCAGAATGCTACAGGGCTAGTTTTTGGAAGAAGTGACTTTGAAAATAATATTTTCAAATGTTGTGTGCTAAAAGGGAGGGTGATCATCATTCATTAAACACCTGCTATGTGCCAAGTACTTTTATAAATGTTAGTTTATTTACTTTTCCAACTCTTTGGGTGGTCTTTTCATCCATGTTTATCTGAAGGAGAACCTGAGACTCAGATAAGTTAAGAAACACAGTTCATGGCATCATAGTCTGGATTCAAGCCTACATCTAACTGTCAAGTCCCAATCGCTCACCACACTCACTGTGTGTGTTAGGGTAAGGCAGTGACAGTCCAAACACTTGGGCTGAGGGAGCAATGTTCTTTCCTGTGGGGTCACTCTAACTGCACAGACCCGTGCCAGCCAGCTGGAGGCAACGCGGTGGCTTCTCTCTAGTGAAAGTGTTCCCATACCTTGCTGTTTTCTCTCCCTCTCTTGGGATTTCTGCAATAGTCTCCTCAATATTCTGGGAAAGGGTTGTTTCTGGGTTTGTGGGGCTTCCATTTTTGGGGGGCGGGGGAGGCCTGATTCAGAACACTATCGCTTCCACTATTTGGTTCCACCTTTGGAATGGGACATTTCTTAGCAGAAAGGAGAAATCTTAAATATGTGGCAAGAGTTATAGGCAGTTGCTATTTATGTCCACGTCTTGGGTTCATTTTTATGATATCTGATTTATGTGGAGTGTTTGTTTATGCTGTTCATTCTGTGACAGCATCAGTGGGGTCATCTGGAAAGAAGGGGGCACTGGAGTCTGACAGTCCTTGGGGTGAATTCCAGCTCCAGCACTTAGGTGCTGTGAGGCCCTGGATGTGTTACTTTATGTTTCTGATCCTCACCTACCCTGCACGGCTCTAGGAGGGTTAAATTTTGCAGTGCATGGAAGATCACTGGCACATGGTAGAACACACGGTAGATCACTGGATGGTAACAGTTATCACTATCAGTGGTAGAACCTACATACCTGAGCCCTTTATGTCTCAGGCTAGCTGTTCTTTGCTGTCCCTGGTGAAATGGAGATCAAAGGACTATTTCTCATGACTGTTCATGGTGGGGAGAGTTACCTGGTGGTCTGTAATCTTTTCTGGATCACTTCTCTCCACAAGGGGAGGAAAAGTTCTTAACTAGTTGATACAGGGCAGGAGGCACTCCTGACACTGTCCTTCCATGGACTGAGCCCAACTGAAGTATGGTGTAGTTATAAGCTCTTCTACCAAAGGGTGCAAATGAGTAACCTACAATCAGTTTCAAGGAGCAGAGTTATGGCTTAACCTAGCTAATCTGTTTCCTATACCTCAGATAATACAGGGTGAAATATGGGGGGCAGGGATGTTAAGATCTCATATTTTAGGATATCCCATGGAAACTATCTCATCCCTTTAATTTTCTATCTTCTCACTACTCCTTTCTATAGTCCCAATGTAAAAAGCAAAACAAGTGGGAAATCTATAATAATAAAGGCATAATATGCTACTTAGACTGGTCGTCCTTCCAGATGACCTTCTGGACAAAGCTGGTGCTGTGAGGGAAGACCTGGTCCTGGGTGCCTGCTGGCAGCTGGGGGAAGGAAGGCCTACTCTTGCACGAATTTCGTGCGTTGGGCCTCTGGTGAGGAAATAAGAGACTTAAAGATAGATTTATGAGACTTGGGTTGACACTTCAGAAGAGGAACAAAGAAACAAATCAACACTGAAAAGGATCCCTAGGTTCTAGGGTGAAATATTAAGACAATAACCAATATTTTAAAACAAGGGAAGATGAGGAGAAGAGGAATAAGGGTACAGAATCAGCCTCAATTCCTCTTTCTTTCTGAAAATTAGATTGAAGATTATATTACACATTGGGGATATGTAATATAAATGACAAACAATGGATCTTAAAAGAGGAGATACATACTGATTTATTGTAAAGAAAAATCAAATAATTATCTAGAATTAAAAGCAATAATCTGGATCCTGGGGTGGAGGAAAGGAGGAGATAAAACGCTGATTTGGGTGGAGCAAAGGGAGGGGATAAAAGGCTTTGGTGGAGGGGAAATAGTTGGTATATGGTTTTCTCAAAGGAATAAATAATTTTGTGATTATGAGAACAAGGAAAAAGAAGGTGGTCACCATGACATGTAAATAATAGAACTTCCAAATTAACAAGGTAAAAAATAGAATATCAATTTGATCTAAACCGCCAACACACAAGAAAATGAAAAAAATAGTAAAGTAAAATAAGGAATCAAAATTATCATGAAAAGAAGAAATCAAGTCATACAGAATATGGGCACTCTTAGTTTTCCCCTTTAAAGGACAAAGATTTTCAGTTGTGTTAAAATATAAAACTAGTATATGCCTTAAAAACTATATTTATTTCTATGTTTATATCTGTATATCTATATCTATACCTGTACTTAAAAAGTGATAAAGATAGAAAATTAAGGTGGGTTGAAGAGATACAAAAGCAAAAAGGCAAATGCAAACAGAAAGAAAGCAGGCGTTATTTTATGACATACATGATTTCAAGGTTAAATGCATTGACTAAAACAAGGGATATTATGTAAGTGCAACAATTTAGGAAGGAAATATACTTATTTTTATTTGTCCATCAAATATTTACAAAAATCAATCACTTACTTGATTATAAATTAACCTTCAAAATTAAAAAAATAATTTTATAAGATATATTCTCATCATAATTATTTTATTTATTTTTAAATTTTGGTTAAAACATTTTTTTATTCTCCCCCTAAGTCAATAAAAATTAAAATAAGTAATTAAAAGTTGACAAAAGTTTTACCTTTTGGAAACTATAGAAAACTCTAATAAACTTGAAACAAAAGGAATTTTAAAAGACAAATTATAAGCTGCAAAAAATCCCCACAAAACTTAGTACCCAAACCTATGGGACATAGAATGATACATAAAGAAAATCTGAGAATCAATAAGTATCTCCATTATATCTTTACCAGTAAAGAAAAAGAAAAAATAACACTTACTTTAATAAATTAATAAAATAAAAATAAGCAAAAAAGAAAAAAAGGAAGAAGGAATTAATCAAGATTAAAATGGAATATAATAAAATAAACATAATAGAAATAATGAATCAATCCAAAAGCTGATTGCTAAAAAGCCCACTAAAAGTAGATACACCCACTGTAAATCTAATCGAGAAAAAAATAAATTAAATATTGAAGAGGAAGTACACATAAGCAAAGATGAAAAGAGCAATCAGAGAATACTACACACAACTCTAGTGGGCACTGTGGTATGTTACCCAGGTATTCAGATGGGAAGACTCATTTCCTCATTGTGTGAGCGTTGGTGGCTGATGGCTCCCAGCTTCTCTCTCTCTATAAGAATTACTTTTTGCCAAGGGGGCTGTTTTGCCCAAGTTACCATTCAGTGTATATGGTCCATTATGTTTTGGGGACAGCTCACATCTCAAAGCTGGTTGATACAGAAATATAAAATCGCTGTCCTCTTCTCTCATTTTTTAGACAGCTCTGAAGAGCCTTAGCTCCTCGTGGAATAGCTGTGGCCAATGTTGCTTCACAGTTCAATTTTCCATTTGCTCAATCACACCTCCCCTACCTTCTTACAGGTGCTTTCCTGCGTGCACTTTCCAGTGGAACTCCTTCACACAAATCTTCATTTCAGAGTCTGTTTCAAGGGCACCCAATTTAAGATATAGCCCTATGACAAGAAAATGAAAATCTAGGAAACATGAACCGTTTCCTATGAAAAAGAAATTACCGGAAAGGGATGCTTATTTTCACCATTCTCATGTTTTCAAATATGACAATTTACTGAGGTGTAATTTACATGAAAATAATTGCATCCATTTTAAGTGCACAGATTGATGAGTTTTGACAAATATGTACATTCTTGTAACTATCACCACAATCAAGATATAAAGTAAAAAAAAAAAAAAAAAAAAAAAAAAAAAAAAAAAAAAGATATAAAGTATTTCCGTCACCCCAAAAGGTTCCCTTGTTTTTTCCAGCCAACTCTCACCTTCTCATGTCCAGTTTAAAATAACCACTGATATGCTGTCTATCACCATAGAGTAGGTTTCTAGAACATGTACAGTATGTACTCTTTAGTATCATACAGTTGAGTCGTTAGTGAATTTTTGAGATGCGTCCCTTTTTTTCCACAGGGCTTTCTTCCACTCTTTTCCTCCTTTCAAAGATCATAGTCCTGTACTGCTTATTCTCTATCTACTGAAACAGCTGTTTCAGGTATATTTTTCTAATTTTGTAGTTCTTTAAAACATGACAATGAATCTCTTGTCTATACTATTTATGGCCAGGAGTGAAAGCTCTCCGCATTCTTATTTAATATATTTTAGGCTAATTTTATTATTTTATTAAAATTATTTCCTTCATTACCTTTTTAAATTTTTTATTTAATTTATTGGGGTGACATTAGTTAATAAAATTATATAGGTTTCAGGTGTATAAATCTATAATGCATCATCCATCTATCGTACTGTATGCTCACCATCCCAAGGAAAGTCTCCTTCCATCACCATTTATCCCCTTTTATCTTTTCTACCTTACATTTTCCAAAATTCTGTAGAAAAAGTATTATAAGAGAAAAGGAATTAAGTAATTTAGATGTAGGCAAAAAAAAAAATAAAGCTGTTTTCATTTGCTGATCTTTATTCCATTTATCTACAAAACTCTAGGGACCTACTAACAATATTTTATAATAATAACAAAATTTTGCATGAATATAAGATAAAAATATAACATTAATGTGTTTTATTGGCCTAGTTATAAGCAACTGGAGTCGTAATGTAAATATCTGTGTTTTGCTACTGTTATGAATCGTAATGTAAATATCTGTGTTTTCCGATGGTCTTAGGCTCTACAGCAGCAGTTCTCAATCTGTGGGCAACCCACAGGTTGAGAACCGCTAGCAGGGTCACCTAAGACCATCAGAAATATTTACATTACGATTCATAACAGTAGCAAAATTACAGTTATTAAGTAGCAATGAAAATAATTTTATGGTTGGGGGTCACCACAACATGGGGAACTGTATTAAAGGGTCACGGCATTAGAAAGGTTGAGAACCACTGAACTAGACAGAGAAATGGGGAAAATATACTATTTTTAGTATATCTATAAAAAATATCTATAAAAATTTTAAGAGTAAATTTTATTTATATGCAAAACCCAAAATTCTTATTTGAAAAAAATAGATAAGCACTTACTTTATTTTTATCACTATTCCAAGTGCTTTACATGCATTAACTCATTTAACTTTCCCAGAAACCTTGCAAGGATATTATTATTATTATTACTAAAGGCCCAATGCACGAAGATTCATGCAAGAATGGGCCTTCCTTCCCCTGGCTGCCAGCACCACCTTCGCCGCCTTTCCACCTTCCCATGCTGCCCAGAGGCCCGGAGCAGCTGGGGTGGTGCGTAACGCCTGCATTGTTGCCTTGCCCCTGGCTGTTAGGTGCCTGTGTATGCAAATCAACCTGCCACCTTTGTTGGGTTAATTTGCATATTCACTTCTGATTGGCTGGTGGGTGTCATGAAGGTATGGTCAATTAGCATGTTACTCTTTTATTGGTGTACTAGAGGCCTGGTACATGAAATTCATGCATGGGGGGAGTGTGTCCCTCAGCCCAGCCCAGCCTGCACCATCTCCAATCTGGGACATTCCTCTCACAATCCAGTTGGCTCCCAACTGGTTGCCTGCCTGCCTACCTGATTACCCCTAAACGCTTTTGCCTGCCAGCCTGATCACCCCCTAACCACTCCTCTGCCAGCCTGATTGTCACCTAACTGCTCCCCTGCCAGCCTGATTGCCCCTAACTGCCCTCCCCTGCAGGCCTAGTTACTCTTAACTGCCCTCCCATGCCACCTGGTCGCCCCTAACTGTCCTCCCCTGCAGGCATGGTCCCCCCCAACTGCCCTCCTCTGCTGGCCTGGTCTCCCCTAACTGTCCTTCAATGCAGGCCTGGTCTCCCCACAACTGCCCTCCCCTGCAGGCCTGGTCATCCCCAACTGCCCTCCCCTGCCAACCTGGTTGCCCTTAACTGCCCTCCCCTGCTAGCCCAATTGCCCCTAACTGCCCTCCCTTGCCGGCCTGGTCTCCCCCAACTTCCCTCCCCTGCTGGCCCAGTCACCCCTAACTGCCCTCTCCTGCAGGCCTGATCGCCCCCAACTACCCTCCCTTGCAGGCCTGGTCCCTCCCAACTGCCCTCTCCTGCCAGCTATCTTGTGGTGGCCATCTTGTGTTCACATGGGGGCGGCCATCTGTGTGTTAGAGTGACAGTCAATTTGCATATTATCTCTTTATTAGATAGGATATTACTAGAGGCCTGGCGCACAAATTCGTGCACTGGTGGGGTCACTCGGCCTGGCCTGTGCCCTCTCGCAATCCAGGACCCCTCAGGGGATGTCAGACTGCTGGTTTCAGCCCAGACCCCACAGGCCAGGCTGAGGGACCCCCACTGGTTCACAAATCCATGCACCGGGCCTCTAGTATGCATATAAGATTGTTGGTTAATCTCTTCCTGCCCTCCCCCTTCCTCCTTCCCTCTGAGATTCATTAGTCTGTTCCATGTTTCCATGCCTGTGTGTTGAGTGTCTGCCCCCTGGTGGTCAGTGTGCATCATAGCTACTGGTTGAATGGTCGCTTAGGCTTTTATATATGTATATATAGTTTCTCATTCCATGGATGAGATAACTGAGATATAGAAAGATTATGCAACTTCCCCAAGTACATCCTGTGTGCAAGTCATAGAGCCAATATTTGAAACCAGGGCTGACCAAATGGAAAGACATATCCTGTACATCCATGAGGTTGCTTAATATAAAAATATCTTTCTAAAATATAAATATGATCATGACACTTTCTTACTTCAAGCTCTTTATTCACTGTCTGTTGCTCTTAGGATGCTCCCTTAAACATCTAAACAACTTCTCTAGTTCACCCCTTCTATCCATCACTACTATGTGCATCTAGTAGTTGCTATGAGAGCTCCTTTTATATTTTATTTAATTTATTTTTTTTAAATTTCTTTATTGATTAAGGTATTACATATGTGTCCTTATTCCCCCATTACCCCCACCTCCCATTCATGCCCCCACCCCCCTGTTGTCTGTGTCCATTGATTAGGCTTACATGCATGCATATAAGTCCTTTGGTTGATCTCTCCCCCTTACCCCCACCCTCCCCTACCTTCCCTGACGTTTGATGTTCTGATTGATGTTTCTCTGTCTCTGGATCTATTTTTGTTCATCAGTTTATGTTGTTCATTATATTCCACAAATGAGTGAGATCATGTGATGTTTATCTTTCTCTGCCTGGCTTATTTCACTTAGCATAATGCTCTCCATCTACATCAATGTTGTTGCAAATGGTAAGAACTCCTTCTTTTTTACTGCAGTGTAGTATTCCATTGTGTAGATGTACCATAGTTTTCTGATCCAGTCATCTGCTGACAGGCACCCAGGCTGTTTCCAAATCTTAGCTATGGTGAATTGTGCTGCTATGAACATAGGGGTGCATATATCCTTTCTGATTTGTGTTTCTAGTACTAGGGATATATTCCTAGAAGTGGGGTCACTGGGTCAAATGGGAGTTCCATTTTTAGTTTTTTGAGGAAACTTCATACTGTTCTCCACAGTTGCTGCACCAGTCTGCATTCCCACCAGCAGTGCATGAGGGTTCCTTTTTCTCTGCATCCTTGCCAGCACTTGTCATTTGTTGATGATAGCCATTCTGACAGGTGTGAGATCGTACTGCATTGTTGTTTTGATTTGCATCTCTCTGATGATTAGTGACTTTGAGCAGGTTTTCATATGTCTCTTAGCCTTCCTTCTGTCTTCTTTTGAAAAGTGTCTATTTAGATCAGTTGCCCATTTTTTTATTGGGTTGTTTATCTTCTTTTTGTTAAGCTGCATGAGTTCCCTGTAAATGTTGGAGATTAAACCCTTATCGTTGATATCATTGGCAAAAATGTTCTCCCATGCAGTGAGCTTTCTTGTTGTTTTGTTGATGGTTTCTTTTGCTTTGCAAAAGCTTTTTATTTTGATGTAGTCCCATTTGTTTATTTTCTCTTCAGTTTCCATTGCCCTAGGAGCAGTATCAGTGAAGAAATTGCTTCGGCATATGTCAGAGATATTTCTGGCTGTGGATTCCTCTAGTATTTTTATGGTTTCTCGTCGTATGTTTAAGTCCTTGATCCATTTTGAGTTTATTTTTGTGTATGGTGTAAGTTGGTGGTCTAGTTTCATTTTTTTGCATGTATCTGTCCAATTTTCCCAACACCATTTATTGAAGAGACTGTCTTGACTCCATTGTATGTTCATGCCTCCTTTGTCAAATATTAATTGAGCGTAGTGATTTGGATCAATATCTGGGTTCTCTATTCTATTCCATTGATCTATATGTCTGTTCTTGTGCCAGTACCAGGCAGTTTTGAGAACAGTGGCTTTGTAATACAGCTTGAGATCTGGTATTGAGATCCCTGCTACTTTGTTCTTCTTTCTCAGGATTGCTGTGTCTATTTGGGATCTTTTTTTATTCCAGATGAATTTTTGGAGAGTTCTTTCTAGGTCTGTGAAATATGCCATTGGTATTTTAATGGGGAGTGCATTGAATCTATAGATTGCTTTGGGTAGTATGGACATTTTAATGATTCAAACAGGATTTCTATTCCTTGCTCAGTTTCCTTTCCTTCTGGAACCCCTATTATGCGGATGTTGTTTTGTTTCGTGTTGTCCCAAAGTTCCCTTAGGCTAGCCATGGGCAAACTATGGCCCGTGGGCCGGATCCGGCCTGTTCGGCTGTTCTATCCAGCCCGCAGAGCCGAAAGAGCGGAGGGTTCTCTTGCTCTCCCCTCCGCTCCTTCACCAGCAGCAGTGTTAACATGGCAACGTTGGGAAACACGGCCGCAGCTCCTTCTTCTGAGTGGGCGGATTTATATCCGCTCATTCAGTAGAAGGAACAACCTCTCAATCTTCCAGAGGCTCCTTGTAATGCCCGCAGATGTGTCTCCCAACATCACCCTGGGAATGCGTAGACACGTTATCGTGGTGATGTAGGGAGACATGCCCCTGGAGAGCACAGTATCAGAGCCTTTCTGAGGTAAGATTAAGAGCTCTACTCAAACACAATTTTTTCCTGTTCCCACATTCTGTACATCACAATGACTTGTTAATAAAACAACAAAGACTTTCAGCTTTTAGGGCTTGTATCCACTGCAGTTTTTTTTCCCACTGCGGACTCGCGCAGCAGGGAAAAAGACACACAGAGGACATGTCACACTAGCCATGCTGCGGCTGCATTTTTTTGCTGATACGGAGGCGGTATCAGTAACGCTACCATGGCCACTAACCGCATTTACTGTTTACACATTTTGTTCTTTTCTATTTGTTTTAGTTTTAAATTATTTTATTATATTTAAGTTTAATTTGAAAGGCTTTTGTACCCTTCCTTTGTTAGGCAATTTTATTTTGCCTTTGCCATCTTCAATATAAGGTATGTTATTGTGCTATGATTCCTCCATTTTTTGAAGTTTCAAATTATAATAATTAGTTTTTACATTCTTCTTGTTAAAATGTTTGAAATGAATAAAACTATTGAAATAAAAAAAAAGACCGTACCCTTTTATGTAATGATGTTTACTTTGAATTTATATTAGTTCACACAAACACTCCATCCATGCTTTTGTTCTGGCCCTCTGGTCCAGTTTAAGAACCCATTGTGGCCCTCGAGTCAAAAAGTTTGCCCACCCCTGCCTTAGGCTCTCCTCCTGCTTTTTAATTTTTTTTCTAGAAGCTGCTCTACTTGGATATTTTTTCCTACCTTGTCTTCTAGCTCACTGATGCAGTGCTCTACTTCTTCTAGTCTACTCTTGATGCTTTCTGTTGAGTTCTTTATAGCAGCGATGTCATTTTTCATTTCTTCTGTGTTCTTCTTCATTTCCTCTTGGTTCTTATTCACATTGTCAAATTTGTCTTCCATTCTTTTCCGCCACCTTATGACCATTTCTCTGAATTCTTTCTCTGGCAGGTTGCTTGCCTCCATTTCGTTTACTTCCTTTTCTGGTGATGCCTGCTTTTCTTTCATATGCGAGCTGTTTCTTTGTCTCCCCATGGTCTCTCTTCTCTGGGTGTCTGGTTATGTAGTTCTCTCTCTCCTATGTTGATTTAAAGGCACAAAATACAACACAACCAGGTACAATACACAAGGCACTGAACAGAAATGTATTCACAATATTAATAACCCCAAATAAAGGTGACCACCAGAGAAAGGCAAATTAGGAGATAGGAGAGAAAGAAGAAGAGGAAAAAAAAAAAAAGGAGTGCCAAAATGAAATTGGGAAAAGGAAAAAAAAAAGTAAGAGAGAAAAGAAAGAGAATAAGAAAGAAAAGGGGAATAAACTACATATATATGGGGAGAAAACTCCAATAGAACAGTCACTAATCCCAGCAAATGCCAGCAACAAGTACCTGGAGATGAATACAATCTACAAACAACAACTAATATCAAGCAAGGCAAGGAAAAAGAGATGCAAAAAACAAACAAAAACTAAGCAAACAGAAAAAGAAAACAAAACAAAAAAAAAGAATAAGCAAAACAATCTCACAAACAAGCATAAAAAATCGATATAATCAACATTCAAGCAAACAACAACAAAAGGACAGAGAGAAAAACAATTTTTTGGATAGTGAAGACAGAGAAGAGAGAGGTATGTATGAACTCGGAGCAGGGGATTGGAAATTAGATATATAAGTAGGGTGAAATTTTAACAGGGGGTAAATAGAAAGAATAGGAAAAATCTAAAGCAGGAAAAGGGTAAGATAAACAGGACAACAAAAGGGCAAAAGTTAGGAAGAGAGTTATGGCATAAAGACAGAGTTGAGATAGAGTAGAATGATGCTAAAAGAAAGATGAAAATAAAATGTAGAACACTAATCTCAAAGTCAAATAAAGAGAAAATAAAATGACACTTTAAAAAAAAGGTAAAATGGTAGTAGTAATAATATTGATTGAAAATAAAAATGTAATAATTAAAGAGGTAAAATCAAGTGAGGAAAAAAGAAAAAAAATAGTTTCTCATGTAAAAGATGAAAAAAAATAAAATGTGCAGTAGTGAAGGTCATTCACTTCCTCTAATGTTCTGTTTGGCACGCGTGTTTCCCAGTCAGGACAGTATCGCAGTTCCCTGCGTTCCACTGCTCTTCAGTGTTGTAAGCCAGTCCTGATTTTTAAGCAGGCAGTGTGTCTTACTTTCTCATATTCCTTAATTTGTGATTACACAAGAGTCAATTTGTGATTCAGCCCCTGGGTGGCAGTGTTTCTGGATTGACCTTCGGGTCTATAGGTCCTCTCTAGCCTGTGCTTAGATCCTGCTTTCCCTGTGGCATTCAATACTGGTCTGTGGGAGTGGGCTGCCCCAGAGCTGGTTCTCCGACGGTCACTCCCCGCTCTGATCCCCAGATTCCAGAAAAACAACTTTCCCTTGAAGTCTCCTAGCGTGTCCCCAACTGGGTGATCCTATGTATTGGGCTCAGTAATCAGAAGCAAGGATTCAAAGAGGAAAAAGCGCAAGTGTGCGAACTCCGGGTCTGCGCGCAAGCCTGCGCAATCCCCTTTTCCCCCTTGTGTCCAAGCAGCCGGCACACTTCCAAAAATTTTAGGCTGTCCTTCTGCATCAGATCAAAATGGGTTGCTTTTCAGAGATTCCCCTCTGTTAGCCGCTCTGAGGAACCCCTTCCACATTCATGGATCACGCCAACCCCAACAGCCACAGGTTTTTCTAGGCGCAGACTTCCTCCGGTCCTCCAGCTCCTGCAGTGCATGCGTTTCTCTGTCCTGCCGGGACCAGAGACCTCACCTTATCCCAGGCGAAATCTAACCTTTCTGTGGTGGAGTGTAGAGCTCCTCTGAATCTGTGTGTTTGCGCCAATTGGTTACCGGTGCTCTGGGGTTCGCAGCTGTTTGGTGGGTGCCGCAGTTGTAGATTTTCAGGCTTCAGATAACATCCACTTTCCCTTCAAGATGGCGCAGTCTCTGTGTCCAAGCTGATGGCTCTGGGAGGGAACCCAGCAGCAGTGAGGGCTGCCTGGTCAGGGGACCCCCGTCCAGCAGTCCTCCACCTTCTCCTGGAGTATAACTCTCCAACAGACACTCCCCATGCGATCCTTTTATATTTTAGTTTGCTATTCAGTAATTACTATTTCTGTTTTAGTTCAGACCCTCATCATCCATTTATCTATCTACCATTCATTCATGCATTCATTCAAATACTGGATGATTTGGTGTCATTGTAAAGGACAGATTTGAGGGTTCCAGGACAGATAGGAGTGAGCCTGGTTGTGAGACTTTCACAGAATAGGCAGAAAATGATAAGACATCTAGGAATAGATTTATTGATTTCTGTTAATAAGAGGTGGGTTGGATATGAGACTTAGCTCATAGTCCTGAGTGATTTGACTTGTCTTTTACTGCTTTGCCCATCTCACTTCTCTCTCTACTCCACCTGTACTCCAGGAATCATCAATTTGACCACTCTCTTTCAGCATCTTCCACTCTTTGGGTTCCTTGGCTTGCTCAGTAGACACACAATCTTGGATCTAAACAACAACTAGCTTTTTCTGTTGTTACATTCTAGTGGCAGAAACCTTTGTAGAAAAATCACATATTGGCAGAGGTGATGACCCAATAAACTCTTGATTTCCATCTTTATTTGGGACTAACTATGCTCTTGATTTCCATCTTTATCTGGGACTAACTATGCTGACTTCTCTTATGTACATTTCACCAGTGCTTTTTCTTGTTCCCAGGGAAGCTCTTTCACCTGTATAGTTTCTTCCTCAGGTTCTCTTCCTACCACTTCCTCTCTCTCTCTCTCTCTCTCTCTCTCTCTCTCTCTCTCTATCTCTCTCTCTTTCTCTTTCTGATGATTAACTGCACACAGAGAAGAGAAAACAGAGGCCTTATGAACATATTCCTCACCACCATGCCTCCTTTTTCTCTATCAATTCTTATCTTCAGTGTTTCCTTCTTGTTTGAAAGGAAGTGATTTCTTGCCTCTTCCCCTTCCTCCTGTTTAAGGTCAATCCCTCCACCTATGCCCTTGATCCTCTCCCCTCTTGCCTTTCCAGGCTCTTGCTTCATCAATTAATTAGTTTCTTTCCTGACTCATTAACACTTCCCTCTCTGCTGGCCATTTCCTTTCAGTATAAAATAAGATGCAAATATTGTCTATTCTGAAAAATCAATTCTATTTCTCTCTCTTGCCATAGGATGATGGATTGAACATTTTGACTGAGACAACCTGATCTAGAAATGGTTAGTTGACTGACTTTCAACCAATTGTGAATATGTTACCAGCCCCAATGGGGAGAGATTCCATGGAGCTCACAGGAGGGTAAGAGCTGGGTGAAACTGAGCAAACAGTGTGGAGGAAACCTGACTCCAAACCTTAGGCTGGAGCCTGGGTCCCACAAGTTTAGCTTGGCCCACAATTTGCAGTTGGACTAAAACCTGTGAGCAAGAAATAAAGCTCACTATTTTGGGGTGGTTAGTCATACACTATTACTGCAGCAATAGCTGATTACTGTAAGTGGGCACTTAAAAAGTGGAGAAACAAGAGTCAAACGGTGGAAAAGAGATTGGCTCCTCAACCTCCCATGCCCAGAAGGTCATATTTCTGCCACCCGTCTGGTTGCCAAGGGAAGAAATTAATCAACCACAATAATGTTTACCTTAATTCAGTGAAGTCCTTTTCTAGTTTATTTTCTTTGCCTTTATCTTTCTTTCTTCTTTTCTTCTTTTAGCTACTTTCACTATTGAACCCACATATTTTATTAGGCACTAAGAATGCTAAGTAAGTAAGATCCACTTCTGGTTTAGCACATTAAGCGCCCAGCCTGAATGGAAAGTATAGTGTCAGTCACCGGTGAGTGACTGGGTGCTTACCAGGTTAAATGGGAAAATGTACTGTAAACAAATAATTGATCTGTATGCAAAATACATTGTCTATAGAAGGTAGGAAAAAAGGGAGAGGTCGGCTCTGAAAATTGCTGCTGACCGTCACTGAACGCTTGTGCCAAGCCCTGTGCTAGGAGCATAGTCGAACAAGGACACAGTCCCTGCCCTTGCTTCTTCCCAGCCTTTTGGAGTGTTGTAGTTCCCTTCTGTGACTGCACCACATTCTCTCTACTCTGGGTTCTTCACACACGTTACTCCCTCTTTGGGAAATCTCTTCCTCTTCCGCTAGCCATCAGCTTTGGGTCCTTTTCCAAGGGAGGCCTTCCTTACATCCAGGAGGAGGTTGATTTCCTTTCCAGAGGCATTCAAAGCAGTGGGTGTCTATTCCAGTAATATCTATCATACATGAATTACCATCTGAATGTCTGTTTTCACTGCTAGCCAACTAAGTCTGTCTAGTTTATTGCCTATTTCCAACAACTAGCTTAGTGTAGGACACTAGAGGGGACTTGGCAAATATTAAGTGAATTAGAATTAGGTGGAATTGAATTTCTAAAGGTTTATTATGTGTGTGAGACAATAGGCACAGGGGCAGGAAGAGGGTTTGCAGGAAGTACCTAATGATCAGTTCTCTTCCTAGGCCCTCAAACAAATACCCAAATTGCTACCCAAGTTGCTCCCTGAAGTTGGGAAAAAAACAGAGAGAGAGAGAGAAAAAAAAGAGAAATTCAATTTGGGTCTCCAAGGAGCTCAACAGCACTTTGCATTGCCGAGAACTCTTCAACACATAGAAAATTCCACTCCTGAGCAGCTGGCCCCGCTCATGGCTCATGACGCAGGCAGTGTTTGGCGATAACATTTCCTGGAATTGATGTGTATCTGTAGCGTGTGCTGCCGGGAGACTTTGTCTTATTCACAGGAATACAAACCCATGAATCCCGCAAATCCCAGCAGTGGGAGGCAGTGTGGGAGGCCACAGTGGGAGGTGGCACCAGGGGCCACACTTGTCCAACCAAGCAGCTTGCCCCTAGCCTGGGGCACAGGAGCCCGGGCAGGTCCAGCCTGCTCTGACCCTGACCTTTGTCTTATTGTTGAGAGGCTGCTGCCTGTGCTCTGTTCTTTATTTGGTGAAATCATTCAATTCCTTCTCCTCTTTGTTTGTTGCAAACAATAAAAACACAAAAACCTTTACCTCCTGGCAACCAGACTTCCTGCGGTATCTATCCAACAAATTGAAAAGATTTTTCAGTATGAAAGGAATCTTTTGTGCACTCAGATTCATCTCCATAGCCTCAAGAAGTTTTTAGTCCTCATGGCCCGGTGGCCATGTGGACTCATGCATAATGCGGCCCATGATGGCAGGGTTTTCTTCAACCCAACTTGCCACCATGAGTGGAGAGCAGCACTTTGCTAAGACAGCAGGAGTGGGCCAATGACCTGCGTTGGTACAGCCCTCAAGCTAAGAACAGTTTTTACATTTTTAAATGGTGGGTAGAGGGAGTCAAAAGAAAAAAAATAGTATTTCTCGGAAGGAAAAATTAGATAAAATTGAAATTTCAATGCCCATTCATAAAGTTTTACTGGAACACGACCAGGCCCATTTGTAGAGGGTTTTTAAGGGCCGCTTTCCTGCTGCAAGAGCAGAGTTGAGTAGTTGTGACATAGACCAGGCGTGATGTTTACTGTCTAGCCTTTAATAGAAGAAGTTAGCTGACCCGTGCACTGGAGGGATATGGATTTCTTCATTGATCCATCCTAAATTTCCCAGAGACTTGCTCAAGGGCCCATTTTGTGTTTCCAGTCGACCGAGCTTATATTCACCCTCCGAGGAAAGATGTGTGGTCGCAGATGGTTCTGTTTGCTCATCAGCTACCCTTCTGTACCCTCCTCCATGTTATGAGGGTGTGTGTGTGGGGTGGGTGACATCATAACCCAGAGAACCGCCTTCCCAGGCAGGGACCATCATGGCTTAGCAGAGGAGGTGGACCTAGGGCGCAGATCTCTACCTGCACATCCAACGAAGCCTCACTCTTCTGATGGGGTCCTGGGATGCAGGGAAACCCAAGGAGTTCTCTTGTTCCTCCTTTAAAGGGAGTCACACCTCTGGAAGAATTGTGTCTAGATTATCTCGGCACCCTTTCAATAGTTCCTATTGCCCTTGGCTGGTCTCCTGCGCTCTGTTTTTTTCCTCTGCTGTGGCATCTCCATGCACAGGATTATGACTAGTCATAGGTCCCTTCTAGACTGTGACTTCCTTTAACACAGGTTTTCTATATCACTGTAGCATGAGCATCTGGCAAGGGCTACGCACATGGGAGACATACACAGCGTGTCCAAGGGATAAGCAAAATCTGTCCTGCTTCTCATACAGTCACAGATCTGGGAGCTTGTGCTGGTGTGACAGGAAGCAGCTGAATCCACAGGTTAATTGTGACCTAACCTTCTGGGTATTTGAAGATCTATGGTAAAAATCATGAGTTTTATATTTAAAGGAGCATGGCTAGATTACAGAGTAAATACTCAATGTTTAAAGACAGAGCACAGACTTCCAAGAACTTGACCTGATGGTGTTGGCCATTTGGGGGTCTGCCTCAGGTTTCTGGAATGAGCAAGAGAGTGGCAGGTAATGATCTTCTTTGCTGCCAGGCTGGGGGACTTAACCATTTAGGATTATTCCCTGGGAATGTGACTCAGGCCTTGGTAATATGGGGAAGGGTGGAAAGTAAATGTTTAGTGGGACATATGGTCTGGGTTGTTATCCTAGATGACACGTGCTTGATTTCCTCCTGGTCTTCGGTGGTTTCTCCAGCAGGTCTCTCACTTCCGTCTGTTCTTCCCTTTCTCTATTCTGATCATTTTGTTCCTTTTAGGTTCTTTTTGCTCCTTCTCTAATCTCTGCTCCACTGGGTCACTTAGAATCTGGAGCCAACTAACCTGTTACTTCCTCACTTCCCTGTTACTCTTGGGGGGCATTGGGGATCATGTAACATACTCCAAGCTTTTACATACAATTCCATTGTGTTCACGGATCTCAGGGTAATAACCTATGTCCAAGGCCTACGTTTAAGAAACGAGATCTACTATTTTCAGGGTAAATTGAGGCAGGAGAGAGAGGATGAGACGAGCAGGAAGTTCTCTCTTGTCTGCATTACCAGTGAAGGGAAAGGAAGGGAGAGAAGTTCGTGGGCACCAGCGTGTACAGCATCACTGGCAGCAGGCAGCAGCTAGCATCCAATCTTAGCCACATGCCCGCTGTACTGTGTAATTCTAGAGCTCTTTTGGCAGTGCTTTCAGGCACGCTCTCTCCGAGTGCTATTGATTTCTTGGGGAAAGGAGATCAAAAACAAGTGTTATACTTGGTGTCGTGTGTTTTCTGGGGGAAGTAAATAAATTAGCCGAATTGGACAGACAAGATCAGAGCAGAGAGAGAGAAGGCTGCCTGGAATGGGATCTCTCAAAGTGATCCACAAGGGAAAGACAACGATCAGGCCGGGCAGGGATTTGTCCTGTACTCAGCTTGAATGTCACATTTCACGTCCGTCTCAGCTTCGTGTCCTGGCACTCAAAGCCCTCTGCCCTCCACTGGATTGCTGGTTGATACCAGCAACTCTGCTCACCTGTATCCTGACCAATTCCATCCCTTAAGCTGCAGGGCTAACTGTCACATTATGTGTCTGGAGATTCTAGAACAGCACTGTCCACTGAAATGTTTTGTGATGATGTAAATGTTTGAACAGTTCTTGCCTATTAAACCCAGAGCCACTGGCCTCATGTGGCTTTAGAGCACATGAAATGTGGCTGGTAAGACCCTGGAGCTAGATTTTACCTTTTATTTCATTTCAGTTAATTGACATGGAAATAGCCACATGTAGCTATTTGCTATAATCGTGGGCAGTGCAGCTTAAGACTCCCGCAATGCTGCCAGTGTCAACCAGCAGCATCCATGCCACCCAGGATTGGGAGACTGTCAGAAGTGTAGTATCACCCAGATCTACTGAACCGGAATCTATATTTTAACTATATCTCCATGTAGTAGAGTGCACATTAGGTGTTTGGAAGGAGTCCTACATGAAGGTTCTGCAGGTAGAAGAGTCTCAGGAAGAGATGTGCTATCAATTGGGGTAAGCTGGGTTACGCTGCGGTAACAAACAAGCCCCAAATCCTAGCGGCTTAAAAGAAACAAGTTTTACGTCATTCACTGTGGACCAGAGTGGACACTGTTCTACATCATTCTCACTCCAGTTCCCAGGCATACAGGCCCGTGCTCTCCGGGTCAGTTTTCATTGCTGTGGCAGGAAGGAAGGAAAACAGACAATGTGATGAATCCTGTCATCTCTACTCCCATTTCACGGGCCAAAGCCTGCCATGCGACCACACCTAACTCTACGAGGCAAGGAGGTGCAGTCCTATCATATACCCAGAAGGGGGAGAAACAGAATATTTGGCGAACAGCACTAATGACTACCACACACAACAAGCATAATGAGAACTTTTTCTTTTTTCAAAGCAGCCACTTCTGAGCATCATCATTTAAAGCCTGGACCTGCAATAGCTTTCTGATTCTGCCTCTGCTGTCCTCCCATCCGTTACATCACTACCACATTAATCCTCTGAAGGCAGAGCTCCAAATATGTCATTTCTCTGCTCAAAAACCTTCAGTGACACCTCATTGTCCACCTAGTTAAGTAAACTTCCTTTAGCATGATGTAGTGGAAAAAATGCTGCTATGTTATCTGTGTGACCTTGGACAGGGTCCAGTTTAAGCAAACTCTCTGGATCTCAGTTTTCTCATCATGTAACTTAGAGATAAAACTACCTACCTTCAAGGGGTGCGATGAATCTTAAGTGAAAAAATGTGTACAAAGTGCCTAATGCATCTAGTAAACAAGAGTGTAATCATTATCATGGGCCCCTGGAGCATGTTATGCATATCTGTATCACAATGTTTGCCGCAAACATATTGAGACATCCATTGCATGTCTGTTTCTCCTGGTAGACTTGAGTTCCTCTAAGGATAGGGACTGTACCTTCGACTTGACAACTACTGACTCTAGCAGAAGGTCCTGCAGGTAGAAGCTTCTCAGTAAATGATTTTTAACTGCAGGTCATTGGTCAAACAGTTAGAGCTCTCCCTAGCATGGCTGTCTTCTGTGTGTACCCGCTGCTAAAACCAAGCAGGGCCACTTGCTGTTTGTCAAATAAATAGCACATTTCTCACCTTTGGGCCTTTGCACATGATGTTTCGGTTTCCAATATATATATACTTTTTCCTTCTTTTACCTTAGCCTTTCAAAAGCCTGTCCATCACATAAACCCTATTCTAAAATGGCACCTCTGCAACTAACATTTTCCTAACCCCTGCACCTGAAAGCAACGCCTCTATTTCTTGAACATCCACGGTGCTCCGAGAAAACGTCACTTAGGAGGCCCGGATCGGGGATTCCTTGGGGAAGTGATGACAAGGGATTCCCATTGGGAAGGCAAGGTCGAGAGCAGGAGGCAGGGAGGGTGTTCCAGATTGACCAGGGAGGGTTTACCGATTTGCAGATGGCGGAGGGCGGGGAGTCCGGGGAAAGAAGACAGGGTCAAGGCCGGAGAGACAGGCAGGTGTGAGAGGAGACTGGCCTTGCCAGCCATGGTTCAGTAGTTTAAATTTTTATCCTGAGCCAATGGTGATGGCAGGAAACTGGTAGCCTCTGCTAACCCATGTGACTCCAGCCTTCGTTATAATACATCTGTGTTTTGAAGACTTTATGCTTCCACAAGTGCACACTTGCCAAGAGTTCCATCCTACCAAGTCCCCAGGTAGCTGTTTGTCTTCTTATACTAGATGTCAATTTCAGTGTATGTACCACTTATACTTCCTGCCTTAATGTGTGTCTACTGGTCCTGAATTTGACAATCCTTGGTCCAATTCCATTCTCTTTAACCTTAACCTTTCATCCTCCATCTCAACAAAGGAGAGGAAAACCACGAGGTACCGTGGAAACTGAAGGCAGAAGCCCAGACAAGCCTCAGTTAGTATGCAGTGAGATGACGAATGTATTATTTTCTTTGCCACATTTAACTTGTTCCAAAGGTGACCTGTTTGGATGGCTTGTTGTCAACTTTGCATCTCTGTGACTCCTTTCTAAGGTTTTCATATAATACTATTCATATAGCCACGAAAGTATATTATTTTACACTAGAGGCCAGGTGCATGAAAATTCGCGCACTTGGGGCGGGGAGGGGGTTGGGGGGTCCCTCAGTCCGGCCTGTGTCCTTTCGCAGTCTGGGACCCCTTGGGGGATGTCCACCTGCCGGCTTAGGCCTGCTTTCCGGGGGATCAGGCCTAAGCCGTTAGTCGACATTCTTAGCGCTGCCGTGGAGGCAGGAGAGGCTCCTGCCACCGCCACTGCGCTGGCCAGCCATGAGCCGGCTTCTGGCTGAGCAGTGCTCTCCCTGTGGAAGCGCACTGACCACCAGGGGGCAGCTCCTGCATTGAGTGTCTGCCCCCTGGTGGTCAGTGCACGTCATAGCGACCGGTCGTTCCCAGTTGTTCTGCTGTTAGGGTCAATTTGCATATTACCCTTTTATTATATAAGATTGTAAACATCATTTAAAACTACATATGTGAATATTAAAATATATAGAATAATTCTTTGTATAATTATATATTATAATTCATAATATATTATGTCTTATAAGTATCTTATTTCTCTCACCCTCCTGAAGGGTTGAGTTCCCAGAGTACTAGATACTTAATACCTATCATGTTAGTGACCTTGTGACAAGAAGGTCTCTCACTTTGCTCTGTAACAATGTCTTAGGAGTCAATCAATGGGTGGGGGAAGGGTGGGGTGAGAGGAGGGGTGGTTATGGGATAAAAAAGTGAGGGGGGGTTGCTCCAAGCCTTGTGGGACTCTGACCTGAGTTCCTAACCATGCACCCACTGCAGCTACAGGGCTCAGCTTCCATTATCTGACATATGAGGGATACACCCAAGTTTTTATTTGACCAGAAGTGTTTCACTGCTTAAAAGTAAAGTTGAGAACTTCTACCTTAAAACCATGGATTTGAGCTGTGTATTACAAGTCTCAGCTCCTCCATGTGACCGTGGGCATGTCATGAAAACTCTCTGAGTTCAGCTTCCATAGGGGTACAGTAATGCCAGTGTCAAAGTGTTGCTGAGAAGATTAAAAGCAACAGTGCCCATAAAGTCGAAGGGCTGTATCAGTCCGGGGTCAGACTCTCAAATGCCTGTAGGGCTAGGCCAGGGACAGAAGTGAATGAGAGAGGTTAGTGTGAATGAGGAAGGGTATGGGTTTATTAACATTTGGGAATGTGATTAGATCTTCCCTTTTTTGAAGCAAACCTAGAAATAAGGATTTTTGGAAGGGATTCTCAGGACTTTAAAATATTGATACTAACAACTTTTAAAAGACAAGCAAAACACATTTGTTTATCTGTGGGTTTCCTTGTGTAACCTTAAAATATCATTTTTAATGGGTCTTGGAAGTTATTTTTTAAAAAATCTTTTTCTAAGAGCCTGGTTATCTCTTTGCTTCTGGTAACATACCTTTGCCCTTTGGCCAGGTCTGTCCAATCGGTTCCCCCTATAAGTGGTAGGTATTTGAGTGAGGTAGGGCTAATCAGGTTCTTTCTATGGATCAATGTATGAGTCTCAGTGGAATTAGACTACCTCTCCTCATTCGTGTTGCTCAACTGCTCTGATGTAGGCCTAGAGGGGTCAATGTCCATATTCCTTAGTAATAGGATGGAAATCTAGGTATGGGAGAGAATGAGGCAAAAAGTAGAGGCAAGCAGAGATCAAGGAGACCAAGAGAGTTCTTGCAGCCCCAAGTCAGGAAGGCCTTCATTCTTATAGCTCTTCCTTTAATCTTGCGAGTTACTAAAAATTACGCCTCTTAGCCATGGGAGTCAGTGAAATCTTTTGGCTTACTTATGGTAATTTAAATTGCATTTTTAAAAATAGCATTCAACCCAAAATATTACTATTATTAGTAGTAATAGTAAGTGGTATTAGTAGAAGTCAAATTTCATGATCCATCAACTACTTTAGAAACAAGGCAAAAGTAAATTTGGGGATCTTGAAGAACTTTCCTTGGAATTAAATTATTTTTGAAGAGTTTAAGAATTGTAGCAAGAGACTTGGTATTTGAATGGTGGAAAGAATAAGCACAAAAGGAGACTTTTTCTCATCGCAGGCTGTGGTGTCTATACTGGCCCTTCAAATATCCCCTGTCATCTTCTTAGCTTTCTGGTACCATTTGTGTGAAGAGTTCAATAGAGTTATAATCTCCCAGAGCAGAACCCAAGAGCACAGCTCTATAAGAAACATTTTAGTAGGCACTGCCATTATCTGCTGGGATAAATACCGACTTGAGAAAATAAAAATAATGCCTCAAACAGAGCACTTTCCTAGATGTTATGTGTGATGTGCGAAACTAAATAGATATGTCTGTCTTTTGCTAAATATAACTTAATAGCTCTTAAAACCAAGCCATGAGGGAGAGAAATAGAAGACAAAGAATAAGATGTAGGATTCATATATGAGACTAATATATAGGCATTGAAATGCCCTTCACTTTAGTGTGATAAGAGTTTAGGCCTGGGAGGTTAAAGAGTTAGTATTGGTGGTAGGAAAAATTACATATTAACTTTATATCACCCCATAAAGATGTAATGACTTCTGAATGTCTGTGGTTACTTTAAATACTGTCAAATTGATCAGATATTTTATAGAGAAAGCATCTTCCCCAAAGATAGGAGTGCATCACACCAGGAACACAGTTGCCCAAATATTCCTTTGAGCTGGAGGGAATCTTGGTAATGTGCTCCGTGAAGCATCTTTTAAGGTGCCTCAAGCTCCTTTTTCATTCAAGCCCGTGGTGTTTTGAAATCTTGAGCCTTTACTGTAGAGGAAATCTTAGATGTCACAACAGAGATGAAACTGAAATCTGTGGGTTTTGGGGTTAAAAAGGAATCTCTCAAAATACAGCTCCCTAATTGGGATTATTTTTGTGAATTTAGTCACATTAATGCCTGACTCAGTTAATTATGCAATAACATTTACATGCGTGGAGGCAAATTTACAATTTCTGCTCTGATTTTACTGGAAATGTGTGGTTACATTCTGAAAACAGTGCCAAGATATTAACTGTAAATCGAATTTGGGGTGGGGGTTACAATTCCTGATCTGGCTCTACATCATCTTAGAATATTGGGGAGTGATCCCTGCTGTTCTACCCATTCATGATACTAGACTGAATTTTCTACTAAAGTTTCAAATTGTGTCTGCTGACTTCATTATGAAAAACTTCCTTTACTCTTGCCTGTGAGATAGAGGTGTAAACATTTCAGCCTAGGTTCAAATATTCTTGTTTCACCACCAGAGACTATGCCTCATGCTAGGCCAGTGACCCGCTCAATGCTGATGAAAGAGTTTGATAACCACATGCTTGGAGTCTGAGCTATGGAGTGAGATCTCCACTTCACTGAGCTACTGGTGGCCAGATGGAGAGTTAAGGTGTTTTTTAAAAATATATATTTTTTATTGATTTCAGAGAGGAAGGGAGAGGGCGAGAGATATAGAAACATCAATGATGAGAGAGAATCATTGGTTGGCTGCCTCCTGCATGCCTCCCCACTGGGGATCGAGCCTGCAACCTGGGCATGTGCCCTGACCAGAAATTGAACCATGACCTCCTGATTCATAGGTTGACATGCAACCACTGAACCATGCTGGCCAGGCAAGTTAAGTATTTTTTTTTTTTTTCAGTTTCTAAGTCTTTCCTTTCAGAGTCTTGAGCTTATTGGTCATGTAAGATGAGATATAAACTATGCCTACACATTCCCAAAGGTTGCTGGTTATGCTATTAATTTTGCCTACTATTAATGAAAATCACACACATTTCTATGATAATATACTATTTTGATTTGTCATAATCAAAAGAATCAGAAGATTATTGGAAAGTCAGAAGATTATTGATCCTGGGAGGAGAAGAATTTTTTAACTCATTTAGCCTCCAACCCAAGGCACAAGCCTCTTCTGACATGTCTTGAATGAATCCACTTAGCTGGGAAACACATTAAATGCCTACAGCGATTCAGGGACTGTGCCAGGTTTTGTGAAAGGCTCAGAGATGAGAAGATATGCTTTGCCCTCATAGTCTCATAGCAATTATGCTACATGTTTAAAGTATACTAGCTGACAGACTGGGACAGGTAGCTTAATAGAACTGGTGATAGAATGCTAGGGGAGTGAGAGGGTAGGTAGGGGAGATTACTTTTGGCTGTTGGAATAAAAATAGTATTGAAGAAAGTGGCTTTTCAGCTGAGGCATCAAGAAGTGTAGTAAGGGTTGAGTTTGCAGGATTGGAAAGAAAGAAATTTTAGTGAGCAGTATAATGTGAGAAAATGAGGGTATACAAAGGGGACATGGAGAAGTTAGGTGTGGCTGCACCATAGGACATGATTAGCAGGGAGACTGGTTGGAAGCCTGGTTTGAAGGATATGTAAAGCGAATGTTGGCCAGGTCACTGAGTCTTTTGAAAGGCAGCCAATATATGTTGTGTGCTACTCTGCAGGAACTGAGGAGGCCCAGGCAGTTTTCAAGCAAGTTTTTAAGCAAGGAAATGACATGATCAAACTGTACTACAGGAAGATGACGATGGGGGCTGAATGTCAGGAGGACTGGGGAGCAGGGGGACTAGAGTCAGGGCAACGAGCTTGAGCACAGGGTGCAGGTAGGAGGTGACTGAAGTTCAGACTAGAGAAGTAGCTGAGTAACCATGAGAAGGTGATAGGGGTCAAACCTATGGGATCTCATGATTGACTCATGGTTGGAGGGCAGGGAAAGAAAGAGGTAGAAGTTACCTTAGCATTTTTTATCCAAGTGCCTGGAAAAGGGGTGATGCTGAGGAGGAAGAACGGATCTGGTGGAGGCAACAGTGGAAGTTGGGAGGAATACACATCAGAGGCTGGCCGTGGAGAAGCTGGAGATACCCAGAAAACAACGGGAAATGGGGGAGTGAAACTAGGAAGGAATGTCAGCAGCTTGAGCTGAGAATTGGGAGTCACTCAAGTGTGGAACTGCTTGCTAAAGGTTCAGTGAGTCACCTAAGGAAAGAGTGTAGAGAGGAGGAAAAGAGGGACAGAGTCAGAGATTTATTTGGGGGAATTCATACATCTAGGGAGTGGGAGCTCAACGAGCGTATGAACCAGAGAAGGAGCAGTTACAGAGGAAGGGAGGTAATCAGGAAGACACAGGATGATGGGAAATAGGTGAGGTGAGAGCTTCTCAGACCGAGGGATGTGCCCATTATGAGATGTCCCAAGGTCAACAAGGGTAAAGGCTGAGAAGGCCAGTATCTCTCAGGTGAAGTAGCTAGAGGATCATGTAAGAGAACCCTTTTGGAGAGCGTTGTTGCCTTGAACAAGCTTGTAAGGGCTGAGGAAAATAGCTGGGACATCTGTTGGAGATGGGACAATGAGTTCATGCTGTGTAAATACCTTTTGTTGTTTCAGTGCACAATAACAGATTTGAAAAAGTAAAAAAAGGATATAAAAGACTTAGTGGGAGGTTCTAAATGCAAGGCCAGTAAAAACACAGTGTTGGTGACAGCTGCAGCCCAGACCTTCCGGGCTGTCTATTCTGAAGTAGGGAGTGGATGTGGGAGCTGAGTTTCTGCAAACATGCTCCTCCTGGACAGGGGAGCAGAGCCATGCCATTGACTAAAGCTGCCCGGGCTCTCCTCTGAGAAGGAGAGTAGGGTAAACAGTGCCTCGTGACATGTAATTGCTGATTGGCTTCAAAAAAGCACCAACAAACTGTGGGCTGCCCAGCTGGTGTGGCTCAGTGGTTGAGTATCGACCCATGAACCAGGAGGTCACAGTTTGATTCCTGGTCAGGGCACATGCCTGAGTTGCGGGCTTGGTCACTAGAAGAAGGGTTTATGCCGGAGGCAGCTGATCAATGATTCTCTCATCATTGATGTTTCTATTTCTTTCTCTCTCTTCCTCCCTCTCTCTGAAATCAATAATAATAATAATAATAATAATAATAAAACAACCACAACACATTTAAAAAACAACAACAAAAGCTTTGGGTTGTGAAGTGGGGAGGAGTTTGGAAAGTGGAGGTGGAAGCAGGAATTCAGGAGGGACAGAAACAGCGTCTCATGGATAGGACCTAGGTTCCAGCTGCCAGCTGGCTTTGTACCTGGAACAGTGCCATTCTCATAGTGGAACCGGCCTGAACCTGGACTTGGAGACCAGGCTGAGGGGCGGAAATAACTACAAACTTCGACAGAAAAGATATGATGTGCAAAATGAAAACAACGCATATACAAAGATAGCATTAAAACAATCTATCCACTCAAAACAAGCTTGGAAACGGAATTCTCAAACTCATGAAAAATTAATGCAGTGAATAAAATTTAAAAATATCAGAACATGAGTCAATCCAGATGAAATTATTTTTCAGAAACCAATATGACAAAGACTTTTGTGTAAGTGTATTTAAGACATTCAAAACAAATAAATGGATGTACCTTCTATTAACAATGGAGTGTTACAGACACGAGGAGTCAAAGAACCTGAGAATAAAATGGTACCATATAATTTCCATTTTATAAAGTTTAAAAACTGGTAAAACTTGTGGTTTTAGAAGTCACGATAAGGATAGTGTTATTTTAGGAGAAGGGAGAGAAAGGGTACAAGGGGTATGTATGCAGGAACATTTGAGGGACTTTGAAATGATAATATCATTTTATTCATAATGAGGTACTAATAATTCATGAAGGTATATGTACTTATAATTTATGTTTTTTCTGCATGTATGTTATAATAAAAAGTGTTTATTTTAAAATGGAAAAAATAATAAAGCAAGGCAGAAATAAGAACACATGACTTTATAAGTAAATGTTGGGAATTAAAAGTATAATCACAAACTGACTAAGAAGTCAAAAATTATGTGGGGTTTTGTGGTTCCATAGATAACACCCTTCTTTATACCAATGAATTTGAAACCAGTTGAGAGCAATTCAAAATACAGATAGATAGAGGGTAAAGTGAGCTTTATTGAAGTGAAGAAGCCAGAGAAAGAAAGCCCACATCTTTATTTTTTTTCTTTTAAATTTTTTTTAATTGTTTGAAGTATTACAAATAGTACATATGTCTCATTTTTTTTCCCCATTGACCTCCCCCCAGCCTCCCCTTCCCCCCAGTACATGCCTTTACCTACCCCCCCCAGTGTCTTTTATCCATTGGTTATGCTTATATGCATGCGCACAAGTCCTTCAGTTGATCTCTTACAGCCCCCCCCCCCCAAAACCTCCTCTGCCTTCCCGCTGTAGCCCGACAGTCTGTTCAATGCTTCTTTGCTTCTGTATCTATTTTTTCCCCTTTTCTTTCCTTTAAAGAATCTTGCCTCTGCAGACTAGGAATAAACATATAATTACAAAAAATGTTTGAGTCCCAATTTCAATGTCCAACAGTTCTGAGTCCCCGTTTCAATGTCAAACAGTTCCTTATGTGTACATGTCAGCAATGATATCTGGATGGTGGGCACATGGTGGCAATGCAGGTCCGACCCTCTCTGGTTTGGTCCTAGGCAACCTGCTGCGTCGCACAGCTTCTGACTGCTAGCGTGGCAAGGCGTCGTCAGCGTCTTCCATCTCTGGACTATTTCTCCTCTTGTCTTCCTGGTTGGAGCAGACCTGTCAATTCCTCTCTGCTGCAGGAATCCACATGGTCTTGGAGTTGTTTTCTGAAAATATACAAACATATTCTCGACCAAAAGTTAATAAAGGAATCTTTTCTATATAATTGATTTGGGATCCTTTTTATTTTTGCCCAAACCATTTTCCTTTGTCTTATTTAGACACCTTGTGTGTTTTTCATGGGTGTTTTGCTGTTGTCATTACAAGTAAAAAATTAATCTTGTAAAGTTAAAATTTTCTAGATGTAATTTACTTATAGGATATTTTTCCTTACATGATATTACCCTACTATCCCCCCTTTTTTTTGATTAATGGAGGCTTTTGTAAATTTTATAATGCAGTCTTGATAACTTTAAATTTTAATTTTTTGCACAAAAATATGGCTGCTTTAGTTTCATTGCATGTTCAGGAATTTTACCATGAGATGAACTACCAATAGAAATTTTAGTTAGCACTTTAGGAACAGCTTTTTGTCCAGTACAATTAAATTTTCTTGAATATTCACTTATTTGAATTAGCCTATTTAATGTAATCTGAAAACTTGATTATTATTTTACTGTCAAATTTAATACTCTACCAACAATCTTAGTTTACCCTGTAAATATTAGTGGAAAGGATTATTTGCATTCTTGAGTAGGCCCTGAGCATTCCTGGTGCTAGGCTGGATTTAGATATAGGGCAGCTGCTGTCGGCCAAGTCTCTGTCTGTTACCTGGTTCCCAATCTGAGCTGGGCCAAGTCTCTGTCTGTCACCTGTGTCCCGAACTGAGCTGGGCTTGGGAAGCAAAGCAGCCATGGGAGCAGGAGACCTCCCTCAGACGGGGCGAGGGTTCAGGCCCATGTAAGGTTGGGAGGGTGGGGGTCTGTGCCCCACCTCTGATGATCTCCAAGTTGTCTCCTGATGGCCCCTCTGCGACTGTGCCTGTCTTAGGTTGTTCCTTCCCTGAGGAATCTTACCCGTCTCCGGCTAACCAGTCATCCTCCGGGGCCAAGCAGGGTGATGTGAAGTTCAGTTCTGTCTCCTTGGTAGCCTATGCCCCCGTGGCCTCCACGCCCAGCACCTGCCTTGGGATCCCCTGGCCTGCTGGCGGGGCCCCAGAACTGATCACATATCTCGGGGAACTCAGGTTTCTTCTCCAGGGAGGGCCCAGCTCACACAATTGGGCGAGAGACAGATCCATGGTACCAGCCATCACGAGGCTTCAAGCTCAACATGAAAAGAAAGCTCAGGCAACAGCTGAGGGCAATTGGATTGTGAGAAGAGGGTCCCTCTTGGCACAAAAGGCAAGAGGGGCCAATATAGAATGCTCAGGTGCCTTCCCAGTGCCTTAATTCCTTCCGAAAGGGATTAAGTCCTTTCATGTCCTCTTTATTTTATTTTATTTATTTTTTAAATTGCTGTCAAACATTCCAAGAATTAGTTTGTAAGTTTGTTTGGGATAATTGTACAATATGCTGTTGTAAAATATCTAAAATTATAATAACATTGTAGAATAATATCATGTAAGGATATTCTTTGCTCTAGAAAGCCCACATCTTTAATAATTTCATTTTAAATAAATGACCAGAATAGTCAAATCCACAGAGACAGAAAGTAGATTAGTGGTTTCCAGGGGCTGGGGTGGGATAGGATGAGGTGTGACAGCTAATAATTTCAAGGTTTGTTTTTGGCGTAATGAACATGTTCTGGAACTAAGTAGTGTGGTTGCACAACTTTGTGGCTAAAAACGAATAAATAGTACACTTTGTTTTTATATATTTTACTAGAGGCCCGGTGCACAAAATTCATGCACTTGGGGGAGGGGGGTCCCTCAGCCTGGCCTGTGCCCTCTCGCAGTCCAGGAGCCCTGGGGGGATTTCTGACTGACGGCTTAGGCCCACGAAGCCATCAGTCAGACATCCTTAGCATTGCCACGAAGGCGGGAGAGGCTCCCACCACTGCCGCCGTGCTCGCCAGCTGTGAGCTCGACTTCTGGCTGAGCAGCGCTCCCCCTGTGGGAGCACACTGACCACCAGGGGGCAGCTCCTGCATTGAGTGTCTGCCCCCTAGTGGTCAGTGCACACCATAGTGACCGGTCATTCCACCATTCGGTCATTTGCATATTAGCCTTGTATTATATAGGATACTCACCTGAGGAGAGAGAGGAACATCAATTGGTTGCCTCTCCCCTGGGCTCCAACCAGGGATCGAACCTGAAACCTGGCGTGTGCCGTGATGGAAATGGAACCCACAACATTTTGGTGTATGGGACAATGCTCCAACCCACTGAGCCACCTGGCTAGAGCCAAATAGTGCACTATAAAGGGGTGAATATTATGGTATGTGAATTATATCTCAATTTTTAAAAAGTAAAAAGTGAGTTTTATCACTGATACAAAAGCTGTGTTGGAGGATGAGGTCAAACTATTCAACCAAGTGCCAAACACGTTTGCTGATATTTCCTGCCCCACCTCTAGCTTATCCCTACACTGCAGTCTGGATCCGTCCCATGGAAAATTTGGGGATGGCAGACACATACAGAATTGCTGGCTCACACCAGTGCAGAATGCAGAAGGAGAAAGAGACTGAATTTCCAGAGTTTAAAGCTTTTATAATGAATTAGCTCCTTCCAATCAAAGGCTGTGAAGTAATGGCTGTCCCCCAGCCATCTGGTGGGAGGAGTGTGCAGGGATGGAGCAAGGAAAGGAATGTCACTTTCTCATGGACAGTCCTCCATATAGATACCTGAGCAGTGGGGGATAAGTCTTACTTTCTAAGAAAATCATCTCTGGACTGGACACAAAGTGAGAATTTATGAATTAAAGACAGTACCGGGAACTCATTCTGTGTTTAACACTGTTTTCTTATTGTAGGGAAACTGCAAAATATGAGTGAGAAGGGAGAATCTTAAAGCCACGACAGAGAAAAGACAGACTGCCTACAAAGAAACAGCAATCAAACTCACAATAGACATATTTTAATTGCCACTCAAGTGCTGGTGAGGAGGCCTTGGGTCTGTGAAATGTAAAAAGTTGGAACTGAGACCCCTGTATTAGTCCAGGGACGCTTGGAGGGCTACACCCTCACTGAAAAGGAAATCTTAAAAAAAAGTTCTCCTTGGCACCAGGATGTGTTAAGGAATTTTGTGTCTTGTATAGTATTTTTATACTAACTGCAATACCATGTTTTCAGGAAATAACCATCAATGTTTTTAGCACCATTGTTTATTTTTAATAAAAAAATTTTTCATGTTGACATTATTGCAGGAGTCTCTCCCCCCGACCTTTGCACACCTCCACCCTACCCCACCAACCCCTTCCTTGACCTTTACCAAATTATTGTCTGTGTCCATGGAGCACGCATATGTGTTCTTCAGCCATTTCCTCACCTTCTTTTTCTAGTCACCCCCATTCTCTTCCCTTGGGCACCAGCCAGTCTGTTCCACGCATCCCTGCTTCTGGTTCCATATTGTTTGTCAGTTTATGTTGTTCATGAGATTCCATATGTTAGTGAGATCATATGGTATTTATCTTTCTCTTATGGGCTTATTTCAGTTAGCATAATACTCTCCAGGTCCGTCCATGTTGTCGCAAAGGGTAAGACATCCTTCTTTTTTACAGGCAAGTAGTATTCCATTGTGTAAATGTTCCACAATTTTTCATCCACTCGTCTGCTGATGGGCACTTGGGCTGTTTCCAGATCACAGTTATCTATCTATCTATATAAAAAAGCCTAAGCGACCGTTACAACCAGACGATCAGACGACCAGCTGGTAGCTATGAAGTGCACTATGACGCTTAACGCAGGCGCTGCCCCCTGGTGGTCAGTGCGCTCCCACAGCAAACCTCCTGCGGCCGGCCAACCTCCCATGGTCCCTCCCCCCGGCCGGCCAGCCCCAATTGGCCCCAGTTGAAACTGGGTGAGATGGCCCCGATCGGCCCCAGTCGCCAGCCAGGCAGAGGGACCTCACCCGTACACAAATTTGTGCACTGGGCCTCTAATTGTAAATAATGCTGCTATGAATATAGGGCTGCACATGTTCCTTCTGATTGGTGTTTTTGGATTCTTAGGATATATTACCAGAAGTGGGATTGCTTAATAATGGTTAGTTATTTGGTTTGGAATATAAGGTTAGAAAGTCAATGCTATAGCTCACATGCGCTGTCTTGTGTGGTTTGGGAGGAACGCTGCTGTTGCTCATTAAGTTATTGTCTTTTGGCTCCACACCCTGATTGTGCTCAACTACCTGCTGCTATGCCAGGACTCTGCTAATTTCAGTTCTCCTTTGCCAGCTGGATCCCTGTACGGTTCTACTATTGGAGGACCCAGAGGAAGACAAGAAGGATGGAGGAGAGAAAGGGACACACTTCTCACTCTTCACATTCTTTTCCAATTAGCATTGCCCCCAAAAGGCACTTAGGCTCCAGTCCACGGCTTCTTCCAACAATCCCAGAAGCAGCCTCAGTGGTCCCTCTCAGAGGTCTCAGTGCCAGTAGGACACCGCCCCCTCCTGTGTCCCTCCTAGGTTCCTGACTGGATTCTGGCTGGCAGCACCTTCTTAGAGGTCTAAGTCCCAGCTGATGGGCTCCTCCTCTGAGCTGCGAGGTTCTGAATTTCTAGACCTCTTTCCTTTTATCCCCAGTCCTACATGTACTACCTCTGTGCTCTTAGGGTGTCCTTTCTGCACTTCTAACCCTCCAACCTGTTTAAACAATTCCCTATATTAAATTGTCTTTGTTGAAATATTTAGGGTGCTATTTATTTTCCCTTCTGCACCCCAAGCAATACAGATCACTTCTTGGCTTTTCTCTCTCTAGTATGCTAAGTAGAGCATAAACCTCATTGCTCTAGTAACTGCTGAGAAGATCAAGTTTTATATTTGGAGAAACTGAGGCTCAGGGAAATTCCGTAAACTGCCGAAGGTAAAATTAGAGAGAGGCGTTTCTAACTGAGGTACATTGTCTTCTCTCATTGTCTCATTTTGACTTCCGGGAAGTTCTTTTTCCCTCTTGTTTTTTTCTTCACTGTGAAACTCTAGTGCATATTAATTTGGTTCTGCACACCTTTTTCTAAACTGCAAGAATGTGAGGTGACTATGTATACATTTCTAGTCTTTCAGCAGGACAGGAATAAACGTTATCTAACAATGAAGTTCTGGGAGGAAGCCACATAAAATAAATTCAGGTCTTGAAATACATGAGTCACTGTTGGTGAGGAGGAAGTGGAGGTGAGTGTATGAGTGACTGACAGAGCCAACCACGCCTTAGTCTTAAACATCAGCTACTACCAAGGAAAGCACCAGGCCCTGGGCTACTTCGTTATACATTTTATCACATTTAATACCACGACACACGGTAGGTGGAGAAGAATTGCATCATTCAATTCTACATGCATTTAACTTGGGTGCATTTACACTCAAGTGGGAGGAGAGGAAGAGGGAGAATGGGAAGAGGAAAAGAGAAAGAGGAGGAAAACAAGGGGGAGGTAAGAGGAGAAAGGAAGGAGTTTGCACGGCCTGTATTTAAATAGTGCATTCAATTCTGGTCAGCTCTACTAATCGGTGTTTGGCTTGGAGTAACCTGCGATGGGCACATGAAACCGTTATTCCCAGAAATGGTCTCCGTTTCAAACGCTCATTTTGTTACTATCGGCTGTGCTGAATGCAATTCTAATGTTTAAATCTAAACAGTTCCCATTCAACAGGGCCCTCGAATGCAAGCCAACGGCTTCATCTGGTCCTTAAATGAAGCAGCAGCTAGCTCTTCCAACAGTAGAGGAAATGCTGGCTCTGCTGATCTTAAAGAAACATACAGCAGCACCCGGACTCCCAAGTAGTAGCCTTCTTAGAGATTAAAAAAACAAAAAAATGCCTGCATGACTTTAGCCTCACAATCTGGCTAGAGTCAAAACTGCTGAATGTTCCCCATTGGTATTGTTTTCCCTAATCCTAAAATGCGGAAATGGATGCCTGGAAAGGGATTTCCACTTCCCCAAAGTCATACAGGGAATGAGGGCTGAGTTGGGCTGGGCTGGGATTTGAGCCCAGGTTTCTCTTCCTCCAAAGCTCTGCCCCTGTTTGATCCCTGGCCTCTTGCAGATGGCAGAAGAGCAGAGGTTGGCAGGTGTATTGTGAGCGCCAGAGAGAGGAGACACAATGCGAAGGTCTTCCTGGGGTCTGAGCAGCAAGGTGCTGGAGCGACCTAACAGTGCCGGCTTCCAAACCAACACCACTGCATGCACAACGCTGAGCTTTAATTTCTGCGAAACCATTGGTTTCGTCTGATAATGCTATTTTCTTGATGAAGTAGCTTCCGAGGGCATGCTTCTCTTGTCTTTAGGGAGGGTGGTGTATTCCCTAGAAATAAAATGGGTCCATTTGTCACTGGAAATGACCTGGTGACTTAGAATCGCAGCGCTTATTTCTGCAATTTGTCTTTCCCATGGTCATCTGGGTTTAATATCCTGGGTGGCGGAAAAGGAAAGGCAGTGTGTATTTTTCCTTGAGATTTTCAAATTTGAATTTCCTGCTGTGAGTGCTTTTGCCGCTGAGTTGAAATTAGAGCAGGATGAACTTCTTGAACTGCCACCAACTTGGCCACAGGCTGACTCCAGGACCTCCTGCAGGGAAAGCTCCCTGAGGGGACAGCATGAAATGTCTCTGCAGGAGAGATTAAATGGTTTAATAATGTCCTATTAAACCCACAGCTTTCAAACAAAACTGTGCCCTTCAATACCACTTATCACCCCAAAGCTCCTACTCAAGTGATTTGAATCTTAGATGAGGATTTTACCTGTAGGATGGAAGACACTGGCCACACTGACACTTTTAGCCTTTTTTGAGGTGAGGGAGGGTGAGCTTTTGCCAAAATGTCACAGGCATGTTAGAATGGTTGCTTATGTGGATAGGAGGAGAAAGGAGTGAACTTTGTAAACAGGAAAAAATACTAATCAAATATAAGAGAGGAGTGAATCAAGTACTAATAATGACAATATACCAGGAACTGACAAGTTTGATTGCCTCAACTCTGTCCAGAAAGAAACAGAACCAGACAAAACAAGGAAACAAACCGGATCCCATTGCAGTAGAGTCTAAAGCCTCTTCAATACACCCTTAGAACATTTTTGTTCCTCCAGCTGTTCTATTTGGATAGATTCTGTTCATTCCTCAGCTCTGGATTTTTGGGAATCATATACTTCCATCACCTGCTATTTGGGTCTGAGGTACAGCTGCTGGGATACATTATATGGCAGAGCCCCATTATCCTGAGAGACAGTGGTGTTAGACCCACTTGGTAGTATAAGGACCCCTGTCAATAAGTCAGGAAGAAGTTTATCTCTTCTCTTGTTCTTCATGTGCAAGAGCTACGAATCTTACTCACCCAGCTTCAGGATCAGAGATGACCCTGTATCCCAGTGGTTTGGCTCCTGCAGGTCAAAAGAATGAGAGGGAACATCTGGTCCCCAAGGTACACCCAGCTTCTTTGCCCAAGGATCCTAGATCTTCCAGGCCAGGCACTTTCCAGAATTTATCCTGTAGGCTCTTCACCTCAGAACAGACATTCAGCCTCTCATCTGTCCTGGAGCATAAAAATTCCCCCCTATAGCTCAACTCTCTCCTTATGGATCTCAGAGAGCTAAGATATGGTTTGCTTAAGAACCCCCACTGCCAGTAGCTGATGGGCTTAAGAAAGTTAGGTCTAGTACTTGGATTTTCAAATAGGTGGTCATGAAAAGCTTTCCCAGGGCAGACAGATAGATGTTGGAAAGGAGTGTGCCATATTGTGACATATAATAAGAAATGTCTATATATAAAACCCTAATATGCAAATAGACTGAACAGCAGAAAAACCAAACAACTGAACAGCTGGTTGCTATGATGTATGCACTGACCACCACGGGGTGCTTGCGGAACATGGCGGGCATCAGCCACAGCGGGATGGTGGAGCAGGTGAGCGGGGGTGCCAGACCAAGGTGGGGTGCCGGTTGCTGTCAATGGGGCAAACCTCTGGTGGTTACTGAAAATTTTTTGCTCCTGTGCGCCGCAGTCCCACCTGGCACTCGCACCTGCTGCTAGTGCCGGCCCTGGCCCCGCTCACACCCGCTGCCTGTGCCTGGTGCTGGCCCTGATCACTTGGCACTGTCAGCAGGTGTAGCGGTGGCTGCTGGCTCCAAACGCCCCTCAGGGCTTCTCCACCACCCCTGCTCCTGAGGGGTGATCTGGGCTGGCAGCTGCCTCTCACACCCACTGCCGGCAATGACCCCGCTCATACCCAATCGCTCCGCTCCGTCAGCAGGTGCAAGTGAGGCTGGCACCGTCAGTGTGTGGGACCAGTGGAGGCAGGAATGGAGCTGTAGGCAGCCAGGGGACTGGTGGCTGTGGCGGGAGAAGCCAGGCGGGGCTGTGGAGGATGGGTCGAGACCCGCCCCTGTGCCCACCACATCCTCAGGGCCCACAGTTCCTTTCAAGATGCACGAATTTGTGCACTGGGCCCCTAGTGTATATCTTACTCCTCATTTCAGACACAAAGTTCCGAAAACCCTTAGAATTTCCTAAGTGATGAGGTATAAAGCTGTCTTTTGTTATGTTAATGAGGTGGTTTTGGGGCCTAAGGCTAGGAACTGATTGCTAGGAAAAACAATACTGTGATTAGAAGGTGTTGGCTTACAACTTCGGAAATTCCCCTCATGAAATCTGAAACTGGCTCCCCATACACTGAGGGCAAGGGTAGGTAGCAGTTTTAATAAGCAAGGCTTGTTCTGGGTGGCCACAGACAAGTTGATCTCCATACCTACTTGCCAGAATCTTAAATGTTTATATAGAGGTCTTAACTGGGTTCAGTCAGTATTCAGTCCAGAAGGTCTCCGTAATTCCTTACTTTCTCAAGGTTGAACCCTAGTGTGGGAATGGTGGGGGGAACATACAAGCCCAAGAACAGGGGAGGGGATGAAGAGCCTGATTGTGGGTCAACTGGCAGGCTTGCCCTCTCAATGACCTCCTCCAACAGAAGGTTGGAACCTCGAGTCCCACCCCCGGACCTCAAGGGAGTGGAGAGAGGTTGGAGATTGAGTCATTGCCAATGGCCAATGATTTAATCAATCAAGCTTAAGTAATGAAGCCTTCAAAAAACCCAAAAGGACAGGATCCAGAGAGCGTCTGGGTTGGTGAACAGGTGGAGGTGCTAGAGGAGTGGTGCACCTGGAGAGGACATGGAAGGTCTGCCTCTTCCTGCACACCTTGCCACATCTCTTCCATTGGACTGTTCCTGAGTTCTATCCTTTCACAGTAAAAACAGTGATCTAGTAAGTGAAATGTTACTCTGAGTTCTGTGAGTTGCTCTAGCAAATTAATTGAACCTGAAGAGGGGGGGTTACGGGAACCTCTGATATCGGTCAGTTGTCATTGATGATTGAAGTATGTGTGCATAGGGGTATATCCTTAAGGACTGAATTCTTATCCTGTGGTATCTGATTTTATTTCTGGGTGAATAAAGTCAGAATTGAGCTGCATTGTAGGAAACTCAGCTGATATGTGGAGAATTAATTGTTGTTGTGCAGAAATATGCCCTCCTCTATTGGAATTGGATCCATAAATCTATAAAGAAAGTGGGAAGGACATTTCAGGACAGGGAAAACACATGAGCCAAGGTAGGGAAAATCAAAGGTATGTCCTGGGAATAAGGAATAAATAAATTTTGCTGTAACCAAGGCTCCTACACTCATAAAATCATCGTTGATCTGTTGCACAAAATACATCATGAGGAACAGCTACTTTGAACATTTTTTATATATTACCTAATTATCCAATATAATAAAGAGGTGATATGCAAATTGACCCTCATGCCCTCACAAGATGGTTGCCTATGACCAGGACGGCAGGGGGGTTATTGAGGGATGACCAAACGACTGAACAAGCAGGCTGCATGGGGCAACCAGGCCGGCAGGGGGGAGGGCAGTTGGGGGCGACCAGGCTGGCAGGGGGGCAGTTAGGGGTGACCAGGCCAGCAGAGGGGGGCAGTTGGGGGTGACCAGGCAGGCAGGCAGGCAGGTGAGCAATTAGGAGCTAGCAGTCCAGGATTGTGAGAGGCATGTCCAATTGCTGGTTTAGGCCCAATCCCCAGCATCGGATCTAAACCAGCAGTCAGATATCCCCCAAGGGGTCCCAGATTGGAGAGGGAGCAGGCTGGGCTGAGGATCCCCCCCACCCCAACCCCCGTGCATGAATTGTGTGCACCGGGCCTCTAGTAAATATATATGTATGCATTTATTATAAACATAAATTTATATTATATATGAAGGTTTCCATAAAGTTCTTATGTAGTTTGAATTTGTAATAAGTTTACTCCTACATAGGATGTAAGCAATCTGCAAAATGTGACAGAGAGAGGATTTACACAGATTTAAAATATTGAAATGTCAATTTTCAACAATTCTGCCATCATCTAGGATTCATTTTGATTTAGCCACTATTATACATAGGGTTTATTACCTAAAAAATGGAGTAAAAATATTAAAACAAGCTAACAGTTTATTTAAATATTGAATAATATTCTCTGTTTATCTTGCAAATTATTTTATATGTTACACAGACATAATTTGTTTACTATTCAAACTGAAGCAGGACTTTATATACACCTTATCCTTATAGGATACACACACACACTCACACACTCACACACAGACACACATACCAGTTTTCAAATACGAGTGTGAATCAGAATTACCTAGATGGCTTGTTAGAACACAGATTGCTGGGTTCCACTATCAGCAAGAGATTCTGATTTAGTTGACCTTGTGTAGGACACAAGAATTTGTCTCTCAGGCGATGCTTCTGCTGCCAGTAGTGAGCCACATTGAAATTTACAAAATCCATTGAGCAAAATATACTGAGGGTGATTGGAAAAAAAATGACCCTTCCTTCCTTTCCTCCCTCCCTCCCTCCCTCTCTCCCTCCCTCCCTCCCTCCCTCCCTCCCTCCCTCCCTCCTTCCTTCCTTCCTTCCTTCCTTCCTTCCTTCCTTCCTTCCTTCCTTCCTTCCTTCCATCCCTCCCTCTTCCTCTCCCCGTTGCTCTCCTGCTTTCCTACATATGCATGTATATATGTATACGTGTATGCATGTGTGTATGTTATGTATGTATGTATGTATGTATGTATTTCAACCTTCTGGGGTAGGACTGATTTGGCACACCAGTCATTTCCAGTATTTGGTAATCCTAGCTAACAGGAAGGAATGACGTGATCGCTTATCATCTCTCGCCCAGCCAGTTGCCATGGTCTCTTTACCTGTTTCCTTGCCTCCCAACTCTGTTTGTCTGATTCTTTCACTTCACAGCTGCCAGTTGTTGTCTGAAAACAGGTCACTTCTCAAAACCCTAGTGACTTCCTCTGATACTCACGGTGGAGCAGGAATTCAGACTTAACTTGGGCTAATTTAGAAGCGAGTAGTCCTTTTAGCTAACACAATATCCTGTCTTCTTCACTTGTGTGAATGGAATGCTTAATTAAAACCTAAGTCTTCCCATCTTAGGTAATAATTTCAATGTTATTCCTCATTAAGCTCTTAAATTCTAACTGATATAGAAATTATTTTGTTTAAATCCACCAACATTTAATAAACTTCTGAGAAGGACCTGACACTGTGTGCATGGAGGTGTCTTTCCTATTCCCTGTTCTCTTCGGGTTTGAATAATGGCATGCCCAAATAAACAAAAAAATCCAATGTATAAGCCCCCTCCCCCCAAGTCCCCCAGGAAACCAAAAGGCAGAACACAAAGGAGATGGGACAATTATTCTCTGAAAAGGTAAGGAGTAAATTCTTTAAAAAAAACCTCATGAATTCTGTTTCTGAAAACCCAGGCATACATATCCAAGCAGAAACTTGGGCAAACTAGAAATTATATTATGTTAGAAATAACCTGAGTTCTAGTGCCCACTCTTAGAAAAATAGTCTCTGTGTCTTTGATTGAGTCACTTTATTGCTCTCTTCCTTCATCTGGACAATGAGGCTGGGCCCAGGTGATCTCTGGAGTTCCTTCCAGTGCAATATGCTAGAATTGCCACGTTCGGTGGACAAACACACAGAGCAGTCTTTAATTATAAGTTTGCAAAGGCATCTAGGGGGCCAGCTCCATCTGCTGCTGACATCTTAAACCTTTATTAATTACTTGCTGTTGGGAGGGGGCAGAGAAGCAGAGAAATCCCTTGGATCGCAAGCCTCCCACTTCTGGTTTCTCGCTGCACAATATTCCCCAGGACTTGGGAGCCAGATGGCAACATTTTTGAAGATGCACTAAGGATTTGAGTTCTGGTTTGTATTAAATATCACATGTTAATTATTAATCTGTGGCAGATGCAAATGTATATTATTACACTACATTAAACATTAATGTTGCAAAGACCAGGCTGTGGACCACATGGAGCTGCTGAGGAAACACCATTGGTCCTTCGACTGACATCCAGATTTAGGATCCAGGTACACTAAACAAAACTCTTTAGAAAGAATATTCATTACTAATGCGAATGTGAAGAAGATGAGCATTGTTTCAACGTAAGTGATAATAGTATTTATTGAGGTTTTATTATATGCAGTAGTCATCAAAGTGTTTGACAGAGACTGATCAATTTCACCTTCCTAACAACTCTATGAGGCAGGCATTACTACTTATTGTTAGGGCACAACCTTTATTAAGCACCAACTATGTATGGGGAACTGTTCTAGATAGTCGGGGTAAGACACTGACATGATTTTTATGGAACTTACTTTCTGGTGACAATATACCCCCAAACCAGTAGATGGACAAAGTAATTTCAGATAAGTACCGTGAAATAAATGTGACAGTGATGTGGTTGCCAGGGGCTGGGAGGGGGTCATTAGAGCTCCGCCGACCTGGAGAGTCCTCTCTGAGGAGGAAACATTGGGGCTAAAGGTTCTAGGTCAAATAGGCTAATAACCATTTCCTAAGAACAACTGGGCAAACATTAATTCTTCAAATGACCAGTGTGTTAAAATATCAACTTGTCAAAAACTTGTTTTAATCATGTACCTATCAACGTCAAAACGTTTCATGTTTCTCCAAGGTCACCAAATATTATATTTTTAGGATAGTTTCCTGAGTATTGTGAATTTTAGCTGTTCTTCATGCCATTAACATCAAGAATATTATAAACAGTAGTGTGGGTTTCTGTTTCCCAAAGCATTTTCTATCCAGCCTACAGCTGCTTATTTCTTCACTTACCTTACATCTCTGATTGGATTTTCCATTTTTTAAGATTGCCTCAGCTTGTGTATGAATGGCTGGAAATAGTTTGTGGAGAGATACGTTGGACTGTCCAGTGTAAAAATGGACATACATTAAACAAAGTAGGTATGCTGTCTAGAACTGGCTACTGTCACTCTAGCCTGTCTTCAAGTTGGACATCCTCTCTTCTCCTAGGACACCACCGCCAGCCAGGAGAATGGCCTTGTTATTATCTTTTGAATGGCACCATCTTTGAAGCCCTCTCTATTTGGTGGAAATTCTTCTCTTTTACCCCTTTTGCTGCCTTAGAAGTCAGTCAAGCCCCTGTTTCAGGCCTTCTTAATTTTTATCCCTATTTCCTTCTAACTACTAAAGACCAAAAGTTGTATGTTTGTCGTGTCAAAACACACAATGCAATATACAGATGATATATCATAGAACTGTACACTTGAAACCTATATAATTTTATTAACCAATGTCACCCTGATAAATTTAATTTAGAAAATCTCATTCTGGTCTACTTGGAAACTGCTTTCCTATATTACAGAGCCTAGGGAGCCAAAATGACTTTGCTTCAGCTACTTTGGAGTTCGCACGTAGACACATGACCAATCAGATCTGAGAGTGAAAAGGCTCCCATATATGGAGGGGAAAATAAGCCTTGGGAAGGGCAGAATGCCCCAGAGAGACCAACATTTCTGACAAGTGTGGTGGGAGGTGTTGAGGCAGCTGTGGTGTATTTCCAGCATCCAGTCCAGGATGTGATAGACATAGGAGAGCAGTGGTGGTTTCTCCGGCGTGGTCCCATGGTGGGCTTGAAGGCTATGTCTAGAAGATGCATTTTACCTAGCTGCATCTACCCTGGATTATGTGGAATCAATCTGGTAATTTGGGTCTCACAGAGATTGTATGAACACGTCATATCTTTGATTAAATTTCTTTATGCTTAAACTAACGGGAGTGGATTCAGTTGTCTTTGACTAAAAGCTCTGATCAACACACCTGATATCTTTACAGTTTACTGAGATACTTGATGATGGTGTCTTAGTCTGTTTGGGCTGCTAATACAAAATAACACTAACTGGGTGGTTAGTAAATAACAAGTACATACTTATGGTTCTGGAGGCTGGAAAGTCCAAGTTCATGGCATCAAAAGATTCCGTATCTGGCAAGGTCTTTCTTCCCAGATGGCTTTCTTCTTGCTACCTTGTGCTCACAGGGTGGTAGTGGCAAGGGAGTTTTCTAGGTCCTTTCTTTAATAAGGGCACTAATCCCGATCATGATGGCTTTGTCACAACCTAATCACCTCCCAAAGACCTGACCTCTTAGTATCATCACTTTCGTGATTAAGATTCAACATATGAGCTTTAGGGGGAACACAAATGTTCAGACATTAGCAAGTGGAGAAGTATCAAAGGAAGGATGTCATAATGATGGAATGACTAGTACTGAACTCACTTGGAGGATCGAATTCATATCATGTTGGGGCTCACTCAGCCTTTCTCCTCATCAATCAAGTTGCCTTTTCATTCTTTCTTTGACTATGAAATGAGAATCATCACTGTAATTATCTCACAGGTTTGTTATTGTAAGTTAAATAAACTTTCTAGAATAGTATGTTGTGCCATGCAATTTTAATAGTAAACATTGGCTAGCATTTTTGTTAGTATTAGGGTGGACTAATTCATTTTGGCAAAGATAGCACTAGAGTTGATGTCTTCAAACAAAGAACAGAAGGTCTGGGAGAAAGGAACAGAGAGAGGGAACTTATCCCAAGTTGGATGCACAGAAGAGCATAGCACATTCAGGGAGCCAGAGGGGTCTGCCCCAGAAAGTTCCCCAGGGGAGGGCGGGGACTGTAGGAGTGTACTGCTGGAATGAGTGGTCTGGAGAGTTAGGTAGGGGTTGGATCATGGCAAACATTATAGGCTCCTTTCATAATGGGCAGCCCTGGTCTCAGCCCCTTCATCCCAGTCCAGTTGGAAGGACTTCCTCCTTCCTTCTTCCCCACCATTCACTCACTTGATCACCTCCAAATTTCAGCCATGTGCATATCCCCCTTGTTGCCACCTGGGGGCAAGATCCTGATCTAAGTCTATGCAATCCATCTCTCCAAAACATGGAGGAGATTGGGCTAAATGTTTGCTGAGACTATGGCAGACATAGGAAGACTTATTTTTACAACTCTTTGGTATATATGCTTGAAAAATTATGGTTAACTGCGGATCACTTTGTGTTCTGGTAAATTCCCTCTAGTAAAAAAAAATGCCAACACACTTTGGGAGAAACTATGAATTCTATAACCAAACTGAATCTTTCTGATACCAGAGTCTACAGGGCCTTACAGGGCCATTTTTTTCACTCAATAATGCATTGATGTGGTATAATATTTTTAGAATTTCTTCCCTTGTTTTTTTTCCCTTATCTCCCTCTTCCTCTTCCTTCTCTCTTCCCCCTCTCCCTTCTTCTTAGTTAAACCAAAATTCTCTGTTAAGGTTTAGAATTGATATCTTGGTGTTTAATCTAGAATGGCCTCTGTCTTTTTCTGGAAATAGTCTTTATTTCAGATGATTTGCTGCTTTTTTTCTGAGGCCTGCCTTGTAACACCAGCCCATTTCCTGCAGCTTCTCAAGTACTATTAGTACAAGGAATGATTATTTCATATAAAATAATCAGAAAAACTTAATAGTATTAAGACAGTGACAGGAAAAGCGGTTATTATTACAGACCGGGGCAAATCCAGCCATAATTTTTTGTTTTATTTTGTTCTGTCAAAAACATTTTTGTTAAAACTGAAAACATATTTTGCCCACTACCTCCTCCCTTGTCTTTTTGAAAGCCCATATGTTCTTCAGGGGAAAATTGAATTCAGCTTCGTGTCTTTGTGAAATTTAAAAAGAGCCATTTGATGTGTGAGATTTCTAGGTCTTTAGAAATCAGACCTGAAGTCAATTGCTTGGACTAACTTGAACTTGCATTTTTCTAACACTTTGAAAAAAACAACATTTGGGTCAGATTCAAGAGTTCAATTTTCTTCCACTTCTTGGAAGTCAACTCTTACACCGCCAGGGCGTATTCACACGTTGCTTATTTTTCAATAGACTTGAGAAGGTCATAAATTTTGTCCACATTCTCTATTCTATTGTCCACATTCACATTCAATAAACATGTTTGGCTTTGAACTTGCATCTGGGTGTAGTAGCTTTTGAGATTTTCCTCTCTCCCGGGTGGAGTGGGTTCATTTTCTCAGCTGGAGAATATATTGCTCTATGTGCGTGAAACAACTTGGAGATAAAATAACCAATTGAGGGTTGTCAGAAGGATATAAGCCTCCCACAGTCTATGTACACCTGCTCTGGATTGGACAGGAACCTGGTTATCACAAGTGTTTGAGTTCAGGGTGAGGCAGGTGTGCTGAGCTGGAGGTTAGGAGGAAGTTGATTCTAATCCTTGGCTTTCTTACCACCTGGCTGTGTGATCCCATGACAGCATTTCTTTTTTCTCCTTGGACCCACATTCCTCATTCTAAAACAAGGCAATAGGCCAAAGCAGTGTTTTCAAACTGGGCTCTTCAAAGCCCTGGGGTTCCAAAGAACTGTGTCGGGAGCTGCCTGACTTTTACAGGTGAAGATTTGTAGAAAACTGTTTAGATTAAAAGGAATTTGTTGCTACAAAACAAAGATGGAGCAATCCTCAACTCTATGTTTTAGATTTTTAAGTTTGTTTTATTTTCAGTTGTTTAACTTATGCCTCGTTATGGGTTTCAAATGATTTAGAGGAAATCATACCTGGGTTTGAGCTGAGGGAATGTAAATTTGGTTTCATTTGTTGACACTGATCTCTCACATCCTAGGGTACACAAGCCTAGGGTTGTTTCTTTGCTGTTTGAAACAGACTGCTGGGATCTCTCTCATCTTTGACTAAGTACTACTAGGTACATATATGACAAGCTAGGGAAAGAACCACTGGGAAGCAATACACTGAAACATTTCTGAGCTCACACAGGACTGAGAACTGTTTGTGTTTCCACAAGCCATAGCTTGTTATTCTAGACCAAGGGTGGGCAAACTTTTTGACTCAAGGGCCACAATGGGTTCTTAAACTGGACCAGAGGGCCGGAATAAAAGCATGGATGGAGTGTTTGTGTGAACTAATATAAATTCAAAGTAAAGGAGCGGAGGGGAGAGCAAGAGAACCCTCCGCTCTTTCGGCTCCGCAGGCCGGATAGGACAGCCGAACGGGCCAGATCCGGCCCATGGGCCGTAGTTTGCCCACGGCTGTATCTAGGGCATTTAGTAGAGTCAGCCCCACTTTGTGGGCGAGTGGTGGCCAGGAGGCATGATGGCACCCTCTTTGGCATCCTCTTTGGCAGGCAGGGAGGTGGACGTCAGGTTGAGAGGGAACAATGAGATGTGGTTAAGACCAGATGCTGCTACAGACCAGACAGGGGTAGCTGGTGTGGAATGAAGTTGTCAAACACCACCCATGACCAAGGTAGACAGAAGCTGATAAGAGTACAGATTCAAAATGGGCTTTCAACATGGGGCTCGGAGGGACTCCCATATGGAGTAGTAGGGAGCTCTGGTGACTCTTTGTATGGTTCCTGTGGTTTAACTCGGTGCCAGGGGCATTTAGAAGTACACCTTCAATTCTGGGAGATGCAAACTATCTCATGGGGATAGAGAGAGGATCAGTGGCTGTCTGGGGGTGGTGGTGGGTAGGCAGGGAAAGAGTGGAAGGAAGGATTTCAAAGAGTCATGAGAATACTTAGGGGGCAGATAAGTATGTTCATTATCTTGGTTGTGGTGATGGTTTTACAGATAAACACATGGGTTAAAACTTATCAAGTTGTACACTTTAAATGTGCAGTATATTATATGTGAATTATACCTCAAGGAAGCTGTTTGCTTTCTTATCCTACTTGCTTAACCCATTCATATTACAGAGCTGGCTGTTTATGCTTTCATTTCATCTTAGTACAAAGTCTTCTCTTCTGGAGTTAGAGTTGGTATCATATTTAAATTTGCAGGCATTTGAGATGTTTTGATCGACACAAAGGCAACTCAGGAATTCATTTCGGTGATGCTAGCAAGCTCCAAAAGGTGAGGGGAAGGTCAGTTTTAGATGTGTTTGTGGAGAGAGGCAGCTTCTCTGGTCCAATTTTCTGCTCAGGACAGTTTGGGTACCCACATTCTCATGTTCCCAGCATCTTGATGACTGGATCTCACCTCCCAGTTTCTACCCCTTGTTGACCTAGAATGAACATATGTAAATCACATGCAAATAAAGAATGTTCACACATTTAATTATTTTCCAGTGAAATATTGGGTTGTTTAGTTTTTGAAAAGCTATGTTTATTGCAGTGATAAAATTCTCAGATTTGAATTTGAGATTTGTTACTTGCCAGAATAATCTCTTATTATTGAAGCATTTATTAAAACAAAAATGAGATTTTTAAAAATTATATTTTTTAATCCTCACTTGAGGATATGTTTTCCCCATTGCTTTTTTTTTTTTTTTTTTTTTTTTTTTTTTTTTTTTTAGAGAGGGTGGAAAGGAGGAGGAGAGACACACAGAGAGAGAAACATCAATGTGAGACACATGGATTGGTTGCATGCCATGAGCTATGTGCCCTTGACCAGAATCGAACCCAAGACCCTTCAGTCTGAGGCGGACGCTCTAAACATTGAGCAAACCAGCTAGGGCGAGAATGGGATTATTCTTAAAAATTAGTATTCCTTGGTCCCTTCAGAATGTGAAGCATTGGAAAAGGCAAGGACTTTTAAATCAAATTAGGTAGCCCTAAGTTCAAATCTCTCACAGATGCAATCTATAACAGTAAGTTTAAATTTTCTACCCTGCAGCTTCCTTCAGTGTAAACCCAGATAATAAGAGCTTTCTTGTAGGATGTGTGTGAGGATTAGAGATGTTGTTTGCAAAGGGCCTAGCATAATGCCTGAATAGACACACAATAAACAATGGCGGACTTTTAATTTGTAAACACAACTAGATTTCGTGACTTTTTAAAAATCACTTTTTGATGATAAAATTAAGGCCAGGTATATTTATTTTGCTCCCTGCACTCCCCGAGGACATATATTCACTTCTATATGCCTACCTATTACAATTTCCTCCATTCTTTTTCAGTTTTAACTTTCCTGAAGTTAGTCCCTTTGTGGTGAATTCTTCTCCCGTCTCCCCCCACCCCCCTCCCCGAAACACACACACACACACACACACACACACACACAGGTCTCCTTTTCCTTTGTTTCCAAGCAAAGACAAAAATGTTGGGTATGGGAAGTATTTATCGCGTGCCATTTAGACAAATCTAAGAATCTGACTGAATACTCTCCACAACTGTCGGCTGAAACTAAACACGACGTTGCCATGGATACTGGTTGCTTGGCCTCTGCTCCGATGCCTTAGAGCCTGTTTAGTTCAACAATGTGCAAACCACAGACGTTGCCATGCATTGTATTCACAATCAGTGGATCTGTTAGCCCGGGAATATCTCGAGTTGCTTTAGCAGAGAAGGCGGAAACAGAATGCCCTGTTGCCCTCCACTGTGCTCCAGGTAGAGGCAGTGCCCTAGGCAGATACTTCTTTTCCCTTTTCCCTTTTCCCTCTGCTTCTTTTAATCTAGATACACTACTCCTCTTTTGATATTTATTTGGAAATAAGAATCTCTACTGCATATTTGGTCAAAGACCACGGAGTCATCTGCTAGGAAAATTGCACACTGCTTTGGGTATAAGGACTTAAAACAAGGTGTCATCGAAGGAGAGAGAATACAAGAAAATCCAGGTTTTATTTGAGAGCTGGAGTGACAGCAGAGAGATTCCAGCTGGATAAAAAAAAAAAAAATTCCTGGATTTGCCATTCACTGTGAGTCCTTGGGCAAATTAAACACTGTGAGCCTTAGTGTCCTCATTCCGTGGCTCTTCCACTTGTACGGACCCTTGTGATTACATTGGCCCACCGGGATCATTCAAGGTAATTTCTGTATTTCCAGGCCAGTTGATTGTCAACCTTGACTCCGTCTGCAGCCTTAATTTCTCTTTGCCATGTAAGATGCACAGGTTCTGGGATTCAAAGATGTGTATTTGGGAGGGGAGCATTATCCTGTAATGCGGTAGTGCGAAAGAAATTTTGCTTTCTTTCTTTCTTTCTTTCTTTTTTTTTTTTTCAAAATATATTTTATTGATTTTTCACAGAGAGGAAGAGAGAGGGATAGAGAGTCAGAAACATCGATGAGAGAGAGACATCGATCAGCTGCCTCCTGCACGCCCCCTACTGGGGATGCACCCGCAACCCAGGCACATGCCCTTGACTGGAATCGAACCCGGGACCCTTCAGTCTGCAGGCCGACGCTCTATCCACTGAGCCAAACCGGTTAGGGCAAATTTTGCTTTCTTTATTGCCCATAAATGTCTACATCTTGTTCATGAGTTCCCTCTCCACTGTTAGAAAAAGGAGGCAATTTTAACTATCTGTTCTAGGCTTTTCTCAGCCTTTTATTCCCCTTCATTTTGAAATACATTTTTTATTGTTGATAGTATTACAGATAGCTCCCATTTTCTGCCCCTTTTTTGATAAACTACTCAGTTTAATTCTCATCCAGGACTTCTCATCTCCCTTCAGAGATTCAGTTCTTTCTCTTCTCCCTCCCAATTTGGTATGTGGGCACTTAAAAGCTCATGTGACTGTGTGATGATGGCATGGGAAGGAGAGAGACAGTGCTGAAGGGGACTGGGGAGTGCTCTCTCCCACTTTATCTGTTCAAATACCCAACTCCTATCTTTACTCTGCTGAGGCTGCCTAACCTTATTACAAGTGAGAAGCACGCTTTCTTATAATGCACATGCAGTGTAAAAGCTACGTTAGATTACTGGGCATCAGCTCCTAAAAATGCTTCCAGAAATAATATGCTCTTATCAGCAAGGCACTGAACTCCGAAATATTTTGTGGAGGAAATATTTCTCTTGCCCACTCCCATCCAGTAAAAGGTCGATGCCTGACGTCCACAATTACAGTCTTGTTGCCCTAAACCTGCTCTCAATCACTGGATCTTTCATGGCAAAAGCAAGGATATCATTTTCCACCTTGCTGCTACAGTACACAATTAGGCAAACACAATTCTAAGCTGAACAGTATTTACAGGAAAAGTGGATCGTTCTCCTAAAGAAATGTTTGTGGTTATTATAAAAAGAAGGGACATCCAATTCCCTTCACCGAAGTGAAGTGATCACAAGCCTACTGAAACAACATAATCCAAACATCTTCTCTTCCCACAAATTTCTGGCTGTCAGGGGTAATTACAAGTGAGAGAGCTGCCTCAATAGCACTGTGAACAACTCCCATTTGATTTTTCTTCCCTGTCGAGCTGCTTCATTGTGCCTAGTGCATCATTTATGCTTAGCCATAGGCACAGCGCATGGTGGAGGAGAGGTAAACAGAAATTGAATTTGTGAGCCAGCTCAGGGAAAAAGATGCGGTGAGCCACGTTTTGTGATGGGTGACTCAGGTTCTCCTACTCTGCCCCCCCCTGCCCCCTAAGGATGAGACAATAGTACGATTTGAAGAAGAAAATGTAATTATTGATGTTAGCCCTGGAACAGAGTGGCAGTAATGATGGTGGAGGGAGAGGGGAAAGGAGGATGGGAGCTTGACTGAACCCTGAGAGTGTGATGTGTTAATAAGCTTTATTGATCCTCTCTTCAGTTCTGAGCTGGTAGAAGTGTATGAACACAAAGATAGTAACTGACTTTTTTCTTACTTCCCACATTCATCTATTGGAAGTTATAATGATGTATGCATAGTTCTCCTTGTGTCATTATAGTTTAAGCCACTGTTAACTCTGAACACCTGCAACGACTCTTTGAACAGTTCTCTTTCCCTCTGCTGCCATTCCTTGCCCTTTCAAACGGTGCACACATACTCAAAAGCGTAAATTATATCAGGTCATGCCCTGATGAAATGTTACCAATGTTTTTTCAAAGAATGTAGAATAAAATAGCACATTAGTCAAGATGGGTTAATCTTGTGGGATGACAAAAAAATGTTTATTTATTTTTTGCATGTTGCTTATCCATTGACAGTCTGTATTATAGACTGAATTGTGTTCCCTTGAAGTTCACATATTGGAGCCCTAACCCCAAAGTGATGGTGTTTGGAGATGGGAGCTTAGAGAGGTCATTAGGTTTAGAAGAGGTCTGAGTATGGGGTCCCCAGGATGAGAGTAGTGGTCTTACAGGAAGAGATATCAGATAGCTTACTTTCTCTCTCCCGACCATGTGAGGACATGGTGAGAAAGTAGTCATCTACAAGGCAGGAAGAGAGTCCTCACAAGGAACTGAATCAGTAGGAACCTTGATCTTAGACTTTGCAGCCTCTGGAATGATGAAAAATACATATTTATTGTTTCAGTTCCTCAGTCTATGGTATTTTATGTTATGGCAGCCCTAGCAGTTTAATATAGTCTGTACTAGAGGCCTGATGCACAAAAATTCATGCAAGAGTAGGCCTTCCTACCCCTGGCTGCTGGCACCAGCTTCCCTCTGGCACCCAGGACCTGGGCTGGCTTCCCTCAGGCCCTGGCTTCGTCAGGAAGGATGTCTGAAATGACGTCTGGTCTAATTAGCATATTACCCTTTTATTATTATAGATAGGAGCTCCTCTTGTCCAAGGCACTAAGGACCTAGGCTGATGGAGGCTCTATTTTATCCTAGGCTTCCATAATCACAGAGGCAAGGCAAGCAGACAGTGAATCCAAGGCTGCTGGCTCTTCAAGCTTCTGTGACCCATTTTTCTGGGAAGTAACTCATTTCTTTGGCTTCTGGGCTTTTATTGGTCTGAGCAAGTAATATGGCCTTACTTGCATTCAGCTGGGTAGAAAAGAGTATCATGTCACATTTCACTATATGAGAGAACCAAAACATTGTGAGCATTCTAGATGATCACCGCAGACGTAAACCTCTATGAACATTGAGCAAGGTGTGTTTGATTTGATGTTTTTTACTTTTTGGATTTCATCTGTGTTCATCATTCATGTCGCTTGTTATGTGTTAAGCATTTTCATCAGCTGTTCCCTATGCTTGGAATTCTCTTTCCCTCAGTTATTTTCTTAGCTATCTCCTACTGCTCTTTGAAATCTCAGTCAAAATGTTACATGTTTAGATGATCCAATCCTAACAGCTTTCCCTCCTTTGTCTAAATCCTTACCATTATATTACCTCTTTTTGTTTTCTTTATTTTTCCTTTATAAATGATTATTATTATTATATGCAATGTGGCCTTTTATAATTCCTCAAGTCTTACGTTCTTTTTTTAGTTTGTTCACTTATTCATTCATTTATTTATTTTTGGTTCTGGAGATGTAAAGACAAGTGACACCATATCTACTCTATGGAATTCACAGTCTGGGGGAGAGACAGACATAAACACAAATTATTAAAACCTGGTAATACAAGCACTAAGCATAAGTACATAAAACGATGCTCTATATCATTAGTCATTAAGAAAATGCCAACCGAAATAATAAGATACCACTTCACACATACTATAATCGCTACAATAACAATAATGGACAATGGCAGTGTCAGTGAGAATGTGGAGAAATTTGAATCTTCTCGTATTGCTTGTGAAGATGTAAAATGGTCCAGCCATTTTAGAAAAGTTTTTCAGTTTCTTAAAAAGTTAAACATAGAGTTACCCTTTGATCCAGCAATTCCACTCTTAGGTATATATCTAAGAGACATAAAACAATATATTCACACAAGAATTTGTACCTAGCAGCATTTTTCATAGTAGCCAAAATGTGGAAACAAGCCAAATTCCTATCCACTGGTGAAAAAAAAGTACATTGTGGCCTATCCATACAATGGATGTTATTCACCACGGAAAGATGACGTGCTGGTTCGTGCCAGAGCATGGGCGAACCTTGAAAACTCTCTGCCCTGTGGAAGAAGTCAGACACAAAAGGCCATGTGGTATATGATCCCACTGACATGAAGTGTCCAGAAAACGCAAATCCCTAGAAACATAAAAGAGAGTAGTGGTTGCCAGGAGCTGGGGTGAGATGGGAATAGGGAGTGATTACTTTGGGCACTAGGTTTCCTTTTGACATGATGAAAATGTCCTGGGATTACATAGCGTGATGGTTGCTGTGGGAGAAGGTCAGGGAGAGTGTGTGACTCCCTGTTGACCTGTGAGCTGGACCCGGGCAACTGGAGTCTCCTCACCACCTTCCCCGTCCTTGGAGTATACATCCTGCCCACTGTTCCCATGGTGAGAGCCATTTCAAGGACACAGCCTTGAGAGAGCGATGTGTTGCTGAAATCTCCTGGATAGTATACGTGACTGAACCCACCCTCAGCCCAGCGATAAACGTTGAGATTCTATGGGCGGGCACAGAGATTTACTAGCTCAGTGGTAGGTTCCCTTGCTTAGTAACCTGCCATCCACTAAACAGAGTGGCCTGCCTCTTCCTTTGGTCTGTCCTTGTCCTCCATTGCTCGCCTGCCTGCTTTCCTGATTGCCCCTAACCGCTTCTGCCTGCCAGCCTGATCACCCTCTAGCCCAGCCTTGGGCAAACTACGGCCCGCGGGCTGGATCCGGCTGTTCTATCCAGTTCTCTTGCTCTCCCCTCCGCTCCTTTACTTTGAATTTATATTAGTTCACACAAACACTCCATCCATGCTTTTGTTCCGGCCCTCCGGTCCAGTTTAAGAACCCTATGCATGGGGGCCAGTTTATGAACCAACAGTTGCATACTTTGTGAAAATACTAAAAAACCACTGACTATACACTGTAAAAAAGCACATTTTAATGATATGTGCATGACATCTCACTAATAAATAAAGTATTTTAAAAGTATGAGAAGAGGCAGGAGCCGAGTTGCTTATCCCCTGCAGGCTGTAGTGTACCAGTAAATATCTTGCACTTTGGGAAACTATTTGTATTTATGTGTTGGCACGATATTTCCTCTCCTGGGGCTCTCTCCTCAAACAATGCTTTGGGAAATAGTCCTATGCAAAAATATTAACTTCACTTTAATTTAAAGAAAGTAGTATTTGCATTAGAGTAGTAGGAGGTTTCTGTTATTTCATTTTCCATTAATTTTTCATGAGGTTAGAAAACTTTTATAATAAAAATGAACACAATTAAAATTAAAAATCTCAAAGTGCTGCCCTGGCCAGTTTTTCTCAGTGGTTACAGCATCTGCCCGTGGAACAAAGGGTCTCGGGTTTGACTCCCCGGTTAAGGGCATGTACCTCGGTTGCGGGCTTGATTCCCAGCCCCCGTTTGGGACATGTCGGGGAGGCAATCAATCAGTGTGACTCTCACATGTAGATGTTTCTTCTTCTCTTTCTCTCTCTAAAAAAAAAAAAAAAAAAAAAAAAAAAAAAAAAAAAAATCAATGGAAAAAAAAATCCTTTGGTGAGGATTTAAAAAAAATCTCAAAGTGCAGAATGAAATAATTGGACCTCAGAGTATCAGGACAGAGATGGCATTCAGTCAGAATTGCAGAGGGTAGGACTTGCCTAGTGGGACTAAAAGAGGTAGGAGGTAGAATGGTGCTCTAGGCAGAGTGACCAGCATGTGCGAAGGCCATAGGCCAGAAGGGCCGCCATGTAAAGGAGAACTGAGTACAGTCTTATATAATTGAAAGGCAGCATATGAGAGAGAAGTGTCAGCCAGGCCAGTGGGAAATTAAGTCATTTGGTCACTGGTTGGCTCACTCAGCCTGTGAGTGATGGAGCTTGGAGGGGAAGGAAAGAACGTGTGGTCAGGAGGATACTGTAAAACATGAAAACATTCTGTTTAATGTCCTCCAGTGGCCTCTCATTACCCTTAGAGCAAAATCCAAACTTCTTACTCTGCCTACCAGGCTTGGTAGTGGTTACAGTTGCACAATTTTGTGAAAACACTCAAATCCACCTGTTACTATACTTTAAAGGGTGAATGATTTTTTTTAAAAATATATTTTATTGATTTTTTATAGAGAGAAAGGGAGTGGGATAGAGAGTTGGAAACATCGATGAGAGAGAAACATCTATCAGCTGCCTCCTGCACACCTCCCACTGGGGATGTGCCCGCAACCAAGGTACATGCCCTTGACCGGAATTGAACCCGGGAACCTTCAGTCCACAGGCCGACGCTCTATCCACTGAGCCAAACCAGTCAGGGCTAAAGGGTGAATGATTTTTAAGGGCCAGTGAATGCTTTTATTGTGTGCTTGGAAATGACAAAGATAAAAACAAACAGTTCAAAATTGTGCCCTTGGTTTGTGAACTTTCACTAAAAGAACTTGAAAAATAAATAATGAGGCATCAGTATTGTGTTACCACTATCATGGTAATTATGTTGTAATATATAAGTGCATCAAATCAACACCTTGTATACTTTAAAGTTATACAATATTATATGTCAACTATATCTCACTAGAGGCCCAGTGCACGAAATTCATGCACGGGGGTGTGTGTTCCTCAGCCCAGCCTGCACCCTCTCCAATCTGGGACCCCTCGAGGGATGTCCAACTGCCCGTTTAGGCCCGATCCTACCTAAATGGGCAGTCGGACATCCCTCTCACAATCCAAGATTGCCAGCTCCCAACTGCTCGCCTGCCTGCTTTCCTGATTGCCCCTAACCGCTTCTGCCTGCCAGCCTGATCACCCTCTAGCCACTCCCCTGACAGCCTGATTGATGCCTAACTGCTCCCCTGCCATCCTGTTTAACTGCCCTCCCCTTCAGGCCTGGTCACTCCTAACTGCCCTCCCCTGTAGGCCTGGGTCCCCCCCAATTGCCCTTCCCTGCAGGCCCGGTCACCCCCAACTTCCCTCCTCTGCCAGCCTAGTCACCCCTAACTGCCCTCCGCTGCAGGCTTGATCACCCCCCAACTGCCCTCCTCTGCTGGCCATCTTGTGGCAGCCATCTTGTGTCCACAGGTGGGCAGCCATCTTGTGTGTCGGAGCTATGGTCAATTTGCATATTACTTTTTTATTAGATAGGATTAGAGTTGGGGGGGGTGGGAGCAAGGAGATACTTTAAATTTTTAACCTCCCCCCACCATAACTAATAGCTCAACCCAAAACTAATGTATAATGTTGAAGTGGAATTTTTCCTATCTATATATAGAAAGTAATCATTATATTGATAGTCAGGCTAAATCTTTCCTTTAGAAGATATTTGATGTAAACGCCTTTTGGCAGTGTGTGCATTAGGATAGTGGGATGTTATGTTCCTGTTTTACTTTTTACATGATGGTATGTTGTCATCAGATGCAGTGCTGCCTGTCTCCAACCTCAGCCTCTCCCACTCTCTCCTCACACTGCCCTGCAGCTGCCCTGGCTTTCATTCTGTTCCTCTGACCTCCCAGCAGGTCTTCTGGGTTGGTCCCCTCCTGCAGGCCCCTTCTGTCAGAAGGCTTCTTGTGGTTCAGGACCTGGTTCCAATGTCACCTCCCCGGGAGGCCCTCAAGAACTATGCATGGGTTTGTCAGCTGCCCCTCTCCCCTACTCTTTGGCCCATCAGTCTGTTCTTTGTAGCACTTATCATCACCTGCAATGATCTTGTTCATTAGTTCATGTACTGATTTCCATCTGCTCTAACAAGAAAGGTGGAGGAGGGCGGAGGTTTTGCCTTTCTTGTTTACTCCTGTATGTCCAGAATCTTCAAAGTCACCAGCCCTTCGGAGGTCTCAATAAATGCATGTGGATGGAATTATTGAATAAATTCAGTTAAGAGTATGTGCTTTTTAAAATAGACAGACATGGGCTTCAGTCCCCTGTTTTACCAATTACTTGATGTGAGACCCACACCCTTAACCAATAACTTAAGCTCCCTATGACTCAGTTTTTTTTCTATTTAAAATGGGCACAAGAATACTGCTATTACGCATTTTTAAATATTTATTTTGTATGGTGCACTTTTGAAAGAATAGTGTACTGTAAATTGCTTAGTGCTGCACTTCACAAAGAAGAAACTTTCAGTAATCTATATGGTAAATAGTGTTATCATTATGTCATCTCGTTATTACTTTTAGTTGTGACCAGTGGGACATCTTGTTCAGCTTTGTAAGGAGCCATAATTGACATATAATGTATAATTTGGCCAAAAGTCCATATGATTCTAAAATTACCTTTAAAATATTCCCTTACCATAAAAACTTTTACTTTAGTTTTGAGCAAAGTTGTTTAATTTAATTACTATTCTGGTGAAATCAAAAGCAATTAAAATACTAGATATATGTGTTTACTAATTAGCTTTATCAAAGTTATTTTAACACCTAAAATTTTCCAGCTTGAAATAAATCTCTGAGAGTAGACCCATGCCAAGATAGTGATGAACACCTTTTAACATATGGTTGTCTAGTTTTACATATTCTTAATACTTGAAGCATTTCTTGGAAGGAATCATGAGATGGGAGATATATTGAGTGAAAATAGAAATTCAAATTAACACATATTAATCATTTCCCTCTAAATAAATAATGAAGAGGAGGTAATAGATGCACAAGGAAGAATCAAGTTGTGAATGAGAAAAAGAAAATGGAAGAGAAGACAAGTGGGTTCTGAGTACCCAGGAGATTTATCTGGGTGGAATCATATCCAAGTTCAACACCAGGAAGACATATAGGATGCTGACAGGACAATGAACAGGGCATCAAAGGATGTGAATCTAGTTCAGCTTTGTCACCAGCTGCATTGTGACCATGGGCAGCTCTGCATAACCTCTCTGTCATAGTGATTCCATACTAAATAGGTTCAATCTTACTTACTTTACTCCTGGGGTTGTGATCATACAGTAAAATAATTAAAGGATTTTGGGAAAAGATAATGCATTTCATAAATACAGAATACATCTGCTACAAGTTCTAATATTTGGAATAAAACTAACATTTATGGATTCAAAGTTGGTTACTGCTCATTTAATCTATACAATCCTATGAGATAGGCATAATTAGTTCCCTTTTACAGATGGTAAAACAGAGGCTCTGACAGAAGAAGCAACCCATGGCAGCTACTGAACGGCTGAGTCAGGAATGAAGTCTAGGTATGCCTGACCTCAAGGCTCATGCTCTTTCCATGATATTATTCAGCCTCAAAAGGAAACATCGGGAGGTGGAGCTGAGCCCTCTGTATCTGAGCTCCAGTCCTGCATGGGTGGGCATCACTGCTGCATTCTAGAGGGAAAGTACAGTCACATTATGAACTTATTTTCCTTATGTATATAAAAAAATAAGAATTAAAATCAATGAGCTAATAATTTTGACAATTTGATAAAGTTACCTAGTTTTCTCAGGGCACATACTGGATGTAGCTGGACTTCGGTGTGGCGTACAAAGGGAGGATAATATCTCACTCCTTTATTTCTAAACTCTTTCTGATGCAGCTTAGAAATTGCCCATCTTTTGGCCTTTGCTGGTAATTGGATTTTTTTCCTACAGGAAGATGTAAGCATCTCCCATTTCTCAGGCATTGCATTTGTGTCTTTTCTCTGAGCTTCTTTTCCTAAGTTATTTTCATGAATCTATGGATCACGGTGATATTTTGTACTTGGATAAAGAATCCTATATTGAGTGACAGCACCCCTCAAGCAAGGAAGTCCTACTTTGCCCAGTGGGTAAATGTTAAGAATGCATTAATAAGGCCACACAAAAATAGAAATTCTTGAATGCAGACCTGGGAATACACATTATTAATAGAGCACTAAGGAAAAGGAGAGATGTTGGAGACGTGCCCAGCTAAGGTGGCTCTCAATGAAAGACAACACCTATGTCTGTCCAGTGGTTGTAATCCTGTGGGGCCCAGAGCAGAATTTCTTATTATCCTATATAATAAAAAGCTAATAGGCAAATAGATGGAACTGTAGAACAACCTGTCGCTATGATGTGCACTGACCACCAGGGGGCAGATGCTCATCGCAGGCGTTGCCCCTGTGGTGGTCAGTGTGCTCCCACAGGGGAGTGCTGCTGGGCCACAAGCCTTCGTGGCAGCGCTAAAGATTTTGGCTGACGTCTTAGGCCCGCTCCTTGTGGGAGCACATGTGCGGAGCAGGCCTAAGTCATCAGAGGGACATCCCCCGAGGGTTCCTGGACTGCGAGAGGGTGCAGACCAGGCTGAGGGACCCACCCCCCCCCCCCGAGTGCACGAATTTCGTGCACTGGGCCTCTAGTCTTTAATAATCATAATGGAACCCAGCCAGTGTGGCACAATGGTTGAGTGTGGATCCATGAACCAAGAGGTCTACTGGTTCAATTCTCAGTCAGGGCACATGCTTGGGTTATGGGCTTGATCCCCAGTAGTGGACATACAGGAGTCAGCCAATCAATGTTTCTCTCTATTCCTCCTCCTTTCTCTCTCTCTCAAATCAATAAAAACATAAAAATAATAATAATCCATAGTGGATGCAAGAATAAACATGAATCAGCAAGGCAGTATGTGTGTGTAAAATCCAGCAGGAAGTTGGGTAGGTAATATAAGATGTGATGGGAAATGTCCTGTGTTAGGAATCAAAAGACCAGGTTTCAGCCTTTGTTTCTGTCTATGATCTTGGCAAGCTACTTAATTTCCCCAAGTTCTCATTTGTAAAATAAAAATGATAATAACTCCCCTTTATTTAGTGCTTATCTGAGGGCAGGTACTGTGCAAAGTTCTCATAATAGCCCCATGAAGCCAATACTTTCACTATTCCCATTTTACAGATGGAGAAAATGAGGCACACAGAGATTAAGTAATTTTCTCTGAGATACTCAGTTAATAGGCAGCCACAGATTCTAGCCCGGCTTTTATTTTTAATCTTTATGCTTTACTATTTTACCCTGCCCAGAGGGTTGAGGAAACATTTTTTTTTATAATGGTGTATGAAAGATTTTTAGATGTGAAATTCAAACTATAATTGTCTAGCCCCATATGAATAAAAATGGTTAAAATGTTAAGAAATAAAGTTCACAATCAGTAATTTCCATTATTGTTTTTTAATGTCATCAGCTGGCAGGAAAGAAAACTCTCCAGGGAGGGGGCAGAGCCCTTTTAGATTGGCATCGCCCTCAGGTCAAACCGATCTCCATTGGTGCTTGGCAAATAGGAATCATAAATATTCATGGTGCGGGGAGCTTGAGCATCTCCAGGGCAGTGAGGTTCAACAGCACAGAGACCATAAGGCACAGCCTCCTCATTCAGGGGCAGGGTGCAGCTTCTGCAGCTGTGGGCAATGAGTCACCAGAGCATGCATGCCCACAGGAGACAACGCTTTTGCTCTGTATGGGGCACACAGAAGCAGAGGAGGCACCCTGCCTTGTATTCACAGAGGAAAAAGAAGACCCCGATTTTATTTCTCATCACTCTCTTTTCCTCTGGTATTGGTTCACAAGTTTCTTTTCTGATAAGCTATTCCGTTTAGCCCTGGGCCCTATGGTTAACCCAATTTACAAGGGAACCAGCTATGGAATGTAAAGATCAAGCCAGACAGGGCCTCACCACTTAGAAGATGCATAATCCTTGAGAAAGGCCCTGCATTTACCTGAGACCCAGCGTCCTCCATGAATATTTATGATTCCTATTTGCCAAGCACCAGTGGAGATTGGTTTGACCCGAGGGTGATGCCAACCTAAAAGAGTTCTGTGCCCTCCCTGGAGAGTTTTAGTATGGGCGTGATAATACCTCATCTTCCCAAGGTGGTTATGAGGATCAAATGAAAGGAGATATAAAATGTATCCCACACATGGACTGCACCCAGTAGCTAGTCACAGTAGAGAATTGATATTTCTGCTGCTCAGAATCTAATCCTCCTTTCTATTTTGGGAAGCACCCCACACATTTATCTCTGCCCATGGAATCTAGAAGGAATATTGGCCCTCCTTCCATCACTTGGTACCTGGGGATTGGGCAGGTAACCTAATCCAAGATAATCTGATGCTTCCATCCAGGACATGGAATTGGGAGCAAGTGTTGTAAAGACCAGGAGAACCTGAGAGACATCCAGGATGTCATGGTGGTACTCAGGTGGCAGAATAGATGATTTTGGAAAAAAGGTGTTTGTGTTCTTGATCCTGTGAAGCTTCCTTCTTTCACATGTTAGAGAAAAACTGTCCAGATACTTGTTAAAAGGATGAGGAAGACTTTATTCAAGATTATTGTTTAGGGTTCATGACTACTACAGTAGGAGAGAGACATGGGGCTCAACTCTGAATACAAGGACAGCTGGGGATTTATAGCCAAGAGGGGGTCAGTGGAGAGAATATTCATAAGAGGTGACATTAAGGATAGGGATTTTTTTTGCTAAACTGACCTAGCAGGATTCCCAGTTTACAAGAGAGCCAGCTGAATGGCATGAAAAGATCAAGCCAGACATGAGTCTCACCACTTAGAAGATGCATAATCCTTGAGAAAGGCCCTGGGCTTACCTGAGCCCCAGTTTCCTCATCTGTAGCATGGGCATAATAACACTTCATGTTCCCAGGAGGTTATGGGGATCAAGTGAAGGGAGATAAAACTGACCTAGCAGGATTCTAGCTGAAGGCAGGCCAAGGACTTCTACATCAAAGATGAAGGGGGAGGAACTTGAAGTCAAGGGTGACCGGATGTCAAGGTGGAGGATTCTCACAAATTGATTTAGCAGGATTTTTGCCCAAACTGGGCTAAGCAGGCCAAAGGCAGGCCAGGAACCAAGGTCCAGGCCTTGTTGGTGATGGAGCTCAGAGGAACCTTATAAAAGTTTGATCAAGGAGAGAGTCTTTGTCACTCACCAGCCACATCTGAAGTTTGGCTTCTTAAACCTCTTCAATTCTGTGCTCCCTTGATAAAGTTTGAATGCATCTTTTTATTTATTTATTTATTTATTTATTTATTTATTTATTTATTTATTTATTTTTGAAGATAGCCGGTTGCTTTCTGCAGAGAATACAGATTAGATACACTCTACTCTCTAATAGGATTACCTAGAGTAAACTGTAGCCCAACTACTGGGGATATTTAATGAATCAAAACATGCATTTTCTCCACTATGTTCATTTTGAATAGAGGATTAACTGATGAGAAAAAGAAAATTCCATTCCCCGATTTTACTTAAGCATTATTGTTATTTAATAAACTGCCATCAGGGTAATCTTGCTTTGAGTGTTCATTCAGTGAAATACCTTTGTCTGCGTATCCTCCGGTGTGTTTGAAATACATGTAGGCTGGTGCCTATCCTCATCCTAAGAGGTGGGTCCTCAATCATCTCCATTACTGAGAGACGGAGTTCCAGAGCTTGGGAGACTGGGCCAGAGTCCTGCAGTTTGTGGTGGAGCTAGGATTCAAAGCCAGGTTTCCTAATGGCAAACCCCAATGCCAAATCTACAACTCTGCAAAATTGAAACCAAGGCTTGAAATTTTGTTTAATCAGGGCCATTCATTCCCCTCAGCATACCAGTTCGTGGAGAGCCCTTTTTCTCTTTAATACCATCTACTGATGAGTGTGTCTAGTGCATTGTAAAGCTCTCACCCAGCCTCACATAAGGACCACTTAAGACTGGAGTTTGGACCTGGTCCTTGTCTTAAGCTGTGTGACTGTCAACTTAGACAGACTGAATCAGCCTGCTGAAACGCGTGCTGAAGCTAATAGTAGACTGATGGCTTCCCACCCCCACCCCCAACCATTAACCCGGCCTGGGGGAATTTGCTCCTGGAGCTACAAATAAGTGACTGGCAGGCTGGGGAATAAAATGGAGACATCCTCAGAACCAGGTACCACCAGGTAATTTTTCTCACCACGACATGATTCTGTGACAGGTGCAGGGAGGATGTGTTTTCATCTCAGTAATCTCCTAGTGACATTCTGCTCTGCGGAGAGAAAATGCCAGACGTACACGCTCCTCTGTGGCAGGCGTACGGGGTGGCAAAACCAGGTTAACTGTTCCCTAAGATTTGGGTGTCAGGGTAACTCTGTCATTTGAGTTGAGCTGGAGAGAAATCCCTAGTGGTGCTCTTGTTAATTCCAGCTAATCCCTCTCCGGCAGAACCAAAGGCAGGCTTGTTCCCTTGGTGTGCGTCTCAGATCCTTAAACACTTGTGATTTCAAGTCCTAATGAGCCCAAGGAAATCTTCCCCATTCCGTTTAACCTGCGGCTTCTTAAATGACAATCCTCAGGGTCTTTCCTTCACGTTCAATCTCTGATAAGCTATTTTAAAATCTCCCAACGATAGTTCAGTGGAGTCTCCTCGTTAGTGTGGTTACCCAATTTTCTCCCAATAATTCTACCTTAAGAAATGTCTGATGAGGAGGTCGCTGGCTTGCCACCTCTAGCAATCCCCCCTGGGGAGGGTGGATGTGTGTGTGCATGTGTGTGTGTGTGTGTGTGTGTGTGTGTGTGTAAATGAAATGATTTTTAAAACAAAAAAAGGAAAGGAGGAGAGGGAATCATTTTTTTTTTTTTTTAAGTTCGTCTCTAAGCGCAGGACTGCATCCCAGGATTTTATGCTGTTAATGAAAAGTCAGACGGCAGGTGACATTTACCCTGCTAAATGTTGATGATTAAGGAGGAAAAGGTTATCCCCTGCTTTCTTCCTCCGGAGCTTCTGTGCGAGGGGGTCAACACGAGTGTCTGCACAAAAGGAATTGCCTGTTTGTGAACCACGGAGCCCAACTCCACAGCCTGGTGGCAATTGCTCTTGATGATGGTAATTACTTTGTGGCCCTTCCCCTCCCCCCCCCTCCCCCCCATCCTCCCACCCCACCCGGGTATTCCCTTTTCTGAATCTGGCTGGTTGAAAGCCTTGCTCCAACCTCCAGGCCTCCCATGGCCAGCTCCCTCTTGGACACATGCCAGCAGCCCATAATTAAAGTGTTTCTGGGGGGAGTGTCTCTGTGTACTTCCCATTGTGAATAATGTCCTTGGAGTCTGGCTATTGTAATTGAAAAGAAATGAGACCTTTCCAATTTGTCCCTCTTTCGGCAGCCCCTGCCCGGCCCCTTTCCCAGGGCAGAAACATTGTGAAATGCCACACAAGAGGGAAGAATCCATTGCTGTGAATTTAAAAACTAAAGCATAGTACGCCCCTCCTCCCACCCCAAGAGCGGATGTTTCCAGTGTAACCTTCTTATTACCATTATTTCTCACATGATTAAATAGAAACTGTCCCTGTTATGCTCTTTGTTGATGGATTAAATGTTCCAATGAGACATTAGACTATTGTAATGAAGCGTTTCTGGAGCGTCAGATTATAAATTAGGTGTGTCTTTGAAGATTACCTTCAGTGAGACTTGCTTAGTGACTGTTATTGCTACATAATAAACATTACCAGCATTTTTATTAATATCATCTTATTTGATATTGATAATATTTTAGGAGGGAGTTAGCACCACTATTATAAATCCATTTCTCACTCGTGAGAAAACCTCATCTCAGAGAAGTTAAATAGCTTCCCCTATGTCCTCCAGTTTGTAAGTGGAACTGAGACAGGAATCCAGATTTCTTGATTTTCCAAAGTGAGGTTCTATTCACCACACATTTTGATGATTTATAAAGCCAACGTACAGAAAGTGTATTTTGATTTTCACAAAATTCTACAAATGTATCTCCAAACTCTAAGAGAAATTACATTGAAAATTATAATGTTTTTCCAGAGATAGTTTTGGTTGAGTTATATACTCTCTGCGACCATGGGGCCCAAACTCACAGAGGGAGAACAATTATATTACCAAACCCCATTCTCAACAATGCAACTCATATACAAAACTTGGAAGGAAATTAAAGAGTCCTGTTGGCTTCTGTTCCACAATAAACATGGGAAAAGAGATCAGTGTTTGCTTAATGGAAACCTTCATTCAAGTTTCTAATTGAATATAATGAACAAAGAAGAATGTCCCAAATGCTGAGAACTGTAAACAGTACAGTGTTCTCTTAATGATTCTACACTGGTTGTGAATCTGAATTACGTGGGTCCAAATGCTGCTGTGGGAGGTATAGCTCCTTCTTTGTTTTTCCAATAAGCTCTGAGCTGTCTTGGCAAGGGATGTGGGCACAGGAGGTTTCTTGCTAGCTGGCATCCTGATAGAATTGCCAGATAAGAGGACAGTCACTATTCAAAGCATTATCCTTAAGGAGAACCTAGGTATGACCCTAAGTTAAGGATACTGGCTTTTGATACTTATATATTGGAAATAAGTGTAGTTTCTGTTTAAGTGAATAGTTTCTAGAGATTAAGCCACCAATTCTAAAGGTGCTCAAGATTATTTTTGGAACCTACACTGGGGGTGATGAATAGAGTTTATATCAACTTCCTTTAACTTCCTCAGCAGTTGCATTCTTTGTCGATAGGAGACAACTTGATTTTGAAAAAAAGTAATAATGTTGGAATCAGATCAGATCTGGAGAATTAAATGAGGGGATAAGTTGGGGGCAGGGCCATTTGGGGTCTAAATAAAGTGTAACAAGTTTAGGTGGCAGAGTCAGAAGGCTTAAGTTCAAATCCCAATTTTGCAATTTCTTAGCTCTGTGATTTTGGCCAAATTACTCAGACTCTCTCAATGTCTGTTTTCACATTTATAAAATGGAATTAAAAGTTGTGCTAACCTAAGTGGGTAATTTTTCATTTGTTTCTTCTGCATTTATTCATTCGTTCAACAAATGTTTATTGAGCACCTTAAATGTTTATTAAGTCCTGGGAACAAAAGAAGAGTGAAGACAGTATAAGTCCTAGAACTCAACGAATGTACTAGAAAGAAGGTATAGATAAAAACCTTACAAAAAATTAAAATATGTAATATATAAGGTGCTTACATCAGTCCCTATGTGCTTTAATTCTCCGAGGGCAATGTCAAGAGGGCCAGGTAATGTCACACGCACAGTGGTTTGCATTCTAGAAAAAAAAAATTTATGAGCTTGAGGGATCCTCATGTTTTATAATGGACAGTAAGTCTGTCTGAACTTTGCCTGGAGAGCGACAGTATCTTTGTTATGCAGGACAGTAAAACAAGCCTGCCTTTTACTATCTCCATTTTCTAAAGTTCTTCACTGTACAAACATCCTTGAAAAATAGTCCAGAATAAAGGACGCCAGTGCCTCTGTTTGCAAGGTGTGAAGAAGTGCAAGAGACTCTTGGAGAATTGTCTCACAGCACTTGTCAGAAATGCATGTTCTTAGGCCCACCTAGACCTATTGAATCTGAAACTCTGGGGTAGGGGTGGAACCATTTGTGTTTTCCTGGGCATCCAGGTGATTCTGATGCAGCTAAGGTTGGAGAGCCACTATCTAGGGAACTGACTGAACACGGACCGAGGAATTTGGGTAGAAGTGGATGGCACATCAATGGGACTGTCTCCTAGGGCAGTGCCTGCAGGGGACAGTTGAGCGTGTGCCTGGCTCCTCCTCATGGGGATGCCACAAGGTGCAGAAGGATTGGGGGTAGGACCTGGAGAGGCATATCTAGAAATCAGGTTACTGGGTTCCCACCTTTATTTTTGCCAGGTAAACCTGAGCAAATAATCTAGTTTTAAAGACTTTTGTAAATCTGAAAAAGGTTGAAGATCACCTAGTCCCAGAGTTCCAATTAGGGATTTTCTCCTGTGACAACTCTAATCTCTAATTTCCGATGGTCTTAGGCTCTACAGCAGTGGTTCTCAACCTGTAGGTCATGACCCACAAGTTGAGAACTGCTAGCAGGGTCGCCTAAGACCATCGGAAAACACAGATATTTACATTACGATTCATAACAGTAGCAAAATTACAGTTATGAAGTAGCAACGAAAATAATTTTAAGGTTGGGGTTCACCACAACATGAGGAACTGTATTAAAGGGTCGCAGTATTAGAAAGGTTGAGAACCACTGCTTTAGAGGGATTTGCAGGGGTTGGCCATGGTACTGATGGGATGTGGGGAGTGGTGCAGCTCACATCGCCAATCTGCCCAAATGCCTTATTTTTCTCTAGGAAGAGAGGGGACAAATGACCTCTTCTTTAATATTTGCTCATCCTCTGCCCTCTGTGTTCTTATCAGGGACTACCACAGTGCTCACTTTCTTTCACAAGCTTAATTTCTGTCTTTATTTTCCATTGCTTGGGTGACTCATCATTGAGTAGCTGGAAAAGTGTGGGGCATTTGGGTCCCTGGGCTGTGTGCTTTGCACTAAAAATCAGCCCAGTTGAACAACTTCTGAGGAAACACTCTTTGTCAGGTTACTTTGTTTGAAGTGTTGCTTGTTCCAGAACCAAATGGATTTTTTGAGCATGTTTTAGTGTGCCTGCAATCAGCAACAAATGAGAGACAGAGACGAGAGAGAGAGAGAGAGAGAGAGAGAGAGAGAGAGAGAGAGAGAAATGTATTTTGAAGTACTTTCTTGGAAATCAGTTCAAAGGTTTAACAAGTTGGATATGTTATGAACCACCATGTGAATTCTCAAATACAGCTTTGAAACTCTCAGAATTTTTGTCTGTTTTCACATTTTTTAAAATTAAATATTTTTACTCAGCCAAGCACATTAAAAAAAATAAAATTTTGATTTGAGTCATAGCAATTTCCTTAAGATGGATCTTGGATTTTAAATGTGACTAATACTTCAAAATGGAATTAAGCAACATTAGTGGGTAATGGTATTGAGCTGTTTCCAAGAAAAAAATAATTCATAGCTACAGATTTGTTAGAGTATTAATGAATTATTATACCAACAAGCACAATATTGAGAAGAATGAAGAAATATGAAATAGTAATAGCAGTAGCAGGGGAGAAGAAAAGGGAAGACTAGACAGGACAGAGGAAAGAGGAGAAAAAAGGAATAAGGAGAGAACAAGGGGAGGGTTGAGAGCAAGAGCGAGAGAGAAGGAAGGAAGAGTAGGAACATATGAAAGGCACTTGTCCGCCTCTGCTCCCTTTACCCAACCCTTGTTAAAATTGTGTCATTTCCAAAAGATGAGCATCTACTTTTCAGTTTTAAGCTAATGCTTTCCCAGAAAAATGTTTTCTTTGCTCCCTAAATTATTGATTGGGCCATTAAGGGTCTAAAATGAAATTTTAATTCATTGTTAGTCTTCCCAAAGTGTGACCTGGAAAGCACTGATGGAGTTGCTGAACTGTCATCTGACTAATTGAAGAGAGGATAGACGTGCCTGAGAGCAGAGAGTATATGTCCGTGCACAGCCCCAAGGTACCCTATGCAGGCTGGTTCTGTGGGGGAGAGGGGGGTGAGAAACCAATGGGAGGTGGGGATTGTTCTTCACTGACTTCCCTAAGAAAGGAGTATAGGATCTTTCTGTCAGTCCCCTTTAGCTGGGTTGAAACTGTCACTGGGCTCTTAGTTTAGGGGTCAAGAGCATCTACCCCAATCCATGTGTCACACCTGACCACTGAGAAATTGGTGACTCAGATAGAGACAGAGGGTACCCAGTTGTGAACCTAACAAGGTATGGAAACATTCTGAGGGTCTGGGAGGTGCAGGGGGGTAGCTGTGGAGAGGCATCATCAAACCCTGGGTTTAAATTCTTTCATGGCAGTAATCTTGGAAAAGGTAATTAGTGTCTCTGATTCTCAGTGTTTTCATCTGTAAATGGAGATGCTGATAAAGTGGTGGGGCCAATATACAGAGAAAAATATGTAATGTAAATAAAAAGCTTCGCTTCCTGCCTGGTAAGCATCTCCATAAATGTTAACTGTGATTATTTTTACAATTTCAGGTACGTTCATGTTATCATCATTCCCGTCATTGTCAGAGGCAGGATGAGAAGGGTCAGATTGGGGTGTTCACCAGATCAGGAATAAGTCAAAGGATCTGGGAATAGGGGTGTGTAGGGAGAGAAATCAACCAGATCTTGGGGAAAAAGAGTACGCTAATACTTAACTAGTATATTACTAATACTAGTACCTATCATTTACTGCTTAGCTGCCAAGTGCTATTTTCATCTATTACACTATTGTTTCTAATCCCCACATCTATACTACAAAAAGGAGAGTATCATTTTCTTGTTTCAGCTGGTGAGAAAAAAAAGAGCTCAGAACATTTACATAGCAATTGAGAACCCATGTTTTTATTCCAAGGCCTGTTGTCTTCCCATTGCACCCACACTTCAGTTGAATGTTCTCTGGAACATTGGAAATATCTGTGGGTTCTGGCCTCCTTTTTCCTTCTGTATTGCAATGGCTAGAATATTTGACCCCAAAGAAAAATTCAGAGGTCTGCTACTCACCCATGTCTTTCTCCTCTCACCTCTCTTTAATTTTCTGCTCCTGTTTTATTTTTGTGTTGTTGGAGGGTCTTATTGTACCTCTGATTTTTGTTGTTGTTGTTGTTAATCCTCACCTGAAAATATTTTTTTCCATTGATTTTTAGAGAGAGTGGAAAGGAGGGGGAGAGACACAGAGAGAGAAACATTGATGTGAGAGCGATACATCATTGGTTGCCTCCTGTGCGTATCCTGACCAGACTCAGAAATTGAGCCTGCAACGGAGGTGCATGCCCTTGATGAGAACGGAATCCGGGACTCTTCAGTCCTTGAGCCGATGCTTTAGCCACTGAGCCAAATCATCCAGGGCTGTACCTCTGATTGTATTATACAAAAAAACATTTTGAAGTAAAGACAGTATCAGTTAGACATTGTGTGAAACAAGTGAATCCTAAACAATAACCATTCATTGTTTCTCATAGTCTGTGAATTGATTGGGGGTTGGTTGGTCTGGGCTGGACTTGGCTGCTGGTGGCTCTTCTCCATGCATCTCTCTCCTCCTGCTCCAGCCAGCCCAGGTATGTTCTTGGCATGGCAATGACAGAGAAGCAGGAGAACAAGTGGAAGCACACAAGACCACTTAAGCCTAAATTCAACGTCAGCACACCACCTTTCCTTCTCAATCCCTTGATTAAAGCAAATCGCAAAGCTGAGCCCAAAGTCAAGAGGTGGGGAGTGCCCTCACCTACAGTGGACACCACCCAAGTATATGGAACTAGGGTGGGGCCAAGAATTGGGGCCACTGATGCAATTTATCAGAGACCTGTCAACCAAGCAGTCTTTTTCTACCTACAGTTGCCTGTTGGTTTCTCTTCCTCTTTCTGTCTCTGACTTGCATGTTAGCTCTCTTCCAAGTCCTGAAAGCCATGGGAATAAGATGCTCCCTTGGGTGTGGTTGACACTGAGGGTTGCTTTCTCTCTAGTATCTCACTCGGCTCCCTCTCCCCTGTGCAATTATAAGCTCCAGAGAAGAAACAGTATCTTCAAACTCTTGCATCACCAAGTAGGACACATTTGTGAAGTAACAGTGTTTTTTTATTTGAATTCCCATACATCTTCCTTAAAAGCCTCTTTTTCCTTCAGTAACTTTAGGGGTAACACAAGTGGGTGCATTTACACTAAAATCTGGTATTATTGGTTTCAACTGGTATTATATCTCTATAACCCTTTTCCTGGTATTATTTCATTTTTATGAAACTTTGTAAGCCATAATACCTCTTGTTTGATAATTGTAGATTTTCAAGCAAGAAATATGCATATTGGGTAATAGAGGGGATCTGAAAATATCTCCTGTACCTGGGCATGAATCCTGATTACTGTGCAGAATGGGTGTTCAAATGCAATGCTGATGAATAAAACTCTTAGTTTTGCTCTGCAAAAGTCTACCCTTCCAAGATAGGAAACTGAAATTTTTTGACCTAATTCTTGGGAAGGGTTATAACATGACATTTAAATCGATATTAACCTGGCCTCCAAATATCTGTAACTATTGTAAAGTATGGATATTGAGAACTATAAGGCTTCCAAAAACTAGCCAACAATTCCATTGCTCTCCTTGTCTTTAGAAATCAATGGACACCCATCTCTGTTCCCTTGCACATTTTATTTATTCTTTCTTCCTACCCCACCACCACTGTCAAAAGCTAGCCTTCTGTTTGTTTCTTAGCACATGTGGCCCTAATATTGACAATCTCAAAATGGGAGACTTAATTCTTGAGTATATTTGATGTTATGATATGGATTCTGTAGCTGGTTAACCCAGACTCTCTCTGATCCTTGGGTTGGTATCCTTCCATGGTCCAATTAATAATGACTGTTGGCAGGCGAAGATGATGTCAGACAGTAGTAAGTAGTCCTGCCTCTAGGGAACGCAGAGAAGGAATTGATAAGCATCTTAATCACATTAGCCTTTCCTAGCACTGGCTTAAATGACCAATAATATGGTTCCTGAGAAGAGGAATTAGACATCATCTTCCCAAATAGTGGAACATTGGGAAAGCCCAATGTTCTTTCATCTTTTCTTTTCCAGATGACCTCTGAATTCTACCTTATAATTTTATCTCTTTAATATTAAGATTTAAAACTCATTTAAATTTAACATGTCCTCCCCTAATCACTCCATATATTCTTGTCAACTAATTAAATAATGACTTAGTTAAACAAATACTGAGTATCTATTACAGAGGGGGTATATTTTGTGTTGGATATAACCCAAAGGAACTGCCTTCAAATTGCTTACAATCAAGTGTTGATGGATTTATGTAAATTGAGATTCTAAGAGCAGGTTTCCAGGGCCAACTACTCACAGACACCTGAGGTCAGAGGAAAGCAAAATGACTTTTATGGAATGTACATTATGAACCATACATCATGTGCTGGGCCCTTTATGAGTAATTTTGCATAAATCCTTAAATTACAGTAACAGAGATAGACATCATCATTCTAATTTAAAGAGAAGCGAGATTAAAGGTCAGGTGTCCCAGATTCCAAAGTCTGTTTTTCTTCCTAGGTCAAGCTGCCTCTAAGAATGAGGTGGTGATGGAGGCCAGAATTTGCTAAACTGGGTAGGTTTTGACTCTGTTCACTCTCTTTCAGGCTTGTAGCCTTGTAGCATTACCTTTACAATTTTCTTCTAAATCACTTTATGAAAAAACTTGCTTCCCATGGTCAATAAATAACTGGGTGGTTTTTTACTTGGGTTCTTTGTTAATTATTATATTTATGTTCAAATCCAAGTAAAGCCTCATGATAAGATGAAGGGGCCGAGTGAATATGGGTTGATCATTAAAGCTGGAAGTGATAATTTCTGACACTGTCATGGTGGGAAATCAATTCTTATCAGAAATTGAGTTAACAATTGACCAGGGTGTCCCTGTCTGACTACTCTTCATGAGGAGGCTGACCCTTCGGGAGGATGTGAAGCTTGTTCACACTGTTTTCATCACAGCGTTCTTATTGTCTGATCCATTTCAGAGGCTAATCCAGCAGTTTATTAAATGGTGTCGCCTTGGCCTCAAAGAGTTCTGTCTTCTTCTAGAAGCTCCCATTTCATTCCGGGAAAATTGCTCAAGTCCTGGTGGAATACTACAAACTGTAAAAGCTTCTCAACTTCCTCTCTGCTCTAAAACACATCACTAACAATCAATAAATTAAGGAGAAACACAGTGGAATGGTGGGAAAAGCAGGAAGCAAGGCAGACCCACATTTGAATCCTGGCTCCTCTCTTTAGTAATAATGTAGACATGGGTAAGTTATTTAACCTCATTGATAGTATCCAGACCTGGGTAAAAGAGGGCAACAAAATCTACCCTCAGAGGCTTGTTGCAGGAATGAAATGAGGTAAAGCATGTAGAGAACATACAATAATGTATAGAGGCCATGAATGAGTCTATACACTGAGCTCTGCATGCCATTTACATGTGCTAAGTACAGTGCAGTGAACAAACTCATAGGCACCCTACTGAAGCACTGAACATACTACCCAATGCAAAAAACAGATTTTTAAAAAGGCAGTCATTGTCATTATTATTGCCCCTCCTATGAATTTTCATACTGGGAACTTCCTCTTGCCTTCTTTTGGATCATTGGTTGAACTGAGCATCCTCCCTAACTTTGGTTTGTTTTTACTCTAGCTGGACATTGCTTCTTCAGTCACCTTCTTTGATTTTGGACATAACAGACAGTAGGCAGATTCTGACCTGGACTCCTGGGATAGTTTTCTCTATCCTGGGCCTAGAGCTTTGCTTTTCTGTTCACGTAGGAGATAGCATCAGAGACCTTGGGCAGAAAAACATGCTGAATTTAAGGGACAGAGAACTGGTTTGGTGGATGAGGGTGGTAGTTTTGGACTTTTCGAACTTGAACTTGAAAATTGCGGTATCTTCTTGAATATCTGTTTTACAGTCACAGAAGTACAAAAGGGCCTTTGATCTGTGGGAGACATAATTTATAATTGGATTATCAAGCATTAATACCAATTTATGAATGCTGAACCTTAGGTGCACGTGAATCCCTTCTTTCCTTCTTTTTTCCTTTCTTTCCATTATCCTCCGCTCCCCCTCCCCACTTAAACAAATGCTGATTAAATCCTAGTGTCAAAAAGTAGCATGTTGAACTAAAGACATCTTTGCTAACCTCAAATTGCCCACAATCTAGCATATGTTGTGAAAAAAGAAAAACAGAAAAAAAAGCAGAAGTTTTACTCAGATCTGAGAAGGAAAGTAACAATTGTGGGCAATTATGGTTACCATAATTGTTCTGTTTTTTTGTTTTTTACATAATATGCCTCATTTTATCCATTAGGCTACTCTATGAACTAGATATTCATATATCAATTAGTAGATTAGGAAAAGAAGGCTCAGACTGTCAGATAATTTTCTCAAAGTCACACAGCTGAGGTGTTCCTGAACTGGGATTTGAATCCTCATTCTTGGAGTTTTGATTGCAAAGCCTGTGGTCATTTCTCTGCTCATTGTGACTGCTCCATCACTTTTCAGCCAATTTCCTCTCAGAAAATGACACATAGTCCCTGTATTATTTAGTTTTTGCTTAAATAATGCTTCATAACAAACAACCCCCAAATTCATTGGCTTAAAACAACAAGCATTTATTTTTTTCCCCCTTATGGGTCTGCAAGTTGTCTGGTCTTTGGCTGATCTTAGGTAGACCTGGACGAATTGATCTGGGTTTGGCTACCCATACAGGTTGAATTCAGTCTATTCCAAATGTCTTTTCAAACACTTTCCACCAGATGCTTGGGCCTCCTCTCACAGTGAATGATAGGAGTTCAAGAGAGCCCTACTGCTTCCATGTTCATGAACATTTCATTGGCCAAAGCAAGTTATAGTACATAGCCAGCCAGACATCAAGAAAACTGGCAATTATAGCCCACATATAGTGAGAGGGAAGAAAGTGATATGGTAAAGGATTCAGATGCATAATTCTATAACAGGTAAAACACTGGGAACAATAATTCAGTCTACCACAGTCCCAAACCAGCAAGATGACTTTAAGTGTATGTCAATGATTTAGTGGCATTTAGAGTTTGTGGTCCTGGCTTTGTCACTTCTTGACCATGAAGCATTGGGCCTATAACCCAACCATTCTGAGCCCTCCCCTGTGCTAGAATGGTCATCATTTCCTGTTCGCTATTCCTCTGTGAGATCTAAGAGAGCAAATGTGAGCTTCTTTATACGTTTTACTGCCATATTCAAAGTGAATTGTTATATTTTTCTTTATTGTTTTTATCACCATCATGACCACCTTAATTATTCTTGAAGTCTTTTGGGGGACCACCTGGTAATCCACAGTTGGAGAATCAGGTGCTCTGTGGGCTGTGGCATTAGTGCTTGATTATTTCATTATTAAGTCTATGGTTTGGTTTCTGGAATTAAGTCATTTGTTTATGTTATTTAATAAAAGCAGACATTGTCTCATCTGCAGCTCATCAGAGGCAGTACCAGCCTTTCATTTCCTGGGGTGTGGTTTCATTTGGGGCTGCCCCCCATGGGAATGAGGGTGGTTGGTGGTTCGTGGGCATCCTCTGTTTCGCCAAAGTGGTTTGCCGTCTGCAGGAGCTTGAGAGCCCTGCTTCCCAGAAGTACACCGACTCTTGAGCTGAAAGCATTCACACAATTTCTATTGCTTTGTAATGGGCTGACTCCTCTCTACCAGACACACACAAAGAGTGCTTGAGGTGAGCAAGAAAAGGCAGGAGGTAACGTCTGCCAGAAGCAACTGGCTGTAAGTGTGGATGCAAAATAATATTTCCCTGAAGAAACCATAGTGATGAAGGGAGAAGGAGGAGGAGGAGGAGGAGGAGGAGGAGGAGGAGGAGGAGGAGGCAGAAGTTGCCATTATAAACCAAATATAAAGTTCCTAAGATAAACCTAAACATATTTTTACAAGGCTTGTATGTTTGCTTAGTTCAGCTCAAATCTCTGAAATTCAATTCTCTACAACTCAGTTTAGTCAATATTTCTAGACACTATAGTACTAACAAAGCAGGGATAGTCTCTAACTAAGAGAGGAATAAAATATAAACCCTGCCCTTAAGAAACTCCAGCTAGTGGTGAACACCACACACACACACACACACACACACACACACACACACACAAGAAAAGTTAGAGGGTAGGAGCTAGGGTTTGGCAGTCTGGCAGAACTGGGTTACAATCCTGAGCAAAATCTTGACCATGCTAAGTATTAATTTCCTCATCTGAAAAAGGGAACAATAATGTATATCACATAGAGTTCATCCAAAATTCATTTATTTATTTAAAAATATTAATTAGCCTCTGTTTTGAGTCAGGGGATAAAGCAGCCTTCAAGGAGCCAATAGACGTACAGGGAGGCAGATATTAAATGGAGGAATGATGTAACAATAATGTTGAAAAGTTCTGCAAAAACTTTTATCTTCAATTCAGGATATGTGGGGAATGAGGAAATGGACAAGTAGGGGACATAACTGAGTCTAGATCTTCATGTGCTGCTTCCCTTTTAAACATGAGGAAGGATGCTGTGACTTAAGGCATATGCATGTCTGCATACATGCACACACACAGCTCATGTGTTGGGGTTGAGGAGGCAGAGTGGTACAGGGAGAAGGAATGACATATGAAAAGATGTTTTAGTGGCAGGGAGAAGAGCACCCCAGGAAGTAAGAGAAGGCCATTATGGTGGGAGTGGAGTGAAGGGTTGAAGAGACAGACAGCGGATATTAAGGGCTTGGGCTTTGTTCCATAAGAAATGAGAAGCTATCACAGGGATCTAAGTGGGGTGGTGGCGGCAGCTAGGATTAGCTGTGCTTCGGTGCGGGCGGTGGTTGGGAGGAAGGCAAAGATAGATCTGCAAGGCCAGTTCTAAGTCAATTGCCATCTTCCAGGAGAAAGGGGCTATTGGCTTCCTAGGTAACGGGAGTAAAGACAAAGAGTAAAGTCTAGAAACAATCTTAGGAGGTCACCAATGTCAAAGTCACTATTGATCTCCATGTTGTCATATCCAATGGTCACTCACTGCCCTCGTCTTGTTCTGCATTTGACACAAATTGGTCCTATCAATCATGCCCTTCTTAAATGATCATGGTCCCTTTGTTTCTGGGATGCCACCCTCTCTTGGATCCCTACTGATGTACTGGTCACATCTTAGCCTGCTTCGCTGCATCTCTCTAATTTTCAAGGCCTATAAATTATTTTACTTCCTGCAACAGACTAAATACTTGTGTCCTGCCCCCAACTCCCCCAAATTCATGTGAAACCCCAACTTGGAATGTGATGGTATTAGGAGATGGGCCTTTGGGAGGTGATTAAGTTGATGAAGGTGGATCCCTTATAAATGGTATTAATGCTCTTATAAATGGGACCCTAGAAAATTCTCTTGCCCTCTTAATGCCACGTGAGGATATAATGAGAAGCCTGCAAACAGGGAAGAGGGCTCTCACCAGAACCTGATCTTGCTAGCACCTTGATCTCAGATTTTCAGCTTCCAGTACTGCAATGAATAAATTCATGTTATTTACTAGAGGCCTAGTGCATGAAATCGTGCATGGGAAGAGTCCCCAGGCCTGGTCGGTGTTCAGGGCCAATCGGGGCCTTCCTTCCCCTGGCTGCTGGCTGCCAGCTGGGGCCTTCCTTCATTCTGTGCTGCCCCTTGATGGTCAGTGCACATCATAGTGGGCGGCTGAATTCCTGGGTGGTCAAACTCCCGAGGGGACAATTTAATATGGGATAAGCCATCCAGTCTAAGGCACTATATTATAGCAGCCCAAACTGACTAAGACTCCCTCTGGACTTGGATATTCAGTTGATATCACCACTTGTCTAATAGCCTTGCAGGTATTACTAGTAAGTCCAAAATGGAAATGTTGTCTACCCCCTGCCTTTATATTTTAGGACTCTATTCTTCTAGTTACTTAGAGTGAAAGTACTTGGAGTCATCCATGACTCATCCCTTTTTTCATAATTCATGTCCAGTCCCTCAGCACATCCTAGACACTTGTTTTAAGCTGACTGCCTTAATGAACTCAGTTAATGATGCCCTTGTATCCACATCCTTTGCAATGTAGCTTTGTAGCTTCTTCCATAACAACAGAGTCTATTTTCCCAGCCTTGAATATGAACTAATGTTGTGACTTGCTTTGTCAACAAAATGAGAGACTGAATGCAACTGGACCATGGCCATACTCTACATAAAAACAGACTGACCTGCAACCTGCAGCAACCAGCCCAGGAAGCCCACTACCTGTGGTAACCAGGAAGTCAGACCACGGTCTGCAGCAGTGAGTCCGGGAAGCCAAGCCATAACCTCGCTAACAAGTGGCCCCAAATGGCCAGGACTTGATGAATAACTGACAGTTTTCCTAATGTTCACTCCCACTTCCAAAATAGGGCCAACCAGGGAAAGCTATATATGCACCCCTAACCACTCACATGGGGTTCCCCTCTTCTAGTTAGTCCACCACAGCTTTCCCATGCCAACAGCCTCCAATGAGGACAGACCTGAAACTCTCCTTTTCCCCTCTACAATGCTTTCCTCCCCCTCTACCTGCCTTGGAGTCTGACCAGTGCCTCCCTTGCTATATCAATTAGCCTTTGCTTGCTCTCACTTGGGTGGTCTTCATTTATTTCCACAAGAATATGGTAGAAGTACCCTGTGGCCATTCTATGTCTCTGTCTCAGGTGGCCTTTGACAATTCTTCCCTCTCATGCCTTTCTGCCATCACTGTGAGAACGGGCCTGGGGTAGGCTCCTGGGAGTTCAAGGGCCTGCTACAGCTTGCAAGGCTGTGGAGCAGAGCTCAGGTGTTCTTTGGAGATGAAGTATACTTTGCAATGGGCTGCCTGAAAGTAAGAAGCCAATAAGGAAGCAGAAAAAACTTCGTGATTGAAGGGTTATTTGGACGGTAGGAGGAGAGAGGAAGGATTTCGCTTTCCAGTCAAGTAACAAATAAGCTGGCTGGGAACGTTGCTAACATGGGCAGTTCTTGGGTGCGTACAGGAAGTTGATTGGAGGAGGCGGGTCATTCCAGGAGGATGAGCTGTGATGCTCCTCCCAGTCACGGGTTGGGTCGGAGCTGCTGCTGAAGCCCCCAGCCAATCAGCTTCTATTTCATGCTGACCTTTTGAGGGCAGACACCTCTGAGAGCAGCCAAGGACAGTGCTGCATTTCCCCGGGCATCTCCAAACATGGCGTGGGTAAGAAACCCTTTTTACAGAGCTGCGAGTGAAGCCTTTGTGTGTTTATGAATTCTTAACAAGTATTATGAAGAAGAAAAGCAGGTGTACACGTAGCCTGGAAAAGCTGTTAGGTGTGATGAGTTTAACTGCCTTGGTGGGAGGTTTTGTTGGGGGGAGGTGATATGAATGAGCCCTCTCAGAATTTTGCAACTGTGGCCACAGTTTGCATTATCTAGATCACAGTTTACACCTTACCAAGAGCACAACCAAAGAGATATTAATGAAATGGAATTAGAACCATGCGGCCTAGTTTTTCAGCTGCCCGTGTTTTTCTTTCCTTTTTTCCCCTTCCTTTGTACAAAGGATGCTTTGATTTCTTCCATGGCATTTCTTTTGCTTTGCAATTTGCCTCAGACACGGGTGCCATATACATGTCCTCGGTGTGGGGTCCCAGAGTTTCTATCTCCTTCCAAGTCAGACCCAGAGGACAGTGCTGGAGCTTCCCCTCCCCTCCCCCCAAGAAGTTCATTAAGGACATTTGCTGAAACGGACACCAGCCCTCAGCAGATGTCATCTATGCTCATCCATTCCTCCATTCATTCAAACATTTACACAAAGTTTGGCGTTGGGCCAGGCACTATGCTAGACCAAGTGAGATACAGAGATTAAATGGACATAGGCCTCGTTCATGGGGCCTGAGTGTTTAGCAGAGAAGTGAAACTGTGTGCTTAATTAGCTCTCAGACGAAGTACGGTGTGACAGGTGGAGAGGCATAACACTCTCCCAGCATTGCCAAGGGAGAATAATGGACTGAGAGGATGAGGCCGGCTTGAGAAATGTCAAACTTTTCAACTTGGCTGGGGCATAATGTGCTTCACTAATACTCCTAATTACCAATTATCAAACATTTAATACGTCCCAGACAACATGCTATACTTGATACACTCTAGTCCAGCAATTTTCAACCTTTTTCATCTCATGGCACACAAACTCATTACGAAAATTCTGCGGCATACCAAAAATATGTATTTTTTTGCCAATCTCACAAAAAATAGGTATAATTTTGATTCACTCACACCAGACAGCTATTATTGTGTTGGCTGTTGTCATTTTTTTTAAAAAAATTGACAATTTAAGGGAAGATAGGTCAGTGCTCCTGACTAAGTAGTCATTATTGCATATTTTAAAGTCTTGCAATTCACCAGGTGAAAATCGCTGTTCTAGTCCATTCAATCAGAACAACTATGTAGTAGCTATTAACAATCTCTTCTGCAAATGAGCAAACTCTAATGATGAAAAGTCAATTAATAGTTCAAGGTCAAATAGGAAGTGAGTGGTAGCCAGTCTTTAATTCATTAATTCAATGAGTGTTGGTGGCTCACTGGCTGTGTAAGCAGGCTCTGTGCTAGGTTCTTCTGATCTGGAAGCCTGTGTGCTTCAGCCGACTCCCATGGTGGGTGTGTGAGGGAGCCAGGCTCTGAATGATCTCTTAGGCCCATCCACCAGGCAATCAGGAACCCCAGAGGGTGGAGAGAGAGTGTCACCTTCCTGGTCAGCATTAGGCTTTGGGGAAAGATGGAGTTTATGAGATATTTGAAAGGGGCCCATTTATTAGAGGGAGGCTCGTACCTTATCAAATGAAAGGTGAGAGAAGATGGGGGGTGGATACTTAAATATAAGAGATCAGGTGAAACTCCTTGTAAACAAAGCATTTCTGTAGCTGACGGGCTGTGGTTGGGAAAAGGTGTCTGCCCTGGCCGACAGTGGCTGTCAGTCAGCTCAGGCAGCTGTAACAAAACACCATAGACTGGGTGCCTTAAATAACACATGTGATTTCTCACAGTTCTTGAGGCTGGGAATTCCAAGTTTGGGTGCAAGTAGATTCACTTTTTGGTGAGGGCTCTCTTCCCTGGCTTGCAGACGGCTACCTTCCCCCTGTGTCCTCCCATGGCAGAGAGAGGGAGCTCCTGAGTCTTCCTCTTCTTAGAAGGGCGTGAATCTCACCATGACCTCATCTACACTGCTTACTTCTCAGAAGCCCCAGCTCTTGATACCATCACATTGGGGGTTAGAATTTCAATATAGGCATTTGGGGGATCAGAAACATCCAGTCTATAACAGTGGCTCCATCTTTTAGGTTTGTTGGAACACCAGGCAAGTATGTTCCACTTACACTTTGTCAGAGGCTGGTTTGCTATTTATTTGGATTTTGAAGATCATGAGGAAGGTTGTTGGGCTGTGGGGGTTGATTCAGATTGCAATTCAGCCAAGATGGCAATAAGTAGTATATATTTATTTAGCTCTTTATGTCTAATGAAACACTTTTACACATGATATTTAAGATCCATTTTACAGAAGAGAAAGCTGAGGCTCTGAGAGATTGTGTAAATTTCCCACGGTCACATGGTTACGAAGAAGCTGGAAAGGAAATTGAATTCAGATTTTATGGCTGAATCTTGCATTCCTTCTAGGCTATCAGGAACTTCTCAGATAACCCCAAAATCCAAGTGGGCTGACCAGTATCCCTAAATCATAAAATGTTTGAGCTACAGGGAATGTAAGGACCATCTATCCCCAACTCTTCGTGTTAAGGTCCAGAAAAATGAAGCAATTTGATAGATCCCAAATTTAGGACATAGTAGAGTTAAAATGAGAACTTTTATCTTTTAATTGCTGATTCAAGATCCCGCTGACCCTGGAATATGTTTACCAATTTTTATTCTGCCAAGCACCTTCCCTTAAATTACTATCTTTACTTATTAGAACAGTCTTGTAAGAAAACATAGATGTCAGCCCATTTTACTGATGACAAAACAGAGGCTTTGAAAGATTAGGTAACTTGTCTCCTATTGTCTGATTGGTAAAAGGTGTGTTAGGTATTATAACCTCCTTTTACTGACGAGTTAACAAATTTCAGATCGGTTAAGCAAAGTGTCCATGAAGCCAGACCTTATGATTGCAAGTCAAGTGCAATTTCACCCCTTTTTCTCTGTGCTCCTCTTTTTCAAAGTTTGAGTTTTTCTAAGGATAGAGAGGGTGTTCCCTCCAGGTTTTGCCTGTCTTTGTCTGAGTGCGATTGCTTGCCTGGAGTTGTCATGACAGCTGTGGCTGCAAGCCTGCTCTCCTCATCCTCAGATACCTGTTGACCCTCTGAACTTCCCTACAGATTTGCTCCATGGATCCCCTGCTGTCCAGAAAACCCGTTTCTAAAGGGAGGCCCTGTCCATATTGTTTGCATCATGAACGGCTGGCTATATCCCATCTTCCCTCATTTCTCATCTGTCATGTGGGCTTGTGTTAGAAGCAGGGTCAATTAACTTCCTACAGAGATGTTAACTTGGCAGACAGAACTTGATTGATTTGTTTTAATCTGACCCAGTTTTGCGATGAGCTTTCCAGGTAGGAGGGATAGCCAAGCGTGGGAGCTGGGGTGAATGTCAAGATTGATTGCTCTTTTATTTTAGAAGAAACACAAAGCAAATGTGGACAGATGGCAGATTTGTCTGATAGATTGGTATTATCAAAAGCCTGAATGGATTGCTTTCTCCTGTAGTATTCCTGCTTGACAACATCAGCCGCCACTTCTTCCTGTCATCATCTTTCTCTTTCAACAGCATCTGCTCTGTCTTGGTTACTGTCCTCACTCTTCCTCTAATGGCCCAATCCAGAAACTAATAATCATCCTATCAACCTCCTTGCCCTCACCTAACCTAGGTGGTCATGATTCCATGTTGGTTCTGCCTCTGAAATATTCTCAATTCCATAGCTTCTGCTACCTCATAACCCACATAATCTTACTTGATACTACCCATCTCTTCTCCAGTTATCATTGCCATCACCTCCTAATAGGACCTTAACATCTCCAATGTTTTCTCCAACACTGTTTTAATGGGAGAGCAAGTTTGGTTATGATACCTCCCTGCTTATAAATCTCATGGCTCTCCCTGCCCACAGAAGGAAGTCACAACATTTATGCATTTAATATAAAGCTCTCCATTGTATGACCCTGGCATACCTCTCCAGTTTTATGTCCACTTACTCCTCTCTTGATCAATGCTAAACTCTACTTTTCCAGAAACTTGTTACAATGTTTCATATCATTGTATTTTTGCACATTTTATCCATTTTAGAGAGAGAGGGGGAGAGAGAAACATCTATGAGAGAGAAACAACAATTGGCTGCCTCCTGCATACCCCCTGCTGGGAATTGAGCTCACAACCAGGTCATGTGCCCTGACCTGGAATTGAACCAACAACGTCTTGGTTCATGGGTCAGTGTTCAACCACTGAACCACACTGGCTGGGCATGCTCCTTTTGTCTGAAATAATCTTTCCCTTTTGTCCCATGGGCAACTCCTGTTCATCTTTAAGACCCAGTTCAAATATCACATCTTTAGAGCAGCCATCCCTTACCCCCAGGTTGAATGGAGTGGCTCTACTGTACCCTGCATCATACCTCTATGAGAGCAAGTGTCCTACTGACAACCCTGTATTCACTGGAACCCTTCAGGAAGAGGAAGCACGTCTTATGTATCATTCTGTCCCTGTCACTTTGCAAGGTGGTCGTGCATAATAAATTCTCAGTAAATGTTTTGGAATTATATGCAACGATTGGACTCCAAATCCCACTTCCAGCAAAGACTTAATGAGAGCTCTTTTTTTTTTTTCTGTAGAGCACAGTTACTCTATTTGCTGTGATATTTTTTATCTTAGACCTTTTGCACAAGTTCCCTTTGCTTCAAAGTGACATTGTCACATTGTTGCCTAAAACCACCATATGTCCTTAACTCTCGGCTTAAACATCACTGCGTCCTTGAAGTTTTTCCTTACTTCTCCAGGAAAAAATTAATCACACCTTCTTTGGAGTTCTCACAGTTGGAACTACTATATAGGGTGGGGCAAAAGTAGGTTTACAGTTGTTCATATGGAAAATAATACAATAATTAATAACTTATAATAAGGTATAAAACTCTGTGTTTCACTCAAGATTGTCTTATTTTCCATACAAACAATTATAAACCTACTTTTGCCCCACCCTGTGCATGTCATGCTTTCCTTTATTGTAGTTAGCTGAATGTGTTTCTAAATATCCTTTGAAAAATTATTAATAAGCAAACAAATGGCCATCCCTCCACCCGACCAGAATGAGCTGTGGCTTCTGTTTTATTTTCATAGCATCTGTTTCTAATCCTGCCACAGCATTGGTGTTAGAGTAGAAAAGTTACTTTTTATATCTATGCGATTTTAAGATCCTTGAGGGAAGGGTTGTGCTGTATTTCTTGTTTTCCCTATTGCCCAGCAGAGAACCCGGCACATAGGTGCTAAACAATTGTATATGAAATTGAATTGAAATGAACCAAAGTTTGAGTTTTTCTAAGGATAGTGATTTTTATCTTACTCCTTCTTGATTTTATCAAAGTAGCCACTGGGGGAAAATGAAACAAAAGAAAACACTTCTGGTTGTATGTACAGATAATCCAAAACATTTTTAGAACACACACACACACACAGAGAGAGAGAGAGAGAGAGAGAGAGAGAGAGAGAGAGAGAGAGAGAGAGCTGTATTACTATTTATCTGTCCCCAGAAACCCCAAAGTTTTGATAAATAAATTTCCTTATAATATGGCTCCTGTGCTTGAGCTCCATTCTGCCCTTGTTGGGAATGTACAGATAGACAGCCCCTGCTTACACATTTCTTGTGAAGTGAATTAATGGCTATGAAAACATAATTCTGAGTTCAAAAATTCAGGCTGATTCCCTCAGACTGCAGACTACCCAAGAGGTGATATGAATGTATCAAGTCCAAACTGTCCTGGGTCTCTTTTAACTTCAGAATTGTCCAAAATGTTCACTATCCCATCAAGAACCACCATAATTTAGGGCCAGGCATGATTCATAAAGCAAAATCATAGCCGATTATTGCCACAAAGAGACAGCATAGCATCGTGGTCAGGAGCGTGGGCCCTGGAAGTGAGCTCCATGTTCACATCCCAGTGCTGCTGCTTTCTAGCAGACTCAGCTTTGAATGTCCCTTAACCACTCTTCTCCGTCTGCAAAAATGGGTGGCTTTAGTGGGTTGGCGTGAAGCTTATGTGAATTAAGCTTTGAAGAGTCTTTTGAACATACTAAGTGCTATGTAAATACTTATTTAATAATTTCCTGCCTCTGAGGTTATTTATTTATTTTTTTTGGACTATTTCTTCTGTCTGAAATGTTTTTTTTTCTTCCTCTTCCTCTTCTTAAGGGCTCGTTTCTAGTTCCATTTCTATTTCAACCTTGAAGACTTTGGTGACCCAACCCTGTCCTCAGTCACATCTCCCACCTTCGAGCTATACTCTAAATCCATGGTAAACTTCTTCAGACTCTTCATCCCATAACTGTCTGTTGACTGCCCAATAGGAGCTGGGGTGTAGCATTGGTGCTTAGCTGTGTGTCAAGTCAAACACATGAAATTTTCTGACTTAAAATCTTATGTGCAGAGAAGTTCCGTAGGCAATTGGTTCACACACAAGACAGAACTTAAAAATGCCACAAGAGAGTGTCAAATCTCATGCTATGGATGTACGTGTATGTTCAATCCTCGCCCATCCACAGTGTCTGGCAGGCAGTGAGAGCTCAGTAATAATAAAGGGACACCCACGGTAGCTTTGGATTATAAAAGGAGTTTTGTTCAAGAATCTCATATGGACTTTATCTAAGGCAATGAAGAGCAAAATAACCATGCATTTCAGTGGATTGCAAAAGGCCCCAGTGGCCTGGTGTGCAGAGTAGAGATGTTGCCTGAATGTAGTGGCAGGACGCGGCTGTGACTTAGAAGGTGTTGTCTAGTTGTACTGTGTGAGTCGACCTCCACAGAGCAGAGCATATATCATTTAGCTTTATGTTTACAGTTTATATTCTTTCAAACTGCACTGCTTTTTTTCCCTTTTTTAAATTAAGGTATTACATGTGTACATATCTTCCCATTGCCCCCCCCCATCCCACTCCCATACATGCCCTCACCCCCCAATGTCTCGCGTCCATTGGTGATGCTTATATGCATGCATACAAGTCCTTCGGTTGATCTCTTATCTTCCCCACCTCTCCCTAACCTTCCCACTGTAATTTGACAGTCTGTTTGATGCTTTATTCTCTGTATCTATCTTTTTGTTCATCAGTTTATAATGTTCTTTATTATCCACAAATGAGTGAGATCATGTGGTATTTTTCTTTCATTGACTGGCTTATTTCACTTAGCATAATACTCTCCAGTTCCATCCAGGTTGCTACAAATGGTAAGAATTCCTTCTTTTTTATGGCAGCATAGTATTCCATTGTGTAGATGTACCATAGTTTTCTGATCCAGTCATCTGCTGACGGGCACCTAGGCTGTTTCCAAATCTTAGCTATTGTAAATTGTGCTGCTATGAACATAGGGGTGCATATATCCTTTCTGATTGGTGTTTCTAGTTTCTTAGGATATATTCCTAGGAGTGGGATTACTGGGTCAAATGGGAGTTCCATTTTTAGTTTTTTGAGGAAACTCCATACTGTTTTCCACAGTGGCTGCACCAGTCTGCATTCCCACCAGCAGTGCACGAGGGTTCCTTTTTCTCCGCATCCTTGCCAGCACTTGTCGTTTGTTGATTTGTTGATGATAGCCATTCTGACAGGTGTGAGATGGTACCGCATTGTCATTTTGACTTGCATTTCTCGGATAATTAGTGACTTTGAGCATGTTTTCATATGTCTCTTGGCCTTCCTTCTGTCTTCTTTCGAAAAGATTCTATTTAGGTCCATTGCCCATTTTTTTTATTGGATCATTTATTTTCCTTTTATTAAGTTGTATAAGTTCCTTGTAGATGTTGGAGATTAAACCTTTATCAGTGATAACATTTGCAAATATGCTCTCCCATACAGTGGGCTTTCTTGTTGTTTTGTTGATAGTTTCTTTTGCTGAGAAAAAGCTTTTTATTTTGATGTAGTCCCATTTGTTTATTTTCTCTTTAGTTTCCATTGCCCTAGGAGCAGTATCAGTGAAGAAATTGCTTCGGCATATGTCTGAGATTTCTCTGCCTGTGGATTCTTCTAGTATTTTTATGGGTTCCCGTCTTATGTTTAAGTCCTTTATCCATTTCGAGTTTATTTTTGTGTATGGCATAAGTTGGTGGTCTAGTTTCATTTTTTTTTGCATGTATTGGTCCAATTTTCCCAACACCATTTATTGAAGAGACTCTCTTGACTCCATTGTATGTTCATGCCTCCTTTGTCAAATATTAATTGCGCATAGTGGTTTGGGTCGATATCTGGGTTCTCTATTCTATTCCATTGGTCTATATATCTGTTCTTGTGCCAGTACCAGGCTGTTTTGAGAACAGTGGCTTTGTAATACAGCTTGAAATCTGGAATTGAGATCCCTCCTATTTTGTTCTTCTTTCTTAGGATTGCTGTGGCTATTCAGGGTCTTTTTTTTTTATTCCAGATGAATTTTTGGAGAGTTCTTTCTAAGTCTGTGAAATATGCTGCTGGTATTTTAATGGGCAGTGCATTGAATCTATAGATTGCTTTGGGTAGTATGGTCATTTTAATGATGTTGATTCTACCAATGCATGAACACGGTATGCTCTTCCATCTATTTATGTCTTCCTCTATCTCTTTTTTCAATGTCTCGTAGTTTTCTGAGTAGAGGTCTTTTACCTCCTTAGTTAAGTTTATTCCTAGGTATCTTAATTTTTTTTTGTGCGATGGTAAATGGGATTGTTTTCTTAGTCTCTCTTTCTGTAAGCTCACTGTTGGTGTATAGAAATGCCATCGATTTCTTGGCATTAATTTTGTATCCTGGTACATTGCCAAATTCATTTATTAAGTCTAATAATTTTTTGATGGAGTCTTTTGGATTTTCTATGTACAATATCATGTCATCTGTGAATAAGGACAGTTTTACTTTTTCTTTTCCAATTTGGATGTCTTTTATTTCTTCTTCTTATCTAATTACAATGGCTAGTACTTCCAGTATTATGTTGAACAGGAGTGGTGAAAGTGTGCTTCCCTGTCTTGTTCCTGTTCTTAGGGTAAATGGTTTTAGTTTTTGTCCATTGAGTATGATGTTGGCTGTGGGTTTGTCATATATGGCTTTTATTATGTTGAGGTATGATCCTTCTATTCCCACCTTGCTGAGAGTTTTTATCAAAAATGGGTGTTGGATTTTGTCAAATGCTTTTTCTGCATCAATTGATATGACTATGTGGATTTTATCTCTCAATTTGTTTATGTGATGTATCACATTTATTGATTTGCGGATATTGTACCATCCTTGCATCCCTGGGATAAATCCTACTTGGTCATGGTGTATGATCTTTCTGATGTACTGCTGGATCCGATTTGCTAGAATCTGTTGAGGATTTTGGCATCTATGTTCATGAGGGATATTGGCATGTAATTCTCTTTCATTGTGTTGTCTTTATCTTGTTTTGGTATTAGGGTGATGCTGGCTTCATAGAATGAGCTTGGAAGTGTTCCTTCCTCTTGAATTTTTTGAAATAGCCTGAGGAGGATAGGTTTTAGTTCTTCGTTGAATGTTTGGTAAAACTCCCCTGTGTAGCCGTCTGGCCCCGGGCTTTTATTTGCTGGAAGCTTTTTAATGACTGCTTCAATTTCTTCCATAGTTATTGGCCTATTGAGATGTTTAGATTCTTCCTGGTTGAGTTTTGGAAGGTTGTATTTTTCTAGGAGTATGTCCATTTCCTCCAGGTTGTCTAGTTTGTTGGAATAGAGTTGTTCATAATATTTTTTAACAATCCTTTGTATTTCTGTGGGGTCTGTTGTTATTTCTCCTCTTTCATTTCTGATTTTGTTTATTTGGGTTCTCTCTCTTTGCTTCTTGGTGAGCCTGGCTAGAGGTTCATCAATCTTGTTTATCCTTTCAAAGAACCAACTCTTGGTTTTGTTGATCTTTTGTATTGTTTCTTTGGTCTCTATGTTGTTTATCTCTGCTCTTGTCTTTATTATTTCCTTCTTTCTGCTTACACTGGGCTTTTCTTGTTGCTCTCATTCTAACTCTTTGTTTCTTGTTTTTTGCAGTAGGCTTGTAGAGCTATGAACTTCCCTGTCAAGACTGCTTTTGCTGTGTCCCATAGATTTTTGATTGTTGTGTTTTCATTGTCATTTGTTGCCATGATGTTTTTTATTTCTTCTTTGATCTCTCTGGTAACCCTGTCATTGTTTAATAGCATGCTATTTAGTCTCCAAGTGTTTGATTTTTTTGGATTGTTTTTATTCTAGTTGATTTCCAGTTTTATGCCACTGTGATCTGAGAAGATGCTTGATATGATTTCTATCTTCTTGAATTTGAAGAGACTTTGCCTGTGTCCTAATATGTGGTCTATCCTTGAAAATGTGTCATGTGCGCTGGAGAAGAATGTATATTCTGTATCTTTGGGGTGGAATGTTCTAAAGATGTCAATTAAGTCCATCTGATCTAGCGTGTCATTTAGGATTGCTGTTTTTTTGCTGATTTTTTGTTTGGTTGATTTATCCAGTGATGTCAGTGGGGTATTAAAGTCCCCTACTATGACTGTATTGCTATCAGTCTCTCCCTTGATATCTTCCAGGAGTTGTTTTATGTATGTGGGTGCTCCTTTATTGGGTGCATATATGTTTACCAGAGTTATATCTTCTTGTTGAATTGCTCCCTTTAGTATTATGTAGTGACATTCCTTATCTCTTGTTATGGCCTTTACTTTGAGGTCTATTTTATCAGATATAAGTATCGCAACCCCAGCTTTTTTCCCATTTCCATTTGCCTGAAAAATGTTTTTCCATACCTTCACTCTCAGTCTGTGTGAATCCTTTGTTCTGAGGTGGGTCTCTTGCAGACAGCAAATATATGGGTCATGTTTTCTTATCCATTCCACTACCCTATGTCTTTTGATTGGTGCATTTAATCCATTTACATTTAATGTTATTATTGACAAGTACATGTTTGTTGTCATATTTTTCCTTAATGTTTGTGTTTCTTCTTGCCTTTCTCTTTCTTCTTTTTACAGCAGTCCCTTCAGCATTTCTTGCATTGCTGGCTTGGTAGTGATAAACTCTCTTAGTCCTTTCTTGTCTGTGAAGCTCCTGATTCCACCTTCAATTTTGAATGATAGCCTTGCTGGGTATAGTATTCTTGGGCTCAGTCCCTTGCTTTGCATCACTTTGTAAATTTCATTCCATTCCCTTCTGGCCTGGTGTGTTTCTGTTGAGAAATCCGTTGATATTCTAATAGGAGAACCCTTGTAGGTAACTTTCTGTCTCTCTCTGGCAGCATTTAAGATTCTTACTTTGCCGTTGTTGTTTGCCAATTTAATTATGATGTGTCTTGGTGTCGATCTTTTAGGGTTCATCTTGTTTGGGACTCTATGTGCTTCTTGGACTTGCATGGTTTTTTTCTTGCCAGTGTCAGGGAAGTTTTCTGTCATTATTTCTTCAAACAGGTGTTCTATTCCTTGCTTCTCTTCCTCTCCTTCTGGTACCCCTATTATGCGAATATTGTTTCATTTTGTGTTGTCCCTAAGCTCCCGTAGGCTCTCCTCTTGCTTTGTATGTCTTCTTTCCAGTTGCTGCTGTGTTTGTGTGTTTTTTCCTACCTTGTCTTCTAATTCACTGATGCGGTCCTCAGCCTCTTCTAGTCTACTCTTTAAGCTTTCCATTGTGTTCTTTATTGCAGCTATGTCGTTTTTCATCTCTTCTTGGTTCTTTTTCATGTTGGTGACATTCTCATTCAGTTCCTTATAATTCTCATTGAGTTGTGTGTATTTGTCATCCATCCGTTTAAACATCCTTATAACTGTTACTCTGAATTCTTTCTCTGTTAAGCTGCTAGCCTCAATTTCATTTAACTCCCTTTCTGGCGATTCCTCTTTTTCTTTCTTTGGGGGTTGCTTTTTTGTCTTCCTATGTCTTCCTGTAATGTTTTATTTGTAGATCCAATTGCTGTGCTACCCAGTTCTTTTGGGGATGGTGCTACTGGTGTAATCTCTCAGTTCTCCTGGGTTTGGTAATCTAGTGTAGCTCCCTACTTGAGCTATTTGGTTTCTCTTGATGTAGGCCTGCGAGCTTGAGAGGCACAACTGCGGTATCTAGAAGTCAGCAGCTGTGGAGGGGAGTGTCCCAATTTTTGCTGTCTTGCACCCTTAGCTGAAATCACGCATGCTCAGTGGGGACTCATAGTGGCACCCAAGAACCGTCTGTTGGGGTGATGGGGTTCTGGGGGCCTGCACTCTGGAAAGGTGTGACTGTGGTGTCCAGAGTTCGGTAGTTGTGGGGTGGGCAGACTCAGCTTTTGCTGCTGTACCTGTGGTGGATAGGTGCTCACTCCCAGTGGCGGCTCACAGGGGCCCCTGCAAGGCACACTGAAGCTCTCTGAAGGGCCCTGGCAGTGTAGCCGCGTAATTGAGGCCTCTGTGGGCAGGTCTCCAGGATGAGTGAATTCAGAATTTCTACTGCTGGGGGTGGGGAAGTGTGCCCCTGTTTGTCCAAGATCACACCCAGGGAGAGCTCACAGTGGCTCCCACTAGTGCCCTGTGGGTAGATGGGCTCAGGGTGCCTGCCTGTTGGAAATTTGCATCTGTGGAGATGCGTTTGCCAGGGCAGAGCTCTGATGCACTCTGAGGGGTCCTGGCACTGAAGTTGAGCAGTTGGGGTGAATGTGGGCAGTTATTCAGGAAGAGGGAGTTCAGAATTTCTGCTGCGGGGCAGCGCATCCTTGTCTGTACAGAATCACACCCAGCAAGGGCTCAAAGCAGCTCCCCAGAGGACCCTGTGGGTATATGGGCTCAGGGTGCCTTCTCTTGTCTGTGGCGGTGAGTTTGCTGGCACAGAGCTCTGACACACTTTGAGGGGCCCTGGCACTGAAGTTACCCTGCTGGGGTGTCTGTGTAGGTATCCAGGATGAGTGAATTCAGAATTTCTACTGCCGGGGGTGGGGAAGTGTGCCCCTGTTTGTCCAAGATCACACCCAGGGAGAGCTCACAGTGGCTCCCACAAGTGCCCTGTGGGTAGATGGGCTCAGGGTGCCTGCCTGTTGGAAGTGTGTGCATGGACTGGCGGTGCGTTTGCCTGTGCAGAGCTCTGACACACTTTGAGCAGTGGCCCTGGCACTGAAGTTAAACAGCTGGGATGTATGTGGGCAGTTATTCAGGATGACGGAGTTCAGAGTTTCTACAGCGGGGCAGCGCATCCTTGTCTGTATAGAATCACACCCTGCAGGGGCTCAAAGCAGCTCCGCAGAGGACCCTGTGGGTATATGGGCTCAGGGTGCCTTCCCTTGTCTGTGGCGGTGAGTTTACCTGCACAGAGCTCTGATGCACTCTGAGGGGCCCTGGCACTGAAGTTGCACAGCTGTGGTGTCCCTGGGCAGTTATTCAGGAAGAGGGAGTTCAGAATTTCTACTGCAGGGCTGCGCACTCTTATCTGTACAAAATCACACCCGTGGGGGCTCCCAGTGGCTCCCAGGTGCTGCCTACGGGAGTGGAGTGCCCTGGCTGCCTGTGCGCGCTGGAAACGCACGAATGTTTTGTCTGGAGTTCTGCCGCTGGGGAGGGGAAGGTTGCACTTACTGCTGCCGAGTGGTGCACCTTTGGAGGTGGAGGTCCCAGGGTCCGTGGGTCTGCAGGTGGGGCTGCAGGATTTTGGCTGAAATGGCTGCTGGGTCGCAGGGCAGTTCCACGGCCTGTCTGGTTGGTGGTGTTGAGTTCATAAAAAAAGGCCGTTCTCTCCTTCAAGATGGCGTGGGCTCCGTGCAGGAGTCCCGCAGTCTGGGGAGTGCCCGCAGCGGTGGTAGTCTCTGCTTGTCCAAGAGAGCCTGGTCTGCCAGCCCCTGCTGCTCCTGCGAGATTTAACTGTCCCTCACTCACTCACACACATACCACACACCTCCACACACTCTCCTTTCATACCCTCACTCACTCACTTCCTCTCCCTCACCTCCATCCTGCCAGCCGCCATCTTGGCCAAGTTTGCACTGCCTTTTTTATTAGCCACTGACCACAGTGGCTAGGGAGCACTTGAGATGTGGCCATTTCCAGTTGAGATATGTTGCAAGTGTAAAAGATACACTAGGTTTTAAAGACTTAGCTGAAAGAAAGAAGGCGGAACATAATGATATAACACTTTTAATATCACTTACATGGGAAATTAAAAATATTGCAGATACTATGGATTAAATAAAAATTATTAAAATAAATTTTGTTTGCTTATTTTTATCTTTTTAGAGTGGCTACTAGAAAATTGCCCATGTGGCTCCCATTATATTTCTGTTGGACAGCATTATCTTAGACGATGGTTTTGAAAGGGCAGTCACACACACTTATTGAGCACATGTAATGTGCTGGGCCTTGCGCATGTTTCTGGTGATTAAAAGGTTAATGAGATGAAACTCACAGTCCAGAGAAAGAAATTTCTGTATAACCACCTATCTTTGATAGAGTAATGAGTCTCATACTTGGGTAGCAATGTTGTGTGCAAAAATGATAATATTAGGTTTGGGTCATATTGGGCTGAATTTGAGTTCTAATTCTTCTGTCTGCCACTTGAATTATTCTGTTTGTTTGCATCTCAGATTCTCAGTCTTCTTATCTGCATAATGGTAACCATTATATGTACTTTATTTATTATAGTTAGTGTTTGCATCGCTAATAGTAGGCAATAAAAAAATGATATGATCCAAGTTCTATGATGGTATGAGAGAGGAGAAAATGAAGTGTCTGTTATGCCTAATAGTAATAAAGTGGGAGATGTGAGGCTTATAGAAAAATTTCACTTGACTAGAGTGACTAAGATTACTAAGAGTTTGCCAAGTGGAGAAGGGATAGCGGAAGTCAATAATAAAAACTAATACTTATATACAGCTCACTATGTACCAGGCACTGCTCTAAGCACTGTACCTGTGATAGCTCATTTAAGCTTTTCAGAAATGCTGTGTGGTAGGCACTTTAATTATATTCCCATTTTAAAGAGGAGAAGACTTGGCATAAATAAGTTAAGTAACTTCTGTCACGCAGCTAAGAAGAGGCACAGCTGAGGTTGGATTTAGGCTTTTAGCATTTACAGTCCATGATTCTAAACACTGTACTCCGCTGCCCACAGAGAACCCATCAAGAGCAGGTCTGTGGGAGAACCCAGTGGGCCATCTATAATATGGATGTGACGAGAGAGAGAGAGAGAGAGAGAGAACGAACACAGGCTGGAAGAATGGAAGAATGAGGTTGTAGGGAGGGGCTTTAGTTGCCATGCTAAGGAATCTGGTCTTCATTCTATAAACAGTGAGGAGCCATGGAGGATTTCTAAGTTGGGGAGTGACATGATCAGAGTTTTACTTTAGAAAGATAATTCTAATGGCAGAGTGGGGAGTTAATAGGAGCAGATAGAACCTGGAAGCAAGAATAATATTTAGGAGAATACTAGGGTACTACACAAGTCCCAGCAAAACATGTTGCTGGCTTGAGGGCAGCAAGGACGGACCAAGGAGGTAGAGTCCATGGACTTGATGGTAGAAATCACATTGTGTAGGTCATTAAAATATTTTATTATTTCATTCTCAGTTGCCTATGCTTATTTTTAGCTGATATGTACTCCTACTTTGTCCTGATTGAGGTTTTTCTTTTTCTTTTTTCCCTTTCTCTCAAATAGTCTTTATGCTGTTATTTATATTCTGGAGTTTATAGCACATGATAATTATTATGCTTCAGGTTACAGCTCCACGTAAAATACAGTGTGATTATTGTTCATCTGTATTTTTTCCTTAATGCTTAATAGTATATTTTTACTGGGCACCAATAATCATCTAATTGCTATGTAGTTATTGAAATCAGATACAATGCCCTGTTAAAGATTACCCTAATTAAGAGGCAAGGTTATTAGATCCTTTCTTTGCCTGTAGTAGATACTCTCCTAGTTTTAGGCCTCTAGAATTTTCAAATAGTAAAAGGTTCAATAGACATTGAAATCTTAATATTCTACCATTCAGTACCCCTCTCACTTGGCTATTAAGGAAGCAAACAGGCAGATTCTGGTCACACTTGCTACTTTGATGAGACTGGGCCGCATGGGAACTTGTAGTCATGCTCGGAAAACCATTGTTGCCTAAAATAAGGACTGTCTGATAGGATATAAGAGACTTGTTCTTTCAATCATAAAAATATTTCCTCTTCTCCATTCACTATTTCTGTTTTTACTCAAATACACACCCTATGTGTTTATTAAAAAATTTAAAAAAATTTAATTAGATTTTTGTTAATGTTTCTAGCTCTAAAAATGATAGCAACAGTTTAACCTTACTTTCATTCAGTGGAAATTTGAATGTAACTTCACTACTGAAAAATGTAACTGTCCAGAAGAATCAGTTTGAGAATAGGCATGCAAAGAATTACAATACAGTTTCTATGGATGGGGTATAAGGTGTATTCAAAATTAGTGTTAAATTGTACCATTTACCCATTCCAATTTACTTACAAGGTCATGGTCACATGGGAGGCATGCATTATAGTGTCACAGATCACACATTTGGAAGGAAAAAGAATATGTGGGCTCTCAGACTAAGGATATCAAAGGATCCTGGCAGGCATCCTCAAACTACGGCCTGCGGGCCACATGCGGCCCGCCAAGGACATTTATCCGGCCCGCCGGGTGCTGCTGCCTGTCCTGCTTAGCAGCGGACTTGTCCCGGGCCTGCAGTGCGCATAGGAATTTGTCCATAGTTTTTTTTTTTTTAAACTATAATCCAGCCCTCCAACGGTCTGAAGGACAGTGAACTGGCCCCCTGTTTAAAAAGTTTGAGGACCCCTGAGCTAAGGCAATGACCTTAAACTAAGATGTCACTTTAAAATGCCTTTACTTGGTTCCAAAAAAATAATCACAAAAGTACACTTCTGGAGAGGAGTCTTAGATGCTGTGTGCAAGAGAAAGATACAAATCCAAACCTTAGAGTTATAGTGGAGATGGCAATTTTAGTTGCCCCGTTGACTAGTATTTTAAGGAATTGGTTGGTAAGGAATGTGAAAAAGAAGTGTCCTTGGGCTTCTCCAGAGAAGGGCATTCACCTGCCTTCGCCATCTTCCCTGGAAGCATAGAACTGTGGCTGCAGGCTGAGGGGAGAGAGCTGTTGGACACTGTGAGCTCTAGGATGCTGGGGAAAAAATAGAATCTGATTACTTTGTTCCATTGGATGGTAGTAAGGACAAGTGGGGATGAAAGAGAATGGGATTAAGACCATAGCTGGAAGGATTAGCCTGCGAACAGGTGAAGGATACATACTCTTCTGAGATAAGAGGGAGGAGATAAACTTGAGTAAACACAAAACCATCTTAAAGTTATGAGGATGGTGTGGTGTTAGGGGCAGAAGGGATGAAGATATAACAACACTGGGCAGCTTCAACCTTCTTTGAAATAGTAGATAAAGTCATCTGTTAAGTGTAGAAAGGAGCCATTTGGAGCTGAAGACCTGTAACAAAAATGAACTGCGGATGTCATAAATGTCAAGGCAGGATGAGAGATAACTTGATATGGAGTTAATATCCTAAATGCATGGAGTGTTGGTGTTACCTAGTTAAATAAAAATCGGATCCTGTCACTGTCCCGATTTAAATTCTACAGTGGCTGCCATTGCTCTTTGGGATGAAGATCAGCATTCTTAACATGGTGCGCAGTCCCTCCATGATCCTGCCTGCCTTTCTTGGCAGCCTCATCTTGTTCAGGTCTTCACTGCGTTAAATGCCGGTTGTTTAGTCCTGCTGACCCACACTACTTCACACTTCAGGGCTCCGCCCAGAATGTGCTTCCCCCAGCTCTTGGCCTCGTTAGTATCCACTCAGCCTTCAGAACCCAGAGGAAATCTGCTTTCCTAAGAAGGCTTCTCTTGCTCCCCTAACTACACACTCTCCCAGCACTCCTCGTTCCCTTTATATTTTCCCCCAAGAGTAATTCAATAAATCATCGCAAAAATAAATCAAGAGAAGGCTGGTTTGATGTTAGAATGGATTTATGTGAGTTTAGGACTGGTAGTATGATTTGTGGGGCCCAGTGCAAAATACAAATGAGACACCGTGTTAAAAAATTATTAAGAATTTTAAGACAGTGACAGCAGAACATTAAACCAAGTACAGGGTCCTTCTGAACATGTGACTGCATAAGTCACCCACCCCTGAAGCTGCCCTGTGTGAGTTTCTCCTGCAGGGACAGGGACTGTGAAGTCTGGATTTATTAGTCCCACAGTAGTGTGAGGGGTGACACTAGTGCTAGCGAGGGCAGTATTGGAATGATGAACCACTGTATTTAGAACAGAATGGGCTACAAAAAGAAGTCAGAATGAGGCTGATAGACTGGCTATATACTATGTCAGCGCAGTGGAGTTTTGGTATGATGGATAACATAATAGAATGTCCATGCATTATTTATTAATGCGTCAAGTCAACATTTAATTCTTTAGCTTCTACTTAGTGTTTGTGGGAGGAGTACTTGAATTTTTCATTCTCCCCAGAAGGAATACCTTGAGAAATTTTAGAGAGGAAGGCATGGAGTCTAAATGATTGGAAGAACAGGTTATAGATCCAGATAGCTGGTGTTTAAGCTCAGGTTTACCTACCAGCTATAAGCTCTGTGACCTTGATAGTTACTAACTTCTCTGTGCTCTAGATTTTTTTTTTAGAGGGGGTGATGGTATACAATTAGGATAATGTTAATATCTCCTGTGATTATTTAAAGAACAAATGAGTTAGTGAATAGTGTCTGGATCATAGTTAGTTCTTATTATAATTTCACACTAGTGAACTCTTAGTTACCTTTTCAATGCTGTTTTCGTTTGGTGAGATCGTTGAACTCAGTTAAAGTATTGCCATATATCATAAACAGCTAAATGTCATTATTGGACTTAGGTGGATGCAAAGAATGTACTCATATGCTTTGTGAAACTTGTAATGGGATCCGTTTAAGCAGAGAGAACATAATATATAAGATAACTCATCTTCATTATAGTGCAGTAAGTGCCGAACACATATCTAGAACATATTAGCATATTAATGTGTAATATATTTCCATGAACTCCAGCATTTTATATTTGTATTTCTTGAGTCAGAAAGCCTCCTTTTCGGCACACAAAGATGATAATCAAGTGTTATAAACTGTGAACAACAAACAGTATTTTGTACTGGACTATGGTCTTGTCTTCTGTTTTGCTCATCTGTATAAAATTAAGTTAGTATATGTTATTTATTGAGTATATAGTATTTTTTTTAATATTTAGGATGCCATTTTATGTTAGGTATCTCTGCTCTGGACAATATTTGGGTCAATTTCTGAGTCATTATCCTTGGTATTTCCATTTAATCAGGGCCATCAACAAGGTCATCTGTGGGTGGACCATATAACCAACAATGGGTTCTCAATCTACATCTCCTGTCTTCCTCTCTCTTATGATTTATAGATATGAATCTACCATTATTCTCTTAACATTTTTTCCTGGATATCCCCCAACACCTCAAACTCCACTTATCTCAAGCCAAATTTATCATCTTTTCTGAAAACCCAGCTGCTTCTCATAAATAACTTATTTTTTGGCTCACTCCTATAAAAAGATCCCCCAGTGTTGTGGAGTCTACCAGCTTAGTAATTCCTGAATCTATACTTATCTTTTTGTTCCTAGTTTAGGAACCATTGACCTAGTTTAGGCTCTTATCATGTTTGTCTTTGACCACAGTGGTAACCTGTCAACCACCTCTTCCTTCCCAGTCTTCTTTTCCTTGAGTCTACTCTTCTCACATATTAGTGAGAATAATTTTTCTAAACTGCAAATATGATCATTCAGTTATTTCCCTGTTGTTCACTAGGCAAATTTAAAATCTTTTAGCATGAAATGCTAATACTTGTACAACTATACCTAATAACTATGTCATTTTTTTCACCCACATCTCCTACCACTTCACTGATCTTAGAGGAATACATTGGATATGTCAGAACACATCAAAAGGGCACCTCAGATCTGGGGAGGAGTCTTCTTGGAGAAGATGACATCTGTGTTGAGTTAGCCAGGTAAACACGAGAGAACCCCTGTTAATGAGATGTTTACAAGTAATTTTAATTATTTGTTTACACGGATAAATAGCATCTATATTAGGAAGCCTCAAAGTTTCCAGCTTTATTAAAGTACTAGAGGCCCGGTGCACAAAACTCATGCACTCGGTAGGGGAGTCCCTCAGCCCGGCCTGTGCCTTCTCACAGTCCAGGAGCCCTTGGAGGATGTCCGGCTGCTGTCAGTCAGACATCCTTAGCACTTCCACGGAGGCGGGAGAGGCTCCCGCCACCGCTGCTGCGCTCACCAGCTGTGAGTCCGCCTCTGGCTAAGCAGCGCTCCCCCTGTGGGAGCTCACTGACCACTAGGGGGCAGCTCCTGTGTTGAAAGGGATCAGGCTGAAACTGGCTCTCTGACATCCTCCAAGAGGTCCCAGGCCAGACGCAGGGACCCCACCAGTGCACGAATGGGGTCAGGGAGGGATGTGGGAGGTTGGCCACCTGGGAGGGACCATGGGAGGGCTCCAGGATGTGTCTGGCCTGTCTTGCTCAGTCCCAATCAGCCAGACCCCAGCAACAAGCTAATCTATAGGTTGGAGCATCTGCCCCCTGGTGGTCAGTGCACATCATAACAACTGGTCAACCAGTTAACTGTCTGCCCCCTGGTGGTCAGTGCACGTCATAGTGAGTGGTTGAGTAGCCTTAGCATATCATTAGCACATTACGCTTTGATTGGTTGAACCAACAACTGGACAACTTAGCATATTAGACTTTTATTATATAGGCTAATTAGTATACAAAATGCATATAATAAATGTACACAATTTTGTGAGTTTGGACACAAGTACATACCCATATTACTGTCACCACAATCCAGGTATTAAATGTATCCATCACCTCCAAAAATTTTCCTGTGTCCCTTTTTTATTTTTATTTTTTGCGTGCGTGTGTGTTAAGAATCCTGAGATCTATCTTAAATTTTGGAGTACACAATACCTTATTTATTGCTTAACTATGGGCAACATGTTGGACAGCAGATCAGATCTCTGGAACTTATTTATCTGGTATAATTGTACCAGTACTTTTCATTCATTGAAAAACACCTCATACCTTCTTCTCCATTCCCTGCTAACTACCATTCTGTTGTCTACTTCCATACGTTTGACTATTTTATATGCCTCATATAAGAGGAATCATGTCCTAATGTGACTGACTGGTAGAGAAATTAGAACCCTTACACACTGGTGGTGAGAATGTAAAGTGGTACAACCATAATAGAAAACAGTATGGAGGTTCCTAAAAAAAAAAAAAATAGAAATACCATATGATTTGGCAATCCCACTTCTGAGTATATATTTAAAAAATTGAAATCAGAATCTCAAAGAGATATCTACACTTCTATGTTCATCGCAGAAGTATTCACAATGGCCAAGATGTGGAAACAAACCAAGTGTCCATCAACAGGTGAATGGATAAAGAAAAAAGGAAAATATGGGATATATATATATATATATATATATATATATATATATATATATGAAATCCTACCTTTTGTAACAACATGGATGAATCTAGAAGGAAGCCTCACTTTTGTAATATTTTCTAAGTTTCATACATATTCATTTTATTTGCTCATACTCTCTGGCTGTTAGACTGTCCCTATTTGACCTGCTTAGAAATTCTCTCTAGTCTAGTGGAACTCTCCTTATGGGACACAGGTCTTTACTGGTAGAGTTCAAGTTGTGTTATCTATGCATTCGACCTATAGTTGCTGAGTATTTAAAAGTGCTAAGCACTGTGCAACTTGCCAAGAATATAATGGAGAAAAGTGCTGATATGGTCTCTGCCTATATTGAGGAGGCTATGAAGGGCCCCAGGTAAAGAATGCTAGGAGATTACAAACTTTACCTAACATGGTGGAAACAGGAGGCTCCTCTGAAGAGGAGACATTGGAGCTGAGATCTGAAGAATGAGAATGATATGTGGAGAGAAACATTCCAACTTTGGGAATTAACACATTAGGTTTTGGGACAGGAAAGAGTATGTGTGCTTGAAGAGGAATGGAAGGAGCCAGCATGACTGGAGTTATGGTTAGCAAGAGGACAAAAGGCAGAAAATTGAGGTTTGGGAGAAAAGTCTAGGTCAGTAGACCATTGCCTGGTAAGGAATTTTGACTTTTGTTTTCAGAACAATGGAAAGCCAACAAGAGGTTTTAAACAAGCATGATGGTGGAGGGTGGGGTGGAAGAGGGAGATGCAGTGGGGAAATGTTGGTGGAATGATCATCAGTTTTAGAAGCTTTCTGGCCGCTGCATTCAGAATAGAGAAGTGGAAGGCTAGCATGGTAACAGGGAGGTTAGTTAGAAGGTTGTTGTAATTGTCTAGGTCTAGGATAAAGTTGATAGTGGACTGGATTATTCAGTCATTAATAAAGCAATGAGCACCTACTTTGTCCAGGCCTTTTGCTAGGTAGGAATTGAAATATCATCATTACTAAAGCAAATAGGAGAAAAAGATTCAAAATCATCTCGTAGGGTTGGCACATGGCATATTATCAGTATGAAAATGAACTGAGGCAATACAGAGAAGGGGATGATCTTCCTGCTCTAGCTGCTATCAGTAAACTTCACAGAGGAGACAGCAGTAGCTGTGAGGAAAGTTCATAGTTGGTAAAGGGACATGAAGAGCATTTCCTGCTGTTGTCTTTTGTGGTAGGCAGCCGGAATTGAGGGTAAAGTCTCAGATCTTGGTTCTGGACTGAAGAACTGAAAACAGGGAACAAAAAAGTATGCAAAATGCAACCAGTTGTTTGTCTTTCACCGTCTAGTTCTTATGAACTTCAGGAGTAACAACTTTTGCCTGCCTTCTGATCTTTTCCATTTTCCTTACTTGACATAGACATTGTCAAAGACACTATTGCTAATGAAGTCGAGCCTACTGCATAACCCCTGATGATTTGGCATGCTGTTTTATGGTTGAAGTTTCCACTTGGATTGGATGAGATCCAAAACAAAGAATTGACTACTTCTGGTGATTAAAAGCTCCCTTGACGATTTTTTAAAGGGATTGTTCAAAGCTTTTAGTTCCACTAAGTAGGGAATTACACTTTGCATCCCTAAAACCATCCAGCTTTTGCACATGGACATGGTAGTCTTTCTTTCCTGTGGCACACTACAGAGATTTTTTTTTAAAGGGTAGCAGCTTTTTAGTAGGAGGTTAAGTGGTCCATGTATATATAATTGATAAAGCACTTGGAGCTTTACGTATGAAAGCACATTAGAAAAGTGAAATTATTATTACTTATATTGTAATTAGCTTATTTTTCTCCTGTTCTTATATGAGACATTGGCTTTTGAACTAAGAATTTAGAGAGGAACTGATCATAGAAATAAGAAAGAATATATTGAACAACCCTAAACATTTGGGATAGTTAAATCAGTTAAGGACGAACAGTGTATAATATTTGCTTTTCCTGGAATGATATTTTTGATTTGTATGTAACATTTTCTCCCCTAGGTTTTTAGATAGAATCCTGAGAATAGTGATTTATAGGTGTGCACTCCCACAGACACACCCATGAGCACACACTCGCACTCATGCACGCACACACATCTAAACCTTTAAATTATTTGAAACATTTATTTTACTTCTGTCTCCATAGACCTGACAAATAAATAGCTGAATTACATAATTAGAATTGCGATGCTTTTAGATTAAGATACAGAAAATAAAATAATAAACTTTTACCTCTGTGATTTCCATCAAAGAACTTGTCCTAGGTATTGGCACCTTAATATGCCCAGGGGGTAGGAATGGATATGGAAGCACAATATAAAGTCTGATAAATGTTTCAATCCCTCTAGGATAAAAAAAAATCACAGATTAAGTTAATCCATTAGTAAGTCAAGTTAATTAAACTATTCTAAGGTTATATATATCCTATATAATAAAGAGGTAATATGCAAATTGACCCTCATGCCCTCAGAAGATGGCCACCCCATGTTGTCACAAGATGGCCATCCCTATGTCATCACAAGATGGCCGCCCCCACATCACCACAAGATGGCCACCACAAAGATGGCTGCCCCCATGTTGTCACAAGATGGCCACCACAAGATGGCTACCCCACATCATCACAAGATGGCAGCCACAAGATGACCTCCCTGCATCATCACAAGATGGCCACCTCCACGTTGTCACAAGATGGACACCTCCATGTTGTCACAAGATGGCCACCACAAGATGTCCACCACAAGATTGGCCAAAAATAAGTTGCATAATCGGCCAGCTGAAAGGGAGTCTGGGAAATATAGTTTTTGTGACAGTGAACCCAGCTAAATACTTACTTTTCTGTTACTAAGGAAGATAAGAAGATTGGATATCAGAAGTCATTTTGGAGTTTCTGCCACATACTTACTTCAGCCTGATTTTATTCATTTTGTTTTCTGAAGATGAAACATTTGACTTGGTTTAAGTTGGTTGGTTTTGTTGGGTGTAATGGGTGTGGTGAGGTGCAGTGGAATGAGCACTGGATTACAAGATTCTAATTCCAGTTTAATAGTGTTAGGCATCTGTCCATCACTTGGAATAAGGAATTTGTTTTATAGACCCTCTAGGAATTCTTTAAATTATCATTCTCTTATCTGGTTCCTGAGGTTTTACAAAAAAAGGTAGGTATGTATATTTATACACATATATAATTAGAGTGTACATAATTAAAAAATCTATTTCTGCCCTAGCTGGTTTGGCTCAGTGGATAGAGTGTTTTCTATAGAAATAAAACATGTACACATATAACCATATTAGCAGAGAGTGAAATCATTCATATTTTTCAATTTTCAATTCCTTGCTTTTAATGAAAAGAATTGAATCTGGAGTGAAAATTGAAATGATGAGAAATTGAAGATGGGACATAACTATTTTCTTTTAAATTGAAAGTCAACTTTTCATCCCAAATATATGCCCTTCTCCCATTTTTCTGGTTCCCATTACTGTTGTGTTTTACTCATCACTTTCTGTAGAAAGCCATGACCTGGCAGAATCAGGATTTGTGTCCTCAAATATGTGATGTGACTGAATCCTTGGCACTCTGGGACTCCTGGGATGTGAATGCTGGTCTTCCTGGGAAACAGCAATAGGGAAAATTGCACCATCTGTCTCCCGTTTCCTACGCCATGTCAGTGGGTCATGGTTCTTTGTCTTGGGCAGCTGTTATGCAGTGTTAGATAAGACTTCCCATTTTTCTTTTCCATTCAGGGAGAATTAGCTTGTTCTGCACTGGCCACATGAGGTGTCTCCCTTTGGGGCCCCAGGAAGCTGTGCCCTTTCTTAAGTGTCCTAGTATGTTGTGTGTGTGTTTTTTTTTTAGAATTATCAAAACATTTACCTAGTATGTTTTTAACAGATAAGCTGATTCTGAAGGCATGGATGATTCCAAAGGAAACTAGTGAAATAAAGTGAAGCAAAGCAACAATAACAAAAGACTATTACTTGCGTTTTCTTCTTCACTCTTATAGGTTTTGATCTTAAGGGGGAAAAACTACAAAATGCCACCACCCCTGTCACATCTTATATGAAATGAGATGAAGGTACAAACAAACAAAGAAAATGGATAAAATCATGTTTATATGATGTAGAAGCAAAAAATTATTGACCAGTTAGATGGTTTAGGTTGAACCATTTGAAACTGCTGTTTATGTAGTTAAAGGAGGTCCAATACAGGCACTGTCCAATGGTTCAACATGATACTAGTTTCTATTCTAGCTACACAATACAAATTGTTAACCTTAAAACTAACACAATTTGAAGTTACTCCTTAGCTACATGTTTTGACTGTAAAAGCATTTGGCTATTAGATGATATTATGAAATTCATGGAAGTATATATTTAATATTGGCATTAAAGCTATGTTTTTGAAAAAAATTCCACCCATGATCCTGCTTTCCTTACATACTTTTTTTCTGTTTCTTTCTCAACTTTATCCATATATCATAACTGATGTTTTCCAAGGTGAAAAATGAAAAATTATAAATCATACTTCAGACTGCATAGAGTAAAACCTCAAAGGAAGTTCCCCTGGTACTTGAATTTCTGAATCCATAAATGAACACAGAATGCAATGGAGCTCAAACAAAGCCTTTGCATAATGAAACCTGTGAGGAACTTGACCAGTACAGTGGAAAATAATGCTTTCTGATAGCCTACAGCACTCTCCAGAGGCAAAAATATACTTTTACAAATTACCTTAACGAGCTGAGGGACATATGTTTTCATCAGGAATGATTTCACATCCACACAGTCAAACCTGAACAATTCAGGAAAAAACAAGATTCCTCCCCTGCTCACTCTCTCTTCTTGGAGATGACAGCCTCCAGTGCCCCTGTTGGTGGTTCAGAAGTTGCCCTGTAATTCTTCTGGTTGGGTCAACTCTCTCCAGGCTCAAGGAAGATAAGGGCACAGTACAAGAAGTGACAGGCAGGGGCAGGATGGAATAATTGTGGGGCTCATTGTGACTTGTTATTTCTTGGCACTCCAGGGATCATGGCTGGTCCTAATTTCTTTTGGTGTGGAAGTCTGAAACCCTCAGCTAGCTACCTGCTGGCCTCCAGGGTGCTTACACCTTATAAGGTAAATGCCAAGTGCCCCATGTAGCCAATTCCTGACCTGCCTGGTTACTAAGGAACTATTTACCCAGCAGGTTATTAAGCCAGGGAGGAGGAAAGAGGAAGAAAACCCAGCACAGGATGCAGATCCCCTACCCTTCACTCTGGCTTCATTTTACTTTAACATCTTAGATTTCCACCTGAGAAGAGAAGCAATTTCCTAAAACCTAGGGATCCTCTGATGTAAATCAAAGGTCCTGTATGGCATTTTAGTTTCCCCCCTATTGATATGCAAATTTCTAATTTACTTAAAGCACACTGTCATGCATTATAATAAAGTCTAATACATGCTTCCATGTAATTATGTGTAATAACCAGTGATCAGTGGGAGGAGGGAAGTGGAGAAGGGAATTGTGTCTCCAGCTGGCCCTCCACACCTGCAAATAACAGACAACTTCTTTCAGTGTAGAGGAAACAAGATAATGACAGGATGGTATTAAATGCAAACATTAATTCTTAGGGACAAAACATAAGAAAGAGATCTATCAATTAAAATGTGTGATAGTGAGCAACTTAAATTATGTGCCACACTGTCTTACAAAAAAATAAGGACCAACCATAATGAAAACCTTAATTGGCTATTTACTGTGATATTTCTGGTGCCATTAGTTTATTTTCATTTTTAAAGAAAGCTTTATCTGGGATACTGAAATCTTACGTTCATTTGGTTTGTTTTAAGAACCAATAACATATTTATTCTCTCTCTCTGAAAGGATAAGTCAGGTCTTAAAGAGGAAATCTGAAGAGCCCAATGGGATCTCGAGCTGTAAGGAAACAAAACAATATAAGAATATGCTTTGTGAGTGGGAAAGTGCAACCCTCCTGTCAGGGACTGTTATTGTCTTGGCTGCTGTCAAGGCAAGTTTTGTTATATGAGAGGTGTGTTCCTGTAAAGTCATCAGCAGAATTAATTTGATGACATTTGAACATGTATTTTCATGTGTGAGGCAGTTGAACATAGTAATTAGGGTCTTCGGAGTGTGTCTGACCTGGTTTTGAGTTATAGCTCTGTTAATATTTACCTGTGTGATCTTGGGCATGTTTCTTAAGCCTCTCTAAGTCTCAGTTTTCTGTAAAATGGGAATGAAAATCGCTACTCTGATTTGATAAAATTTTTGTGGGAATCAAATAAAATAACATACCTATTGTATACCAGGTTTACTTCCTAGAGTCCTTGTAAATAAATAGTCTATTTGTAAATAAAGAACTAATTTTTTTACAACAGTAATCATTTATATCAGAATATAAGTTCTCCACATTGCTTTATATGTATCAAAAGAAATGGTGGACTATACATCAGCAGAACCCATGGATAGCAAAGGTGTCTGATAAATGCTTTGCACATATTGCCATGCAGAGTAGTCGCATAGGGCAGGAGAGGAACAAGGCAGTCAAGAGTTCAACTCTGTTTCTATTTAGTAACTCTATGGTCTTGGGCAAGTTGGTTAACTCGTCTGGGTTACTCAGAGAAGACTGTGCCTTTGCAGGATGTATCTGATATACACTGGATATATCAGATGCACACGCTGTCTTTTACTTCTCTCGACTTATGTGGGAAAGACAACACAGCCACCTTCCAGTTCCTGGGACAGTAGACAGGCACTTATTTCCCCAGGTTCCATTCCTCCTTAGAGCTGCAGAGAGTAGCAGGATATTTTATATGACTACCTGGGAAACAATTAAGCTCCATTGTGGGGGGAACCTTTTTAATATTGTAGGGTCTATAAGAGAGGGGGCATAGGCAGGGAGGACATCAGGATGTAGGAAGGTGAAAAGAGGGATGGAGATGTAGAAACTAAAACTCTGCAGAGCCAGGTCTCCTAAAGGGCTGAGGCCAGTGGACCAGGGATAGTGCTACCAGGAGTGTATTGTGGGATTGGGATTCTGAATGTTTCCCAGCATCATAGTCCAGGGAACAGGTCATTTAAGGGGTAGCCCATTGCTTTGCTTAAAGTACTTCACTATTAATGCCTTGACATCAGAGTAAATTGCATCTGTGGATGTGCTTCCCATCCTATCCCACAACCCTTTGATGACAGAATAGGAAACAACTCAGCACCCAGGACAGCTCCTGGGCATTTGGCGACCAAAAGGGATGGGAAAGAGGAACTGCAGCACAATTCTTCCTAGATTAATGCCTTCTTTAGTGTTGCTAAATAAAAGTTAAAGCAAGGCTTGAGGGAATCAAAGAATTTCAGTGTAACTTGACTGTGTCCCAGAATAAAACTAAAACATTTTTAAAAAATGACAATGCCCATCACCCAACAATGCAAAATTCACAGTCTGGATTCAATAAAAAAATTACATGGAATTACAGGAGCAAGAAATACAAACTATAATGAAGATAAAAATCAATGACCCCCAAATTATATGGATGACAGGGTTAGAAAACAGTAAAACAGTTAAAACCGAAAACAGGTCCTTCTGCGATGTCCCAAGAAAAGAATTTCATGGGCACTCGCGTAGGAGGAGTGGCAAGATTTTCTTAAAGTGAAAAAGCGATAGTACACTCTCAGAGAGGCAGAGAGCGGGCAGGCCGGAGGGTAGTGGCTGCCCTGCGGTCCTTGTAAGGCTTCCCTTTATTTCTTTGGGTTTGGGAAGGTCAGGCTTTCCTTAAAACAATCCAATCTCTTTCCTGGCTTTCCCCAGGCTTGTGCCTGTGCCATACCCCATCCAACCTCTTTCTTGGATTTTCCACTGCCTGTGCCCTTCCCCTATCTGATCTTTTCCCAAGATTTCCCTAGGCTTTGCCCTGGCCATTGTATGGTTACCTATTTTGGCTCCTACTGCGCATGCCTCATAGTTCTGCTTCGTCATTTGGCTTCTGCACATGCACTTAGTAAAAGGTATGCCCCTCACACCATCTTGGCTTCTACTGTACATGAACTCAGTAAAAAGAATTTCCCCTGGCCATTTTCTCCCTCCCCCCTTTAATCCTGTGGAACATGCTCCTTACCCCCCGCCCTGGGTGGCCGTAGGGCTATCTTTTATGCCTAGTCAACTAGGCAGGATGTTTTGCGCCATTTGGCAGAACACTGCCATTTACTCCTCAGGGGGACTATTCAGTCTTCTCCTTCCTCTTTTGTTTTTGTTTTTTTTTTGGTGCCAATTTTAAATATTTTTATTTAAGACGTCGCATTTTCTACTTTACAATGCAGTTATAAAGTGCATTCTTTTCTTTCCCTGTGCATAGACCATATTCAAGTATCAAGAATGTCCAGTTATTTACTATACATCAGTTCAACTTTTAAAACTGCCCATGGAATTTGCTAAAAATTTGGGTCCTTCTATTTTGTGTGGCACAATGCTAGATCTATGCTCAAAGCTGGCTTAATCAACCTCTTCTATGGTGGGCCCAGAGGAGGCACCACCAGATGGAGGGGCTCCACACCAGGGAAGCCCCCAGGCATTCCTCCTGCCATGCCTCCTGCACTCTGGTACAGCTTGGTAAGGATGGGGTTGCAGATGTTTTCCAACTTTTTCTGCTGATGTTCAAATTCTTCCTTTTCTGCAGTCTGGTTCTTATCAAGCTAGTTGATGATTTCACAGCACTTGTCAAGAATCTTCTTTTTGTCCTCATCATTGATCTTGCCTTGAAGTTTTTCATCGTCAACAGTTGCTTTCATGTTGAATGCATAGGATTCAAGAGAATTCTTGGAAGACACCTTGTCCTACTGCTTCTCATCTTTGGCTTTGTACTTCTCAGCTTCTTGGACTATGGCGCGCTCAATGTCTTCTTGCTCAGATGACCCTTGTCATTAGTGATGGTAATCTTGCTCTCTTTTCCTGTATTCTTATTCACAGCAGAGGCATTGGGGATGCCATTGGCATCAATATCAAAAGTAACTTCAATCTGAGGAACACCATGAGGTGCAGATGGTATGCCTGTGAGTTCAAACTTGCCAAGCAGGTTGTTATCCTTGATCATGGCACGCTCACCTTCATAAATCTGGATGAGCATACCCGGCTGGTTGTCAGAGTAGGTGGTGAAGGTCTGCGTCTGCTTGGTGGGGATGGTGGTGTTGTGCTTGATGAGAACTGTCATGATGCCACCAGCCATCTCAATGCCGAGTGAAAGAGGAGTGACATCCAGCAGCAACAGATCTTGGACATTTTCAGATTTGTCTCCAGAGAGAATGGCTGCCTGGACAGCTGCACCATAAGTGACAGCCTCATCAGGGTTGATGCTCTTATTAAATTCTTTTCCATTGAAGAAGTTCTGTAGAAATTTCTGAATCTTGGGGATATGGTGGAGCCACCCACCAGGACCATATCATGGATTTGGGACTTGTCAAGCTTGGCATCCTGAGGGGCTTTCTATACAGGGTCCAGGGTGCCACAGAAAAGGTCAGCATTCAACTCTTCAAATAAGGCATGGGTGATAGAGGTATAGAAGTCGATTCCTTCATAGAGCAAATCAATCTCAATACGGGCCTGGGTGCTGGAAAAGAGAGTATGCTTACCACGTTCACAAGCAGTATGAAGGCGATGGACAGCCCTCTTGTTCTCACTGATATCCTTATGCTTGCGTTTGAATTCTGCAAGGAAATGGTTGACCATTTGGTTGTCAAAGCCTTCTCCACCTAAGTGGGTGTCCCCAGCTGTAGATTTGACCTCAATAATTTCCATCTTCAATTGTGAGGGTTGACACATTGAAAGTGCCACCTCCCAAGTCAGAGATCAGCACATTTCTTTCAGCTCCAACCTTTTTGTCTAAACCATCAGCAATAGCAGCAGCATTGGATCATTGATGATTCTAAGTACATTGAGACTAGCAATAGTTCCAGCATCTTTGGTGGCCTGATGCTGAGAGTCACTGAAGTAAGCAGGTACTGTGACAACAGCATTGGTAACAGTCTTCTCAAGGTAGGCTTCTGCGATTTCCTTCATCTTTGTCAAAACCATGGATGACAACTCTTCTGGATTAAAGCTTTTTGTCTCTCCCATTGGACCTTGGGCCTGCCAACATCATTCACCATCATGAAAGGCCAATGTTTCATGTCAGACTGGACAACAGCATCATCAAATCTACATCCAATAAAGCGCTTGGCATCGAAGACTGTGTTGGTAGGATTCATTGCTACTAGTACTTGATTCTTTGTAACATCACTGATCAATTGCTCAGTATCAGTAAAGGCAACATAACTCAGGGTGGTTCAGTTTCCCTGATTATTGGCAATTATTTCCACTTTTCCATGCTGGAATACACCCACACCAGAGTAGGTGGTGCCAAGATCAATGCCAACTGCAGGTCCCTTAGACATGGTTGCTGGTGTGCGTGCACAGCTTGCACAGACCCGACTGGAACTGGTACCCCTGTGTTCAATGAGGCCATCTTTTGTTAATTATCTAACCAACTGCCACCTCTAACAGAACTATACTCTACTAGAGGCCCAATGCATGAAATTCATGCACGGGGAGGGGGGTCCCTCAGCCCGGCCTGCACCCTCTCCAATCTGGGACCCCTCAGTGGATGTCCTGCGGGATCGGGCCTAAACTGGCAGTCGGACATCCCTCTTGCAATCCAGGACTGCTGGTTCCTAACCACTTGCCTGCCTGCCTAATCACCCCCAACTGCCCTCCCCTGCCGGCTTGATTGCCCCCTAACTGCTCTTCCCTGCCAGCCTGATCGCCCCTAACCACCTCTGCTTTGTCCCCCGCCTCCATGGCTTTGTCTGGAAGGATGTCAGAAGATATCCGGAAGATGTCCAGTCTAATTAGCATATTACCCTTTTATTAGTATAGATGTTTAAGAAGGAACAACAATTCTAAGCATCTTAAAGAAAAGCATGGAAGATGTTAAAAAGACACAAACTTCTAGAGGTGGTAAAACAATTTCTGAGATGAAAAATACAGTGAATGGAATTAATAGATTAGAAACTATAGAAGAAATGTTTAATGAACTTAAAACCACAGTAAAATAAACTATGCAAAATGAAACACAGAGAGAGAAAAAGAAGACTCTAAATAATGAACAGAACACTGGTAAACTGAGGGGAAAATCTTAACAGCCTAATATACATAAGCTTGAGTCCCCAAAGAAGAGAAGGGAAAGAAGGAAGGAAGAAAAAAAAACCTTTATTTTTTATAAAGCCAGAAATATTTCTTAATGTGATGAAAAAATTAACTCACAGATCTAAGAATCTCAATAAACATCAAGCAAAACCTCAACAAGGCACACAATTACCAAATTGCTTAGAACCAGTGATAAAGGGAAAATCTTAAAGCAGCCACAGAAAAAAAACATTATACACAGAGCTTTCAGGATGGCAGCATATCTGCAGGAAACAATACAGGCATGAAGACAGTGGAACACCTTTAGTACTGAAAAACCAAACCCCACACAAAACATTAACCTAGAATTCTTACTCAGTGAAAGTGCATTTCAAAAGAAAAGGGAAAAAAAAGACTTTTGTTCATACATACAAAAAAATAAAAGGTTTTATTACCAGCAGTCCTGTATTATAAGAAATAATAAAGAAAATCTCTCAGGCAGAAGAACAAGATCAATAAAAATCTGGATCTACAAAATGTAATGAAGAGTACCTGAAAGCATAAAAATGTGGTAAATATAAAATATTTTCTTCTTGTACCTTAAATCACTCTAAAAGAAAATGGACCATTTTAAGCAAAAGTCATTACAATGTACTGTGGTGTTTATAACCAATGTATAATGTACAACACATTTACAAAATCAGAAAAACAGGAGTGGAAATAGAAGTGTAGTATTTCTAATACTACATGTGAAGTGACATATTATTCAAAGGCACATTATGATAAGTTTAATTTGTATGATAAAAACAGCAAAGTACTGCAGAAAAAATACTACAGACACTATGAACATTAAATGGATAATTAGAAATTTTTATTAACTTCATCCTAATAACTCTGATAACAGATAAAATAATCAAATTCTTTGAAAGACCAAAACTTAAACACTAAAACTTACTCAAGATTTTTGATAACATGAATATTCTTATATGTAGTAAACAGTTTATATTTTCTGGTAAAATCTTCCCAGGAAGAAATTCAAGCTCAAATGGCTTCATGAGTGAATTTAACTACACATTTAATTATGAAATGACAGAAAGTCTACATAAAGTATTCCAGAAAAATTAATAAAATAAATATAGCTCATGAACACAGACACATGGAAAAAATTAACAAAATTTGAACAAAGTGAACCCAGCAATAAATTAAAAGGATAACATATCATGACTAAATCTGGCTTAACCCAGGAATAGAATCCTGGTTCAGTATTCTAAAATCAATCAATGTAATTCACATCAACAGATAAAGAACACAAAGACCCATATGATCACTGAAGAAATGCAGAAAAATCATTTAACATAATCAACTTCTGCTCAGGAAAGAAACTTTTAGCAGACTAGGAACAGAAGGGAACTTCCCTAATCTGATTTAGGACATCTACCAAGAGCCTTCAGGTAACTTATTAGTGAACTTATCTCTACTTTTCACTGCATATAAAACTTAACTCAAAATGGATATCATGCAAAATGCAAAAAATATAAAATGTAAAATTATTTAACTCATAGAAGAACCGAAGGAAAATTCTTGGGTTCAGCAAAGATAGCTTAAGACACCAAAAGTATGATCTATGAAAGAAAATATTTTTACATTGGATTTTATTAAAATTAAGTCCTGCTCTCAGACAAAGTTTTAAGATACTAATTTAACAAACCACAGACTGGGAAAAATATTTGAAAATACCACATTTGATAAAGTTATTGCTATTCAAAATATAAAGAGAACTCTAAAAATCCTATCTAATAAAAGAGTAATATGCAAATTGACATACCTCCGCTACACCACAAGTCACGCCCACCAGCCAATCAGGAGCGAGTATGCAAATTAACCCAACCAAGATGGCTGCGGCCACAGAGAGAGCAGGAGGCTGGGGTTGCCCCTGGCAATGGCGGAAGCCAAGCTTTCCGCCTGCCCTGGTGGGCCCAGGCCTCTGCTCAAGGCTACAAAGTTCCAATTATAGAAGATAAATAAATCCCAGATACCAGGGCCTCCTCTTGGGTCATGGGGGGGCGTGGCTGGCCTGTAAACCACCATAGGCCCCTCGCCCAGGCCACCCCATTCCCCAAGGGAACCCCCACCCTGATCCTGGACACTCTTCAGGGCAAACCATCAGGCCCCCACTCATGCACCAGGCCTCTATCCTATCTAATCCTATCTAATAAAAAGATAATATGCAAACTGACCATCACTCCAACACACAAGATGGCTGCCCCCATGTGGACACAAGATGGCCGACACAAGATGGCCAGCAGGCGAGGGCAGTTGGGAGGGAGCAGGCCTGCAAGGGAGGGCAGTTGTGGGCAATCAGGCCAGCAGGAGAGGGCAGTTGGGAGGGACCAGGCCTGCAAGAGAGGGCAGTTGGGGGCGATCAAGCCTGTAGGGAAGGGCAGTTAGGGGTGACCAGGCCGGCAGAGGAGGGAAGTTGGGGGTGACCAGGACTGCAGGGAAGGGGAGTTGGGGGGACCCAGGCCTGCAGGGGAGAGCAGTTGGGGGGAACCAGGTCTGCAGGGGAGGGCAGTTAGGGGTGACCAGCCTGCAGGGGAGGGAAGTTAGGGGCAAACAGGCTGGCAAGGGAGTGGTTAGGGGGTGATCAGGCTGGCAGGCAGAAGCAGTTAGGAGCAAGCAGGAAGTCAGGCAAGTGAGCAGTTGGGAGTCAGCAGTCCTGGATTGTGAGAGGGATGTCCGACTGCTCGTTTAGGCCTACCTGGATCGGGCCTAAATGGGCAGTCGGACATCCCTCGAGGGGTCCCAGATTGGAGAGGGTGCACTCTGGGCTGAGAGACACACACCCCCATGCATGAATTTCATGCACTGGGCCTCTAGTTCAGTAATAAGACAACAATAGACATTTCACTTAAAAAGGTATGTGGATATAAAGTGAACATATGAAAGGTTTTCAACAATTAGTCATTGGGGAAATGCAAATTAAAAACCACAATGAGATACCGCTATATGCCTATTAGAATAAATACAATTTCCAAAAGAAAACTGAAAATGCCAAGTACTGGTAAGGATTCATTATTGGAGGAATTGCAAAATAGTACAGCTACTTTGGAAAACAGCAGCTTCTTATACAATTCAGAGGTCCCATTCTTAGAAGTTTACCTAAGTGAAATGAAAAACTATGTTTATACAAAAACCTGCACACAAAAGTTTAGAGTCTCTTTATTTGTAATTGCCTTAAGCTGGAAAGAACCCAAATGTCTCTCAACTGGAGAATGACTATAGACAAATTGTGTTATGTCCATCAAATGAACAGTAAAGAACTACTGATTCAACCCGACTGAGCCTCAGATACCTTATGGTCACTGATGGAAGCCTGACTCAAAGGCTATAGATATTGTAGGATTTCACTTACCTGACTTTTTTTGTTAAACAAAAATATAGGGACAGGAAACAGCTCAGTTGTTTCTGGAGGTGATGGGTGGGTGCGGGGTCAGCAGCAAAGGGTCATGGGGAAATTCGGGAGCATGACAGAACTGGTTTATAATGTGCCTGCGGTCGTGGTTATATTACTCTATATGCTCATCAAAATGTGCAGACCTATACTATAAAAAGGGTAAGTTTAACTGTATATAAATTTTACCTTAATTAAAAAAATTATTCTTCATTCTGAAATGGGGGTTATACAAAGTATTAGAAAATTCCTTCTTTATTAAGGGGAGGGGGAACCAAAACCATAAATAAAATAGTCCTATTTCACAAGTTGGGACATGACGGGGCACAGAAAATGGGTCCCCACCCTCCTGAGAAAAGTGAGAGGGGGTATTCTGCAGGCTTTTGGGAGGAAAAGATGATAACTAGTGTGACTCGCATTTATTGGAAATCCCTCCATATCCCTCGGTTATTTTAAATGCCGTGGCTTATTCTTCACCATCAGCCTGAAAGGAAATAACTCTCCTGCTACCTTTTTCACAGACAAAGAAAACGACTTCCTTTTTGTCCTTCCATATAGGTTCCTGCTCCTCTTCCATGCAGTCCGCTTCAGGATTTTCGTAAGGGAGGCTGCCAGGAACCCGAAGGATCTGAGACAGCATATTGACATTGGTGAAGACTGATTTTGACATATCCTTCTGACAACCTTTTGGTTAATTTTCTGCTTTATTAAAACCCTTAATTAAATTAATGTGGGCTGGAGAAATATTCTTGACAGATTCTGTGTATTAGCAAACAAGGCCTCAGATTTCAAAGTCAGTGGCGGAGCGGGGCTGCAGAAGCCAGTAGTTTCCTGAGAGCCTGTGGTCATGAACGGACTGAACTTATGGCTCGTCCAAAAGCCCAGTGGATTCAACTTGGGCTGTGAAGCTGATGCGAACAGAGAGGAAGTCCTGTGTATGCCGGCCTCCCCATGCTGAGCCCCCCGCCTTCACTGTTGTCCATCCTCCATTCACCTCCCCCTTGCCTTAATATGTTTTTATTTCAGACCAACCTCACAATGGAAAATAGTTGAACTCTGGAGCAGCTAATTCATCCTGCCATGTTTAACCCTTGATGTGTCCCCTTTACACTCACAGACCTGGCTTCGCAAGTGTGCTTTGTATGTGAGGGTTGACAAATAAGGTGCCAGGACTCATATCTTGAAAAATTCTAAAAATGATAAATGGATCATTTTTAATGTTCCTCTTTCACATCCCCCCATATGTTGGATTTAGCAGCCCATATGTCCCCATTGGCACCAAATCTATTCCTGCCTTGTGGAGAACTTCCAACGTGAGGGTGGGGGAAGGTGATCAAAATCAAAGGTCCATCAGAGTATGGAAATGATTAACACATACATCCATATATTTATTGCCTCAAGTCAAATGTTTTTTTTTTAATGAAATATATTGACATTCAAATGTCATAGAAAAATTTTAATTTTCTACCAGGTTCTTTTTTAATATAACAACCTGAAAGAGGCAGGTTGTGGGCTACTTGCAGTCTCAATATTGGTGTGTGCATGGAACTCACACCCTTTCCACCACTGTAATCACTGACACGTGCTCCATGCAGGCTTACAGATGTTTTGATACATAAGGAAAGTTTACCACTTTTCTTCACTTAGTAGCATCAAAATACAATGCAATGTATGCTTCCTACCTTTTGCAAGAGTGTCTTGTGGGTTTGTTTATGAATTTCCATGTGAACTTAACTGTTTCAAATTAGTTTAGCTGTGTTTTATCCACCTGTTTAGTCATTCCACATAGGAGAATTTAGGGCCTACTATGTGCCAAGTATGATATGGAAATGCAGAGATGAAAAACACAGTTTCTGCTCTCAAAGATGTCACCTGTCAGTGCACCAAGTATAGTGACTGAGGTTAGCACATGGGTGTATGGTCATGTTTAGGAAACCAGATTCAACAGGGTTGGGGAGGAGGCCAAAAAAATCATCCTGAATCCCTAATGCTGATGCTGAGTCTTGATGGATGAGAAAAAGATATTTGAGTTGACTAACATGGTCAACCGTTGGGGAAGTATCATAAAGAAGAATATCATACAAAGATGTAGCTATATGTGCAAAGCATAGAGATGCAAAGCAGCAAGTGAGGGTGAGGAGTGAAGGCCCTGCCATTTAGGAGAATTGTTCAAGATACAACTACAGAGGAAAGCAAAAACAGTTCATGAAGGCTCATGTGCAGCAAACTAAGAAATGTGAACTGGGAACTTTGAAGAGTTACTGGAATATTTTAGGGAAGGAGGTGATCTGCTTGGCTTTTGCTTGTCATAAAGGCATTACTGGTGGTGGTGTAGAAGAGTGAGATAAATTTGGGGATGTAGAGTTTGAGACAGGAAGCAGTGGGCTGAGGTAGGAAGAGGTTGAAAAATAAATAACCAAGTTGGAAAGGAGAGCTTGAACTAGGAGGAGAAAGAGGAGGGCAATGCTTGATAAAAGCTGTTGAATTTAAGCAAATGAATAAAAGGAGAGCTGCTGTCAGCACTAGTCAAGGATATAGAACTCATGAAAAGGCTTTTAGAAAACTATATCTCCTACAGATAAAATATCAACCGTCTCCATGGTTACAGCACATAGCCTTGTATTGGGTGATCCATATCTCAGAACGTATTGCTTTACCTTGAACGCTTTATTTTTATACACACTAGAGTTGTTTGGTGGGAGAGAGAGCAGAGCATCTATAGAAGGGATCTAAAGAATGTTTTGTTTCTGTGTGGGAGATGTTAGGTGCTGCACTAAGAATGGGGCCCTGGGCATTAACTCTTTTAATTATGACAAAAGTCCTTTGAAACAGTATTCTTGTCAATGCTGGTAATGATTAAGGAGACTCAGGCACAGAGAGATTAAGTAACTTGACTGAGATCACACAACTAGTGAAAGGAAGAACCAGAATTCCATCCCAGCATTCTCTCCTCTTTTTTTATCACCTCCTCTCATGATGCTTTGCTGTCTTTCTTTCATGTTCTTCCACTGGTCTTCTGACTTCACAACTCTGTATCTGCATCCTGAATAATAAAGCAGATCTAAAACATGTCATTTAAATATATATATATTTTTATTGATTTCAGAAAAGAAGGGAGAAGGGTAGAGAGATAGAAACATCAATGATGAGAGAGAATCATTGATTGGCTGCCTCCTGCACACCCCACATTGGTGATTGAGCCTGCAACCCAGGCATGTGCCCTGACCTTAATGGAACCATGACATCCTGGTTCCTAGGTTGATGCTCAACCACTGAGCCACACCAACTGGGCTAAAACAGATCTTTGAAGAATCAGCATGGCATAATGATTATGAGCAGGGGTCTTGAAACCTGAATGCCTGAGCTTATATTCTGCCTCCAGCTTCTACTACCTGGGTAATTGTGGGTTCTATGCCCCAGATAAGTAATCTATAAAGTGTAAATAACAGTGTCTTCATTTTGTGTGTTGTTTTTTTTTTAAAGGAGGATTAAATGAGTTTATAGATGCAAAACATGTATAACAGTGCCAGTGAAAAATAATCTTCACTCCCCCAAGATATAATATAATGCATTTGCTTTTTCTCTGGAGTTTCATTGGAAATATAACATATAAAAATTGTCAACAATCTATTCTTACAGATGCTTTACTGGGCTAAACTTTTTTGCAGCAGCATGGCATCTGCTTTATCTTTTACTTTGGTGTCTTATTTCCTGGGTTTTAGCTTTAGCCACAGGAGACAACTTTAAACATCTGATAAGATGTGCAGAACAGAAGTCTCTGGTACTCTGGTAATGACTTTTAACCTAGAGATAGGGAGGAAATATTAGAAGCATTATGCACTTAAAATTGGTTAATATTAAATGATTGCAGATAGCACATTCATTATGTTGTGGTACAGTGAATACTTTCCCCTTAGAAATTAGCTAATTGTGTATATCAATTTTTATAATTTTAACACATTTTCTTTCTTGGAATTTAATAAGGATTTTTTTTTTTAACAAATGCATAACCTCATCACATACGATAATTGCTTAAAATAGATTAAAGCCAACAACAGAACAACACGCAGCATGAAAACAATTCAAAACAGCCTTCTTTTGAAGAAAACTTGTAGAAACATTTATGGAAGCTATTAATCTCATTATAACTCAGGATAATTCATTCAACCTTTCACAACCTTATTTTTTTTTTTGGTCTGTAAAATGGAGGAAATAATACAAAGATTAGGTGGAATTATTTATAGGAAAATATTAAGCACAATAGATGACAAAGTGGGAGCTTTTTTCAACTTCATTTCCTCCGTCCATTCTCCTGTTTTTTCCATTACCCTTTTCTTCCTCTTTTTTCTTTTTTCATTCCTCTTTATACCTTCAAGAAGTCTTTGGGTACATGATAGAGCAGGGAGAAGAAAACAGAGGAGGAGAAAATACAATGAAGCTTGTTTTGATAAGACTGGAGTTCCACTGGGAATTCTTTTGTAAAAAAATATATTTTTATTGATTTCAGAGAGGAAGAGAGAGGGAGTGAGAGATAGAAACATCAATGATGAGAGAGAATCATTGGTCAGCTGCTTCCTGCATGCCTCCCACTGGGGATCAAGCCCACAATCCATTGGGAATTCTTAAGCGTAGATACGCCTTAACAATTTCAGCACCAGAAAGAAGACAGATCTTATAGAGGAAGCATCACCGTGCTTAGGATTCTGTGTGACGGTGGCTTTATCCTCAGTTTAGACTCCCAACAAGACTTTGCCTGGAAGAATTACATCATTCTTTAATCATAACAGGCTTATTAATACTGGTAATGCCCAAAAGAAAAGAGATTGAAACAATGCAGATGGTTAAGTAATGAAGTAGAGTACTAAAGCCATTTTTGTTAACTAGCATTAAGTAGTATATACTGGAAGGAGGCACATCCTTCCATAAAATAACTTCATGAAGACTCAGACTCCAAAGACTACTTTGAACAGGTACGTAATAAAAATCATGGAGTTTTTAACTCAAAGTGTGGGAATCTTAGCAAATGACAGTGTGAACTATAAAATCAATCCTGTACCAGAATTATACCCTTAGCCCCCTGTATTATTATTTTTATTGCTGTGTAATAAATTACCACAGATTAGTTGCTTGAAACAACACACAGTTACTATCTTGAAGTTTCCATGGGTTCAGCTTAGCTGGTTCTTCTGCTCAGTCTCAAAAAGGCTCTACTCAGGACAGGAGTTGGGCTGCATTCTCCTGTGGAGGCTTGACTTGGGAAGAATCTGCTTCTCATCTCATCTAGGTTGCTGGCAGAATGAACTTCCCTGTGGTTTATGACTGAAGGCCCCATTGTCAGCTGTATGGAGGCTGGAGGCTGCCCTTAGGTATCAGAGGAGTCACATGGACTTCCTCAACATGGCTACTTTCCTCCTCAAGCCAGCAAAACTAATATCTGTCTGAGGAAGGGCCTGTTCTCTCTTGTAAAGACTCTTACCTGATTAAGTCAGACCTACCTAGATAGTGTTCCTTTTGATGAACTCAAAATGAATTTATTTGAGACTTTAGTTACATCTGCAAATCTCTTCACCTTTGCCATATAATGTAACCTGTAAAGGAGTGATGCCCCCTCACTTTTGTCATAGTCCTTTGGTGACAAACAAGTCACAGGTCCCATCCATACTGAAGGAGAAGCGATTATACAGAGCATGAATTCCAGGGCATTATAAACATGAGGGCTGCAAGAGAATCTGTTTACAACAGCCACATTAGTTGAGCTTTACTGTTGGTTAAGAGTAATTAGAAGTAGGCATAAGAATAATACAGGAATTCTTCACATCTGTATAATTTCATTCAGTATACTGTATAACATGTAATTTTACTCAACACAGTGTCTGGTAAACCACATATAGCACAGGCTTGCTCATTACCCATTTATTCTTTTCTTCTCTTTACACAGACTTAAATTACGGGAGCCCATTAAAGATCTTACATATTCATTTATTCAACAAATATTTATTGACTGCCGACATGACCCAGGCACTATTTAGATGCTGGAAGTATTGAGGCAATAAAAAAGATTTAAAATAATTCATGCCCTCTGAATTTTACATATTAGAGGAGCAGAGGGACAATAAACAAGACAAATTAGTAAAATCTATATTATGTTTGGTAGTGGTAAGTGCTAAGCAAAGTGCTAAGGAGGTAATGTGGGAGTAAAGGCCTAAAGAAGTAAGGGAGTAAGTCATGTGGGCATTTAGGGGATGAGCTTTTGAGGCAGAGAGAGGCAGGTGCAAGGCCCTGACATTGAAAATGTGCACAACAAAGAGGATGAGTGGCTGCAGCTGAGTGAGACTGGAAAGACAAGGAGATGGAGAGAGGAGATGGGAGACTGGATCACGCTGGTTGTGTAGGTCTTTGTGTGAAATTTATTGTTTACTCTGGGAAGGGAACCACTGGCACATTTTGAGCAGAATGACATGGTTTGACTTATGTTTTAACAGGGTCACTCTGGCTGCTGTGTGAAGAAAAATAGAATGAAGGGAGTCAAGGGTGAAACAGAGAGACCACTAAGCCGATGACTGCGATGATTCAGGTGAGAAATGGCAGTAACTTAAACCACCAGCAGAGGTTAAAATGAATTTATCTGAAGGTAAAATTGAAAGAATTTGCTGACACTTCAGATGTGGGTTGTACAAGAAGGGGAGACATCAAAGGTCACTGTCAATTCCACATCTATATATATATTTATAGCTTAACAATTAACCACCCAACTACTATATGCCCTTTGTGAATAGATGTACATACATATGTGTATATGGTGGGGCTTCATTTAATTTACTCTAATTCAATTGTGTTTGGTAAAATATATTTTGACTACTAATTCCTTATATTTATTACGTGATTATGAAATACATTACACATTCACATGCACATGTTACTTTGTTGAGTCAAATACATAAACAATATATACTGTGCTTTATAGACAATTTAAGAGATTTTTCAAGCCTAATTTTTGTTACATGCAATTTCATCTTGCAAGCTGATTTTAGAAGCCTACTCCTGAGAGAGAAGTGACTTGACTTTAAACCTGAACTGAGTGACCCTTCCCTGATTTTAGTGTCTACAATTCCGCTGCCCAGAACATAGCCACATAACAGCGGTTCTTTGAGGACTGTCAGCGTGGGGTTTGTTCATTCTCTCTGTGTGCTGCAGAGCATTGTCTGGAAGGAGGGCCACTTCCCAGGTCAGTCTTTTCTGACCACCTTGTTTGGTGCTGCTAATATCAGTGGGATCCATTCCATTCTAGTGACTCTTGGGGGAAAGTCGATTTTAAACTCAAGATTTCACAAAGAAAATAAAGCAACCTACTTCAAATTCACTGGTTATACTGGCAATATAAAAATTTATAAATAATCATATTGACAATATGCAAATGTATGCATAAATAAATATATATTTATATGTAATGGATCCTAAGTACCATAGCCTTGTACCAGCTGTATTGTCTTTTTCCTAAAGCTGGACTCCCTCATTCTATCTATTAGCACATCTCCAAGAAGTGTGGCCTTTGGAGTGCATTAGAGTCATCTACCAGGTAGAAATATTTCAATTGCAAGTGAGAGAACATTTAGCCTAAATGGTTTAAATAAGAAAGGGAAATTTACTGGCCCATGTAATTGGTCAGTGCAGAGGTAGGACTGACTGCAGGCACCATTTATGGTCTTATTTTTCACTAGTCTCTGCTTTCCGGCATGATCCTGGGCTCTGACTTCCAGCTTGTACAACTTGTCCTCCTGTGACTCTGTCCATAATAAAAGCAAGGGTGGCAGTGTTCCAGACTGTGCGGTACACCACTGCAACCCTAAGCAGGGAAGTCCGTGTTCCAGTACTTTCAGAACAAACATTGGGGCATTCTAATTGGATCAGTGCAGGTCACATGACCTGGAATGGCTCATGGATAACGAGGAGGATCAATGCATTGGTTAGCTTGGGTCTGAATCTTGTCCATCTATGAAAGAAAAACTGTCACCAGGGAGTTGGGATAGGTTATTAGAACCTAGCCAATTGAGGCCCAGCCTAGAGCTGTGGAGAATGGGGCCAATTCCCTGTACACCACATGGTAGGGGGAGCTGGTACCTGAATGTAAATCAAGGGGAAACTGTTCAGGGGATGTCTAGATCATGTAAACATTCAAATGTTGCCCAGCCAGTGTTGCTCAGTGGTTGAGCATCAATCCATGAACCAAGAGGTCACTGGTTTGATTCCCAGTCAGGGCACATGCCCAGGTTGTGGGCTCAATCCCAGTAGGGGCCGTGCAGGACACAGCTGATCGATGATGTTTCTCTCTCATCGATGTTTCTATCTCTCTATCCCTCCCCCTACCTCTCTCTCTAAAATCAATAAAACATATTTAAAAAAAATTCAAGTGTTTTACATCTTGCTTGGCTTGGCCAAAAGAGAAGGCTGTGCAGTGAGTGCTATGAGGTTTACATTCCTAACAGCCCTTCTTTCCAACGTGCGGTTCTTCTGTGGTTTTGTTCCTGTGTCCATGACACCGTCTACATCCTAACGCATATGTTTACAGCTCATTCTTTCTCTAATTGAAGAACTGCCTGATGACAGTCATGGAGGGGAAGGGTCTGCCTTTGAGAACAGGAATTTAGCCATGCGTAGTGAGGTTTTTGCTAAGACCCTAGCACAGGGCTCTATGTCCTTTTTACCAATTAGCCATTTGTACTAAAATTTGGGAGTTTCATTGTTTCAGCAATTAGCTGTCTTTCTTAAATTCTCTCTCTCAAGTGTTGGTTTTCTATTGCTGTCATAACAATTTATCTTATACCTAGTGGCTTAAAGCGACACAAATTTACTATGTTATAAGTTTGTTGGTTGGAATTCCATCACTGGTCTCATTGCACTTACAGTCAGGTGCTGGCGGGGCTGTGTTTCCTTCTGAAAGCTCTGGGGACCATCTGTTTTCTTGCTCATGCAGGTTGTGGGCAGAATTTCATTTCTAATGGTGGGGTGACTATCAGCTGGGATCATTCCCAGCTTTTAGAGGCCACCACATAACTTCACTTGGTGCTTTCTTCCTCCATTGTCAAAGCCAGCGGCAGCAGGTTGAGTCCGTCTCAGTCACGTTGCTCCGCCCTGCCCTCTCCCCCACCCCCCATAAAGGTTCTCCACTCTTAGGGTATTGTTGATTAGATAAGACCTATCTGAATAATCAAGGGAAATCTTGTCTGTTTAACAGCCAGCTGTTTAGCAGCATTAATTCTGTCTGCAACATAATTTTGCCATGTAACATAACATATTCATATATTCATGAGTTTGGGGATTGGAATGTAGACATCTTGGGGGGGGCAGTTATTCTTTCTACCACCCCCACACAACTGGCTCACATTTATTTATTTATTTGATATATTTTTATTGATTTCAGAGAGGAAGGGAGAGAGAGAGAGCTAGAAACATCAGTGATGAGAAAGAATCATTCATCAGCTGTCTCCTGCACAACCCTCACTGGGGATCAAGCCAGCAACCTGGGTATGTGACCTTACCTGGAATCGAACCATGATCTCTTTGTTCATAGGTTGACACTCAACTGCTGAGCCACGCCGGCTGGGCGACAGCATGTATTCTTGATGTAATGAAATGACAATTTATTTCTATGATGTTAATCCCTAAAACACATAACCCCAGTGTAATCATGAGGAAAACATCAGACAAATTTTAATTAAGGTACATTCTACTAAGCAGCTGATCAGTACTCCCCCAAACCGTCAAGTTTATCAAAACCAAGAGGATCCTAAGGCGAAATGACAACTAAATTTAACTGAATAGAATCCAGAAAACAAAAAGTAACATTAAGTAGAAAACTTAGAAAATCTGAAAAAAAGGTATAAACTTTAGTTAGTAATAATGTATAGCATTGGTTCATTAATTGTAACAAATGTACCATAGTAATATATTAGTACAATGGGAAACTGGTTGTCGGGGTACAGGAAAACTCTTTGTTCTATCTTCAGCACTCTTCTGTAAATGTAACTATCTAAAATAAAACATTTAATAAAATATAAAGTTAGTGGTTTTCTCACCAGCATCCTGAAACCTTTGACTTGACAGCTTGTGTTCACTGAGTGTGAATCCCGATATTTTTATTCAGAAGCTGGTTTTCCAGGCCTTTCCCTTTCAGTGGACTTGTAGGAACTGATACCATTTCAGAATATCAGGGCTGTGTTCACTCTCTTGAACCTTTTGGTAGGCTATTTTTGCAAGAAAGATGAGAATTAGGGCCTCTGGCAGGAATTTAAAGGAAGGTAGACTTCAGTTCTTTGGAAGACAATATATATACCGGTGATTGGAATGGGGCACAGATGAAATGGCCTGCCTGAAGTGGGCTTCTCGTGACTGGAAAAGTTTTAAACAGAGACATCTTTTCAGATCTATTATGTGTGAGGAGCACAGAAAGTGCTGACTAAGAAGTTGGAATAGTCCCTTTTTACTATGATATTCTGGGTCCCTACTGAGTTAACAACCTGCTTCTACAAAGCAGGCTCACTTTGACTCACTCATCTATTCATCCAACAAATATTTGTAAATCACCTACCTAGATCTCAGCTGATACCTCCCCAAGATCTAGGTATATGCCATGGAACAAACAGACGGATGCCCTTCCCTAGTGCACCGAGAGCAAAGTTCTCTTCTGTGGAACAGTTCAGGGATTGTTCCTAAAAGCCCTTTGTCAGTTAGTTTCAAAACCACTATTATTTCCTGCAGAAGAGAATCATCTAGGAGGAATTAAATCGTAAGAGTTACTGACTATAAACTCTATGAACATACTTCAAGGACATACTTTAATATTGTTAAACTTTTTTTTCATGAGGGGCAGGAGGAATATGGTTTTGTTGGGCAGTATCTTCCTTTGCCTAACCTAGGTCATCATTCTCCCCATGACAGATACAAGAAACTGAACTACTGTGCTGAAGACGAAAATGTGTATAATTTAAGGAGCAGTGGGTGATTTAAAATTCTCATCTTCCTCATGACTATAAAGTGTCATGTAATTTAGGGAAAATAATTCCTTTTAGTTCTGCTTTGGGGCAATAATTCTCCTTTACAAATAACCACAGATGTTCTCAAAGGAAACTGTTATGAAAAGTTCAAATTAATGCAGGAATTTAGAGAGATTTGCTAAGATATTCATTAATTTAGGGGTCAGAAAGAGGTCAACCCATCTCAGGAAGGGAGGCGATATTTTATCCAATGCCTACAATGGAAACTTTTCATTTATTATTTAATTCATTACCTACAACAACCCTTGGAATCTCAGACTTTAAATAACTTACTCATTTAGTCTAACTCACTGGACTATTGAGTGGAAGAGGGAGGCACAATGCCCATTTGGAACCGTCAGAGTTCTTTGCCTCAGAGGTCTTTGCCTACAATGAGACTTCTTTGCCCACAATCAGACTTCCAGATATGATGAAAGACATCAGGAACTCTATTTTACAAGTTCATTTATATTCTCTAAAAATATTTCTTGGGCCCTGGTCAGTGTGGCTTGGTTGAGCATCATTCTATGCACCAAGAGGTAACTGTTCGATTCCGGTCAGGGCACATGCCCAGGTTGTGGGCTGGATGCCCAATAGGGGGACTGTGGGAGGCAGCTAATCAATGTTTCTCTCTCATTGATGTTTCAATCTCTCTCCCTCTGCCTTCCTCTCTTTAAAATCAATTAAAACATATTAAAAATATTTCTTGGGCCCTAGTTGGTTTGGATCAGTGGATAGAACGTCGGTCTGTGGACTAAAGGGTCCAGGGTTCAGTACTGGTCAAGGGCACATGCCAGAGTTGTGGGCTTGATCCCCAGTAGGGGGCATGCAGGAGGCAGCCGATCAATGATTCTTTCTCATCATTGATGTTTCTATCTCTCTCTCCCTCTCCCTTCCACTCTGAAATCAATAAATATATATATTAAAAAAATATTTCTTGGAACATCTGCCATGTTCCCAATATCATGCTGGATGGTTGGGGCACATTCCTGAGTGAAACAGACATGGTTCATGTGCATGTGGAACTCAGAGCCTACAGGAGAGTCAAACAGCAAACAAACAAATACATTTAATAAAACTAAGCAATAATAAATTAAGACATTAGGGATATAAGTAAAAGGTCAACATTTGCATTTAAAATTATTTGATCAAGACTCAAATCTGACTTTTTAAAAATTTAAATTGACCTTAATCTCTTGTATGGATTATGTACAACTAGAAAATTCAAATGCTCAAGTGTTGCTCAAATCACTCAATATTCAATTTCAGCTTTAAAAATACTTGACAATGTCAAAATGTTTAGTGCTAAATAAATTTGCCAAGTTCTTAGTTTTTCAATGGCTTTGCTAACAAACTGGCTTTATTCTCACTCAAGTGTGCCTGTTTTCATATCAGAGGTATTGTCACTCTGACCAGCCATTTGCATATATAGTGTTTGTGTGTGTGTGATGCTTATATCTATGTGTCCTCTCCTATCTGAAAAATTTTCCAGGTAGCTGGGGCAGGGTTTCTCACTTTATACAACAACAACAACAACACTGGTTGCAATGCTAATGGGGCAAATGGTTTTTTAATATTAATGCTAATTGTATAGTAATATTGCCCTATTATAATTGAATCATGAATTGTATTGCCTCCTTCTAAACTACTGTATGTAATTAACAGTAATTGCTTTTCTTTCTAGTATTTTGATCTTCACCCCACAACCTACATTTAACTTAAGCTGGAAGATGCCACAATAAAATTCTTTTTTTCTTAAATCCTCACCCAAGGATATGTTTATTCATTTGAGAGAGAGAGAGAGAGAGAGAGAGAGAGAGAGAGAGAGAGAGAGAGAGAGAGAGATATCAATTGGTTGCTTCCCATACACACCCTGACTGGGGATCAAGCTGGCAATCTAAGTATGTGTCCTGACTGAGAATTTCACCCACAATCTATTAGTATATGGGATGACATTCCAACCAACTGAGTCACCCAGCCAGGGCAGCACAAAATTCTTTTATCTTATATCTCCATTCTGTTTACTGAGGCCAGAAAATGACTAAGTGGACAGGGACCCAATGAGCTCAAGGGAGTCATTTTGTGATGTCTTCTTTGTGTTCCAAATGATGAACGGAGCACCCCTTTGAGGAAAACATAGGTTTATAATATGTCAGAGCCATAACAAAACTTCTAAATTATATTATTAATACTACAACTATTCTTTATGCTACACATCCTATCTAATAAAAAAATAATATGCAAATTGACCATCACTCCAACACATAAGATGGCTGCCCCCATGTGGTCAAAGATGCTGCCCCCATGTGGACACAAGATGGCCACCACAAGATGGCCAGCAGGGGAGGGCAGTTGGGGACAATCAAGCCTGCAGGGGTGGGCAGTTAGGGGTGACCAGGCCAGCAGAGGAGGGAAGTTGGGGGTGACTGGGCCTGCAGGGGAGGGCAGTTAGGGGTGACCAGGCCTGCAGGGGAAGGCAGTTAGGGGCAAACAGGCTGGCAGGGCAGCAATTAAACATCAATCAGGTTGGCAGGGGAGTGGTTAGGGGGTGATCAGGCTGGCAGGCAGAAGCGGTTAGGGGCAATCAGGAAGGCAGGCAGGCGAGCAGTTGGGAGCCAGCAGTCCTGGATTGTGAGAGGGATGTCCGACTGCCCGTTTAGGCCCGATCCCGGTAAGATTGGGCCTAAACAGGCAGTCGGACATCCCTCGAGGGGTCCCAGATTAGAGAGGGTGCAGGATGGGCTGAGGGACACCGCCCCCCCCCCCCCCCGCACGAATTTCATACACCAGGCCTCTAGTCTATATAATAAAGAGGTAATATGCAAATTGTCTGTTAAGGCATCACAGTAAGGACAGTTCAACTGGCTGTGCGCAGCAGGGGGGCTTGCATGAGGCTTGCTGGAGTCCTCTTTTTCTCCTGTGTGCACTGTCTGACAAACACCCCTGAGACACTGCACCTTATCCGAGAGCACTCTGCCCAGGGATGCCACCAATCTCGCTCCCCCCTGAGGTGGGGGGGCTGAGGGGCAACACTGCATGGCAGAAGGCTGGTTCCTGGGGCGCAGTCAGCAGACACCAACTGGGGGGTGCGAGTGTTGGCGGTGACCCCCAGGAGGGGTTGCGCATGCAAATCAAGGGGGTGTGGACCCAACATGAAGGAAGGGCCCGGGCGTGATGACAGAGAGTGGATGTCGAGATAAGGCACTGGACGTGGACGGGCCTCTGGGTAAACAATGCAGGGATCCCACCACCACAGACACACAGGGTGGCCCTGCGACGCCCGGGACGCCGGTTGATCCTCCCAAGCGCATAGCCTCAAAGCCTCCTCCCGGTGCTGCTGTGTGGACTTGGCCCTGCAACCGTGGAGACCACAAGCGACCCTCACACCACAGGGAAACCAACGAGGCTTTCTCCAGGTTCATCCATTCATCTGTCCAGTCTGACCCAGATGGGGGCTCGCATCCTGGGTGGAACGTCCCCAGAGGACAAGCTGGGCCCTGACTGTGCCTGTGCAAGCACACCTGTGAATTTGGGACGGGAGAGGATGGAGAGCCGCTTGAGGCATAGGAGTGGGCATGCCGGGGGATGGGAAAGGCCTCCGTGTCCCCCCCTTGGGCACGCAATGGGAGAAAAGCCTCGTGCGTGCACAAATGTACATGCGCATGCATGTAACGCAGTGTTCCCCACAATGGATGCCGGCCCCAGCCTGGAGGAACTCTCCCCTGCATCAGAGGTGAGAGGCATGGGCCACGGTAGGCAAGACACAGCTGTGTCTTTGCTTGGCCCCTCAAAGCCGGTGCCAGAGGAACCTGAGTGCCCAAACAGAGGTAGCTACAGGTCCCAGAGAGGAAAGAAGTCAGTACTAAGGACGAAAAGCATAGAATTTTTAATTAGCCTATAAAAAGAGTAAAAGAGTGAGAGAGGAGGGGGGAAGATGGGAAGAAGGGAAGGAGGGAGGGTATAACTTTATAAAGGAGTCAGTAGACAGCAGAGTTAAAGAAGGAAAAAGGATGTATAAGTGAACTGTAGGAGCTATAATGAAAAACAAGTATAGTTGTGAACTGGGGACAGATTTTAAAAGTAGGAGTCAGAAGAGAAAAAAGATAAATGATAGTGAATAGTTAGGCAGGTAGATAGATAGATATTAAAGCAGTGGAAGTAAATAGAGAAGAATGTATGGGAAAGTTAGGATGAGACAGAAAGAGGGAGGGAATAAAAGTTTTAAAGGGGAGCCGGCAGAGCTTAAAAGGAGAATGGGAAGAAGGAAGAAATGGGGGAGGGAACAAAGCAGGTCTGAGGGAGGAAGTAAAGAAAAACATTAAGTTGGGAAGGAAGGAAAAGGGGAGGGAGGGCGGGGTAAAGATAAAGGAAAGAAGGAATGTGGGGAGGGAGGAAGAGTAGGAGAAAGATGGCAAGAAGGATGATGGAACAGAAGTAGGAAATAAGGAGGAAAGAAAAGTTTATATATGATGAGTCAGTAGGAAAAAGTGTTACATAAAGGAGAGAAAAATTGTGTGAGAGGGAAAGCCAATAAGGAAGTCAAATACAATTGTGTGTGAAGGGGTTAAGAGAAAAAAATAAAAGTTAATAGGGGCAACCAGGCCAGCAGGGGAGGGCAGTTAGGGGTGACCAGGCCAGCAGGGGAGGGCAGTTAGGGGGATCAGGCATGCAGAATGGTTAGGGCAGGCAGGCAGGTGAGCAGTTAGGAGCCATAGATCCCGGATTGCAAGAGGGATGTCCATCAGGCCTAAACTGGCAGTTGGACATCCCCCAAGGGCCCCCAGATTGGAAAGGGTGCAGGTCGGGCTGAGGGACCCCCTCCCCCCCCCAATGCATGAATTTCATGCACCAGGCCTCTAGTTCTATATATATATTATTGCATGTAATACAACCATTTGCACAATTATTATCATCCTCACTCTATGGAAGAGAATATTGAAGTTCAGATGGGTTAAATGATTTTCTAAGCTCATACTATGGATGTACATTTAAACCCTATCTTCCTGGTCCCAAATTCCACACTCTTGCCCATTATAGTACACCACCTCTCCAAACCTTATACCTTTATTTTAATACTAGAGGCCCGATGCACAAAATTTGTGCACAGGCGAGGGTGTCCCTGAGCCCAGCCTGCACTCTCTCCAATCTGGGATCCCTTGAGGGATGTCCGACTGCTACCGGGATTAGGCCTAAATGGGCAGTCAGACATCCCTCTCCCAACCACTCGCCTGCCTGCCTGCCTGATTGCCCCTAACCACTTCTGCCTGCCAGCCTGATCACCTCCTAACCACTCCCCTGCCAGCCTAATTGATGCGTAACTACTCACCTGCCCACCCAATTGCCCCTAACTGCCCTCCCCTGCCGGCCTGGTCACCCCCAACTGCCCTCCCCTGCAGGCCTGGTCGCCCCCAACTGCCCTTCCCTGCTGGCCCGGTCACCCCTAACTGCCCTTCCCTGCTGGCCCGGTCACCCCTAACTGCCCTCCTCTGCAAGCCTGATCGTCCCCAACTGCCCTCCTTTGCAGGCCTGGTCCCTCCCAACTGCCCTCCCCTGCTGGCCATCTTGTGGCGGCCATCTTGTGTCCACATGGGGGCAGCCATCTTTGACCACATGGGGGTGGCCATCTTGTGTGTTGGAGTGATGGTCAATTTGCATATTACTCTTTTATTAGATAGGAAGTGAGGAAACTGAGACATGGAGGTAGAGGCTGAGTTATCCAAGGTCTCAATATTTCATTCATTTATTACTTAGTAAATGTTCAATACATACTATTTGCATGGGGGGGTGCTAATCACTGAAATGTACATAGGCAAAGATGAATAATATGTGATCTGTTCTCACTGTCTAAACACTAATTTGTCATTTTATTGAGGAATATAAATGAACATGAAATAGGGAGAGGATATGAATGAAGTAGGAGGAGTGGAGAAATTCCTGGTGTGGGTTGAATACAGCAAAAATCCAACTCTCCAAATAAGAAAAGCAGGCCATTGTGTGTTCTATGATTTAATCCCTATCACAATGGTGTCACTGTGGCAATCTTAAAGGTCACCCCAGGTTGGGGTAGCTAAGCCTACAGACAAAGGGGTTTCTCTTACATCTGTTCTTCATAGCAGGATTAAAAGTAAAATAGGTCAGGGGCAGTGAATTCAAGACTAGCTCTCAAACGCATGCTCCTGACCATCAAACCTGCACTTTTTCAAATATGCTTTCTTATTGTAATAAATAGGACCAAAGACATTAGTTAGTGGGAAACTCTAACTTCAATATGAGCTTGAGAAAACTAGAAATATCCTCCAAATTATGCCAAAGAAAATCTCTAAATTTGTTGATAATTTAAAGGTATGGGAAAATACCTTCATGGGTAGCAAAATAATACAAGGACATTTTCTCTGGAGGGATACATATTGGTAACCAAATTAATCTCTATTAACAATTGCTGAGTGGAACTGTGATATTTCTCTGATTTAAACTACTTTACTTAGTTGGAACAATAAAAAAAATGTAGTCAATATAGCAACAAAGAGTTAAGATAAACAGTAGTTTTGGAGGGTTTTTTTTCATTAGTAGTTTAACTCATTAATAGTTTAATTCCACCCATTAAATCTATTTCCAGCCTTCAAATGCTTTGCTGTGTGCATGTTCTTTGGTTTAGCTATACTTGATTCTGTGCAAATATGAAAAGAACTCAGTTTTTTATTGTAAAAGCTAATTCTTCTGACTGCAGAGTTCATGCTCTGCCTCCTTTGCTCCATTGTCTCATTTCATAACTGAGGAGGAGTTGTACCCACTTTGCGCATTCCATCTCTGTGGGTCTCCTGAAGGCAGAGCGAGTTTTCTCGAAGCACAGCTCGCTCCAGGCCAGCTTATTTGTGGTTCTATTTGCTGTGGCCAAAAGGCTGTTTTCCAACAAAAATCGATAAGAAGGTGTTTGAAAAGTCAACCTTATGAATAATTCCATTTTTTTTTCTTGTGCTGATGGGGCTCTTGGCATTTCTGTGCAAAGTATCAGCTGGTGACCTTACTTCCATTTCCTGTACATTTATCTTGTCTACAGTATTTTGATCTTTTTAGCCTGAATGTGAAAAAAAAAAGTCTTCATAGCAAAACACTCTCTCACACTAGAGGCTGATTTGATTTCAAGTTCCTGGGAAGGATTTTTTTCTCTCAGCATTGATGGAGGGCTCTGTGAACTTCCTATTCCTGGTTGGCACTCACAGGCTATTTTACAATCCATGGTTAGCATGGAAAGTAGATGATCTAGAAAAAATATATTTTTTAAATCTTTTTGAAGTTAATGTTCTGTAACTTTAAAAGATTTATACCAGACAAAGTATTTACAGAGATTTAATCAAAAGGTAATGTTGGAAGGTTTAAGGCATCTAACTGGTGGCCAAACAACATGAGTACTGGTTTCCAGACAGAGTCACTTGAAAGTTGTCTTGGAGAACATCAGTGAGATTTGTGTCCTAGCTCTGCTGCATACCAGCTGTGTGACCTTGGGCAAAACACTTCACCTCTCTGAGCCTAGGGAACATTTTGAGAAAGAAGTGCTTGCCTGACCAACCTCAGGAGGTAGCTGAGAAATTCAGGTGAGATAACCAATGTGAAATGCCAAGTTGATTATAAATTGCTTTGAAAATCAAAAGGATAAGATATTTAAATATGAATATATCAGATGTATCAATATGGGACCCAAATAGAATAGGTTTGGCAAACTACTAATTATGATAACTCCATCAGGATAATAATATTGGGGTTGGAGGTTATTGAAATAATAATAAAACTTCTCCCCTTTTCTTTCACTATTGTTCTTGTCAAACAAATTCTTTAAAAGTGACATTTTCTTTTATATGTGGATGTCTTTGTTCATCTCCTGACTCAAAACTTGATTATTTTTAAAGATATGGCAGGGTAAAGACAAGCATACTTTTGAGACCAAAGCAAAAATAGGATGAGTGGAAGAGTCAGAAGCAGGTGATGGGGGAAGGAGATCAGGGCCCCAGACCCAAGTATTTTCATTGTAACCAAACAAACATAAATGACATCTCTCAAATGAATTTAAACATTAACAGAAAAGACAGGTGTTTTATTTTGATAAGCAACTGAACAGGTAAGTTAATTATTAGCCTGGGAAAGGCTTTTAATATTTTTAGCCATACCAAACTTCAATAGTTGATTTATAGACAAATTAACTGTTCACCCCCAAATTACAATAATGATTTAAAAATATATATAACCTTTATGATCACATATTTATCTTGTTTGTCACAACAAGCCTGTAAGGTGGGCAAGGGGAGCAGAAGGTGGTCAGAGGCTGGCCTGAAGACACAGAGAAGACAGGAGTCCTGTGTCTTTCTGTAGAAAGAATATGTATTGGATTCAAGAAAGTATAAAGATTGCATGTAGCTAAACATCTTCATTACACTGGCTTTGTTTTAAAAGAAATGGAAATTCTAAATCATAAAAACAATAATAGGAAGAACAATGAATTTTTAGAAAAGTCGTAAGTTGAGAACTCAGAAGTTTTATTACCAAATCTATTGTCATGGAATCTTGATTATAAATAAATTTACTAAAATTGCAGTAGCAGATTTCTTCCTATAAATACCCTCCTCCCCTTTCCTAGTTATTCTGAATCCAGCATAATTCAACAATTCAAAAATATTTACTGAGCATCTGCTGTATGCTCTATCTGATGATGTGATTAGGCACTGCAATCTGAGCTGTCTGTTCTGCTCTGGCCTCATTAATGACCTGAATTCACAGCTTCTCCTGAGTGGATTCTTTTTACTCTTTGGGACCTCAGTGAAGAATCAAGTGAAATTTCTTTTTTAACCAGAATTTTATTCTTTATTGGATATTTCCTCTTCTTTTGGACAAGTATACACACCTATGATAAAGTTTAATTTATAAATTAGGCACAGTAAGAGATTAACAACTAAACATAGATTATAACAATATACTGTAATTAAAGTTAAGTGACTGAAGTCTCTCTCTCTCCCAAAATATCTTATTGTACTGGACTCACCTTCTTGTGATGATGTGAGGTGATAAAGTGAGGTGAATGAGAGAGATACAATTAGTAAAATAAGGGTCACTTGAATATAAGCACCATAATACCACTACAGCCAATCCGATAGACAGCTACTAAGTGACTAATTGTCAGAGAGTGTATGCAGTGTGGAGGTGCCGGACAAAGGGATGATTCATGTTCAGGTGGGAAGGATCAGAAGACATGAGATTTCATCTGCTACTCAGAATGGTGTGCAATTTAAAACTTACTACTGTTTATTTTTGGAATTTTTCTTTCTTTTTTTTTGTTTGTTAATTCTTGCCAGAGGATATTTTCCCATTGATTTTTAGGGATAATGGAAGAGAAAGTGAAAGACAGAGAAAAACATCGATGTGAGATAAATACATAGATTGGTTACCTGCTGCATGAGCCCCGACCAGGGCCCAGGCTGGGGAGGAACCTGAAACCAAGTTACATGCCCTTGACTGGCATCAAACCCAGGACCCTTTGGTCCGCAGGCCAACACTCCATCTATTGAACCAAACTGGCTAGAGCTGGAAATTTTCATTTAATATTTTCAGACCACATTTGACTCTGATAACGGAAACTACAGAAAGTGAAACCATGAATAAGGGGGACTATTGTAGTTATTCGGAAGGGAAATGGGGTTTCCCAGAGTTTAGGGATGCATTAATCTCAGGAGATGTCAATGATCAGTGAAGTCAAAGCACCAAGAGGTGGCTAACTCTGTCTCTCTCAGCTTCCAGGAAATTGACCTAAACACTGAAGCTGCCTTTTAATTTTTAGGAAAGATGTTTCATGCCAAAACAAGATGTTACTTATTGAATACACTCTTTTCCCACCTTAGAAATGTGGGCTTATGATGCCTAAATCCCCATCAAAGAGGGAGAATGAGTTTTACACAATAAATGTAGAGAGCATGCAATAGTTAAGTTTTGGGGAAAAGAGCTTTATCAGAAGTCCGGAGTCATGTAAGTGTGGGATTCTGTCATGAAAATAGTCTGAAGCTTGGGGTATTGAATCGCCTGGGCTTCAGGTTTATGCCCTGACTGACATATTTAGGTTGAAATGATATTTCAGGTGTTAAATTTCCATTTTTATGTGTATAGCACTTTTTAATTTTAGAGCTTCCCCATGTAATTTTCTTCTGCCTGGGATGCTCTTCCCCAGATATCCACAATGGTAACCTCTCCACGCCCTTTAAGACTTTGTTAATATTACCTTAATGAGTCCTCTCTTGGACCCTCTGAAAATTGCACCTTCACCTCTTCTTCACTCACCACTTCCTTTCCCTTTCTTTATTTTGCCATAACACTTACTACCTTATAATGTACTTTACAGTGTCCTTATTTACTATGTTTGTGGCCTGTCTCCCTAGCCTGGAATGTTAGTGCCCAGATGGCAGTCATTTTGACACTTTGGTTTACACCTACAAATAAACTGGATACATAGCAGAGTCTTAATATTTGTTGAATCTATATATATATAAAAGCGATGGAACAGCCGAACAACCAGTCACTATGACATGCACTGACCACCAGGGGGCAGGCGCTAAACACAGGAGCTGCCCCCTGGTGGTCAGGGAGCACCGCTCAGCTGACCAACCTTTCCAGGGGCCCACCAGCCAGGAGGCAGCCACTCACTCCCTCAGTAGTCCTGCAAGTCCAATCTCTGGAGAACGGGCCAGGCACTGACGGACTGGTGCTGCTGGCACAAACCCAACAGTGCTGCTGGCCTCCTGGAAGTCGGCCTTGGGCACCACAGTCACTTCCCCTCCCTAGATGCTCCACAAGGAAGAAATGATATAAAAGTGGCCGCCAGTTGGCTCCCGACAACCAGTGCGAAAGTCAGCTGGGGGGATCCGGATACCTGGGCCAGCAAGGGAGTCCCACCACCCACCCAGAGGGCAGATCGCGTCCTATCCCCCACCCCCCATCACCCACTGAACGGGTGCCCAACGTAGGGCTCAAAGCTGGCCAGTGCAGCTACGGTGGCGTGAGCCTCTCCTGATCAGGACTGACTGAGCACAAGCCTGCGGCAGGCACAGTGGGGCCAGGATGAGTGGGAGTGGCAGGCAGGAGTGGCAGGCAGTGTTGGACTGCTGGTTTCAGCCCAATCCCCGCAGGCCATGCAGAGAGACCCCATCTGTGCACAAATTCGTGCACTGGGCCTCTAGTGAATGAATAAAAGAATGTGTTCCCTCCTTGGTTCCCAGACATTCTTGTAATGTAGTTTGAGAATTTATCTATAGTTCAGAAATGAGGTATGATAGGAAAGCCAAAGTGTAATGTGTTTTATTCCTGATCTCTCTCAATCCATAGTAGAGATTTAGCAGAAATTATACAATTAATTGCCCATTTTAGAGTATTTTGAATGTTTCCAAATTTTGAAGTTACTTTAATTCTTAAAGGCATGTTTCAATTCTGTAAAATCTTGATGGAATAGTCTTGTCCTGTTTATTTATTTCATCCAGTGCAGTAGCTATTAAAATATCTATTTAATAGATGAGAAAATGGAGGTCAGAGGAGTTAAGGAATTTGCCACCAGTCAGGCAGTTGGGAAATAGTTGAATTGATGGCTAAATTCAGGTGTGACTAAAAATTCCATCATCTCAGCTATGCCTGCATCATCAGATGGGTATATAGAAAATGATGTTCCCTCTGCATAAACTCATTTTCAGTACAATTTTTAATACTATTTTAACACCAAGGCTACCTGAGCTGGGCTCCCTTCTGAGGTCAGGCTTATTTTTTAGGCTTGGTTAGCCTCAGCAAAGATAGGGATGTAGCCCTAGCCGGTTTGGCTCAGTGGATAGAGCGTCAGCCTGTGGACTGAAAGGTCCCAGCTTTGATTCCCATCAAGGGCACATGCCCTGGTTGCAGGCTAGATCCCTTCAGTCCCAGCTTTGATTCCCATCAAGGGCACATGCCCTGGTTGCAGGCTAGATCCCCAGTAGGGGTTGTGTGCAGGAGGCAGCCAATCAATGATTCTCTCTCATCATTGATGTTTCTATTTCTCTCTCCCTCTCCCTTCCTCTCTGAAATCAATAAAAATATATTTAAAAAAAAAAGGATGGGGATGTAAAACAGTGCTGGGTCCAGGGTACAGTGAGCTACTCATTGTGTAAGGGGTACAGCAGAGAGCAATGGGAGTGCAACCTGGAGCAGTTGTAGTGGACATGAAGAACTCTAAAAGATCATGCTTATGCTGTTTGTAAGTTGACCTTCTGGATGAGGGGCATGCATGGTCCATTAATTTACATGTAGAGTTTTAATAGGGAATCCAATTAGGCTGGGTGCCTAATTGCTTTGCTCTGAGATACTCAAATCACTGGAGTATTGAAAAGTGTCATTTCACTCTCACACACGTACACAAACTCTGAGGCCTTGGAAGCGAACGCCTTTGTACATACTGATTAAATAAATAGCCCTCTTTATATTTCAAGGTCACTTTTTACATGTTGACTGTGACTGTCTTTTAATTAACTTTTATTTTACTGACAAATTTTAAAAAATAGCTTATTCTACGTGGTGTCTTAATGGAAGACTCAACTTTTTAGTCAAGTAGACCTGGTCAAGCTACTTAGTATATATGAGTCCCTGTGGAAAATGGAGATAATATACCTAATATTGTTGCATTTGGTAAATGAGAAAATGAATGTGTATAAATGCCCAATTAAAATAAAGCATTCAATAGATAGTGTCATTATTGGTTTTATTTCCATAAAACCTCTCTTATGCTATGCTATTAAGAATAGAAGGATATATCTTTGATTTATTGGCATATTCATTCATTATTCATCCATTGAACATATATTTACTGAATATTTTCTCTGTGCCAAACACTGTTCTAAGTTTCGGTGGTAAAGCAGAAAATATAACAACGTTTTTGTCTTCACTGAACTCCTGCTCTGTCAAGGGACATGTACTAGTTTACAATGGTTACAAACTCCCACAATGTTAGTGGCTTAAAGCAACACAAGTCTTTTAGCTTATGGTCTCTAAGTCAAAAGTCTGACATGGATCTTATTGGACTAAAATCAAGGTGTCAGCAAGGCTGCCTTTCTTTCTAGTAGCTCTAGGGAAGAGTTGACTTTCATGTCTTTTCCATCTTCTAGATGCTGTTCCCATTTCTTGGCTCATGACCCACTTTCATTTTCAAAACCAGCCATGTGACATCTTTCTGACTCTTCTTCTGTTGCCACACTTTTTTTTTTCTTACACTGACCTTGAATAAGAAAAGGTTCTTGTAAGGACTCATGTAATTCAAACCCATCTGGCTACTCTAGATACTCTCCCCATTTCAAGGTCTTTAATCTTCATCACATCTCTAAAGTCCCCTTTTCCATGTAAGGCAACATAGTCCCAGGATCCAGGGATTAGGATGAGACCTCATTAGGGCAGCATTATTCTGACTACCACAGACAGAATACACATTGTAAATAAAACAACATAAGCAAATAAATGTGAATATGTAGTGGGATTTATTGTTAAGGGTAGGTACTAAAATAAAACAGGAGTAAGGGATTAGGGGAAGGGAATGGGCAGGAAAAATTCTTGCTGATAAGGTGATATTTGGATTTATTAAAAGCAGAAATTCTTTAACAAATAAGCATCCATTTTAAGCATTTTTCTTAATGTAAAATTCATAAAGTGTATCTGTTCATTAAACATTCGATAAGGAGCCAAGGACTTTCTAAGCACATATGCCTTCAGATGAGACACTGACCAGAGATTGTCTAAGATTTCCCATTTCATTGTCTTTCAAGTGGCCCAAGAACATACAGACACCTACCAAAGTCATTTAAATTCATCAATCTTCTGGTTTTGACAATTTCCTCCCAATGTTTTACTGTTGTTTCAATGGCATTTTTTTATTAACTTGCCACTTTTCTCACTTATTTTATAGATTTATATAAATATTTAAGTGAATTATATCATGATTAATGACAGGTATGCCTGTAAATTGGAGAATAGGGTCACTGACTTCTGATGGAAGAAGTATGAGTGTACTAGAGAGTGAGGCACCACAGGCTCATACAGTTTAAGTAGGAAATGGGGAGTGTCACTGTTTCATCTAATATGTCAATTAAATGCTGCTTTTTTAAGAAAGCTCCTCTGGTATGACCAACTAACCTGAATTTAGTCAGGGATAATATCCAATAATGTCATGATTTTGAAATTATGGTGAGAATATTTAGAAAACATTAGAGCTAGAGATCAGAGTTTGTGTAGTGCAAAGCTAGATCAAGCCACAGGATCAGATTCATTCACTATTTATTCCAAGAAACATTCGATTGAAGTGGTTCCGATGATGTCCAATATGACTAGATTGCCCAGATTCATTGTCTGCTCTCCCACTGAAACACTGAGCTTGGTGCAAATTCCTTACTCTCTCTGTTCCTCAGTTTTCTTATCTGGAAATTGGGAATAATAGTTGAACCTATCTCATAGGGTTGTTATGAATTTCTCAAGTAGGTTAATTTCTGTGAAGAGTTTAGAAAAGTACCTGGCACATAGTAATCCAGCAGTGTCGCTATTATTAATAATTAAACTGACATTTAAAAAATTATTGGGTTTTCAGACTATGAAAAATATTGTGAACATAGAGATCAAACAAAAGGTCTATCTCCCTAGTTCAGTCAAAGTTGAGTGCTGTGTTTGTAACTGAGATCTTGTGGGTATCATAGAGCATGAGCGCTGAGAAGTTCCAGAAAAATATAGACATTATCCAATTGAAAATACTGATTTAATAGCAGTGGAGGGCGCTAAAGGAAACATCATTTTTAATAAGCACCGGTGGTCAGAGGGCTACTCTTGAGAGACAATCTAAGCATCCATAGATTATAGTTGAACAGCATGATCATTTTGCAAGTATGAATGTATATTTCCATTTCTTTGTAGGGTGTGGTTATTAGTGGCAGCCTAAAGTTTCCAGTACAACTGGCAAAAGCCAAAAATGATTTTAATAAAAAGAAAAACTTTAAAGACATCAGCCATTAGAGGAAGAACTGAGAAATAAATGAACCAAAATTCCAGAGGGGGTTAATTATTCCAAGGTGAGATGCCCTCTTTTTCCCTTAGAGAATTTGCCAATTCTAGATGTGTGAGTACTAGGCTGGCCAGTCAGAGAGACTTTGTGGGGGAAGAGAAGCTAATCAAGTTTTTAGGGTCTTGCAGGGCAGGAGTGATGAACTGGGACCTGGGACATCTACTGAGGAGGAGGGCCATGCAGATGGCTGGGGGAATGGGACATGAAGGCAAGACCAAAAGCTCATAAAGGCAGAATGAAAGTTCCCACAATGTTGTAGTACTTAGGAGAGATCCTGATGCCAGACACAACTGGTCACCCTCTTAGGAGCTGCTTTGGTGAGGGCTGTTAAGATCGTTGGAGAGTGGAATTATTTCCTCTACAGTTTTTTGGCCATAGAAACGGTGGGAGGCAGGGAGGGAGATAGAGATAGAGATAGAGAATAATGATAAAAAAAAGACTGAACATGCAAACACTAACCAAGGAAAAGCTGATACAGTTATAAAATAGTAAAATAAACTATAGGTAAGGAGCACCATTAGAGAATATTTAAAATGTGAGAAATACAAAAGAGTATTTCAAAATAAAAAGGGATTCAATCCAACAGTATGATATCCATGTCATAAATCTGTATACACTAATAATATAACTTTAAAATAAATGAAGCAAAAATTAATAGCACTGAAAGAACAGAGAAATCCACAGTTATAATTGAGATTTTTAAATTTTTTTTTTATTGATTTCAGAGAGGAAGGGACAGGGAGAGAGAGATAGAAACATCAATGATGAGAGAGAATCATTGATTGGCTGCCTCCTGCACTCCCCCTACTGGAGGATCAAGCCTGCAACCCTGGCATGTGCCCTTGACCATAATTGAACCTGGGATTCTTCAGTCCACAGGCTAACGCTCTATCCACTGAGGCAAACCAGCTTGGGCCAGCTTCTTGTTAAATGCTTTTTTATGACAGGACACTCACTATTTTTTGAATTAGCCCAATCCATTTCCAGAGAGCTCTGGTCTAACTAGTGATTTAGATTTTACTAGACAGTAGTTTCTAGATTCTAGAAACTAAAGCACAACAATAAATAGTATATGTTTTTCCTAAGAAAATCTAATCAGTTAGTGTCAGATCTGGGTCATGAATCCTGGTCTCATAAGTCAATTACATTTCTTCTAAATGAATGATAAATCTTATCTGACTGGATTAACCACCCCTTGAGGGTAGGGGCTTTCTCTTGCCCTTTTTACAATGTATATCTTTAGATAACTCACAGGTCACTGAGCACCTGGGGTGGAGGGGAAGAGGACTGGTATTGTGGAGAAGGGATAACAGGTCAAAAACCACGGTCTTTGTAGCAGATGGCAGTCAAAGCACTACTGGCAGACTGTGCAGCTCTAGGACACCCACCCAAACTCCCCGAGCCTCACTTTTTTCAGTTTAAATATAGATAATCCATGTGGGATTTTGTCCTGAGGCTGAAGAGCTACATTCTGTTTCAGAGCCAGTACAGTGCAGGAGTGTAATAATTGGTAAATACATAATGCTTGATGAATTCTTACTGTTTAATTAAGAGGCATATGAAGGGTTACTGATTTAATTATCTAATGAAAAAGGCTTTGAAACCTTTCAGTGAGGATGACCAGACAAGCTTCTATTTCAAGCTAAACTAGATTAATGATAAATTTGACTCCTTATTTGTTAGACAACAGCACCCAGCTTCATAGCAGTAGCCCATTGCAAACATAATACACTTTGTATCTAAATGTTTTTTAAGATGACCTTTCTGTGTGTGTGTGTGCGTGTGTGTGTGTGTGTGTGTGTGTGTTTTAATGGAATAAAATTCTCCTCTTACTTATTCAAAGTTAGAATGGCTCATGACAAGCCCATTAATAAATATTTCCCTCTGTGAGAGTGATTTTTTTCACTCTTCCTGTCCAGAAAGCGGAGACCAATATGATAATAAGTGGCAACACAAACATATTCTCTTTATGGTATCTCTGGTCAAAGGACAGGCTCATTAATGTTGTCATGGCAACCATCCCCTCACAGGTTACATACTTGTAAGCTTCTACTAAGATGCAAATGTAGCTTAAACAAAGCAAACATTCTCAAATGGCATGTCAGCTTCCACGGGGGCTGGTGGCATTCCCAAGGATTTTATTTTTCCATATTCAATGTACTATTTAAAGAGCTCATGTCCTTGCTTTGTCTTAGACATTAATTTTATTTTGTCCAAAAGAGAAAAGATAAGTTAAAATGGAATATAAATAGAAGCTCTCCTTTCACATTTATTTGCTTCCTGATAGCACCTGTCCTATCATCCCTTGACGAGTCAATGCAGATTACAATGTTCAGACGTGAATCTAAAAAAAAAAAAAAAAAAAATTAACACAAACTCACTCTGGAAGCTTTTTTCCCATCTTGGTTCCACCCATTTTTCCTCTTGTCTATGCTTTGCCAAGTCAAGTACATTGCTATAAAATCCTAGAAAAATCCAGGCTCAGATTCTGAAGCATGGTGACAGCTCCAGTATAACCCTACCTTGTAGGACTCTACCTGAGTTCTCTTTCACCACTTTCCAGCCAACATAACATTGCGTATTGGTGTGCTATGAATGGATAACAAATGTCTTGTGTTATCAATTCTCTGACCTCCACCCAGGCAGCTGAACAGGTCCCCGGGGGGTAGCTAACGTTCCTGGAATAGTTGTCATCATTCAAAAACAGCCTGATCCATTTACGTTATTGTTCTATACAAATATTTTTAGTTATTATATGTGTCACGGTGTAAAATAGTTTGGGAAGAAACACTCTTATTTCTCTTTAGATGTAACAATCCTATATGTGAAGTGAATGACACATATAGTAAATCTCATTAGAAAATTAATGCTTAAGTCCAGGCTTAATAAATTGTTGAAGAATGAGCTAATTCTTGGCAAACAAGGAAGATTTAGTATACTAGGAAGCAGAAGAAAAAAAAAACAACAGAAAAAAAGTGAGGTTGTGGAACACCTACGTTTACTGGCTGTGATAGTCAGGGTGCTTCACCCTACCTGACGTGGTGGCTTGTGGCTCATACTAAATTCTGGTGTAAATTAGGGAGCCCTCCTCTACCTCGTAGCCATGCCACCTGGGACATGTGGCCTCCAGAGTTGCATGTGCATTGAAGAGAGGGTTGGAGGATATCAGGGAATATGTAAATGGCTAGGCCTACTTAGGTCATTTCTGCCACACCCCATTGGCCAGAGCTCATTCATATCGCATCAATCTAACTCCATGGGAGGTTGGAAAATATAGACTTCCTATGTGATCAGTAAGAAAAAGTAGTGCTTGGACTACATAACATTGTCTCTGACATAATAATTTTTAGGGACGACGGCTTAGGAATCTTATTTATGAGCAAGTATTGATTGAGGAGCAAGTTATGAGAGAGAGAATGATCTGGGGAGTCTCAATGCTAAATCTATAAATTAATGCAGCTTAATGTAGTCTTTGCCCTTAAAGGGCATAAAAGATGAGAAGCTATATATCAGCTGGGCAAGGCCATGATGGAAGAACTGGACAGTTTTGATTGGTTCCCACTACTGGTTCTTGACTCGCTGGTCAGCTATTGTCTCTATCTAAGCCCCATCATATTTATGCCCTTAATTAAGGTGGGGATTGGTGTCTTAGAAATTCTGGATACTAGGAGCCTCCTCAAGAGAATATCAGGTATTCTTGGAGAACCTTTCTGAAGAATTCCTTTATAAGAGTCAAGGCAGATGGCTGAAAGAGTAGTTGATATCTTGATTGTGAAGGGACAAACTACATGTCCAGCTAAAATGTATAATTTTCATTGTTAGACTGTGGGAGTCACTAAAAAATTGGGAGCAGGGTTTTCACCTTGTTTATCAAACTATGCCTTACATAGATTAATCTGGCTTTTCCTGATGCCCACTGCAAGCTAGATTAAGACATCCTTTTCCTGTTATTCAATTTCTCTCTGTATTTCTGTCTACAATTTCACATATTACTTTCTTGTGCTAAGGTCTGTTTTGTACTTCCCTCATCCAGTCTAATGAGCTCGTCCTGGACTCAGACTAGCCTGATTTGTTTTCTTATCTCAGTGTTTCACATGTTGCCTGATAGAATAGATGGCAACCCATTTATGGAGCACAAATTCTCAAAAGCTACTTATAAGGTCACATCCCCCACCCTGCTCATAAAACCACGCTGGTTAATTGGCATCACCTTTTCTGTGAAATGGATATTCCCAGACCAAAACCCCCAAAGAAGCTAAGTAACCTCTGAATAACCAGAAATTCCATTATATACTCAACCTGCATTTTAGTGATTGAAATGTTGGTTGCATAAACTTATTTGGAAAGTTATTTCTCTGTGTAAAGGATATTTTATTATTAAGTAGGACATCCATTGCTGAGCTATCACTATCTTTTTATGTTGATTTAAATCATGTGTTTGAGCAGGTGAGCAGGCAACAGAGAAACCAAAAAAGTTTCGGTAGTTTTATGAATGTTTAGTACAGATTTACAAATAAATATGGATTATGAAGACTGAACACACATCATTTCTCTAGGAGTAAAATAAAACTTACTGGATTCCAGTGAGATATGGAAAGGAACAAAAATTTTTTGAGCAGCTGAAATAGTCTAAGAAGTATGATGGGCATTTTAGATACATTTTCCCTTTTAAATATCCTAACAACCTTCAGAGTTGGCACCGATATCACCATTTTACAGGTGAGGAAATTAAAGCTCATAGAGATAGATCTGTTTCCCAAAGCAGCATCCAGTCAATGATTTGGCTGTGAAAACAGATCTGAGTCTTTAGTATGGTTAAGACATCTTTTGAAAATATCTGAAACTAACTTAGCCAATTTTCTGCTCTCCTTTTCTTCCCAGTCTGATTCCTCCACACTGTTCTAATTAATTGGAATTGCTCAGAATACTACCTTGGGGATTTGTCTCACCTTAGGTGACCTGTATGCAAAGCACCTCTCAACAGAGAAAAATCAACTTATAAACATTTCTATGGCAACCACTGAATCCCAGAGACTTAGCACCTTCTTTGACCATGCATCTGAAAGCCAGCAAAATAGATGCTTTTTAAAGTTTTATTTTAAAGCAGAGTCCACTTAACCAATGATCAGCTCCTATTTTTCTAAAAGTATAATCAATTATGCAATCCCTGTGGATTCTGGCCAATGTAAATCAAGCAGCTTTGAGCTGTTCTTTTCTTCCCTCAACACCTAGCTCCCTGGCCAACAGATATTTTTTCACTTTATTTTCTCATAGAGGGCTCTACTGGCATGGTTTTTGTATGCAATTGAAAAAATAAAATACAATGATGTGTGTTAAATAAATTCATATTATCACTAAGACTTGCCATATATTTGTCCCAATAATCAGAATATTTTGTGTAGTAACCAATGCTGCATGACACAATAAGCCATATTTTTGCTTTCAAAATTTTTTTGGAAAAGAAAATTGGAAACATTTTAAAATCACTATTTCTCTCCTTTCACTTGACAAATAATATAATGCTTATCTAATGGGAGATTCATGAAGCATTTGCATTCAAAATATTCAACAACTTGAAACTTTCTTGTTCTCATAATGGTATTAAAAGACAATGATCATATTATTTTGTACAAAATATTGTCAATGCTCAATGAATTGACACATGGCGTGACATTGAAAGAAAATGTTGGCAATGAGGGTTGTATAGGAAAATCTCATGAGTAGGGTTGTTATTCTCTAATTGGAGAAGATAGAAGAGGTGATTATAAGCTCTGAAGCAACTTTGTGGAATAATTATAAAGAGACACAGGCAGGTGATAAGCCTTCATGAACTCATTAAAGATCCCCTTCTATGGTCTCAGCCTTATGCTACCTGCTGTGGATATTAAAAAGTGAATCTGAAAAACAGTATTGTCTTTGAGAAATTTACAGTCCACTTGAGGACTCAAGGTGGACCCACCTAAAGCAATCAGTGAGCTGTGAACAACAGAGGAGAGTGAGTAATTAGGACCAATACTACAATGTCCTCCAAATGAATCTACTGTAGGGGGAACAACTGAACCTAATTTACTTTATCTACTGGCAGAAACTTTGATATTTTCTTTTTTTTTTCTTTTTTTTTAATTGTTTGAAGTATTATAAATAGTAGTACATATGTCTTTTTTTTTCCCCATTGACCTCCCCCCAGCCTCCCCTTCCCCCCAGTACATGCCTTTACCTGCCCCCCCCAGTGTCTTTTATCCATTGGTTATGCTTATATGCATGTGTACAAGTCCTTCAGTTGATCTCTTACAGCCCCCCCGCCAAAACCTCCTCTGCCTTCCCGCTGTAGTTTGACAGTCTGTTCAATGCTTCTTTGCTTCTGTATCTATTTTTCCCCTTTTCTTTCCTTTAAAAAATCTTGCCTCTGCAGACTAGAAATAAACATATTATAACAAAAAATGTTTGAGTCCCAATTTCAGTGTTCAACAGTTCTGAGTCCCCGTTTCAATGTCAAACAGTTCCTTTTGTGTACATGTCAGCAATGATATCTGGATGGTGGGCACATGGTGGCAATGCAGGTCCTACCCTCTCTGGTTTGGTCCTAGGCAAGCTGCTGCGTCGCACAGCTTCTGACTGCTAGCGTGGCAAGGCGTCGTCAGCTCTTCCATCTCTGGACTGTTTCTCCTCTTGTCTTCGTGGTTGGAGCAGACCTGTCAATTCCTCTCTGTTGCAGGAATCCACATGGTCTTGGAGTTGTTTTCTGAAAATAAACAAACATATTCTCGACCAAAAGTTAATAAAGGAATCTTTTCTATATAATTGATTTGGGGTCCTTTTTATTTTTGCCCAAACGATTTTCCTTTGTCTTATTTAGACACCATGTGTGTTTTTCATGGGTGTCTTGCTGTTAGCATTACAAATGAAAATTAATTTGGTAAAGTAAAAATTTTCTAGATGTAATTTACTTATAGGATATTTTTCCTTACATGATATTACCCTACTATCCCCCCTTTTTTGATTAATGGAGGCTTTTGTAAATTTTATAATGCAGTCTTGATAACTTTAAATTTTAATTTTTTGCACAAAAATATGTCTGCTTTAGAGAAACTTTGATATTTTCCATCAATCCTACATTTTTCAGTCATTTCAGGCCTTTCTTTGTCATTTCAGTTTTTGTTTTTCTTTTCCCCCTTCTCATCGTCTCCCTAATTGCATTAAGAGGGGCCTTTAGTAAAATTATGACACAGAAGGAGTGTAGGAAAAGAAGACTGATCTGCTTGGCTGCAGGGCAGAGTGGGCATCTACCAGGTTATGCTACCTTGTCTGTTCTTGGCTGTCATACCCCTCCCCGCAATGCTTGCATTTGCCAGGGTGGCCAAAGTATGTTTGGCTTCTGGTCAAGTTATTTATGCAGCTTTTATGTATATTTCCACTGACAACCAGTTTTCAGAGTGAATCTCTCTCTCCCTCTCTCTGTCTCTCTCCCTCCTTCTCTCCCTCTCTTTCTCCAGCCATGTGAGAATAAAAGGCTCCAAACTTGCACTAGGAAAATAGGATGATGACATAAAATAACTGTCTTCAGACATTTGGCAACAGGCAGCATAGGACCAGGATCCCTGACAGAAGGAAAACATATAAAATGAACTCTGCCATGCCCTAGCTTTCTGCCTAGAGGGAATTTTCAGAATGTAGTGCAGGCAGGGTAACCCAAGTGGAACACAGTGATCTTGTTGAGTTGAGGAGACAGATGTTTGGAGTTTGAGAAGGCCTAGGTAAATATAATTTTCAGGGCAGAGACTTAACAAAGAAAGACTTAACAAAGAAAGACTTCCAAAAAATATGCATAGGAATCTTCTTGAGTCTTTAATTCAATACTAGTCTATGCAGATATTGAATGAAATTCCACAAGTATGGACATAAAACAACATCTGGGGAAGGAAACATTTTCTGAGGGCTGTAAGGTGAATAATTCCCAGATTCACCCAGGGCTGGGACACATTTGACTGTCACACCCACAATGGAGAGAACTTGTTAAATGAAGTGGACAATTATTAACAATCCTAGAAGAGTCATGTCTTACTAGTGATACTAAATTCAACATAGGTTTGTCACTGATAGATTATTCTTAAAATAGCTTGAAAACAATGCTTAAAAGGAACAAATTTAAAGCAAATAAAGTAATTGCTTGCTATAACAAAGTCTAAAACTCTTTCAAAAACTATATCAAAATTTAGCACTCAACCATGTAGAATTCACAATGTCTGCATCCTATCAAAAAGTGCCAGACATGTGAAGAAGCGAGAAATTGTGATCCATAACCAGGAGAAAAGTAAGACAATAGAAATAGGTCCATAAATAACAGAGATTAAATAATTAGTAGACAAGGATCTTAAAGAGCTTTTATGAATATGCTCAAGCTTTTAAAGAAACATGAACCTAAAGAGGAAAGACATGGGAGAAATGTTTCATAAATGAGTGAAGGCTCTAGAGATATAAAATAAAATATCTGAAATAAAATTTTCACCAAATGTCTTTAAAACAGTTTGGACCCTTCAGAAGAAAAGATCTGTGAACTTGAAACATAGCAACAAAAATTACCTAAAATGAAGAAGAGAGGGAAATATAAATATAAACAAAACAAAAGCAAAAATAAAGCCTAAGTAACCTGTGGGGGGAAAAAACACAAGCCTTCTAACACACATACCCTGTAACTGCCCTCTCAGAATATAAATTTTTCTGTAAGTCTAAAACTGTTCCAAAAAATAACATAATTAAAGGATGGAATGAGATATTTCATGATAACACTAGAAAGTTGGGTTGGGCTACATTAATATCAGACACGGTGTCTGCACACTGACTCTTGCTAGAGATAGTGACATTTTATAATGATAAAAATATGGGTTCATTATGAAAACATAGCCAACCTAAATTTGTATGAACCTCATAGCAAATATTAAAAACACATGAAGCAAAAATTGACAAACCTTTAAGGAGAAATAGAGAAATTCATAGATGTAGTTAAAAATTCCATTACTTCTCTTGCACGAATATATCAGTAGTCAGAAAATCAGCAGAGATATAGGAAAAAACTGTCACCAACTTGACCAAATGGAAATTTATAAAACTCTCTACCCACCAGCTGAAGAATTCACATTCTCTTATTTACCAGTGTAGACCATATCTTATGCTGTAAAACAAGACTCAGTTCTCCAACTCACAGTAGGATTGACTTAGAAATCAGCAACAGAAAAAATATCTGACAAATTTCTATAGATTTGGAAATTAAACAAAATGCTTCTAAATAACCCATGGGTCAAAAGTCTTGGCTCTTAGACACCATATTACAGTGCCCTATGTAATATGAACTTGATTACCTGTTGTCCAAAATTGAGAAGAAGGACCATGTTGCTTTCAGCTTGGTATCTCCAGTATCTGACATAATATCTTATTAATAATATTTGTTCAATAACTATTGACTAATTAATTCACAATTTCCCCTTTCCAATAAAAAATGATAAGGTAGTGATAAGATAAATCTAAAACTGTTCCAAAAAATAACATAGTTAAAGGATGGAATGAGATATTTCATGATAACACTAAGTCAACAACATAGAACAACATGGGGAAAGGCAGTGGAAAGGGTACAACATTCAGAATCAGAAAATTCATCTCTTAATTATGTTACTCTATACAAATTTTTGTGCTTCATTTGTGGAATGGATGCAACACAAATAATAAATATTAATAAGAAATTTTTGGTCTCCATTCACTAAAAATGATTTCATTGATTTGGATTTGAGGGTTAAGTTTGGTTTGGCCCAACCAACTCTTGCTCTATTCCACATTAGAATTGTGCAATGTCCCATGTGTGCCTCTTCATGTACTATCCAAGAAGTCACCCTTCTTTCGTGTTATCTCTGAACTGTCATTTCAGCCTAAATCACTAAACACAAACTCCTTGAGGTCAGGTACAATGACTTTTCATCTTTGTCTTCCTTGAACCTAGCAGGTCCCTGGCATAGAGAAGGGCATAATAAATCATTGTTGAATAGTGAGGTAGAAGTAGTAGAGATATCAGAAACTACTAAGAAAAGAAAAATTGCTAATACTTTATTCCTAGAAGAAGCTAACAGAGGATCCACTGCCCAACAGCTCTAATTTCTCCATGTAACACTTGTCACTTGAAATGCCAAAGATTAGGTTAAATATTTGGTTCTGTGCAGACTTCTGCCAGGACCTCAATGATACCACACTCCAAATTGTTTTCAGACTATTTGGCAAATCTGTGCTCTTTTCTGTAAGCATTGGAGAGCTTTTCCCTCTGGCTCACAGTTTCCATAAAGTGCTTTCTTCATCAACTAAGACTTATGGAATTTGTCCATGCTTTCAAAGTGAAATACAAACAGTGCACAGAGAAAAGGAAAACTGTAAACTTGACTGCAAACTAAAGCACAAGGTAAAAAAAAACTATGAAGCTGGAAGTTTTGAAAGTCAGTCCTCAGTCAAGTTACAAGACTTTGTCAACAGACATCTCTCTCTGTCAACACTGCAACCATCCCTCCAGGCCCCATACTAATACCAATATTACCCACTGCCCTCTGCTTTATCTGAATTCCTGTAGCATTGATAAAAGGTGACGCAAAATCCAGACCTATTTAAAATCTGCTCTGGAAAACTAATTATGTTTCTAATGCACTGTATTTGGAATGCTTTCATATTTGTCTCTCTGGTCTTTGCAATTATTTGGAGAAGGTATTGGTGTCATTGCACCCATTTTATAGGTCAGAGTCAGAGAGCCTCAGGGACTTATATGAGGTTATGTACCAAAGAGGCAATTTTTCTGACTTCAAACATGTCCACTGGCCTTTCTGAATGTTTCATGTGGTTTCCGCATGCTTGCATTATCTTCTCCATCTCTAACCTGAGCACCAAATATCTGGCCAACAGAGCCTGGTGGAATACTAGGCACAAAGCCAACACACTTTGAAATTGCTCTTTGTCCTCATCAGAGCATAGGTTGGTGCAAACTTCCCATTTGTCCTAATGCATTATATTCTGGTCTTTTGTTATGTTAAAGATTCCTTGTTTCAGATTTTAAGTAGGCTTCTCTAGTATTTATCTGCAATGAGGCCTAGAATAACAGAAAACGAAAAAACAATCTGTGAAGAAACTTGAGTTCATTTAAGCTACTACTCTTCTTTTCCAGCCCAGTATCAATTTTTCCTTCTGCTAACAAATCCACAGACTTTTCCTGTGAACACATTCCACATGTTTCAGTTGGTGGTGGGCTCTTCCTTCCTCTTTAGCACCCATAGAGCTGGGCATACACTGAGTGGCCAGATTATTATGATCTCTGAACGCATAATAATCTGGCCACTCAGTATATATCCTATATAATAAAAGGCTAATATGCAAATTATCCCCTCAACCAGGAGTGTGACCAGCAGGCAGGCCCGCCAACTGCCCATGTCTCCTCCCCCTGGCCAGGCTGGCTGGACCCCACCCATGCATGAATTCATGCACCGGGCCTCTAATATATATATATACTGAGTGGCCAGATTATTATGCATTCAGAGATCATAATAATCTGGCCACTCAGTGTATGTCCTAGGTCTGGACAAACATACAATGCCCTAGTCAAAGTTACTGGTTCAGCAACAGGCACATGATCCAAGCACAGCCAATCAGAGTTCTCCCTGAGATCTTATTTTCTTTTCTCTTTTTGCCAGTGCTATAGGGGAAGGGACTATTCTGGTGGTAGGATATGGTTCTGGATTATGAACCTCCATCACACCCATGACACAGAGAGAGTCTATCTGAGAGAAATGGAGCACTTACATCATTTGAATCCTTTATCCTAGCTGTGCCTAAACTCTACACTAAACCTGGTCTCCTTTGTTGAATTAATCATTCTCTTTAATGCATAAACTAGTTTGCATTATTTTGTTACTTAACAATTGAGGAGTGTAAACTACATACCTGTCACACTTCAGAAGAGAAAATTCAAGCCTAGAAATGACATACTGAAAGTCACATAGTTAGTGATAGAACAGGAGCCAGCAGTGGAATGACTCGCTTCCCATTGTAAGGAGTTGATATTGCTAGTTCTAGTATCCAAAGTCTCAGGCTCATGAGCTTTGAAGAAAATGCCTTTTAAATTCATAGATGGTCCACTGTCTGATAAGGAGTTAATTAGTCAAGTTTCTTCAGAGAAATAACCAATAGGATAGATTGAGATAGAGATAGACAGAGATACATAGTAAGAGTTTTATAATGAGGAATTGGCTCACATGATTATTTAGTCTGAGAAGCTCTGCAACCTGCCATCTGCAAGCTGGAGGCTCAGAAAGGCCAGTGGTATAGTTCTAGTCCAAACCCAAAGGCCCGAGAACCAGGGAAGCCAGTGAATGGTGTGAGTCCCAGTCTAAGATCAAAAGCCCGAGAACCAGGATCGCTGATGTCCAAGGGCAGGAAAAGATGGATATACTGGCTCAAGTGCGAACAAATTCTCCTTTGCTCTGCCTTTATGTCAATTCAGGTTTTCAACGAATTGGATGATTCCCTCCCATGCTGAGGTGGATGGATCTTTACTCAGTCTACTGATTCAAATACTAACCTGTCCCAGAATCTCCCTCATAGACACACCCAGAAATGATGCTTTGCCAGCTATCTGGGCATCCCTTAGCACAGGCAAGGTGACAAAGGAAATTGACCATCACAAGAGGGTAGGATTTCTTAGCAAGTGTGCTTCCCTTGTGGGTCTGGGCCAGGTAGATGGGTCAGCCCAGGTGGCCACCAGGGCAACAGCCAGGAGAGGCTTCAGAAGGCAAGTATAAAAGCATGTCAATAGACTTCTGGTGGTTAAATTAAAGAAGCCAAATCCATTGAGGATGAAAGGGAAGCCTGAGGGGTGAAGATCTAAGCAGCACAGGAATATACTGGGAGCTAAAGAACAAAGGTAAGGATGAGACAAGAGGCTCTAGGTTTTTCACCTCACACAGGGCAGGGATGCTGATGTGATTATTGGTCTGCACTGCATGGGGCTTTGATGGATACAGGAAAATGTTGGCATGGGCCATTTTTAGGAGGATTTAGGAATTCCTTTTTAAAACATCTACAGTGTGGAAGCTGCCTAGCTGTGGGGGAAGAACAGTGGATGTTTTTGCTGTTTGGATCCATTGCAAAACTGCTCTTTTCCCACCTCACATAAGCTCCACATTGAAGTACCTACAGATTGAAAGCAATTCCTGAAAGCTCTTGGAACACTTCACAGTTTTCATTCTTTAATTCTTATATATAGGTACACTTAAAAATATTATGAAAAACGACTCCACACAGAATGGAAGGAAGCCTAAGAAATACAGAGAAGTTTTCTTATGTTGATTTTAAGACCATTTGTGTATAATTACTTGGAGAATTCAGACTTGACTTTTTTTTCATTTGAGATAAGGCAAATGACCATTGGACACCATAAAGAGAAAGAGCAAATCCGGCTGGGAACGTTGTCTTGTTTGGAAGCAAAGCTGGTTTCTTTTAGAGAGTTAGGGTTTCACTTCTCACTCGTTGGCTGCAAGTGTTTTATGTTGAAGTTGGCAACTCCTTACAGAGAGGAAGCTGTTTTTTTGGTCAGTGTAGTAGTTTCCCTTTTCTGCTTTTAAACCTCACAAATTTGATGTTCACGTTTTCATATTTCCTTTGATTTTCTTCATTCAAATGAAGGGCGGCCCTTATTGAATCTGATAAAGTATACATTCAACCTCCAAAATGATGTATTATTTATTGATTTTATTTTGTTTCAAATAATGATACAAGTTAGTTTCAGCAAATTTGGAATATTCAGTAAAGCATACCAAAAAATAAGCTTAATTCCACCACCCTGAAATAATTAATGTTCCCATGTCTGTCTATTCAGATATTTTTTGTGTTAAGTGATGTTTTATGATAATAACTCATGCTTTGTATACTAAATCATAATCTAGGTTTTATCTTTTTTCATCATAAAATGAACCCTCTTAAATGGGCGTAGCATCATTTATTGAACCAATGCCCACTAGAAGGTGTATCGGTTGCTTCTACATCTTCTCTACCACAAACAACTCTTGGATAAACATCTTTATAGATAAATCTATGTGCATATCCATGATGATTTCTCACTATCAATACAATTCTATAATTGAACTGTTTTCCTGGGTCCCAGAGCAATATCTTGGCATTTTACCTTTTTAATATTCATTTGTATTATATTGGTTTAACTTACTTTTAAGGGGTCAAGGGTAAGCCTAGTTGGTTGATAGACAAGTAGGCCAATCTTAAGGCTGCATCTTAATTGGATGGGGTAGTGATTGGGGTAAACTGAGGAAGAGGGAGCCCAAGAGCTCAGTTGGTTATGTGGGGATAAGACTGTGATTTAGAAGTGCCCCTGTGACTAAACACCATGCTTCATATAGTACACACATGTCGTCTAATCTTGATAAGCCTCTATGGCAGGAATTCCCACCATTATTTTTAAAACACAGCAACTGAGGTTCAGGGAATTTAGCTAAGCACCTTTCCTAAGGTCATCTCTCTAGGTCAGGGTCTTTTAACCTCTGCTCTATTGACCTTTTGGGCTAGATAATTGTTTGTTGTGTGGGGTTGTCATGTACATTGTAGGATGACTAGAAGCATCCTTGTCCTCTACCCAGTAGCACCCCAACCTCAGCTATGATAACCCCAAATGTCTTTTGGAATGCAGTGGGGGGGGGGGATGGGCAAAATCATCCCTGGTTGTGATTCACCACCTCTGTAGCTACTATTGAAGATAAAATTCAAAATTTAATCTGTGTGATTTCAAAGTGTATATTCTTTTCCCAATAGCATTTCCTGAAAGCACTTGGAATTATATCTCTCAGGAATCAAGATTTGCTCTGGGATCCTGGCTGGTACCAGATCCAATTTCTCCTGGAGGTTCTTAGTGGCTTTTCCACTCTCTTAAATTTTTATGGCCCCTCTCTCAGAAGATAATTTCTCCTGCATTTCATGAAAAGATTGAAGTCATTCAATATTTCTTCATCTTCCCTTTTTGTTCTCCACTCTCTCCCCATACCACTCGAAAACACTTGATGTATTTATCCAATCATGCCTCTCTTCACTTGTTTGAGATGGATAAAGCTAGGCTGTGGAGTAGTAAAGCTCTAGGTTTGAACCTTAGACTCCTATACTTACCAGCTGTGTGACGTTCTATAAGCTACTTCCCCACTCTAAGCCTACTGTTCTTCATGCATAAAATGGGGATTTAAATTACAAAAACATGTACAGTGATATTTTGAGGACTAAATAAACTAGGATACTGCAAACTACCTAACAGAGTGATGGCACATAGAAGACAATCTAAGAACCTTCTGATCCTCATTTCCCCCCTCACAGGTAAACCTGTTAGCTGGACCCATCCATTCCCTTCTTTTCCAGGAGACTGCTTCACTTACACTATTTCTCTTTCACTGTCTCTCTCAAAACAATATAAATTAGAGCAGAATTATGTATATAGCATTTAAAAAAATAAGAAGGAAGTCAGTGAGAATCCTACTATCTTTGAAAACCTTTAATTTTCTACCGTATGTGTAGCAGGTACTTTTTGTGATCATGTACATGCATACTTTTGTGCCCTGCCCTCTTCACTTAATATTTTATCTATGCACCATAGACACAGTCCTATGTAGCATCCTTCTCATATTAAAAAACAACACAATTGCAAGTCTCATCATGTATTTAACTATTCATCTACATCCCAATAGTTGTATTGCTTTTGATCTGGAACTGTTATCAGCAATATAGACATGCACATTCTGGGCACATAACTTTTTCTTTTGACTTGTTCCTCAGGATAAACTTCTGTGCTAAATCAAAGGAAATGCACATGTTTATGGCTTTTATATATTTGACTAGAGGCCCAGTGCACAAAATTTGTGCACAGGGAGGGGTTCCCTCAGCCCAGCCTGCACCCTTTCCAATCCGAGACCCCTCAGGGGATGTCTGACTGCTGGTCTAGACTGGCAGTTGGATATTCCTCTCACAATCCGGGACCACTGGCTCCTAATCGCTCACCTGCCTGCCTGCCTGGTCTCCCCTAACTGCCACCCCCTGCCGGCTTGATCACCCCTCACTGCCTCTGCGTGCTGGCCTGATCGCCCCCAACTGCACCCCTGCCCGCTGGCCTGGTTGCCCCCAACTACACCCCTGCCCGCCAGCCTGGTCACCCCCAACTGCTCCCCCACTGTCCTGGTCACCCCCAACTGCCCCCCCCTGCCATCCTTGTCACCACTCACAGGCCCCCCCACAGGCCTGGTCACCCCATGCAGCCTGCTGTTCAGTCATTTGGTCGTCTCTCACTAACCCTCCTGCTGGCCTGGTTGCCCTATGCAGCCTGCTTGTTCAGTCATTTGGTCATCCCTCAGACCGGCCCTGGGTGGCTGGGCAGCCGACATCCAAGGCTTGCCTGTGCCTTGGGCCAGCCCTGGAAGGCTGGGGAGCTAAGGGGACTGGGGGACTCCGGAGGTACTGCTGCCCTGGTGGTGCTAAGGGGACTAGGCGCCGCCATCTTGTGGCTGTGGGCACTGCCATCTTTGAGGGTGTGACAGTCAATTAGCATATCCCCTCCTTATTGGCTGTGGGCACCGCCATCTTTGCAATGGTGTGAGGGTCAATTAGCATATTTCCTCTTTATTAGATAGGATACCTAGTTTCCAAAATGGTAGTTCTAGTTTGTATCAGTGCTAGCAGTAAACTTGTACAAAGCTTTGACCATAAGGTTATTGGGAATTTGATTTCCCTTCCCTCCACTGTACACATATAGTCATCAACTTTCTAGGCACTGCTTTAATTGATGAAATGACTTTATTATCACTTAATTTGCATTGTTATTTTATTTATGGCTTATTGAGTAAGTCATACTATTTTTGCATGTTTATTGATTATATTTTCTTATACTATTCTCTATATTTTGATGGTTAATCATTTTATCACCTTAGTTAATCATTTTATCACCTTAGTCTACAAATGAAAACCAAGTTTTAATTTTTCTAAAATGAACCTCCTTTTGAGTTTTCTCATTAAACTCTAAGATGTTTTTGCTTTTAATTATTTTCTAAATTAAAAAAAAATTTTTTTGTTAATCCTCACCCCAAGGTATTTTCCCATTGATTTTTTAGAGAGAGTGGAAGAGAGAGGGAAATACAGAGAGAAACATTGGTGTGAGAGAAACACATCACTTCATTGTCTCCTGCATATGCCCGACCAGGGCCCTGCACTGGGGAGAAACCTGCAACCAAGGTACTTGCCCTTGACTGGAATCGAACCTGGGACCCTTTGGTCTGCAGGCCAATGCTCTATCCACAAAAATGAAAATAGTAAAAATGTTAAAGAAAAACACTGAAAAATAAAAATTTCTTTAAATGTAACCACCATGCAATAATTAATTTAAAAATTCATTATATTACCATAAATTTGTATTACATCAGTATATACAAAGTTAGCCCTGGCCTGGTGGCTTAGTTGGGTAGAGTGTTGTCCTATACACCAAGAGGTTGCAGGGTTCAATCCCCAGTCAGTGCATATCTGAGGCAACTGATCAATATTTCTCTCTCACATTGATGTTTCTCTCTCTCTCTCTCCATCCCTCTCTATAAAAAATCAATAAAAAAACATACCCTTAGGTGAAGATTAAAACAAACAAACACACTAAATTAGGCTAATTTTGAATGTGGTTTAATATTCTATTTTTTTACTCAGTGTTATATCAGTATTTTCTGATATCCTTAGTCTTTCAGAACATTAATTTAAGTGGTCAAACTATATTTCATAAAAGGGTTATATAATGTATTTTACTGTTGCCTGATTATACACTTAGGCTAGAAACATGTTTCCTGCCATTATAGTTAATATTTCATTGATGATCCTTATGCATGAATATGTGTACTCATGTTTGACTGTTCAGGATATATTTCTGGAAGAGTACTGATTCTACAGATATAAATCTTCTAAAGACTCAATTCACATCATCAAATTGCATTTCAATTAAGTTGTGCCAACTTATCCTTTCTTATCATAATGTACGAGTGTCTGACTAATGCATCCTTGCCAACACTAGGATTATCTTTGAAAAAAATCTTTGCTACTTTAATACTTGAAAAATATTCTCCATTAAATTCACATTTTCTTGATTATTAAAGAGGTTGATCATTTTTTATATGTCCACATTTGTGATTTTACTTACATGAATTACTTCTTTCCTTTGCCTATTTTTGTTTTGAGACTTGAGTGATATTTTTATTGGTTTGTAAACATTCTTTATAGATTAAGAATATTTTCCTATTATCAGTATATATTTTTATAAATAGTTTTCTTGGCAAGAAATTTTTATTTAAAGTTTTATATGATCATGATTGGTGTAGAGATGTCTTTTTGATTCATTACATTTAGTCTTAGAAAGCTTTTCTCTATCACAAAATCCTTAAGACCCTTGAAGTACTACCTACCAGTTTCTTTTCTTTCTTTCTTTTATGCCCTGCCCTCTTCACTTATTCTATCTTTCCCTCCCTCCCTCCCTCCCTCCCTCCCTCCCTCCCTCCCTCCCTCCCTCCCTCCCTTCCTCCCTTCCTTCCTTCCTTCTCCCTATCTATATGTCTATATCTATCTATCTATCTATCTATCTATCTATCTATCTATCTATCTATCTATCTACCTACCTACCTATCATCTATCTATCACCTAAATTTAGCAAATAAATTAATCTGTACTTTGTTGTATTTTATGGTGTGTCATAAAAAGCCAAAAAGTCTTTTGTTATTGTTATATAGACAATTTCCTGAATATTATTTGTTGAATAACCCATCCATTCACTGTATTATCATTTTATCCATTTCACTAAGTTTAACCAAAAATCGAAGTGATTACTGGCAAACCTAATGCGGCAGGGATGTGAAATCTGCAGCGTGGCCTCAGATTCCCTGCTTTTGGCCCCTGCTCAGGACATGGCCTCTTGACATAAGTAGGCACGTGCACCTTTCTTCAGTCACTGGGCCTGCAAACCCTTAGAAAGCAGGCTACCCAAGTGCTCCATTTTACAAGTGAGGACCAGAGAAGTAACGGTGAATGAATGCCAAAACTGGGACGAAAATCCCGATCTTCTCAGTTCATTTTCCAGCTCTTGCAAGTAGAAGGGCCTTCCAATAGCTCTACTTTGGAACACACTGGGCTCACCCTCAAGCTTTTGGGTGGCCTTCAAGTCTTGTAAAGTGACAAGCAACATTTATCTGCATTCCATAATTTCTTTCAACCAATTTAATGAAAACCATTTCCTTAAGTCAGAGATAATGATTTCAAAGGCTTTCATTATAAACCTTTGTGGATCTTCATGATGGTATTTCAAGTGAATTATGTTACTATGTTTTTAAATGCAAAAGAAAGCATGGATGAAAAGCAAAATCTGAACAAACAATTAAAAGGAAACATCTATGCATAAAGAGGGGTGGGCAAAAGTAGATTTACAGTCATTTGCGTGGAAAATAATACAATAAATAATAATACAAAAACAAACTGTGTTTCACATACACACAACTGTAAACCTACTTTTGCCCACCCTGTAAGTCTTGTAAGTATACTTAAGATGCCAAAATGAATGCAGTCCTAAATAATGTGGATATAGCAACACGTACAACACTGATCCCCATTTGCTAACTAAGCAATGTGAAAATATCAGAAATTTATACCTATGGGGGTGGGGGTGGGGAACCTTCCTCAGTGGACTTAGCTGATCATATTTGATGAGGAATGAGTTGGGAACTTAGGTCCTAGGGATGTTATCTATTCACAGTTTACTGTTGGAGGTCTTCATGATGATTTCTTTGTTCTCTGAAATTTCCATATACTTATGGAGCTCCCGCAATTATTTTCTGGCTGCTCTTTCAACTGTTGTGGCACTGACCCTGACTGAACTAACATCACCCATATCTCTGAAGGCCACTTTATAGCACTTATCATGACCTCTTGTTTTCTACTTGATAGTGGATCTGGAGAAAATTTTGTGCTCATCATGGGCAGCCTCTGGAAAGGCTGAGTAATGGCAGGTACCAAGCGAGTGTATTGCCTTTTCTGTTTAATGAGACTGAGCCATTCTTTAGTAAGCATTTCCAGTAGTCACAGTCCCAAGCACCTACTTTCCCCGTGTTCAGTTCTCTCCCATGGAGGCAGGTAGCACCAATGAGAAGATAGTGATGTCATTCAACAGACTGCATTGAATCACTTGGGATCTTCTCTTGGGGCCTGAGGGGGAAAGTCCTAACTCCTGAGTATGATATTCCAGACAATTCACAAATGTTATGCATCCTAATATGTCCCCCAATTCCCTTCCTGCCAGCCACACCAAGGACACTCACTGCTCCTGAACACACCTGTTCTCTCACCCCTCCACGCCTTCGTTTCTGCCATTGCTTTTGTCTTTCTCCTTACTGAGTTGTTTTTCTCCCTACTCTGCATCCAGACAGATCGACACCTCCTCATAAGTTATACTTTAAAGGTTCCCAGTGGTCTCCAAAGCCTTCCCCCGATTCTGACCCTTTCTTCCCAGCGCCTTTCCACCTTCACTTCTGCCCTACAGGGGACGGGGGAGATTTGTTCTTTTGGGCTCCATATGTGTCAGAGATTTTTATGTATTAGGAATTGCATTCAGCTATGAATACAGGAACTTTCTAAAAATGTCTCTAACCTATTATGAGTTGTATTTTTCTCCTTAAATGTGTGTCTGGAGGTTGACATTCCAGGGCTAATAGGATGGTGGCTCTGCCAGAGACTAGGCTCTTTCTATTTTTCAGATGATCTATCCTTGGCATTGCATCCTGACCCAGGGAATGTTTATTTCTGGGAGGTCCTCAAGGGCAGGGCCTATATCATTAATTCATTTGGCATTTTTAAATTATTCATATCCTTCAGGGAACATAGAATAGTGCCTGGAACATAGTGACTATGCAATAAATGCCCGTCAAACGCATGATAAATAAATGAAAAGTGAGATAATTTCTCACTTGGAGAAAAAGGGGAAATACATATTTGATCATAATAAACACAACCTCAGAGCCATGACCTATAACATCTAAAAAGAACATTCAGTGTGTTTCCATATTTGCCTCAGATATCATACTTTGGTTTGTCTGAGAAAACATCCATTTTCAGGACTTTAGTGCATTGATCTGAAAAATGAACTTAAAATATAGGCAGCCTCCAAGTTAGATTATAATGTATTCCTAAAAACAAAGGTTATAAATTGGAATGTGCTTCTTATGGAAAAAATATTATAATTGACACTTATATTTTCAACCAAGGATTTGTCAACAAATAAATCACAGAAATGATGATTACTATGTCAAAAAACACAAAGCCACATTAATTTAAAACTGCATAATTATGTCTCAGGTCTTAGAAAATGAACATACGCTTACAGTAAATATTTATGAAATAAGGGATCCAAATGTACTATAAATTGTATGTATTACACATAAAATGTAACTCTATTGTGCTATACTCATGACTTAAAACTAGCATGCTAGTGATAATAATCTCTTAAAGCTTTGGACTTTGGGGCTGACCACAGTCCTTATCACATAGCAGATATTCAACAAATGCTTGTGGACTGAATTAAACTGAACCTATGTAGACTGCACAAAGCCCTTTCACATCCATTGTGGAATGATGGCTTTTACTCTTTTCAAATTTCTTTCTCTATGTTTAAGAGTGTAGAGTATCCCAATTTACAGGTAAACTAAGGCTCATAACAATTAAGTGACTTGTTTTCTCAAGGTCAGAAATTTAACTTGTAGTTCTAAATCTCTTCATTTTTCCAACTAAGTGCAAAATGTTTCACTGTTACTTCATATAAGCATTAATGATTCACATGGGCCAACTATGCAGATAGAAGTATGAATACCCATGTCCTTTTATTCTTTTTTTTAAAATTTTCATTTATTATTGACAATATTACAGATGCCCCCCCCCCCCGATTCCACCCACCCCTGCTTTCTCCACTCTACCCAGCAGTCCCTGCCCCACCCCAGGCCTTCCCTACACTATTGTTTGTGTCCATGGATTATGTATATATGTATATATGTTCTTTGGTTAATCACCTCCATTCCCTCCATACCCTCCCCACTGAGATCTGTCAGTCTGTTCCATGCATCCATGCCTCTGCACCTATTTTATTCATTAGTTTGTTTTGTTCATTAGCTTTTACATATAAGTCAGATTATGTGATATTTGTCTTTCTCTAACAGGCTTATTTCACTAAGTTTTCTTGAAACAGAGACATTCAAAGCCATTTTATTTGCCTTAGTTCTGTCTTAATGTAGAAGAATACTTGAGAAGAGTGAGTTTGCTATTGATAAGAGGATGGAAGTTCCCCTCACCACATGATAGTTTTGACAGGAAAGGCTGGCCTAAAATTTATCCTGGTTCTTTATGCCAATTATTATTATTATTGTTATTATTACAATAATTATCATTATTTTAATCCTCAATGAGTATATATTTTTATTGATTTTTAGAGAGAGAAGAAGGGAGAGAGGGGAAGAGAGAGAGAAAGTAAGAGAGAGAGAGAGGAGAGAGAAACCTATACAAGAGAGAAACTTCTATCGGCTGCCTCCCATATAGACCATATGTGCCTTGACTGAGAATCACACTCATGACCTTTTTTTTTAAAAAAAAATTATTGATTTCAGAGAGGAGCAGAGAAGGAGAGAGAGAGAGAGAAAGAAACATCAATGATGAGAGAGAATCTTTATGGGCTGCCTCACACTGGGGATCAAGCCTACAACTTGGGCATATGCCCTGACTGGGAATCAAACCGTGACCTCCTGGTTCATAGGTTGACACTCAACCACTGAGCCACTCTGGCCAGGCAGACTAATGACATTTTGGTGTATGAGACAACACTCTAACAAACAGAGCCACCCAGCTGGGGCTAGGCTAATTATTTTTATTAATAGTTTTGTCACTTTACCATCAGGACAAAGGAAGGCCACATAATGTTAGTCAGTGACTTTATCCACCTGGCCTCAGTGTGTGGGACTCAAAGTGACTCCCATTTCATGGAAAGCTTGACACAGCAATTACCAGTGAAACAGCTAATAATTTTATACAGTACTCCAGTGCATCTGTCAAGGATTGCTGAAACAGAAAACAGTGGTGTGCTAAGAGAACTTCCCTTTTTGCACAGTGGGTGTGTTGCAGTGTTCAAAATCATGACTTTTTTGATGCTGAACTCTGCCTGTTCCAGTCCTCTCTCTGCTTCTTATTAGAAGAGTGATCTTAACAAGTTAGTGAACCCTCTCTCTTTTGTAGTTTTCTAATCTGAAAAATTGGGTATAAGAGCAGTGCTTACCTGATATGATTTTTGTGAAGGTTAAATGTATAAAAATAAGTGAAGCATTGATAACAATGCTTGGCAGGAAGCAAGTATTTAATGAATGGTAGCAAGTACTGGTATGGTTCTATATTTTTGAACAACGGTGGGAAGTTCTCATTATCTGCCTGAAATGTGCTGAGATTTAGAAGAGCAGATAATTATGCTTATTGTGGACATTAGTAAAATACAAAGTAATGGTAGCTGCCTGTAGATTGAGCAACTATCATACACAGACAGCAGTGTTAGCTCTTCTGTTTATAATAATTCTGAAATTCACAATTGGAGTCAAAGCCATGATACTACTAGATGGTAAACTGTAAAAAGGAGGAGATCCTCTCTCTGTTTTTCAAATAAGTAGCACATTGTAGGTGTTCAATGAATATTTCCAGAATGAATGAATGAATGAATACATAAATGGATAAAACAATTAGTAGCATTTAGAAAAGTCCAACTTGTGATTAAGTTGCCCTCTAGCTACCCAATGTGTTAGTAAGTAGCTCCTGTATAAGGAAACCATCTTGAGTATACTACAAAATGTGTTAACTTGCCATGTAAATGTACTCCCGTGAAATACAGTTCTTCAGGAGTTTATGAAGAGATGGATGCACTATTAATTTTATCAGTGCTAATTGTTAGTCTCCAAATTATTGCAATCCCAATATTTCCACATCATCTTTAGTCTCTTAATTACATTAACCATAATAGAAGAAAGAGACTATAATTCAGTGCATTTAAATTTGCCTTGATGGAAAGATTATCCATGACTGTTAAGTAGGAACTAAATGTTAAAAAATGTATTTAAATGTGATCTTTGCAAAGTGTAATAAATTTTGTGACTAGAGAGGCTTCATATTTTGTGTTCCATCTTTGTCTTGAAGATTTTGTTGCTGACCAACCATTAATCATTCACAAGTAGCTTCTTAAGGAATGGTGTGTGTGCATTATTTTGTGGGGTGCCCCTCTGTCTGGTTTGCTGACTTTAGAAAAGATTAAAAAAGTATTTTTCCCCTTCCTGAGGGCTTGGTGAGGCTTGAGAACTACTTTCATGACCTAGAGATTTTGAAACTTCTGTTATAATATGGATACAAAGGAAGTGAACCACTATATTGTTTCAATCATCTGTTGACAGTATAATTCTGTTTGTGTTGGCATATCCTGTGAACATACAATGCTCCCAAGGCTTCAAGTGTGATTTGCGTATTGGCTGTTGGGAACTTTATACTTTGCCCATAAGCAGGGTTAGCAAATGAGCTTGAGAAGCCCCTCTTTCCCTTTTTATCCCCCATCCCTGCATTGCAACCATTGTGTCTGTGGAAAATCTCATTCTAAATTCCAGCTCCTCTTGGTGCCTGCTTCTGTGCTTAGTAGGAAGCAGGCACTCATTAAACATTGTACTAACAAGTGATGCTCAGAAGGTTTCTCTGGAGCAGCCCTGGAACTGGAGCTGCCATCACCATCAGAGCCTGTCTATTGGGCTCAAATGTCAAGGAAACATTTTGGATGTGTCAGCATCTACAGTAAAAGAACAGGCAAGAAGAACCTCCTAAATCCTAAACATCTGTCTGTGGGTTGAAAGTAGGATTAAACATATTAACATTCTTGGTAATGGAAGCTACTCTTTATGGAATACTCATTATATGTCAAGAAATGTGCAAAACTCCTTATACATATCATCTCATTTAATTCTCAGGTGCTCCTTTTAAGAGTGAGGAGCCTAAGGATGAGCATAAGTAGCATGTCTAAGATCAGAGGGTTATAAGTGCGCCCAAACCAGAGTATCCTGGCCCCTGTTTTCATTTCTTTCTCTCTTCCTGCTCAGCCCCCAAAACTATTCTGCTTTGGTGACTGGCCTGTTCCCACAGAAATGTCTAGACACAGTTCTGCTACCCTGTGGAGACTTGGTAAGTTAAACAGAGGAAAGAGAATTAGGAAGCTCACTGTTTATGGGTTCAAGCCATGGTAATCTCATCCCCCAAATACATTGTTTTCTACCTATGATGCCTGTGTTTATTCCTAACTTTTTTTTTTTTTTAATTTGAGGAGGAAAAGGTATACTTAATTATCAATCTTCAAACCCCAGTTTGGGGAAAGAATATGATTAATCATCAGCCTGCAAACCTAGTGTAGGCATAATGTTGTGATGCTATTTTGTATTTGTTGGTTTGTTTCCTTTGGTTTGTCTGGTGTTTCAGAAATCCTCTTTTGTGCCCTCAAGATCCTTCTATGAGCAGCACTGTATGAACAAGAAGATGAATTAAAATACACAGACAAAACCCAGAACCCCAACCTTTGACCACAGGAAGATGGCCTTGGATATCTACATGCAAGCCCTCCTTAAGCCACCCTTCCAGTGGGCAGGCTGGGGAAAGGAAAGTGACATTTACACAGAAATGCCCTGCAGGCGAAAGAAACAAGAACTGAAACCAAGCCACCCTAAACATTGCGGCTCATAAACCTGGAAAGGAAGGGCGACCTTTCCAAAGGCTAGAAATGCACTTTTCTGCCTTTAAAATTCAAACCATTTTTGGTGTCAAAATGTCCTCAAGGTCCAAGTTTTTGTTTTCATAAATATGACTGAGTTGAAAATGTTGTAGCTGAGACTTCAGGTCTTCAAATGGTTTCAACACAGGGTCTGACTTCTCTGGAGGGGTTGTCACCTGGCTAATGGACCTTTCTGAAAATCCTTTGCTACCGTCTTTTTACATTGGACATGTGGAGAATTCTAGACATTTATATCCAGCCCTTTTGACCTTTGCTCTCTGAAAGGCTCCCCTCAGTGTTATTCTGCGATCAGGGGGTTAAACCTCCCTAAAGTACCACTTTCTTCGAGACATGGTAGAAGAGCAACAATTCAGTATCACACAGGACTCACAGGTTTGGGTGTGAACTTGGTGCCAAGAGAACTAGAAAAGGTTAGTGGAAAGACAGGAGACTTGGAGAAGTGAAGGTGTCTGCAATGGCATGAAGGTATCTGATAAGGAAGAGGGTGTAGTGGACTCTTGGTCTCCTTCTGATTTGCTCATATCCCTTTAGCATTTCTGTGATCTGTCCTCTGAGTTCTGTGTGCTTTTGCTTTCAAAGGCTCGCACCTGAAATCTTCCTTCAGAGAACTGTTCTCAGGCTGCTGAAGTGCTTTTCACTCAGACCAACAGAAATGCAGAGGTTTAGGTCCCCAGAGTGGCCCTGTGGTGAATGACTTTCCTGGTGTAGTATGAAAGCCAAGCTTCCTTGTCCCTAATGAGGTCAAAATTGGGAGATGTAACTTATACTATAGGGGGATCCCCTGCAGGGTCTGGCTGAAGCTACCCTCCAAGGGACTTAGCTTGTCATTGAATCTTTACTGGCTTCTTCCCTTTTTCTGTCCTCGCCCCCCACTCTTTGACAAGTTCTTCTGGGAGCATTTCCATAATAAATCATGGGCACAAAAATCCTACTCAATGTCTGCTTCTGGGTAAGATTTATTCTATTAATTCTGGAAAACAGGATTAGGATAATGGATAACAGTTAGAAGGAAGCAGATTTTGAATCAATACAAGAAAAAAAACTTTTACAAATTGAATATCTCAAATATGATTTGTGAGAAGCTATCCAGAAAGATTTAAATGGAGGATGGATGAGTAATTATTGATACTGTGGTTTGCAAGACAGAGTTCATGCTTTAACTCTGAGGTTGCCTTACAACTGGAATGTCATGGTATGCAAATGAGCCTCACACCTTCACAGGTGAACTGCCAAATGTGCACAGTATTTCACACGGATTTCCACAATGGAGGTGTATTTTTCCGTTTATTTTAGGGCTCTCCATGTCAAGCAAGGAATGCAGCTGAGGGGGCTGCACTGTCAGTGAGGACAGCTGCTAAGGAGGAGAGGCATAATGCCAAATTGGCTTCCAGTTAAAAATTTCAATGAAAACCTCAGCTTACAAGAATATGAAATACTGATTAAAGCAGAAAACATGCTAGAAAAACAAAAACAAAAACAGCAACACAGAGAAGTGACTGATAACTGAATGAATGGTACACTGCAGCAGAAAATGGCAACAGAGTGATTATTCAGACATCAGACATCACAGGTGCCTGATGGACTGAGGCAATAACCGAGCTGAATTTTTGTTGACTTAGCTAGTGAGGTTTTAGATCCTTTAACCTCTCCAGGGTGGCTAGCAAATTCTACTGTCTGACTTCTACTGTTTGAAACAAAGAAGTCAACTGTTTGTCAACATCAACCCTCACAGCCCCTAACCCTCCATGGCTTCCCTCTGCCTGGAAGTGACAGCCTCCATTTAGTGGCTGGGCAGGCAGAGGTTCTCACTTAGCCCTGGGAACAAGTTTGATGGTATCGTAGAGGAGTTTTGGTCTTATCTGCATCTAGAGAGAGGGGAAGAAGAGGTCTCATATTGGACATAGTTCAAATACAACAAGAAAGTAGTGTTGTTTTAGGGGAGGGTGAGAGGCAGGTCAGAGAGTGCAATAGGAAAGAGAGAAGCAAAAGATCATGAGAAGCCAAGTTAAGAAAAAAAATGCTCAAACTAAAAAGTTGAGAAGGAATAGTACAGTTGCACTAAAATGAAATGATAGAGGTGGGTGTGAAGTATTTCACAGAACAGAGCTGAGGAAATTTCTGCCAAATGGCGCCTTCCCAGAAGTACTGGGTGGTTGGGAACTTTGATACCTTCACTTTCTGGCCTCAGTCTAACTACATAAAATCTAGATTTATTTCTAATCACTTTGTATGGCTCCATTTTGTCTGGTTTACTCCAAGTCATTTATTCATTGATTTTATTCATGTAAGTATCCCTATTTCAGCCAAACCAAATCCTGTTCATCCCTAATGGCCCAGCATTGGACTCTTCTCCATTATAGAGTTTCCCACAGTCCTTCCAACCTACTGAACTCTTAATATCTGTGGAAACTAAAGCATATTACTCAGACCATTTATTTGACCTTTGCCATGTAATGCATCTTGCATCTTGGATATTTGTATATTTATCTCTTGCATGGCATATTAAATTGCTTATGCTATGACTCTCAAAGTAGATCTCAGTCCAGAGGGTTATCCACCATTTTTGCACATTACATCCATTTGGGTTCTAAAATTTGCACATGAGAAAATAAATGCTCTGGGTTGAGAGTTTAGGAAAGATTGCTGGCAACTGGTGTGTGGTAGGAAGCCTGAATGGAGGCTGGAGAAATGAACTCAGCAGTTGAAGGATGCAATCTTCAGAGTAAAAATCTTTCAACATTATTGTGTAGCCTCTGTAGAAGAAAATCTATAGTAACAGGAATAATTGGTAGTGTTTATTGAACTCTGTGATAAATGCTTTTTATCTATATTATCTATACTTAATCCTTCAACAATAAATTTTATTTTTATGGTATGTGTTATCATTCTTATTTTAAAGATAGGAAAATTGAGACTTAAAAATGATAACTAATTTGCCCAAATCCTCATACCCCATTGAGTAGGAGTGACTAGATTCCAAACTTGTTTTTATTAACCATGTTAGACTTTGTCTCAACAACAATGGGATTATGTATGACATTTGCATTTTCACAGGAATGTGAAAATATGTTTCTTGAGCTTTACCTGCTCTGTCAGGAAGCCTCTGGAACAAAAAAATTCCAGATGGGACAGAAATCACAATTTATTATGTAACTGCTCAATTTTGTTTCTTATTTTCAAGTCTTGTTCAGGCATTATGCAGCCTCTCCAAATGTTCATGTGTTAGATGTTTCTTTAGAATATCATTGACCACTTGTCCAAGGGCTTCTTTGATTACAAGGAGTAACTTGGAATAATGGAAAGGAACTTGGGGACAGAAATCTAGTTTTCCTACTAGAATCACAGGTCACTGTGATTGAATATCCGGCTTTATCTGTGCTGCTTAATTATGCTAAAAAGCATAGAGCTATACTGCATGATACATTGTTGATAATTATGAATTAAAATCTTGAGAAATAGAAGCATTTATTACATTATTCTCTATAATTTCCACAATTTTATTTAATAAAATGATATATGTTTTTAATTATGGTATTTGTTAGAGAGTTGCTATGCTTCTTAATTTTATTTTGCCAAGTTAAAATAAAATAAAAGGAAACAAAACTATAATACTTTACCTCTACTATCATGACATGAAAGAGAGTATATTTTAACACTAATATAATACAGAGGACATAATTTCAGAATTAAGATGAGTCATGTAGGTTCAGAAAAAATCACTTCATCCTCTTGATTTTCTTCTTGTTTTCCTGATGTGGTGAGAACTTGTCATAACTCATACTCACTCACTGGCTTTGGGGACCCATTGAAGTGGACAATGCTGACCTTACCTAAACCCTCCATTTGTGTCTGTGAAACATTTGAGCTATTTGCATATAGAAAAAGCAAAGAGAAGAATTTAGGAACTTGAATGCTTCAAGGAAAGCATCACTACACATTTGGCCTGTATTTTGTTTTGTGCTCATGTTTAATCATTTCTCCATTGATTCACATAAAGATTTCACATGAACGTTTGGAGAGGCTGCATAATGCCTGAACAAGACATGAAAATAAGAAACAAAATTGAGCAGTTACATAATAAATTGTGATTTCTGTCCTCAGTTCTCTAGCTCCTCTCAGGTTCGGTGCATCAATCACACATGAAAGTCATTGTACAAATATGACTGACACAACCAGTTCACATAGAAATATGTAGTGATCCACGTACTCAGTGTCCTAGGGGTTTGTTGCAGTGGGAATAATGTTGGGGTCAACTCTGTTGACACCTCTCATGCAATGAAGTCTTTAGCTCATAAACTTTCTGCAAGATTGCATCTCCCCACTATAACTTGATCTTTCTAACGGCTTTCAAAGTAAATCACGTTTCAGGTAGCAGGTTTTGTTCAGATGGGATTCTCTGTTGTGAGCTTTTCCCATTGCTATCCATCACACTTAGGGTTTGGCAATTGTTAGGAATCATGGCACAAAGCAGTGACTCCCCGTGGTTCATTGGGGAAAGTAGGACTTTGTAACTGAAGGACAAAGTGGGGGATCTGGTGGTGACTCTGAAATCTGTGGAGATTTATTGTTGTGAGTTAGTGCTGTCAAGTTTGGTTCTGTTGCCATGGTGTTTGGCTAGTTAGATTGTTTGTTTTAGCTTTTGTAAATGTGCCCAGATATGGGATGTGCATTCGGTCAACTGAAAGGAGACTGAAGAAGCAGGGTGGAAAAGGAAATAATTACACTCTGGTTTGGGAATGAGTCAGAATCCCAAGGTATTATTTATTGTTTGGGTTCATATAAATGTGCTCCTTAGCTTCCTTTTCAGAAATGAATTTCTGCTTTCATTTCATGGTAATCAATATTTACAGCTCCAGTCCCTGCAATCAAACATGAAACTCAGATTAACATTCAAACTAAGAATATTTAAACAGGAAATTTGAACTTGATCTGTGGATTACAGTCTTTACCCTTCAAATAAGACAAGGTTTACATTATGGGCCTTCATAATATTGTTTGCCAGAGTCTGACATTTCTCCTGGTTTTGCCCTTTCCATTTTCAATGTGATGTTCTGAGCAAAAATTAATACCATAGAAACAACTATTTCCCCCTTTTCTTCATCTACACCTTGTACAAGATGAGTAGCTCCTCTGTTTTCTAACCAGAAGCCTATGTGGATTCAGTGAAATTAATGGGGCTTCCCTGCACCTCTGTGAGCCCTGACTGTTCCTAATTGCCTAAAATCCCCCATGAAGGACTTCAGAATCCTGACTGCTCAGTTTTCCCATAGAGCAAATTTCAACAAACTGGATGAACCAATTAAGTGTCCTGGTGTAGATGGCCAGTGCAGATCTTCATTTATTTATTCATTCATGTATTCTTTCATTCTTGCTTTCATACATTTCATAATGCACATATTAATTTATTATGCATTTAACAAAAATTGAATGGTACTTGAAGGAACACACAATAATATTGGAGGAAAGATGTAAGCCATCTAGTAATAGTGTGATGTATGACATGCCTTACCAGATATAGGAGTGAAGTGTCACAGCTCTGAGAAAGAAGTGGTTCATTTAGACTTCAATGTTGGTGAAGATGATTAGAATAGGCTTTGTGGAGGAGACAGACATCCAGTTTGAACTTGGTGATGATTTAGTTTTGTCTGGGAGACAAACCAGTTGTGGGGAATTACAGGTTGAGGAAATAATTGGACACAGGTGATGATTTGTAATAAAAAATGATTGGGGTAGAAATTGTACAAGTTGAGATTCATTCATGTCCCTTTTAGTTTTTATTTAAGTGATGCCTAATAACTGGCTAGACTGAATATTTCACTGGCCAACTGGTAGCCTCAGCCCATTGTAGACTGAGCCACTGGAGAACTAAGTGGCCTATTACCTCCCGCTAATTTTAAAATCTTGGATTCCCCGTGGAACTAAAGTATAACCCATAGACTCATAGAATTCATATGTTCTCATTCTTTTCAAGTGAATAGTAGTCTCTGGAAGTTTAAGTTTGCATTAAATAGGAATTCATTCCAAAAATTAGCTTTAACATAATATGTTGCTTTATGAGTTTCAGAAATCAATGAAATTTTAATGACCCCTAACACCATATCCCAGATGCTCTCCTTCTTTGCACATCCTGAACTGCTTCCTAGACATCTCCCCAGAAATGTGCCACTGAAACCACACATTTTCAAACCTAACAATACATCTTCTCTCTTGTACCTGCTCCTATTTTCTATCTTAAATTCACCATCGGTAATGCATGGCAGAAACATCAGTTACTATGGTTTTCCTCTTCTTCTCACTTTGACCACCTTATGCTATATCTTTGCCTCTAGTCTCAATCCATCCAGTCCACCTTTCCTGTTGCACTCCAGATGCAAATTTGATTATGTCCCTCTCCTCATTTAAAGCTTGCAATCGCTCACAGTGAATAGTCTTAGAGCTTAATGGGTATCCAGGAAAGATTATGAAAATAAGGAAGAAGAGAGGAAGGATTGAGGAAGGAATGTGTATGTGTGTGTGTGGAAAGGGGGACAGGTTTGTTCCATGATAAAATGACAATGTTAAGTTGAACCATGTTAAACAGACTTTTTATCCTCCAAGATTTATCTGAGTTTTAACATCTAGTGCTTTTGAATCTCTCAAATGGTAACTATAGTACTCACCATTTCCAAAGCTCACTTGACTACAAAACCCATGTTTCTGAGGAATGCTGATTAATATCTTGTGGGACACTAGTGTTTAGGGAAAGCTGCTGTTCCACACTGACTCTTTATCAAGGTGCTCAGAGCCTTCTTATTTTGCCATAGTCTCTGAATCCTGAAATGTTGATATTTTCAAACTAAGTCAGCTTGTTTTCCCCCCAAACCTCATCTCTTTATTTCTGTTTCATTCTCCTTCCTTTCTCCTGAGAAATAGACCAGAAAGGCATCCTTTATGATTCCTGCTAAAACACTCTCACAAAGATTTTTCTCAGCTACTTTGTTTGACTCACATATTGTATGTACTGTGATGGGAAAACTTGAAATGACAACCAACATTTTGTTTATGAGCAATTATTTATTGTTCATCTTGTGTCTCCTCAAATGATTAATGCAATGCTTGGGATAATTTAGTGTGAACAATTGCAAAGTCTATGGTAATCTTTTTCTGGCTAGTCCACATTGTCTTGAATGCAAGAAGATGCCACAGGAATCCTCAGGGAGAAGAAACCTACATTTGAGAAATTGTAAAGTAGGGCATCTTCTAAATCAGCTCTTATTCTACCCTGTGCATGTTGAGTCAGTATAGAAGTTCCTTTGGGAGGAGGGGAAACTAGCTTACGTTCAATAAAACCAGTTCCAGAAGAGATAAGTTAATGCATGGTTCAAACATTTGTGACTTCTAGACTCTCATTTTGCACTTGCTTACTCAAAAAATCAGAGTTAAACCTATTCTAATTAGTGTCCTGAAGATGGTTTATACTGGAGATCTTTTTAAAATGAAATAATATCAGAAGCATTAAATATTATTGTCACTACTGACTCTGAAAGTTACCGTATCCCAAATCTTTTATTTCAAAGTTAAAAAAACAACAACACTAGGTTGAAGTCATTAAAAAACTAAAAAACAATTTGTTTAAATCAACTTGTGCTACTTAATGATTTAATTCTGACTTTTTGAGAGCCTGATGTTGGACCCAGGCCTTGTTGACTTTAATGGATGAGATCTCAAATCTCATCTCTAAAGGAATCAAGGGAAATTTCTGCTATAGTCTTATTTGGCAAGGCTTCTCTGCCTCCATTTTCTCCTTTGTCAAATGAGCATTAGCTGTGAAGAAGATTCTAGAAAAAAATTGTTATTAATTTAATGTACACTTATTAGTCACATAGATAATGGGAAAGTTTGGATGCAGATTCAATTATCAAGTCCACCTAAACTTTCAACAGTATCTAAATCAAGAAGGATGGTCCATTAATTACCTGTATTGGCAGGGGAGTCACTTGGGATACTTTGGAACAAAAGGAGTATTCATTAGTGGAAAAAGAAAATGGATGGAGCTTGAATTCTTTATTTCTCGGTTCCATGCCAACTTTGAAAATGGTCTAGCTGCAACTCTTAGCAATGGATTCCTGTAATTGTAGAGGATTTAATGATGTGTTTGGAACACCAGGATATTACTTGCATTATCACCCACTAATGCAGCTACTGGTGTGATTTTTGATGCAAGGTACCCTTTCTTGAGCTGGGAAAACTTGTACCTCTTGAAGTTACTTTCTGATCCAATTTCTTTGTAAGTGCTGAAACCCAAGGCTAATGGGGAAGCAGAAAAAGTTGTCACTCTTGGGCCTGTGCTACACAACTATCTCCTTTGGGTATCCAAGGCTTTCCATGCAGTACAGGTGCTTATGGTGAGTTTTTTTATATTCATGAAGGATGATCTTTCCAATATATGGTGGTTTCTGGAATGGCCTCAGAATGTTGAAGTTCTTAACATCATATAGTTCATGCCATATGCTTTGATTTATGAAAGCTTTCAACAAGGTCAAGGTCTCTTATTCTACCAATCTTTCACTTTTCAAATATTTATTTTGAAATAAATATTTTGAGCGTGTCAGGCACCAGGACACAACAAGTACTAAGACATGTGCTAACTCCAAAATACTTAAAATATAAGAGACAGAGGCAGGTAAAAACACTGGTGCTAGAATTTGAAATATTGTGGTCTGATTATACAGTGCAGCATCTTACCAAGTTATAAACCTATTCCACTTATTGCACCTCATAGGGTTGTTTAGAGGAATAAAAGAAATAACCCATGTAAAGTTACATAGCACTTGTCATACGTTAAATGCTCACTAAATGTTAACTGACATGATTGTTATTTTTATTACCATCATCCTATCACTCCATGTTGGAAGAACATAGTGGTTAAGCACGTTCTGTGGCTTACAGATTGTAATCAAATCCTAACTTGGATACTAAAAATGTGTGTGAACTTTGGCAGGATACATAACTCCTTCATACCTCCATTTCCCAGAAAATGGAGATTATAGTGGTAGCTCTCCGTGGAAAGTAACCTTCAAGAGAGCAAGGATGTTTTCTGTCTTATCTTTGCTGTAACCTTAGCTAATAGCTCTCTGCCTGCACATATTAAGGACCCAATAAAATTTTTCTTCTTAATATGGTTGTTTAAATTAATGCATTTTTCCATATTAAAAGCTCTTTGAACTCCTTTCATAAATTCATATTCCCGATAAATTATTGAAATACATTGTTTGATTCTTCTTTCTAATATTTTATTTCAGAATTTATATTCATAAATATGATTGGCTATAATTTTCCCCTTTTTTTTCTTTTTTATTTACCAGGATTATAATGGCCTCATAGCATACTCTGAGAAATTTACTTTTTTAAAATTTTCTGGTACATATTATGTAATACTAGAGGCCTGGTGCATGAAATTCATGTGCGGGTACGTTCCCTAGGCCTGGCCTGCAATCAGGGCCATCTTCCTCAGCTGCCTGATTCCCTATTCACCATTGGGTGATTGGTGCCTGGTGGCCAGGGGAAGGGGCCAAGAGGTCATCTGTTTCCACCCGCTTGCTGGCCCTGCCCCCACTGCGGGTCACCCTCTGTGTGTGGGGTGACTGGCGGGGTAGGGGCCTTGGCCTGGCACCGCCCGCATCCCCTGCCACCCACCCCTGGTTGCCCATTCACCATCAGGTGATCGGAGCCTGCTGGGTGGGGAAAGGGACCAAGAGGTGGTCAGTGTGCCTCACGGTGACTGGTCCAGTGGTCGTTCTGATAGTTCCGCTGTTAGGGTCAATCTGTATATTACCCTTTATTATATAGGATAGAGGCCTGATGCATGAATGGGGGCTGGCTGGCCTGCCCTGATGGGGACCCCTGATTGGGGTGGGGGTCCCTGCTGTGGGGTGGGGCCAGCCTGGGTGAGGGGCTGCTAAGGGTTTGCAGGCTGGCCATGCCCCCCATTGGAGTGGGGATCACCACCTGGGGGTGGGGCCAGCCTGGACAAGAGGCTGCGGTTGTTGTGGTCTCTGGTTGTTCTGGTCATTCCGCCGTTTCAGTCTCTGGGCTTTTATTATACAGGATAAACTTCATTTATTTCCTGAATAGTTAAAATAACTCATGTGTAAAACTCTGTGTGTATATGTTTGAATTTTAACGACTGATATAATTTATTTAAAGGTTGGATTTTAAATTCAGTTTTAACAAGTTTTTTCTTAAAGATCTTTTTAGGTGTTTGTTCTTTCCTTCTTAGTTATATGTGTGCACGTGCACGCGCGTGCCTGTGTGTGTGGGTGCGCTCAGGCATATGAGTGAAATCAGCTGTTAATCTAATAATAATTTGTGCACGTAATATGTCTTTTATTTCATGTTTCTCTGACAATCATTGATTATCAATTATGCTTTTAATATCTGACATTTTCCTTACAGAGTATCTAGATATTGATTGATTGATTCTTCATGAGACTTAATGTATTTTTTTTTTCAGTCTGAAGACTTTTAGCTTTCTTTAACTCTTTTCTTTAATTTATCAGTACCATCTCCTCTTCTCTCCCACTGTTAGCTAATGGCCCTTCTTATTTCTCTCAGAAAACAGAAGCAATCAGCAGATCCTTTTTCATCCTTCCACTGTCAAACTTCCTTGGTCCCCATTTACACTATCTTCTCTTATGATGAAAGAACCCTTTGGGTTTTATCATCCCTTGTTTCCTTGATCCCATTTCCTATTGCCTGTTCAAAATCATCCCTCAGGGAATTGTTCTCTCTTTCCTGTACCATCAATGTCTATGTCTGTTGGTGAATTCCTATCAGGTGTAATCATGCTGTAACATTCTCATAGTCTCAGCTCTCAAAGAATTTACAATTTAATTCTGCATATAGGGGCAGAGTGTGATATTTCTCACTAAATGTCCACATATCCTATCCTCAATTTGAGTTGGGTCAGTATTACTAATTCTTGCCAACTCTTAACTCTTTTGAGACAGATAAGAGTGGTGTGGAATCTCCATGGTCTGATCTCTCTCTCTCTCTCTCTCTCTCTCTCTCTCTCTCTCTCTCTCTCTCTCTCTCCCCCTCCCTCCCTCCCTTTATATCCCCCCCCATTCTCCTATGCATTTAGCTGAAAGCAAAAAATTCTATTCTGAATGAATGAATCAATTCTATCAACTATCAGAACAGTGGTGTGTTACTAAGCATGTCTGCAAAGGGGTTCTGATTAATCAAACCTTTGAAAATATGTCATTGTGTTTGGGTTAGTCATAGGGGCTAAGACTTTTTTTAATTTATATTCTTTATTGTTTAAAGTATTACATAAGTCTCCTTCCCCACCTCCCCACTGACTTCTCCCCAGCCACTCCCATCCCCCAGCACATGCCCTTATCCCCCTACTGTCTGTGTCCATTGGTTATGTTCATATGCCTGCATACAAGTCCTTTGGTTGATCTCTTACCCCCCCCCCCAATCCCCGCCTTCCCTCTTAGATTGGATGGTTTGTTCGATTCTTCTATGTCTCTGGCTCTATTTTTGTTCATCAGTTTATGTTGTTCATTATATTCCACAAATGAGTGAGATCATGTGATATGATCTCCAACTGGCTTACTTCACTTATCATAATGCTCTCCAGGTCCATCCATGTTGTTGCAAATGGTAAGAGTTCCTTCTTTTTCATAGCAGCATAGCATTCCACTGTGTAGATGTACCACTGTTTTCTGATCCACTCATCTGCTGATGGGCACTTAGGCTGTTTCCAAATCTTAGCTATGGTAAATTGTGCTGCTATGAACATAGGGGTGCATATATCCTTTCTGATTGGTGTTACTGATTTCTTGGGATATATTCCTAGAAGTGGGATCACTGGGTCAAATGGGAATTCCCTTTTTAATTTTTTGAGGAAACTTCATACTATTTTCCACAGTGGCTGCACCAGTCTGCATTCCCACCAGCAGTGCATGAGGGTTCCTTTTTCTCAGCATCCTTGCCAGCACTTGTTGTTTGTCGATTTGTTGATGATAGCCATTCTGACAGATGTGAGATGGTACCTCATTGTCATTTTGATTTGCATCTCTTGGATGATTAATGACTTTGAGCATGTTTTCATATGTCTCTTGGCTTTCTGTACGTCCTCTTTCAAGAAGTGTCCATTTAGATCCTTTGCCCATTTTTTGATTGGATTGTTTATCTTCCTTTTGTTAAGTTGTATGAGTTCCCTGTAAATTTTGCAGATTAGACCCTTATCAGAGATGACATTGGAAAATATGTTCTCCCATGCAGGAGGCTAGGACTTTTTAAACAACTCCATGTGTTCTGATTGTGGGTGATGACCAGAAATGAAAACCTGCCTTCTCGCCTGTCTCACACCATGGCATTGTAGCAGCGCTACCCATCAGCCTCTTCTCTTGGTGTTTATGTTCCTGGAGCCTGACAGTATTTCCATTTCACAAATTTCTCAAAAACAGAGGAAGCCAGAGCCAGAGAAGGTGATTAGAAGCAAAACTAGGAGAGAGAACAGAGGTGTTTGCTTGTGTCTGGAAGACTCACAAGGCCACAGAAGCGGGGGGGTAGGGGTGGGTAGGGAGAAAGTCTAAAGGTGAACTGGCCCAGTGACAGCAGCGACTGAATGATTCAGAAGTAAATCCATGCTAACCTGGGGTAAACACCTGAAAGGAAACAAATGCCGTGGAAGGGATATTTTTTTTATTTTGGATGGAAAACACTGGAAAGAGAACTTAAACATCCTCAACACCTCAATCTTAGCACAATGGTAGAACCTGGTCATCATATTAACACATTAAAGGTCATTTATTCAAATTTACCAATTCTCCCACAAAAGAAATGAAGATCTTATTAAAAAGAAGGAAGCTTCAGAGCTTTGTTTCAACACTTGAAGGGACAACACGAGTGCTCTTTTAATTGCTTCCCATGTTTTTCCTGATGGATGTTAAATACTCATGTTAAATACTCATAATCAAGTCAAATCCTTTTTTTTTTTTTTTTTTTTTTTTGCTGGTGAGAAGTGCTCTCTATCTAAGCAATGACAGATAGTATTAGGTGTAACATGCTTTGCAAAGGTTGCCATGGTACGAGTTCATCTGTTTTTCACCTCCTATTTTTCCATAAATAATAACAGCGTGGAAGAGAGCAGAAAGTCCACATAGGAAAGATGTCTGGGGCTAGAGCAATCACTCAGTGTTCTGCCATGCAGGAGAGCCACCAGGTTTTACGTTAATGTATTTCCTACTAAAAGCTCCTTCTTTCTCTCTCTCTTTCTGGTTTGGGTGTCTTCAGTATTACCTTTGATTTTCAATATTAGACAGATGCAAGCATCAGTACCAAACACTGGCAGTTTTAATTGGTTTAATGAGATGGCAATGTGGTGTGTGTGTGTGTGTGTGTGTGTGTGTGTGTGTGTGTGTGTGTATGCAGCTGAATTTCAGTAGCAGCTCACTCCTTGTAAATGCCGACTGCCTTAATTACCTCAGATTTAGTAGTCATCAGGTCATCATATTTTTACAATGGGACAATGGGGTTTCAAAGACAGCTTTATTTTTCCTTTCCAGGACGGAAAACTCACCCATCCCTTGTATGCCTACTGAAAATTTCTAATGCGTATGCATCGATTTCTTAAGCAATTCTCTCTTTTGGAGTAGGTCCCTTTGAGGTGACGTGAAAATATCCCCCACCTCCTCTGAACAGAGCAACCTTTAATGTTCAGTTTAGAAAATGCCCATTTAGTGGCTGTTCTGTGTTCTGAAATGTTTTGGGGAATCAGAGCTGATTAGGATGTGGTCCTTGCCCTCCAGGAGTTGTTATTCTGCTGGCTCATTTTCATAACTTTAGTTTGGGTTTAGAAGGTTTTCTCTGCAGGCTAGAGATGGTGCAGTGGGGCAGATGCCTCAATGTGCTTGTTGAAAGCTATGTAGGTGGAGTCCCCAGGTCTGGGTGGCTTAGAAGGGAGTGAGCATGACTTACGCCATTATCCCACAGCAGGGTGGTAGGAGGGGCACTGTTCTTGCTTAGTCAGTCCTCAGTACTTACCAGGGGACCAAGGCAGAGGTCAGAGCAGCAGGAGAAGCTTGTGGCCACAGTTCTGTTGTCTCTCACTTAGAGGCTTCTGCTGCCTTTTAAGCCAGAGCAGCTCTGAAGTTTCTGCTCAACTCCATCATTTTTAGTAAGGCCCTCATTCCTACCACCCCTCTGCTTTAGTAAGGCCCTCATTCCTACCACCCCTCTGCTTTGTGATAACTGAGTCAGTCATGTGCTAGACTTAAAGAGCAGTTGTTGACTTGGGACAACACAGTGCCTCTGTGTCATATCCTGACACAAACATTCACTTTGAATATTCAGAGTGTTGGTCAACTGCCTGGCCAATCACAGGCAAGTGATTAGAATAGCACTTTATCTCAAAATATGGCACATAAGATTATCCTATCTAATAAAAGAGTAATATTCAAATTAACCATCACTCCGCCAAGCCCACAAGCCCACAAGCCACACCCACTAGCCACGCCCACTAGCCAATCAGGAGCAAGTATGCAAAAAATCCCAACCAAGATGGCTGCGGCCACGAAGAGAGCAGGAGGGAGACTTGGATTTCCCCAGTGATGAAAGAAGCCAAGCTTTCTGCACACCCTGGCCGGCCCATGCCTCTGCTTAAGGTTACAAAGTTTCAATGATAGAAGATAAATAAATCCCAACAGAAATGGCTGCGGCCATGGAGCGAGCAGGAGACTTGGGTCTGCTCCAGGCTACAAAGTTTAAATTGTAGAAGATAAATAAGTCCCAGATATCAGGGCCTCCGCTTGGGTCACCAGGGGGCGTGGCCGGCCTGCAAACCACCTCGCCCAGGCCACCCCATGCCCCAAAGGGAACCCCCACCCTGATCTGGGACACCCTTCAGGGCAAACCAGCTGGCCCCCACCCATGCACCAGGCCTCTATCCTATCTAATAAAAGAGTAGTGTGCAGATTGACCATCATACACAAGATGGCTGCCCCCATGTGGACACAAGATGGCCAGTACAAGATGGCCAGCAAGGGAGGGCAGTTGGGAGGGACCAGGCCTGCAAGGGAGGGCAGTTGTGGGTTATCAGGCCAGCAGGGGAGGGCAGTTGGGAGGGACCAGGCCAGCAGAGGAGGGAAGTTGGGGGCAAACAGGCTGGCAGGGGAGCAGTTAGACATCAATCAGGCTGGCAGGGGAGTGGTTAGGGGGTGATCAGGCTGGCAGGCAGAAGTGGTTAGGGGCAATCAGGAAGGCAGGCAGGTGAGCAGTTGGGAGCCAGCAGTCCTGGATTGTGAGAGGGATGTCCGACAGCCCGTTTAGGCCCGATCCCACCGGGCAGTCGGACATCCCTCGAGAAGTCCCATATTGGACAGGGTGCAGGCTGGACTGAGGGACGCCCCCCCCCCCCCGCCGCCCCGTGCACGAATTTCGTGCACCGGGCCTCTAGTTGTTCAATAAACTTTAAAATGGTTTTGATGTTATTTTCATGTAACAGAAAAAAATATTAGCCAGTACATCAAATTCACAGTAGTGGTTAAAGTTAATTTCCCCATGATAAATAATTTTTAAAAAATGTAAATGTGTTTAAGTAAAAATATTAAGTATAAATTGTTTATTATGTAGTCAGGAGAGACTGGCTGCTGTAACAAATAACTCCTGAACCTCAAAGACTTAATTTAATAATGCTTTTTGTGCATATCACAATCCAATGTGAGATGGCATCATTGCTCTGCTCAATGCGGTCATGGAAGCCCTAGTCTCTTTCCAACCACTGAGCCGCAGGGTCCTCCATTAAATCATTTGAATATGGTCCCGAGATGTGGTCGTAGGGAGAGCTTGGCGGATTGCTAGGGAGTCATAATGGGCCAGGTCTGGGGACTGAAGTTATCACTCCCACTACATTCCATTGGCCAGGTTTCCATCATGTGGCCACACGACTTGAAGGGAGGCTGGAAACTAATCTCACTGTGAAACAGTTTGCTAAACAACTAATCTCTGGTCCACATCAATTTAACAAAGTTATGAAGGTTAAGCATGAATGACTAGCTTATGCGAATGCTGATGGAAGAGAAAAAGAATGAACTCTGGGGGTTTTGTTTTTAAGTGTTAGTTATAACACTGATTTTTTATGTCTCAACACTGTCATTTATTAGGTCATAGGCACTTTACCCAATTTCTCTTGGACACAAGTAAGGTCACCCTCCTCGGGTGTTTAGGGGGAATGCTAGGAGCTCCTACAAATTTAGTGTCATTCACCATACTTGCCATGAGTAGGTGCTCACCATATGTGAATTCCTTCCCCCCAGTATCCCTTTCCTCTTCAGATTTCTCTTTAAAAATTTAGAAAGAGACCTTTGTCATAGAGGCAACCTTGTCAGTAATTTAAGTGATGAAATACTCCCCCCAGGGAGAAGGGTGTCTTCTCTTTTCCTGTACTGTCATGCTTTCCATTTCATATCATATTTTAAATTATGCCCACATAAGAATTTTAAATTATCAACTGTGTATATATTTTTTAAAAATATACAAACCAATTACATTTGATCATGCTAGATTAAACCAAAAAGAGTTAAATTAAGACATCATAATAAAACCAGGTCTACAGTGGCCCCAAACAATATTTTTGGTGGGTTGGAAACCTTGTTTTTAACCATGTCTATTTGGTTAGCACTTTCTATGCAGGCTTTTCCTTTGACATTTAGTTAGGACAATGATAAGACATAAAGTCACATAAAGGAGGCAATTGCTCTTTAATTTTGCCTTCAACCTGAGGCAAGAATTTTTGAAGCCATTTCAGGTTTGTAGGATTAAGTTTTACATTCATTTGCACATTTTCTTATTCACCCGCAGTCATTAAATTCCCTTAACCTATTGAGAAGTTCCTACTGTAACTTATAAAGATCTCATCCTAAAATAGATTCTAAAACTAATGAAAAGTAGCAAATCTATACAATAACCAAATAATATTCTCCTCTCAATGAGCACAGGAAAATTCCATTGTATTGTGAATGGGGAAAGTCTATGACTAGTTGGGAGGGAAATTAATCATAACACAAGCACCAGCCATTAGTGCCTTACATTTTCCCCACTGAGACATCTGCTGGGGAATTTGATCTTCCCTAAGACAGAAATCTCATAGGTAACAGTGATACCCCAAGATTTTTGAGTCAGTTTAAAATTTCTCGTGGACTGAGAAATTACAGAAATGTGTGTTAATGGAGGACGTGGGTAATAATGTCAATAATTTAAAAAAAGCCACTCATTTACTTGGAACTTGCTAGATCCTGAGGTAGTGCTTCTCAATTGGTGAAGGTAAGGTTTCAACTCTAGCTGGTTGACTCCAAAAGTTCTTACTGCTCTATTATCCTGACTCTGGAAACATTCCTTTGGAATCATAAAATTTGGAATTACAAAGAAGAACTCACAGTAGTGTTCTGCCCACTGCCTGTGAGACTAAAAAATTCAATTATTCTCTCTCATTTGGAAAACCAAGATTAAAACACTTGGCAAAATAATAGTTTTCCTATCTGTGTAGGTTATTATGTGGACTACAGGTTCATTTGGGACACTAGAGAAACTGAATGGCTCAATGGTCTTTAAAGATAGATCCTTTGGCTCAGATATAGTTCCTCTGTCTTAATGAACCAGGTCAAATGTTAGTGAGGTTGAACGCCATTTGGAATTCATTCCATTTCGTTCCATGAGTTATAGATTAATCTAACCTAACAATTACTGAGCACTACAGTGGGCAAAAGCACATTCTAATGTTTCATAGGAGCTGCAAATATACATAAGCTGTGGTCTTGGTCAGCTGGAAATTCTTGACAGCAGGTGATAGAAACTTAAGAAGGAGGAAAGGAGGAGGAGGAGAAGGAGGATAAATGGATTGGCTTCCCTAACTACAAATCAATTAGTATTCTTCCAAGTGGTGAATAATGCCATCAGGAATTGGTTTCTCCCCATTTCTCAGCACTGCTATCCTTGAGTAGGGTGTCCTTGTAAGTAAGATGGTGTCCTGTAGCTATGAATTCAGAGCTTTCTAGTTTAAGAACTCCAGTGTAAAAGGAAATTATGTTTTTCTGAATAGTTCTGTACCAATCCCCAGGGTAATTCTCATCAGCCTACAGTGGGGAATAAGCCTACTCCTGAATCAATCCCAAAAATGAAGGGATGCCACACTCTCCTGGACCTGTACTAAGTTCTCTTGTACCCATTCATGGCCAAGGAATGCCATCTGCAGCTACACCAGAAGAGATGTAGAGAAGAGGTTGTTTCTTAAAGGGACATGAATTTAAGCAGAAAACTGGATGTCCACAATAGAGAGCACTTGCCTAGGCCATGAAGGAAATGCAGGGTGTGGACACAGAGAGAGGAGGATGGGTTGTATTCCAGGTGGAGAATCCAGAAAGAATGTGATGGTTAATTTTATGTGTCAACTTGCTGATAAAACATTACTTCTGGGTGTATCTATGAGGGTGTTTCTGAAAAAGGTTAGCATTTGAATCTGCAGACCAAGTAAAGATTACCCTCACTAATGTGGGTGGGCATTATCCAATCCATTGTGGACCACGTAGAACAAAAAGGTGGAGTAAGAGAGAATTGAGATGGCACATCCATCTTCCCCTGCCCTCAGACATTGGTGCTCCTGGTTCTTAGGCCTTTGGACTCAGATTGAATTATATCATTGGGTTTATTGGTTCTCCATTTTATAGATGGCAGATTATAGGCCTTCTTGGTCTCTATAATCATGTGAGTTAATTCCTTTAATAAATCTCCTATTGATTATGCTTTTCTGAAGAACCACAACTAATATAATGAATAATGACACAAACATAGGAAATTTAGTTTGATTGAAGACATAGATTGCATAAGGAGGTTTAGTGGGTGATAGGGTGGGGTCATATAGTGGAGGGTTTTGGATTCCAAAAAAAAGAACTTGATCATATTTGGGAACAGACATATGAAATAAGATATTTCTCATTACTTTAGAGCCAACACATACAGTGCCTAGTATATAGCTGGATCTCATTAATTAATTGCTGAAGGAACATCCATTTTGTCATCAAATGTCTAATGATAGTTCACATAGTTCACTCTGTTGGGTGCTTCTGTACATTAGACACTATGAAAGGTGCTTTGTGGGTATCTCATGGGTCATCAAGAAACCATATGAGGGAAATGTTTTGTGTATTCATTTTATAGATGAGAACTGTGATATTATAAAGGTCAGGTGGTAGAACCAGGGCTTAAACTGAGGTCTGTGCATTCAATTCACGTACTTAGGTCACAGCAGTGTGTCTCCATGTAATTTGTGCAAAACCTGAAAGAATGTCAAGAGCTTTGCATATATACACTGTGTTACTCAGGCCTCACTATAATGTATTTCCAGGAGGTAGATATTATCATTTCCATTTTATGGCTGATAAAATGAAATTACGAGAGAAGAAGTAACTCAACCAGAATCTCAGAGCCAGTAAATTGAGGTGATTGACTTATATTCAGCAACTCTGTGTCCAAAATCTACTCACTTTTCCCCATACCAATCAGTTTCCCAGCAGCTACCAGGCCATCAAGTGAGCACGATGAGGAAGATGATCTGTTGGTTTTGTGTGTGTGCACCAACTCTAACATTCAGAGATTCTAATATACCAACAAAATATTAAACGTGCATGGACCTTGTCTCATTTCTTTAAAATATTACAAAATGTGAGCCATGCAGGCTGAAATGTCAAGGTCACTGGGATATCATGACTTTAGTTGATGTGTTGCTGTTTAAATCTCATGAAAATGGGTCTACATTAACTTTCTTTGTGTTGTTTTTCTTCTTCATGCAAATATCCACATATTCTCTGCATTAGAGATCCTTGTACATTTTACTGAACATCAAGTATGAATTGGCCTATTCAGGGAGAGCCACCAGAGGCACTTGGCAAAGTCACTGGCTTGTAAACTGCTTTGAGTTTGTAAGTCAACATATGCAAATATGACATATTCAAAGCATCTCATAGGATCAAACCCCTGAACAAATTAGGGATGGAGATACTGACCTATTTTTGTTTATTTGACTGTGAAAGTCAAAAGGGAACAAGGATCTCTTTTTGAACTTGGTGCATATACTCCTAGGATGGTTACAGTGAGGTGATAACATGACAATTACCATGATAAAAACAACAACTACAAAAACAACTAACATCAATTAAAGGCTTGTTGTGTTCCAGGCACTGTAGCAACTAGTGTATATGAGAATCTGCCTTTTAGTGTGGAGACTTTACTTGCTTTTAGGTCATAGGTCTCCTTTCTCTGGGAGAGAGGACTTTGATGGGTCTTTTAATTTTATTGACACAAGACAAACTCACATCTACTGTTCTTGACAAGGACCCAACTGACTGAAGTTATTCAAATGCCCATGCTGCTGACGGCGGTATTATCATCTGTTTAGTGATTTATATTGGACATATATTTTGCATCCCTGAAAATATTAATTTTTTTTTCAAAATTTTGGTTTAAATTCTTCTATGTCTAAACATTATTTTTTGTTTTAGGACAAATTTTTTCATATTTTCTTGGCTAAGCATTTGCTCCCAGGAAATCAGAGTGGAAGGCAGACCACACATGAGGGACATGTTGGCTTGATCTTTTCCTCACCTGCCATTATAGGAAAGGCTAAGAAAAATATTTGGGATCAGCTTGCACAGAACAGTCCTGGCAGGACCACTGATATCTACAGACAGAGTTGACTAACCTTAAATAAACAAGTATTTTAGAAATAGGCTGCTAGATCATTGTGATTATCAGACCCTGGGACCACATCACACCTTGTGGGTGGGGATGGAATTTCCAGGGATGGGAAAGGATATTGTCCCTGCTAGGAGTTGTGGGGGGGAGTCTAGTCCCAAGCCAGCATATGTGATAGAGCTTAAATAAAGAGTAGAGAGGTAACACTTAATACATTCTATTTATCCTTTCTCTCTGAGGCTGGTAGGGTGAGACGGCTTGGTGATTAGGTGGGACAGAGTTACATTTGTGGAGATGGACATTAATTCCAAGTGGAGTTGTGCCAGGAATTATGCAAGAATTCAGGGGCAGATTTGGGTTTGAGCAGCCACTACTGAAAGAGTAGGTGCTTCTAGGTAGCCATCAAAGAAATAACATAGGGCAGATTAATGATTCAGTTGTCTCTCCAAGAGAGAAAATTTGACAAATCAATTGTTGAAAGAGGTCAGTCTCCAGCCAAGATGAAGAGCATAATAATAACAGGGATATAAACAAACCTTTATTGAACATTCATTGAAGTACTGTGTTTTATTCACCACAGTAAGCAAAGTGATTACTAGTCTGTGAGATGCTCACACTTCGAGAGGCAGAGAAGAACTGGGACTAAATATGTGAACAGAAGATTAACACCTCCCTTCTCACCAAGAGAGAGCTACCAATTATTGAAAGTGTAATTTCACATACTGGTCAACATACTGTTGAACTCTTAGTTCTTCTCTTGTTTTCTTTGGATTTCTTTCTCTGGACAAGAATTTTACAGCTGAAATCATATAAGTTAAATGTGAGTGCTGGGTACTATACTTGCATTATCATATTTAATCTTTCTAACAATCCTACAAGGTTGATAGGTAGCAGCTATTATTTTACTCATATTATACCTAGATAAGCAGGATAGTGAGGTTGAGAGACTTGCCCAAAGTCATATAGCAACAAGTGGGGTGTCTGACACTTAGGTCGCAGGAAGAGGAAGGTAAAAATAACAGCACAAGCTCTGTGTCCCTTTGCCCATGTCCAAGGCCATAATTCATTGTCAGAGTTTCATGACTTCTTGATGGGACTATTAGAAAAACCCACCAGTTGGTTTTACAGGCTAAATTCTCTAATCCATTCTCTGTCATTTTTTCTTTCCTATCTTGTTTATCCTCTGCTATAGACTGATGTTTGTGTTCCTCCAAAATTCATATGTTTAAACTGATTCTAGTGTGATAGTATTAGGAGGTAGGGCCTCTGGGGCAGGAATTAAGTCAGGGGGCAGAATTCTCATGAATAGGATTAGTGCCTATGAAAGAGACCCCAGAGAGCTCCCTTTCTACTCCCACCATGTGAAGACACAATGAGAAGACAGCCTTCTGTGAACCTGGAAGTGGTTCCTCACCAGACACTGAATCTGCCAGGGCCTTGATCTTGGACTTCCCATTGTCCAGAAGTATGAGAAATAAATGTCTGGTGTTCTAAGTCTATGATATTCTGTTACAGCACCCAGAACAGACTAGGACATCCTCCAAAATGGCTCCCATTCATGTTGAAATGCTATTATCCTAAAGCATAATAGCCCCTTTCACATCTCTTTTGCCTTTACATCTCTTGTCCTTGTTGCCTAGGGTATCCTTATCTTTTAAAAATCAGGCCAGCATTAAGTCTTCCAGAAAAACAGCATAGCAGAGTGGTTAAAATCATGGGCCCTGACTCGGCCACTTAGCATCTTCGGGAATTCACTAAGCTCCAGTTTTTGTTCTCTTCTCTAAAATGGAGCCAGCACTATTACCTACATTATAGGATTAATAAAAGTCTTAGAGATAAAGGGCTTTGCATAGTTCATGCTGAATAAATATTGCTAGTCTCCAGTAAGACACCCTTGATTCTTCAGGTGTAATTTATCACCTCAGATGGGCTATAGAGAAGATATCTACACTAATAAAAGAGAAACATGCAAATTGACTGTACCTCTGCTATGCCCACAAGCCACGCCCACAAGTCAATCAGGAGTGAGTATGCAAATTAACCCAACCAAGATGGCTATGGCCACAGAGCAAGCAGGAGGCTTGCGTTTCCCTGGCAATGGAGGAAGCTAAGCTTCCCACCTGCTCTGGCCGGCCCTGGCCTCCGCTCAAGGCTATAGAGTTTCAATTATAGAAGATAAATAAATCCTAACAAAAATGGCTGTGGCCACGGAGTGAGCAGGAGGCTTGGGTTTCCCCGGCGATGGAGGAAGCCAAGCTTCCTGGCCTGCCCTGGCCTCCTCTCAAGGCTACAAAGTTTCAATTATAGAAGATAAATAAATACCAGATACCAGGGCCTCCACTTGGGTTGCCGGGGGGCATGGCTGGCCTGCAAACCACCACAGGCCCCTCACCCAGGCCACCCCATACCCCAAGGGAACCCCCACCCTAATCCAGGACACCCTTCAGGGCAAACCAGCCGGCCCCCACCCGTGCACCAGGCCTCTATCCTATCTAATAAAAGAGTAATATGCAAATTGACCATCACTCCAACACACAAGATGGTTGCCCCTATGTGGTCAAAGATGGCTGCCCCCATGTGGACACAATATGGCCGACACAAGATGGCCAGCAGGAGAGGGCAGTTGGGAGGGACCAGGCCTGCAAGGAAGGGCAGTTGTGGGTGATCAGGCCAGCAGGAGAGGGCAGTTGGGAGGGACCAGGCCGGCAGAGGAGGGAAGTTAGGAGCGACCGGGCCCACAGGCAAGGTTAGTTGGGGGGGACCAGGCCTGCAGGGGAGGGCAGTTAGGGGCAATCAGGCTGGCAGGGGAGTGGTTAGGGGGTGATCAGGCTGGCAGGCAGAAGCGGTTAGGGGCAATCAGGAAGGCAGGCAGGCGAGCAGTTGGGAGCCAGCAGTCCTGGATTGTGAAAGGGATGTCCAACTGCCCATTTAGGCCTGATTCTAAATGGGCAGTCGGACATCCCTCGAGGGGTCCCAGATTGGAGAGGGTATAGGCTGGGCTGAGGGACACCTTCCCCTCTCCCCCCCCCCCCCAAGCACAAATTTTGTGCACCGGGCCTCTAGTTATTCATATCTCTCTTATAGACTTCATGTTACCTTGCAATTATCTGTCTAAATATTGCTTCTTGTACCACCCTATTTTCCATCAATAATAGCATAAAAGCCTTCTGCCTCAAGCTCTGCCTTCTGGAAACTCTAGGCTATAGCAATTGGGACCAGAGAAAGTTCTAGAAAGCAGACCTGAAGAAGCTGTTTTGGAGCTGGGTTACTTGATGATTGGATGGCAAAGTGGGGCCTGTACTGGTGGTGATTAGCTGAGTAAGAACCCCTGGCAGGCAGTGGCATTCCTATTACTGGTGTTTTCACCTCCTGCAGTAATTCAGATGAAGTATTAGAAGTAGGTAAGATGTTATTTTATGCAAAGGCTCTGCTGAATAAACAGTATGGGGAAAATGATAATTACGAGGACATTGGAGTGGATTCATTGCATTGTGATCCTTAGTGAAAGAAAATGACGGACTCAGAGCCGTGAACTGCTTGAGGCATGCTGTGCAAGTCAGAGGGGACTTGCGGCTGATTTGCAGAGCAATGGTGTATGGTATGGCTGGGGAATGGCCTCTGTAGAGAAGCAGGAGGCAGAGCTGCACAGTAGACCCAGTGCACAGCCACTGGCATGTTTCCTCTATTAGGACCTTGATTGAAAAAGAGGAGGGGCCTTAACACTGGCCAGGGGACAACTGGGTGGAGGAGCCTGAGGATCTGGACCCCTGGGGTTCCCTCAAATGTCTCACAGGAAGGAGCAGGCACCTCCCTCTTGCCAGAGGAAAGCAGCCTGTTTTTGCCTGGAGACCATGTGAGGCTCTCCCCTGAGACAGGGCCTCACAGAGCCTAATTTTAAATTAAACTTCATCATTGGTCTGTATGTATAAGAAAAAACAGTATATGTAGGGTTCTGTGCCATCCACGGTTGCAGGCATCCACAGGGGGCCCTGCACCGAATCCCCTGCAGGTAAGGCTGCTGTGTAAAAATCAATGTAAAAATATAAATGTATATTTATTTATTCCCTGGCAGTGGCAAATGGCTTGGCTGGAAGGAGGTTTTCTACGCTCACGGGGAACCGGTGATTGGACCTGTGATGTCAGCTGGCCTGTCTCCAGCGCAGCTTGCCGCAGCCTCCAGGTGACCGATCGGCAACACTGTCATACAATAATTTCCAAACCATAAAAATAAGGGTTCTCTTTACTTCACAAGTTCCCTTCTAACCTAACCACTCTTTAACCATATTCAGTCTTTGTTGTTTCTAAGATGTGCTTTTTAAACTAAAAAGGATACTAACCATCCATGTTTTTTAGTTAAGATCACAGGGAGACAAAAAGAAACTACAGGTATCAGTTAATTCTGATTCTTTCTTGTTATGGAATACTTTAACTACATTAAAAAAAAACCACCAAAAAAACAAAACGAAACAACAACAAAGAAAAAACACCAGCCTGCATGAGTAGAGGAGATCTCCAAGAAAGATATATGTTTAAAGGGGGAAAATAAGCAAAAAGGAAAAATTTAGAATACTGTGAGGACTAAGATCCCTTTAGCATAAATAAAAAATAAATATTTTGCTATACAGCAACATTAAATGATTTGATTAATTGGTTTAATACTTTTAAAGTGCTTCAAACTGGCTGGCCCATGGTAGATGCTCTGTAAGTTCTAGCTTATATTATACTAGAGGCCTGTTGCACGAAGAGATTCGTGCAATAGGCCTTCCTTCCCTTGGCTTCCAGTTCCAGTTTTCCTCCGGCACCTGGGACCCAGGCCTTCGCTCCAGCCAGAGTCTGCTGTCTTCATCTTTGCTGCAGACTCTGAAGTCTGCAATCTTGTCTTTGCTGAGGCACTCCACTCCTGTAGATCCCTTCGCGCCACCCCCCCCCCCCACCCTCTGTCTCATAGCAGGCGTCCTGCCCCACCTGGCCACTTTGTGCCTGAATCAGCTGGGCAGCCACCATCTTTGGCCTTCTAATTTGCATACTCACTCTGATTGGCTGTGGGCGTAGCGGAGGTACGGTCAATTTACATGTTTGTCTATTATTAGGTAAGATACGCCATCATGTCTTATACATGTCTTTTAAGTTGGTTATTATTTATTAGTGGTGTTGTGGTAATGCTTGCGGAGAGGGGAATGGGTGTGGGTCACAGACAAGTTTTACCTTTCATTCTGTTCCTCTGTGTATGGTTGTTTTTCTAATCAGATTGACATGTTATACTCTTCCTCCTTTTTCTCTTTAAAGACTCAGAGTTCATTTGGGCAATGAGGTTATCAGCTATTTCTTGTTTTCTCCCTGAGACTTCTTTATTTTAAAATATAAAAATAAATGTGGATAATGATAAAATGAAAAAAAAAAAAACACCCAGAAATTAATTGAAAGGGAGGAAACGTTTATTCTGAATGTGAAACAAGAAAAATTGTGGGTCTGTGTCAGGTAAATCAGGTTCTGCTCACGTGGGAACTTGAGTCAGATCAGTTAGCTTTTCTTGACTTTGCTTTCCCTATCTGTAAAATGACAGCTACTCTGCAGAGTTGTTGTGAGGATTAAGTGAGGTAGTCCTTTCAATATCCCAGGAAGAACAGCTGTATGTATATATCAGTGTATGTGTGAGAGGTGGTTAGCTCCATGACAGAACTGTATGTGAGAGTAACAGAATGCAATATTTTGAATGCAGAGGTTTGCAAGTTGGAAATTCCCAACAAACATCTCTTTCCTGTTTCTTTGTTGGAAAGACAAATAAAGAGAAAAGAGAAGACATTTTAAGTCTAGGGACACATTCTAAGCTCATGCTTTGCCTAAAATTCTAGTCTTGTGACGCTTACTTTCTCATGGACGCACCTTTCCGCAAGTCCCTAAGTGTTCTTGTGCCACTCAGCGTAATTGGTTCATTAGGCTGCAGCGTTGCCCCTCATCCCACACCCACATCTCCCCAGTTATGCTGGACAGAGATACAGAGCTCTATTCAGGGACCACGCAGCTTGCTATTTTTTGCATTTCTAAGTCAAAGGAGAGGACACAAAAGGATGTTTTCCTGAGTTAATTGGCTGTACGCTCTCCTCCTGAACTGATGGGTATGGAAGGCTTTCAAGGCCATGTCAATACTGCCCCCATGTGGTCAAATTTAGAAAGTTCCTCCCAAATCCTTCAGTCAGAGAGGAAAAACCTAGTCTACAAAGTATGGCCCCAAAGGGGCTTAAAGACCTTTGTAGTGTGTTGGTTTCTTAGGAAAAACTGCTGTGATTGTTTAGATGGAACAGTTAATCAAGTCTTGCATAGGGAGGGCGAGTGTCCTTGATTTTGGAATTAGCTGCTAATTGCCCCAGTAGTGTAACTACAGTTTTAAAATTCGGAATCTTTGAGGTTTCTGCTCTGGAAAGGCAGGGTGAAAATCCCTCCCCTCCCTGTATCATGGGGTTTGTGAAATAGAGTAAAACAGGCCTTAAATGCTTTGAAATTCTGGATGTGATGTTGATGAGAATGTGTGGGAGCAAAGTGGAATTTGCTAGCAAAAGCACTGTCCCTTGAATGCTGTCCCTTTTTAGGACATGCGCTGAACGAAGTTTTTAAATTTCCTGAGTCCATGCTTCCGTGTTCTAAAGAAGTGCTGTGAACACTTGCCTTACACTGGGCTGTTACAGTATATGACTTGTTAGTTGAAAATTGCTTTATGGAATGTAAAATGCAATATCAATCTTAGCTTGCATAATTATGAAATATTTGAAAATAAGCTTCTGAGCTCCTATGGTGAAGGCTCCCCCTGGTTCTAGCTTGCTCACTGACTTTCTAGGTAAAATTGGACAAGGCCGGTGTCCAGGTTGGAGGGCATCCGTTTTCTCATCTCTCACATGTAGAAAATAGCTTTACTTTGCTCATCACTTTGAAGATATTATTGCCACCAGCCTTTTGGGGAGAAATTGTAAAGACTATGTGTTGAGTGTGTTGCTGGGATATGCTTTTCCTTTCATGCCAATTACAAGTACTTTTTTCCTTCTGTTAACCCTTAATAGGGTCACCCACAGGTCACAGATTCACTTCAAAGTAAATACATAATCCCTATGAAGTCATGCCTCATTTACTCTAAGTTCTGGAGGCAAGAGCTAGGATCCTTTAGCCCCTTAGCCTGGAGAGCTGAATGTCTTCAGCTGGAGAATACAGCGTGGCTTCCTTGTGGCAGGTGGCGCTTCACACAAATGCACTCCTGCAGATCCCTGGCTTTACGGTGCCTGTCCAAATGCATTTGCTGAGTAACTTGGATGAAGAGAGTGAATAATTTACAAAGAAAACTTTCCATCCTCGCTCCAACATTAGCAATACGAGCATGCTCTGTTTCCCCCCCCCCCCCCTGTTTCTCCATTAAAAGGATGTTTTGCACAGAAAATGCAGTTCTGTTCCAACTGGCGTTAACTGAGGTCACGCTACGTAGAATAGAACCTCCCCTGAGTCTAGTACGATGACAGCCACGCACCTGTACACACTGCTCTGGCAGCTCTTCTCGGAACAGAGAATCAGCACTGCGGACGTGGGGTGTCTGTGCTGCTGGGGCCCTGAGAGCAGCTTCACTTTAAGGGAATGGAGGAAACATTTACACACACACATTATTTCTGCAAGAATACACTGAGACCTTAAAAGAGTTTAGTTTTGGGGAGTGAGAATGTGAGTGGATAGTTGTGGGAGGATTTGGGCACATCCATTGCTACTTTTCAAGTTTAATGCTATTTTTCTTACGACGAACATGTGACTGTATATCACTTATCCTATATAATAAAAGGCTAATATGCAAATAGACCGAATGGCAGAACAACTGGAACAACCGAGCAACCGGTTTCTATGATGTGCACTGACAAGCAGGGGGAGTGCACGGAACATGGCGGGCGTCAGCCGTGGCGGGATGGTGGAGCAGGTGAACGGGGATGCCAGACCAAGGCGAGGCACCCGTCGCTGTCATCAGGGCGAGCCTCTGGTGGTTACTGAAAATTCTTTGCTCCTGCATGCCAGGGTCCTACCCTGTGCTCACACCTGCTGCTGGCACTGGCTCTGCTCGCACCTGCAGCTGGCGCTGGAGCCACCGCTCCCACCCGCTGCTGGTGCCTGGCGCCAGTCCCGATCACTCAGTGCCATCAGTGGGTGTGAGCGGTGGCTGCTGGCCCTGATCGCCCCTGGGGCTTCTCCACCTCCCCCTGCTCCTGAGGAGCGATCGGGGCAGCAGCCGCTGCTCGCACCCGCTGATGGTGTTGGGCCCAATTGCTCCACGCTGTCAGTGGGTGCGAGCGGGTCCAGCACGTCAGCACGTGGAAGCGTCAGTGGGAGCGGCGGCAGACAAGGGACTGGGGGCCACGGTGGGAGGGGTTGGGTGGGGGTGCAGAGGATGGGTTGAGACCCACCCCTGTGTCTTCCAACCTCGCGGTCCACAGTTCCTTTCAAGGTGCACAAATTCGTGCACTGGCCCTAGTATATTATACAAAGGATATCATGTACATATTAAACAGAATGGTGGAGTTCTATATGTACAGAGAGCACAGGCATTTCAAGGTACTGTCAATGAAAAAATGAAGTTGCAGAATAATACATGTAGAGATATTTATATGTAATATATATGCATGTATATATTTAAAAGACCATGAGTCTATAAAACCGTATAGTTAAAATTATTATCCACAGAAAACATAGATAGCATTAAATTTTTTTCTTCCATATTCCCACTTTTTTATTAGGTTTTTATATCAAGCATGCATTTATAGATCACTTACATAATTGGATATTTTTGTACAGATCAATCAGATGGGGTGATTGTTTCCTGGCTGATGAAATATATCCATTTGGGCTTTTTTTGACAGTCTCTGCCCAGGCCTCCTTCACTCCAGGCTGGGCCTACTTACCCAGGGCTGGATAGGGGGCCTGCATCGTCCAACCATAACATTCTGAGATAAATGTTTATTAAATGGATGGATAAATGGGAGGAAGAAGGGAAGGGTAAATATTCAGAAGAGAGATGGTCCGATTAGAACTTAATAGAGAACAAAGGTATATGAGTTTTTATTCAGCTCTGAGGAAGAAAGTATTCCAGTCCCATAGAGGCAGATCTCCGTAGGGGACAAGGATTTTTCACTGGGTTTGCCATGTTGTTCTTATAATCTCTTTTATATACACCAGAAAAGACAATTAGAACATATGCACAAGTAAAATTTAAAATCCCATGTATAATAATAAACATTTTAATGTGTGGGAACAAATCAAAGGATTGTGTAGGAACTATGTAAAGGAAACCACAATAATTTACTAAAGGACATGAAAAAGTACTGACATAAATAAGAGACATTCAATGTTACTAGGTGGGAATACACAATAATGAATTTATGCTAATTACCCATAACTTTATCTATCGGATGCAATTACAATGAAAATTCCGATAGAGTTGCTTCCTTCCCTTTTCTTCCCTCTCCTTCCCTTCCCTCTTTTACACTGGCATTTTATTTTTTAGATTCTTGAGTGCTTCGCTCTCCCCAGGTTCAGAAATTTTACATCTTCTGTTCTTTATGCAGAATTTCTCTTTTACGAGATCTTTAGGAGGCTGCCTCTTTCTGTCAACACAAATCTCAGTCCACATATCACTATCTCTAAGAAATCTCTGAACCACACAACTTAAAGTAACTTATAAATCACTCTCTATTACATTACCTGCTGTCTTCCTCATCACACGTGCTATAATCTAAAAATCTCTGTGTATATATTTTCATGCATATTATTTATTTTTCCCCACTAGAAAGTAAACTCATGAGAGCAGGGGCATTCTCTGACTTAATTCCACTACATTTATTCCCCCCTAAAATAATGCCAGGCACAAGGAAGGACAAGTTGCTTAACTTTTCCCAGCCTCAACTTCCTCATCTGTAAAATGGGGATAAGGAGAGGACCAAAATTATAGGTTTCTTGTGACTAATAAATGAATTAATAGATAATGATACATGAACACATTGTCTGGCCTACAGTAAACTCTCAAGAAATGTGAGTTGTTATCTTTTATTAATTCTACAACATTATTTTCATATCTGAAGTCCTGACATAGAGGCTCCTTTACTTATGAGCATCTGGTTTCTGAAAGGCTTTTCATAAGTTATTTGCTTGTAAGTCTGAGATGACACTTCAAGGGTTAGTGTGAGTGCCTTGGTGTGACATTTGCTTTCACAAGAGAACTTGTGCAGGTTGATGGTATTAGTTTTGATGATGTCATTTGCAAAAATAGTATTACTAATTTTCTTACCAACTATTGTTTAAGTTTTTCTTCTTTTTACTATCAAAATTTTAGGGCTTGTCTTTTAAGCACTTTTGCTGCGTTTTAAAGCAGACATCAGCATAACCACATGACTGGAGATGGGCTCTGTGGTGGTTGGTATAGTTGAAGGCTTTGCTCCAGCAAATAACTGTTCCTATCTTTTTATTTACTGCTACTTACCTTGTACCAGGCACTGTTGTAGTCTCAGGGAATGAACAGGGCAGACTGGTTCCTGTCCCTTATAATTTACATTTGTGTGCTTATGGAAGGGCACATATTAAAAATTTTAGGTAGAAGACTGTGCATTTCCAGATGGGATCTGGCTGTTTAAAGATTCTGCATCTCACTGTCTGCTAGGATTGTTTCCTCGTTAGTAGAACACTGCCCTTGCTTTCAGCATTAGATATGGATGAGCCATATGCTAAGTGGTTTGACATTTCAGTCTGATTTAAACCGATTGACGTTGACAGCTTTATGCCAAAGCGTGTTAATTCTTAATCAAAAACAATATCCTGTTGGACCAATGAATGTATTTAGCATTAATTGGCAGTGGCTGCCTGAAAGCTTTCTATAGGGAGCTACGGACAGAAAGCAAGACTCATTTTAGGGGAAAATGTGTATTTTGGAAGCAGACACATAAAAGACAATTTACTATCCCTTTGTATAATCTACAGTGTATTCACTGGCCATTCGTACCTTCATTCCAGGAGCATTCAAGAGCACTCACACGCATACTAGGGGCTCTGGGGATACAAGGACACCGTGGCTTTCACGAAATTCATGGTCTGATGGTGGAATCATATAAGGAGACACTTAATTAGATCTGTTCCTTTATGGTCTACAAGATGACATGGTGCCACCTCCATTGGTACAGGTGAACTAATTTTGCAGGAGATGGCTAGATGTTTGGCACAGGAACTAGAAATGGATGTCTCTGCATAGAGTGGGCCCCCCCCCCCCTCTTATCTGCAGGGATACGTTCCAAAGCCCCCAGTGGGTACCTGAAACCATGGATAGTATCAAACACTCTATGCTTTCTTTTTTCCTGTACCATACACATGTCTAATAAAGCCTAATTTATACGTTAGGCAGTTTCATGGATGGGAGATTTGTTCTCACTATAGATCTTAGCAACCTCAGCATACAATTATTTTTCTTGTCAATAACTTTCACCTTTTCACTTACAACCTCAGCATACAATTATTTTTCTTAAGTCAATAATTTTTACCTTTTCACTTACAAAAGCAGTTTACATTCTTTCCAGCATATCCGAATTGCTAATATCACTACTCTTGTGCTTCGGGACCATTATTTAGTAAAATAATGGTTACTTGAGCACAAGGACTGTGATCCTACTGCAGGCAATCTGATGACTGATGGTTCCTCAGGGACCAACGTGTGGGTAGCTTACACAGTGTGGATCCATAGTACAAAGGGAGGATTTGCATCCTGGGTGGTGGGAGGGGGGGCGTGGAGCAGGGCAGTGTGAGATTTCATCACGCTACTCAGAAGGGCACGCAATTTAAAATGTGTGAATTGTTTATTTCTGGGAATTTTCATTTCATATTTTTGTGCCGTGATTGACCATGGGTAACTGAAATTATGTACTGGTGAAATCGTTGTTTATTCTATCATTCAAATTCTCTGTCAGGACTCTCCCTATCAATATATATTCAAAGGCCCCCTCCCGTTGTCACAGGACTAAAAAAATGTAGATTTCGTGAGAGAAGGCAGCGACCAACATGCATAGGAGAGGCACAGTGAAACCAGGGGGAAAGATTGCTAGATACCATGGTTCTCGTAGTTTCTCACACCAGAAGCCTGGGTGCTATCCTTGACTTCTCTCTGTCACTCACTACATCCAGTCAGTCACCAAGATCTGCCAGTCTTCTCTCTCCTACACGTCTTCCTGATATAGAAATATCTTTCTGGTCTTCTTTATTATCTGCATTGCAGCTTTGGCATCAGCGGCATTGAAGTTCTCTCTGGTGATTCTAGGCATGACTAAGTTTGAGAACCACCAGTTTGAAAATAAATCAGAGTCTTCCAAGGTGAGGTTCAGGCATGGATATTTTACTAAGGCTTCCCAGATGACACCAATGTACCCCCGCCCCTTTTGAGAACCACTGCTGTAGTCCTGTAGTAGCACATCTGTTACATCAGTGTACATACACATCACCAGGGAACCTGTGAAAATGTGGATCATGATTCAGTATGTCTAGGATGGCACCCGAGATTCTGCATTTCTGCAAACCTCTCTGGTGATGCCCATGTTGCTGGTCTGAGGGCCACACTGTGAGCCGCAAGTAGAGTCAAATTTTGCAGGTGCCTCATAAATGGCCCATGTGCATCCCAACCACTGCTCCTCTGATTCTCATGGGGTGCTGCAGCCAGGGTGATCTTCCTACGATGACACCACACACCACTGCTCCCCTTACACATCATCTTCCAGTTACTAATTCTGAAGTTCCAAACTTCATATGAAGGTTTATAAGTCCCTAGAAGCTCCTGCCCCAACTAACTCACCAGTTTTATCTCCAGTCACCCCCTCCACTGAACATTGCACCTGTGCCTAGATGCCTAAATTTTAAGATGGCACCTTGCTCCCTTTGGCCTCTGGAGCTTGTGCATGCTGTTCCCTCAGGTGGAGCATCCTTTATCATATCCTGACAAAAATGTGTTTACTGTAGCTGACATATCACCACCTTTAACTTCTCTGCCCTGCCCCTTCTTCAGCCCTGATCAGGGACACCTTCGATATGCTCATAGTTATCCAACATCTGATAATTTCCTAGGCAATTGTATGTCTCACTCATGAAGGGTAAGGCATGTCTTTCTTATTCACTTAATTTCCTAGTACAGTATTTAACACATGATAGATGTTCAGTAATTATTTATTACATAGATGAGCAGGTACAGTAAATATTTGTTAAATTAATAAACAAATGGCATCAATATTTGGTGACTCTACAACTTTGGTAGAAATACATTAGAAAATATTGTGAGTAAGGGCATAACATGGGCTAAGACTTACTAATAAAGCTTCATACAGAAAGGACATCACCTCACCAATGAAAATATGGGACCTTTCATGAGGTCCTTGGTTGCTGTGGAAATGATTCTTCCCTTAACCACTCCCCATCCTGCCTCCCTCCACACACTCAAACACACTCAATTAAGAATTATTTCTATCCCAGCCAGTGTGGCTTAGTAGTTGAGTGTCGACCTATGAATCAGGAGGTCACAGTTCCATTCAGGGCACATGCCCAGGAATGCGGGCTTGATCCCCAGTGTGGGGTGTGCAGGAGGCAGCTGATTAATTACTTTCTCTCATCAGTGATGTTTCTATCACTCTCTCCTTCTACCTTCCTCACTAAAATCAATACAAATATATTTTAAAAAAGAATTATTTCTAGTTTTTATGTGTAAAGGAACTAGAGACCAATAACCCACTGATGGTTCTTCATAATTCCTTGTATATAGCATATCAAATAAACTTTATGGCCAAAACATCACTGCCAAGACCAATATTAAGTAGCTTTTCCCCTATGATTTCTTCTAGTTTTTTGAGTTCAGGTTTTACATTTAACTCTTTAATCCCTTTTGAGTTAATTTTTGTTGGTGTGTGAGTTGGGCTCCATTTTCATTCTTTTGAATGTGGATCCCCAGCTTTTCCAGCACCATTTTTTGGACAGACTACCCTTTCCTCATTGTGTGTTCTTGGCACCTTCTTAAAGATTATATATGCATAGATTTCTAGGCATCATATTCTATCTTATTGGTCCATATGTCTGTTTTTAAGCCAGTGCCATACTGTTTTGATTACTATAGCCTTGTAATATAGTTTGAAATTAGGAAGTTTGATGCCTCCAGCTTTGTTCTTTCTCAATACTGCTTAGGCAATTTTGGGTCTTTTGTGGTTTTATACTAACTTTAGATTTTTTTTCCCCATTTCTTTGAGAAAAATGCCTCTGGAATTTTGATAGGAATTCCATTGAATGCTTAGATTGCTTTGGGTATTATGGACATTTTAACATTATTAATTCTTCCAACACAAAAACATGGGATAGTTTTATTTGTGCCTTCTTCAATTTTTTAGTTAATATCTTATAGTTTTCAGTGGAGAGTTCTGTCATCTTCCTGGCTAAATTTATTCCTAAGTATTTTATTGTTTTTGACACTAGTTTAAATGGGATTCTAAATGTAATTTTTTTAGGTAGTTTGTTGTTAGTGTATAGAAAAGTACAGGCAGCAGAAGCAAAAATTAACAAGTGGGACAATATTTAAAAAAGCTTCTGCACAGCAAATGAAGCAATCAACAATATTAAAAAGGCAATCTATAAAATGGGATACAACTTTTACAAAACACATATTCAACAATATTTAATATATATAAGGAACTCATATAACTTAATAACAAAAAAATGGGATTACCCCCCTTCCCCCCCAAATAAAAAATGGACAGGTAACCTGAAAATACATTTTTCCAAAGAAGATATACAAATGGCCAACAGGTATAAGAAATGGTGCTCAACATCATTAATCATCAGGGAAATGAAAATCAAAACCACAATTAGATATCACCTCATGCATGTTAAAATGGCTATTATCAAAAAGATAAGAGATAAATGTTGGCAAAGATATGGATAAAAACAATAAAAAACCTTTTTGTGCATTGTTTGCAGGAATATAAGTTGATAAGGAAACAGTATGGAGGTGGTCAAAAGGCAACAAATTTTCAGTTACAAGAGGAATTACTTTTGAGGATCTAATGTATAGAATTAATAATACTGTACTGTATAATTTAAATTGGCTAAAAGAATAGATCTTACCATATAGAATAATGATAACTATATGAAGTGATGAAAGTGTTAATTGTGGTAATCATTTCACAATGTATACATATTTCAAGTCATCACATTGTACAGTTTATTTTGTAATTACAGTTTATATTCAATATTATTTTGTATTGGTTTCAGGTATACAGCATAATGGTTAGATAATCATACACTTTGCAAAGTGTTCCCCTCAATATTTGAAGTACCCACCTGGCACCATACATAGTTATTGCAATATTATTAACTGTATAGGGTATCCCAAAAATGTATACACACTTTGAATAGTTATTAAATCCAATAGGTTAAATCTGAAAAGAAAGAAACATTGGAACTAATATTTATTCAAAACAAGAGGCCCGGTGCATGAAATTCGTGCACGGGGGGTGGGGGGGTGGGGAGGATGTCCCTCAGCCCAGCCTGCACCCTCTGCAATCTGGGACATCCCTCTCACAATCCAGGACTGCTGGCTCCCAACCACTCGCCTGCCTGCCAGCCTGATTGCCCCAAACCGCTTCTGCCTGCCAGCCTGATCACCCCCTAATTACTTCCCTGCCAGCCTGATCAATGCCTAACTGCTCCCCTGCCAGCCCGATTGCCCCCAACTGCCCACCCCTGCTAGCCTGGTCATGCCTAACTACCTTCCCCATCTGGCCTGGTCTCCCCTAACTGTCCTCCCCTGCTGGCCTGGTCACCCCCAACTGCCCTCCCCTGCAGACCTGGTCCCCCACAACTGCCCTCCCCTGCAGGCCTGGTTCCCCCCAACTACCCTCCCCTGCAGGCCTGGTTCCTCCCAACTACCCTCCCCTGCAGGACTGATCACCCCCAACTGCCCTCCCCTGCAGGCCTGGTCATCCCTAACTGCCCTCCCCTGCTGGCCTGGTCACACAGAACTGCCCTCCCCTGCTGACCATTTTGTGGTGGCCATCTTGTGTCCACATGGGGGCGGTCATCTTTGACCACCTGGGGGTGGCCATCTTGTGTGTTGGAGTGATGGTCAATTTGCATATTACTTCTTTATTATATAGGATGTGTATACATTTTGGGGGGGCACTCCATATTCCCTATGCTGTACTTTATATCCCATGACTATTTTGTAACTACCAATTCTTTCTTTTTTTTTTTTAATCCTCACCTGAGAATATTTTTTCCATTGATTTTTAGAGAGAATGGAAGGGAGGGGAGAGACAGAGAGAAAGAAACATCGATGTGAGAGAGACACATTGCCTCCTGTAGGCACCCCGACCAGGGCCAGGGATTGAGCCTGCAACCGAGGTAAGTGCTCTTAATTGATTGAACCCTGGACCCTTCAGTCCATGGGCTGGCATTTTAACCACTGAGCCAAACCGATTAGGGCCAATTTGTACTTCTTCATCCCTTTACCTTTTTCATGAAGTTCCCACCCACCTCTGGGCTCTGGCAGCCATCAGTCTGTTCTCTGCAACTATGAGTCTGTGCATTTTAAATGTATGCAATTTTATTTGTCAGTTATACCTCAATAAAGCTGGAGAAAAACCCCACATATATAGGAGATATGCCAAGTTCTATAAAACAATCAATTGCAGTTCATTTGTTTCATATTTTATTATATTTTTACATTAAAGAACATTTGAAAAAAATTAAAAATTAACCTATATAGGTTCTTTTTATAGAGCTTGGCTTTAAGAATTGTTAAGCTTTATTGTCATATTTTTTGTCATTATCATAAAATTTTGAAATATGATTTATAAAACTCATTCAGAGTCTATTATATGTGTCTCTATATGAACAGATACATATGCAAATGAAATATATCTTCCTTCCTTCCTTCCTTCCTTCCTCCCTCCCTCCCTCCCTCCCTTCCTTCCTTCCTTCATTTCTTCTTTTCTCTCTCTTTCCATCCAACTGTTAGGGTGTTTATGAATCTCTAATGAGATAATTTATGTAAAGTACTGCCTTTTTTTTATTCAGCCATCAATAAAAAATAGCTGCTATCAATTCTTATCTTAACAATGGTCCCACTTCTAGCCCTCCTCCAGGATTTCCTTAGATAAACTGCTCACAGAAACAACTGTTATAAAGTAAACTTTGGAAGGATGTGAAGTAAGAGCTTGATTATGCAAGTTCAAAAGCAGCATTTAAGCTGAGATGATGTTTGCTTCATTCAGAGCATGATGCAAGATTAAATTTGACTCCAAAGGTCTTTGATCTATGACCTTGAGAAGAAAGATCCTTTTAAGGAAAAGAGAAATACACCTTTTGGCTTTGATACAATCAGGAATTACCAAGAGAGTTGTCACTTGTGCCGTTTTCACCCTTAGGCACCCTGTTCTGAACGGAATATTCACTTGCTACAGTAGCGCCTACTTTAGTGATATTGTTATGCAGGTATATGGCTTTGTAAAAAATAGTAGCAGAGTGGCCATGGGTAAAATATCCCTTTTAAATTTCAATTTGCAGCTCTTTTTGGGCCTTGAATAATATTTTAGGTGTGAGCAGTCAAGAAATCCATATGTGAATATTAGAAAAGATTTGTTGATATAAAAACAAAATATTTTCTTCTTTTAAAAATCTGGTTATAACAGCTGTTTATAGTGGCAAGAGTAGAAAAACTTGGAGAATTTGTTGCCCCAGAATTTTTCTTTTCAGAATTTTAGAAAGGGAAAATAAGTCAAAGAAGTGATTTATGGAATAATGGGTATGGCAGAATGTCAATATTTCTTAGAACTAGATCAAGCTCTGAGAGCATTGTCAAATATCCCAGGAAGAGTGTTGTGTTATATAGTTTATTCAGTTTATAGTTTATTAAGTCTCTTATTCCTGGAGCCCATTTTCATAATACCAAAGGAAACTAGGAAAAGTGTATGGGTATGGTGTAACTAATGTCCAGGGATTTCCACAGATTCTTTGGAAGACAGAAAGTAGACAGGACGAGGGAGTCGCTACTGATAGGACACTTGTCACAAGATGTCAGGACCCGTCTGTCCCACACAGATCCCAGCAGGTCTTGGCTAATTCTTAAGGATTACCAACAGGACATGTAGGGCTAAAATTGGCACGATAAATTGAAGAACTGTTAGTAGGACAATTGCACCAACTGGTGGCACCACCATCCTCTCCAATGCCTGTGAAAACTGGTGGAGTTAGAAAGGTACTTGGGCACAATTTGGACCCTCACACTTCTATCTTACTCAAGGTGGATCTGTGCAGACACTGAAGTTCTGAGCTGCCATTTGTGGAATTTGTAATTCCCAATTTGTTTCCCATCAGAAATATGGTCATATGCTTAACAAGGGAATATGTTTTGAGAAATATATCATTAGGTGATTTTGTCATAGAGTGAACTTACACAAACCTAGATAGATAGTCTATCCTACTCCACACCTAGTCTTTATTGTATATCTTATCACTTCTAGGCTACAAACCTGTACAGCATATTACTGTACTGAGTACTATAGGTAATTGTAACACAATAGTATTTGTGTATCTAATATCTAAACATAGAAGAGGTACAGTAAAATGTGGTATAGAATAAAAGATAATAAATGGTACATCTGTGTAGAGCAGGGGTGGGCAAACTTTTTGACTCGAGGGCCACAATGGGTTCTTAAACTGGACCGGAGGGCCTGAACAAAAGCATGGATTGAGTGTTTGTGTGAACTAATATAAATTCAAAGTAAACATCATTACATAAAAGGGTACGATCTTTTTTTTTATTTCAATAGTTTTATTCATTTCAAACATTTTAACAAGAAGAATGTAAACGCTAATTATTATAATTTGAAACTTCAAAAAATGGAGGAATCATAGCACAATAACATACCTTATATTGAAGATGGCAAAGGCAAAATAAAATTGCCTAACAAAAGAAAGGTACAAAAGCCTTTCAAATTAAACTTAAATATAATAAAATAATTTAAAACTAAAACAAATAGAAAAGAACAAAATGTGTAAACAGTAAATTAAACATTTTCTTTAGTGCAACTTCCAAATTATGCCCGGGACGTAGATGTAGATGGCAATGTAGACTGGGTTGAAAGGTTTTTGGTCTTTAAAACATCAACTTCAGTGGGAACAGTGTTGTTGGTCTCCTTTTTAGCTAATGCTCTGATACTGTGCTCTCCAGGGGCGTGTCTCCCTACATCGCCACGATAACGTGTCTACGCATTCCCAGGGTGATGTTGGGGGACGCGTCTGCGGGCATTACAAGGAGCCTCTGGAAGATTGAGAGGTTGTTCCTTCTACTGAATGGGCGGATATATATCCGTCCACTCAGAAGAAGGAGCTGCGGCCGTGTTTCCCGACGTTGCCATGTTAACACTGCTGCTGGTGAAGGAGCGGAGGGGAGAGCAAGAGAACCCTCCGCTCTTTCGGCTCCGCGGGCCGGATAGAACAGCCGAACAGGCCGGATCCGGCCCGCGGGCCGTAGTTTGCCCACGGCTGGTGTAGAGCAAGCATGTCCAACTTGCGGCCCGTGGGCCGCATACTTCGTTTATTTGGCCCGTGTTAGCCTTTGAGTTTGACATGCTTGGTGTAGAACACTTACCTTGAATGGAGCTCGCAGGAGGGGAAGGTGCTCTGGGTGAGTCAGAGCAGGCCTAGGACATACTGTACACTAGCGTGCACTTTGTAAACACTGTTCTGCAAGCCCTTCTCCTGTTTCCTTCTGATAGGGTCAGAAATAGAACACGGGGCTGTAAGTGTTGCTCCACAAACAAGGATGTGGGCTGGATTGATTACAAATATGGAGAAGAAACTGGCTGGGTAAAACATAGATCACCCTAATAGTGATTGTCAAGAGGAGGTCCAGGTTTGCCTGAGGATCAGTAGGAATAAGAAATCAAAATGAAGAGATAAAAGGACAGAGGGGAATCTCATGGCAATATGGTTTTGGCTAGTGTAAATTGGAGCAGTGGTCAGATTAAGGAACTTTGTGGAATTCATTTTTTTTTTTTAAAAAGAGAGTGCTTAACATGGAATGAGTGTAAAACTGAGGACTGTATTTTAACTTTGGAGATTGGCTTTTGTTTTTATTGGCCTTGTCTGGCACAAAGGGCTCTGGCATTGAATTGAGGAAGAAGTAAACTTATCTCTGCTTTATATCATTGCAACCTGAGAACATTCCCAAGTACAGGGGCAGACCGGCTCCACGTGACCGCAGAAAGCTTTCACTAAAATGGTCCTTAATACTTATTAAGGTGGCCCCTGTGGACCTGTGTCCTTGCACAGGACCTTGGGTCCTCAGATAGAACTTATAGCCATGTGCTCTGAGGACCCTGAGCAGGATTAGGGGGGGCTCTGGTGCCCTCTGAATGTGGAGCTCTGGGGCCACACTCCTCTGTGCAGAAACAGGCCAGCAGCTGACTGGCTGGGACATAACCTGTGCGCTCAAAACTGAGGTGCTGTGAGAGGGGATCTAGCTCCAAGCCCCACAGATATTGTTCCCGTCAGAGAAAAAAATCTTCCTGAACCCCATATGCCTCCATTTCTACAGGAAAGTCAGTTTTATTACAATCTTATGGGATCACTGTCATGTATGCTGTCCAATGTTGACCAAAACACCATTATGTGGTGCATGACTGTACATATGCAAACACACACACACACACACACACACACACACACACACGTAGAGAGAGAGAGAGAGAGAGCGCATTGTATAGGAGTATAGTTTAGATACAGATATTAATTTATAAATCAGGTACATGTACTACCCTCATGGCTAATACACCTGCTATCCTATTCATAGAGAGCAAGAGTCATTGTTAATGACCATGGATATCAGAGTCTTCTTACTAATATGAGATTTGGATATCTGACTTCTCTTAGATTTTGAGCTGATTGTTTATTTTACTAATAACTTGTAATAAGAAAAGGAGGAATAACAGGTTATTTTTGTTGTTGTTTATTTGTGTTTATATTTTGGGCTTTACATTTTGGTAATATCTTCAGTCAATGGCATCATTGAAGGAAATTTTTTTCAAGTTACTGCTCCACTTTATGAGTGAGAGTTGCAGATATCACTCTTCTTCTCTGATAGCTGGCTTCCTCTGCTTCCAGATGTCCTGGAGGATTTGTTTGCTCCTTTGTGGTTAGATGTGGCCCTATGGCTTTATGGCCCATGTGACTGGGCAAAAGTGACATATGTTACTTCTGCAGCAGAGGATTGAAATGTTGGTGTGAAACCTGTTCTTGCTGGTCCCTGTTGTGACCAGGGCCTTTTCAAATTTCAAAGTATAAATAGCAGACACATAATTTTATTTCCATTTCTGAAAAGCTAAATGTGACTGTGTAGGATAATTCAGTCTTCAGAAAACAAATCTAAACAAAGTTATAGAATTATAGGATGATTGGATTTCCTGTGGAAAACAGTAGAGGGCAGCAAGTTCTGTTTCCTGCTTACCCTGGGCCAAATTCCCACAGATGAATGGCAACTCTTATGGGAGTCGGAGATTTTAAATTTATTTATTTATGGCTTCTTTATGCTTTGTAACAAACCAAATAAAAAAAATCCGAAGCTCTAATGCTACTCTATAGTGTAATAAGTGAGCCATAGTGTGCTGTAGTTAGAAATGTCATGGAGTCTTTGTCTTTTAACAAATTCATAAGCCATAATGTTAAAAAGACATACATTCTTCCAGGGAGTAGTCAGTCACAAATCCCTATTAGAACACAGAAGTGGCTTGTCCAACTTTGGAAGAGGCAGTTTGTCTTGAGAAGCATATTGTAGAAGAAATGGCTCGTCTCAGTGATTTTAAAGTAACCTGTGAGTTTCTGTTCGAGTGTGTTGACCTTTAGCTTAAGACAATTTCTTGTAGGGAATTGGTTTTCACAGGTCCCTCAGGAGGTCCCAAAAGTAGTCTCTGATACTGTGGCTTTTGAGATAAGAAAAGTGGTATACATCTGGAAGGTTGTCAGTGTCTAAAAAGGGATTAAAAAAAACACAACTGTGTTGAAAGGCAATTTTTTAATGGTGTCCAGTCAATATGATGATTAAAGATAGACATTGAAGTGGCTCATTATAATTATTGACCTACCATTTATTCACAATGCATTTGCTGAGGGTTTATTTCATCTCCTACATGCTAGGTGCTGGATTGCAAAGGCAGAAAAGACTGGTTCTTTTCTGGAAGGTGCATGAACAGGCAGAGCAGACCGAAAATGCATCAATTATGGAAGACTGGAGAGCAAAGTATAGCAGCAGGGATCCTTGTTTTGGGGAAGTGGGGAGAGATAAAGGGAAGCCTTGGAACATGAAAATACCTGAATATTCCAAGATTTACAGCTCCTTTTGTGCTAACTAGATCAGGCTGAGTTAAACTCACTAGCAGCCCAGAATCCTAAAACATGCCCTCATTAATATAACTCCCTATTCCCTTCCTCCAGTCTATCATCTATAATAATAAAAGCTTAATATGCTAATTAGACCAGACAGCCAAACGACCTTCTAGACATCCTTCCAGACAACCTTCCCGATGAAGCTGGGGCTGTGAGGGCCAGGGCAAGCTGCTGCAGCTGCGAAGGCCAAGCCCCTTGCACGAATTTTATGCATAGGGCCTCTAGTTACATTATAATTACTTGTTATGTATGTTTTTTCTTTCTAACTAAAGTGTGAACAGAGAGGGGTCATGTGTCACCATCTTTGTATCCCATCATGCTTTCAATACATGGCAAACGAGAGACATCTAAATGCCATGGAAAGGACAAAGAATGCATGTCACCTTGCTGAACAGGAGTCAGGAGGCCCTATTTCTAGACTGACCGCTCCTCGCTAGCTGTGTGGCTTCTGACAAGGCACTGTATGAATCCGCACCTTGGTTTCCTCATGTGTATAGCGAACATCTTAGACAAGATGCTCTATAAGATCCTTGAGACTGAGTTTGAATAAGCCTGTTCTTCTTCCTAATTAAGCTGTAGAGCTTCACTGAGGTTCGGAAATGAGTGTTGCTTTTATAACATTTCAGGTCAGGCAGCTTAGTGCTATTTAACATTGGAGTGTGTGCTTTGAAGTCAGAAAGTCTTAATTCCCAATTCTGGCTCTCCCTCACCTTCATCAAACTTGGCTTTTTACTCTGGAACATGAAAAATATATATTTTCATTATACAGAGTTATTTTGAAGATGAAGTAAGGTAATTTTAAAAAAAAGTGTCAAATATATTGCCCAGCACTTAGGCGTTAGAAAATGTTAGCTCTCTTCTCTAGTTTACACGAAGTTATTACTCAGTAGATGTTTCTTTTGCCTTAGATATTAGCCCAAAGCAAAAGGAGATGATAAATTTAGGCACACTCTGCAGTCTTCTCTCACTGTGGCTTACCTGAGAGGAGAAAGCTGAAAGGGTTGACATCTTCATATTCACACACCCCTTCCTAGTTCCAAATTTTCATTATGTATTTCACAAAACAAATTCACTGACTATCTCCTCTGTGACAGTCACTGTGTTATATTTTTTAGTATAAGAAGTCTGCCTAATATACTGAGAAGGGGATGAACACAGTTTGAGATTCAGTTTTTTTGAAACTCAAATCAGGAAATATGCCCTGACAAATATCCATACGCTTTGGGAGATGTTGAGCTAGAGTGTTTGAAATTGATTGTCATAGAAATGACAACGGCATATATATGAGGGTAATTTTCTTCCCAGGTTCCTGTGACATCCACTTCACTAACCAATTCCTCCTCCTTGATCAAATACAAGTTATCTCCTCTACCTATTGGGACACGAAATTGTCAGGTACATATAAATACCTTCAATATCAGAGTTAAAGTGATACACACACAAGGAGAGGTGATAGACATATTCCTATAGGAATTCAGCAACAAAGAAGGTATCTGCAGTGGGCTCTTCCCTAAATCCTTACTACCCAGGGTTCAGGCAACATGTGCTTTCTCAGGAGTTGGAGTATAAGTTAGAGCAGTGATTTTCAACCTTTTTCCTCTCATGACACCATAAACTAATTATTAAAATTCTGCACTTACCAAAAAATATGTTATATTTTTGCTGATCTGACAAAAAATAGGTATACTTCTGATTGATTTACAAATAAAATAATAATTACCTATCCTTTTTGCTCCAAACTGACTTTAAAAAAAAATCAAATGGCTATCCTTGTATATAAGGATTTCTGGTACCAAGAATTAACCAATCGGATGCAACTTTATTATGAGATGTGACCAATAAGATGCAACTCTATTATGTGACCTATATATTTATGGTCCAAGACAGGGTATTTACAATGGGTGGCTATTGTTGTGTTGGTTGTTGTCATTTTTTAATTTGACAATCTGAGGGTAAAGACTAAGTAGTCAAGCATTGCATGTTTTAAAACTCCTTGTGGCATGCCAGTTGAAAATTGTTGAGTTAGAGCAAGGTTAGAGAAAAATCAGAAAAGAACACTAGATTGGAAGTGGTATTGCTTTTACAATTTGTCACTTCTTATTAGTGTTTGATTTACGAGAAAATGTTGTTAAAGACGTTATCTCTCTGTAGTTTTCTAGTAGGTAAACATATTTATTGAATGCAAAGGCATTCTAACTGAACATTTGATAATTTCACACATGCCACAGCATTCCTCATTTTAAGTTAACCAAAATTTTAAATTAATCTGCTTTCTGAGCTGGTCTGTAGTATTTGCTCAAAGGACAAAATTTATCAGATACATGCAAAATTGGGGATTTTTTTTTTTTCCCCCAGGCCTATAACATAAACAGAAAATGCAGCTTTAGGACTTCCTTGGATCAAAAGTCACATGGAATAGTTACTTGGTTCCTGCTGTGGACTGAATTATGTCCCCACAAAATTTATATGTTGAAGCTGTAACCTCAATGAGATGGTGTTTGAAGATGAGGCTTTGAGGGATAATTAGATTTAAATGAAGTCTGAGGATGGGGCCCCATGATGGGATTAGTGTCCTAATATGAAAATATATCAGAGAGCTTGAGAAGGAGACCAACTTATCACCAGAACATTAATATTCTGGCTCCCTGATCTCAGACTTCCAGCCTCCAGAATTGTGAGAACATGCATTTTTGTTGCTTAAGCCACCCAGTCTCTGGTATATTGCCATGGTATTCTGAGCTGGTGGATACAGTCACATCTTCCCTTCATGTACATATTTTAAATTTCAAATTTGGAAATTGAGCATGGGACTCTGTGGTTGAGTTATTTTCCAGGGAGAATTATGGGCCAGTACTGCCATTTTTTGTCCTGCTTTCCTGTTTATCTGAGCAGATGTGACTTGGTGTGTCCTGGAGGAGATGGGTGGAAACAGTACATCCTCTCCCCATGGCTGGAGTAGGATGGTTTCCCTTCAGAGTGAATTTGAGACAGCTCTGAGCACTGTGCCTGGACTCAGCAGGATTCCACTAGAAGAAGGTGCTGATTTCTCATAGCACATGGGCAGATCCAGGATTTCTTTGTCTCTCTCCTTCCCACCAAACTTTAGTCTCTAAATGAAAACAAATGATAGAGAGAAACAAACCAGTAGCTACTGAGATCTATTCAGTGCCTGTGTTGTCAATTAAGTACAATATCTCATCAAAGTATGCACTTTCCCTCAGTTCAGAGTTGTGCAGGGTGAGGCTTATGAAGAGAGGTCAATTAAATGGCCCAGTATCACAAGTGAGTAGGGTGGGGCTGGGACTTCTATCCAGGGGCATCTTTTATTTATGTCATGCCGTGTGCCAGTTGTAGCACCAGCCTCAAGACCATTTTACTTAATTGAGGTCAGAAGAGGTCTTGTATCCACCAGGAAGAACCACTGTAGTTAGCAAAGCCATGGTGCTGAAGAAAGAATTTGTGTCTCACCTCACCTGTTTTCCTGTCTTTTTTTGTGGTGGAAATAGGAGAGGCTTATTGACAGGGTTTGCTGTTTCATGGAAGATATTTCCCTCTTCTCCTGCGTCCTTGGAAATTACTCAAAGCACAACCTTGTAAGAAGTTTAACAGAAAATGCTGGATGGGTAGATGATATGCTGACACAAAGATGTAGAAAGCAGAACTTGACAGAGAGAAATTGAGTTTTTCCACATTACAGTGAGTGGTTTTTAACAGTAATTGATAAAAATAGATCATTAATCAACACGATTAAGTCTTATCTAAGGGACATGCATAGGTTCCTGCATTAAAGAATCAGAGAATACATATTCTTCATACAGATTAGTTATAATAATTAACCATGCACTTGACTGTGAAGCAAGCCTCAAATTTCAAAGACTTGGAAATATTCAGACCATTTGCACAAGCTACAAAGCAATTGAGTTAGGAATCAGTAACAAGAATATAGCATAATTCTACCAATTTAGAAAATAAAAAAATCCTCTGTATATAATTAATAGAAAAATTATTTTAGGCATTTGATATTCTTTAGGGCAGGGGTATGGGACCTCTCCTGCCAAGGACCACTTGGGTATTTATAACACCATTCACAGGCCATACAAAACTATCAGCTTAAAAATCAGCCTGCTAATATTTAGTCAAACACTTAATTAAGTCACCCCAAATGCCTAGGGAGGGCCAGACCAAATGATTTCCTTATACAGCCCACAGGCTGGATATTCCCCACCCCTGCTTTAGAGTTTAATATAAGGAAAATACTACGTATTCAAACTTATGGATATTTTGAGAATTATATGAATAAAAATATATAGAATTAAAAGGAAAAAAATCCTGAAAATTAATGGACTAAGTGTCTAAACCAAATAAGTTAGGGAAATAAATACAAAAGAAAGTCAAAGAAAATAGAAGAAATAAATAAAAATATGAGAAATCAATGGAATAGGAAAAATATACAATAGTAGAATCAGAAGTTCTTTCTTTGAAGTAATGAATGAAATAATAAAACATTTGTAGCAATCAATCTAGAAAAGAATGAAAGCACAAATAAATAACATTTGGAATGAATTTAAAAAAAGATCCTGATAACAAATAGAATCAATATTTAAAAGATAAAAAATGTAACTAATTATTTTTGGATTATGGATTTTTTTATTTTCTTGGTTTTCTTATTAAAGTTCTTTATTTAAAAAATGAGAACCTCACACTGAAACGCAAATAATGAAAAAGTACTGGTGTGCTTGGAATTAGGGACTTTGACTTTTGTTGTTAAAATATACTGCAAAGATGGAGTGTCTGAAGAATAGAAATCCACTTTATTTGAGATACGATTGCCAAGTGGGCCTCTCCCTATGCTGTCTATATTTGCACATCATGCCTTTGGCGAGGAGGCTTGATAATGAATGATAAAAAATTACACCGGTTGGTGGCAATGTTGTTTTCACAGCCATGGTCACTTAGTTAAATCCACAAAGCTATGCTGCTTTCCCCCTTACTCACTCTGTTATTTTCAGTTTCTCATTTGTGCTACAAGTTATTTCTGGCCTGAAAATGAAGCCAGGTTTTCTATAACCCCCAAATATTTATCTTGTTATCTTTACATCTTTTTCATTACCGAAGGCAAACTAAACATGAAATAATAAAAAGCAGGACTGTGTGGGCTGAAAAAGCAAATTCTGAAGACCGCAGGAAACTATGTCAAACATTGCCTTGCCTCATCAAGAAATTAGACATCCATGCAGTGGAGAGCAGTTTTGGGTTCTGGTTCTCAAATGCCTTTCATCTGGTATTCTGTTTTAGGACTTATTACTTAATAGGCAGAATATGTGATGTTTAGTGAAAACTTCCCTGAACATCCATTTTTACTCACTCAAATCAGCAAACCTTCCAAGATAAGCAATTGATAAAGTCTAACTGTCTAAATGTATTTCATATGTAGCATGGACAGATGGGATACAAGCATACATCTGGTGGTTGGAAATTGAGCAAATACATTCATTGGCCTAAACTTGTGCTAGAATTCTTCACTCTCTGGCTCAAATTTCAACCTGTCAAAGAAATCTTTCCAAATCACATCCCGATTTGAATTAATATTTCTACTTCAACTGTTACTGACTTCTAAAATGCCTTATTCATATCTGTGCTGTTGTACTGATTCACTTGATTTATTTGTGAGCACATTACTCGCGTTAGATATGAATTTAATTCAACAGAGCTTACTGAATGCCAACCATGTGTTAGCCACACGCTAGATATCAGTATCCTGAACTTTGCAAAGTCAGTGGCTTAGTACTGTTCAATTTTGTATCCCTCATTACTCCTAGCATCATGAAACATCAATAGGTGTTTGTTGACTTTGATGAACTTAGAGCCTTCATCTTTAAGGGATAATGCTGGTTTACTTGTTTCTTGAGTAATGCAAGTGAGCAAATCTAGTGTCAAAAAACAACAACACAAAAAAGATGAGCCAATTAAAAGAGAGTGGGCTGAGACTCAAAATGCTGGGGATAAAACAATGGAGGAACAGCAAAACAGAGCAAGAGGGAGGCGGTTTGCAGAAAAGACGGAGTTGAGAAGACAATAATGGTATTAATAACAGAAACAACTACCACCACATTTATTGAGCTAGGAACCATGCATGCTGTGTGCTTCCTGTGAATTGGCTCATTTAAACCTCCTAACAATATTCCAGGTGTACATTATTATTATGATTATTCTCCTCTTACAGCTGAGGAACCTTGTAGAAGCTATTGTTAACTGCCTACCTGAATTCTGTTTCGTTTCTATCCATATCCTGATTCAGCTCAGATATTCACCCCTTCCAAGCACATTCCAAATACTTCTCTGGAAACTGATGCTATCCCCAGCTCTAGGTGAAGATCTGATTGGCTTAATGGCAACTCCATCCCTTGCCAATGATTTATTCAGGAACTCAGGCCTAAGCTATTCAGTCCATGACACTGACTGGCCCTAGGAACTAGTTCAGGAATAGGCATGTGACCCAATTCAGACCAAAGGCTTACTGGGGGAAAGATCTTTCTCTCTGTGGAGACCTTTCATTTCCTCTTAATTTTATAGTGAACAGATATGCAGTTAGACACTGCTACAGACATTTTGCCACCATGACACAACCAGGGAGGAGTTCCGGTTTGATGAGCTAATGCATTTACTCACTTTAAATGTCAACCTGGGTCAAAATTTTTGTCTTGCCTAGTGATACCACTTCTAGGAATATATCCTAAGAAACCCAAAACACAATCAGAAAAAACATATGCACTCCTATGTTCATAGCAGTGCAACTTACAATAGCTAAGATTTGGAAACAGCTCAAGTGCCCATGAGCAGATGAGTGGATAAAAAAGCTGTGGTACATTTACACAATGGTGTACTACACAGCAGTAAAAAAGAAGAAACTCTTATCATTTGCAACAGCATGGATGGACCTGGGGAGTATTATGCAGAGCAAAATAAGCCAGTCAAAGAAGGATAAGTATCACATGATCTCACACATATGTGGAATCTAATGAACCAAATAAACTGATGCTCAAAGTAGATCCAAAGACATAGAAGCATGGAACAGACTGACGAATTTCAAAGGGAAGGCAGGGGTGCGGGTGAGAGGGAGAGATTAATCAGGGCACTTACAGGCATATATGCATAGCTCATGGACACAGACAATAGTGTGTGTGGTAAAGGCTTGGGAGGGGCAGGTGCAGGGTGGAGGGGGTCAATGGGGGAAAAAAACCAAAGGGGATATCTGTAATACTTTCAACAATAAAGATTAATTTAAAAAATTTTGTCTTGATTATTGCTGCTGAAAGCATCCCAATTGTCATAAACCTGAGGCATAAGAGAGGTGAAGTGACTTTTCTAAAGTCATACATATGGTAAATAAAAGAACCAGCTTTAAAGTCAGGTCCATTTGACCTGAAGTCTGTGCTCTAAACTCTTTTCTGCACTCCTTCCTTGTCGCAGCCTGGGTTAATTACACTTTAGTCTTCTGAGAGTACATCTGTATTTGAGTGAGCTCATTTGGACTTCCTTACCAGGTTTCAGTTTATGTTGCTATTATGGACAACTTCTCTCCAATGCTGAGGTTCTTTCCTTGGGGCCCTTCTATTGGCCCACTATCTATGGCCAGTTTCTTTTCCTCACTTCCAGTGATCAGAGCCACATTCTTAAACTCCTGGCCAATGAGTGCAAGGCTGCTTCAAGTCAGATGAATCTCTCAGGATTTGAAAGGATACACCCACCTGTGAATCCCTTTGTTCAGCCATCCCTGTGGTCACGTGGACCCAGTAGCTCAGCCTCCTAAGAAATGCTGTACCAGTCTTGATTTGGCTAAGGGTTCATGCTTCCTTGAGACATTGTGGTTTGGACTGATACCTTTCTTTTTCTTAGTCCTTAATGTGCCAGATTCCAGAATATTCTTTCTCTTGCCAAGCCAGCCTGAAGATTTTATGTCTTGCAATTGAAGTGGGATGACCCATGTATACCACTGACTATCATAGAAGGCACTGTGTGATTAAAGAACTATAATTTATCTTCAAGAAAATTCACGGGGTATATAAAGTAGATTAATCCAAATCTCATTGACAGAAAGGAGAAATGGCAAGAAAAAGAAATTAAAACAATGGATGGGAAAACCATATCTTATTTTAAACAAGCTTCTAAGAACCCACAATAGTTATGTTCTCCCTCTGGCATGACTCCTAACTCCATGTACTAGGGTTGTGCTGGGTAAATTTGAAAAACGGAGACACAAATAGCTGGTATATTGAATTGCCTAAGGACATAATGAAGTTACCTTGGCAGATGAATCAAATGATAGTTCTTAAGCAAAAATCAGGAAAATAATCCATTGTTTATACAGTATTGCCAAGAGTCACATCTTTTAACATTTCAAAGGAGAAACTAACCGCCTGGAAACCTTGATAAATGTATGTTGACATCCTAAGAAAGAGTGGCCATTCAATTACTTCCATACTATATCAACTGAACCAGGAGATGAAAAGCATATGGCTGGAAAATAACCCCAAGTTCATGGGGCTTTTGACTGTTTCTAAAATATTTGATATTAATATTGTTTTTGAGTTCCTCTCAAAGTATTTCCTTTCAAAGAAGAAATCTGAAGGGGGAGGATTGGCCCAACTTAGGAGTCAATTCAGAGCAAATACACAAATTCATTCATTCATTCATTCAGTTCATCATAAACGTTGAAAATATTTATTGGGCACTCACTTTACTACAGACTCAGTGTTGGGCTCTAAATCTACCAAAATGCATGAGAAAGGTGTTGGTTAAGAAACTCACAGTGTAGTAGGATATGGAAAAAGGGGTTATTAACACTTTACAAAAGCTTATCAAACTTATTGTGACTGACTTGTGCTCTCCCAGCGGCTGGGAAGATGATGTGGGAGCAAGGAGGGTGAATTAAACACTCCAGGAAAGAAGACAACAAGAAAATGACACATGGACAGAGACACACAGGACAAGCATGTCTTCATCATACAGAGAAAGAGGGAATGAATTATAGGATAGAAGAAAGAGGTGTGGAGGCATGAAGCAGCCTGTAGGACTTTGCCAATACTGGCTCAGTGGGCACTAGAGGAAGGCACAGCAAGAGAGGCTGGAAAGATCGATGAAGACAGATCAGAAAGTGCCATGGGTTCAGACATTTGATTTTATACTCGGAGTCACTGAAAGACCTTGTTTTAATGAAGGATTCTGTAGAAAAGTTGCTTGGCAGAAGAAGAGAGGAAGGGTAGGAGAAAAGGCTATGTATTCATAATAACTAGAGTGAGCATATGATTTTGTCTTGTTAGATATTTTCTTCAGGTAAAATGGTCTATTTTTACAGAACCATGTCTTTAGTATTTTTCATGTATATGATCCAAGGAATGACTTCACCCTCTGGATCTCTGGGAGAACATGAGACCCAGGACTGGCCAACATCACACTATCTGTATAAGTTATAGAAAATTGTTTTATTACTGAGTGCCAGTGCCCTCCACTGAGAAAGGGGAACATGCTTTTCCATTCTTCACAATTTGTTTTGAAGATAAAAGATGATAATTAAAATAAAACAGCAGAGTACATAGTGGGTCTGTATAGATACTAGTTGAATTTAATTCCCTTATATTCACCATGATGATGTATATGAAATGCTTTTATACAGAGATATTCAAATGTTAATTTTTTTCTGGGTAGGATTAATGTCAGAGGAAGAAAGGTGAGTAAGAAGGGAATGCAGATATTAACAGGATCAATCTCAACTTTTTGATTAGCATATTCACTTATAGCTTAACCCATCTCAAATATGAAATTGCATCATTTATAGATAAAGAAACTGAGGCTCTGAGGGAAGATGGTCTCAAGTAAACAGGGTTTGCTATTCAGAGAACAGTATAACTGCCTCCTCTTAACCCAGGGTATTGAACTTTCTCCCATACTTTCTTCTTTTAGATGAAATTGTTATGATAAAGTATTTGGAGAAAATAATCTGAGTTTACTATTAGAAAAACAATCAAAATTAGATTTCACTTGTATTACTTCCTGCTTGTGAACATTTGAAGTGGGTGTGGATCACACATGTATGCATGTACACACACATATAAATTCAAATATCTTCCATCCAAACAGGTTATGGTACCTCCAACCTTATAGGTAAATTTAAGTACCCCTAGTTTAAAACACTGTTAATGTAGTGAGGAATAAGGGTAAAAATCATGATATATTGAGCAATTGCAACATGCCATACATTTAATGCCTATGAATTAAATACTATAGCCACTTACAGATGAAAAGACTGAGGCACAGAGAGGCTAACACACTGGTCTACATTTATATAGCTATTCACTGGCAAAGTCAGGTTTGAATCCAAGAGATCTGATCCCAGACTCCTTCTTCACTTCTAATATAAAGAAAACAAGAAATGGCACCAACCTGTGAATATCAGCTAGGATTCTAATATAATTCTGAGAATAAATTCAATAGACTCACCCAGAGCTTTCCCTGACAACCCTTAAACTCATCTCTAAAAGCATCAAGGTCCTGCTTGGATCTCTAATAATGTTTAAGCCATGAAGGGAAGGGGAAGGGTGATTTAGCTCGGCTGTCTACCAAAGTTCATAGGTGACCTTGAACTGGAGGGGGCATAGCTAAGGAGTGTTTCACTCCTCAGACACAAAGCTCAAAGCCACCCACCTTCTCGACTCCTTTTCTTACTCCCCAATCTAGCCTCATCTATCCACAGATTGTGTCTTTCAGACACACTGTCAGACAGGCAGAAAGTATAGGAAACTGTTTGGAATGTGATGGAGAACAGGCAAAGCAAAAAGCATTGGGGAGGTGTTCAGCTAACCTAAGAATTGTCCTTGACTATAATGAAGGGATAACCTAGGATATGAAAGTATGGGGTCTTGAGATTTTTTGATGAGCACACACTTCCTTCGTGTGTTGGAGGGAAGGGGTAAGACAGCTGAATCGCCTTTCTCTGTGCCATTCACCAGTATCCCCTCATCCATTTGAAAGGGCCAAATTGGTCTTAAGAAGTAACAGAGGACCCAAGGTTTCAAGGTATCTTTCTGAATAGAGGCCACTAAGTCCTCTGGACAGTCCAGTTCACCAAGATTTTCATCTCTAGAGCAGTGACCCAAGAAATACACAGATAATTTTATATTCAGCAGGAGACCTTATTATATCCATTTAATTTCAAACCAAAGAATCACACCAATCCCTGCAACATAATGGACATTCAGCCTCTAACATTGCTGTATACCACACTCCCAACAATATGACAAAAAGAAATGTGTATGCAAGTCTTCCAAGAGTCACTTTTGTGCCCACTCTTCATTCATTTTAAATATCTTTTATACTCCCTTTGTAAGTAATGAATGTTCTTTGTGTCTCCACCGGCTGTTTTGTCTAATCAGCTTTCTCGGACAAGTGGACAGAAAACATTCGCTGAATAGCCTGTGATAATAGCTGTCAGGAGTAGTGGCGAATGCCTTTCTCACCTAGTTTACGCAGCCGTGGAAGAAATTAGATATGCATGTCATACTGCGAGCATCTCATTTTGAGACTTATGCTTTTGAAACAATACTAATTTTCTAATTAGAGTCTGTGCAGACCATGGAGCTCTTTATGAATGAAAATCAGGCATGGGTTGCATTCAGATGCATTCCATGAAGCAGGATTAACAATACTAGTGTGAAGGAAACCGATACCAGTTGTAGTCTTTTATAGACTTTTACAGCCAGAATTTGAAGATAATTTAACCAAATTCCTCACTTTATAAAGAGAGGGATGGAGATGCAGAAAAGGAAATGTTTCCCTAATGTTGGTTCCTAACACAGTATTCATGCCCATCCCCAGCAAATCTGTGTTTGGATTTGTATATATTCTTCCATGTGGAGTTGATGTCAGTGTTCCATTTCACATCAATATTTATTGAATTACTGTAATGGCATCACATTTCTTTTTTTAAAGTATGTTTTTATTGATTTCAGAGAGAGGAAGGGAGAGGGAGAGAGAGAGAGATACATCAGTGATGATAGAGAATCATTGATTGACTGCCTCCTGAATGTCCCACAACCTAAGCATATTCCCTGACCAGGAATCAAACCGTGACCTCTGGTTCATAGGGCAAAGTTCAACCACTGAGCCATCCTGGCTGGGTGGCATCACATATTTTTGATGTTCTTGTTTTGCAGCTGCAAAGTTTTTTTTTTTATTAGCTCATTACTTTCATTTCAGATTTTTTTATTTCAGTGATTTCCTTCCAATTTAACAAAATGGATTTATCACTAAATGGTGAACTGGAGATTGAATGCAAAATTTACTTTTATACCATTTGTATTTTTTTGATAGGCTTAAAGACTGGGGTATTATATTACAAAAAGGGGAAAAGCATGTCAGAATGGTCAGGCTTTGTATATTTCTCTAAATAATTCTAGGTGAAAGGGTTACTTACAAATTATCTAAGCCCTACCAACAGCATTTTACAGTGAGAAAATTCAGACTCAGTTAAATTTAAACCAGGAGTCACAAATTCAGATATTTACATGATATAGAGAGGACCCTGGCATAATACAATAGGACTAAACTATGCACATTTCAACCAAACTTAGCCGATTTCACATTCCATTTCAAAAATGTGAGTAATCTAATCACTAAGCTACCATTGGAAGGCGGTGTACAAAAAAGGCTTCCCGATTTTGACCCTGATTCACATCCAGTGTCTGATACATTAGCTGCTCTTTTCACCTCATGGTATAGCTTTGCGCATTTTCTAACTTATCCAGATGCTCCTTTATTTTAGCCACATCCTCTGTGCTGGTGAGAACATAGTACATTGAAAAGTTTTTTGCTGTGAGCTGCAGTCAGGCAATAATAAAAGTATTTGGAGAAAAAATTTTTAAAATTTTTCATCTCAAGTGTGTATGTTTGTGTATATGTGTGAGAGTGTGTCTCTGTGTGTATGTGTCAGTGTGCATGTGTGTCTACATGTGCGTATATGTGTATCAGTGTGTGCGTATGTGTCTGTTTATTGGTTGTCATCATGGCTTATAGACTGGACTTCTTGCCTGAGTTACCCTGCTTGATTGCGAGGGCACAGGTTAGGATGTTGCTCTAGCTTCCATGTCCATGTGCTCTGGGTTGGTTCTTTTCCAATAGGGGCATTCCCTACTTATCACAACCTGCAAAAAACAGGGCAGTTTCTTGGAGCCCTTCTTTAACACTAGCTTGGCCCAGGGATATTTTCAGAAGGGGCAGACTGTAGGGACTGGTAAAAGCAATGTCACCATTCCCCCCTGATTTCTCACCAATGCCTAATCTAAAACTTTTAGATCCTCCCCTAGTAGACACCAATGAAATTTTGGCTGTTATTTTGTGATGCCTTTTTTTCTTTTCTTTTCTTTTTTTTGGGGGGGTCAAATGGTCACAGGTTAGTTCTGATGTTATTTAATGACTTTCACCCGAACTGTAATGAAAGATACTTTCATGAGAAGGAACCAGGATGCACCAAAGACACGCCAGGCTTTTCTTCTTGTGTGAGAAAAGCTGTTTGAACAGCCCTTGTCCCAGAACTAGTCTATAATCTCCCAGGATTCCAGAGAAAGCATCAAAACCCAAAGAGGAAAGTGTTTACAAACGGGGCCTTTGCAGAGGGAATTTGTGAGATCTTAAAACTGAAAGAAGGGGGGAAGAAAACAGCCTCATCTTTGCGGAGAGAAATTCACCGTATTCTTGGGAGAGCATTCATTGGCAGTTGAAAGTGGAATCTATGTGTGTGTTGTAATGTTAACTGTTTAGTGCAGTCAAGAAATGGTGGGTTTTTTTGTTTTGTTTGTTTTTGAACTTGAGCTATAAATAAGTAAACCTTATTTAAATCCTAGTCAGGGAAATTCCCAGTTATTGAAATTAACGGAGTATTGGCTGTATCAAAACAAAAATGTCACAAGTCAGCAAGAGACTTATTGGTGCCCAAAGCAAAACGGTCAATCCTCCAGTGTGTTCTACACCCTGCCCGTCTCCATGGCAGAAAGGAAAGGCAGGAGAGGCTCCTTACCGGATGTGCCAGGTTACGCTGATACCTTCTCCACAATAAAATTACAGTGGCAGACACTCGCTTACTCTTTTCTCTACTTTCTCCCAAGAATCAATAACTACAGTTTCTATAAAGTTTTGCCATTGATAAAGCTCCTTCATAGATACTGGGATAGCGTTTCCTACCAACTACCATGCAGGTGTGGTCATCCGTACCTTACAACTGAAAAGGAAAAAGAAGATCCTGGAAGAGGGAGTATGAAAAACAAAGGTTTTTGCCTGGTGCCTAAGGATCCCGAATCAGAAATGTGTCAGCGATGATCACAATTTCCTGGAAAAGCAAAGCTTGGTAGGGGCAAAGCTAGAAGTGTATTAATGGTTTTCTGGTCCCCAAACGGGTATCCTTGCTGTGATTCAGTCAGTAAACCTTCATTGAATATTTTTGGATGACAGTCATTATCTTGGTTGCTGAGGCTACAAAGGTAAATGGGACGTGGTTCTCGATTCCAAGGATCTCAAATCCAGAGGGGAAGACAGTTGAATGTGCAAGCTATTGCAATATCTAGTATGCTGAGTGCTCTGAGAGATCCAAGTTCAGGAAGCCAGGGAGTAGAGGAGTAGTGATCACTTTGGAGAGGGACCACGGTTATCTAAGTTCTAAAGGGCATATTGATATTGTCTAAAAGGAGCCAGATTCAGAAAGGCATTCGGAACAGCAGGGAGGGCGTGTGGGAGGACCCAGAGGTGAGAAAGAATGCGAACAAGAAACAGAATGAGTGAATATGTCAACTTGGCGACCTGGGTGAAATTCAATCTCACTGGAGCAGAGACTGAGAAGTACACAGTGAGGAGAGATCAGGCTGCAGATATTGGCAGGGGGCCTTGTTTGCTGTACTTCTTCTCTTTCCAGCACATTTGGTTACATCGCTGAGCACATAAGTCAGGCGCCCCACGTTTCTAATTAGGAAAGCCCTGCTGTTCTTGATGCCTGAATGCAGCCAGAGCTGCTAATGGGCCTCACTTTGACCTTTGGTTTTTTGGGGAAAGGCAGTCAGAGTCTTGAAGTCTGTCAGGGGAGTCATCCACTTTGACCTACAGAGAATCACAATTAGTGAGGCCTGGGTACTTGGTACGGAGTTTGCCAAAACAGAAATTCCTCTGCCGACAGGAAATAGCTCTCCGGAAGGGGTTAGCTCTCAGCTGCTTGGTAAGAGTCTTTAGGCATCAGATCCTGGAAGGTGAAATAACCCATCAGGGTATCCTGGTAACTCAGTATTAGGTACAGTCATGGTAATCCATTTCTGGGCTTATTTTATTGAGACAAGCTGCATTATGAAAGGGATACACTTTCTAATATTTCTGTGGCCTAACTTAAAACTCACATTTTCTAATCCTCTCAGCTGGACTCAATCAGACACAGTAATCTTGCTGATTATATACAAGGTCGAGCTCTATATCTTACCTTAAATTGGCTCTCTCTCTGAGTTCCCAAGAATTCTACAGGTAGCTGCACAAACCACCTTTGGCAATTACCTAGGTCCTATGAAATGGAAACTACATTGGGTTATAATATTTAAGGCAGTTATTGAAACGCTTTTGTGGGTAGCCCTCTGGTTCATTATGGAATATGAGTGACAGAAGAAATTCCAAGGATAAATTATTTATTTCAGGAAATATTTTCACCTAAGATCAGGGAGACTCCCTTCTTGTCAGGCCACAGAATAGTTAATATTTTCTTATAAAATGCAGTAAATAAAACTTTCAGTTCTTTACGTCAGATGTTAAAGTTTTTAAAAAGTACATTTGATTTGTCTTCTGTTTAAAAAATAGTAAAAATAAGATTTCACTTGTAGTAGTTTCATTTTCTGGTGAGATCCTCTTTAAGCTTAAATGGTGCTATGGGTTGGCTTGTGTCCCTCAAAAAGATACTTTGGAGTCTAACTCTTACAACCTCAGAATGTGACCTTATTTGGAAATAGGGTTATAGCAGATCTAATTAATTAAGATGAGATAATACTGGAGTAAGGTAGGCCTTAACCCCAGTATAAATGGCCATTATAGACTGAATGTTTGTGTCCCCTCCAAAATTCATGGTTTGCAATCCTTATCCCAGCATGATGAAATTAGGAGGTGGAGTCTTGAGGTGGTTTCGGTCATGAGGACAGAGCTCTCATGAAAGGATCAGGACCCTTATAAGAAGAGACAGATGAGCTTGCTGCAGCTCTCTGCTCTCCACCAGGTGAGGACACAAGGAGAATGGAGCCACCTGCAAGTTAAGAAGCAGGATCTCACTAGATACTAGCTCTGCCAGGACCTTGATCTTGAACTCCTAGCCTCCCAAACTGTGATAAATGAATGTCTGTGGTTCAAGTCACCCAGTCTGTGGGCTTGTTGTTGTTGTTGTTATAGCAGGGTGAGCTGGCTGAGACAAAAGCATATTTTTCAAAGGATGAGGCTAAGGTTGCTAGCATTATTAAGTTTATGATTGGAGAGTTTTTAATTTTTGAGCTTTACACAATTTGTATGTTTTCTCTCCCAATTATTGAGTTTTTGTTTTTATTAAATCTTGCTTGCAATATGGATTAGGGGAAGAGCATCACTGAGTGATTATGATGCTGCCTTCATGCATCATACAATGGGGAATTTGAAATCAGAAAGCATTAGTTTGAACCCAACTCTGCTATTTTCTAAGTGTGTGTCCTTGGGAATGTTAACCTTTGTGTGTTTGATTTTTTTTTTTTTATGTGCCAAAGTTTGCTAGAATAAAAACTTGGTTAACTGGAATCCAAGTTCCTAGTACTGGATCCAATTTCTCAGTTCTGCTTGGGGTAAGTAGTAATAACCAGAAGCAGCAGGATATAGCACTGACCTTTATTACAGATAAGAACTATGAAAACTATCTTCTATTGCAAGGAAGGCAGACATCTGAAAGGGTCAAAATCAAAGGGTACTTAAGGGCAGTAAAATTGTTCTCTGGCATAGAAAACCCTATGTTTTAAGACATAACATTTATTTCCTTAAAAAAGTGGGACTATAATGACATAGTAGGAAACATACTTTTTCACATATTTTTCATCAACCAGCGATGCATATGATTCGGACAGGTTTACTGTTTCTTTGTCTTCCATGACACTACTGTTCCATGGTATCATATCTACCCACTGAGTCTCTGTCGCTCCTTTTGTATGCTTGTGAGTTTGTTTTCCTTTAACTGGCCAGTATATGGTAGAGTTCCTTAGACCTCAGCCTGCATCTTATTTTCACCCTGTGGAAAACCTCACTTACAACCACAGCTTTCATCATCACCAGATGTCAAGAACTCCTAAATATAAAATCCCAACCCATGCCCTTATGTTCGAGTTTCAGCTCTGGGTATCCAATTGTCTCCATTTAAATGCCTCAAAGTCACCTCAAATTCAACATGTCCAAAGACAAAAGCCTGGTTGTCATATGTACTCCCTCAATGTCATGCACCTTTCTTTCATAGTACTTGTTAGAGGTTTAATTTTATACTTATTTTTCCTCTGAGTTTTTTTTATTAATGCCTGACTCCCTTGTGCAACTGTCAGCCCTGGAGGATCTAGCACAATGCATGGCACATGACAGGTGTTTGCACAGTGTTTGTCAAATGAATGCATTGTTATAGTGTGTAAGCGAAAAGGAAAAAAAAATGAAAGGATGACACGTAAATTTTATTTAAACCAGCCTTCTAAATCTTGGGAGGAAAATGAACCCTTTTTAATTGCTACATACCAAACCAGAAGTTGACCCTTACAGCTTAATGAATGGAATGAATAGTTATGTAAATAAGTAGACCTTAATTTTCAGAGGCAGAGCTGGGTAGAATTTGGTAAAGAACATTCTGATTGGAAAAGTTGTCAGGAAACATTTAAAAATTATAGTTCTGTCCTTTGGTATAGGTTTTCTGGGAAGAAATCAGCCAAATAATTGCAACACTACTGAGCACTTTCTAGAGCTTTCCTGTGGCCCCAAGGTCTTTCTTTGATATTTATTTGTCAAAGTGTAAACACTTCTGTTGCTAAAGGAAATCATTAAAGGCAGTCTAGTGACTTGAAGGTTGCAGTTGAAGTGGGGTATTTGAAGCATTTTAGACATCAAACTCAAGAGTCTTCCAGAGAGGGTTCCTGAGAAATTGGTCTTTCCCTGTGTCTCAGAGCGAACCTGAGACTTGGCGTGCTCTTTCACTGTGTGCCTTGGTAGAATAGGGAAAGCTGAGATGCAAGAAAAATAGCACTTCAAGCCTTCAGGTACTAGGTACTTAACTTATAAGACTTCTTTTTGAGAATACTGAGTTGCATGGGGGATTATATTAGTGAAATATGCGTCTATCACCTGTCATTTTTGCTTCAAATTCCACTTGTGTAGGAAATAAATGGAATATATTGACTGATATATTTTAAAGGGTGTATGTGAAACTTATTGGGGATTTTCATCCAAATTCCTGAAACTATATATCACCAGTTTAATGGGTATTATGGCCACCAACATAATTTGGTATGAATTAATTTTATGTCATGCTATGTTCATATTCTTTTAATATTATTTTTTAGCCCAATGGGTTAATGAACAGCATAATAATAGTCTTAGTATTTCAAGACTATCAGAGGGAAGGGCAGTTGGGGGGTTGGGTGAAAAAAGGTAGAGGAATTAAGCAAAAAGAAAAAAAAAACATAGACACAAACAATGAATAGTATAGGGATTACTTGAGGGAGAGGGATGGGGGAAGGCAGAAGAGGGTAAAGAGGGGATGAATGGGTGATGGAAGGAGACTTGAATTTGGATGGTGAACACACAATACAATATACAGGATGGCCTGACCAGTGTGGTTCAGTGGTTGAGCATCAGCCTATGAACCAAGAGGTCACAGTTCGATTCCCAGTCAGGGCAGAAGCCTGGTTTGCTGGCTCGATCCCCAGTGGGGGATGTGCAGGAGGCAGGCAATCAATTGTTCTCTCTCATTATTGATTTTTTTTTCTCTCTCTCTCCTTCTCTGAAATCAATAAAAAATATATAGATGATATATTATATAATTGTTCACCTGAAAGTTATATAATTTTATTAACTAATGTCACCACAACAAATTCAATTAAAAAATTAAGAATAGATCAAACCCAACTGCCACCAGTAGGGGATTGTGCTCAGATAGTGAGCAATCTGAAGCTATGAAAACACCCCAGAAACCCATCTGTGAACTCTCATGAAAAATTTCCCAACTATATTAAGTGGAAAAAGGAAGATATGAAACAGTATTATAAAATATTATCTTTGGTTTTAAAAACAAGGTGCGCATAAGAATATGGCTGAATTTGTTTGTATATGTGTCAGAAACCATGGAAGTAGCTATTAGATATTACTTACCTGTGGGAGGAGGGGATAGGCACTGAGCAGCTGGGGTAACTTTTTGCTGCATATTTGTCCATATGTGTGACTATGTTATCTATGCAAATCATTAAACCAAAAGAAAATGAACCAAATTTGTATTAAAGAGAAACAAACAAACAAACAAACACATAAACAAAAGAAACTGGGAATTACTAGATATCATTTTTCACACACTAAAATTGTGAATCAGAGTCTTTTGAAATCACCAGATTTTTAAAATATTGTCAACAAACTCAAATTAAATAACATTCTGCAGATTTTACAAAGAATATCTGTGGGCTACACATATCTCTGTGGACCATGGATAGACCTCTGATTGAATACATTTCTCTTTCCAATTGAGTCTAAAGGGTAGCAGGACTCGGAATGCATGTAGAGGGCAGAACGAGGTAGGATTTTAATCTTCCTCATCTGCAGGTGGCATAATGTGGTACAGAGCGGCTCCACTGGAATTCGTTGGCATAGTTATCCTGGTAAAGAAAAACAAAATAAAGCAGACACAAAAAAAGAAAAAATAATAATACCCTAGGTATCAAAGATGGGATCAGCAGGGACCAGTCTAACTGATCAGCTATCCACAGTCCTCGGGATTAAGGGAGGCTGAAAAAACTTACTTGTTCTGTTCCCCTGAAGTAAGAGAATTTAGAGAGTAAAAGCCCAAACTGCCTTTATATCCATTCCTTATTGTGATTGGAGATCTTAATATCCTGCCATAATTGTTTCTCAATTTTCTAGGTTTAAATGATGCCGAATCATAGGTGACTATTATCACTATCCACAATAAGAACAAGGGCTGAAAAATGGGAACTGGTGAATAAGGTGAAATGTGAAAAATTTAGCTCTTAGAGTTATTTTGTCTGGTAGAGTCACCACTAGATACCTTTGCTTATATCCATGATGAAGCTGTGGCTTGAAGTAACCACAAGCCACATGTAGCTATTGAGCACTTGGAATGTGGCCAGTCCAAATTGAGATGTGCTGTGAGTGTAGGTGCATACAGATTTCACAGATGTATTACAAAAAAACCCCAGAGAAGGTAAAAATATCATTAATATTTTCACGATGATTATATTTTGACATAAGAATATTTTGCATGCATAGAGTTAAATAAAATATATTGTGAAAATTATTTTCATCAATTTACTTTCATTATTTTTAATGTCATTACAACATTTAAAATTGCGTGTGTGCCCTGTATTTGTGGCTCATGTTTATTTTGTTTCGACCACACTGCATCAAAAATGTGAGTTTCTTGCTAATGTTTTGCTTTATAGGTGAATAAGATAATGTCAGGTAGGCCAAAGCAGTGTTTATTTTTTCAGAAATTAGGCAAATAACATGACCTCATGAACATGGTTTTTACATGATAGGTATTTCTTGCAAATATTTGTTCCAAGTACTTTGGGTCAAATGCAAGAACATGAAGCATCTGATGAATGCCTGTCAAAATAATCTTCGCTTAGATGAAAAAGTATAATACTAAATCGTCACAAAAATTATAGTTTACACGCTGAATTAGCCATCGTAATCTGCATAGTATATTTTCTATAATGAGTCTGCATGTAATAACAAGTCCAGATGTAGCATTTGGATGATCAGTAAGCTTTTAGATCAATTTATTATGAATAAAAGAGGCATTAATCTCTTCTTCACACAATTTAATTTGCATTCTCTTTTTAGAAATCTTAAAAGCCCTATAGAGGAAACTGTAATGGACATTAAACCAATTCAAAGTAGTAAGTACTTCATTTCCTCACGTAACACGGTTGTCTTTGGAATACAAATGGAGGCATTAATTTGGAAAGAAAGTATAAATTTTTGCTTGGTGATAAAGGGAATATTCAAGTTTATGCTATTCAGGCAAATGAAGAATCATTCATCAGAAAATTATTGTTTCTAACAAGAAATTCAAACATTGTCCATTTGAATTTAAATTATAGGAAGGATTGTTATATCCATTGAGGAAGATAGGAGTTTAAATGTATAACATTAGTAAGACATGCATAATATCTCTAGCATATATATATATATATATATATATATATATATATATATATATATGTTGGTCTGTGTGTGTGTGTGTGTGTGTAATTGTTATGATCCAATGGTATTTGTTAAATATCCTTTGTGTGCATTAGATTGTATTAAAATGATAGAATTATAAACTTTTAGGACTGCCATGAAAACAACTTGCAGCCCAGTCCTCTGCCCAAAGCATGTAGTCCACACTGAAATCATGTCCAAAGGACTATTACCTGGATGCCTCTGTTTCAGATCTCTAGCAATTAGGAGTTCACAATCTCATAAAGCACATTCACATGTTCCCACCCCTTGAGATTTTTAGTCTTTTCTTTCCACAGTTTCAATTCTTCTCCCCTAAAAATTGTATGTGAAGGGAGTATCTCTTGCTGCTAGGTGTTCTTCCTTCCTAGCAGTTCATGGGCACACTCAATACATACTTTTTTAAATATATTTTTTTTATTGATATTTTACAGAGAGGAAGAGAGAGGGATAGAGAGCTAGAAACATCGATGAGAGAGAATCATCGATCAGCTGCCTCCTGCACACCTCCCACTGGGGATGTGCCCGCAACCAAGGTACATGCCCTTGACCAGAATCGAACCCGGGACCCTTCAGTCCTCAGGCCGACGCTCTATCCACTGAGCCAAACCGGTTTCGGCAATACATACTTTTTGATGAATAATATTAAAATATCATAGAAATTCATTCTCTTCCATATCACCCTACCTATTTAACTAGTGCAATATTCTGCTCTGTTGTGCAATATTCTACTGGCTTGAGAAGGGTTTATAATATGAACTTGCATAGTAGGTAAGCATTTGGGTATGGAGTAGAGGGTATTAGATTAAAATCTTCCAGCATTTACATTGGTTCATTGACCTGGGTCAAATTATTCAACTTCACTCAGAGAATCTCTGCTTTTACGTATTCCATGCATTGGCACCTGGAGTCAGACATCCTTTAGTACAAGACTTACTATAATTTTAAATATTTGGAAAGTAATAATCCACACTCTTCAGTTCGCCAAAATAGCCAACTCCAAAAGATCTGTAGAAAGTAAACAAAAAGACAAACTACTTACTCTCAGGGAGCTTGTCATTAGCTAAGAAGGTAAAAGAAGATATTCACTTGGAGGAATAACTGATTGGATTGTAGCTGAGGATGTTAGAGAGGCAGGGAGGATGGTGGTTAAGAGCATGGGCTCTGGAGCTTGGCTGCCTAGTTCATGCCCCCATTCCATCACTTGCTACCTGTGTGTCTGGGGCAAACCACTTAATTTCATTGAGCCTCATCTGTAAAATGGGGATAATAAAAGTAAGGTATTGTGAGAATTAAATAACATAATATATGTGAAGTTTGAACAGTGCTGGTTGTGTAGTAGGCACTCACTAATATATATCACAAACACACATTTATAAACACCTATAGAGGGAGAGAGGGAAAATAATTTTAAGCAGTGAAGAGCTTGTATAAAGGAAGTAAACATTCCAAGCATACTTAATAAATTGTCCAGATCCCTGTGGATAGCCACTATATTTATGTCAATCTTGAGGCAGCCCTCTCTTCTTTGACGCATCCCAGACACACTTGTTCCCATATAATATACTAGAGGCCTGATGCATGAAGATTCGTGCAAGAATGGGCCTTACTTCCCCTGGCTGCCGGCACCACCTTTGCTCTGGCATGAGCCACCTTTTCTCTCTGGCCTGGAGCTGCCTTTCTGCCTTCCCATGCTGCCCAGAGGCCCGAAGCAGCCGGGGGCAGGGCAGAATGCCTGCATTGTCACCATCTTTGTTGGGTTAATTTGCATACTCACTCCTGATTGGCTGGTGGATGTCGCAAAGGTACAGTCAATTTGCATCTTACTCTTTTATTAGTGTAGATAAGCAAGAAATGGATGTTTTCTAAAGATACCACGGCAAAATTCAAAAGAGGGTTCATGATACATCATATAACCAAACATCATGAATCTCCCTTTGAGCCACTCTGTCATTTTCCTAAAATTTCTTTTCAGATGCTAACCACCTTATCTCTAACCATCCACTCTTCCCCGAGACTAACCCTCCATAGCTTTTCTAGCAATGCTGCTTCTATCATTATCCTCCTAGTAGACTCCAGCATCCTGCCCCAACCCAGAGCCCCAATACCCTCACTGTTTGTAGCTCCACACTCACCATCCTGCTCAGCAATGAAAGAATCTGCCTCAAGAACTCCTCTCTTTGGACAGCAAGAAGGCTGCTAGAACATTCATTCCCTATGAAAAACAAGTCAGTGGAGGAACGCTTGATCTCACCTATCAAGTAATGTCAGAGTACTGATGTTGCATAAGAATACTTGACAAAGATGATTGGACTTCCTTTAGCAGGAGCAAGAAACTACAGCAAGAGTTTGGGTCAGGGAGATAAGGGAATAAGCACCATGTTTCTGAAGAGACCTGAATTTCTGTGATTTGACCTTGAGAAAATTACTCTTTGTTTGAATTTATTTATCCCTCTTCACAATGTGGAGAAAGGTTTGAGTTCAAAGGTGATTTATTCTTTCCAGATCAGAAATTCCAAATATTCAACTAGCACACCAGATGTCATGCTATTCATTAGAGCCAGAGCTGAGATAAAATGTATAAGTCTCGGGAGCCTGGAGGGCCCAGAGAACATGCTCAAGAGTGAACGTCTTTCATTTCTGAACTGACATTTTCATGAATAGCTAGAGTGATGAGGATCTTCATGATTTTTCCTTCACGGTGTGCCAATCAAGGTTGAATTCAATCCGTTGCTCTTTAATGCAAGACTTTCATGGGATTTTCTCCTTCCTTTGGAGTTTGACCTTTGTCTTACTGTCTTCTTTGCAAGCATTCTTGCCTTTCTAGGGAAGGGAACTGGGACAAAGAAGAGCATGTATGAGTACCTTCTCTATGCTGAATCAGGTCCACACACACATAAACATACCTCAGAGATAAATGAGTGTGACAAATCACTAGGGTAGAATTTGGAGAATGGTGTAACATCTGGTGTGCTGTTGAAATAATTTTTCTAATTCCCAGAGAAATGGCTGAGTCCAAGTCTAGGAATGCTCATTTGGATGATTTAACCATTTTTAAAATATAGGGAAGTAATTACTGTAAAAGTCTATATAATAAAAGGTGTCCCCAAAAGATTCATACACACTTTGAATGTTTATAAAGTTAGTATTTATTAACATACAGTTCATTTTCAAAATTTAATAGAATCTACAGAAATGAATAATATTTTTGGCAATGCCTGTTTTCAAACTGATGACCATTCTGGTCCAGGCACAGCTGATAACACGAAACAATGAAATTGCAAACATCAAGTATCCTTTTGTTCGGTATTTGTGCACCCTCAATTTGTCAACTATTGCTGGTTTTGTACCATAAACTTCATCTTTTATGTATCCCCATAAAAAAAGTCTAGTGGCACTTTGGGGTAAATTTTCTTTGTTCAAAGCTTAGTCTGGCTTCACCCATTTTTTCAAATCAGTTAAAACTGAAAAGGAGTAAAAATTAAGTGAGTTATCAGCTATTAAAGTATGTATACATATTTTGGGGACACCCTATGGTTAGAGAAAGATGAGAAGAGAAAGAGGTTATGATAGGGATGGGGCTCATGGAAGGGACTCTTCAAATAGGGAGCAAATGGCTATTTCTTGTTCTGGGTGGTTTCCCTGTGGTAATAATTAAGCCACATCTTTTATTTATGTGATTATCTGAATTTATTTTTAAATTTTATAATGGAAAGATAAATCAGGATCATAATGCTGTAGGTAGGATTCAAACCTGATGATGATCCTACAAGAACTCAGAAGTCCTGTGCCATACCCTGCAGTAAAAAGCTGTGGCTAATTACTATAAACGTTGGCCAATGGCAGTTCAAGAAAACCTCGTGGAGGCTCTCTATCACCCTCTGCAATTTCTAATTTGATTTCAGAGATGTAACATAAAAAAGAATCTTAGAAAGAATGAGTAGTAAGTCTACTAAATTATGCACCTTGTACACACATTTGAAAATAAACAAAAAATGCCATATGCTAGAAATTGCTTTTGTAGTAAAATGACCAATAATGCCGAAACCGGTTTGGCTCAGTGGATAGAGTGTCGGCCTGCAGACTGAAAGGTCCCGGGTTCGATTCCGGTCAAGGGCATGTACCTTGGTTGTGGGCACATCCTCAGTGGGAGGTGTGCAGGAGGCAGCTGATCGATGTTTCTCTCTCATAGATGTTTCTAGCTCTCTATCCCTCTCCCTTCCTCTCTGTGAAATATCAATAAAATATATTTTTTAAAAAATGACCAATAATATTCAATCATAGCTCAATACCATTGGTCCTCATTGGCCTAACAAGTTAAACTCTCTATTTACATCCTGCTGGGTCTTTGTTACTTCATGATAAAGAGATCCAAGCGGCTTACTCGCCTTTGTTCTGGGCTGTCATATCTTTTCTTTCACAGTGAACTCATGCCAAGACCTTTATTTCATTTCTGCACTATACAGGCTAAAAGTCAAGAATAGACTTCACATTCTGTTGCAATTCACGAGTGCCTTGCTGTTTAAAAACATTTTTAATGTAGGAGACCATTAATTACTAGGATTCTGATTGTAATTGCCTGCTCTCAGAATTGATGAACAAAGCCATTTTGGAAAGCAATCAATTTGAAATCTAATTTGTTGGCGAAATGAACCATATAAACAAAATGCCACTTGCAGTTTGTCTAAAATGAGATGTGCTTAACGAGCCCGTCAGCGTCCGCGATCTTCATCACCGTGGGTCGCAGCTACCTCAAATGTCATCGGTCGGACCTAGCGCGCAGGGAGCTGAAACAGAGCACTGCCCCGAGCAGCGCGAAATGCGAAACAGATGGCTCCGCGGTCCCCACAGAGTGACTTTGGGGGGCCGCTCTGGGGTGAAAGCGGAGTGGCTCCCAAGATGAACTAAATGCAGAAACACATTTATCTGCCCCGTGCCGTGCACCCAAAATAGCTGGGGTTGTTTTAGGTATCTCATTTCACTCACATGTATTCAGAATACAAAACACTGAAATGCAGGAAACTGGATTTGGGGAAAATATATACACACACACACGCATGCACATACACACATATAAAACACACATATATTACATGTGTAAAACATGTGCCACTTAGCAGCGGTGGTACATTTTGAGAACTGTGTCATTGTGTGAACATCATAGAATACACTTACACAATCTTAGATGGTATAAGCTACTGCACACCTAGGCTATAGGGTATACCCTCTTGTTCCCGGCTACAAGCTATTTAACATATTCCTGTACAAAACGATATGAGATGAAATCAAACACAAGAGAACATGGTGCCATCAAGAGACACAGTAAACTCAAGATGTATGAGGCTGCTGCCAGCATACTACAACATGCTGTTTTATAGCAACCTTGTTTTTAATACCAAGTAGAAAGGGTACACTCTAAAATAAATTATAAAAAATATAGTACACTAACTGCATCAAGCAATAACATGATTGTTTATTATCAAGTCCAGTTGACGCTGGAACAATATGGGTTTGAACTGCCAGGGTCCACTTATATACAGGTTATTTTTTTCCTTAAGTGTAGTAGGCCCTTTGTATATGTGGGTTTTGCATCTGCAGATTCAACCAACTACTCATCAAAAGAGTCTTTTTGCATTCCCAGCCTCAGACTCCCAACTACAAATTGAAAACAGTATTATTGATCTATTATTGATTGAACTTGCAGATGCAAGGGCCTACTGTACAGTCTAAAGTTATACTGGATCTTGGACTGTGTGAGGTTGGCATCCCTAACCCCTGCATTGTTCAAGGGTCAACTGTATTATGTACTGTACCTAATTGTATATTTGACACTGTTACTCATCGGCACCTCAGTAGGTTTATACTAGCACCACCACAAACACACACATGAATAATGTGTTGTGCTATGACATTATGATGGCTACAATGTCACTAAGCCATAGGAATTTTTCAATCCTTTGTGATCTTATGGAACCACTGTCATTTTGCAGTTCCTTGTTGGCCAAAACATTATTATATAACTCATGACCATATTCAGAGAGAGGGAAACAGCGATAGAGAGCTGGAAACCAAAGGGATCTGGTGGGCTATGTGGTAGAATCAGTTCTTTTGTACCGAGTTTGACCTAGCATTCACTTGCTCTTTATTATTTAAAGGGAGGTTTCCATTAAAAAGTGCCTAATAATCTTTGATGTCTTATTACTGCACAATTCCCAGACATTGTAAGTTGTTAAAATGAATAATAAAAAAACACACAAAACCTGTGAGCATGTATGTGTTGAAGTTAAACTTGTTACCTGATTATTTTAAATTTGATAGACTGTGGATATGTTGGAGCTTATTTATTTATACAGTTTCATGCATCCTGCATAAATAAACTAGGAATTACTTGAAAATACAGTAATCTTAGGGCACTGGTAAGACTGAAATCAACATAAAGGTATGCTTTTTTATTTATGCACTAGAAGCCTGGTGCACAAAATTTGAGCATGGGTAGGGTTCCTAGGTCTGGCTGGAGATCAGGGCCGATCTGTGTGGCGACTGGTGGGGCGATCAGGGGAACCCCACTGGCACCCACCTTGACCAGCCTGGGGCCTGTGGGCTGGGGGCAGCTCCTGTGTTGAGTGTCTGCCCCTGGTGTTTAGTGCATGTCATAGTGACCAGTTGTTCCGCCGGTTGATTTGCATATTAGGCTTTTATTATATAGGCTTAAATAACTCATTTTCTGCCTATTATTACAGTAGTTGAGTTTTTAATTCAATCTCTCCAATGTATTTGTAACTTTAGAAGTTATGTACTTTATTTTTAGCATTTTATTGTTTACCTGAATAATTTGATGTTCATATTTAATTGAAATCAAATGTAAACAGACTGCTTAATATCATTATTGCTCCATGAGTGAATCTTCTTCCTCCTGAACAATACATGATTTTGGAATGCTTTAACTCCAGGCACATTTTCTGTCTTACATGGTACAAATGAGTAATATTTTAGTTCTGTCTCATTTTTTTAATCCCCTAAATTAGATGTAGTTAACTTTGTTTTATGCAGTCATTGTTTAAAATTTATTTATGTGTTTACCAGTTTTTTTTACTCACCATTAATTTTTTATATTTTGGAAATTCTTAATGGGAATCACTTACCTTCTTCCGGGTAGTACATTCTTCATGCTTTTTAGGCAGTAATTTCTCAGTTTATTTTTCCTGACTGCAAAACAATAATTTAGTTGGTACACAGTTTTAGATTTACAAATATTTTCTCTCATCATTTCCAGTGTTGTCACTGAGAAATCATCTATTTCTCTTCTTTTGTAGGCAATCACCTTTTTTTTCCGGTTGCTTTAAGTCATTTTTAAATGGTATTATATAAATATATTAATAAGTGTTTAGTAGTAGAATTCTATTTATTTCTCCTTCTGGTATTTTTTTGTGTACAATGCTTTTTTGATTTTTTTATATCATTAGCAGTTCTTAAAATTTCTCAGCTATGATCTCTTCCAGTATTACTTCTCTTTCATTCTTTCTACTCTCTTTTGGAATTCCAATTGGATGCATTATTTAAAAAGTCCTCTGTGCTTGTCTCTCCTTTACATATTTCATATCTTTACCCTGTAGTTTCTTTAGAGGTGTCTTACTTATATTTTGAATTTGATCTGTTACTTATTTAACTATTTCAAATATAGTTACTTTACACCCCAGATCTGGTAATTAGACTATTTGGAATCTTCTATGATTTTTTTTTTTTTTTACTCGTGATAACTTGTTTGTCATGAATTATCAAAGTTTAGGTTGTAAACTCAAATTTATGTGAGTTTAATGTGCAGAAATCTGTACGGGTCTAGGTTAGGGACAAACTCTTCCATAGAGGATGTGTATTTCTTTCTGCCTAGCAACTAGAGGCACCACTACCTTTGGACTACATTGAGACATTTTTGGCATGGGTTTTCAAACAGTATTGTATTCTATTTGAAGGCAAAACTAATGGTTAGTAATTTTCCTTTGAGTGCCAATCTTTCATTCCTTGCAATGTCAATGCTAATATCAACACACATTTTCCCTGTTTCCCTTTGACTGTAGGATACTTAGAAGGTCCAGACTTTATAAGGGGATCTCCATTCTAACTCTACTTTGCCCAGGCCAGAGTACTCACACACCACAATAAATCACTAGGTTTTATGTTTCTGATATCAGCCCATACCCCTGGGCACATGTGGTTATATCCTTACTGTACCATTCTCCTTTACTTTCTGGTTATTTTTGGTTTCTGGTTATTTCTTCAGCTCCAATTCAGGATGACTTTATCACATTAGGAGTCTTTAAGATAAGGAGGCCCATTCTCATTTTTAAAAGCACATATAAATGTTTGCATTTACATATATTTTAAAACAACATCTTTTTGGTTTCTTCCTCTTGTTCTACCGGTAATAATATTCAAGCACTTTACTAGGTACAAAAGAGTCTTTAAAGAACATCATAAAGCTTTGTCTTTGAGGAATGCATCAGAGGAATCATATTGCACTATAATGCAAGGTAGAAATTCAAGTTCCATAAAAAGAGTCCAGATGAAATGGAATCAAGGGGATGAGTGGTCTAGGATATGACATTTGAGGATCAGGACATGGAGAATTAGAAAAGCTGTCACTACTTCCCTCTTCTTTAGAACAGTGAAGCCTCTGCCAATGACCTCTTCTCTCTTTGTGTGACTGGCTCCTCCCTCACTCTTGTCTAGTTAAAGCCATTTTGCCCTCAGATCTTGGCTTAGTCATCACTTTTTTTTTTTTTTCCAGTCATCACTTTTAAAGGGAAGCCTTTTGTGACATCCTTGAAAGGTCAAAGTCCTTGTTACTTCCTCCTAGTATATGTGCCCCTCATTCATAGAACCTAACAGATCTCAATTCTAATTCTTACAATTTTAGATTTATCTATATGCTTAATTTTAATTTTCCTTATAGAGTGTATAGTCTAAGAAGGCAGTCATAATATATGCTTTTTGTTCATCGTTAAATTCCTAGCACCTGGCATTGTGCCTGTGAAATATTTGATTCTCAATATATATATTTTTTGAGTAAATGAATGAATTCCTCCAATTTTATGTAATTTACTGATTATATAGGCCTTTTGCTTGCAGCTCTGTCAAGTTCATTGCTTAGCATATTGATTAGTCAAACACATAGTCTTTTGTTAGACACAAGACAGTTTCACTGACCACTTTTCTGGTAGCTGTGGGAACTGAGTGACCCAAGTTCAGGCAACCTTGGAGGCTCTGGGGTTTATGGGATTGGGATAGTCTTGTGCTTTCTCCCTTCTCTGGTCTTCAGTAACCCACTGTTCTTGCCTCCACCTTGATTGAATTTAAAGCTACAGAAAATAATGGGACACATTTTTAGATTTTAGAGTAGTTAGATATAAAAACAAACAAAGACAAAGCATTATCCTGTTCTGGACTATACAAGAGCTCCTCAAGAGAGCTCAGAAAATATATTTTGGATTCTACCATGAGGGTATTATATCAGGTTTTATTCTATTTGTAGTTTCATCAGTTTTATATATAGACACAGTACTTGTAAGACAAAATGGGAAGTCAAAATAAGCAAAAATACGTCAAGATTTAGAAGTAAAACTATACAAGTAGGTTGTGAGATGGTAGACCAGAGATAACATGGACTGGGTTAATTTTAACAGTTTCTCGGGATAGGTGTGTAGAAGGAGATTAATGTTGTCTTTGGAAGAACAAATAGTTTTTCCTAGGCTTATGAAGCCTGTAGCTAGGGTGTGCACAATGAGAGTCTGCAAGGCTGGCCACAGGATATAATTTGGCCACCAGGAGAACAGCATCAAACCTGAGGCATTGTTCAGAGGTCTCCATTGAATGGAGAAGAAAAGGGATCCACTGGGAAGCTGTAACTATTGACGTGATATGTGAAAAATGGCAACCAGGAGAGCAACTCTGGAAGTATTAGGTTGAGCTTTTGTCTCTGGGATAAGGGTCTTCCTGATTCTCCTGGATCATCTACAAAGCCTTCCCCAGACTTCCCACTGCTGCCAAGGCCATTGAAGACTGCATCTGGGGAGGGAGACTGAATACGAGGCAGTTATGTCAAACAGAGCTCTCCCTCCCTATGGGGTTGACTGTGCCAGGCTCTGAGAAGACATAATGTGCTTGTTAAGGTTTGGTGAATAGCATAGTCTTCTCAGAGGGCGATTTGGGTTCCCATAGAGAAGTCATCAACACAGGGTAAGAATTCAGCCAATTATGCCTCACTTCATCAGTCCTATTTAGATGGTAACCCCATGGGGCATGGACCATGTCTTTCCTTGTGTATTGTACAGTGTTGAGGAAACATTTGGCACTCAATAAATACCAATCCAGAGCTTGTTTCTTGTCCCCCTCAGCCTCCCACTGAGCTGATCTGAGGAAGGAATTCCCTTTGAAGTGCCTTGTCCCCATGTTTTTGATAAACAAGGCCAAGCCACAAAGATGAAGCATCTACACAGCTCTGAAACTTTCTGGTATCCATAGATGATAAATGCTACCTCTGCAGTGATATAGCTGGGAGGCAAGGGGCATGTTTAGTGGGACCAGACAGTGAAAAAAAGCTCCTCTTTCATAAATATTGTCTTACTTCTTACCTCTCACAGATTCATGATTTGTGCTTCCAAACATCCATTAATAACACTGCCAAGCTGTTGCTGAGCTGGGAGGTAGAGCCCTTATAAATGTGGTTCAATTTAGTTGTTCTTGAGTTTTACCATGTACACAGAGAAAAACAAAGTATATATAAGTGGGTAAAAAATTAGAAGAGACATTTAAAAAAATAAACATCATAAGAATAAAATAAAGAACATATATGCATACCCCATGGACACAAACAACAATGTGGTTATGGCCAGAGGGAGGGGAGAGCGGGTTCTGGGTGAAGGGGTGCAAAGAGGAGGGAAATGAGGGACATTTGTAATAATTTCAACAATGAAAAATATATATTTAAAAGATAACCTGTGATAACTTTAATAAGCCCTGGCACGGAGTTACTTATAGCATCGATGTGTCTCTATTAAAAAATAGCTTTGTTTTTTATATTGTAAAAATTTTACTTTTTTTTGCATCAGAAAAAATATTTACAAATCTTTTTATAGGTATTGAGATTCAAATAATAATAATAAAAAACCACCACACAGAAAATAATATGGTATAATAAAATACCTTGAAGGCATCTGAATTAACATATGCATATGTATTACCAAAGGGATATACAATTTTTTTTTTACATACTGGAAAAATCTCTCAAAGTGTTGTCTTTAACTACTGAGGCCAAGACATTTAATGTCATGAAAGACAGGAACTAATGAGGTTAAGTAAACCCTAGAAGATGTGGCCAGGTGGTGAAATGATGGCAGTTTTTACATTTTTTATATATTCATAATTTCAGCTTTCTTTCTCTCCTTTCTCTCTTTTCTCCTCTTTTATATCTCCTGTTTCCCTTTCTTTATGTCTCTATTTCTATCTGTCTCTTTTTCTTTCCTCTTCCTCTTCCTCTTTCTTTCTTCCCCTGCCTATTTGAGTATTTTAATTATAAACCTATTCCATATTACATAACTTACAAGGATGAAGGTTTACCTTGAACTTTGATTCAGTAACTTAATGTCTCTTAACCTTGAATAACATACAGAATGAGAACAAGGCATCATGCAGCCAAGATTTTAAAGATAAATGTCATGCCTACTCATATTTCTTTTGAGAATAAAGTAAAATAACTAAATTAGCCCTATGTGGTTTGACTCAGTGGATACAGCATTGGTCTGTGGACTGAAGGGACCCAGTTAGATTCCAGTCAAGGGTACATGCCTGGGTTGCAGGCTCGATCTCCAGTAGGGGACATGCAGAAGGCAGCTGATCAATGATTCTCTCTTATCATTGACTAGAGGCCCAGTGCACGAAATTTGTGCACGGGGGTGGTGTCCCTCAGCCCAGCCTGCACCCTCTCCAATCTGGGACCTCTTGAGGGATGGTGGGATCGGGTCTAAACGGGCAGTTGGACATCCCTCTCACAATCCAGGACTGCTGGCTCCCAACTGCTTGCCCACCTGCCTGCCTGTTTGCCCCTAAGTGCTTCTCCCTGCCAGCCTGATCATCCCCTAACCACTCCCCTGCCAGCCAGATTGATGCCTAACTGCGCCCCGGCCAGCTCGATTGCCCCAAACTGCCCTCCCCTGCTGGCCTGATCACCCCTAACTGTCCTTCCCTGAAGGCCTGGTCCCCCCAACTTCCCTCCCCTGCAGGCCTGGTTGCCCCCAACTGCCCTCCCCTGCTGGCCCGGTCACCCCTAACTGCCCTCCCCTGCAGGCCTGGGTCCCCTCCCCAACTGTCCTCCCCAGCAGGCCTGGTCCCCACCCAATAGCCCTCCCCTGCTGGCCTGGTCTCCCCCAACTGCCCTCCTTTGCTGGCTCGGTCACCCCTAACTGCCCTCCCTGCTGGCCTTATCACCCACAACTGCCCTTCCATGCAGACCTGGTCTCTCCCAACTGCCCTCCTCTGCTGGCCCAGTCACCCCTAGCTGCCCACAACTGCCCTCCCCTGCAGGCCATCTTGTGGCAGCCATCTTGTGTCCACATGGGGGTGGCCATCTTGTGTCTTGGAGTGATGTCAATTTGCATATTACTCTTTTATTAGATAGGCTGTTTCTATCTCTCTCTCCCTTCCTATCAGAAATCAATAAAAATATATTTAAAACACACACACACAACACAACTAAATAATGCCCTGAAAGATGTTACAGTTCCAAAAAGAATGAGAAATTAGAAATATATTGACCCAAAGGTAATAGAGATTGGAAGATTTTCTTTTTTTTACAAATTTCGCATTTTGTAGTTGGTTTATTAAACTTAATCTATCCCTAAATTAAGGGCAGGGCATTAAAATTGTAGTAACTAAAATAAGTGGGAAATCACTCAATACACTGAATATTTTCTCACCTTTGGTTGTGATAATGAGATCACAGGTTGAAATCATAGAGTTTAGTGTGTCTAATGAAGGTTGATTCTCATCCTCCCTGTAGGAGATTCGGATCATACCCAGGGGACTGTGATCATTCAGTATTCAACACCATAGGAACTCACGAGAGTGACTGGCATACAAAAGGGATTGAAACCCAGGATATTAATGAAAGGTTGAAGAAAGTGAAGTCTTCATCTGTACAGAGAAGGCTGAGAGTGAGTGCTGTGGAAAGTCCTATGGATATAAGTTGTTTCAGTTTTAAGCCTATTTTTAAAAAAATATATTTTATTGATTTCAGAGAGGATGGGTGAGTGAGAGAGAAAGAGAAATATCAATGATGAGAGAGAATCATTAATTGGCTGCCTCCTGCACACCCCACACTGGGGATCAAGCCCGCAACCTGGGCATGTGCCCTCACTGGGAATCGAACCATGACCTCCTGGTTCATGGGCCGACACTCAAACACCAAGCCACACTAGCCAGACTAAACCTATTTTTAAAGCAACAGATTGGGGCTGGGAGTCAGGTGATGATCTTTTTGCCATAGCTGCTAAAGTATAGGTGATGACAATGAGCAGGTTGTGAATGTTGCTGTTTAGTTGAAACCAAATAGCAGTTAATGCCCCAAATCAGATCCATTCATTCAGTTAGTCTTTCAGTAAATAATTATAGAGCTCATGTACTAGGTAAGACACTGATAGCTACTAGGAAACTGGGATTGACTGGGAATGATATACTGTCTGAACCTATGAACTTTAGTTTCTAGAAAGGCAGACTTTAATCAACCAGCTACAGATTTGGTATTGAAGTATATTGTGGTGAGTACTACAGAGGAGAAATATAGGGTGCTAAGCAGCATATGGCAGAAGGGATCAGAGCTTTCCTCATGGTGGGGGTGATGTGATCTAGAAAGTTTTTGCAAAAGAAATTATATTATTCTGGTATGTGAATATCAGGAGAACAAAACAGAGAATGGGCCAGGTAGGGAGAAGAGCAAGTGTGAATAAAGACCTGGGGAAAACGTCCCAGGGAAAAGGCAGCATGTTACATTTCAGTGAGTGATAAGACATCTCTGTGATGGGAACTCAGAAAGGGAGAGGGCAGTGTCCTGCAGTGAGAAAGGTGAGGACTTGCAGGCTTTGGTAAGGACTTAGGGATTTATTCTAAGAACAAGGAGATGACATGAAAAAGCATTAGGTAGGGGATTAGTATCATAAGATTCACCTGTTTGCAAGATCATGTTGATAGAAGTCTGGGGAATTGTTTGAAAGGCTTCCAGGTCAGATCTGGGGAGGTTTTTTAGAAGGCTATTTAGTAGATTTCCATTCATAATGTCCTAAACCATCTTTTCAAGATCCCTAAGGAAGGTGTATGTTTCAAGAACAAGAGCAGGCAGATATTCGTATTCATTTTCACATTCTGGTCTGTTCTCTGATCCTGGCAAACCAGGTTGTACACATCATGAAAATCTCAAGAATCCCCAATACCCATTGTTTTCCTCTCAGACCTATTATAGACCCCAATGAAAGTGTGTACTACCAAGCTCCCATTTCTTAGCCACCATCTCAGGGGTTAGGCAACCCCAATGATCCACTTCCCCAGGTATATCTTTCTATTATAGGCTGATGAAAAACAGAGAATCTCTCCAAAGAGAACTCCAAAGGCCATTCATCACCAGCAGCAGGAGCCTATAACCTCTTTTTATCAGGTTCCTTCTGCATAAATCACAGCCTCCAAACACTGGTTTTGTCACTTGTTGGAACTCCTCCTGCCTGTGAAAGGACAGACTTTCATTTATCCTGCAGATTGGAATATACCTCTCACTGAACATCACAAAAACCTTGTGGGACAACATCATTATCACCCCTGTCCCTTTGGGAGATAGACCACAATTGGACTGAAAGGGAAAAAAAATTGCAATTTTCACATCAGGTATGAATCTGTCTTCTAATTTTTAAATAGAATGGTGTTTGGAGTTTTTGTTCTATTTTTAAAGTTCTTTATGCACTTTTATTTCTGCTGTTATAGGCCCCATTTGTAATATGTTGCTAGATAGCAAATGATGCTCAATTCTGGTTGAATTTTCATGAATATCTTACCAGTTGGTTGAATGGGTATAGATAGTTAGTCCTTTCATTGGGGCCCAGTTAAAATTATGCCTTTGGATGGCTATCTTCATAACTTGCATTATTTGTCTTTTAACATTCTTTGTATTAGTAGATACATTTTCCTCCAAATTTATTGTGGTATAAATTGACAATTTAAAATTGTATGTATTTAAGGTGTACAATTTGATGATTTGATATATGTATATGTTATGAAATATTCACCACAATCAAGCTGATTAGCATATATGTCACCTCAAAAAGTTACAATTTTTGTGTGTGGTGAGAACACTTAAGATTTACCCTCAGCAAATGTCAAGTATGTTATACAATATTGTTACATTGGTCACATCATTATACATAGATCTCCAGAACTTATTCATCTTACATAACTGAAATTTTGTATCCCTTGACCAACATTTCCCCCATTTGTTCTCCCCAGCTCCTGACAACTAGCATTCTACTTAGCTTCTATGGTTTTGACTGTTTTAGGTTCTACATGTAAATGAGATTATGTAGTATTTGTCTTTTTGCATCTGGTTTATTTAAATGTTCTCCAAGTTAATCTATGTCACAAGTGTTAGGATTTTCTTCTTTTTATGGCTGAATACTATTCCATTATATGTACATATACACCACAATTTCTATTTTCAATTCTCTGTTGGTGGAACCATTTAGGCTGTTTCCATATCTTGACTATTATGAATAGTGCTGAAGTGAACATGAGTGCACAGATAACTCTTTGAGAACCTGATTTCATTTCCTTTGACTATCTCCAGGAGTGGGATTGTTGGATCACATGGTAGTTTTATTTTTAATATTTTGATGAACCATACTATTTTCCATAATGACTATACCAATTTATATCCCCACCAACATGTATAGGGTTCCCTTTCTCCATGTTCTCTCTAACCTTAATTATCTTTTGCGATAACAGCCTTTCTAACAGATATGAGATGACATCTCTTTGTGGACTTGATTTATATTTCCTTGGTAATTAGTGATGTTCTTTATCACTTTTCATATACCTATTGCTCATTGGTATATCTTCTTTTGAGAAATATCTATTCAGCTCTTCTGCCCATTTTTAAATCATATTATTTGTGTTTTTTGTTTTTTGCTTTTGAATTTCATGAACTCCTTATATATTTTGGATATTGTGATTTACCATAAGAAATATACATTTGACCTTTCTCCTGTTTCTGGGATAGGGCTCTTAAAACCCTTGGGATTTCTTAAGAGATGAGAGTAATAAAGCTGTCCCATGATATGTTAATTAGGTGACTTTTGGACTGCTTCCAGATCAACAAAGAATGAAGGCTGAGCACCAGAGAAATCAACCATGTGCTTAGAGGGTTGGAATGTTCAGTCCCGTCCCCCTGACCTCCAGGTAGGGAGAGAGGCTGGACGTTGAATCAGTTGCCAGTGGCCAATAATTTAATTATCCATGCCTAAGTAATGAAGCCTCCATAAAACCCCAAAGGCCAGGGTTCCATGAGCTTTGGGGGTGGTGAACATGTGGATATTGGGGAGAGTGGCTGCCTGGGGAGGGCTTGGAAGCTCCATGCTTTCCCCCCATGCCCTTTCCCCATACCTTGTCCTAACATCTCTTTCATCGGGCTATCCATGAGTTATATTATTTTATAATAGACTGGTAGTATAGTAAGTAAATGTTCTGTGAGCCACTCTAGCAAATTAATCAAACCTAAGGAAAAGGAATGAGGATGGGGGGGGGGGTGCGGTACCTGTAACTTATAGCTAGTTGGTCAGAAGTACAGGTAACATCCTAGAATTTCAGTTGGCCTTCTGAATGGGAGGGGGTCTTTGGAACCTCCAATTTGTAGCCAGTGGGTACAAAGCCCAGATAACAGCCTGGGCCTAGGACTGGAGTCTGAAGTGGGAGTCAGGGCAGTGTTTTGTGTTTGAGCCCTCAGTCCATGGAATCTGACACTATCTCATGGTAGTGTCAGATTGATTTAAAATATTGGACACCCTGCTGGTGTCTGAGAATTGCTTGACATTGTGTGGGAAGTCGTCCCTTGCCCTAAACACACAGTTGGAATTGGGTCCGGGGACCTAAAAGAGATATCAACTTTATTCTATTTTTTTATTCATTCGCCAAACATTTATTAGTACTGTCTATATACTAGTTGCATGCGTGTGTGCGCGAATGCACACGCTTAAGGGAGCAGTGGTAAAGAAAATCAATATTATGTCTGAATAGAGTTTATAGGCATTAAACAAACGTGTCATCATTCAATGGATATCTATTGACTGCTGATGAAGTACAAGGACTGCATTAGGTACTGCATATATAGAGCTAACCTAAGAAGATATTTTCTATGCTCTTGTGAAATTTATATGGGCCAGTGGTAGAGAGAGATGATAGTAGTTAGGCAAGCAAAAATATAAGTACAAATTTCAGAGGAACATGAGAGAAAATATTGGAGATTGGTGATCAAAGAAACCCATCTGAGTTGAGAGTTGAATAACGACGGGGATTAGCCACAGTATGTATTTTTTATTTTGTATTCACTTTTATTTTACATTTACTTTTTAAGGTGTTTAAATATTTATGAGAATTTTACATTTTTGACTTGAGAAGCATATAATCAATTTGAATGTTGTGGGATGTTTAATTTGTTAAATCCACAGTTTTGAGTTATGAGTTATATAAGAAGTGTGTGATGTTTAGAGAATTAGTGACTATAAAATAGTAATTTGAACTTAGGAAAGAATAGTGACTTTTACACCTGAGAGTTGCTTCAACATTAACATGAGACTCATCTTTAAAGACTTTACTAAGAGGGAAGTCTTTCTCCTAAGAGGCCGTACTTGTCTTCACAGCCGACATCGAGAAGTACATATTGCCTTCTGTCGCCATTCAGTTCTGTATACCCATTGATTTGCTCCCTATTATGTATTTGCCCATTTATTCATATTTTCATTAAGCATCCATCAAGTGCCTACTTTAATCCAGGTACAATGATGGCACTAAATATAGAAAACCAAGCAAGACAGGGTCCTTGCTTTCAAGGAGCATTTACACCAATGGAGCCTGGAGATACATTAATCTGACATCACAGAAAGTGCAGCAAGTTCAGTAACAGAGGTAACCCAGAAGGGCATGGGAGCAATTGAGGGGCATCTTAATCAACCAAAAGGAACAGAGAAGGCCTTCTGGAGGAAGGTTTCCTTGAACTGAATTGTCCTTAAGAACACTGCAGGGAGAGGCAAAAGCATAGCCAAGGACTCTGACAGAGCACCAGTATGGGCCCTTCATCAAATAACAAAGAGGTTAGTTTTATTGGAGCAGAGGTTTATTTATTCCAAATCATCAGCACCTACTGTGTGCAGCATCCTCTGGAAGGATTCAGTGCTGCTGAAGAAAGATGTTAACCCCGTCCTCTTGAAGTTTCAAGATTATTAGGGAATAACAAATGACGATGGGATCAAATTATGAAAGACCTTATGTGTTAAGTTAAAGTATCTACATTTTATCCAGCAAAAGTAAGGGAATGACAAGGTCAATTACACTTTATTTACAAAAGATCGACTTGATTGTAGTGTAGAGGATGGATTGAGGAGATGAAGGTATTCAAGATTTGACAAAAGAAGATTAATTATGAGGCATTTGAAGGATAAAGACAAGAACTGATGGATTACTGAACTAAGGTAAGGGGGTGTTGTGGATGAGATTAATTTAGAGTATAAAGGAGGTAGAATCTATACAACTTTGGTATTCTGGCTTGGGAGGCTGTGAGACTGTCGTAATTCATCAAGACTAGGAATGCTGGAAGCACAGGTGTTAGAATGAATCCATATGTTATATATTTATGTATTATGTTTCCACAAAATTAAGAGTTCCTTGCAGATAAGAAGCATTATTTAAACCTTCCTTGTAGCTTTATATCTTCCCATGCCCTGAGCAGTCTTCTTCTCTGTATTGGAAACTCAATAAATAAGCATTTAGTCAGTTGAGAACTAGATTTGTCACCCCCTGGAGAGAAAAACTTACATGTTTCTTTATATACATTGAATGTGAAAAGTGGTAATTTGAGACTTCTCTTTTACTGAGAAAAGGAAATCTAGAATATAAGCAAGAAGCAGATAAAGTTGTTTTATCTCTGAATTACATATCCTAGAAAAGTATAAAACACCTTTCATATTTTAAAATAAACATTGCTTTATATATTTTTTTCTAAAATACAAATTTCAAAAGGTTCCTGAGTACTTAAAAAGTAACCCTATTCTACATCATGATCCATAACCTACACCTATACTTACTTTAGTGATCCATGAACTAGAGGGCAGTGCCTCTCAGGAAATCACCTCTCAAGGAATGATGAAAAGGTGTACCAGTGTCCAGGTAATCCACACGAAGTGCTCTAGAGAAGGTTGTATATGGAAGAGTCTAGATGCTCTCTAATGGGAAGTCAATGTGAGTAATGGATGTTTCATTGATATCCACTGTCCCTTATGGAGTGCCTATGCTGAGTCTCCCCGCTACCTCGAGGCACATCCCGACTTTGGTTGAATCTCTTCATCTCCCTCCCATATCCTTCCTCTAATTAGGCCAGTGGAGGAGACACACACTCAAGTTGAGAAGAGCTAGAGTCCTGTTTAGCAGCAAATTCACAGTAAAACAAATGTTCAGGGAGCTTGAGTCTAAAGGGGAGCTCACATCAAACGACTAATATTTCTTGAATTTTAGATCTAGGTAGAGCTATGCCTTTGTGAGGAGAAAGAAAAAAGATTTGAGGCAGAGGAATTACTTCAAGGTGCTTGCAGAGTAAAACTGAGCCCTAACAATGGAAGAATGCCTACTAAATGAATCTTTGGAATCATTCTTACGAAGCCATTATATAGCAATCTTCTCTCCCACAGAGCTTAGTTGCCTAACCCAATGATAATGATTATTTTTCTATTAAAAAAAATTCTGTAAGAGTTGGAAATGAAGAGTTTCAAATTATAGGATATATCCTATTTTGAATATCAAAATAGGATTGCTTAAAGCTTTTCTTTAGCAAAACATCGTATGATAAAGCATGTACCACAGCCCATTTGATGTCATGGGGGAACAAAATTTGCTCTTTTTAAATCACCTAGAAATAACCACTGTGGCATGTGTTGCATTTATAAGAATGACTTTCAGTGAAAGGGTATTTGAATAGACAGCTTAAGGCAAAAGAGCACTATTTGATTTGGTGGCCCCAAGGTAAGAGGAAACATCAAAAGGTCCCAAATCTAGGCACAGCTGGACACTTGCTATGCTCTTCACTGACTGGGTGATGCCTGCAAAAGTGCACCAAGGGCATTTTTGCACACACGTCCAGCCTTTCCTCATTGAAGGTTTATGGGGCTTGTAATGTCAAGATTCATGAATTTCAGGGACTGTACTTGTCCTTGGAAGCAGCTTTTGATCAGTGAACTGAAACAATTAATTATAATAAATAATGCTAGTAGGAGTCCTCGCACAGTCAGCTGAAGGAGGAGGGGAGCCAAAGCAATAAAGCTCGTCTCTGGCACAGCCATATCCTCCAGCTGCCGGGATCAGATCCTGTGTGGGAACAGCACCCACGGCTTACGAAGCCACTGCTGAAAAGCACAGTTGCTTTATCTCATCCAGGGGACAGTGTCAAGTTCTGGTGGGTAGTGGGGGTGCTAGAAGGAGGTCAAAAAAATCAGCCAGGAATGCACAATTTCTTTATATTCATCTGTGTTTGATTGCTTTGTGCCCTGGAGCACATGATTTAATTATTTTCATCATTGCCTCAGCTTCCTCAGCTACCAATCTCATTGAGGGCAATAAAATTGTTCAGCCTTTACAAAAAATGCAGCCATAATAATTTTTGACTCAATGAATAGTTAAAGCTATAAAATCAGCTCTTGAATGACCACATCCAATTGAAAACAAAACCTAGGGTTTTCTCAGCAGTTAAAGTAAAACATAAGCTTACGTGAGATGGAAGTACCTTGCTCGTGATTTTCAGAATATATAGCTGTTATTCGTTGCCTACAACCTGTGTCCATCATCGCTAATCCACACAGGAATTCTTGGTGCAGGTATTAATATCCCCAGCGTAAAATGAGGAAAGTAACATTCAGAGACCTTGACATTAGTTGGTGTCTTCCAAGGGAGTTCAAGAAAGCCCTGAGTTAGAATTGACATTGTAAAGTGTGTGGAGAAGGTGCAGAGCTGGGCTGGAAGGAGGCCAGAAATGAGAGCTTGAGGTCTAGACCAAAGCAAATCAAAGGACAAAGCAGGGACAGGAAACACTAAAAATGGAGAGGAATAGTCTCCCAAACCCAGACCAAAAATCATGAAGGAGAGGTGGGAGAGAGGTTAGAAATGAACTAGAAGACCTTGGGTCTCCTCTGAAAGTATACCTTCTTTTCAAGACCACAGAAGGAAGCTCTGTCTAATACTCTGAGAGTCTTCGACCTGAGTTTGTATGGGAGAGTGTATATGTACGTGTACTAGTATATCTTAATTTGACCACCTTCATTTTGGTGATTTCTTTATTTAAAAGTGCTTACTGGTATAAGATCCAAATCTTTGCTCATTGTAAACTTGAGCAGTTAATCCTAAGGCTCACTTTCTCATTGGAAATGGGGACAATAAAAGTACTATTTCACAAAGTTGTGGGATGGAATACATGGGTGTGCAGCACTTAGCACAGTGCCTGTTTAAAGTAAAGTGAGGAGGTAGGGATTGTCAATAATGATTTATTTTCTTACCTAGCCTCATTCTTTCCTTTGCTCTTGCTCACTCACTCACTTCCTTAAACCCACCATGTTGCAAGGTCTCAGGCAATGTGTTACTGAGTGTTGCACAGGACCCATTGTGCAGGAAGGATTGTGTTGGAGTGACAGAGAACGGAGTTGCATGTGTATTGGGGGTGAGTGGGAATGGGGGCAGGTCCTCTTGAAGATGTTGGACTAGTGTAACAGCAGAGCTGTTCAAAAAATGGAGTGTCTATATAATAATATTTCACTACCATATAAGGACATATAAGGTGGATACAGGGTGTCCGGGTGGTAACCAGCAGAGACCTGAAAGAATTAGTGTCTTTGCCCAAACCATGAGCTGGTTGAATTGTGGTTGAAGTGTGGCTGGTTTGTTTTGCCCAGAGTCATGGATGGTGTATTTTTTTTCTGTTAAACATCTAACTAAAGAGGCATGGTAGATGAATTACTTAAATGGAAGGATTTTAAGTTCTTTTATGACTTTTATGTCATTAGTTCTTCCCTCATGTATATTTGCTTTAATAGAAAATGCATTCTTTGTCACCCACCACCAAAGTATTAACAACTGTCACCCTATGATTTCACCATCTTTCAGAGTTTATAGAGTGCCTTGCTAGGTGGCCCATTAATATCTCAGTCTTATTGAGCTGCTGAGAGGGAGTGATGAAGAGAACAGAGGATAGGTTTCAGTGTTGGACAGTGTGGCTCAGAGTGTTAATTTCACTACTTACCAGTTGTGTTACCTTGGGCAATAACTTGATCTCACTGATCCCAAATTTCCCTATCTTATAGAATTAATATCCATCTCCCAGAGGTGCTGTGGAGATTAAATGGGGTGAAGCACATTCAATGTCCATCACAGTATCTGGATCAGAAAAAAAAGCATCATCAGTGTGAACCTGATTGCCAAATCCCCCAAGAAATGAAGGGCACATTTAAGCCTTGGTTAGGAGGTTGGATAATATGATCTTTAAGTAACTGTCCAAACCTTAGATTCTATGACATCAAGGTGACAGGCTATGTGGGAACACTGAGAAGTAATGCCTTCAACGGCAGGGATGCTGCCTGCTCCTGTCTTTCCCTGTAAATCATTGCATGACTGGGAGCACCAGTCACCTGACCTCTTAGGGCTTGACATTTTGCAAGTGTTAATGGGATGTTCTGATTTATTTGATAACAGGGAAAAAATGATTGCTGATATTTAAAATAAAGGGCACTATGTGTTCATGAGCAATTAATCAAGGTGGTTTGCCACATGAGAATGGATTGAGATGACAGTGGAAGACTTCCCCACAATCACAGAATGGTTACAATATGCAGTCTGTACCTGTATTTGTAACTCAACTTTTGGCCGGTTGTTAGTCAACACGATCATGTGCTTTCCTTCGCAGTTAGTTCCTGCCTCCTTATCACTCTCTGAGCATGTTTTATTCACTAGTACAGTGTAGAACAATGTTCTCAGTAGGTGGATGCTATGACCAGTCTTGATTCTTTTTAAAAAACATATAGATATCTTATTGATTTCAAAGAGGAAGGGAGAGGGAGAGAGAGATATAGAAACATTAACAACATGGGAGAATCATTAATTAGCTGCCTCCTGCAACATTGGGGCTTGAGCCTGCAACCTGGGCATATGCCCTGCCCGGGAATCGAACCGTGATCTCCTGGTTCATAGGTCAATGCTCAACCACTGAGCCACTGCAGCTAGGCAACCAGGCTTGATTCTATGTGAAATGTTGCAGACCACGTCTTCCCACTTTGTCACGGTAATCATTTGCCTATCAACTTCTTCACACTCTCTGTTACTACTACTGGTCTGTAAAGGATATTAAAATACAATCCACAAATTTTAAATGCTCTCACGATGTATCCAGGATCATTGTCAATACTAATTAAATCCTGAGGTTCACTCCCTGCACACAAGTTCTGTAACATGCCTGCTCTTTAAGTTCTGCTGCCTAAAATAAAGACTGTTTAGCTTTCTCAGTCCCACTGACACTGACAAAGAATTATACTGCTTCAGTTATCAGGTTCAATTATAAAATTTGACCTTTTTTGGTAGTTCAAATGGTTGATGTTAAGAATTTTACATGTATCAATTTAAGGCTATTGTCCTTATCATAGAGTGACTGCACTTTTTGATTAGAGTTTAAGCTAAAAATGAACTCCCACCACTGGCCAGAGATATTGGTCTAGTTAGAGTGGACAGTGATGGAGTGTATTGTGTATTGTAATGAAATATCTATCTCATTCAGCTTTAATTGCAATAACTTAAAGTAATCACTGTTTAATCATTGTATACTCAATAACATATATGTAATTTACATATTAACATACAGTCAGTTTAGTAATTAGGTACTATATAGTATCTACAATACACTTTCATGCATTAATGCCAACCTAAACATATGAAAGCATGCATTTTTAGAAGCACATAGTAGATTAAAAAATATGAGAGCCAAGACCGGTTTGGCTCAGTGGATAGAGCGTCGGCCTGCGGACTGAAAGGTCCCGGGTTCGATTCCGGTCAAGGGCATGTACCTTGGTTGCGGGCACATCCTCAGTGGGAGGTGTGCAGGAGGCAGCTGATCGATGTTTCTCTCTCATCGATGTTTCTAGCTCTCTATCCCTCTCCTTTCCTCTCTGTGAAATATCAATAAAATATATATTTAAAAAAAAATATGAGAGGGGCAGGGGTAAATTCTAGGGAAGCATATAGAGTGTGTTCACTAATTCATTCTAGAAGCGTAAAGGCAGATTTAGCAGACTGTTACGTGAATGGCTCCACTTTGTCACTCATCCTGTATCCACATCCTTTGTGAAGTCACTCTGCACCTCCTCCCCTCAGGCGGTGGGATCTGCTTGTTCACTCCTGGAGTTTGGGCTGGCCTTGCAACTTGCTTTGGTCCGTAGAAGACAGCGGGAGTTGTGTTGGGTCAGGTTTGGACCCAGGCTCTATGTGGCCTTTCCCACACCCACTTGATCTTGATGGGGTTCAGAACATGCTACCTCAAAGCACGACACCTTGGCATGTTGGAGAGTTAAACTAAAGGAGTTTGAGGAAACAGCAGAGACAGGAAGGTCACTTTGACCTCCTCCCCTCCTCTCCCTTTTTCTCTGAAAAAGGCCATAAACCCCTCATAAGAGAGGTCCCCTCCCTATACTCAGAATAAAGGAGCATCCTTTTCTCCCAAGACAAAGGGACATCAAGAAGAGTCCTGACAAACAGGTCTTGCTAAGTTTCCCCTAGTTTACTGGTCACCTCATATTCTTTAATCTGCTCTTCACTGTCCACTCTTCATCATACCTGGCACAAAGTACACAGGTCTAATAACCATTTCTTTGGGACTTCATTTTGTTATGAAGGCTCTGGTGTCACAGAAAACTTACTTTCAATAAATCTGTATGCTTCCCTCTTTTTTTTTTAAAATAAATCTTTATTCAGATTATTACAATTGTTTCTCCTTTTTCCCCCCATAGCTCCCCTCCACCCGGTTCCCACCCCACCTTCTGCCCTTACCTCTCCCCCACTGTCCTCATCCATATGTGTATGATTTTTGTCCAGTCTCTTCCTGAACCCCCCCATACCCCTTTCCCACTGAGAATTATCAGTCCACTCCCTTTCTATGCCCCTGATTCTATTATATTCACCAGTTTATTCTGTTTCTCAGGTTTTTAATTCACTTGATTTTTAGGTTCACTTGTTGATAGATATGTATTTGTTGTTCATAATTTTTATCTTTACTTTTTTTCTTCTTCCTCTTCTTTAAGAATACCTTTCAGCATTTCATATAATACTGGTTTGGTGGTGATGAACTCCTTTAGCTTTTTCTTATCTGTGAAGCTCTTTATCTGCCCTTCAATTCTGAATGATAGCTTTGCTGGGTAGAGTAATCTTGGTATCTTGGTTGTAGGTTCTTGCTATTCATCACTTTGAAAATTTCTTGCCACTCCCTTCTGGCCTGCATAGTTTCTGTTGAGAAATCAGTTGATAATCCTATGGGTGCTCCCTTGTAGGTAATTAACTGGTTTTCTCTTGCTGCTTTTAAGATTCTCTCTTTGTCTTTTGCTCTTGGCATTTTAATTATGATGTGTCTTGGTGTGGTCCTCTTTGGGTTCCTTTTGTTTGGGGTTCTGTGCGCTTCCTGGACTTGTAAGTCTATTTCTTTCACCAGGTGGGGGAAGTTTTCAGTCATTATTTCTTCAAATAGGTTTTCAGTATCTTGCTCTCTCTCTTCTTCTGGCACCCCCATAATTCTGATGTTGGTACGCTTGAAGTTGTCCCAGAGGCTTCTTACACTATCTTCAACTTTTTGGATTTTTTTTTGCTTTTTGCTTTTTCGGTTGAGTGTTTTTTGCTTCTTTGTATTTCAATTTTTTGACTTGATTCTTGTGTTCCTCTAGTCTGTTGTTGGGTCTCTGTATAATATTTTTTATTTCAGTCAGTGTATGTTTAAATTCTAGTTGGTCCTTTTTCATATCTTCGAGGGTCTCATTATATTTATCGGCCTTTTCTAGGATATTCTTGAAAAGCCTTATAACCGTGATTTTGAATTCTATATCCAGTCGTTTGTTTTCCTCCATTTCTTTCGTTTGTGATCTGTTTCTTTGACGTCGCATTTTCATTGCTTCCCTGAGTTGGTAGGGTAGATTTATGTGCTAGGTTTCCTATATGGCCCAGTGGGTCAGCCTCCCCAGTTAACCTGAGGTGGATACTCTTGGTGCACCCCTTTGTGGACTGTGTGTACAGCCTTGTTGTAGTTAAGTCTTGATTGTTGTTGGTATCACTGGGAGGAATTGACCTCCAGGCCAGTTGCCTGTGAGGATCAGCTGTGTCTATGCTGGGAGAAGTTCGGTGCTGGAGATAGCCTTATAGGATTAGACTTGCCAAAGTGCAATAGCCTCTGTGCTCAGCTTGGATGGGGTGGAGTCTCAGGGCGGAGCAGACAGTCTTGGCTTCCAGTCAGCCTTGCCCTTGCGTGCACGTGCACCTCCAGACCTCTGCCTTCCCTGGCTCCCGAGTCTCCACCCGAGAGTCCAGATTCCACCCCCGTAAGAGTGTGGGTCCCCAGGGGCTCGCCTGGAACTGGGGTTCAGTGCAGTCAGAACTGGGGTTCAGTGCAGTCAGGAGCTTCTAACTCCCTCTGCTAGGGAAAGCCTGTGGCAACCTCCGCAGCCTTTGTGCACACTGGTGCACGCGCCTCTAGACCCCTGCCCACTGGGGCTCCCCCGGGTCTCCCCCGGTTTCCCGAGTCTCCGGGTGCCTTTCTCTCTGCCTGACAGTCCAGACTCCCCCTGTATGAGCCTGGGTCCATGGGGTTTCACCCGGGACTGGGGTTCAGTGCAGTCAGAACTGGGGTTCAGTGTGGTTGGGGGCTTCCTTCCCGCTTCCGCCAGAGAAAGTCAGCCAGGCTCTCAGCCGCCCTTCCTCTCTGCGCGCACAAAGCCCCTTTGCCATACCTCCAATTCTCTGTGAGCTTTTCTCTTTCCTTCTAGTTGTAGAATTTTCACTCAGCCAGCTTTCCTGTGGTTCTGGATGGTGTCCGTTCTGTCTTTTAGTTGTAGTTTTGAAATTGTTGTGCGAGGCAGCAGTTTAGGTGCTTACCTATGCCACCATCTTGGTTTCTCTTCTATGCTTCCCTCTTTTAATATGCCTTTGTAAACTTACTTTCAGACCTAACTAGGGACCCTAGGTCGGTGGAAGAAAACTTCCTCTCCCACAATTTCACAGAACTTACTCAGTTTCCCTATACACAGCCCAACCTGACCTGCTGAAAGATAAGAAACAAAGTGAAGTATAACTGAGCTATCCCAGCCCAGCCCCGGGTGACCAGTCCGCTAGCTGAGCCCCACCCAAACTGCTGACCCACAGAATCATGAGCCCAGTTAGCTCCCAAGTTTTGGGGGTAGTTTGTTAAATAAAAAATGATTGCTGATAAATCTCAGAGAGGAAGTTAGATTTGAGCTAGTTCTTGAAATTAAAAAAGAGACTGGCAGATTTCCTAGGGGATAGGAAATTCCAAGCAGGGAAAGCATTATACAGACAGGCTTAAATTCATGGAAAGATTTCTTTTATTCCAAGATAATGAGAAATCCAATTAGTCTGATCATACTGATGAATATGATATAGAATATAGAATGTGTGTGTGGGTGTGGGGTGTGAGCATGATAATGCATGTTTGGAAAATTGGTGGGATATGATGGAAATGAATCTGGAAAAGCAGGTAGGAACAAGCCTGAAAAAAACACACAAACAAAAACCTTGTAGGCCAAGCTGATAACATGAGTTTTATCTGGAATGTTTCCCTTGCTTATCTGTAAACTCTTTGATTTGGGCTGGGGATAAAGAATTAGAGAGAAGGATTAGTCTTTGAGAGACAGCTGCATGGCAAACACTCTGATGGGCGCTTTATCCGCCCGTCATCTCTAACATCCTTCCATTGCTTTTAGGGATACTGTGCCAATCTATGGAAAAAGAAAGAGTTTTGTAAGTTGGGGAACTACATTCCCTGCTTTGCCAGGACAGTCTTGACTTACACCCATTGTCTCAGCAGACAAGAGTGTCCCTTTTTACTGCCAGGAAGTCTGCCTTTGATGACAAGTTATATTGTTCTACTTAGAAGTAATATACATTTCCTGATTTTTGCTAAATTTAGGAAGTTGCAGACCTGGGGTTTGAATATTCATTATTGTATTCAAGTGACATTGCCCCTCACTATGCTTGGTATGTTAAATATTTGCTTAATATTTTACTCTTATAAAAATTTGGGAATGAACATTTTTACTCTGTGGGATGTTCCTCTGGACTGCTAATTTGAGTTGAGAGAAAGTTTGCCTCAATTTATAGAAATCAAATGGCAATAAAAAATGCATTTTTTTTTTACAAAGTCAGATTCACCTATATTGACACAAAAAAGAAACTTTTAAAAACAAAGGTACATGAAAAATGTACACAGATATGTGTGGTGTGGACGAAGGGGCAGAAAGTTCAACCATTTCCCCTCATCTCCCAATCTTATTTGAAGACTGAGGTTAAATCAGTAGATTTGGCATTGACTTTGTTCTTGAACGGTATCATGTCTGCCTTTCGCTGCCAACCACCACAATTACCAAACATATACACTTTATTTAAGCCAACCAAAGCACAATTCTGACTCAAAAATTTAAAGAGTTGTCATGGTACCCGACTTAAGTTTTGAAAATAGATCACATTCCCCAGCTGGGCCCGTGTGTACCTCTCAGCAAACTTGATGTTAATTGCTTTGTTCTAGAGTAGGTCAAGTGTGCTGTCACTTCTTCCTGATTATATATTTCCTGGAGCTTTTTAGCATTCAAACTTGTCTTGCTCTATCACACACAATCGATGTTATACATGATCAGCAAATTAACACACTGCCCAAACAATTTCCTGTGTGGTTATTAGGCAGTCTGATCAGAAGCTGCTCAAAAGCTTCACCACAAATGAGTATGTGTAATTCGAAAACTATATATTAAAAAAAAAAAAAAAAAAAACATGAAGCAAAGCTTAGAATATAATGCTCCCTCTATAGGGAGGACGTGTTGGACATTGCCTGGGTGTGTTTGCACAAAGGATTGCAATGTTGGGAGCTGTGACCCTTAACCACATGGGTCGAAAGGAATGTGTACACAGAAGGGCTCTGCATTGGGCTTAAGAATATTCGCTGAGCGTCTGCTGCTGACCGTGCTGCAGGTCTGAGAATCAGAAGTGATTCTTGCCCACGTGCTAGCGAAAGCAGCACCAACTCAAACTGCTCTGAGTTCAAATCCTACACTCCAAACTTACCCAGGGCAACTTATTGATTGGCTTTGAAGACTACATTTTTACTTTTCAGATTATAAAAGGAATACATTTAGAAATTTGAAAAAAAAAATTAAATTTAGAAAAGAACACAGGAAAGGAATAACCATCAGGCTTAGCAGCTATTAAAATGTTATTTCCTTTAAATCTTTTTCCTCTGTTTATACATATATCTGTCTAATTATATCACACTTGTATTTACATAGGTATCTACTATTTATACCTTGCTTTTTCATCCTTGGCGATAACAAAATACATGAATTTTCTAAGCTATCAATGTTCTTTAAAAACATTTCACTGGCTTCATCCTTTACAAAGTTATGGATGTACCAGAGTTTATTTAATCTTTCCCTTGCTATGGATATTAGCTTATTTTCAATCATTGTTATTGACTCTCTGAGGAGCATCTTAATACATTATCAGGCACAGAATAAGAAAGACTGGAAAGTCTAGTCCCTAAAGCCGAGCCATTTTTGCCTCACTTCCTGTCCTGGCTGTTCATGTGTCATCATTGACAGCAAAACAATGCAGCCCCCATCACTTTTGTTCCTCCTGTGTCATTTACTCATATCATTAAGTCCACACTGCAAGGAAGGTATTTTTTCTCTCATTCTAGTCACACCAGAGGAGCTCTGGTACCATCACTAAAGCAAAAAGACAGTGATGGAATACTGCATAGAAGAAGGCCAAGTGTGAATGCAGAAAGGAAACAAGTGAGATAGAGGCAGATGACTCAGAGAGTCCTGAGTGGGGCCCGACCTGTGAAAACTGTGGAGAATACGGTTATGTGTCTTACTGACCCGGCTAAGGATGAGATTAGCTAAACATAAAGAAAGAGGATATGTGTTTATCTCTATTTCCAGAGAATGACATTGCATTGAAGGAATTGTCTCGTGCAATTGGTTGTCCGTGGCATTTTAATTTCATAACCTTGAGGTGCTTATAGGCTTAGATTTTGGGTTGCTTCATATAAGCTGCCATGGCATTAGCGCCACCTCAATCTACTGGCGTCCTGGTTTAATGAATTCAGCACCACCTTTGAACACATACTCAGATCACGCTAAGCTTTTCTTCTTCCTGACCACATCAAGACACTGCACAGTCTGACCTTCATCCATGCTCTTCCTACCCAAATGCCCTACCTACTCACCACACAGGGGAACCTTCCACTGGCCATTCTGGGCAGATCAGGTGTCTCGCTTCCTCTGGGAAACCTTCCCAGGTCCACATGACTCCAGAGCTCACCAGTTCCTGCTGTGGGCTCTGTAAGTGCTTCTGTCAGAGCATCCGTGACACATACGATTGTTCATCCGTATGTTGGCCCATCCTGGTACCCAGGCGCTCTTGAGGACAGGAAGTGCTGTATGCCCTTCATTGTGGGGTCCCCATGTTTAACACCTAATAGGGACCCAAAACACATTTATTGAATAAACAGGCAAATGAGAGTCCTTAACACTGGAAGATGATATTTTAATATAATAGGACAATCATTTTTATTTTCCAGTTGGGTGGTTCTCCCTCGTAAAGTTATAGTCCTCCAACAATTTGTTAGAAAAAAATTTAAAATAAGATTTATGAAAATGAATTTTAA